>NC_141465.1:31423312-32833312 GCF_009769465.1 Tauraco erythrolophus
GCAATTAGAATGATGAACACAGCTGTGGAGACAAATGGCATATGTGCTAATTAAATAATTTGTCACTTGACTGTTAAGCAAACAATACAGCCTCTTTACATTACAAACTACCATCTCTAGGATGGCGTGATGGCCTATTAACGAAATGGAACGAACAGATTGCATTGCCATGTTCGGCTGATAGCGACTGCAAACGCGGAGTAAAGGTGGCATATTAAAGAAACTAACATTAGTTTCTAAAATATCGCAGACTTTTATGTTAGAGAGCGGCAGCGTTCCTGGAAGTAATCCTGTTAATGCACATATAGCTACAGTACCTAATGATTCATTATCAGCAAGCACTGGCCTTTTGTTTCACATTAAATGAACTGGGCATTCGCCATCCAGTGAATGCCAGCTAATAGTAGAGAGTAATGACAGGATGTGGTTGTATGAGCCCCTTTCATCCCGGGAGCTCTCAAAAGCCATTTGCAAATGTTTATAGGGCAGGTTTTCAAAAGGAGTTCTGCATGTACCAGCCCTCCAAGTGGGTGAGCAAACCTGCACTGGGCACATCCAGGAGGAACAATTCCATCCTCGAGGATGCTGGCTCCTGCTCCCTCAAAGACAGAAAGAGACGCTTCAATTTGCCTTTCCCCCTGTCCTGGCATCCTTGTGGCCTGATGCCACAGCACTGTTTTTGCCCGTGCTCCTGGGAGAGAATTGCTTTCAATTTTTTCCCCCTTCTATAAAAATCCAGCATCCCAGATGGAGAGATTTTCAGCTGCCCACTGCAGCACATCTTCCCTGCCACACAGGCCAGTGAGCTCACAGTAAACCAGATTCCTGCTGTTTATGCCAGCTTTATATAAAACAGCCAGTTGGGGTCAAGGGCCTGGCCCCATTTCTGAGGACTCAATGACTCAACTGCTCAGCTGGGTTTGGGAGGGTAGGGGTGTCAGGCAGCCCCTCCTGCAGGCAGGTGATGTGACTCCCTCCGTGGTTCCTGCCATCACATGTGGCTGCCCTCACCCTGTCTAATACAGGTGCAGGGTAAAATAAAGTAAAAATCATTAAAACAAAAAACAAGTGAAAATAAAATAAAAACAAAAAAGTAAATCAATCAATCAATCAATAAATACATGATGACTAAGGTGACAAAACTGAAACCACCACCTCTCTGGCAGGGCTCTCCTCCTTGGAGGAGGAGAAGTGAATGGCCCATATGTAACAGATGTTTCCCATGTCCCTGAAAGCTGTACTCCAAAGTGCTTAGTTACTATGGTGCTAGAGATGGTATTGCAATTTACACAGGCTAAAAACAGCGACCTGTGAAAGTAGGCGACTTCATTTGTCTTTGAAAGCCCCCAAGTAGCTCAGTATCTGCATGCTCCTCCTTTCAAGCAGAAATGCTTCTGCTGTGGAGATTTTGAGTTCAGGCAATTGCATATTGTTTTACTGACATACTGTAAACCAAACTGGGCTCACCCAATGTCAACTGTGAAAACTGACCCAAAATCAAGATCAAGAGAAAAAATAAGGAAGACACCAAGGTCCCAGGAGAACTAAATGCCCAAAGAGGGGAAACCAGTCACCTTTAAAAGACTTCTACAGGAGAAAAAATGTATATAATTGTTATAGAATTATAGTAATTATAATAATTATTATATAAATAACTCTATTACACAATATATAATTCGATAATCAACTTTCAAGCACTAAGTCTCCAAAATAGAGTTTTTGCGCAGGGAGTATTTTTCTGGCACATAAATTATTTACTAGGGCATCTGATGTGGAAAGCTTTGGTGTGCAAGCTCCCCCTTGCTCACTTTGTCCTGCTGCGGGGGCCAAGCTCCTGGGATGCCCACCTTGCCATGCCAGGAGATGCTGGCTGCTGAACCAGCTTTGGGCTTGGTGCTCATCGCTCACTAAGTGTCTGTTGTTTATAAGCTGGCAAGCAGACAGATGAAGTTGGAAGCTAAATTGACCCCTGCATCACCTCTTCTTATGAGGGGCAAACATGGCAAATTTGGGAGCTGTTCTCTGAAGACAGACACGTAGACAGGACATGACTTTTTAAGACAAAGAGATGCAATAGTTTTGCCCATTTGTCTTGTGATGGTATTTGGTGCTACCAGTATTTTAGGAATAGCCAAAATATCATCAGGATTTGTTTGTTTATTCTGTCACTCTGTAGTACAGCGTATCACCAACTACATCCAATTTTACAATGTACTTGCCTGGATTTCATTATGTCAGTGAAGGTTCAATGCTAAAATTTCTGGGCATAAAACCCCACAAGTTCTCTGTGTTTCTCCTGCATCGTTCATTTGTTCATTTGTTCTGCAGCAACAGGTGAACGTACTCTACTAGCGCCTTCCTCCATATGTGAAAATTTTAAATAGTAAAATGACATAAGTGCTAGTGGAATCATAATTAGCAACACCACCACCGAGATTTACGTAGAAGTCCCCTGTGACATTTAGATGCATCAGTATTTGGGACTTGCCTTCTGCTGGCTTGCAGGTTGCGAGGCTGGGCTCACAGGGTTCAGCTGGTGGGTGGGGGCAAAATTCGTAACAGCTGGCTTTTCCAGGTTGGGGAGAGAGACTTGCAATCCTGCCGTCAGGCACCTGCTTTAGTTCTTCGCCCAGGGTAAAGCCACAGAGCTTGATTCAACTCTGCGAAGCTCTCCTGGTTCTCAGAACCTCAGGATATGAAGTGTCTTCGCTGCCTCCCATCACCTTTGGGATTGGCAAGATCAAAGCTAGCCCTGCTTGTTTCTTCCTCCTCACGACACGGGAACACGAGCACCGCTGCAGGAGCAATGTGAGCTGTGCTGGCGACAGCTCCTCCGAGGAAGGAAATGTGAAAAGCAAAACAAAAAAGAAACCCCACACCTTGACTTGCAAGATATTGCAAGAGGGTGTCTGGGATTTCACCCTCCCAAATACCCCTGCCCAGCCCCAGAGCCCATGCCATCAACCAGGGATAAGGGGAATGGGTGGCTCTATGCATTGCTGGCACCAGGAGAGCAGCAGTTCTAAGCGCTTGGAGCCAATTTTGGAAAATCACCCCTGAGACAGCAGCAGAAACAGCGGCACACAATGCGGCATGGTCCCAGGTCAGGCTTCAGCTTGTAACGTACAGATTTTAGGCTGTGCAGTTCGCTCTAAAACAACTGGACAAAGTTTCCCATGGCTCAATGTTTAATACTTTCTGCATCACTGATGGCCGTTTTTCTAGTGCCATTAATTATCCGTTACATTCTTCTTTCTAATCGCCACGACCATGTCTGTGCACTTCCACCCCCTCTGTCTTTTGCAGCCACCTCACGTGGTTGTGTGTGCTGGGCTATGGGAAGCCCTAGGTATACCCAGTGGGGATGCTCATGGGCCGAAGTTCCTCAGGTGGGACACTGGAGCAAAAGCAGGATATTAGCAAAATTTCTCTCTATTTAAGAGAGAATGATTACAAGAGAAACAGAGCAATTAATTGTGCATGTACATAAAATGCCATCTATTTATTGTATACGTCTACTCCACCATCATTTTTTATATGGTCTCCAAGTAAGGAGAGAGTGAAATCCCGGCTGTATGGGCATCTGTGGTAAAATTCCCGCTGACTCGCATAAAACCATTTCACCCACTGTTACCACTGGGAATCACACTGCCTATTCAAAGTGTAGCTGGAGAGAACAGCAGCATTTAGACCATCTGGGGACAGCAAATTGGGCCTGCTACCTAGCTGTGTGGCTCTCCTGAGCGTCTCATGGAAGCAGAAGGAGAGAGGGGACGGTGGCCAGCGTGGTGGCTGGGACTGCGCACACAGAGGGGGAAAGTAGCCCTTATAAAGACATTTTCTGATGATTATTTTGGGAAACCTTCTGGTAATCCCCAGTCAATCTGCATGCTAATAGAGGTCATTTACCAAAGCAGAATACTGGGGAAAGCTTTGCATAATAAGAATGTTAGTTTGATTTGATACTAAAACTTTTCAACTGTTCAATCAAAGCCAAAGCTGAATTTCTAGGGGGAAAAAAATGGTATTGTACGCAGAAGTGAATCTGGACACAGTTTAAGCAAGCTCTTTTTGATCAATTAGACCTTTCTGTGATGTCATCTTTATTACTTATTCTAATGAGATGGGTGTTGTAAAAAGGATTGGGGAGTGAAATCCATTGATAATCTCCTTAGCACTGTGGATAATATAGAAGGTTTCTCCCCCACATTGAGAGCTCTAAGCTGTTCTAATATACTTTAAGACTTCTCAGTATCTCCCTATTCTTAAAGGAAGATGATTTTCCTTTTTACGACAGGGTGTAGATTTGTTCACTTTCTCTGAATAATTCGGTTAGAGATTTACAGCTGCACTTAGTCATTTTTATTCACTGCTGTACTTTTTGTGCACAAAAGCCATGGTTTAACCCCAGATAAATGCTATCTGCTGCAGGGCTTTTTGAGCGTACTAAAGATGTAGAAGCTAGTGCAGCTGCAAACTTCCTTCTCGAGCCTCAGAGCTATATTAAACTAATTTAAGTACCTAGGCAAATATGCTGAGTCTCTTCTGCAGAGGAGCACTTAGGAGGAGAATGGAAATTCTGGTGAAGTATTTGCACAACACTTCCTCAGTTTAAAACAAGTGTTTAAGATTATAATCAGGTAGTGCTAGCCACCACTCAGATCTCTCTCTAGTTTAAAAGATGTGTAATGAAGTGATAAAAACATTAAAAGAAGGAAATTCATGACACTTGGATTGAGATGTCTTTACCCTTCACATTGACATCAGACCTTCCTGTGTGTCAACAGGAAAGAGAAACCTAGCAAGCTTTCCAAACCATCTAGAAAATATCAAGAAAAATAATACAGGCTTGTATGAAATAAAGAGAAGTGACTTTCCAAACTACTGAAGTACAATTAAATTGTTTACTTGCATATGTTTAAGAAAGAGGGGGGCGGGGAGAGAGAAGGAGAAAGAGAAAGAGAAAGAAAGAGAAAGAGAAAGAGAAAGAGAAAGAGAAAGAGAAAGAGAAAGAGAAAGAGAAAGAGAAAGAGAAAGAGAAAGAGAAAGAGAAAGAGAAAGAGAAAGAGAAAGAGAAAGAGAGGAAAATAAAAGCGAAAGACAAACAGAAAGACAGAAAGAGAGAGAGATAGAAAGAAGGAAAGATAAAAAGAAAGAAAAACAGGAAAAGAAGAAAGAGAGTAAGGAAGAAATTTAAAAAATGAAAAAGAAGAGAGGGAAAGAAAGAGAAACAAAGAGAAAGAAAGGAAGAAAGGAAGAAAGGAAGAATGAAAGAAAAAGAGAAAAGAAAGAAGAAGAAAGAAAGAAAGAAAGAAAGAAAGAAAGAAAGAAAGAGAAGAGAAAGAAAAAGAAAAAGAAAAAGAAAAAGAAAAAGAAAAAGAAAAAGAAAAAGAAAAAGAAAAAGAAAAAGAAAAAGAAAAAGAAAAAGAAAAGAAAAAGAAAAAGAAAAAGAAAAAGAAAAAGAAAAAGAAAAAGAAAGGGGAGAGAGACAGAAAGTAAGGAAGTGACAGAGAGAAAGAAAAGAAAGCAAGAAAGAAAGAAAAAGAGAGAGAAAGAGATAAGGGAAGGAAGGAAGGAAGGAAGGAAGGAAGGAAGGAAGGAAGGAAGGAAGGAAGGAAGGAAGGAAGGAAGGAAGGAAGGAAGGAAGGAAGGAAGGAAGGAAGGAAGGAAGGAAGGAAGGAAGGAAGGAAGGAAGGAAGGAAGGAAGGAGGGAAGGAAATGACTGGTACAGTTCCAAAACAAATTTGTGAAAGTAATGCTTTTCCCTTGTCCTCTGTTAGGAAAGGTTTCTCCTTTGCATTTCAAGACTGCAGGGCTGCCTAGTCTGGTAGAGAGGAACTGATTTGTTTTGGATAAAAATCAGCATAGCACACATCCCCTCCCTCCTTTTTATCATCCACGTGTGCGTATGTATGAACAGAGGTCTCAGCTTATGTGGTGCATATAGCCTTTGTATAAGCTTTTAATATTAACTAGTCTTGCTTCCTCCTCTGCACTCTCCCATCTCAGTTTGTTGTGCCGATTTTGAACTCTGGAGAGAGACCACATCTTCTTTCCTTGAAATCTTTCTGGAAAAAACAAATGAAAATTGTTTTTTTTAAAAAAGTTACTGCCTTATGAAATTTAAGCTTCAGATTTGCAAAGGCACAGGCACGTGCTTCCATCCTGCGAGTCCTGTGCACGGGCCCATTGACTCGTGTAACTGGAAAAAAAAAAAGATGGATGCATGATGTGCAACTAGCAGTTGCTGGTACTGGGAATGGGCCCTTGTCTGTGCAGAGAGCATCTGAAATACTAGAGGATGTCTTCCAGAAACAGACTAAAGATGATTCAAGAGATAATGCTAACAAACAAAAAAGTTAATACAGAAAAAATCCAAAGATAATACAGGAGGATTTTTTGTTCGTTTGTTTGTTTCTGAGCTTCCAGTTTCTTCCTTTGACACAAATCAGTTTTATTTCCAAGAGGAAAGAATTCAAATGTTTCTTAAGAAACAGGAATAAAGAAATATATGGACTTGGCAAAGAGAAATACAAACCGAAGGACTGGTCAAACGTTCTCTCTCTGTGCAGAAGAGATTGTCTCTGACCACTGGGAGAAACAGAGCATGCAGGGCGGACACAGCTACGTGCAAGATGAAGATAATCCCAAAGGATACTGGTTAGCTGGGCAGGGATGTGAAAGCTCCTCATAGCTAGTTTCCCACATCTGCCGCCGAGGTGAATGGCTGCAGCTCCAGCAATCCCAACAGCCTCTGCTGATTTTGGCACTAAGGACTAAGCCCATGTGCGACCACCCCAAGGAAAGAGCCCCTGCAGCAAAACACCCCTCTTCCCGCTGAGCCGTGGGGTAGAGGGGGAGTGTGGGCACCTGCTGCCGAGTATGAGACCGCGGCTGTGGGGACCTGGGGTAATAACTGAGCAGCACATAAAAGGACAGGCCTGGAGGAATCTTGTGGAAGAAGGGAATCTGTTGGGAAGCCGGAGGAGCGGGTGGGAGGACAGGCAGGTTATGTCTCTCCTTAGTGACCAATAGAGATGTTGGTGGAGAGGCAGGGCAGCTCTGCGCGCCACATCTTCACACATCCATAAACGTACCTCGTCCTTTTGCATACTGTTTAGAAAGGAAACTAGAGGAAGGGGAGATATCCTGTATAAAACAGGCAAACCATATGGGGAAGAAAACACTGCAAATGGCTTCAGAAAAGAGGATAAGATAGGGTATAATTAGAAGCATTTTTAGAAACTGGTCACACATCTTATGTCAGTGAGGATTGCTGCTGAGGAAGGGTACAGTGCTGGGAAAGTTCAGCAAGATAAAAGCAACGGTCTTTCCAGACATTTGATATTTTCCCTGAATATCATTCCATTACTAGGCTTAGCCGCGGATCAGGCTCACATAGCTCTGGTACACCCCTTCAATCTGGAGATCTTTGGGGAGGCTGGAGATATTTCTTCTCTGCATGGAAACCACCCAACACATCAAGGTACCATCACAAATAGTGAGACAATGATGGACAAAGAACGGCCTGCAACAAAGCAGAGGGATTTTGTGAAAAAAGAGAGCAAAGGAAATTCAAACGTTATGTCTGGAAGACATGGACAAGATACGTTCACTTCTTACAGAGGATGAACGAAGCCAAACCTGCCAGAAGGGACCTGCCAGAAGGTGATGCCGGCCAAAAGCGGAAATTGCGTATCGTTTCGTGATGAGAGGTCTTTAAAAGCTGAATTAGGGGAATGAAAAACTCACATTTCCAAGGCGGTGTTGTAAAGCCATTCCTACTCACGGCTAACCCAGCGCTATGCAAACCAGCCAGCTGGGGAGATCTCGGTCACGTCCCCATGGTAGGTGGCTGCTGACACAGTTCGGCCAGGGAGGTGACTCTGCCTGTCCCCTCACGGCATGTACCCTCGCACCCTGGGAGGAGATGGATGAGAAGACTGAGCTCTTCTGGCTCATCACAGAGAGGAAGTTATCACAGCTTGACAGGTCTCATATCTTCTCCCAGACATGGCCTCGGTCCCCGCCTTGGGGAGCCGAGTCCTACGCCTCTGGTGGAAGAGCGAGGACAGCCTGGCATGGCACGGCAGGGGCTCTCCTCCTGCCGCCCCAGCTCTGGCTCCCTCTGGAGAGTGCAGACGCCGAGCCAGGTGAGCTCTCCCGAGGGCCCGCCATCACCATCTCATTTGCATTCGGTGTTTGGCAGGGAAGCCAAGCAGCACATGGCGCACCAGGATGACATGATGTCCTGACCCTGTCTTACACAAATGTCAAGCTGTCCTGGTTTGTACTCCCTGCGGCTTGATGGGACTTGCTTTCCCCCCTCCGGTGGGCATGTGACAGTACTCACGCCTGGAGACATCTAACGTGGAGAAATGCAGCTCCTTGGCCAGCCAGACGTGGCCATAACCAGGCTGTTTGCTTTTTCTATTCAGGTCCCTGGGGGGCAGCTTTCCCCCATCCTCTCTCACCAGTCATTGGAAGTGAAGGCCGTGGGGACATCAACCTTGGGGTAGACACTGCAATACTGGCATGGGGTCTGCACCCCACTCCCAGCCCCATCATGCAGCCTGGGTACGTGAGCAAGGGCACATGACACTGGCGGGTGGTCTCCAGTCATCACAGCCCCACCATGAGACCCCTCTCCTTTGGCTTTTTGTGAGGCTACATGCTTCAGCTTCCTGCTCAGTCACATAAGAAGAGTTTTTTGGATCATTGCAGGGAGAAGCAAATGGGCCATACCAGCATTTTACTTTTTAAAAGTCTTCAAAATCGTCTCCCAGGAGTTTTCTGTGACCAGGCTGGAGTTGAATGCCCACATGCTCACCAGTGCCGGTTCTAGTCATCTCCCGGAGCTTCAAGGTGGGACATGTCTTTGCTGGTCCCCATTGCCACATCCAGCTCTGCAGCAAAAGTCTCCTGTGTCCGTGTGCATGGACTACCTTGCACCTGCCCGGCCATGCTGTTGGTCCTGGACAATGCTCCCTCAGTCACTCCTCGCCGCACGGGCGACTCATGCAAGGGCAGCAAAACTGCCAGCTAATGAAGAGCTGTCAGATGTTGCCAGAGCTCGTGGGCCTGGTCGGAGAACCAACTGTCACCACGGTGGACAGTAAGACAAGGCAAGAGCTCTCCATCAGTTTAGGGTCTTAAAAGCAGTGACGCACCAACAGACAACCATTTATTTTTATCATTGATGAATAATTATGGTATTGTCTGCCGGATATAAATGCCACGCTGTTTCACAACAGTGGCTTTGCCTTGTCCTCTTTCCAAATGATTTCTATCCAATGAAGAAGATATATCCAATAGCGAGCATTTCTTGGTGACGGGTTTGCACAGTGCGCGAGGCAGCCGCAGGAATGAAACCTGCCTTATGGAGCACGAGCCAAATCCTGAGACCTCCCCCAGCCAGAGACCCCACGAGACCAACTTGAGATGCGAATGGCGCTTCAAGGAGGCTGTAGTCCATGTGGCAAGCGTAAAAACTCTGGCATCCTCAATACGTTCACTGAGGTGGTGCAGCAGGGATGAAATTTAACTAGTGGTAACAATCTCCCATATCTGTAAAATGAGGCAAAGGAAGGAGCCATCCCTTCACGTCAAGGAAGCAGCCCTAGAAGGTCGTCCAAGGGTGCTCAAACACCTCTCAGTCCAGCAAGGGCTTTGCCTTAGTGGGAATGTAGGGGCTGAGCACCCTCTGATTGATCCCAGCAATCTGCAGCAGGTGTTTTGGAGGTGCCGATGTAGGAAGTGGTTGGTGCTGCTCTCTGGGAAATTGTCTCACACCTCTGCGAGGAGACCCACTACATCTAGAACAAAGAATGGAAATGATAGAGCAAAAAGCCTGGTAAGTCAGGTTCAAATTTTGCTCATTTCATATTAAACACATATTTTGGGTGCAGTGCAGTTTATTTACATGTCCTTCTTTAAGAAATTATACTGCTGGTGATGCTACTGCTCAGGTAATGTCAGTCCACCCGCAACAGGCAAGGGGCTGCCACATGCCGGGTTGGAGGGCCATGGCAGGTGGCTGGAGGAACTGAGTGCAGGATGCCTGTGACTTCTCCAGCAGCAGCAGGTGGGAAGGACTCATTCAGTCAGGGCAGCACCGGGATGCTGACCCCACCGAAATGTCGGTGAGAGAAGCAGCCCTTCTAGGGAGGATGGGAGAGCAGACTGGGATGCCATAGACTTTGTGCTGCCCACCCCAGGAGCTTCCTCCATCCCTTCGACCCCATCAGCTGCATCTCTTGGGCCCTGGAAATCCCTTGTCCATGCCTGGCATTGCTAACAGATGCCCGCGGCCGACCTGTCGGCGGATCCCGGGAAGCGCCGTTTCTTTTGGGAACGACCAGATATGAAGGCTCCATTATATGGAAAACACTGATCTCCCGCATCTGCCAAACCCAACACATTTCCTCCACCTCTCCCCAACACCCCTCCCCACTGTTAGGGACCCTTGTGGCTTTTTCAATAGTTGTTTTCTTTCTGCTTAAAACAGGGCTGCTTCTCTGCCGGGAGAAAGGGCCTGTTTGTGGGGTGCAGCTGCATTTCAAAGGTACATTGTTGGTGAGTTATGAATTTGCATGCCTTTACTAATGTGTGGAAACAGGAGAATTCTTTTGCTTTTTAATCGAAATTGATGTTATTCCTCTGCCAGTGGTACCCAAGGAACTGTTTTGTTCCATTTCCTCTCCTTTCATGCAGCCCTATTTATGTTTAGATCTGGTTTGCTGCCACCAAGAATCATTGTCATTACCGCCAGTGTCTAAGGGCCGGCCAAGTCCAGCAGCTGTGTGTTTAATGCCTACCCTCGCTAAGGTTTATTTCCTTGACAACATGGTCTTGTTTGAAGCAACTTTCCTCCCTTTAAGTAGAAAGAAAGAAAGAAAAAGTCCCTTTCCAGTATTTTTCTTTATTTTTTTCTCTTTTTCTTTCCTTTTTTTTTTGCATTTTTTTGAGCTTGGGGACAAGAGTGGGAGTTTCGGGTGTGAATATCGGGGCTATCGCCAGTTATTATATTGACGGTCCCCATTTCCCCCCAGCCCGAAAAGCTCACCCCGCGCCTCGATCGCCCTCCGCATTTAAAATGGAATACCTAGGTGGCCAAGCGGGACCCGCTGACCTCTATATCCTGTTCCTTTCTCCGCGCTTTGCTGCCAGTTTCCTCGATAAAAGGCGAGAGTGAGAGATAATTAACAAAAAACATGGCCCCCGGACAATGAAACAACTGGCCTTGGCCAGCCAGAAATTTATCCTGGTTTTCTAGGTGAACTTTCTCCCATCAATCTTTCCTTTAACCTCCGTGTTAGTGGAAGCAATAGGAACACCCCCTCCCCTCCCCCGAGCAAATGCTTTCTTTTGAGGGGGAACAAAACCCGGGATCGGAGAGGGACGAGGTAAAATCTGGGTGGTATCGTGCCGCCGCACAATGCCCCCACTGTTCCCCGGGCCGGCGCTGGTGTTTTACAACAGGGGAGGGGAGAGGATGAATGGCCCGATGATGTGAAACAATCCTCTCGATTCAGGGCGACAAACCCATCCTCTGTTCCGTCGGGAGGGGAACAAAAAAAACAGGGAGAGCGGGCAGGGAAGGAATTAAACCCAAACCAATTTGTCTAAGAAAAATCTTTCCGATCCCAGAAACGCTTCTGGGAGATGCTGGGAAGACTAAGTCCGGGATATTATTCCTCTGGCTTTCGGTTATGGATGCAGCTCCTGAGGCCAGTGGAGAAGGGCTGGGGGACGCTTTGTCCCAGGGGAGAAAGTACAATGGTCCCTAAGTGCCGGCATCTCTTGGGCTGCCCCGCGCTCGCTCCCTCGCGGGTGCCGAAAATGCCAGCGGTCGCAAAAAAAAAAAAAAGAGATTGGCGGTGGGGTTGGGAGCGCACGGGACAATGCGGGTCCACTTCAGGTCCCCTTGAGAGGGTATTATGGCGAGGGAAAATATTTGTACTCTGAAGATGACACTCTCCATTTTGTTAATGGCTCTCATCCGGCGCGGATAATCACACCCACCGCTCTCCTGTCAGTTGTCTGCCGGTTCCCAATTAATGGGGCATGCTCAAAGAAAGCATCCCTTTTTCTGCAACCAAGACAATTCCATTGTGTTCACCTACTTGAGAAGAGGGAAAGGTGAATATGAGGGCATTCGGCATTGTAAATTACCAATAAAACACAAACTGAAAGAGCACCCCTCCAATAAATTAGGAGTCTTTACTCCCGTTGGGTCACGCGTTGGGAAAGGCGCATTCAGGCTTGCGGCAGGAGAATTTTGCACAGAAACTAATGCAACTTGATCACTTTATTGCCAAACTCTATTATTAGTTGAAAAAAAAATATCTCTTTTAAACAGAAGTTGTACCAGTTTTATGCTTCACCAACTGACATTATGGCTCAATGGTCCAAACAGATGCATTAACACAGGTTGCTGACAACAGCAAAGAGGTGATGCCATCATTTATTAAATACTAAGAGCTGTTAGAAGCATCTTTTTTAAAAAAAATTCTGTGTTTCACTATGCAAGGACTAGTAAAAATCTCAGTAAGAAGTTCAGGATCCCCAAAGAAGATATAGCCAGACCACTGACTTTCACTCTTCCCCAAGGACAAAATAAGACAAAACAAAATAAAACAAAACAAAACAAAACAAAGGCCTCTCTGCAGAGGTGTATCATTATCTGGATTTAAAGTTGAGCATCTTTGGTACAAAGCCCACTTGACGAATACCCACACGGTAATAAACACAGGGGCAGTAGAGGGGTGTCCCTCTCCAAAAACCTGGCACAGGTCTATTTTCGCTATCACTCATATAAAACCTGTCACATTTAACTTGAGTTGGGCATTATAAAAACCGTGAAAGTGTGACCCAAATCCTCAGGTATAAACTGCGTGAGGCAGTGAGGGGGGCAGGTGAGCAGAGATCAGCCAAAATGGGGAGAGCTCTGCAAAGCCGAGCACAGGGAAACTCAATTTGCTCAGAATGGGTGAGTTACCATCCCCAGCCTCAGTGAGCAAGTCAGATCCCTAGCTGGGGTAAATCAGTTTGTGCTCTTCACAGCTAAATTATTTAATTGCATTCATGTGCTTCCTGATGGCATTCTAGTTTCTGCAATCCTCTGGGTCACTGCTGCAGTTTTACAGGGAGCACAAAGTATTTAATACTCACAGACATGCCAAGGGAGAGATCTCGCATCAAGGATACTCATGTATAGCTTAAAAAATTAAACTGTTTTTCAGTGCGTCACTTGAAAAATTAAAGACACTCTTTTAGATCACAGAATATAGTTTTCTGCTGGCAACTGACAAATGCCTGATAGATATCAGGTAAATTCATTCCTCAATGCTTTTCTGAAACGTGATCATATCGTCATCATTACTGTACAGAATAAAACTGCTCTATTGACTTCACTGGACTTAGGCCAATTTCCATCTCAAGAGCAGTAATGATAACACCATCGCAATTACGTATTTTGGCTGCAGTAGGCACATAATGATCACGTTTTATTAGAAATACCAAAGGTTTCCTCAGTGCATTAGAGTGCTAGCGTCACTGGTGCTGCCACCATGAATTCCTTTGGCTTCCCTTTCTGCTCCATACTTGCCAACCTTAAAAAAAAAATGCTGGACTGCTTTTCTAGTAATTATCCAAGCAGGAAAAAATTGTTCTTCCAGATCCCCTCCAGCAGTGGCTCTTCCCTGGTAGAAGCTCTGCTCAGTTCCCATTTTGGTGGGACAGACTGTGACCCTCCCGGGTTGGTGGTTACTTCTGAGAAGAAACCCAAACCAGCAGCCACCATTTTGGCAAACCGTAAGTCCTGAAAGTGGCATTTTCAAGGCTGTGGAGCAGGAGGAGAGCTAGTCTTCTCAAAAAGTTGCTCTGGCTTGGACAACTCAAGTCAAGATCAAGCAAAACCTCACAGAAGGTCTGTTAAACTGTCAGATCTTTTCCAAGTAAATACTTTGCTGTTGATATAAACACCTTTGGGTTAGATTACAGAGGCAGGCTGAATCAATATAGCCACAAGGGTGAGAGGCAGCACCACATTAATATAGCTGGTGACAGTACTGTAGAGGTATTAGAGGCTGTGGCTTGGGCTATTGCTAAAGGAGACTAACTTTACTGATTCAAAGGACAACATGTAAATCATAGAATCGTAGAATGGTTTGGGTTGGAAGGGGACCTTAAAGATCATGATGATTGGTCTCCATGTGTGCCCAACCTCAGCTCGCCTTTGCCCACTACACATAGTTATTACAAGCCTCCTTGCTATTTAGCCATGCTATTACTCAGAAAGCTCCTTAAGGTCTCTTGCTTATGGAAATAAAGTTTTCCCCCAGCTTCTGGGTCAGGATCAACAACAAACACAAAGCCCATGGGAGGTTTTCTCAGGGAAAGCACCCTCTCTATTCCTCCACAGCAAAACAGCAGATGAAAGTCCAGTCTTTCTTGCCCGCATCTGGGGAGCAGCCTTGGGGTTGTTATCTTAAACTGGCAGCCTGCAGGGAAAATCCCAAAGAAGACAATGGCAAGGCTGCTGTAGCATTGGCTGGAGATGCAGAGTTCTGAGAGATGGAGCGTGTTTAGATGATTACATCAACTGCTCATGTTAAACCCATGATAACTTGGTATTTACACCCTATGGCCAACATCTCGCCAACTTGGGAGTGGGCACTATGCCATCTTAACAGATGGGCCTGAGCGATTTCAGCTAAGAGACTGTGTATGTCCGTCAAATATGTTTGTTTAGGGAACCGTTCCCAGTCTGGAAACACAGGACCTACAATATGGTGTCCAGAAAAATAACGCTATCAGCTTTAGATCTCATCTGCCCAGCGGTAAGCACAGACTGCAAGTCTTTCTCTCCTTTTTTATCCCCGCTGCCCCACAGAAGTGAATGTCGTCATTGCATTCTGCAGAGGTGGAGGCGTGCCCATGGCCGGGCTGTCACCGTCCCCACGTCCAGCGGCATGCGGCTAAACTGCGCAGCGTCCTTGGGGACAGAGCAAATGGCAATGCCCAGCAGGGGGGAAGCCTTCAGCCCTATTGGTAACTCATCACATCTCCCCCTGCACAACATCTGGCACCAAACACCACCCAGCTGGAGGCCAAACCAAAGGACGTGTGAGCAGAAAGCGGAGCAAGGTCCTCAGCTCCACCTGACGCTTGCAGATTTGCTTCTCAAGCTGCTGTAAGCAAATATGATCACTTTTAAAAATTTTTTTCTTTTTTTTTTGGTCAAGCATCTTGCAACAAATGCACATGTTGTAGTAGGCACCTAGTTCTGCAGCCTCAAATCACCACTACTGTCTAGAAGCTGTGGAGCAGAATGATCCCTCCTTGATGCGCCTCCAGGGACAAACATCAATACAAGAGAGATATTTGCTGTCTCTCAGGTGCCTTTAGTGGCCAGGTGAGAAAGTGCTCTGGGAGAATATTGCCTGTCTTGCTCTCAATGATCTGCCTGGGCCATCCTCCAAAGAGGGGCTATCAGTGAGTCAGACCTAGTTGGCCCTGAGAGACTGTGTGCCACCTCCATGAGCAGAGGCAGCCTGCAACACATCCCTGCCTCTTGTTATTCCTTTCAATGCTCGTTAGTACAATGTTTTTAGCCTTACCATGCTCTTTCTGCAGCCCCTCTGGATGTGGACACCCCTGCCTAGGCAGGAACATCCTGAATCTCACCTTGGGAAGAGAGTTGGAGGGGACACCAGACAAGGAAATGGAGCCTGGCTGCATGCTAGAAGAACATCAGTGGGGAAGGGAAGAGGAGGAAGTATATGGATGTATAAGACTAATTGCCAGCGTGTAGTATGTTGCAGGCTAAGCAGGAACACACATCCCCTCCTCCTCCCCTAAGGCAAGAGCTGCCAGGGTGGGAGCTAGGAGACAGCTCGACAGGATCTCAGTGCAGGGACGAAAACTGGTGAGGAGATACCCTCCTATAAGCTTCCAGCCAAGAGCTCACCCCATTGAGTTGCAGGACGTTACAGCCTGACCTCCTGGCTTGAACAACCCCGGCCGCCCAACACAGAGCTCAAATCCACTGGGGCCTCAAATTCGAGGCTCAAATCCACTGGGGCAAAATTTCCAGACAGAAATGGAGGGCACTTCTGAGAGTATCCAAATCTATGGTGGCCTTGGACAGGCTGGCAGCAGCAAGCCCAGGACAACCACTGGGAAATTCAGCTCAGAGGAGAGCCTGAGGTGTGGGAAAAAGAGCATCAGTTAAACACAAAAGCTCCCAAAAAACGCTTCTTGGTGAGGGACATGTCAAGCCACAGTGACAGGCACCTCCTCGCCCAGCCCCGGCAGCTGCAGAAGCAGGGTGGTAAGGGGGGGAGACTACCTGAGCACTGCAGGAGGCAGGGGGGCTCCTAGAGGTGGCAAACTCACATGGCAAAGCAGCCCCTTCTCCATAAGAAGCATGTAGAAAATCCACACGGCATATGATACGTGCTAAAGCGTCCGTCACTTTTTTTACCTGAGCAATACGTAGCTGAAAAAGATGACATCAAAAGTTTGTCCCAATCTTCAGAAGTCCTCTCAGTCAGAGTGAATCCAGAGGAAAAACACTGAAAAGGAAGAGTCTTTTCCCGATTCATACTTTAATGTCTTCCAACAGATCAGCAAAAGGGATGTGTTTTATCCTTTCAGTTGTGCATGTTTCCTCAGAAAGCAAAAGGCCTTATTTGATACTAAAATAGTACACACCGGATACTTAAACCTCCCGTGCGACGACACTTGCCTGTATATCCTTCCCTACCCAAGGAATGGTCTTAACAAAGCTACTAACTTGTCATAGAATGGTTCCGTCGAGTTAAAGATTTTCTTTTGATTTTTCCTTTCCTCTTGGAAGCCCACTCTCGCCCAACACTGCACATGTGCAAACATGTAGAGACAAACATTTTCTTTTCCCTTCTCCCCCGCACCAGCATCTTCTACCCATATGGGACAGATAATCCCTTTTCATATCGGCTCATCTTCTTCTTTCAACACAATTTCCTTGACATCCCAAATTACAACCAAATGGGGGAACGGAGGAATGAGCCTGAAATCAATTTCAGATCACTCAAAAGAAATAGATTTATAGCAAAGATAAATCAACAAAACCTTTGAGGGTAGATCCCTGAATTCTTGCCTCAGTCCTTGACATATTTAGTACCTGTTGATAGAGGCTAGGACAGCACATGGTCACCAAGGAGAGGGGCTGGGAAGCAGGACGAGTATCCTTGGCAGAGTGGGAGCAGACAGCTCTGAGTCAAGAGATTTGGATCCAAGCGCCCGCTGGGACAGATAAGACAGTTAACCTCCACGTCCTGGCGCTGTCCCGCTTGGGAAGGGAGCGTAACGTTGTCTGCCCCACGCAGACCAGCTGGGACCAAGTGAGGTCGATCCAGACCCTCGCCTGCAGTGCCTTTAAGCAGATGTAAATAGTAGTGCCCCAGTTGTCCCAGTGGCATTTTTAGCCCTAAACGGCTAACAAGAGCTCAGAGAGCCCAATCTATGCCCTGCACATCGGTTTAAAGCACGAGAAAGGCTACACAGCGTTTAAGAAGTGGTTATTCGAGAGGTAACACAGTGTTTCCTAAATGGTAAGAAACAGCACGATCAACAAATCAACTGCCTCAATCTCAAAGTCGAAGCAAGCCAGTGGCAGGTGGGAGCAAATCCAAGTCACCGCAGATGCTAACGCTGCGGCGCAGATACACGAGCTGACTTGGGGAAGTCGAGAGGTTTCGAGATTAATGTGTGAAGTCAAGGCAAGAGGTTGCCCTGAGGTCAACGCTCTGCCTCTCTGGTGTGCCCGCATGGGGGCCAGCGCCAAGAGCCAGGGATCCCGCCGCTAATTTGGTCGTTAATTTGGATACATGCTTAAATGGGAAGAAAACAGTTTGTTGGTAGAGAAGAGGGGACCCTATCCCCTCCACGGAGGCTGATGGCAAGTGACTGCTAAGGCCAGCAGGAGCAGGTCAGTTTCCAATCACTAGAAAGGAGAGCAAGGATTTCAGATTTCAAGCCTCAATTTTTTAGCGTGTTTTCTTTCCTTTTTTCTAGAAAGATTAAAAGCTTTTCTCTTAATTAACACTGAAGTTTAGATATTTCATGGAAGTGATACCTAAGGAAAAAAATCTTACATTATTATGCGCTTACATCAAAGCTCACAATTTTTATTAATTTACTGTGGAAAAATTAACAAATTACAGTCTTAAGTACTGAAGCATATTGCCTGTTTTGTTCCTCTCTCTTTCAAGAGATTTGATTTGGCTTTGAAATCAACAGGACTACTTCAGGAAGGAGATACTTTTCAGCATGCGGAAGGGCAATAAAACCTGGTCATTTGTTTTTAATTTAACTGCCTGGTATAATTTGTCTCCTTGTTGCAATGTGCTCCAAGGGTCCTTCAAAAGACATCACAGGGAGCATGCTAACAGGTCCTCAGGTGAATGCTTTCCTTACATGCTAGGAAGATGCTGTGTTCCCATTCTAATCATGAGCATTATCAACAGGGCAGGGAAAATGGACTGGTACTAGATATGAAGGGAAAATATTTTCTCTTTTTTAAAAGCAGAGCCCATGGTTTGGAGATTTCTGGGTGTTTGTAGGCTGTGTGGTTTTATGTCTTTTTCTTTTGGGGCAGCATATGCAGGACTTTGATGTCAGCGCTAAAGTGCGCATGTTCATGTTGTCTGTCTAAGAAATATGTAACATGTAGTCCCTACTGTATCATTTTTACTTTAGGAAATACAGGTAGGCTCTAGCAACCATCCTCTGAAGCTACTCCCCTGGTCAACCTAGGGACTAACCTAGCGGTGGCTGGGCTGCTGAATACAGTAAAGAGCTCTGGGTTAACACCACGTTCTCATGAGCTCGTGCCTCCTGAGCATGGCCCCTCAGCCATGCTGCTTCTGTCAGCCCTGCTTCCCAGCAGCTCTCCTTCCTCGGCCTGGCAGGCATGAGCGGAGACACTGCCTGCCAAGGAGTGGGGACGGCCAGGTGTCCCCTGCTGTGGCAGCCAGTGGCAAAGGCGATGCCTCCATAAAACATCAGGGGAGGGCACAGGGAATTAAGTAAACTGACTTCTGAAGTAGGAAGCTCATAAATACACATACGGTGACAAGCACTGAGGACCTCCTCAGGGGACGCGTGGGGACCACCACCATCCTGGGATGCCAGTGGGTTGTTGTTCCCCACAATGGCCAGGACGGGACGTTCACCCAGGCTTCGGCCAGCAGCTGCTGGCTTGAGCGTGTCGTTTCCCACTGGTGTGGGGACCGTGCTGGCACAGCTGTACAGCTCCAGCACTTGCCCCAGCTCACCTGGGTGCCGCCCAGGACACTCCAAGCCCCAGAGGTGGGCTTTTCCTTGACTCAGGGCTGTCGGCAGCCGAATGCAGCAAGCAGGCCAGAACTGGCCAGGTAGAGAAGAGATTTCCTTTTGCCTTACAATTCAGCCTCCATGATGCCTCACAGTACTAGCTGCAACTGGGAAAAAAAGCATTTGTCATGTTATTGCTGAACAAACAGTTTGAAAAGAGCTGCCTCGGGGAAGGCGCAATGTACTGGGGTTGCCGGTACTGCTGATTAGATTGAAGACTTGGAGCATGATCCTTCATCCCCGCACTGGCAGCGGCACAGAGATTTAGCTCTCAATATTCATTTTCCAGTTCCTAAAAGTTTCAGGTTCACATCTGGCTACAATCTATATGACGGAGGCCCGGTTCAGATGTCCGTTCCGAATACCTCAGAGGCTGCTCCAGCGTCAACACAAGGCAGAGGCTGCCAGCGACACGTAGGCGCTCTGGGAAGCGCGGGGCGCGTGCGGCATGACTGGTGGCACACAGGGACAGCTTTCCAATCACTCAAGTCCCCATTCGATGGGTAAGCCCAGCCCTGTCCTACCTCTACATTGACTGACATCATTAGGTCTCGTTTTCCCCTTCAAAGCTCTAGGAAGTCTCAAAGCATCCAGCACGTCGACACGAGTCTCAAGTCATCGCAACAATATCGCAGCTAATGAGATCAAAGAAAAAGTTGTTATCTCATCCCTCTTGCCAAAAGCTGCTGGCAGCCGGAAGGATGGTTGACTGGGAACATCCAAATTTCGACTGGTACCAACTCCCTGACTGACAGACGTACCACGTAAGCCAGGAGAGAAGTGGTGCACGGGAGAGAAGGCGATAATTCCTACCTCTGAGCAGAATTTAAAAATTGAAAGTAGCATCTATTCAGCTCCTCCAAGCAGTTTCAAAGAACTTGTAAGGCTCCAGTTGCCATTGTGCGGCTGGTAATTCTGTGTCACAACTAATTACCGCCTAATAGCCGTTGTGGGGACAAAGTCCCTGGTTTAAAAGAGAAGTCTATTTCGTCTCGCATTCAGGCCTAATCTGACCCTGAATAGCAGAGATTACATGAGGTAATACAGCAGTTATTTCTACCTGCTGTAGTTCATAAGCTCCATCTCCAGCTGAGGCAAAAACCCCCTCCCCCTTTACAAAGATTATTTGTCATTAAAATGCTCAGTAGCTTTTTTTTGCTTTTCTTTTTTTTTTTTTTTTTTTAAATCTGGATGTTGCCTACACTTTCAGAAAGGTTTTTGAAGGAAGATTAGCAGGATTAGGAAAGGTTCACATATGTTCAGCTTCACTATTGGTATTCAAGACATCACAACTCCAGCACCACCCAGGAAGCCCAAGAAAACCGAGAGCGGAGACAGAGAGGCAAAAAGAAAGACGCCTCCTGGCCAGAGAAAGAGTGCTCCAGCAAGTAAAATAGTCAAGTCAGACCCGGGGCTGCAGAGGCTGTCACGCTGCAGAAATCCTTGCCTTTCACTCTAGCAAAAGTATGGCTCTTACTCAGCACCTCGTACTATGCATGCCTGCAGTCGTGCTAGTGGGCCAGCCTTGCTCCACTGCTAATAGCCCGGGCAGATGCACTGCGAGACATTTGCAGCCCGAAAGGAGCGATTTCACAGGCAGGCACAAGTCGTGAAATACTTTAGCCTGCATGAACGCCCACAACAAAGCAAGAGGGAAATATATGCAATGCACATGAGGGGTGTCTGACCTTGATCTGGTAGCATCAAATGGGCTGCACAGACCAGGTGTTCAATGGCAAATGGGTGAAATCCCTCGTGTGTACCCAGTAAAGGATGGGCAAAGCAGTGCAGGTGCTGGAGCACAGCTCCCTGTGGCCCTACAGGTCACCCTCGGGGTCCTCAGCCCTTTTTCTGGTGCCATGAGGGACACAGAGCAGACGTAGCAGTGCCTTGCTCCATCCTGCCATCCTCTCATCAAGAAGTTGTGAAATGAGAGTATGGCTATATGGAGCCACCTGCTCCCTCGGAGGCATTTAATCTCAGCAAGGGCACAGCTCCTTTCATCAGGATGTGTCCCATGCCTGGGACAATGCTAAGCAGTGGTTGCATTTCCTCAGAGTTACAATGGGAGGAAAGAGGGTTGGAAATGGGAGGAAGGAGGCCATTGGGACAACGAGCATAAAGCGTGTCCTTGCTGGTAGACCTCAAGACTACATTCCCATACCTTTCATCTTTTGAGAAAATGGGATTTTTCTGGATGCAGTTATACTGGTAGAGATCAACAACCTGTCCAGACAAAATACATGAACATCTTTGTTCAGGTGAATTTTTGTTTGCATTGTAAAACAACAGCTTAACAAAGTTTAAATCCATGCAACCCATCCTCTGAACCCAGGGACCTTTCTAAAGCCTGGAGAGCAGCTTACACTACCATTGTGAATTTTCACCCTTCTGAGGCAACAACTTTTCCCCATTTCAGATTTTCAAAAACACCCCTAAGCTATCCTCAATAGTTTTTCTCCTACCTTGCCCCTTCTTTCTTACCAATACCCTCGTGCCTCCTCCTTGCCCCCTGAGATGCTCACTCCTAACGCTGCGTCACTTCACTCCTTTCGTCCACTCCCCATCCCCAGAAACATCTCACCCACTGCTCCTTCTCGCATCCCTTTCCCTCTCCCAAGAGCTTGCATTTCTGCCCTCTCTCACTACATGCTCCCGCTCCTTCCCAGGCTTTTCCCTCACAAGTCACTTGACCTGAGTCTCCCTGCTGCCTATAGGTCAGGTTCCTTCCTGAGCCCTACCAGTTTCCCTGCTCCAGCCCTTCCTCACACCCCCTTGCCGGGCGCTAACACGAGAGGCAGCCACGAACGGCAGAGCTGCAGCTGCTCTGTGGTTTTGGCAACGAAACACTTCCAGCTCCTCCAAGAGCCTTCCCCTCTGAGGTTGCTTTGGAGGACGTATGGCTCAGGCGAGGCACGCCAGGACCTCACTTGCATCATCAGTGGATTGACAGGGGGAGGCTTCATGTGGAACTGTTAAAACAAGCACTGTTACTTAAGGCATTTATATTTTCACTTATGAACATTTTCTTCAAGTGGTTCCAAAGGAACATGTGCTTTAAATGTCTGCGCCTCGATAAAGTGAGCCCAGGCGTACGTGGGAGTGGGTCAGGGCCGCCGCTCCGGCCAGGCAAGCATCGCTCCCCACCCGACTCAGCGGAGGGAGAAACGGTGCGAAGAACCCAAGGTAATAAATTCAGCATGTTTTACAAAAGATCAAAACTCCTGCCAGCATGTTACCGAAAGCAAGGAATCTCTCCTCATTTTTTCTTCCCTTCCAGCAAATATAAAACCCTTGCCAACTGAAGAACGTCTTTCTGTAGCTCAACAGCCTGGGGAGGGACTATCTATGCAAGATCTTTTAAGCAATTAGAATGGGAAAGGTGGGGGGCAACTACATCACAGAAACATCCACCTTTGCACAAAGGATGTGACAGGAATCGAAACAGGAGGGCTGATCTTGTAAGCGGGGAGGGGCTCTTCGAGCACAGTACGGGGTGAGAGGGCCACGAAGTCCTGTAAAATGCTATCACATGTGAGTCTGAAAAAATATTTCCTCCAAGTTTTAAAGGGGAAGTTTGGAATGAAGAGGTCTCGCTGGCACCTTGGCTCCTGTGAACATAAGTCCCTTCTGGGTGGTTTGTATTTTAGAAGGGGAGGGAGGGAGAGACCACAGAAACTTCAGATTCAAAGCATCAAAACTTGTACTTTCAGATAACCCTCATTTGTCTTTTGCATTTGAGTCACTGTTAAAAATCCTGGTGATACTGCATTTGCACGGTGGTTAAATTTGAGTAATGCCTTTTTTTCCTTTCCTGGTGCTATATAGATCTTATCTTTCTCAGGCAGACGAATGACAGCTCATGTTTGCAGAGTGTGCCGATTCAGAATTTTATCTGAAACAGCACGTAGATAGTGCCTCCTGTAAAATGGATCTTTTATTCTGGAAAGGAAAATCAAAGTTCACTTCCAGGACAGATTCAATAAATCCCTCTGCAGCTCCCACAAGAGCTGGGGGTCATCGCTCCTTCGGGGCCAACAAGAGTTTTGCCACGGCGAGATTTTGTCTTTTCCTGCAAAACTTATTGTTACAGCCTGGTTAAATGCAGAAAAATAGCATATGCAAAACTCAACGCTGTTCACCTGCTTCAGCACCTCACCCACACCTGGAAGGGCACGTCTTAGATGTTCATGAGGGCTGCCCCACCATAAGCCCAATGGTAGGAAACCCAATATGAGAGTGGTTGTCTTTTGCATTCAGTGTACCTTCTTATTGTTAAAGGGGAAAATACGAAAGGAAAAAGGAGGGGAAAAAACCCAAACCAGTGTGAATAACTCTGCTGCTCAAGTGTTTCACATAGGCAGTGGCAGGGGGCCAGGCCCCGCAGCCCACCTCCGCTCCTGTTCCCCTTGGGGGGGGCTGGGGGGGGGAAGCATGTGTGCATATTCATGAGTGGGAGGAGGCCTCGCCTGCACAATATAAAACATTTTGACTGAGTTGCGTGAAAAGAGCAGCTATTTTCTCTCTCTTCTGCTATGAGCAGCATCCCTTCCCCGCAGCAGTGGGTTAACGCATGGAGGGGAGGCAAGCATCGCCTGCCAAGGAAGGCATGGGCCGAGCGGGTGTGCGTGCAGCCCTGCTCCCAACCCCAGCAGCACACATTTCCCCAGGACTTCAAGGGATGCGCTGCATTTTTTATGGTCTGAAAAATCAGTGGCAATCCCCGTCTTGCTCCTGAAGCAAGCCCCAGAAGCAAGCCCACGGGAACAGCGGTGGGATAAATTTCTGGGCTACCCTAGCTCAGCACTGCGGGCTTCTCTCCTTCTGCCAAGGGACAGTCAGCAGGAGGTGTCAGGAGGTCTCCTCGGATGGTGTCAGGAGACTTTCAGCTCCACGGTCAGCTGGTGTAGCTGGGACCCCCAGCGAGCAGCGGCAGCAGACGTCTCTCCCTAAAGATACAGAAGAGCCACATAAAAGTCAGCATGCTGCCTTCCCATGTCGTGTCCAGCGGTTCGGGAGCAGCCCTCCCTCCCACCTAAACATCTCAGAGATGGAGCTTATAAATACGAACAAATAGCTAGACAGTGCCCGGGTAGCCAGCAAAGTTGGGAAGAGTTGATGAGAGACATATGGTTCCAACACTCCCTAAAAAAATCTAATTGCTATCTTCAGGTGGCTGCACACCCTCTCCTTCTAATGAGTAAGATATTTAAAGTCCTGAACTGTTTATGTGACATTTCAATAAATAATGCGGAGATTTGACAACATTTCCATATTCCTCCTTTAATGTCTGAATGTCTCTGACTTAATCCCAGTTCCTTGGCATTTATTACTGTTTGTTACACTAACAAGTGAGATTATGAGAATTCTAATGAAGGCTTCCAGTGAAAAACTCTGTGATTAAAATGCCATAATAACAGTTGCATGCATTTATGTGCCTGATTATCATAATCTATTTAGCACAAGTAAACATACAAACAGAAGGAGAAAAGCGAGCCCACTGACACTTCAGCTAAAGGAGAATTGGAAATGAGGGAGAAACAATGTAAATATGTAAATGTCTTTGTGTATTCTTTTTATCTTTTTTTCTCATCCTTGCTTTTTTTCCCCCTGTTTGCTAATGAGACATCTATGGTTTGTCACATGTGGTCCTTCTTTGCTTGGCCGAGGTGCAGTTTTCGGGCCATCTGCTGGGGCCGCTCTCCCGAACAATGCCACCCAGAAAGCGAGGGAGAGGTTCGCCACAACCTTTGACATCACGGGCGACGAGAGATGGTGTCATACAGGCTCGGGGCTTTGATATGTTCATTCCAAACGCTTAGTTCAGCTGTTACTCCATAAATGCAAGTCTCCATACAATATGGGAAGGAGACAGCACCCCAAAACTCTCAACAAATTAAGGAGAAATCTTGCCAAATTTCTAGTATAGAATTTTGCTGCCCAGCCTTTTTTAATCTTTTTTTTTCACCACATTAAAGAACAGATCGGCTAAGAACTTCTCCGTCCCAAGGGTCAAGGGCCTGCCATAACACTGGCAATGAGATGCCCATGGCCAGAGAGTGGTGTGGCACGAGCCCGACCGTCGTTGCCACCATATGAAACTGATTGTGAAGGGGACCAACACCTTTGGATCAGGGAACATTTTCATGATGAGCACAGAGCAATAAAATCCTTGGAGCTCAGTGAGACAGACACATTGACCTATTAGCATCAGGATTTTTAAAGCATTTTTCTCCTGAGCGAAGGGTAGGGACAGTACAAAGGAATTAACCTGAGGAAAATTTGTTTCCAGCGAACGTTCTCATGGGCAGCATGCCCATGTTTTCATGTTCTGATCATCACTAAAACTTCTCCAGGACTCTCTTATTTCTAAGTAGTTCTCAGTCAAAATAAAGACATGAAAAGTGAAAAAGAGATGAAGGGCAGTATAAGATTGCCACATACAGACAAATAGCGAAACATGGGGAAAAAAAAATCACAAAAATACTGCCCAGGAAATTCAAAATAAGAACTAAAAGTCCATGCTGTATTATATGGGATTTTCCTGAAAAAATGAGAGTAAAATGTGATTTTCTACACTAAATTCAGACTTGACAAGGACACTCCATTTTTTGCAGAGGACATACACTCAGTTGTGCCAGGGCTTTCTTTGCCCCTCCATCTACATAACACACGTATTTCTTTTCCACCTTCAGGCCCTGCTGCTGGGACCAGGGGACAAAGGCAGTTCGTAGCAACTCACCGAATCGAACACACAGGCCGTTGGTGTCCAGGTTGGTCAGTGCAGTGCAAAACCCACCCCAGTTCAAGAGGATCCCCAGGTCAGACCTCCTGTGGGACAGAAAACTGCATGTGGCTGGGCAAATCACAGCATTGGTCTGTAATTCCCTCTCCAGCTTAGTTTCCTTGTTTCTGTCCATCTAAAAGCCAGCCTCAGCAGTTGCATTGATTTGTTTCTCTCGATCTTCCCACTCCTTCTTCCCCTTTTCGACAGCTCATTTTGCAAGGATTTGCACATGAGGGACAGCATCAAGCCCCAGGAAAGTTAAACACATAATTTTTCACTGGCATTGTGTCTCCTCTGTAACAGAGCAGAGTCCAGAGTACCTGGACTAAACAACAGGTGAGACTGGCAGGTTTTCACCTTTCGTCTCTGAGTCCGAGGAAAGTCATGATGCACAGCACACTTCTGCTTAGTGAGGTGACGCTTCTGCAGAGATCCCACCCCTCTGCAGACTAGAAATGCTTCGTCAGCCACAGGTATTTCTCTACTTAGCACTGAAAATGAAGCCTCAGCGTGAAACTGATCCTGAAAAGAGCTTGAACACCTTACGATGTGGCGGTCAATGGACACCTGCCCAGGATCCCCAGGACAGGAGGTGCCAGCGGGGCAGGGTGCGGGCCTGCCGGCACGGCGCTTCCTTGGTATTTCAGCGTCTTTCTCCTCATTTGCCCATAGGAGATGGGATTGTCAATGAGAAGTGAAATTGTTGGTAACACATAGCAGCTGTTACAACAAAATAGCTATCATACTGGGTTGCAAGCTTTAGGAGCTGCCTTCTGTTAAGGCAATAAAACGGTGGTATGGAGTTATCTGTTGCATCCTTAAAATTTTTCCTCCAGCGATGATTAAATGAAATCATACCGTATCTTTTAAAAAACACAGCATCTTGCATTAAACACAACAAACGACCGTCAGAAAGCTTGTATGTCTTACACCTGCACTGAAGAAGTTACAAGGAGACTGGATGAGGTCGTTTTGATAATGTCTTGAGGTCAGAGAAAGTCAGTCCCCATTACTCTGACAGGTGTGAGGCTTGTCCTGTCAGAGTAAATGGCCGTGCTTGAAAGGACGAGGGACGACAGCCTGAAAGATTTAACACACAGAATCTAGCCTAGGTTTTAAATAGCAATTTAATTATTTCGTTGTAAGTGACAGCAGGCTCATAAGTGACAAAAGTTTATAAATAAATAGATTTTTTTTCCTGCTAGATGAGAATAGGAGGTGGTCTATTTCCTGCATATTTTTATTCTTGCAAATATCACAAACATCAGCTTTGGTGTTTCCGAGACTTCCCTCTGGGTGACTCCTGTGAAGATTAGAAGCTTTCCCAGTCTCTGATTGAATGGGAAGACATGCTGAGTTTTTGGCAAAGAGCATGTGTCTCCAACATTTCAAGCGAACAAGTGTTAACAAAAACAAATCTAGCACTGAAACAAAAAAAAAAAAAAAGGAAAAGAAGAGTCTCACCAGAATAAAAACAAGACCCTCACTCAATAAACTGGGGTCCTTTTCTTGGAGATCACAGGTATCAAATATGTTAGTTTGGCAGGTGGAACAGCATCGAAGCCTGCAGGCTGGGCTACACTTGTCCAGAACAACAGAAAAAAACATATTAAAAAACATATTTGTATCTGATTCAGATACATCCAGAAAGAAAGGAACAGAAAAAAAAAAAAAAAAGGAAAAAAAGGGCTGAACCTGAACCTTTGAGAAGTTATTCCCTGCCCTGAGGCTCTACTTATACCTTTAAGCAGCGAGCAGGGGGCTTGCAAATAACCCCCACATCCTCACGTCATCGGTGGCAGGTGCTGGTATTTGTGGTCCTGCCGTGTTCGCGGTGGGGAGGAGGTAACTGTGACCCCAGTGGACTCCATGAAGCCCACACTCTCAGTTGAAAAGTTTAAAAGGCTCTGAAGCTGCAAAGCCCAATTTCGAGCCCACAGCCATACTAACAGATGGGAGGCAGACAGCGTCGGGGATCAGGCCTTAGAGTTTCTGAGGCATCACTAAAACTGTTTTCAGCTGCCAATCCTCAAGGAGCCACTGTCACCCACAGGCTCTTCGTCCTTCGGATGCCTCAGATTCCTTAGAGCCAGGCTGGGGCACTTTCAGTGTAGCTGTGTGGTATCCGTGCGGAAAGGATCCTGGGCCGCAGGCCTTGAGGGAATATAGGCAATAAGAATCCCAAACAATAACCTAATGACATTCCGAGTGCTTTTCAACATGAAAGCAACAGTCTGTTTTTTATTAAGTTATCACTTCATCATGTTCCCTGATTGCCTTCATTCACGCCTTAGTTGCCTACGGTCGCGATTTAACAAAAAAAAAAAACATGTTCATAGATAAGAAAACAGGTTCTCCTCCACGTATTAGTGCCAAAAGCGAGTTGGGGCGAAGTGCTATTCTGGGAGCCCTCCGTGGCTGCCTTCCTGGGACGCGCTGACGAGAGGCAGGTTGCAATATCGAGCCTTACTGAGTCAAGGCAGGGAATGTCTGATGTCTAATTTGACATCTCACCCCCTCTTCCCCTTTGCACACCCCCTCCTCCTTCCGACGAGGACGGCAGAGAAGCACCGCCTCGCTGCCACGGCCCCGGCCCCGCAAACTACGCGCTCCCCTGCGCAAGGAGCCCCGCGGGCTGCAAGAAGGACGGAGTCCACATCCAGACAGACGGACGGTGATCATCAAAGGCATTGCTGTCCCCCATTAGGGACATAGACTCAGGCTTCCCCGCAGCAGCGGAGCGGGGTTTCCTCTCTGGAGGGGGCAGGGGGAAAAGGAAAAGAGGAAGAAGAAAAGGAAGAAGAAAAAAAAAAAGGAAAAAAAGGAAGGAAAGGAAAACGAAAAAGGAGGGGAAAGGAAAAAAGGAAAAAGGGAAAGGGAAAGGGAAAGGGAAAGGGAAAGGGAAAGGGAAAGGGAAAGGGAAAAAAAAATAAAAAGAAGGAAAAGGGAAAAAGGACGAGTCCACTGCCCACTTCTCTCTCCCGGGACCCCCAGGGCGCTGCAAGAACTGCCTCCCCAGCGCGCCCGGAGCCCCGGAGCCCCGGCAGCCTCTGCCGCGCCTCCGCCCGCTGCCCATCCCCGCTCCTCCGGAGGAGCGGAGGCCAGCGGCTCTTCGCCGCTTTTTCCCCTCCATCCCTCCCGGCCGGTAACCCCCATCTCTGCTCCCGCCCCCGGCCAGACCCCCAGCCTCCACCCGGCCGAGCGGGAGCCCCTAGGGGCTCCGGAGCAGGCGGCGGGCCGGCACGGCCGCTGAGCTTTGGGGGGTTCGTCCCGTCCCCGGGCTGATGAAGCGTCTGGGGCACGGCGGCTGTGCAGCAAATCCGACGGGGAGGACGGGACCCCTCCTCCAGCCGTTTGGGGTGCGGAGAGGCGGCAGGTCCAACCTTTTAAGCAGGAAATGTCCCGGTCTTTTAAGAAGGAAGCCCCGGGAGGCGGAAGGGAGACGGGCGATGCTGGCATTTTCCTCGTCTTGGCCCTAGCACCGCGGCCCCGGGGGCAGCCGCCCCCCGCCCCGCCGGGCCAGGCCCGTTCCCTCTCCCCGGGCCGAGCTCTGCCAGGAGCCGGCGGCCGGGGGAAAGGCGTCGGGGCTTAATTAGTTGTGCTCGTCGTTGCCCTGTTTTATGCGGCTCCAACAATGAGCCATCAGTCAAAAGGCAGAGGCAGGCTTCCCGCTGCCGCCTCACCGCTTCCTGGCCATGAAAGAAATGCAAAGTTTGCACAGACGTGTCCCCCCCGTCCCCGTCCCGCTGCTCACCTCCAGGGCTCAGCCCCAGCTCCCGCTCCTTACCCCTCGTCATCCCTGGCGGCGGGAGGGGTGGGGGTATGTCCCCCCCCGCCTCCCCTCGGCCGGACTCGCAGCCCCGCAAGCAGGTGCGGGAGCTGAGGGCCAGGGCGGGGGAGCCCGGGGCACGTCCCGGGTGGCCAGGCCGGGGGCCGCCCGGGCAGCAGCGGGACACACGCCGGGCGGCGGGCGGCGGCGAGCCCGGCTGTCGCGGGGACAGATTTTCCTAATTGACCTGTTACGGATCATCCCCGCAACCGTTGGGAAACACATTTCCACGCTTCACTTCTTAACGTTTTAAATACATATTTAACGGATGGTTGAGGCTTGCCGGGCCAGCTGGGAAACACACGGGTGTAAAAATAATACAACAAAGGCAAAGGGGCCGGGGAGTGGCGGGGGGGATTTACCCCGGTTGGAGGAAGCCCCGACCCTATTGCACGGAGCTGCTGGGGCGAGGGGGCTCGCCGCGAGCCCGACGAGGCGCGGAGGGCGGCGGGAGGCGTTTCCGAAAGTTTGTTTTTTTTGTTAATGTCTTTTTTTACTAATGTCTTTTTTTTTTTTTTTGGTAATGTATTTTCTTTCTTTCTTTTTTTTCTTTCTCTCCCCTCTCCTGCTCCGGTCTTGCTGGAGGGTAGTTTGGGGGTAGGTTTTGCTCGCCGCTCCGGCTTCTTCTCCCGGTCGCTGCGGGGTCGGAGCCGGAGGTCTCACTGGGGCCCGTGCTGCCCGGCAGCCTCCAGCGACCTCCGCGGGGAAATCCGCTCGTGAGGAACGGAGTGGCCGAAAACACTTTTTTCTCCCTCTTCGCCTCCCGTTGTAGCACTCAACGGGGGGATAACGACCGGGCTGGAGACAGGAGGGGGCACCGGGCGAGGAAGCGCGACGGCTGCCCGGTGCATGTGGCGGGGCCGGGGCTGAGCGCTTCCCGGCGGGGCGGGACGGACGGGGAAACACCGACGTGCCGGCGGGAGCCGGGCAGCACGGCCTCCCCGAGGGCGTTGCGGCGGCGGAGGCAGGAGATGTTTGGTCCCGTCCCCGTCCCGTCCCGCCCTCCCAACAGCTGTTCCAGGCGCTGTCATTGTTGCATTTTATTATGGATTTGACAAAAGTCCCTCCCCCCCCACTGCGCCCCCCCGCCGGGCTCCCCGCGCCGCTGCCGGCCGTCTCCCCCCGCCCGCCCCATCGAGCCGGACCGGCCCCGGTGACATCAGCCGACCCCCCCTCGGCCGCTTCCCCCCCCCCCCCCCCCCCCCCGCCGCCGCCGCCGATTGGCGCAGCCCCCCTCCCGCCCGGTGACATCGTTCCTCCCCGGCGTGGCTATAAAGCCGCCGCCGCCGCCGCCGCAAGGTGCGCGCTGCTGCCGTGCTCGCCCGTCACGGCGCGCCGCTCCCTACGGCCGCCCCGCGCACGGTAAGTGCCGCCCGCGCCCGCGCACCCCGGCGCGGCACCCCCCGAGCCCCCGGCCCGGCGGAGAGGCGCGGAGGGAGGGACGGGACGGGACGGGACGGGACGGGACGGGACAGGAGGGGACGGGAGGCGCCTCCCCGAGGGCGGCTCCGCGGAGCGGCGGCGGAGCGGGCTCACCGGCCCGGCGGGCGAGCGGCGGCGGCGCCCCGCCAAGTTTCGGTGGGCGCTGACCCGGGGCCGCCCGGGGCCTCTCTCCCTTTCCCGCAGGCAGCCCGGTGCGCGCCGCCGTCCCGCCCGCCGGGCCATGGACTCGGACGCCAGCCTGGTCTCCAGCCGCCCGTCCTCCCCGGAGCCCGATGACCTCTTCCTCACGGCCAGGAATAAAGGCAGCGGCGGGGGCTTCACGGGCGGCACCGTGTCCAGCTCCACGCAGAGCGACTCCCCGCCGGAGCTGAGCGCCGAGCTGCGCAGCGCCATGAGCGCTGCGGGGGTGGTAGTGGTGGACAAGCTGGGCTTCAAATCCTCCTCGTCGTCGTCGTCCTCTTCCTCGTCCTCCTCCTCCAAGAAGGACAAGAAGCAGATGACGGAGCCGGAGCTGCAGCAGCTGCGGCTGAAGATCAACAGCCGGGAGCGCAAGCGGATGCACGACCTCAACATCGCCATGGACGGGCTGCGGGAGGTGATGCCCTACGCCCACGGCCCGTCGGTGCGCAAGCTCTCCAAGATCGCCACGCTCCTCCTGGCGCGCAACTACATCCTCATGCTCACCAACTCCCTGGAGGAGATGAAGCGCCTGGTCAGCGAGATCTACGGCGGGCACCACGCCGGCTTCCACCCCGCCGCCTGCCCCGGCGGCATGGGCGCCCACTCCGCCCCGCTGCCCGGCCACCCGGGCCACCCCGCCTCGCACCCCGTCCACCACCCCATCCTACCTCCCGCCGCCGTCTCCAGCGCCTCCCTGCCTGGTTCCGGCCTCTCGGCCGTCAGCTCCATCCGGCCCCCCCACGGGCTCCTCAAGTCGCCCTCGGCCGCCGCCGCAGCCCCGCTGGGCAGCGGCTTCCAGCACTGGGGGGGGATGCCCTGTCCCTGCAGCATGTGCCAGGTGTCGGCCCCGCCGCACCACCACGTCTCCGGCATGGGCACCGCCAGCCTCCCCAGATTAGCCACCGACACCAAATGAGCCCCTCGGCGGGGCCGCCCCGCGCCGCCCCGGCACCTCCAGGACCTACAAACGCGCCCCACCGGCGGCAGCGGCTCGTCGTCCGTCCGTCCGTCCGTCCCCCACCCTCCCGGGGCCGTCAGAAGGGCGGCAGGAGGGGACAGAGCCCGGCCCGGGGTTTGCCCTCCTCCCCAAACGGCGGGGAAAACCACCCCGACACAAGTAAACGAACGCGCATCTTCTTTACTTATAATTTTACGTGGTTGTCGATAACTTCGCTAGGAGGGGAAAGTAGTCCTAGGCTCGTCGCAAATGAAGGAACCAAAACTGCAGAGGGGTTTTTGCTCGTTCGCTCGTTTGTTTGTTTGTTTGTTTGTTCCCCCAGCCCACCCACTCCCCTCCCGGTTTCGTTTCTACACGCAGAGCCTTTGGAGCCGCTTCTGGGTCACCTCCTGCCCCGGAAAGCCCAGCCCCGGAGCACCCGGTCCCCGCTCCGGGGACTCCCGGCACTGGCGGGGAACAGCGGGGCTCCGGGTGGAAGTGTAACTGGAAAGGTCGGTTTTATTCCCGCCTTCCCCCTCTCCCTCGCCCGCCGTTTTTTCCATTTTCTTTCTGGTTCGGGATTTGTAAATATACCGTTCAACGATAACGATGCAAGTCTTCTCTGCCTGAGCTTTCCGTCCGTGCACTTGTACTGTGTAAGACTCATGAGTGAATAAGGGGTCGGTTTGCCTTGGTTTCGTTGTTTTGGGTTCTTGGGGTTTGTTGGTTGTTTTCTGGGTTTTTTTCTTCTTCTTTTTTTTTTTTTTTTCCAAGCGTATAACACGTTGTTGTTTTTTTTTTTCCGTTCCTGCCACCTTTAACAAAGTTTGAACTCTATAATGCTCTTTCTGTGTAGGAACTTTCACACTGTCCGTGTTGCAATACTGAGAACTTGGGCTTGTTTCTGAAATAACAACTTTTTCTTATCGCTGCCCCTTGCAGAGATTTTATCATCTGTTTATTTTTGTAAAAAAAAAAAAAAAAAAGAAAAAAAGAAAAAAGTTGCTAAATAATATTTATTACTTGTTTGGTTGCAAAAAAAAAAAAAGTGATCCTCTGTTGAGATTTTAAATAAAAAAAAAAAAAAAAGCGTTTTAAATAAATGTCCTTTTCCTCTTCCTTGCTGTTCGGTGGCGAGCGGGGAGGCGGAGGCAGGTGCTGGTAGCGGCGCTGGTGCGGGACCGTGGCGGGGGGACATCCCGCGCTGCGGGGTTACCTGCCGCAAAGCCGGGAAGGGATGGGAAGATTTTAGGCGCATCCTTGCCTTCTCCCTAGTTTTTTTTGTTAGTTCGCTTCGCCGGCTAATCGAAACCGTTTCATTTTGGGTTGATTTTTTTTCCTCTTCATTTGTTCATCGCAGAATAAGGGTGGCAAGGAAAGAAACAAGTGGCGCTGGGTTTGTAACGTGAAAAATTTTGTCTACCGAACCCAGCACTCGGCAAGAGCTAAATTTTAGTTCGGGGAAACATTAGTCTTGGCGATGGGCTGTTTGCTTATTGTAATCGCTTCTGCGCACTTGACCTTCAACCGAAAATCATCCAAACGAAAATCCACGGAAAGGAAAGTTATTTGGGGCAGTCCTTTTTTTTTTTTTTTTTTTTTTTTTTTTCTTCCCCCCTCTCCCGAAGTTGATAGCATCTCTCGCCCGTGTGTATTTCAGCAGCTCTGTACTCAGGTGTTTGGGCAGAAACTATTTTGCCCTCTCGCAGACCCCAAGGCAAGGGCTGTCTCCAACGCACGCAGAGTGCGCGAGTGCGCGCTCGGAGCAGCCTGTGGCTTCCTCGTTTCCTGCAAGGAGAAGGGTAAACACCCAAGGGAATCTCGTTTTTTGAGAAAAAGGAGGTCGGAAGCCCCGGGCCGGCGGCGGCTGCCCCCCGGGGGGGTGCCGGGACGGGCAGCGGGGCTCCCCGGGCGCCGTTCCCACGGTACCCTCGCCGCCCGCCCCGGGGGGGCGGCTCCCGCCCGGCACCGCGCTCCGGACTGCGGGTAGGCAAGAAGACCGCAAAACCCTCGTCCTTGCCCAAGCAAATCCTTCACATCTCTCTTTCTAGTCCGATAAATGGCTAGACAGCTATGTAAAATACCTAGCTAGCTACGTACGCATAAATACAAACCAGCGTATATATATATATATTTTAACAGACCATGGAGGAGTTTTGGGCGGCCAGACGCCCACGGGGGAATGAGAGCGAGTTCGAACCAGGGAGACTTTGTTGTTGTTGTTGTTACTGCGTAAAGCGAAGAGGTTCCCGGGCGGCCGGGGCGTGCGGGAGTCCCCGAGGGGTGTGAGCCGGGACCGGCCCGACAGCCCCTCCGGGCTCTTGCCTTGTGGAGTTCGCTTCTTGGCCCCATACCAGCCCGTTTAGGGAAGGTAAACGGGGCTCGGAAAGGAGCGCCCCGCACCCCAGCATGCCTCCCCAAGTGATGATGAGAAATACCTCCCCTTCTCCAAAGACACCCAGCCCAACCACCCCCAGCCTCCGGAGAGAACCTCCGCTTCCCAGCACCCTCGGTACTGATTTTGGCAAACGAACCCCATTTAACGCCGGGAGGGACGAGGCCCCGGGTCCCAACGCCGAGGAGGGAGACAGGCCACGGGCGGGGCGGGCAGCCCGCTGGTTGCCCCAGTGTCTTCTCCAACAGGAGAGCCGGCACTGACTCCGGTGGCCAGGAGGGCGCTGGCCCTGCCCCTCGCGTTAAGGCCGCCGTAAGGTGCTGCCGCTTATGTCGGGTCTGCGGCTTTGGAGACGATCCTCGAGGTGCAAGACCCCTCGCTTCCGCCTTCTCCGGCGCGGCGGAAGCGAAGTCGTGCAAAATAGGAGGGTGACAGCTAGGTGTCTGTCAGCGGCTTGGGACGGTCCCCTCCGACGGGAGCCCTTCTGCCAGGCTCGGCTGCAAGCCAAAATCCCGGCTGGGTCAGAGAAGGGGCAGAGCTCACCACCCCAGACCCCGGCGGAGCGCGGAGGCAAAGTCCGCTCCACCGCCGAGCCCACGGCATCCCGGGGATGCTGAGCCCCTCCGCGCCGGGACGAGGATGGGAACCTCCCTTCGGGCCAGGCCCGCTTAGGATGGAAACCCCGCTCCCTCCCATTTTGCCCCTGGAGCCCCTCTACCGAAGCCCCCTCCCATCTGTAGGGAGGCCGCAATAAGCAGAGCAGCTTTCCCAATTAGCAGGGCTCCGGCGAGGGAGCGCTGCTGCGGAAGAAGGGCAGGAGCAGGTGAGAATTAGAGGGAACATCATTAGGAGCTGTTCTTTGTCTCTATTAAAGGCAATAATTAGCACCCTGACAGATGCAAAAGTCGACAGTGGCCAGAAGCTGTTAAATCCTGCTCGTCTGCCTCCCCGGCCGCTCTCTCCCACCCAGAGGGCCTTTCCCCGCCGCTAACAGGTGGCCCCGGGGAGCCCCGACGGGCAGCACCACCCCGGGGAGGGGGGATGGGTGTCATGGGGATCCGGCTCTTCTGCGAGGCCGTTTCGACCCCACCGGGCCCCGCGATGGCAGAAGCAGTGAGGGCAGCCTGGCCCCCTCCAAAGCCCCCTGCCACTCAGGTTGGGGCTGACGTCTCCCCCGCCCCCGGCGGCGGAGGGAGCCCCGGGGCTGGTGTCAGCACCTCGGCCGGGGCCGCCAGCTGTGCTCCCCTGGCCCCCCTCCTCCTGGGCTACCTGTAAATGAAATTAGCCGCCCTGCCTGGCTCCCGGTGCCCTCCCGCCCGCCTTGTTCCCCATATGCTCCCCCGCCCCAACGAGTGCCCCGCGGGGCTCCCCTGATTGCATTGCCCGCCGCTGAAGCTGCCGCTCCGGCCAGATAGGGTTACGGGGAAAGGGGTGGTGGTGGGGGAGCCCATATGCTCAGCGCACACTGGTGGGGCTGCCGCGGGTCACCTGCACCTCCAGCCAGGCCAGGAGGCCCGGGCACCCGCATTGCTCCCGCAGGCAGCACCCGCCCTGAGCTGGAGTGACCACCCTAATTCTCAGCTCTCCACCCCGCTGATCCCCTTTCCTCTGAATTTAACCTTGTTTTCCATGCAAGCCGGGCAGACCCTTCCCACCTCTCCTGTTTGGTTTTTTTTTTTTTTTTTAGGCTGTGCCAGGTCTCTTGCGACTTGTTCCAACAGAAGAAGGGAACTCCTGCCTGCATAACCCAGACCAGGTGGCTCCCTCCGATGAACCCCCACTCACACCCTCGCCCTTTCTCCTTCCCCTTCCTCCTCCACACTTTCCCCTTCTCTTTCCCTCCTTCCCCACTTCTCCTTTCGCCTTTGCCTTTCTCCCCTTCCTCTCTGCACCAACCCTCCCAGGCATGGCACAGAAAGCGGAGAGACGGGCAGCCAAAGGTCGGCAGCATGTTTTAGGCAGAAGCCACAGTGAAGCATCGGGGAAGCCCAGGGGAAGGGAAAGGTTGGCCATGTCAGGGCTCCAGGCAGTTCCACCATGTTTACCCCCCGATGTCCTTGTCTCATTTCCACAGGGGATTTTTTCAGCCTCTGCCTGGCAAATTGAGCCAAGTAGCCCAAAAACTGCTGCGAAACTCTGACCGAGGCATACTGCTCCCTTCAGACCCAGGCTCACAGCTCCTGTGAGACACGTGTGCCCCTTCTGCGGGGAGGTACCAGGGCACCAGCTCTGCTCACTGACGATTCTGTCCTGTGGGATGGGATCTGTCAGAGACCCCTGTGCGGGTCTGCAGGCTCCCTCCCTTTTCGTTTGAATGAATGTTTGGAGTGAATAACTAAATCCCCTTCAACAGTTCTCCAAATACCAGCCTTTCACAGAAAAATGTGGTTCTTTTTTATCTACAAACCTCTAACCAGTAATACAAACTAGGGCCTGGCAGGGTGAGGTCTACAAGCACGGGTTACATGCATCTACTTATATGTATAAGCAGGAGACAGAAAATCTTATTTTTTTCCCCTTGAAAGCATCATCATACTGACATTCTGGGGCCACACTCCCCTTGGACATCACTGCAGTCTCCCAACTCCAGGGACAGAGTTCTGGACGTGACGCGAGATAACTGAGGTATCGTTCCAGAGACAAGAGCGAGGGCTGTGGGATAGCCCTGGGATGCTGTTTCCCCTGTTGGAAAACAGGGCTTGCTTTTACACTTCCATAGGTGAAAGACTGATGTCCCCGTACTCCGACAGCCTGCAAACTGTCTGAACCATCTCCCAGAGGATAGCCCGCAGCACACTGGTGTGACTGGAGGCAAACAGCCCCTGATGATGCTGCCAGGCCATCAGCTCTGACTTGATGTTGCAAGACGGTGCTTGCAGCACAGTTAAGATTTCCTTGTGACAGAGTGGTGTTTCCACCTCTGCGTGGGATGAGAACCTTCGGTCCTGTGACTCAAAGTTACTCAGATTATTTCTGAATGCTCAGGCACTTTTGAACACGCAGCTGAGGGCCAGATTTTCAGAAGAGTTACCAGCATCTCTGCAAATGCTTAGTGCTCAGAACCCAGCCCTGTGCTTCTGAAAACCTGGTTGTCCACGTAGGGGTTGAGATGGGAAGGGAGGTTTGCCAAAAGCCAAAAGCCTGGCTCCAGCCGCAAGAGCTGGCCCTTTCCAAGCTTCCAGCCCAGGTGGGTGTGGATTAAAAATAAGCCTTGGGCATGCTGCAGTCTGCCAAGCCTCTGGAGATCACAGGGTCAGCAAAACTGAATTTTCCACTTCAGGCATTTGATGATATTTAAATATTTCTACTCAAAATTATTAAGGGGAGGCAATAATTATAGCGACAACAACAGGACCACAAGATCATACAAGCTCCGTCTTTGCAAAAAGGCATGAAGTACTTGCTGGTTCAGCTTTCGAAAGCCCAAACATGCTCCCATCTTATCGCCCTTACTCCTTAGGTGGTGCTTCTGAAGGCGAGAGAGGTTTGGCATTGATTTTGGTGGCAACACGGTGGGACCTGGAAGATTTTTGCAAGCTCCTGGTCCGTCTGCTTGAGAACTGGAAAGCAAGAGGTGAATGTTCAGCCTGTTCACCACACACGGCCTGAATAGTCCCGGGGGTGCTCAACCCTCTCAGGAGTTACAAACCGCCCAGGGTCGAGATCCTCCAAAAGCGCGGCGCTTACCCCAAGCCTTTTACCCTAAAAGATGGATGTAAATGCAAAAGAGTGTTTCCCTTTTTCATTCATCCCCATTCTTGGGATTAGCTTTAGAAGTTTTGTTCTGCCATTTATCTTCACTTGTTGGAGATGTCTTGACAAACTCCTGAGAATTAATTTCCCATCAGCTTTTTGCCTCCTCTTCTTGAACTGGCAGGTCAGATCTCACCATATGCATTAGAAGAGGTTATCTGGATGGGCCACCCTGCTCCATTGTCCCTTCTTATGCCTGTCCCTGTCCCAGCAGGAAACCAGTGTCATGCACACGGAGAGAGAGCTGAGGGAATCAGACTCCTCTTCCGAGCAGCCCTCCACTCCTTGCCTGTCATCAATCATTGCATCCCGCTGCCAAAACCAATACAATTGGATCAGGCCCAATACATGGGGTGTTTCCTGCGAGTCAGAAGTGTGCCTTTTAGTTTAATATATTCCCAATGTTGATCCTATTAGCAGGAAAAATCAATCAATCACTGTCAGCAAACATCACCAGCCTACAGATTGATCACAGTGTCAGGATTGTTGGAGGATTCTGCAGATGCAGGAGGCATTTGTTAAATGCTATTTTCAGAAAGACATATACATATATGTATAAGACACACATTTATACACGTCTTTGTCTGCTTAAAAAAAAGAGAAAAAACCACGCAGTTCCTTTTTTTGTGGTTTGTTGTGGGTTTTGTTTTTTTTTTTTTTTTGACAAAAGCAGTCAGGGTGCTAGTCACTTATAAGAAAAATCCTTTTGAGTAGGAAATCAGCAGAGGGTGGGTTTTTTTTTTGAGGGGGAGCTTTTTTTGTTCCTTCTGAGGAAGGGAAAGGAGTCCAGAGACATATATACTGTAAGGGTAGGAAGGCTACAGACTCTTTCCAAAGAGCAGAGCTGAGGCTGCAAAAGCTGTCAGCGTGCTCCGTGGGAGAGAGAACCCACCAAGGTGTGAATTCAGCCACCCTCCTCCAGTGCTCAGCCTTCATTTGGAGCTGTGCTGGGTACCCCACCGAGTTTCTCTCTCCACCTTCTCTGCTCCTCTCCCCAACAGAAATAATTCAACTCTTTAATGCTGCTCAAGCAACATAGAAAGATTTCCTTCACGACAGGCAGCACAGGGAACTGAGCACACCAGGACTGCAGGAACCCATTCCTCATCCCAAAGCCATTCCCTGTTCCAACCCCGTTTCCCATCCCAAACCCTGGAAACCTTGGGGTAGCATCCCAAAAGGGATGGGGGAAATCTTTTTCCTAGTCAGAATGCCAGCCACAGTGGGCAAAAAACATAGTGAGGGAAAAGGAAATGAGCTGCGATGAGGAAAAAAAAGTTGAAGGGCTCTTGAGATATGAGATGTCAGAGGTGAGGCTGCGTAACTGTGGTCCCTTTCCTTGTGCTTGCCAGGATACGTTTTTGGGACTTGTTTTCCCATGGGGGTGTGTCTCTGCCAGGCACTGGGCAGAGGTGCTGTGAGGAAGAATTTGCCTCCTCAGGACCCTCCCTGTCTGCTCCTCGCTTTCCAGGATGGCCAGTTCAAGCCATTCGAGGCTGAGCTTGCATGAGCCTCAAGCCAGCATCCCCTGAAAGCCAGCCCCTGTATAAGTGCCTGAAGATGACTCAGGAAATCATCTGCCTCCTATGAAATATCCCAGGTATACTACAGGGCACAGGAGGGACAGGCCGGTGTGACCTGGGGACCATACAGGGGGCAGCTCCAGCATGCCCCGGCAGCAGCAGCCCCCGACTTGCTCATCTTTTTCAGGGAGGGTTTAACCAGAGCCGGGTTAAAGAAGGGAAGAAGCCTCTCAGTGACTCTTTTTTCTTAGAATCATAGAATGGTTAGGGTTGGAAGGGACCTCAAAGATCATCTAGTTCCAACCCCCCTGCCATGGGCAGGGAAACCCTCCACTGCACCAGGTTGCTCAAAGTCTCATCCAACCTGGCCTTGAACACTTCCAGGGATAAGGCATCCACAACTTCTCTGGGCAACCTATTCCAGTGCCTCACCAGCCTCACAGTGAAGAATTTCTTCCTTATATCCAATTGAAATCTACCCTCTTTTAGTTTAAATCCATTGCCCCTTGTCCTATCATTGTACACCCTTGTAAAAAGTCCCTCTCCAGCTTTCCTGTAGGCCCCCTTCAGGTACTGGAAGACTGCTATAAGATCACCCTGGAGTCTTCTCCTCTCCAGGCTGAACGGCCCCAACTGTCTCAGCCTGTCTTCATAGCAGAGGTGCTCCAGCCCTCGGATCATTTTCATGGCCCTCCTTTGGACTCGCTCCAGCAGCCCCACGTCCTTCTTCTGTTGGGGAATCCAGAGCTGAATGCGGTACTTCAGGTGGGGTCTCACGATAGCAGAGTAGAGGGGCAGAATCACCTCCCTCAACCTGCTGGCCATGCTTCTTTGGATGCAGCCCAGGCTCTTGGTTATGCTGAAGGCAGAGATGGAAGTGATGGGCTTTGCCCAAGTACCTCTGTCACACGTCGTGCTGGGAAAGGCTTAGGGCTGCCTAATCAATCAATCACTGCCTAGCAGGGGAGTGTCTGTGGGAATCACCCCGAATCACACAGCCCTCCCCACCTGCAGACTTTGCCCACGCAAGTGTTGCACAATTTAATTATTCCCAAGTAGAAAAAGTGCCAAAATGCCTTAATGAGGATGGAGTGCTCTGGTGGGAAGAGGAACGGGCTGCAATGCCTCAGGCAGCTTTTACACTGCTTGAAGTGGTTTATAGTGATAGCAAGGGAAGAAAGGAGGCATCACCCATCTGGGATGCTCACGGGAAAAGCTGTCCCCAGATCAGGACTTACCCCTGGGTGCTACTCAAGCACTGTCCTGTCATATAGACCTTGGCATCTGGCATCTCCCACCCCGTAGTGACTGTCTCTTGCCTGCAAACATGCAAAAGGCTAGTGAAGAAGAGGGGAGACAGGAGAACGGGAGACAGCATCCATGGCATATGCGTCCTGTAGAAGGGAGAAGCCCCTCCTGAGGTGGGGCTCTGAACAGCAGGATTTGCTTGAGACAACACAATAAACACACGATTAAGATTTCATTTCTTCTTTCTGGTCTATTGGGGAAAAATGCTTGGTAGCTTCATTAACAAACCTGTCCCTAATCCTAACCATATGAACCGATCCTTCTGAAAAACAAAATTGTATTAGCAGAAATCCACCCCGTCTTACAGAGTCTGTTAGTAAATGAACTTTTAATGTATTGAAACATATTCATTATAATGTATAAAGAGGCAATTTTCATTTTGTTTGTGTTCTTAAGAGTGTGACAGCGTCTTGTTTGCGACTGCCCCTGGGTATAAGCTATCATTGTGTAACTTAATTAGATATTCTACATGCTAGTGTGAGGGACATATGTCTATTCACTGTAACAAACATCAAGAGTCTGCCACATGCTTTCATGTTTCTGCTACGTTGAAATAAAGGCAGAGCAAGTGCAAGCTCTCCCAAGGACCTGTGGCCCCAAACAGCTTGAACACAACCCGCCGGCATTCACCGATTGGTTACAGTTTATTAACAGCCCATAAACTTCTCATCTGCTCCTGGGCACTCGTTAGGGTTGTCACCTGCAACTGCCAAGAGCAGCACAATCGCTTTGCAGACGTGAATCAGGCTTTCTCAGGCTTTTTCCTTCCCGGCTCCAGCAACACACACTTTATACGGGGCGTGAGGTTGGTTGAAGGTGACCTAAAATTAAAAAGAAAAAGCCCGCTGGTGGAAGCTCGGGTGAGCAGTAGCTGCAGAGCGGCTACCACATCACCTTGTCCTTCCAGCTCACGAACCTGCAATGAGACACCGATACGCTCAGGTTTACAAATGCCAGCCTGAGTACCACTGGTGAGATGGCATGGCCTGTTACGTGTGCTCGGCCCCCTCTTGCCTCATCAGAAAAGCCAAAGCATAATTTTGGCAAAATTAACGGAATGAAGAAGATGAGAATGTCTGACAGTGAGACAAATCGATTAGTCCAGGATCTCTGACTGGAGGCAGCAATGGAGGTTTAGAGACAGGGTATGAGGACAGGGTACAGAGGGAACGGTATTTCCCCATAGACTGTCTGAGGATCTGGACATCTGCAGATACCATTAAATACTTCAGGAAAAGCAGTCTTTGCTTTCACCATGTAGTACCTAATAGGCAGCACGATCACATCAAAACACGCAGATTTGGCTACGAGCCTGCAAAATTCCAGTCCTACGTTGACCTTCAAGCATCTCAGCAGCTTCATTTTCTGTGGCACTGTATGCTGGGTGCTTCATCTGCGAGCAGATCATGCCAAGCCTTTCTGACCAGGTCTTCACATCAGACCAGAACAAGACCTTAGCAACTGAGAGGTGGGTGGGGAGGGACATCAGCCCCCTATAGTGCCAGGTAACTGAGCATGGATGCCTGGCTGGGGAAATCAGGTGGGATAATTGGTGGGAATTAATGACGTCATACAGAGACAAGTAGTCTGGATACAGTAGCTTAGAGCAGGTAGAAATCAACCCAAGATGCGATTTCTCAGTGCTGTTGCAGTGCACCCCATTAGCCCAGCATGCAGCTGCCCTTTGCACCCACTTCTGCCCGCGGCCTCCATGGAGGGAGTGGGTCCCCCATGGCAGCCAGGTGTCTTTGCCCAGTGCCCAGTCACGGTCAAGCCACGCGAGAGCTGCCATGGGCTTGCTAAGGGAGAGTTTTTGCTTTTCTGTTGTCCCAGCAGTGCTGGGCAATGAAAGGGAGAAAACCCTGCTAGCAGCGACCATCCTGGAAATACCATGTTCGACAAATGCTTTCCAAGGTGGATATTGTTGAACTGAGTTCATGGCAGGACTTCTACTTTAATTATTAAAATAATATTTCTGTACTATTTTAAAGAGGAGAAAAGCTACAGCACTTGGAACATCTTTTGTGAAGCATAGACCTACATGCACATACACGATCTTCCTGACGCAGGGGATGCAGCAGCCTGAAAGTCCAGAGGAGCTCCATAAGGCATCGGGTGTGAACCCATACTTCACAGAAACTGTGGACACTTCTGCACTGGCACGAGCACCACTCCAGCACCTGGAGGGCAGATGGGTTTTTTCACCAGGGCTTCACTTCCAGTGTCCCACCTTTTGCCTCTGGTCAGTGGCACGGCCAGAAGGTCGAGGGCAAGGAATTATCTGGTGTCCTTAGCTCAGCTAAAAGCTTTTCTTCTCTTCCTCCAGTACATATTTTCAGCAGTGACCTGGAAGCTAGGGTGCTGCTTGAGGCCGTGGCAAAGGCAGGGTCCAGCCAAAATCCTGGCTTTGAGGTTACTGGTTAAAATTAGCCCTTACTCTGCTCGCCTGCCTCTGCTCTCTGGGCACAGTCATGGGGCACGTGAGGTGAAGAAGACGCCATGGATCAGTAGCTCTGGGAAGCTGAGCACACAAGGTGCCAAGTGAAAGTTTTGACACTGATAATTTTATTGTCATTTTAAATTAGAAGTTGCCAAGAAGGCTAAACCAGAATGAGCGCAAGCAAATAGCCACTCTTGGGTGCCGCCTGTGTCAGTGGGCAAAGGCAGCTGAGGAAAAGTTAGAGGCTTTTTATTTGTATTTTTTGTTCCCTGCTCACATGCGCGCACACGCGCATCCAGAATGCCTAATACTCCAGACACCTCTATGGAGAGGCCAAAACATGCTTCTTCCAGGTTTGCTCTTTGAGGAAACAAAACTGTTCTGTTTATCTGCACAAAGGCTCGTGCAAGGCGGGCCAGACTGTGAGCTAATCCCCACCGCCTCCCGTCCCGGGACCGTCCAGCCCGCCCTTGGCTGAACATCTCCCCCAGAGCAACAGGGAGGGAATTCATCTTTATGGGAACGATCTCTGCCTGACATGAGCAGAGCCGGTAATTATGGGCCCCGCACTGCTCTGTATGCAGGGAGAGGTTTCGCCGGTGTGCCCTGCCATGCTGTCCCGGCTATTGTTCGCCGTGCACATCAACCATCTGGAAAAAGCGAGCTGTGAGAGCACCCCCCTCGCTTCAGCAAGCTCCCGCACGCTCCCTGCGAGAGGGGATCCACCGGCCGCCAAGGAGAAGGCCGCAGCCACGCTGCCGCTCCCGTGCGTGAGGATGAGGACGGCTCTTTCACGCTGTGCCACCAAGGAGCCTCTCCGGCAGCCGTGTCTGCCCTGGGTGACTCTCACCCCGGCATTAGCATATAACATCTGTCGTGGCTGAGCCCCAGGACCGTACAGCGGAGGTCTCAGCGGATGCTGTCGGCACACACGCGTGGCTCTCCGCACCTCTCGCACCGCCATGCAGGCACAGCCAGCACACGGAGAGAGCCCAAAGTGGGCACTGAGCTTCCCACCGATGCCACCACACAGTCTATGCTGTGCCGGGGATGTGCACGCCTCCTCTCCCCTGCACCTGTATACACTCGGTATACACCCTACCCAAGGCATAAAATTATTTTTAAAATTCAGAGTAATTTTTATCTCATTTTTTGAGATGATTATTAGAAGGCATTTGTGAGTGATATCTGTATTGCGTAGCTTTACTGGCAAAGAAAGAAGTCCAACTTGCTGGTTGTAGTCATGCTTCCTCTCGCTTTCTTCAAAGGCTCTTTTGGCAATATGTGTTTGGGGAAGGCAGGTTTGTCCAAGTGAGGATGGACAAACAACTTGTCCATTATACCAGCATCTCTTGTACCCAAACACACCCTGGCCTTGCTGTGTGGACACTGCACCTCCATGAGTGTTAACAGGTTGGCTACTGGAAAGAGAAGGAGGGAAATTATAAAAAGGAAATAGCATCATTTGCAGCAACATGAAGCTGGTCATTCCCATTATTTGGTGGGTTTATTTTCCCTGTTCTGCCAAATCCTCATCAAACAGGCACAGGGATCAATATACTGCCTGCTTTCTGAGACAAAGGCTGCAATGCCTGCCTTGCTTCTCCACGTTATTTCTCCAATGGGATTCTTGAAGGGGCTTTACTTCCCCACACCACCAAATAACCATGTATGAGACAGCTGTATAGGGGAATTTGGGCTTCATTCCCCTCTGTATGCAAAACCTAAGTGACTTAGATAGCTAAATCCTATTTAACAACACGCCTTGAGGACCTAAAACTCTTCGTTATGCTGACTTGTAGGCACTGTCTGTACCAGGAAGCTTACATAGCACCAGTCAGAGCTCCAATGTGCAGCACCATAGTTATCGCATACCAGTATGCCATGTGAATTCCTTACACCGCATCGGCTTCCTGTCACGGACAAACCTTTAGATCTCACACACCTGTCTTGCTCTCCAATGCGGCCACGTAAGCCCCTCACACCTCTGACCCCTGGTCAAGCGATGCCTGCACAGCACCACAAATCCGGGCCCAAAGCCGCCTGTTCAAGCATCCCCCTCCGGCACGTGTTCCCCTCCGCGAATCCTGAACAAAAAAACACAGTCAAGACCTACTGCTGAAAAGATTGTTTTGCCTGAAGTAACAGGAATCCCAGCACGACCAGCAGTGCAGGACAGGTTAGGACCACAAGCCACATGGCACAGAAAGTGGGGTTTTGGCTCCCCTTTTCCCCAGGCATTCAGTCCGCATTGGGCTGGAGCTGGGGTGGTGGTGGTCAGTCCTCGTGCTCACTGGCAGTGAAGGTCAGGCTCATGGCTTCTCCCAAGTTTAAGCAAAACCGAACACTGCTGAGGCAAGAAAAAGATGCAGCTCTGTCCTGGGAGGAGGGCAGGAGAGGGGCTGGGAGCTGGAGCAGCAATGGGAAGACAGAATGCAGCAAGGCAACTCACAGCATCGTCCCACAGAGCCAGAGGGTAGTTAAATCGTGTTTTTCAAACTTATAACCTTGCTGCCAGAAACAAACAGACAAAGAAAACATTTTTATCTTGATGGAGGAGCAGCCAGGCACGTGCTCCTTACCGCATACAACTTACGTTTCAGTTTAGCAGGTTCTTCTGTGCTTTGCTGAATCCATAGGGCAGGCTGGGATTTTCAAAGGCGCCTAAAGGAGCCAAACAGCCAGTCTCCTTTTAATTGTGCAGTGGGATCCGAGTGTCTAATTCTCTTCAGGTTACTCTGAAAATCCCGTCTCTGGTACCTATGCGTGCAGCGGCCTTGCGCACCGGCTGTCAGGCTACGCAAAGAAGAAAAGAGTCGACATCTTAGATTTGCACCCTCTGGTCTCAGGACCGGATCCCAGACCCCCCTACTCCCTTTTGGCATCTGGAATCGCCCCGTTTCCTTTCGCTGCGGCCAGCGGGCTTTTGCTCCCTACATACAGTAAGTGGAGATGGAAATCGCCCGGGCTGCAAGGAGGTTGTGCCAGCAGAAAGCGGACCAGGTGAAGGGGGGAACAGTACCCCTCTGTGCTCCCCATAAAGAGGGAGAGCAGCTTTGTCTCCCGGCGCCTCCTGTATTTGCAGGTGCTCTAGGAACTTGGCAGCGAGACACCAGCCCACCACATCTATTACCTTTTGGATGCCTATAATTAATCATTCATCCCTTTCTGGGCAGGGAGAATGGGAGTTTCGCCCAGCGCAGCCCCGGCCCTGGCTGCCTCCCTGCCAGCCCATTCGGCCGGTTTGTTCCCTTTCAGCCCCGCTCTTCCTGCCGCTTTCTGCCCCCTCAATGGGGAAGGAGTGAAACCGGATGGCTGGCTTCAGCACGGGGAAATGACTTCAGAGCCACCTTTGTTTCTCCCCTCGTTTCTTTGCCCGCACTTGGCCGTGTGTCGCTATGAAAGGGCTCGTTTGAAGCCGCCTGGGACATCCAATAAGCGGCGCGGCTTCGGCCAGAAACGCTCCCATCTTTTCGGGCCGAGGGAGAGGGCTGAGCCAAGCTGCCAACTTTCTGCAGCACAACTGACCATGACATCGGGCATTGTGTTAGAAATTAGCCACAGGCTTCCAAGCAAATTGTCCTTTTGGATTGTATTGGTGTAAGCCCTCTATAGCGTTTGGCTTTGGCTGCTGACTCCAGAAAAGCCTCGGAGAATATTTCTTGCTCTCGTGAGGAAAGCCAAGGCTTTGAAATGGATTTTATACACCGGCGCGTGTGATTTCACAGCTCGCTGGAGTGACTTTATTTTGTGAAGGACTAGATATTATTTTGCACGCATCTTCCATCATGTAATGTTGTTAAAGAGAACATTCGATTGCTTATTTCAAGCTGTTTGACAAGGAAAACAAAAACCTTCTAACTTTTTTTCTCCGCATTCATTTTCAGTGAGTTAAGACCACAGCTCACCATAAATTTTGCGTTAAGGTGTTTTGTGTAAACAGAGGATAGCCAACAGCTTACAAGGTGATTTATTTGTACTTTGCATTTGCATTTTTGTGTATATTTTAATAAAGCATCCCAAGAAGCTACTGATGTCTGCAGCAAAATATAAATATTCACTCAACAGTGCTATTTGCAACTGAGATTTGAGTTTGCTTTTTGAGTGGCCGCATTTTAACAGAAACAGTAACTGTTCGAATTAGAAATTACTTTCAGTCTATTCTTTGCACAGTTACTGTGTTCATCTCCCCGCACTTTGAAAAAAAATGGGTTATTAATATGAAAACAAGACAAAACCCAAGAATTTGCTACGGCTACCACACACATCACCCTCTTTACTAATCCCACAGGGTGCATTAGCTCAGGTACACGCTTGTCCTGGTGATGTGCTGAATTCCCACCTCTTCCCCAACACAGCATAAAAGAAAGGCTTGAACACACAGTCCCAGCGGTGGTCCCAGCGTGGCGAGAGGGGACCCAGAGCCACTTCAGTGGCAGTTGTGTGCCACCTCGTATGCCCAGAACAGCTCCCCCAAAGACAGTGGGACCCCCCAGCAGCTCTCCCGGGAGGAAGGACCCGCCGGGGAGGGAGCTGGGCAGCCAGGCCCTATCACAGCTTTATGAGCATCCAGAAAACACCAGGCAAGAGCCGACTTATAAATAGGAGGCAGCCAGTATCGCTTCCTCCCCTGGGTGTCATTCTCCCCTCTCCCCGCAACACTAATTTGACTGTTTCTTTCCTATTTTTTCTCCTTCTGCCTTCTGTCTAGTAGGGTGGCCAATTCGTTCACCCACCACAAACGCCTTTTTTTCGCTGTAATCAAGAAGGTGACTTGAACACAATGAGTAAGGCCAGCACTGGCCCAGGTTTGCCAAGTCTGTGCCGACAGAAGAGGCTGTGTGCCATGCCTATAAGCGTGCCAGGAGCTAGCCTGCAAGCATGAGAGTCTGAGAGGAGACCCCTGCTTTCTTTTTGAGAGTTTTTCTTTCTTTCATTCATCCTTTCTTTTCCTCTTGGGGATCTGGGAAATGCAAAGAAAGGGGAGGGAGGGTAGCGACCAGGATTGAACTCTTGCAACAATAACTCAAACCTGTTGGATTTTAATGCACTTCTTTTTTTTTCCGAGATGAAAAAATACTCTTGTAGGAGAAAAAAACAAGAAAGGAAAACCCTGCAATGGAACAAAAGTCTAAGCAGTAACTTTTTCAGGTTTGAGCCTGGTGCATTATATGGAGCAGTATATGTGCTCCTGTAATTCCCTTGGAGAAAGAAGGAGGAGAACGCAAAATCGTATGTCCATGCCCAGAGCTCCTCTCCCACAGCAAAGACCTCACTCCCTGCCTGGGACCCTCAGGGTGCTGCTGCCCGAGAAGTGGTTGTGAACAGGGTGTGAAACAGAGAACCAGGAAAAGAAGATGAAGAAAGCCTTGTAAGTTCAGTCCTTACCCCCTCTCTGACTTCACTTGGTACAAGGAGGAAGAAGGATCCCATTTTACCATGGGTCCTGATATCGCTTCCTCTGGCCAGGGACCTCCAAAGGCAAGAGTTGGTTTCCTACAAGGTCCTCACCCCTGCCGGTGCCCTTCTCCTGTCAAAGGGAAGTTTGCCAGTGTGACAGACAGCTTATTCGGAAAAAGAGCATCTTTGGGGACTTCAGTCTCAGCAGCTTCTTGGAGAGATTCTCCTTGTGTTTCCTACAGTCTGCAGGATGCTTATTAGTTTTTCACTCTCCACTGAATTTCTGCACAGGTTTTGGTGAGGAGTCCCAGGAGAATGCGGGGTATGTTACTGTTTTCAAAACAAGCGCTGAACACTGGAAGCTCAATTCCCTGGAGGGTGAGGCGTGCTTTCCCTCTGCCTACTCGCAGTGGGAGCGAAATTTCTGTTTGTGGGTCTTGCCACTTCAACCAGCAATAAAACACCACCACTGGGCAAAAAGTCAGAAAGTGCTTCTGAGGGACGAGTCTCCAATTTACCGCATGTCAGAGCATGAGGGATTTTTGGAAGTGGGGAAGGGATGCTGAAGGGTGTCCCTGACAGTCTGTTACCCGTATGTTTTTCAGGATGCACTAGCAGCTCTTTTCTCAGCCCCAACAGTAACACATTTTCTTCTCAGAAGGATTTTTTTATGTCATGAGCCCAAGCCACTGCCAGACATGAAACGATCCCCAGTTTGTTTAAACCATCAGATAGAAGCATACAGAAGAGGTGATCTTATAGCAGCCTTCCAGTACTTAAAGGGGGCCTACAGGAAAGCTGGAGAGGGACTTTTTACAAGGGCGTGTAGTGATAGGACAAGGGGCAATGGATTTAAACTAAAAGAGGGTAGATTTCGATTAGATATAAGTAAGAAATTTTTCACTCAGAGGGTGGTGAGGCCCTGGAACAGGTTGCCCAGAGAAGTTGTATATGCCCCATCCCTGGAAGTGTTCAAGGCCAGGTTGGATGAGGCTTTGAGCAACCTGGTATAGTGGAGGGTGTCCCTGCCCATGGCAGGGGGGTTGGAACTAGATGACCTTTGTGGTCCCTTCCAACTCTAACCATTCTATGATTCTAAGAGTCCTTCAAAACCCACCTGCACACATTTCTCACTGAAAAACCTTGCCCAGAACACGTCTGGGCCTTGTTTCACTGTGTTCGAGGGCAACCACGGACTCTTGCTGTCAGCACACACGTACCCTCGGCCTGACTTTCCATCCTCCCTTCCCCAGCCCACGCCCTCGCAGCTGTGGCTTCTCCAGAGGGAAAAGGCGGAATGACGGGAGTCCTGACGGCAACCCCCGGCCCCGCAGCCTGGTGAGCCGCCCTCCCAAGGGCACGGGAGTCCCTCGCTGAAGGCATTCAACAGGTAACCACAGACAGGTGTGTCTATACCCTCCTGCTCCTGCTTTTTGTGTTTATCTCTGCAGGACTGTTCTTCCACCGAGAGCCCCTTCCTGTCAGACGTACGCCCCCAGGAACACCGTTAGCTCAGGCCTCCCCTTCCCTTCCCACAGCATAAAACCAGACATCAAGACACACGGGTAAGCGAAGGCCAGCCGGGGCCCGGGGGCCTGGAAAGGAAGCGGCGAGGCCGCGGGGAGGGCGGCGGGAGGCGCTCCGGGAAGCGCCGGCGGGAAACCGCTTCCCTGTCCCCGGGTCCCGCGCCGGCCGCTCCGAACGCCGCACCCGCAGCGCGCCGCAGCCAATGGGCGCCCGCTCCCCGCGGCGCCCGCCCTCCCATTGGCCAGCGCCGGCGCCGAGAGGGCGCGCCGGGTTTAAAGGGCCCGCGGCGCCGCCAGGCTCTCGCCGTAGCCACGGGCGGCGGCTCCGCGCCCCAAGCTCCGGAGCGGCGTGGGCCGAGAGCACCGAGGGGGTCTGCCGGGAAAAGCGGCTTTCGGGGCGCTGCTGGGCATGGGCGGCTTCCCCGGTGCTGCGTGTGTGCCTCGCTTTTCGCCGCGGGGCTGTAACTCCGCCGCGCTTCGCCTGTGTGATCCCTGTAGCGGGAATCGTATAGTCACAGCAGAAAAAAAAACCACCCCAGCGTTATTCTTACATCCCATCCTTCTTTTGCCAGTCACTGGCTCGGCAGTCTTAACCCTATAATACTTAATAATTATATAATAAATATTAATAATACCTAACTGCTAAAGGTGCAGTGCCGTATTACCATCAGCTTGCAGGCATCCATCCCATAATCAGCTGTAGTACTTGGCAGACAAAGCGTGCGGGTAACTTGGCTGTGACCTGCCAGAGGAAGGTGGCAGGGAGATCGAGGTGGTGTTCCGCATTTGAATCTGCAAGGCTACATAGAGATAGTACCGGATTCCCAGAGAGAAAGGACACGTCCTCCAAGAACAGCTTGGAGACCAAATAAATCAGCGCGTCGTCCCCGCTGCTGGCGCGGCCAGCATTTACGAAAAAGAAACGGTGACTTTGTCCAATGCAGTGAATGAAACTTCAAGGCTAGTCCAGATGGTTATTGTACAACTTGGGTGGTGGCAGGATCCAAGATGCAGGTTGGGCAGCTTGAACAACTTCAGGGAAAGGCTTGCCAAGCATTCACCGCCTGCCTGGGCGCGCTTGCCGGCACCATTGATATGGGCAGGACGTCGCCGAGCACTCGGAAAGCTCCGTGGGCTTTCAGACTTGTGCACGCATTACAGTACTTCTAGGAATAAAAAGTCTTTGGAGTTGATCTGGAGGCTTTTGCTGCAATAGGAGTAAAAGGCTCCAGGAACACAGCCTCTGAACAGAAAATGAAAGGCAGCTCTTCAAAGCCCAGCTTACTAGAAGCCTCTTGCCATCATGCTCCTGCTCAGGTCATATCACAGCCGTTTCTGCGTCGACAGGCGCTATTTGTTGCAGTTCTTACTTCTCCGCTTTTGTGATGGAAATACCAATGCGTTTTATTACGAAAACATTGCAAATATTTGTTAATAAGAATAGCATCAAGATGAAATCCCTGCATACTTTGTATCCCTGTATACTTTGTATGCAAGGATTTCAAAGTTCTTTCAAGTTGCTATAATTTTTTTTCTGTACTCCTACAAATGAGGCAGTGGGTAAGAAGAAGCACTTAAAGGAGATATCTTAAATGGCTTGGGGCAGGGATTGCCATCAGTTCCCCCCTTTCATGCTAAGCACAAATCTAAAGCAGCTGCTGGGCAGCCTGGGAGAAGTTCGAAAGCAAAATTAGTCTTTAAACACAGGGTGGATAATTATGATTAATTTTTAATTTATTTGGGACTGCTATTGCTACCAGTTCTGCTGCTGGGTACACGCTTCATTGTAAGCTCGTTTAGTTTGGTCACAACTAAAAGCACACGGAACAACTTTTTATTGATGTTTTCAAAACCAGCCTCTACATCAATTTTCTGGGGGTGTCTCCCAAACAACCAGCATCTGCATTGCTTTGACATTTAACCTGAGTCAGTTCTAATGGAAAATGAAAAAACAGCTCAAAACTTAAGCCAGCCCTCCCCAGGCTAGCTCCGATGCCCTGTCCAATCCAAAGTAATGTAAATAAGTCTAATGCCATGGCACAGTTCAGAGAAAATGGAAACAAAGTTATATAATTACCTGGATGGATGGAGAACTTAATAAGACATTACTGATTTATTAGACACCATTCAGCATTTGGAGGCTGTGGGAGTTCTGAAAGCTTCATTGCAATATAAATCACTTCTTAGACAAAACTAGCAGGTTTCTTTCCTGTTCCTTTAATTAGAGCATTAATCTCATTCCCTACCAGTTTTCCTTAGAGTGGCCCTTGGAAACCACCAAGGCAAAATTCTTTACTCTCACCAAGTCAGATTCCTTCTTTCAGAGCAGAGACTCCCGTCCTCACGTAGCCATTTCCTTGCCTATGGTAAGATTAATTTGTGCAGCCAGACACGAACATTTTATAAAGTAAATAAAGTTACTTTTGTCGAAGCCAGTGTGAGGCAACCTAGCAATGTAAATTAATTAATTAAAATGCCTCATAGGAGTCACGTAACTACTTGCAAAAGAGGCAGCTGAAACAGGATAAAAATAAAAAGCATCTGTGCAACGTTTTAGAGATGCTGATTTGGAGAGGACTATTGAAAATCACGGGGAAGGTTCACTCTGAATAAATCATTCGGCCCTGGAGCATATGTGTGCTCCTGGTTATGGAAATACAGTAAGTAGCTGGCTCTAAACTGCAGGAATCATACAAGATTCTGGGAGATGACAGCAGAAATACAAGCCACAACTTTTGGAGCTGCATCTACATTAAAAAAAAAAAGACTCTCTTCTGTTTGTGCTTGATGTAGACAAAAATTTATGGCCCTCTGGGTGACACTGGCTTTGTCCTTTCTAGAAGTGGCTAATAAATCACAATGATTTCACTCTGATCAGTTGACACCAGTTTCACTGTAGCTACCTTGAGCAAACAACAAAACGGGAGGAAAAGTGTACGTGAAGCAAATAAAGTGTCTGATTCTGAACTGAAGGCCTGTAAGTAAAGAGGAAAAAGGAAAGAAATGAAAAGATGAGGCTCAGATTACCTTCTGTTCCTCAAGATTTTTAGACTTATGGAAGGAGATTACAAAATATTTGTATTCAGCTATGTGATTTTTTAATGCTAGCATTTATTGGGATTTTTTTACAGAACTTCCATTAGTAACTCATTACAGAGAGATCACAATCAGCGCAAGCTGACTTTTAATCTTAGGTAATGCTCAAAGCCTGATGGATTTGTGCAATAGCCTCTGACTTCTGGTTATCTGGAGCTGAGAGTGGTGTTTTTCAAGTGAATTAAGCGTTAATACGATGAAAATAACTTTCTCTTTTCTTTCAGCAGTTTTATAATAAATTCCAAAATATTGGCCTAGGTCAGCTCCTTGGGGCAATTTCTCCAGAAAACTCCATGGGGCCTCCTGGTGGAATACCTCGTGTGCGTACTTCTTCCTTTGTGTTGGTCCTGGCCAAGGCAACCATAAGAGCTTTCACTTAGCATGGAGAAAGAGACAGTCTGAGGCAAACCTAAGCACCACAAAGAATCATTTGCACAGTTTCAGCTGGGACTTTGAGAGAGCTCTGCTGCCTACACGGAAAACGTACCTCCATAGAGGAATCATCCCTAACTCATCACAAGTGAGGCCATCACATGCAGACTGTGCTGAAACAGGAGACAATAATTCTGACATCCTGAGCTGGAGCTACTGTGAAAATATAGGGCAAGACTTCGTGCTCAGCACAGGCAGATGCAGAGAAGCCAGCTCAGAGAGCAGAGAACAGATTAGATGGATTTGCAGAAGATGTGCTGCAGCCTTCAGTATCGGTCACCATCAGCTGATGGCTTTCCAGTCTCATGTATCGCATGCTCTTGGTGTGGATCAGCCCTGAATATCGAAGGCTGCATCATCTTGTAGCTAGCCCATTGTAAAAGAGCCTGCCTTGCATGTAGGTTAGGAAAGGTATGTGTGAGGAGACCCAGGAGGCTCCCCAGCTCCTGCTGTGAATGCACACATAAAACCTAAGGGAACATCACTGGAGCAGCAGAAGTTTCTGTTTGGTTTTGCCTGCCCATCACTGTAACCTCTGCGTTGCTCAGATTCAGTGCTAGCATTTTCCCTTCATCCATGAAGGGGCTCACGGAGGTTTGAGGATGTCTCCACTGTGGCAGGATGACCATGCACAGTGTAGAAGAGGCAGGGCTGCGTGCCACCTGAATATGGTTGCTACTCGACTCTGCTGTGACTGACAAAGCCACATCCAGAGCTTGTGGATGCTTTTATAGGGCCAGATTGAAAACTAATCCCTATGAGACAGGGAACTGGATCTGTTTAACCTGGAGAAGGAAAGTCTGAGGAGAGTCTAATAGCAGTCTCCTGCTGCTTACCTGGAGGCTACGGAAAAAACAGAGCCAGACTCGTCTCAGAGGCATGTGGCAAAAGGATAAGAGGCAGTGAACCAAAATCAGCAGAACCCTGAGCATCTTGATATAACTTCAGAGTTAGCCCTGCTTAGAGTAAGAGGTCAGATCAGAGACCTTCCAAGATCCCTTTCCACTTCAATTTTTTATGATTCTGTGACTACAAACGGCAATCCGCAGCCATGTCCTCTAAATCCATGTTGGTTAGCAGTTAACTTCTGCTGTGATGTATGATGGATTTTAGCCTTTCCATACCTGTGAGCTTTAAAAACACCCAAACAGTCATTGCTATTAAATTTCAGATTTTCTCACTGTCTGCATCAAGGCAGCCATCCCTTTCTTCATCCAGTCCCTGCCCCACTTCTTCCCACTCAGGGATGCAGCATGGCTCCAATGAGTACTTCAAAAACTTTGCATGACAAGTTAAGAAGATCTATTTTAGTACAGTCAACATGATGAAAACTAATCGCAGTGAAGAAATGCCATATAACACTCCAACACTTTGAAATATGAATTAACTCATGACAGTCAATCATCTAATCACATGTAGTTGCAGTTCCTGCTCAGCAGCTATGGAAGGTATTATAATACTGCTAGTGGTGGAAATAAGTAAGACCCTGTTTATATGTCACTATATTCACTATATCAGTCTACTTCTTCTGTGATGGACAAGCCTAAGGATCTGTTTAAACATAGCCTTTTGGTAAACGAAAGGAAACCCAAACTGCTGGTATTTGTTCCTGGGGAGTTTGAGTGTCTCTCTCTATTGGTCTCCCTCCAGGAATCTGCACTGAGTTTTTTTTACATTTCTGGCAAAATAACGACAGTCTGAGGGTCCTTGGTCATAATTCAGTAATTATGAATTAGAGCCATCTTCTGGGAAGGAAAAAAAAAATAAGAAAACAGAAACCCAAAAACCCCAGCTCTCTGAATTGTATATTCTTGGAAAAAAATTCTGCATGAACTTCCAGATTCAAGCAAACTAAAGACATCTTCCCGATACTTTTTCCAAAGAAATTTCCCGACTGACATATGCAAGATCAATGAAACAATACCATGGTAATAATACAATTGATCCTGTTGCAGTAATGAAATTGTAAGTAGAAAGACAGCAGGCAGAAGACCTCAGACTTTCACTTGAAACAAAATATTCAGCCTTATTTAGCCTGGAGTTTTTTTTATGTCAGGTTTTTGCGTGGAAAAGTAGCCCCACTTGTCAATCAGCTAACTTGCAGTGCTAATAGATTCTGGTGTTTAGGGGGTCAGCGCAGAATTTAATTTAACAACTTACAATACGCCCACATGCCCAGAAAATGTGGACAGCTTGATAGGGTTCACTGAGCCAAAGAAGTAAGACCAAAACAGTGCATTAATGTATAGGGAAAGAATAGTTGCAATCAGTTCCCTTGTGAATTGGACAGAGAACTTGGAGATGAAGCAATTATCAGCCATCGGGGATTAATAGTAAAGTGTGAATGCCAAGCTGTATATGTTAGGGGCAGAATATGTTGCCTATAGAAAACAACAAAGAGCGTTTCTTACTATTAAGTGAGATTAAACGTAATGGCCTGATTTAATCACAAAGGCAGAATTAAATTCAGATGGCAACTTCAAAGTGGACACATGCACAGAGCCTACTGCATACATTTACATATAGCTGGCATAGCTTGGCTTGCATCACAATGGGAGAAAGTTTCTTTGGCCACTTAAACAATTTTCTGTTCTTGGCTTTTTTGTTAACATTCACTGTATTTAGCCCTAAATTGCTTTTAGTTAATAAGACAGAGCTAAGAGTTATATTTATTCATGGAAGCTGTACTTTTTAATTCTTTCAAGTAAAAAAAATCCACAAAAAAACCCAACAAAACAAAACGAAAAAAAAAAACCCACAGCAAAGGGTCAGCAAGAACAGAAAGGCTGTAATCAGATCGCAACAAAAAGCTGCTGTGCTGACCTACTCGTTTTCACCAGCGCAAGGAGGTGTCGCACACTGTGGGTCCGAGCATGACATCTGATGGTCCCTCCTCCCAGGTCTCCCATGCCAGAGTCATACTGTCCGGGCATGGTTTCTTTTGCAAAGGCATCAGCAGAGGCACCAACAAGGACTCGTGAGGCCACTGTTCCCGAGCCCCAAGTTTCCTTCACCCAGAAACAAACCACTGAACGCCACGCAGCAGGGACCCCATGCTGCCAGTGCTCAACCTGCTCCACTCGTTGAGTTACAAAGCTTCTGACGCACCATCTGAAGCTGCCTGCAGGCACCTCTGCCATCGAGCCAGCCAAGAGCAGTAGGACCTGCTAGACGTGGTGCTGCATGCCCAGGGCTGATCTCAGCTTGGCTGAGCTGAAGATCAAGAGAGTGCAAATGCAATGCTCAAGGCTTGGATGATACTCTCCATGTTGAAACCACTCTCATTTTTTACAGTTTCACACAGCTTGCGATCCTTGATGTTCACACCTGGTGCATGTCAGGCACCGTCAGCCCAGATGCATCACCACTCTTCCACTGAAAAGTAAGTTGCCTAAATTTACAGTGGAGGGTTACTGCAGTAGAACCAAAGTACTACAAATTCCCATTCCAGCTTATTTCACAGTCGTTGTGTGGAAAGCACACTCAGCCTTTGGTCTGAACCTGAAATGTGGGTACAAGCCTTCCTATGTGTATAAAGCTACCCTGCGACGGGCTGGTAGAGCAGCAGTGTTGTAACACTACATCGCGTGTGTGTCATGGTTTGATGTGGAGGGGGGGTGGTTCTGGTGGCAGGAGAGGGGTTTTGCTCCCTGCGACCTCCCCGGTTTTGGAACCGGGTTAGGTTTGGTTCCAGCCACCAGATCAGACTGCCATCCCCCTTGGGATTGAGCCAATAGGGCGCCTCTGCGAATTGCCCTATTTAAGTCAGGACAAAGGGACCGGAAAAGGTGCTTCGCCCAGGATCGAGCAGAGAAGGGAGGAGGGCACTGCCCCCGCTCCCTGGCTCCCGGCCGGGCAGCTGCCTGCGTCGGGCCGGCGCCGCCCACGGAGAATAGCGGCAGCGGAGCCAGCTGGGGAACTCGGGGGCACCCCACTCCCGGGGTGCCCACTGGGCTGAGTTCACCTGGAGAGGACTGAGATCTGAGAGAAACAGCCGCATCGACAGCAGGTCAGTGAGGATGGAGCGGGAGGAGGTGTGCCGGAGCCGAGTTTCCCCTGCGGCTGATGGTGAGATAGCAGGCGGCCCCCCTGCAACCAGGATGGCCTCGGTGGAGCAGCGACCCACTCGCAGCCCGTGGGGAGAAGATGCCTGAGCCTGAGGATGGTCGTGTTGGGGTGCACGACAAGGCGGAGAGGCATCTGGAGTCTGAGTGACGACCCACGCCGGAGCGAGTGGCTACAGCTCCCTAAGTACCCGAGACTGTGGTAAAGCCCACACTGGAGCAATCTGTGGGGAAGGATTGTTTCCAGTGGGCTGGACTCACGCTGGAGAAGTTTGTGGATTTTTCCTCGTGGGTAGGGGATCCATTGGAGCAGGGGAAAAGGGTGTAAGGACTCCTTCTCCTTTAAGAAAGAGGCAGCAGTAACAGAACGGAATGAACTGACCTGCACTCCCCCAGTCCCTGCCCCGTGTGCTGCTGGGGGGAGGAGGTAGAGCCGGGAGGAAAAGGAAAGGGGGGGGGGGGAAGGTGTCGGTTTTAAGATCTGGTTTTGTTTCTTTCTGTCCTCTCAAGTAATTGGTTTTTGTTTCCCTTTGTCCTTCTAAGTAATCATTAATAAACTGTTTTGCTTTGAGAAAAGCTCTGCCTGTTTTGCCCAGGACCATGGTTGGTGGGTGCTCCCTCTGTTCTTGTCTCAACCCTCAGTCCCTTTGGTTTTTTTTTTTTTCTCTCCTCTCTACTTTACTGGAGAAGGAGAGACTGTGTGAGTTGTAGTTGCTGGATCAGCCTAAAACCACTACAGTGTGGTACAAGCAGGTATTGAATTTGGGAGTAAGTGACTGGAATAGCAACAGCTCTTTGGAGTTGGATCCCACTGGCATAGAGCACTAACAGCACCCTCTGTAGAAAGAAGTCGGAGAAAAAGGATTAGTAGCCACTGAGTCAGGCTCAGCAAAACTGAGATCAATGAGATAGCTCCCAAATCTAAAACATCAGTGCTACATGCTGACCCAATGCAGCTCACGGGGAGAGAAGCAGCAGCTCAGCAGAAGCGCTCATGCAGGCTCTGACCAACCTCACATGGGATGAATCTTCAGGAAGTCACTTTAAAACTTCAAAGGTCCCCTCAGGAAGGTTGTTCCCTCAGCACAAGGCATCCAAGGCCATCCTCACAGCATAGAGCCCTGAGTCCAGCTCCATTCCAAAAACGCTAAGAGAGACCACCATGCTGTGCTCGCTTGCTACCCAGGGGGGACGTGAACTGAGAAAATAACAAAGAAAATCTCTTCCATTGGTACACAGCAATATGAGTGACATTGGTGGCCAAGGACCCAATAACTGTGGCCATGATCAGCCCCCACCAAGGTGGCTCCTCTGGAGTCTTGTCCTCCAAAGCCTCATGTACTTCTCTCCCCTTAGGGACTCTGCCCGAGCCCTGCTCCAAATTCTTGGTCGCATCCCTGGGCTCAGGCCACCCAGATCCCTGCTCCTCAGTGCTCCCACCCACAAAGGTCCAGAGGAGATGCTGAGCCAGAGCTGGCAATGCAACCAGCAAAAACCTTCACAGTCTGACACTCCAAACACTGGCTGGAAAAGGAAAGGGGACAAAATGGACCTGGAGGGAAAAGGTATTTCAGAAACACCCATTTTTTTCCCCAGCCAGCTGTGGGCAGTGGTGCACTGCTGGCACAACAGCATTAAGAAAAGGAAGCTCCTAGAAACCTTCACCACCAGGTTCCTCAAGATGCCACAGCTCACTCAGCAGGTTTTTACAGAGTCTGTTCTCGTATTCCTTCTGGGAATAGGAGGAAAGGCCCTGGTGCCTTTAAAAACAAGCTCTCTAGGAGGGCAAACCTAACATCCCTGGTTCTTCTCCTGGTCCTTCCAGATTAAATTTGCCAAGGGCACATTTAAGTAAGAGAGGAACAGAGTCTACAGCTGTGGCTGGCACATGAAGGTATTTGGTTTTTCCTTTTCTTTTTCAGTCACTGAGATACCAAGGCGGTAACTTTCAGGTGGAGGTTTGCAATACTCCCGTGAAGACTAGGGAGCAGCTTGTTTCTGCCTGGGCACTCACAACCCAGCTTTCCTGCTGCCGAGATGGGAACCTCTGCTTCAAAGGAGGTGAGACATTTCAGCCCCACCGCTGCTCACGGAGAAACAGCTTTCTCTCCTTGCTCCCTTAACCTTGGCAGGATGACGGCTGTAATGACACGGCCCAAATCCTCTCACATCGAAAAGAGGAAGGCCAATTTCCCAGAACAAAAGCCTGAAGTACTAGTGTGACAGGTCACTGAACATGATCATCTCCTGCTCCGGGTGAGAGCATTGAAGAGGGATCCCGCTAAGTAGGGACAGAATACGGGACAAGGTCTTAACCTCCGCCTGCGCCTTCGGACACTGGGATCGGCACATAAAGCATCTCGAGTGCCGGAAGGGGGGATGCTGAGAGCGGGAGGTGTCAGCCAGGGGCTTCGGCACGTTTCTCAGGCAACTGCGGGCGGAATGCCACAGCTATAGCAACTGGCTCTCCAGCGGTCCAGAGGGGAGCGGGGCCAGCAGTGGCACAGCCATTGTAGCCCCAAGTGAAAGGTCAGGCCGTTTCATTTTTCACTGGTCAGCTGTAAATTTCTGAGGAGTGTCAGCCGTGATTTACGTGATTGTGCCACTACCTGCCCTCTGGCTGGTGGCTTGGCAATATGCAGTAAAACCCAAGTGTGCCATCCCCTCCCCTGCATCCTACTTCAGCTCCTTCAGCCCTTCACCGCTGCCTTGGGCCTTCGCTGGGTGGCCACAGGGTCTCCTTCTCGCACAGCATCTTCCCAGAGACAACCATGAAGGTTAGGGAGTCATTGCACCTGCTTTTAGCTATGTAAGAACTGCCTGCCTGGTCCAAACTGGCTGCCCTGTCTCTTTTTCACACTTATGGGACATGCAGAGGCACCCACTCTTCCCTACACCTGCCTTAGGATGGATGAGGGGACACAGGAGCCCTGAAGGAGGTGAGAGAAATCCTGTCCCGTGTCTCCCTCCCACCCTGACTCATGGTGATGCTTCACTCCAGCTCCTGCCCCGAGTTTTCTCTTTTCTTTGGTCCAATCAGACTGGGATGGGAGGGATGGAAGGATCCCAGAAAAAAAGCATCCCAGCATCCCACCATCGATCACCAACTTGATTTTGAGGCCTTCCTCCTCTGCTGGTGCAGTGGGTCGCTGGGGTAGTTTTAGTGGCTGAGAAAACAGGCCCATAAAAACTTCCTCATCCCAAACCGGTGTCTCTCTCCTCCTCAAATAAGCCCTGACCACAAACAACCCTCTAGGCTTTGGGCGAAGCAGCCAAGTGAGGCTCGGCACTTTGCTGCATAGCCAGCCAGTGCCAAGGTTAGTGCCGGAATCCTTCCTACACCATCCCTAATTTAAGATGGACAAGCCCACGAGGGAGAACCGAAGCTGAAGTGAGCTTGCATCCCCATCCCAGCTAACCTGATGCACTCATTTGGGCCAGATGCAGGTTTCCTTCTCCTTCGCTTCTCCCTCTGTAATATGGACCTAATGCTGCTTTGCCATGTCAGAGAGCTCCTGCAAGGACTGGTACCAGCATCACTTCTGGGACATGGAGGGCAGGTAGTAAATAGTCTTATATTTACACTTTTGAGCAGCAGCATCTCTAGGACAAGCACAGGTCTCCCAGAGGCAGCAGCCCTTCCAGTCACAGCTTCACGAGGTGGGGTGAGCTGCTCTAATGGCTTCACGCTGCTGAAAAGGCATGCAAAAACATAATGTTTGTATTCTGCAAGCAAATAGATTTCACACCTTCCACAGTACTAAGGCATGCTGAGCCAGTGCACAGACCTCGTCCTCCATCCACCTTCTTTTGTGGATGCACTGAGATTGCACCTGGAAGAAATCACAACCTTTGGTTAGCAAGACGGGCAGTCAGCAGTAAGGTTTTGCAGCATGCCAATGTCTATAACTGCCAAAAATAAGTTGTACGGGTTTTCTTTCTTTTTAACCAAGAAAAAATACTCTGCCAGCTCATTAAATATTGCCACCGGTTCAATGAGCTTTGGATCAGGATCATAATCATGCAGAGAGTAACAGCGCTGAAACTGGGGATACTTAATTTTCCCCAGAGGTTCTCCTATATGATGGATGAGTTTTATTTATCACTGTCAAACCTGTGAGTATGCCTTTAAATTATCCCAAGGACATGAATATGCAGTAGAGAGAAGGGCACTGGAATATGGAATGTATAGAGGTGATCAAAGGAAAACAACGGCACTTAGAAGTTTAAAAGGGATATTCTAGCCTTCATTAAGAAAGTGCTTTCAAATTATTTGAAAAACACTATGAATACTCATGAGACTAAAAAGATTTAAAGCACAATGTTCAAAGGACGCTGTACAAGCCATTTGTGTAAATGATTTCTTCTAGTTCTTTTGCCGAGCATCTCTCATCTTGCATGTTTGGAAACTTGGGATGACAAATTTGATTGGTTTGGGAGGAGGAATTATTTTAAAAACAATAATACACCAAATCTCATTTCTATGTTATACTTTACCCTGAAGGACAGTGGTACTCAACGCAAGCTATGCGCAGGTCTCAGGTTTATTGCTAATATCCGGAGCCTGAATTTTCAAGCACAGAGCAAGAAGGGAGCAGGGGGAAAGAAAACGGTGCCCTTTGGGAGGGAGTGGGTAAATGAAGGAGACAGAGCAGGAGGTCTTCAGGCTGGTGGCATCTCAGCAGTGCTTCCTCGCCTCCCGTTTCATACCTTCTCCCAAAGAAGCACTGCTCGAGCTAAAACATACCCCTTTCCAGGAGTCACTTGGTTCATTAAATCCCAGCCCTCCTGCTCTGAGGGCTACACATCTTTCTGAAAGTGGCTGGTCAAAAGGCTTCTCTCTGTCCCCCTGCTGCAGGGTGTCCCAGCTGCTGGCAGCAAACCAAATGCTGTCCACAGGCTCTTGTGGAGGCACTCATAAAACTCAACCAACCTGGTGCAGCACTTGCCCTTCCCACCCAGAGCACCCGGCACCTCTCAGGCACACCCCACCCCTGCTCTCCTCAAAACCATCAAGATGCTCAGCAACCACCAGTGGCCAGGACTTCATTGTATTTATTTCTAAGGTGTCGTTCGGGCTCTTCCAGCTGCTGCACATGGTAATTATCTCATTTACCCTGAGAAACTCAGCCTACCCACGTTAACGGGAACTAGTCATGGTGGGTGGAGGTTTCTCCCGGCCAGCAGCGGAAAGAGCAGTAGTGAGGGTTGAGGTACCGGCTCCCCATGCCGCTCCCAAACACTTTACCTCCGCCTGTATGGGAGGACCGATGCTCACAACCTCCTGCCATCAGCAGCCCAGCCTTGCCCTCCCATCTGCTCACCTTCTTTATGAAGGCAAATACAGCCTCAGATAAAAACAAAAAACAACCACGATAAAAAAGGAAAAGAAAGGAAAGCGCGTGCAGACACGAGTTTTTAATGACCGCGTCGTTAATCGGCAGCCGATCTCCATTTCATGCGTGTTCGTTAATCCGCAGCCGTGCTCCCTTTCCCATATGGCTTTGTTTCTGTACATACAGTTGGAGGGAGGCGGAGGAGGGGAGCAGGGGAAAAGAGGGGGGGAAGTGGGGGAAGATGGGTGTCGAGATCTTGATGATTTCATATCGTCATAGGTTATTGCTGGTGCCTTGCCAAAGCCGTCAAGCCGAACCATCTGGGTTTGGGAAGGTTCTGCACTTCCCAGGGCTGGGCTCCATATGGGCGGCGCGGCGGGCGTCCCTGCCCTCTCCTGGCCCGCTGTGAATCACACTGATTGTTATTCAGGTGGGATGGCCCGGTCATGAACTGCACTAATCAAAAAACAAACTGCACCAAAACACTGAGGCTCACACACTGGCTCGGGCCTCCCCCTGACCTCTGTTAACCAGCCGCTTCCAATGGATGTAATGCAGGTTGTTCTTCTGGATTTTTGCACCTTCCACAGTTACCAGACATCTGTGTAAATCCCCACCCCCTCGTGTTGGGCATCAGGGTCAGTAATGTTCAACAATTCAACGTGGGAAGTCTCACTGAGGAAGTACCAGGCCATAAATTTCCTCCAACAAGAGCCACCTATCAAGCTAAGCCTTGTTAAGAAGCTTCCCAGATATTAATCACAATAAAGGCCGCCGCTCCTGTACCGTTGTGTTGAGAGAATGAAACAGTCGGAGGCTGCGAAGAAAGGTTTCTCACTTCTTTACCCTTTAATATCGGAGCCGTTGTCATTTCGCAGGCATCGCCGGCACGCTGGCGAGCAAACGCCTCTTTGCTTTAAGATCATAACATCATGAAAAGCCGGCATGGCTCGCCCCGGCGGACTCCGCCGCTTTCCATGGGACGGCGGCCTCATCCGCACCAGCGCACTCCGTAAAAAGTTCCCTCCGCACCTCGTGGCTGTGCAGTCAGGTGGAAACAGCGGGCGGTTGCGCCCCACGGTCAGTTTTATGTGCCGCGGGGCCGCAGGCTGCTGCTGCCTGCCTCTGCGTCCCAAGCGCTGCAGTTTCCCTGTGTGCGAGCATCTGCGGGTGTATTTGCGTGTGTGTTATGCGTCTGTGTGCGCGTGTGCATCCACCAGCGCGAGGGAACGTTGCAGGTCTCCGGCCGCCGCAGCCGCCGATGGCGTCTGAGGTCTGTGCTGCTGCCGGCTCGCATCCGGAGCGGGGCTTTGCCCTTGCGTTTGCAGTCCCACCCAGCAAAGCGTGCCCCAGCATTTTGCTCCCAACTCAGAATTCAAAAAGGGATAAAACACTTCCGTTATAAGAGATCACACTGCTTGGGGAACGTAACTTCTGAGGGGTGGCTTCCTGTATTCCTAAACAAGAGGGTATATCGGGACTGGAAGAGCCCAAGAAAATACAGTAAAGCATTTAAGGGCTTGGAGACTCGCTTTGCTTTGCTCATTTTTTATTATTTAAAAAATTATCGGTCTGATTTGAGGGCTAGAGGATTGCTCAGATGTGCGCAGACTCCTGCCTGCCAGCTACGACTAAAGAAAAGAGGTGGCTGGGGTGCAAGAGAATAGGGCAACGCGCAAGCGAAATGTGGTGTTTATCTGAAAAGAAACAACCCAAGCTTAACTCGTTTCCAGATAAAGCCGTGGTCCTTCAAAGACCCATATGCGTCCTCTGCTTGTGCGGGGTGAACAGCCGGCCCATTGATTTCAGAGGCGGTAGGCGCACTGTGCAAAGTCAGAGCAGCCCCCGACCTTTGCAGAACTGTAGCCTAAAATGAATTTATGCTCTTTTAATGGAGATAAAGACAGAAGGGGGGACCATAACTCAGGGAGACAGTTCTGCTCCATCATTCCCTTCTCGGTTAAGAGCAACTTTTTTCCCTCGGAAAAAGGCAATGAAAGCTCAGGCCCTTGAAGCACTCGTGGTGAGAGCCTCATCCCTTTCCTCAGACAGAGAGCAGCTGGCTGGGCAAGGAGCAGCCTAAGAAGAGGGTGCTGAAATGCTCACGGAGCAGATCTGGTCTCTGAAGGAAAGGAAATAAGCGCTATCCTCTTCCGGCATTTTTGCTTGGGGAAGGGAGGTTTTGCGACAGCCGCAGATCCATGCGTGCAACATGTGCCCGGCCAGGCTTTCAGCCCAGGCGCAGGGAAATTCGGGACCCTCCAGAGTTACCCTCTGTCTGCGACAGGAGCGCAAGTGGCTTGGTCTGCTAAGTGCACACTTGTCCCCGAGAGGAAAAAAGAGGGTCCCCATTTCATGCAGTTTAGAAAACTGCTTGATCCCCCAGGCTGACTCTGATGGGAAGGGGCACGCATGTGCCTCCAGCAATGGCAAGTGCCTGGCGCTTCCTGGGGCATCTCAGTGCCTGCAGGACACGGGTCACCCCAGCTCCCATCGTGGCCAGGGTGGCGGGTGAAGCAGTATGTCGCAATAACCCTCGTTATGCCTGGCAGAGCTGCAAAGAGAGGGTCTCCCTTCGTTAGCCCATTGAGGAATGCGGGCTGATGCCGCGTCCCCTTTTTACCCCCACAGCTCTGTTTTTGTGAGGTTGGCAGAAACTGACACTTTTTCTTTTGCTTAATTAAGTTGTTCAGAAGAAGGCTGGTCAAACAGTTGCGTCTACGTGGGGAGTCTTGAAGCGAAGAGAAAGCGGTGGGCGTTGCCAACATAAAAAGGGGGATTCTGTTATTGTTTGGGTGTAGACGGGTCATTTTTTCAAAGTTACTGCTGCCTGAGTGACCACAACCCTGCAAGCAGCAGTAATGAAAGGACACTAAAGCTGCTAAATGCAGCTACCTTGGGCTCCAAAGTGCAAGAAGAAAAAGAAAAAGGAAAAAAAAAAAAAAGCCAGAAAGTAGGAGCACTTATTTTCTCTCTCCAGAGAAAGCATGAATTGATTTCCATATGGTGCAGTGAGAATTAGAGCAGGTCCTGCTGAGTGTCCTGTTCCAGGGGGGCAGATGACAAATCTGGTGCCAGGGGTGCTCTGGTGGGAACCCTACTAACTGTCATCCTTGTCCCTGCACAACAGCCCATTTCTTCTTCATCCCCAGCCAAAGAAAAAGCCCCAGGAACAACTACCAACCATTTGAAGTCCACCTGGCTTCCAGCAGAAGCCTGCCTGCATTTCCAAGACCACTGGTATCCCAAGCCTGAGGGGTGTTTCTCATATTTTGGCAGAATTTTAACCCTCAAAGCTTGGCATTGCACCAGCTGCAGTGGCTATATGCTACCTCATGTTCTGAAATATTCACTGACTTGTTACCTCATGAGTTTCAAGTTCAGCGTGACTTGGCTTCTCCTAATGCAAGTGACTGAGCAAAGTAAAGATCTTACCTCCACCAGCACAGCTCTCTCCAGGTAGCCTCAGAAGCCCTGATTTAACCGTCGCTGTTGGATAAAGTTAGGCTCACAGTGCACTACGTGTTGTTTAGCCACAGCTTGCCACGTGGTCAGCACCTGTGGGTTATGACCTTATAGCTATGCAATTGCATATGATGGAGTCAGATACACATGGGAGGGCCAGCACTAGCTAGCGACTTTTAACTGAGACCACAGATCAGAGGATGACATCTGCTGCCCCGACAGATTTCAAGTTGTGGTCCAGCCTCAGCAGTGAGATCTCTGGGAGCTGGAGGAAGAGGGAAGGCCGTGTCTCTGTGTGGTCCTCAGGCCCAGCTGGGAAAAATCACCTAGTCACCACTGGCTTGGATGTTTAGCTATCTAAAACCGAAGCTTCTACACAGGATTTGGAAGGGCTCACACCCACCTTTGACTAGAAATTGGTATGGGATATATGTCTTTCATCCAACCGGCATGTTCTCAAAACCCAGCGATTTTCCCATCCATGGTCTGGATTCAGGCTGAAGGCTACCGAATTTGCAGCCCTTCTCTGTTTAAGAAGTACTCCAAAATGCCTCCTTCCCTCCTCTTCCCCCTGCATAGACTTAGTGGACCAAAACACCTGGTGTCCCCCATGCACGTGGAGCCCCCTCCCGCCAGACTGTGCCGGACCCCCTGGATCTCCAGGGGCTGCTCTATGGGTGCACACAGGAGACCCACAGCTGCTGCTGATGGCTGCGGCAGCTTATGTTTCTCTTCGGCAGTCGGTACACGGCCGCCGACTTCACTTTATTCGAGGTGCCTCTCCTTCCTTCCTTCCTCCTTTCCTTCCTTCCTTGCTTCCTCCCTTCCTCCCTCCCTCACCAGTTGGAGTCGGCCACAGGTTTTCATGCGGTACATGCACAGCCCCTCGCAGCCCTGCGCTCCAGCTGCTGGTGAGAAAGAGCCTTTTTGTTCGGCTGAGGCTCCACCGACATGATGTCTTTACTCCCAGGAAAACAGAAGGCCTTCCTTGACACGGGCAACCCCAAAAGGGTTGGGATGCTGAAGGGAAGGTCCTAAAAGACAGAAAGGAGGATTCACAAGGGCTGGACGGAAGCCATCGCACCATTCCTGGCACCAGCCCTTCCACATGGGGCTCTGCCGCCCGGCAGGACAAAGAGCGCGGTTTTCACCAGCCCCGCGTTCTGCTGACGGACGCATAATAAACTGACAGAGGGAGACGAAACAGCATTTCAAAGCCCCACGTGCGGGAAGAGGTAGAGCATAGCGGGAGTGGGGATGGACACTTTCTGCAGGTGTTCGTCCAGTGTCCCCCCATTTGCATATATTTGCATACTGTCAAACAGTTGGCTGACAGACTCTCTGAGAAGGTCTGGACTGAACCCAAACCTGTCAGGGACTTTCTCCTTGCCAGTCAAGGTTGGCTTTGGTTGCAATTAGAGAGAGGAAAGAAATACTTCTGACATTGCCACATAGCAAACTATGGATGGGGTGAGTTTAAACTGAAAATGTATGTTTTCTGTAGGAAAAAAAAAGCTATGAATTACTATGCTGGCTCTGGGGGGAAAAAAAAGGGGAAAAATTAATTTGACCTCGTTGGTCTGGAGGAAAATCTCTCTTTCTCTCCTCACTTGCCAGTCGGCAATCTGTGTGCTACCAGCTCACGGGAGAGTCACGGCCAAGGCGGAGCCTTTGGGGACATAAAACAATAAATAACCAGAGACGGACTTGGCAATGATCTACCTGCCCAAAAACCACACCCGAACTGGGGGCTACGAGAAAAAAATCCCAGGGAGAGGCTCCCTGGCTGTGAGAGCAGTCATGGCAGAAGACACTCGTGGGGCTGGGGGCAGAGGACGAGAGGGACCCGTATGCTTAGCAACGTCGGACAATGGCAAGGCACCGAAATACCTCACGGATATTTACCGAGAAAAAAAAAAAAACAGAGAGGACAATGAGGATATATTTTGGAAGCCCACACCCCTTTCACTTGTTGTTTTACATATTCTTCCCTCAGCCGTGAAAATTTCATACTTCATCTTTACCCGGCGGTGGACACTAGAGTTTCACGAGCAGGGGACAATAGGTTCTGTTTATTCACCCACAATAAAGAGCCTGTTTAACTCCGGACTGCAAGTGGCTGAGCCATCTGGCCCATATCTTCACAGTAAAACATTGTCCGTGACACAAAAAATGATTACATCCACAGGACAAACTAATGTGACCTCTAAATAAAGCCTTCCTCTGAAGCTATGATATCATACTGCAGAGGGGACACCGGCACAATTGAATCTGGTCACCCAGAGCACAAGTGAGATAGGACTATTTAAATCCAATTTTACAGGAGACTTTTTGTCCTCCGTGGCAAACCACCCAGATCCGACGACAGCATTGAAACATCTTTTTTTATGCACTCTTAAGGCAACAGAGCGGGTCTGTCTGGCCTTGGCAGTCTTCTTCAGCTCGCCCCGGGCCCAGGAAGCACCCGTCCATTTTCAGAGCCAGCACCTGCAAGCTTTTCTTCCAACAGCGTTTTACTGACGGAGCACCACCTGCACTGGCCCCCTTCTCTTTTTTTTTCCCCCCCATTCGATAGCAGGGAAACAAGCGTCTCTTTCTCCTCGGTGCCAGTTGGAAAGTCCAAGCCTGCCACGGCCTCACAAATAAGTTTCTGAGCTTGAACAAGGCGCCCTCAGCCCCGCCGTACCTGAATGGCGGCTTCATGGGGCAAAAAAAGGACCTCGGCAAAGGGCCCATCTCAACGGCAGAAACATTGCTCCCTCAAAGGAGGCGATTTATCTTCGCCGGTACGGCGCTCCGACCGCTGTATCTCTCGGAGAAACATTCGTAAAAGGGGATGATAGATCTACTTAAAGAGGCTAATCCTTTTATGGGAACAATGCTACCGATGTGTGGATACTTGGGGACTTTGTGGGAATGCTTCGCGGCAACCTGAACGATTAACGCCAGCCGAGCTCCCGTTTTATTAAGCTGAATATCTGCTTGGCTGGAAGACGTTCTGGCAGGCAGGCAGCCTAAAGGGCATCGCTGCAGCGGTGCGTGCTAGTGGGCATGCACGTCCCTACAGCCTGACGCACGTGCTGGCTGCTCTGCCTCTTGCTGGGGCACTGCTGGCACCGGGGCAGGATCAGACCCGCGGCTTTACTGGCATTAAAAGCAAAAGGTGATTGGAGAGGATAGAAATGGAGAGGGGACCTTTGTCAGTGAATCACCTCACCGTAATAACTTCAATAAATTTGGGATTTCCAGAAAGGAAAGCAAGTCTTATGCTAGGCATGAAAAGGCTCTTTTTTTCTTAACAGTGATAGCACCTGTCTGGAAAAGCCTGCTCTCCTCGCACAGGTCAAGCAGGCTTTTCTGTGCAGCTAATTTGTAGCAGCAGAACTGTAATTATAGTGAACTGAGAATAAAATCAGGAGCAGACTATCTTGCCCAGTTTCGTCTTGGCTCTTTGGAACTGAATTCAGGACGGATTCAAAACTTGCTTTTCAATTTAGCAGAAATTCTTTTTACCCACTTTTTTTTTCCTCAGCCATAAAGTGCCTCTGTATTAGCATGCTTAGCTTGAACACCTGAATACCCGAACTCTATCTTTTCATATGAAAATACAGTTTGCAGGCCCAAATCCAGGTTAGATAAAAAAATCAGTCATCAACATAGAGTCTTGAATGGCAAAGGCTCTTAATCCGCTGTAGAATTATAAACCTCGCACCCAAAGGATTAAACTTCTCCTACACAGATCATTAAACAGTGCCGCATTTTTGGCATGGCACTTCTGTTACCCACGTAGGTTTCCAGACCCAGGCCTCTTAGCCTCACAACACCTGGCAGTAAAAATCCTGCAAGCTTCCTTGAAGCCCGTAAAAGTACCCTGAAAAATACTGCAGAAGCTTCAGTTCTGGGGCACAGTGCCAGGGCTGCTGATCTAAGACCAGCAGGGAGCTCTCATTGATGCTTTCTTGGTGTTGGGTCCATTGACCTACACAGGCAAGGACACAGTTCCAACGAAAGAGCAAACATTCAAATACATCCCAAACACAACGACTTTATATATGTGTATGCATGCACAAACCCCCAACATTATCAGGTTGACAGAAGAATATTATTCAAGGCCAAGTGTTGGCTTCTCAGCAGAAAAATACATTTGAATTCAAAAGACCATTTGCTGAAGGCATTATTATCAGTAGGATATAGTAAGTTCTTTTTTTTTTTATAAGTAAGAGGTAGATTGTTTTGCCAGAAAAAAGGCACTTTTTCCTTTTGTTGGCTCTTTACTTTCTTCTTACTTTTCCTGTATTGAAACAGAGATTTAAATACCTTGTTCCACCATCTCAAAGATTATGTAGTAGGAAAAATCCCTGGAGAAAGTACATAGCTCCGCAAAGACAACAATTTTTTTATTTCTTTCAAACTTCTTTCATTTCAGCTCTTTCTCTCTTTCTCTCTCTCATTTTAATCCCTTTGAATTGTAACACTGGATTGATTCCAGCCCTCCTTTTCCTCCCCTGTATGTTAGCCTAAATCTGTAGTAACTCCCATTACCTTGGTAATAGTGAGATGACAGAAAAGGAAAACCAGCCATGACTTTGCACTGAAGTTCAATTATGTTTTTAAACAGTGGAACAGAATAAGAAAAAAAAAAAAAAAAAAAAGAAGAAAGAAGTGCCTTCTCTTTCCCAGTCCTCACTGCTATGAGCTTCCGGCCACAGAATGGGGGCGAAACAGGCAGCCGCCCTCCTGCTCTGCATGGGCAGGGGAGAAAGATGTGCCCTGTGGGCTGATGTAGCCAGCTGTTAAGACGCTATCTGCATATGAACAAATAAAGCAGAGAAAGGAGAAGGGTAAAAGTTGCCTTTCCTGTAAAATAATGAGCAGTTGGGATGGAGCTACCTCTCTCCCAGATTGCAACTCCAGATATTCAGTGTTATGAATAAAAGCAGTGGGATTCGTCACACTAAGGGTGTGCCCCAACCCAGTGCAGCTCCCTCGACTGTCAGAGAGAGAAGATACATCTCACCCCACAACAGGTTCCTCAGAGAGGTGGGAAGAAGGCAGGGGAGAGGAGTCCCTCATGAAGACACCAAATGATGTCCATGGGTGTCACTGTTCCTCCCTCCCATCCTAGAAGAAGCCAAACGGGAAGCTGGTGGAGCCACTACACAACTCCAGGCCACCGTCCCAGCCCACACAAGGCAGGGATGGGGATTCATCTACTAGAAAACCTAGTTAGGTGACCCCTAACTTCCCTCCGTCCTTAAAAAGGGTATTTTAAGAAGTTGCAGTTGTTGCCTAAAACTTTGAGAAAGTTCTTCTTATCAGCACAGCAGAAATTTAAGCAAAACCATACTTAAGTTGCTACCATTTTTGTGTGGGCAGTTCTCCACTGGAAAGTGGCTGGAGTTGGCCGTGCAGGTAGCTATAGGGCACAGAGTGTGCAGAGGCTAACGTAAAGTCACTTTAGCGGGGTCCCAGAAGGCTCAAGAAAACTTTTAAACGAGATCTAGTTTTGTGACTTATGGTTAAGGCTTGCAAAAAACAATTTCTACTTTGAAAACTTCAGTTAGGTTTCCCATTAGACGGTCTGGAGCATCTAGAACTTGACTTGACCATGTCCTGGTTCTTATCTGTTAAACAGTATGACCTGACCTGATGGGATGGCTTGTGGCAAGAGGGATTTTAAAATGCCTGGTAGACAACAGGATTCACTGTGCTTATGATAAAGCACCTGTACATGGAACAGGCTTCCAGGCGTGCCGATTTTGTAATTGGATTTTTAAGAGGTAAAAGCTGAAAGATAGATTGCTGCAAGGAGGTAGAAACAGAGGCTGAGACAGGGAGCACCCATCTCATGCCAGAGAGTAGAAATAAGTGCTGATGTTACCGGATGCAGATCTGGCACTGCCTCTGGGGATGCAGGACATGGGTAACATGGTTCTGTGCCATATGAGAGAAAGAAGAATGACTGAAGCAGAAAAAAACCACACAGGAGCACCAGCCATTCCCAGCCTGGAACCAACACTCCTGCTTCACAGTCTGTCTTCCTCAGCAGAGGATAAAGTACTACAAAAGCACGGGTAATGTAACGCTGCTGTAGGTTTTTCTGCTGATGCTGTCAGGAAAAGCACAAGGTAGATGGCCCTATGAAAAGGGAGAGAAAAAAAAATAAACCTTGAAAGAAAAGCTTGAAAGATGTTGGCTGCAGCTTCCCACCTGTGTGTATTTCTCATTCACTTTCAGTACCTCTTTCCACACTTTTATTTGCCCCAGGTCTTCTTTACCTACAGTAGTTGCACCATGTGAATGTGGATCAATGTGGTTGAATCACACAGCTCCCACAGATGGCCTCTCACTCATTAGCCTGCACCACTGCACTCACTGACATTCCAGAATACCTGTCGGATGCTCACCCTTACTGGAGCATTACAGTAAAAACATCGGCATCTTTCCTGGGAGATACAGCAGCAAGCATTTACAGCAGTTTCAGAAAGCCTTTTGCCGAGCTGTACTTTGTTCTTTGTGAAACATCATCTATTCAACTTTCTCAGGGTAAAAAAGGAGACAAATTTCTGGTCTGCCTGCAGATGTGGGAGATCCCAAAAAGGACGTTGAGAAAGTTACTTGCATGGGCAAGTTTTGCAGCATCAGGGGCCAGCATCGTCAGGCTGTTCATAAGAGAGAAGAGTGTTGGTCTAAGCAAATTCCCAATAATATTGTGCTAGTCAGATATAATAGTGATTTCTCCAAGCTCTTTATGATATGTGTTTTTTCAGGAATATGCCTCTTTATGCTGCCACTAACCTATTTATTTCCATTTTAGTCAAACCCTCCTTGTCCTTAATCCAACTACAGTTTCAAAATGTAATAAACAAATACATAAAGCTTCTGTTTCTTTAGCTGAAAGAGCATGCGTTTTATTTACAGAGCTTTCCATTTCTTTTCATATGTCACTGTAGCTCTGTACAACACCTTCCCAACTAATTTCTCCTCAATAATTTCTGGTGGTTTCAGCTACCTCCACCAGAAAAATCCTCCAACTTAAACTGATTCGAATCTAAAACAGCATTACTTGCCTCTAGATATGTCCGTTTAATATATCCAATACAAGCAGCCGACTGCTGTTCTCAAAAGACTATCTGACAGATTCTATTCACTTTCAAAGTAGCTCTCCATGGTTTGAATAATTATCTTTCATTTCCCCCTTTCTGACACTTTTCAATGATTTGTTGACATCTGAAGAGATATGTGCAATCTCACAAGAGGCAGCTGGACTTTCTACCCAAAAGATACAAATACAAAAAGGATTCCCATACAGAATTTGAAATAACTATGTTCTTTGCAAATGGAAGACTAAATCTGCATTTTAATGGGACATGTTTTTAAAAAGCGGAATTCATGAATAACCCTATGAGTTTTAACTTTTTCACTGCCAGTGACAAATCGGAACTAACCCTGGGAAGAAACCCTACCTTCCCTTTGTCCGGTTTGCTCTCCCAGCATTCGCTGGTGCAGTGGATAGAGCTTTCCTGCAACACCTTCCTTGCCCTCCTGACATAAAGCCGAAGATGCAGCTCTTGTGCCTGGCCTGGAGGTCCTTTATCAGCCACCCGAGTTTAGAAAACAAGCCTATCCCCCCCTGGCATCTCTGTACAGCCAAAATCACATGAAGCCTGCAAATAAGGAATATACCTACAGGCTTATCCTACCCTCGTTACAGGAGCATATGGGCACTGTCCAGCCCAACAGAACTGATGCTGTGCGAACTCTTGTTTCCATTTTACAGATGGAAAAGAGAGGCGGAAAGAGTGCAGGATTTAATGCCTCACCCAGGATTACGCGGCAAGCCAAAATTTGATGCCTGTTTGTGAGCATCCATTACTGGATACTTCATCCATTACCAGTTATGTTTTGCCTGCGTAACAGTTTTTTCTTACTTGCACTGTGACATGTCAAAACGTTGCTGGCAGGAGAAGGCTTTATCCCCTCTTCCCTCCTGAACAGCGTATGAAGAAGATAGCATTAAGCCACAAATTCTGTGTTTTGTTCTCAAGTTATAAAGTGTTGTATTTATTCTCTTTGACTACCAATACACTGATTCCGTAGGGTACAAAACAGGACACCTAAAACCTCTTTCTCCGTTTGGCTTCTCTCTCTCAGTGGCGCTGGCATCAAACCGGCCTCTGAGACATGTGGAAGCAACAGCCCAGGAAAGGCTGGCTGGGGCGTACGTAACTGCTGGAGGGCCCAGTCCAGCCCCGTTCTGGCTCCCTTTGTGGGAGGGCTGCTGCCCAGCACCCCACATTGGTGCCTCACTCGTGCACCCTGGGCAGTGCCTGCGGAGCGAGCAACACGCTGCAGGAGTGGAGGGGAACGCAATGCGTGGGCACAGCTAGAAAGCAAATGCCGTAAAAGAGGTGGGCTGAAGGGGAGAGTCCGAGGTGCGCTGGTGGGAGGACAGAGAGGGGGAAGCACAGCACTCCGCAGCTGCGAGCAACGTCTGGGGAAGCCCTCTGTTAGCCAGACAGACACCCCAGTGCCTCTGCGATTTGGAAGCACGCAAAGGAGCAAGCAGGAGGAGAGATTTCAGGGCACTCCTGGAAATTCCTGCGCTGTGGGATAATACCTTATGCCATGACCCAACAGCAAACTGAACAACTGGGCAAAAGACCACTTGAGTTTTAGCCGTGACTACCAAAAGTGGTGTCTGCACCACCACACAGTACGTGTAAGGAACTGTTACGCTCGAGAAACAGCCCCAAACGTCACAAGCCGCTTCCCTAGTCCCATCCAGGATGGATTAGGGAGCCTCTGTACCTCAGGCGGAGCTCTAGAGCTGAAGGACCTTCCCTTTACATCCCCCAACACCTTGGGCAATAACTGGGAAAGCCATTTGTGTTACTGGGGAGTCGAGGTGGGGGTGTGCTCCCCACCAACACGCGCAGCGAGAAGCTCCTGGCTTCCTTTAACACTCCCCGTCCCCTCCCCCCCCCGCACCGCCGCCACACTGCGCGGGGGTCCCGAGCGGCGGCGAACGCCGCGGGGCAGCGGGAAAAGCCGCCGCGCGCTCCCCGCGCCGACCGGCGCTGTCCCGCACCGCAGCGCCGCCTGCCGGCCCCGGCGCCGCGGGAAAGCGGGAAGAGCCAGCGGGAAGGGCCGGCCGGGGCCTCCGCTCCGCCGGCCGGCTCGGCTCGAGCGAGGGGAGGAAGAAGCGCGTTTCCGGGGGAACCGCGGGCAGGAAAGCGGCCGGTGTGTCGCGCTGGCCGTGCGGAATAGCCCGCGCCGCTGCAACGGGAGTTTGTCGCATGTGCGTTAATTGAAAGGAGGAATAATTCGGATGGTGTTGAGTCATTACCGCAGTAATTGTCGGTGGCATTTACAATTTTAATAGTCGGCTCCTGTAAATAAAGCCTGTCCGCGTAAAGTGTACTGCTTTCATGTATAACAAATGCCAGGCGACTTATTTACATATATTGAATTGTAGAGCAAGCTGAGCAAATAGATGAAGACGGCAGATACCGCAGATGCCCTCCTCGGCTCTGAAGTGGATTCTCTACGTCTTCCAGAGCCGAATACAATCCCCCCCCTCGCCCCCTCGCGCTCCCCCTCCCGCCCCGATGCCAGGATTGGAGCTACTCCTCGTCTGCCAGGACCGTGCGCCTACACACCCACCGAATTACCCAGGTCCTTGCTTCACTTACTGAAGGTAATTGATTAACATCATTGTGCATTTCTTAAGTGCCAGCATGGACTTGGTATACATGGATCCATGGGCAAAAAATAGACATACAAAGAAAAGAATAGAGAAAGGTGCGTCCTGTCTCAGTATAACAGAGATAAAAACCTGGTGTGACATTTTCTTGCCTTTGCAGGTATCTAGTTTAAAATAAATTAATTTCCCAGGTGGTAACACCAAGTTAGATAATCGCACCATTTGGCTGTAATGTCATATACCATAATTATTCTTGTTCAGTCGATGCACACTCTAAAAACAATGCAGGTTTAGAGCAAGAGTCTGTGCCCAGCAAAAACAGGCCCAGACTTACTCCCAATGTGTGAGATCCCAGAAAACCTCAGTTTGCTCCCTGCAGATGTTATTTGTCTGAAATCGCAGGGAGCACTTAGAAAACTGTGCTTTCACCCATATCTCCCCACACTGACCTCGTCAAACAGTTCCCAAACATCTTGTTTTGGTGGCCCTTCGGCTTGCTCTGGAGATGCTTCTTGCTCCAGCAGAAAAATGAAAGACACTGCTTACTCTGTCTCTAGAGCTGTGACCTCACCTCTCAGGCTCATCAGGGCTGCGTCCAGAGCAACCAACTCGCGCAGGCAGCGCAAAACCGAAGGATGTCTTTGCACATTCGGCCTGCCTTTCGGTTGCAGTTTAGCCTGAACTCCTGAGGAAAAGGAATGTTGTAACCAGGATTTGTCATCCCACATGGCCTCCTGAGCCATTGACCAATTTCAGCTAAACATGACGCTGGCACTACACGCGGATTCTACGTTTTTGCAAGTTTTTGTGAAAATCGGAAGCAGGCAGCAGTCTCAATAGGGTGCTTTCTGCTGAGTGGCAGAGGCAAAAGCCAGCCCCCTGCCCATGCCAAGAGGTGCCCCAAATTCTGCCACGTCCTTGCCTGAGGGCAAGAGGGGGGCACATGTGTGCCCGTGCCCACCCATAACTAGCAAGGGCCGCTACTCATTTTCCTCCCCAGCTTCCTCAGCTCACAGCAACTCGGAAGAAACAAATTACATTCTGTCTTCTCCTTTAGTAAGTGTGGGACAGGTTAAAAGTTTTTCCAAATCCTCTGTCAAACTTCACGTAAAGGCTTTAAGCCTACGAACATTTCTCAGAGACAGTCAGTATGCTACTACTGTGGAGTTAAGCACAATTCTCGCCATGACAAGACAGAAGTCTAAACAGAGTAAATGCTTTTATTGCACCTAATTTTATCTCTGCGTGTGCCTCATTACTGTGTGGTAGCTTGTTTCACGGAAGCGATTGCTGGTTTCCAACAAAACAAGTGGACCCGTGGTGTCTGCATCGATGGTATTCCTCAGAGAATGAGAAATCTCCAGTGGAGAAGGAGGTGGGGTCTTGTTAAGCACTGGAAATAGGCTGAAATGTAAATGTGTATTCCTTCCTGCAACGTGCCTAATTGCCCATAAATGTCATTAAGTCGAGAAATGTTTTCCACCAAATTAACTTTGACTCGTGATGTCTAATTAGCTGGAGATGCTGAAAGATAACAACTTATCATTCACTGTTTAAGAAAACATACTTAATGGTTGACTTTTTTGTTAGCAGCCATGTTGAACCAGGTATTGCAGCTGTCAAAACGGAGCATTATCAGAGCAATTAAGGACAATACCTCGGTGCAGCTTCCTACCAAGATAATTTGACAGCTCATTCGCAGGCGAGAAGTGCAGTTGAGCCTAAACTTTCTGTGAATTGATTTTTCATTGCACAGAAGCAACCATAAATTTTACTCCCCGCCCCCCCAGCCCCAGAGTGTACTATGTGTAAGCTTCACTCACATAGCTCTCTTTTCCCACTCACCTACAATCAAGGTCTCCAAAAGCAAAGGCTTTACTATCAGTTTTCACAAGGTGGTATTCAACTCTAAAGTAATGGAAGTGATGAGGAAGGGATGGTTAAATCCTCATCTTTTACTGTTTAAATCTGTAGTTGTGTGCATCTTTTTATCTTTTACAGAAAGTAAGCTTTTCCATGAGGAAGATCAGTGCCCACTGCACATGTAGAGGGACGGCACTGAGGATGGATCACCTGAGTTCCTGGTGCATCACCCAGAACATGTTTAACAAGGTTATCCTGCAAAACGGAAACCTCACATCTGAGTTCTCAGAAGGAAAAAAATAACATCGAGCTCTCAGAATTGATCTCCTCTTAGATGCATTCTCTCGTAAGAGCTTTTGGATTCCCTTCTGCCGAGTTTATTTCATACTGCCTCTGCACACTGCTCTTTATTCAAATTCTTCACTATAATACGTGCCTCCTCCCATTCACTGGTTTTCTCATTCTGCCAAAGAGCTTTCGAGTTTTCTGACTTCTTGCTCAGACCTGGTGTAAATCAGCACAGCTCCACTGCAGCCAATATATCTGTAATTACTTATGCACAATGAGCACCTGCTTCTTAAAACATAGCGGTACTCTTTAGTATCTACAAGCTTATCATCTTTGTAATCTATCGGATAATTATCCATTAGGAGATTTTAGCCCTAATTTCTGCTACTGGCTTTTTAGCGCATCATACTGGCAGTATACGCTCCTCTCCTTCCCTTCTCTCTCCTTTCCTAAAACGTGCTGTAACCCACCCAGGTGCTAATAGCTCTGCAGTAAAAAGAACTAAGTGTCCCTCCAAAAAGTTATTTTAACCAAACCCCCACTTTTCTCCTTAAATTGTGTGTGGCCCTGTTCTGTATAATACTCTGCCTAACAGGATGCGTTGGAGGAAGAATAGAAATAAAATCTGTGCGAGTAGAGAGGGGTATGCGTTAATGATCTCCACAGTTAGGTTATAAATTAGAATTATATTTCTTCTAGCCTGGGAGGTTATTTTAATCTCAACACTATGAACATTTCTCATGGCCCATTGCACATATGCCACCCACCAAGGACATTGAATCCGTGTTGTAAAGAAGATGCTGACCTCCAGAAAAGGTTCCATAGTTCAAGCTTAGGGTGTCAAAATAGGAACAGATCCTATCCAACAGAGGCAGGGCTATGACTTCCGACTATTCTTGTTTTATCCCAGTGGGATATACTGTAGGATATCAAAGGCCTGAGAATTGCCAAGGGATCTTCGGGATGTAGACACCAGTCTGCTCATGCAAAAGGAAGGTGTGTGACTAAACCCTTGCGGGGGTGAATTGCAAAGTCTGAACTGTTTGGGATAAAATTAAGCACACGTATAGAAGCTACAGTATGTGGTACTGTGTGTCATATTGCGATATATTGCAATTACCTGCTCTCTATTACCCACTTCCTTTGAAAAGTCTCCTTTACAGTACTGGCGTACGATATTACTTCTCCCTGCATCAATTATTTGTGCCTGGAAAAGGATGTTGTTTGGTGGGTCATCTCCCTCCAGCCTTTTTTTCCTTGAGGAGGGGAACTGGATTATTTGGCATTGCACGCTCCGAGCCCTCCTCTGCACAGGGAGCTTTTCTTCTAGGCAGCTTTCAGCGGAGCAGCCACCAGCCACCTCCAGCACCAAGTCGATGGCCCCGTGCTCCTGTAACAGTCCAGCACCGCTACCCACACAGCATCTTTGGGGGTATTTTTATTTTTTGTCTCCTCGCTTGACACCTGCTCATCCCGCTCATTCTGGAACCTGTTCTTTCTGATTTATATTTTTTTATCCTTTTTTTCCTCTCTGATGTCTTTCGCTTGCTCCGGTGGCTGTTCATACAAAACCCCTCCTTTTCTGCCAGCTGAGCAAGCTTTGTTCGAAGCCAGACAAAAGCTCTCCATCACTGTCCTTGTTATGCAGGGGCCTACACAGTAGGTAGCTGCCACGCCAAGTATGAACGTGTGATAAAGTTTCCATGGGGGAGTTTTCCCTTTCAGAGTCTTACCCTCTACTTCTCAAAAGCAGCAGTCAGCAATGTCTATCCTTCAATATTTTCCCACATTACTTCATTATTTTAATTTTACATTGAACCAAAATACTGTCTTTGGTCTTGGGTGAAAGGTAAGATAGGACACGTCGATTGAGGAGTACCATTTTCTCCTAAAGTTGGGCCAAAGACATTAATTTATACTTGGATTATCTAAAACCTAGGGAGTCTTGAACCAGGATTTTTATTTCAAAACCATTCTATATAATTCCATTTTCCAGAAAAAAAAAAAGCAAAGTCTCTGATGATCTTTTTGCAACAGGTCCTACAGGTGGGTTGGAAAAATTAGCACATCACCTTTTTTTCTCCGCAGAACGTAAAAGCCTTAAAAATATTTCTCTCTCATTTCCTCATCATAAGTTATCATTTACAAAAGACCTGCATGTTCATACATTATTTAATGTTCACGGGGTCCTCAAGTGTCCAGCATTTTGTTTTAAGTGGGCACACATTTACAAACGGCCCTACGGCGCATGCCACCCTGTGCAGAAGTGAGTCCCACAGAGCGGCGGCTCTGAAATCCACAGAAACTGCAAACACGACTTTGAGGCAGAAAGGGGAAAAAATAGGTCTGATCAGTCTGCTCCCCCATTTCCATTTACAAGGATAAAAGTTGGTTACTTTAAAGCCTATCTGAGACACTACCATCCCTATGAAACCCTCACACAACCAAAAGTGCTTAAGGGCATTGGAACCAAAAATACTCCAGAGTGCAGAATATCCTAAAGTCATGAGGAAATATTTGGGTTTTATACTGAGTCAGCTTGCCATACAAGATTATTTAATGGCACGCCATGTAAAGAGTAACAGCCATTGACCCAAGGACATACGGGCTTTAACCGTTATCTCCCAGTAAAAAACACATGTGCCGCTTGTCAGAAGACTGATTGAAGAAGCTGTTCAGCTCTTAATAGCTCAACGGCATGAAGTATCTGCATAGAGGCTGGGGAGATGGATGTCAGAACCAAAGCATGTAAAACGTTGTTCAAAGCAACTTATAGACACTTACAAAGCTGATATTTCCAATGGAATTATAATAATCACAACTTTCTGTAGAAACCTGTGAGGTATTACCTGTCTGATGCAAGGGATGCCTTGCGATCAAAGCAAAATATACTCAGGTAACACTGGTACAAATTGTACCAATGTACCACTGTGCAGTGTAAAATGTAGTAGAAATCATGCCAGACCTTCTGAGGAAACTGGGATTTTTTTTCAGAATTACGTGAAGTGTAAAAATTTTGTTACAACTTCAAGCGTAGGAGTAAATTTTTCCCTTTTAACTTGCTCCAGTGAAAGAGTTTAAAGAGAGTTCTCCTTTCGTCAAGCCTCATCACACTCTGGTGCTTGAAAACATATAGTTAGAGAAACAGATACAACTCCTGATGTACTGAAATACTATCAAGGGCTCCAGAGGCGTTCACAGTCTGAACCGTGCTTCATTCACGCTTCATCTCTTTGCTTCCGGGTATGGAGTACTACATTTTCTTGGGACTTCTCATCAGTCCGTCACACTGAATCTGAAATGTCTGTGTTTTCTCAGTTTCCTTCATATTACAGATACATTTTGAAAACAAGTCCCTATACACTGCCCATGACACCCAAACAACAAAAAACACCCTCTACTTTTAAAACATTTCTGGGGAAAGCACGAGTTTAGCAGAAAATTATGTATTGCAGAATTTTAGATACTGTACATAAAACATGCAAAAATATTCACAGCTATAGATCCCCTTGCAAACCATTTTGAAATGAACAGTGACAAAGGAGGCAGCATTTGGAGACCTGGGTCGGAAGTGTTATCATGGTCATGCTGGCAGCTTCCACAGTAAGTTTCAGTTCAAAGAAAAATGCTGCTTTATGACCTGCTAAAACTAAAAATCCTTCATGGAGTTATCTATGATTCTCTTACCTAACTGCAAACTGCTGCTTAACATAGAAAGACAAAAAATAATAGAATGTTCCGTGTAAAACAGCCAGGGGCTTAAGTAACACATGCCGAACATAGTTTTTGCTTTGTTTTAAAATGATCTAACTTGAAATCCAAGCAAACTAATTATTTTTCTGACTTCCATTGCCTTCTGTATCAGTATTGTGGCAATAAAGATGGATTATATTTAAATTTACATTGTACTGTAATTGTTGCCCCAGCTCTAACGAAAGAGCAGGTTAAAAGGGATGACGCAGGGACGAGAAAACGTGGCAGCAGATTTGGAGACGGGGGAAATTAAATTCTTCCCAGCTCTCCGCCAAACAGCTATCTCCTTCGCTGACTTTCAGTGCGCAGACTTAAACCCATCACTTAATCTGACGGCGGCGAGCTAGAAAGGGCTTATTCTCTCGCCGATGATACCTGTTGACCGATTTCTCTCCCTCTCAGTTTCAAATCCTCTGTTGCTGTCAGCGACACATGCTTTCCTGCTCATCTGGGGTGGCCCAGCCTCATTAGCAAAGGATTTTGTGCATGTTAGTTAATTGAGCCCCGTTCCCGCCACCTGCCACTCGCGAGCCTCATCTGCGCACTAACTGCTTCTAATTGTCATCATACGGCCGGCGCACCGCAACAACTTGAGAACAGACCCGTAGCAGCACGCACCGGGCAGGGCTCTCCCGCGATCTGGGGAGCGGCGGTGCGGCGAGCGGTGGCGAGTGTAACAATTTACCGGGGGACCAGATGTTTGGAGAGGAAAGGCACCTTGCGCTAACATCAGGTGCTAAAGCTTTGATGTTTATTATCATGTCAGACGCTAAGTCGAGCCGCATCTCGCCGGCAAGGCGACTTGATAAATGGATTGGCGCTATAGCCTCTCCACCGCCTCATTGACAACGGAGATATAAACGAGGGGGAGCAAGTTCAATGATTTAAACATATGTGAAGTTTTGCAGCTCATTAATCTACAGCGTAAATCCCACAGCAGAAGTCCCATCACTTGCTAGGACTAGACAGGACAAAGCATGAAGAAAAAGGTATTCCGGAGGGATGAGGCTGTGAGAGGGAGTGGACAAATTGACCTACAATGTTTTTGATGTCTCCAACGTTTATGCGTAAACTGGTGCTGCTGGCCATTTTGTTCTGGGCAAATACAAAACGGATGCGGTCTCTAATCTTGGAGGATCTGGCGGCGTAAGTGGGAAGTTTCTGGTTTCCACAGACCTCTTAAATATGCAGGTTGTCCACACATTGCAAAACACTTCCCTGTCCTGAGGAGTACTGGTCTTAAAAGATCAGATCGTAAATTACAATTGTCTTAAAGAGCAGATAAATTACAATAGTAAATAATGTCTGTGATGGTAGAAAAGCAGATGAATTACAATAGTAAAAAACGTCAAAAAGAAAAACAGGGCAAAATTCACAAGTTTTTCTGTGCATGGCACATTAGCATCATTAGTTGTAAAACAGTTTTCCTGTACCACTTGGTAAGATATTTCTAGATACACTCTGAATGTGTTTTGAGATTTGTTTTTTTAAAGAATACACAGATACTGTAAAAACCAGGCTATTTCTGAGCTGTGTCTGTAAATGCAAGGGAGTACATTCTGATGATGTAAAACTCCAATTTAAACATTGATAAACTCTGCCATCTGATACTCAGTTGCAGCCCAGTGTCAGGCTTTGAGATCCGTACTGAATGCACTGAAACTGAGACCACCTCATAAGGATCCCGTGATGCCCCCTCCACCCGTTGGGATCAATTCCTTTCTACCAGCACCCCCCTGTGCCTGGGCTCAGGGTTTTCCCTGGATCCTGGTCCAGGATTCTCCAAGGACACCCTGCAGCTCAGAAAACAAGGGAATTCTCTTAGAAAACACACATTAAAGCAACGGTGAGAAAATTGCTCTCTCAGGAATAACCTTCCCATGGCAGCATACCCTGCAATACAATTTGCTCCTTCGAACTTCTTTTCCCAAGCCTCTGCTCCCTACTGCAGATGGCTACCAGGTGCTGATCGCAGACTTCAGGACACTCCATACATTCCCCACCACTCCTTCCCCCCTGCCCTTGCCATCTTTTGCTGGGTTAAGCCATTGACAGGTGAAGTTGTGCAGGGTCTGTCCTCAGTTTTCAAGACCTACCTGAGCAAAGCCCTGAGCAGCCTGCTCTGATTCCAGAGCTGGCCCTGCTTGGGGCAGGGGTTGGATCAGAGACCTCCTGAAACCCTTCCAACCTCAATTAAACCCTCTGATAAAACCCATACAGGACATTACAAGCCAGGCAGGCCCTTGTATGCAAAATTGAGTGGAGGATGCGGGGCAAAAAACTATTGTGAGTCACTGATCTTCAGCAGAGCTGGCAGTCCTAGAAGTGGGGGCATCTTATTTTACTTGAGCCTCTTGAAGGTTCAGCGTCTACACTGATTGCAGCTGTCCTCCACAGTCAGTGGAAGACCTGGGCACCACCAGAACGTGAACCGCCCCACGTGTGTCAAGCCCCTACCTTAAGATAGGACAAATCCCTGAGCAGGTCTTTTTCCAAGATTGCATCAAGCAGTCATAGAATCAATCATAGAATCGTTAGGGCTGGAAGGGACCTTCAAAGGTCATCTAGTCCAACCCCCCTGCAAGGAACAGGGATATCTCCAACTAGATCAGGTTGCTCAGGGCCTCATCCAACCGGGCCTTGAACGTCTCCAGGGATGGAGCATCCACCACCTCTCTGGGCAACCTGTTCCAGTGTTCTACAACTCTCATGGTAAAAAATTTTTTCCTAATATCCAACCTGAATCTACCTCCCTCTATTTTAAAACCATTACCCCTTGTCCTATCACAACAGGCCCTCCTGAACAGCCTCTCCCCATCTTTCATGTAGGCCCCCCTGAGGTACTGGAAGACCGCTATAAGGTCACCTCGGAGCCTCCTCTTCTCCAGGCTGAACAGCCCCAACTCTTTCAGCCTGTCCTCATAGGAAAGGTGCTCCAGCCCTCTTATCATCTTCGTGGCCCTCCTCTGGACCCTCTCCAACTGGTCCATGTCCTTCTTATGTTGGGGACTCCAGAACTGGACGCAATACTCCAAGTGAGGTCTCACGAGGGCAGAGTAAAGGGGGAGAATCACCTCCCTTGACCTGCTGGCCACGCTCCTCTTGATGCAGCCCAGGACGCGGTCAATGCAACCAGCTTGGGGTAGAAGCACAGCAAGGCCAAATTGCAACGGATTTTATAGATGGTGCTTGGGCTCTCTCACAAGTTTTACTTCTTTTTTCTTTTGCAGTGGAGAAGTGACAACAAATTCTAAAAATCAATTCTGCTGGCTCATTTTACTAACAAAACCCTACCTTTCTTAGATGATAATCAGGGAGGAAAACAATAACAGTCCAGGATATGATCTGCAGAGGAAGGTGATGCTCTTAAGCCATAACTCCAGTTGATGTGGTAGCCTAAAACACAGTAGTTAAGTAAGAATGAACTGTGCTGGTGATATCAAACACTAGCCTGATTTCCAGATGTGCCAAGGTAAAACAGAGTGCTACATAAGCCCTCCCCACACCTTGAAAAGTCAGACAGTTTTTATTCAGGCACCAAAATATAAGCAATTTCAGTGCTCCATTTTGTGCACCCAGGGTTAAGAAGTAGTCCCTGTGACAAATCCCAGCTGTACAGTCACAGCGCAAGCTTCCCTGGCTCACGCAAGCCCTGGTTTTCAGAAAAGGTCAGGGCTGAGCGAGAACATCTCTTACTGGATAGTCTTTGAACATCATACTATATTAGCTTTTTTTTCCTTTTTCTTTTTACATCTGTTTCTATAGACACCCATACCAGCAATGAAGCAATGCTGTTTCAGGCTTCAATTCATACTGATTCACAAATGCCCACCACTGATCCCTCGGTAAATAGAACCACAGTCCCTTGAATGCAAAAGATCTAAAGAAATTGCCTTTTAAGTTGCAGACCTAAAGCTGGCCCATCACAATGCTTTTTCTTGATGCCTTGCCTAGGATTTCTCTTTATTTTCCTTTTGTGGTTTTCTTTACTCAGTTAAAGATTATCCTGACAAAGGAAAAGAAAGAGATTTTATTTTTAGAAACATTTTAATTTTTTTTTTAGGATAGGAATGAATGTATCGTTTCGCATCCCAAGAATATACTCACTGTATACCATCCTCTGGTGCAAACGCAGTGTCAAAAATACTAGGATGTTTTTAACCCTCTTGATTAACTTCTGTGGAGAAAGTTTTAAAATGGTGAAGTCAAAACCTGTTTTTATAATTCTGAGAGCTTCCTAAAAATGTTTGACTCCTTGCAGCATGGTGCTTAGGTACAGTCATAAGCAACTAAAAAATCTGTATGGTTAATCTATGTATCTTGCAAGTCACAAAACCATAAATACTATGTCGTAACAAACCTGAATTTTGCCATGTTACCCTGATATCCACAAAGAGTTTTAGCTCAGTTTGGCTTCTGCAGGCGATGGCAACGCGAGAAGGAATTTAACACCATGAAGTGTCTCTGTAACAGGCAGCGCAGAACTGAGTGGGATGCCACTGATTATTCGCATTGCTCTGCTGCCTGAAATTCTGGCAGGTTTTCCAGAGCACTAACAGCACTCTCTCAGATATTTTGATCACCTTACAGAATGTAATTTTTAAAAAGAAATTAATAAACTGACGTACTAAGAGAGTACTAGATGTAGAAAGCGTTAGTTCACTCTGATTTCTTTTTCTACTGTATCACAGAGCTCCTATCAGCAATCGTAAGCCACGCTTTGTATGCACTAACTCTGTGGTGGAATTACCTTTTTCTTTTTTTTAAGAGAGCTTTGAGTGAAGTCTTAAGCTCCAAAAGCAGAACTCGCCCGTAACTGCAGAGCTTAGTGTAAATGCATAATCCTTGATATACGTGATCTTTTTGTCCCCTGGCCTGTGAACCGGAGGCTGGGGCTTTTGCCACTCCGGAGATGTGGCAGACTTCAGAAGAAGAATGGCAGTTTGACACCGTACTGTCACAGCGAAAGCGGGTCCTTCGTGTGACCCAGGCTCGGAGGCTGATGCTCTGTACCCAATAACAGCTGAAGCTGCATCTGCCACGTTTCGTGGTCCCGCCACACCATGCTGTGTGACCAGCTGCCTCTGTTTACGCTCGGCCCCTCGCAGCCTTCTGGCCGGGCTGTAGCCAGCCGCAGCCCCGTGCTCCGGCACTGGGCTTCAGATGTCGACGTGCGGCAGTCGCGGCGCTGCGGGATGCCCAGCGCATCGGGAAGGCTGGGAAAAGGTCTGCCGGATCCCCGAGCTTCGCGAAGCCGGCGAAGCGTCGTAGCAAGCAGCCTCTTTGCACTGGGGGAAGTCAGGCTAAAAACTCTCTAGCAGGAAAAACGACAGAGGATCTGGGAGAGCCGCTGAAGATAATCATCTTAAAACCTCTTTTTTAAAAAAATAAATCATCTGTGCTGCTCTGCAACAGCATAGTCTAATCAAATCAGATGACATACCACACATCCTACAAATCACAATAGCTAATACCACTTTCTTCAGGCTGGCTTGCCATATAGCTGGCGTATGCAGAAGATGACACCAAGGATCTCCAATAGATGATCCCCAATAGAAGATGATCCCCAATATGGCAGGGCAATAACTCTTCTTCCCCACCTCTTCAGAGACGAAGAGAAAGTGCCTGATCCTGCAGTTTTGTTATCACAAGAAGAATTTGTAGGATCAAGCCCAGGTATCTTTCCATCAACCGAGAAAACAAAGTGACAGCACTTCATCCGCCCCCCCGCTGACCGCTGCCATGGCACACCAGTTCCCCTTCATCTTGCCCTGAGACCACAGGCAGGAGTCCCTACAACAGAAAAAAATAAATTGTCTTCAACAATGAGAGTTTCAAAGCAGTAATAAAATCGGCACCGTAATAAGAGAGTGCTAGACCTAAAGGCACAGGACGAGCCTCCCAGGAGGCAGGTTCCGGCACTGCCCAGCTCAGTCTGCTCTGAGTGCTCCTGGGCTTGGTTGAGAGCATCAGTCCATGTGCAAGTAGTACGGGCCTCCTGTGAGACACACAGAGCTGCACTGCATGGAACTCCATCCCTACAGCTTGGCTGCAGACAGCGCTGACTCCTGAGCCTCTGCCTTTGAGAAAAGTTTAATTAGTCTTGAGTACTGGTTTTACCTAAATGGAAACAACAACAAAAAAAGCACAAAACATAGCAGAGCTTCCTTCAAGTCTTCCTTTATGCATGACAGCAAAATTTCTGTCCCGGTCGTAAGTACCTCTCTAAGTAAAATACCGTGGACAACTTGGAGATCCTTTCTTTGACAGTGACCTGAAAAGACTTTTTCAAAATAAAAATACTTCTTTCAATATAAAGTAACCACTCTGGCAATCTTAGCTTCTCCTACTCCTCTCCTACCATTTCTCAGTGTAAAAATTATTCTGATGCTGAAGAACTACAGTAGAGAGCAGGCAGAATCAAGTATGCCCCTAATTTTTGCTTCTTTCTCCTGCTAAATTATTGAGGACAGCAGACTAAGAATGATTAAGGGACGCTGAGATAAATTTCTGTTCTCCATAGCTAGGCAAAGTGTATAAAGAAAAGGAAGCCTGATCCTTGGTAATTCACCAGCATAACAGACATTTAAGGTAAATGCTTCCACTCTTACACTGAAGATGCAATTAAGTAAGAATGCAAACAGCACTCAAACAGCTAAATGGCTTTAAACATGTTATGGAAAGAGTTGTCACTAGAAATCCTGTTCACAGCTCTAAAGTCAGCACACAGGCCATCCTAAGGGAATACCTGGGACATTAGCCCTGCCTCACTTGTGTTGAGCAGTACCCACCATCAGTCTGGAGAAAGGACAACTCCACCTCCCAGAATTAGAGCTGCCTGAATTACAGCCCACCCACAGATAAAGGACAGCACAAGGACAGCAGTGATGGTCTCTTACCCAGAACACTCCCTCCTGACCCAGGACACCCCAAGACAATTCCTTTTGCAAGTGAAAGGGATGGGGACGCACCTCTTCTGGCCATTGAGTGTGAGTTTGAGCCACTGGGCACTGCCATGTCCTGCACAGTGTTCTCCGCACTCAGTGTGGCAGATGACAGCCCGCTCTGCACAACACCACACTTGCATTGGCACAGCAAGGGAAAGGTGCTTTCTCTGTGCACTTACAGCATTTGGGACAGGAGAAACTAGGATAATTCTCCCTGCTCTACTTAAACAGTTTGCATTATTCATTTTTCTCCCCAGAATGCTAAATCTGGTCTTTTAGAAGGTGCAGTAGATGCTATTCACATGGGACCCCAAGTTACTGGATTCCTCTTATTTTGGGAGTGCTATCTATATTCATGATGTTCCTGCATTGAGCACTTGTCACAACATGAAACAGACATTCAGACACTTCTTTCTACCAGAACACACATTTAAACCGCTGACAGCCTTTCCTTTAACAAAATATATTAATGCCCACTTTTCCTTTCACCTATCTAGCCCTAGTCTGGCCAGGCCTTGCAGTATAGTCCTGAGGGCATTCATCACAGTGCTGGAAGAGCCATGCTCGAATTCCTCTGGGCACAAGTGGAAGTTAAACCAAATTGCTGCATTCCCAAGGAAAATAGTAGCTGTGTTCTGAGGAAGCCAGGTGAACTACAGCTAGGAAGCAAGACTGGTAGTGAACGATGGATTCACGAGTCTCAGCTCAACACATCACATTGAGTACAGAGATTTGGGGACAGCATCAGCCAATCACAACAGTGCTAGGCACACTTCTAAGCAGGTGTTTAGGCAGCTCCAAGGTTAGGTGGCACCCTGATCATCTAAGATTGTAAGTTTGGAAGCCTATGGAAGCAACTGGCATCCAAGTCTTCAGGTGGTACAGACTGCCCACCCTCTACTCAGACGGGTCTCTAGTCTACTTGGTGAGATACATTGGTGAGAATGGCAGGTACCCTCATTTGTCAGCTGTGCTCATGAAAATAGAGAATTGCAGAGAGACCTTGTGATGAAGAAAGCAAGATAGACGATAGATTAACAGATTAATTGAAGATCTTGCCTCACTTTCACCATTAACAAACATTTTCTGAGATAAAAAATTATCTAGGCTTTTTTCTAAGGGACATGGTTTAGTGGTGGACTTGGCAGTGTAAGGTTCATGGTTGGACTTGATGATCTTAAGGGTCTTTTCCAACTTCAGTGATTCTACGATTCTATAATTAAACACTGTTGAAAGTTTTGGTTGTGTTCTTTGCATAATTACTGCAAAGTGTCATTCAGAAGTCTGCTTGAGAGTAAATCCTCAAGTGATGTAAGCTGGCATTATTCCCTCAACAGTATGGCTATGAATATTTAAAAATACTTAAAACTTTAAAAATATTTACAAAATCTTGTAATTTACTCACAATTGTTGAACAAAAGCTAAGCAGCAGCATGCATTAGAAGAAGTCAGACATGACTGTAAAGGTTGCTAGTATTTTCCTGACACCAATCCACATTTTGCAGTGGTGCTACAGCTTCCAGATGGCGAGGGAAGGCTGAACTTTGGCAATTAAATTCAGCACTGATTTCAAACATGGAAGGTCACCTTCAACCTTTCCTTCACCTAGCCTTAAATGCGGGTGAAGAAAAAAAAACGGGGGAAGCAGTTCTGTCTGCTCAAATGATTTTTGGGGGATGTCGTGGGTTAGGCTGAGTCCGGCATCCAAACCCACGCAGCTCTCCCAGTCCAGTAAAATGGAGAGGAGAGAAAAATGTAATAAAAGAGCTGAGGATCGAGACAGGAACAGAAGAGCACCCACCAACCACGGTCCCGGGCAAAAGAGGCTTTTTCTTAATGCAAAACTATTTATTAACAGCTACCTAGAAAGAGAAAAGCACACAAAAACGGTTACTTAAGAGAATAACGAGAAAACAAGGCCAGGTCTTAAAACCAACACCACTCCCCCCCACCTTTGCCTCTTCTTCCCAGCTCTACCTCCTCCCCCCAGCGGGCGCAGGGGGGCAGGGAATGGGGGAGTGCAGGTCAGTTCATTCCAAGTTGTTACTGCTGCTTCTCTTAAAGGAGCAGGAGTCCTTACACCATTGTCCCTTGATCCAGTGGATCCCCTACTCACGGCGAAGGCGTGAATCCTGCCCGCTGGGGGGCAAATCCTTACCCCATCGGATTTGCCCCAAGTGCAGGCTTTACCAGTCCTGGGCTTTTAAGGAGCTGTAGCCACTCACTCTGGCGTGGGTCATCAACAAACTTTAAATGTGCTCCGGTGTGGGTCGTCATGCCGACCTTAAATGCGTCTCCATAGAAACTTTAAATGCGTAAATGCGTAAAATGCGTAAAATGCGTAAAAGTGTCTCTACCTGTGCCCATGATTCAGAACAGTCTCAGGCTTAGGCATCTCTTTCCGACGTGGGTCATCCACGGGCTGCGAGTGGGTTTCCGCTTGCTCCACCGAGGACTGTTTGTAAAGGGGCTGCTGTCAAGGGGGACTCAGCCGCGGCACACGTTGTTCCGTTCCATCTTCACTGACCTCTTAGCTGTGTGGCCGTTTCTCTTAGATTTCAGTCCTGTCTGGGTGAACTCGGCCCGGTGGGCGCCCCGGCAGCGGGGCTCTCCCCGAGTTCCCCAAGCGGCTCCGCCGCCGCCATCCTCGACGGAGCGGGCCGGGCCGGGCCCGGCCCAGGCCAGGCCGCCGGCCCGGCCGGGAGCCGGGAGCGGGGGCCGTGCCCCCCTCCCGTCTCCTTGCTCCTGGGCAAAGGCACACCTTTCCGGTTCCTTTGTCCGACGTAAATAGGGCAATTCGCAGAGGCGCCGATTGGCTCAAGCCCCGAGGGGGACGGGAGTCCGGTGTGATGGGCAGCTTCTGCCACCCGGACCTCCCCCCCCACTTCAAACCATAACATGGGAAAAAGAAAAGCATTCACAGCCTAAAATCTTGGGAAGGACAGAAATGGTAGCTGTAGCACAGAAACTAGCAGAGATCCAGCTGGAGCTTCACATCCTACAGATGCAAGGACACCAGGAGTGGAAAATGCTGAACACTTCCGATGATCAGATCTTAACCACAGCACGCTGGCAGAGCCTGCTTCCCTCTCACCATGTTTCTGTTTTTCACATCCACAACTGCTTTCTTCCAGATTCATATTCCACATGTAGCAAAGAAGCGTCAGGTTGGATGAGTGCATGCAAGAGACTGAATTTCTGGAAATCACTGCTCTTTAGCAATAAGGCGTGAAGAAACATGAAACTATCCAGTATATATTTTGAGGATGGAAACTGGATAATTCGAAACAGTCCATCAAGACATTTCCTACAAGCAAATACACAGTTAATGGGTCTCTCGAAAATTATCCCAGTAATTTGTAGGTGACAGCTAACTATTAATATGTAAATTGTTTTTAGTACTTCTTTTCCTCCTAAGCAGGGTATGGATCTTCTGTTCAAAGGGAGCACCATTAAGGGTTATACGGTGTCACGGCTGTTCCCAGTCATTTGATGCACCTTTGTGAGGATGAGCTCACCAGCACAAGCCAAACTTCACTCGCTCATGCTGATGAGCCTCTGGGCACCAAAGTCCAACTTTACAGGAGTCATGACTCTGTTTGCTCTCAGACTGGTGACTCGTTCATCCTCAGTAGTCATGTCATTCACTCTTCCAGTGGAGAATCCACCTGTGCTTTCAGGGCTGCTGCTCAGGTCACGTGTGCTGGGCTGATGCTTCCAGCCCCATGAAGGGAGTTGGAATTGTCTTGCTGGAGTTTGTGCAGCTGTTTGCAACATGTTTTTGTAACATGCAAATCTTCCTGTGGGTCTGAACTTCAGAAACCAAATGCCTTCTGACCTCATATTGCTCCCTTTCAGACATTTTTTATTCAAACCATTCACACTCTGAGTTTCACTCTAGCCTTGCTGACCTCTTTGGGTTAGCAAACTAATTCATTTGCCACTATGCGTGGGTGGTGATCGTTGTCTGCCTGGTTTGTTTGGGATGGATCTTTCCGTTTCATTTCTTCTGTTTTCATTTCTCTTCATAGAGGAAGAGCAACTGACATTGTCTACCTGGACTTATCCAAAGCATTTGATACTGTCCCACATGACATCCTTATCTCTAAACTGTAAAGACATGGTTTTGACGGATGGACCACTCAGTGGATAAGGAATTGGCTGGATGGTCGCTCGCAAAGAGTTGTGGTCAATGGTTCAATGTCCACGTGGAGGCCAGTGACGAGTGGTGTTCCTCAGGGGTCGGTACTGGGGCCAGTGCTATTTAACATCTTTGTTGGCGACATGGACAGTGGGATTGAGTGCACCCTCAGCAAGTTTGCAGATGACACCAAGTTGTGTGGTGTTGTGGACACGCTGTAGGGAAGGGATGCCATCCAGAGGGACCTTGACAGGCTGGAGAGATGGGCCTGTGAGAACCTCATGAAGTTCAACAAGGCCAAGTGCAAGGTCCTGCACGTGGGTCGGGGCAATCCCAATCCCAAGTACAGGCTGGGCGGAGAATGGATTGAGAGCAGCCCTGAGGAAAAGGACTTGGGAGTGCTGGTGGTTGAGAAGCTCAACATGAGCCGGCAATGTGCGCTGGCAGCCCAGAAAGCCAACCGTATCCTGGGCTGTATCAAAAGAAGCATGGCCAGCAGGTTGAGGGAAGTGATTCTGCCCCTCTACTCAGTTCTCATGAGACCTCACCTGGAATACTGTGTTCAGCTCTGGAGTCCCCAACACAAGAAGGACATGGAGCTACTGGAACGAGTGCAAAGGAGGGCCACGAAGATGATCCGAGGGCTGGAGCACCTCTGCTATGAAGACAGGCTGAGAGAGTTGGGGCTGTTCAGCCTGGAGAAGAGAAGGCTCCGGGGTGATCTTATAGCAGCTTTCCAATACCTAAAGGGGGCCTACAGGAAAGCTGGAGAGGGACTTTTTACAAGGGTGTGTAGTGATAGGACAAGGGGCAATGGATTTAAACTGAAAAAGGGCAGATTTAGGTTAGATATAAGAAAGAAATTCTTTACATTGAAGGTGATGAGGTACTGGAACAGGTTGCCCAGAGAAGTTGTGGATGCCCCATCCCTGGAGGTGTTCAAGGCCAGGTTGGATGAGGCTTTGGGCAACCTGGTGTAGTGGAGGATTTCCCTGCCCATGGCAAGGGGGTTGGAACTAGATGATCTTTGAGGTCCCTTCCAACCCTAACCATTCTATGATTCTATGATTTCTTGGACCAGATCTCTACCTGGACTCTTAGCCCAGATTTAGCCTCTAAAGGCAACACCTTGACATTACAGCAACAAAACCATTTTCACTTTCTCTTTGCAATCGTATTAAAATTATGTTATGACTCACATTTACATGCTCTGCAGAGTTCCTCTGACATACGTAAAGCTTTTCAGAGTTCCTTCATTCTCTCAGGTACCCATGGTTTGCAGATACAGAAGGAAGTATTATTTCAAACTATTTCTTTTTCAGGTGTTTTTAAAAATCTTCAAGTCTAAAAGAATTTTTAACCACTACAGCCTGCTGTTCCAGGTATTTTCTTATTTTGTTTTCATATATGACACATTGCATGGAAAAAGAAAAAAATCACCCATCAAATCTGAGAGGTCTGCAGTTTTCAGTGCTCAGACCATTGCAGAGCACAAGAATTGTTCCCACTGGCTAACACAAAAACCTGTTCAAAGCTGCAGTTTCCACAGCAAGACTGAAATTCAACATCTTTTAGTCTCTCTTTTCCAAAAACAAGCTGCCACACTATCCACAACTGGATACCATCGCAGAGATTTTTTTTGGAGAACAAAGCTTGTTTGCATGCAGGCTGAAGGGAAGGATTGTTTGCAGTACAAGATAAATTTCCATGGGAGTGGTTCCAATGTCTTCAGATTTGCACCTGCTGATGGCTGAGCACCCAGACTAAAATTAAAATGTTGAATTTGGCCTGTAAGACCTTTTGTGGATTGAGGCATTCCTCTTTGAAGGACAGTATATTTTATTGGGGCCGTGCTGACCCAGCTGCAATCCACTGCATCATTTATATTGGAGCTACCAGGAAGGTATAAAGGCCTCTCAGCTTTGGTATCTGCTTCTCTATTCCAGTAAGTTCATCTGTGGGGAGAGAGGAGCCAAGGCCTCGTGGAGGTATGTTCTTCTAAAGGTTTAAGCTGAAGGGCTGTATTATGCTCTTTAAGAACTCGCTGTTTCAGTTTGGCTTTCTTAATGGTGTGTAACTGTAATGAGCTGCCACAGAACTGGTATCTCTGCTCCAGGATCCTTGCATACTATTTTAAATTATAAATTCTTAAAACGTTTATGCTCTTACCAGTTCAAGATATTTATTCTGACAAGTGAGGAAATGTTAAAAGAATTCATAAAAACACCTATATCACTCCAATCACTCTGCAAAATCCTGGCCCCACTGAATCCAGTAGCAAAATTACCTGCCTTCCTACTAACCAGCCACACCTCAGTAACTGAGAGTCTTCACATGTTATATTCTACTCCAATTCTCAGGGATTCTATTTTAATTAAACAGAGATTTTAGGAATGACCTCTAAACTTCCTGAAAAATCAACCATGCTGTCCTCCAGACCAGCAATGACTTTCATATGATGCTTCTCATCTCACATAATAAATTCACAGATGGACCATCCTTGTCCTTCCAACGCCTAAGAATAACTCCTAAGTACTGTTCCCAGGGGATTTGATTTAGTTTACACACATCTGCTGAGATACGTGTCTTTGAGCCCAGATTAAGTCTTTGTTTGACTATATTTGAGCATTTGTGAAACTACTTGGCAAGAATGTCCTTATTTTATTCATTCAAAACATGTGCTGATTGTTGCCAGTGTGATCTGAACACCTCCGACAGAACTGTTGTCTTTCATTTCCAACCTATTCTCAGGGAGAAGGAAACCAGTCACAGAAAATGGTCAGCTACATTAGCCCTAAAGCTGTGCTTCCCCCGAGCCTCTCTTCTTTAAAAAAAAACAAACCCCACACACCACAATAAAAAAATCCAATTGCGCTATTTTTTGAGCAAATGCATTTCAGACTCAAATCTTTGCCTAACTAGACTAGTAATGTTTTGCTTTATTAGCCCCCTGTCTCAGTTTAATACCTGTTTTGCTCATTACTCTTTGACATGCTGTGTATCAGACAGGGGATGTTTCAATTAAAGTGTTTTTTCTTTCGTGGCAGAGAAAGAACTGGGAAACTGCAAAACCTAAGCTCATGACTGGCTCTCCAGGAGGAAGGTGAGAATGTCGAGACCATGGACGTAGCTTGCAAAAGCAAAACATGTCTTACAAAGAGTACATGATGCTTCCAGCTACGTCCCAGACCGCCTCCGCAACATACAACTTAAACCTTCCTTTCTGAGCGTAAACCACCTAGTCTGTCACACAGCAAGGCCACCAAGCTGATGCCACTGAACCTGCAGTGAGAATCTGTGCAGCCCAGCACCTCAGGGGGACAGTAGATCAGGGCTTGAGGCTTATGCAATTTTGTATTACACAACTGCATTTACTTGTTGATCTGTTCTTCTCAGTAGGTGTCATCTTTCCCTGCTAGCATAAGCTCTCTACCTCGTGTTACTTCCATGAATTGTGTTACGACGCCATTGACCAGAACCACATTGCCCGGGAGAAGCAATATCTGCATCTTCCTATACGAAATACGGTGACGGTGAGTTGTGGCCACCTTCTGATGGCTTATCAAGTTACTGCAGGCCAGCCCAATGACCTTCCTCATCCTTGGGGTGCAAATAGTTAGCCAGTCCTCGCTGCAACATAAAATGTGCCAGCTCAGATCTCTCCTAGCAGGACTATTGTTGCTATTGTTTTCACAGAGAGAAGGGGAGCATCTAGCTGTCTGGGAACACAAGAAGCCAGTTCTTACCCTCTCCTTCAGGAGCAGCTTCAAGTGTAGGTGGATGCAGAAGGGTATTTTGGGGAAAGACAGAATCAGATTCCTCCTGCCTGCTGTGCCCCCACCCACTCCTGAGGTAGGTGGCAGGACAGAGGAACGAGGCTATGAGAGCATCAGTGAGGCCAGGCTTAAAGCAGGGGCTTCATGGCTGCCCTGACAGATGGGACTGGTTCCTGTTCACACCCTTCCAAAGCAAGGACAACCCTGAGGCCAGGGCAGTAACCTCCACGCTTCAATCCCTGCCCTCTCCCACTGTGGCAAGAGCCTACTTTGGGCAGATTTATGCTTTGCCTAAGGGGCTTCCCATGGCAGAGCTTTTATCAGGACCTAAGCAGCTCCTCCAAGCACAGGCACAGACCAGCACCACACTGTACGAGGCGTTGCACAAGGCAGGTCAAAGCAACGGCCTCTCCTCTGGACAGCAAGCAGAAGACCCAGGCAAATAAAACCACAAGTGCATCCACAGGCCATCTAGAAAGCTGCTAGATGTTTTGAGAAACAAATGGTTTATGGTCTATAAGTCATGCTTTAAAATCCAACGCAGCTGATGCCACAGGAAGCCCAGCCAGAGGAAGTCAGAAGCCTCAGGACCTGTAACGCCTCGCACCCAAACACACAGAGCAAGCCCAGGCTGGCTGGAGCTTGTTCCACCAGATGCACTCTGCTCATCGCAACTACGGAAATGCAGCTTTGTGTTCGCTTTGTGGGAAGAGCTCTGCCCAGAGGCACAGTTATTCTGACACTTAACTTGAGCTGATGTTTCTAAGTGCAGATTCAACGAGACCTGCCCTGTTCAGAGCACAGTCCCAGAAGTTTTGGGAAGCATTACCCATACAGGGTTAGTCCTTTCTCGATGCTACTTAAAATTTTAGAACTGAGACGCTTTCTTTCTATTAGTTGTACAAGTGCAATACTGTGTATTTTTCCTTCCACGCAATATTGGTGTTCCATTTTCCTCTGTTTACAGCACTCCCTACTTTGGAGTGTTAGTTAAATTGTCCTCTGTGTGCTTCTTTGATGTATTTGGTTTCTGTGGGGAACTTCTCATCTCCAGCTCAATCTGGAGACCCACAGTAGTGCTCTCACATATTATCCTTTTACACAGAGTGAAAATCAATTTCAAAAAATGAAAACCAACTGAAAGCTCTCCCATTCCAACATCTTCTTAAGCATTCTGACCAGGAGCTGTGTTGCCAGTGGTAGGTGGACAAGTCCCAGGCAAGACTGTCAAACAGGGGATGAAGTAAAGCTCACTGCTTTCAAAATGTTAAAACTTCCTTTATTTTACCTCCCCGTCTCCTGAGGTGGCCATGTTCCCCTAGCACAGGGTAACCGTGCTGCTGCTGTCCTCATCCCAGCACTCCCACCTTGCACTGGAGGAGAGAAGAGCGGTTGGTTCCCACATTCCTATCTGATTTCTGTATGGCTTAGATTGGTCTTCTTAGCTCCCCCTTATTATTTTGGTTTAATTACTGCTGGAACAAGCCCAACTATCCGGGTATGTATCATAAAACCAACTTTTAAATAAGAACTTGTTGCATTGAAGTCATTATTTAGCACCACCAAGTCCCCAAGCTGTTCCCCCATAAAGTCCCTCATCTTCACTAGTAAGTGCTGCTAACAGCAGTCACAGCTGGGAAGGGAGACAGGGGCTTAGAGGGGAAACATGGACATGCTGTGACCTTGCCAAAGCTCTCTTAAAGTGCAGCTGACAAGTGCTCAGTTGTCCGAGACACTTATGATCTGTTCCAATGTCCTCATCATGCGAGGAGAGCAACAGCAGACAGTGGCTGGGAACCCAGGTGTTTTCTGGGTTTTGGGAAGACTGGAACCACACACCACAGATTTGGGGCAAGTTGTTTATCTGCCCTTATAGTGCCTCAGCTCCTGGCCCTTGAAATGGAGGAAAGAGCAGCTCATTACAGTCCAGGGCAGATACTGTGAAAATAAACCTGCAGTTCTTGTGGCAACAGTGACCCGTGTGTGAATATGTGTGATGTGATGAGCTCACTATCACACTTGCACACCAGGGAAACGTTTCCCTTCCCATGTTCCTCTCTGGAGTGCTAAATGAGACCTATAGCAGATGAGAGACCAGGGTTATAATAAGGAGGTGCCCCGTATAGCTGCAGCCGGAGGAGACATCAGAGAAAGCAAAGGACACGAGAGCTGCCAGAAGCGGAGCAAGAGGAGCGGATGTTCTGCAAGCGATCGGCGTGCAGCCGTAGGGGAGAGTGTTACCCTGTCTTTTATACCGACACATGGCAGCCTCAGTGTGACTCCGTGTTGGCTGTTGTGCCTCCAGGAAAGCAGAGAAGGAACGCAAACTCTGGCACAGGAGACTACCCGTCCATCCTTTGGAAGAACTGATGGGAGCTTTTTGTACGCCTGCCAAAGGCAAGAAATAGCAACACAATTTACCTGGGAACAGATGGGCCTTCCTAGGCAGCCAGCCTTAATTAACCAACAAGACAACTTAGGCAGAGGCCTCGCCGGAGCGGCACAGGGCAGCAGCCCCGCCAGTGAGGATGCGCCGAAGCCAGGAAAAGCCCTGGACTCAGCACAGCAGCTCAGGGGTGGCCGGCAAGTCAAAGATGTCACTTGTTCTTTGCTCTCCCCGCTGCTCCTCCGTATCACGCTGCTGACACCGCAGCCCAGGGCCGGCGCGCCGGAGGAGAAGCAGCAACCCAAAAGGCCAAGGACGTCTCCCTTTCAGGACAGGGAGGAGAAGTGGCACGCTGCAGTGCCGGATCTGAAAGCCTGCCAGGAAAATGCCCCCTCCCCGGCTGCTCAAAAGAGGTCACCTGCGGTGCCTTTTGCCATCTATTTTCTCAGTTTTATCAGAAGTTAAGAGTCGCAAAGTTAATTCAGAAGCACTCGAAGGCAGATGGGGAGGGGTAAAGGGAAGGAGCACAAAGGGATTGCGTTGGCAATGATGGAGGAAGCCTTCTCGCTTGACCAATCAACAATTTTCTCTTCGTTTTCCAGCCCATACATGGTTTTTCCTCAGCAGCTCTTCCCACTGGGCTCAAGAACCATTAGTGAGTCCCCATGTGCCCAGTTCGTACCAGTAAATGTTGCTGGTTATCAGACATGGCTGAGATGGTGGCTCCATTTCAAACTGTGCATCTGCTGGCTTTCAAAGTCACATATTCACTTTCTTACTCTTATCCTTAACCTTTTTCTCAGTTTAAAAAGAATATATCATTTTGAGGAGAGTCTCAAAAACATCCTTTACACATCTGAATTCCTAGGCAAGGAATGCTGTGTATTCTTGCCTTTAAAAGTCTTTTTAGTGCACACTCCTTTTCTGCACACAACTCAAACTGAGTAGATTTAAAATTTTACAGCTATGCACTGAGTGATATTGTAAATAAAGAAATCTATGTATGGGGCCTGTTGGGAGTTACGCAGGGTTTTGATGAATCTGCTATTGGGAACTACAGCCCAAGAGCAACTGTAGGTTAAAGACAAGAGACTAGCAGTGGTTCACAAATAAGACAATTTGTTCTTTTATATGTGTTTCTGCACACATACGTGTCTATCTAGCTCTGTACACTCTAACACATATGGAGGCTGAGGATCCCACTTTTCCTCTTATTCCCTCCCCCATTTTTAAGAAGTTTTTAAAAACTGTCATAAAACCACGGCAGGTTAGACTTGGATTGTTCTGTATATTCAGCCAGTGAATCACTGACTGTGCAGCACAGGGCTATCTGTAATTTAACTTATAGATAATCCAGAAAGCAAGTACAATTCTCCATCTCTACCCTACCATGTGTTGCTGTCCTGCCAGTGCCATATGTTTGTCTCGGTGGAAGCTATTTCTTTACGCCATGTCTGGTTACGTTTGAGGGGTCACATTCCCTTTGACATGGAACGTTTAAAAGCAGCAGGAAAACATTGTTCCCAGCACACTAATTGTCAGAGTACATCTTTTCCTATAAACTCTGCTTAGCAATACGAAAAGCTCACATCCACACAGCCAAAACAAAACCAAGAGTAGGTACACTAGTTTCTGTGATTATTGGATTAATCTCCATGACATACGAATACAGTAATTTCAGACTCTCTCTTCCTTATGGATAGCTCAGTTATAGTCACTTGCATAGTCATAAATGGGTAGGCAGTTAGCTGAAGATGTTGTTTTTTCCTACAGAAATCAGACTGATAGGTTTTGAGCTAATCTTCGCATTTAAGAAAGTGTCAACTGCATTCAAATGTCTGGGATTTTCTGTTAAGGCAAATCAGGGCATTTCTAATATGCTGAGTAAAAGTTAATTAGCTTCTAATTTTTCATATCATTTAAAAGATGAAGAATATTCCCTCCTCTTCTCTGTTAAATGCAGCTGAGCAGAGCTCTTTTACATGATGAGCAGGGAAATGTGAAGATAGTCTTCTTCCTAATCTAAGCAAGTCGAGCCCAGTACTTGTAGGCCAAACACATTCTAGTAGGTTGCAGTCAGCCAAAATGATGAAGAAAACATCATGAAAGGAGACCATCTTATTTCTGAGACCCTTTCGTTTCCTCAGACCTCTATTATTTGCCTTGCATTTCAGATAAGCTCATAGCATAGAACTATGGCTAGAGCCTTTGGACAGACCACTCGGGGTTTGGCAATATCAGGAGAGCGCCACATTTAGATGAAAAAGAAACTGTCTTTTAGTGTTCCCCACAGTCAGCCTGATGTCCATACCACATGGAAGAGTTTTAGCCCTCCCGCTTACCTCCCTCAGGCAACTCTTAAAAACCAACGCACAACTCCTGATCATTAATGATTCATTATCTGTACCCCTCTCTTTCTCTCTTTTGTTCTAACTGTCACAGTGTAATTCTTTGTCTATTTACTGTGTATTATTGGCCAATAACACTTTGTAGAGTCTTTAGAAAGAGCTGTTTACTCAGAGTCAATAACACATTCATCCACGAGGAGTTAATGCTCTCACATACACTAAGGGGGGCAGTTTCAGAGGGCTGCACAAATCCCACAGCATTGTTCATGGGGATTTGTGCACAAACTTCTGCTTACCCTTCCTTGGAAATCTACATTTAATTCTGTTGTGTATGATAATGAGAGTGCAGTGAGCTAACACTTCCATGGCTGGAAACCCAAACAACTTAACAGAATATACTTTTTATGTCATTGTCAGTCATTGATCGAGTAGTTGGTTGTTTTTAGTTGACTGGACAAAGGTGAAAGTCTATCTGCAGCTGAAGAATTCCTGATCAGGAGAAGTATTGGAGGAGATACAATCCAAATAGAACAATGCGCTGCAAACGACTAAAGAAGATGTGCAGCAACAGCAGCAGTCCCGTGCCTGGTAGCAAAGAGAAGCCTCCAAGGACTACTTGTACACTGCTTGTATGATGGATTCAAGACATGAAATCTAATTGCTGGGAATCTCCATCAAAAGAGACCTTGCACAACAGCAAACCTGCAAAGTTTGGGAGGACTTTTCAGAATCCCAGGAAACAGCATGATTAGAAACCTGTATATTCTAGGCATGTATAAAAGACATCTTCAAAGCACTATGCAAATTTTAAACCCACCGCAAATCCCAGTGCTTCATTACTGTTCCTACCCAGTAACGACGCAGCAGTGTTTTCTCTACTCACTCCACAATTCAGCAAGAACTGGGCTAACTGAAGTTGCCTTCTCCCTTTAGCATCATTACCACACAATATGTAAACCTACAAACTCACAAAGGGCTTCACAGGGTAGGAGGGCAGACAAAGCTCAGTCACAGTTTATCGGAACACCAAATTATTGAAATAGTGACCAATACTTTCATTTAGCTGCCATTTTTGTCAGACAGCAAGTTTAAAATAGAATGACTCAGTAAGTCTCTCTCTGGCTTAGTAGGTCCTTCAACTGTTTTCAAAATTTTCCCTAAGTCCTTGCCACTAGCCAGTGGTCCCTGGGCTTGAATGGATTATCAAGGTACTCATTTTAGACAGCCTAGAAAAAGAACCCCAGGATCTTGCCTCTTGTGTGTATTCATGGACTTTCTCACAGTCCCTAATGGCAGCTGAGGCTGTCAGCACTAACTAACCAAATACACAAGAGGACAGCAGGTAGTTCTGCTGCTTTCCCTAACCCCTAGGTTGGACACTAACTGAGGCAGATCACATCACACTCGTTGAGTCAGCCTGGGAGATCAACATCAATTTTTCCACCTGTGTGATCATCACTTCTCTCTAATTCACCAACGTAGCCCTGCTTCATCATCACACACAAGGACTGTGAGCACAGCCAACGACAACTTTGGGTTTTTCCTGCTCCCCACAGGTGCTCCCTGCACAATCGGGTTACTGCCTCTTTTGAAGCTACTCTTGGTGCCTCATTTCCTGGGTGTTCCTCTGTGTTTCTGCCTGTTTGAGAACAAAAATGTGCCATTTCATTTAATGATTGCTACGTTCTTCCATGGTCCTAGAGATAACTCACTGAAAATCTGGTTTGAATTAAAGCTACTGGAATTTTTCATGAGTCACCTATATCACACTCACACATGAAAGCCTTTCATTCCACCTCAGAGCTGGCTGGGAATAAAATCCAATGTTACCTGTTTATTTTCAGTGCCACAGAGAAATGTATTTAGTGAACAAAAAGCCTGAAAGTCAAAATGTGGTGATCTTTGAGAGGAAAAAAAAACCTGCTTCAATCAAATTATTTGTACAACAGAGAAGGAAAACAATATTTCATTTCCACATGACACCATAACTCTAACTGTCTCATAAGCACTTTAATAAGCTGTCATTTCACTTGAAAAAATTACATGAGTGTGTCTATTTGGCATCTTCTACCTTGATCCAAGGAAGGCTAACATCAGAAATCTGGACCTCACCACAGGCAAACTGGAGGCAGAATTTAGCAAAGGCTATATAGGGATTACTGTAAGAGGACTTGAGGCTTTTAGCCATGGTTTGCACCAGCAATTTAGGTATATCCCACTGGAAAGAGTTGCTAAAAAGGAAAACCAAGGAGAAAAATACCCTCAGAAAAGATAAATCTGAGTATTAAATGTATATACTATATCAAACCTATTTGATTGAAAGCATCATATGCACAGATTGTCTTGAACACTGTCCCTATTACATGCCACTGTTAAACTAAACTCATCAAGCCAAAAGCTTGAAATTAATGCTCTGGGAAAGAACAACTGCTGGAGGACCCACTGTTAAATCCCAAATATGGGGGATTTATCATTAAGCGTTTGAGATCAATTGCATCAAATCCCTCTGATAAATTCAGTGGATTAAAGCTAACACAGAACTATTAGATTTATCAATGAAAAACACAATAAAGTTAAAGCCAGTGATCTTTTTGAAGAAAACATGGACTCTGGGCATGATTTGCACAGCACAACAAGAAATAATACTATGAAAATTATTTCTTCCCTTATCTTCTGAATTAAAGTATATTTTCCTCAAAGAAAGAAATATAATCTCATAACAGAAAAAGCCATGAAAACAAAACACAACTAAGTGAAACTAATATTTTCTCCCCAAAAAAGAGCTTTTTCTGTTGAATCCCGTAAAGTATGACAAGTAAAAAGACAATATCGCATCCATTTTCTCAAAAAATGTGCTGTGCATTGTTTTGAAACTAGTCTTTCACAATATGTACTAACATTTTCAATGATCAAAAAACTACTAAATAATATGATATAAAGTTTCTTTGTTTTGAGCAACACAAGAGGCCACACTTATGTGAACCACTTATATTATAGATGTGGAGAGGATTAAAAAGAAATAGATTATAAAAAGAATGCCTCGATTACAAATACATATTTATGAGACAGGATAACTCTCACACAGACACTGAGAAATATTTTTATTCCAAAGAAGTTCTAGTGGTGTTAATTTATTTCTACCAAATTTTACGGCAGACCTCACCTGATAGAATAGCTGTAAAAATTACTTACAAACCATAAATGGGATCGAACAGCGTTAAAGATAAGAAACTTCTTTTTGAAAGTCACTATCATCATTTTAATGTCACAAAGAAGAAATTGAGGTACATTCAAGTACAGATCAGCAAGCAAGTTAAGAGAAAGGAACAGAGCCAAGATCTCCCAGTCCAAGGACAGAACACTGAGCTTATCATTACTACACAAAATTCAACACATACCAAATAAGCACCTTAGCTGTTTCTGAAACTTCTGGGAACCCTTTTACAACTTCAGGTTTTCATCAACTGTAACACAAGAATAATTTGGACAACTTTACAAAGGGATTATCAGAACTGACTGCTTTGCAGTATCCAGCACCATGTTTGCAAGTATAAATATAGATTAGGGTAAAATTTATTTTCAAAGCAAATAGATGCTAAAGTTTCTCTAAAATAAAGTTTAAGAAATGTGGTTAGTCCATCCTTTTGTAACTCCAGGAGCTGTAAAGCTTTAGCCTTTGAAAATTATCTGTTCCTTCATTTATTTTAATCCTCTCTGGATTTCCATCCATTATTTAGAAGTGTAAAGTGAGTTGTTTATGCAAACAAGGAAAATGATAGTTTTCTGATTTTATATGCAGAATCATGACATTCCACTACAATGCATTATTAGCATGATAATACTTTGCACTTTTATAGTGGCTTCCACACAAGGAATTCAAAGTGCTCTAAAGAAATTGCCACTTTGGCCATTCAAATTTATATTGCCAAATAAGCTAGGAAAATATGTTTCTGCAATCTTTCAATTTCTCTCAATTAAATAAACTGTATTTAACATAATATGACTGCTTTATAATTCCAACTTGTTCAAAAACTGTTGCTTTTGAATATATACTATATGCAAATCAATATTTAATTGCATAGTAGTCCCCTGCAGCTCTCTGCATGTTGCAACTTTACAGATGTTGCCAATAGCTCAACGGATTGTATAAAGAAAGATCATGATTAAGAGTTGTCTTGCTAAAGGTCTAAATGCACCAGCAGGTCCTGCTAGCTTCCTATGTACCTTCAGTCAAGCAGAGATTTGATATACACCTATTTGTCCCAAGACACCAATCCAAAAAAGCCCAACAGGATACTCGCTTGTTTTTCTATTTAGAATTAAGAAATACTAGGGTTTTTTTCCGTCCTCTAGACAACTGTCCTGTAGCTTGGGAACTGCCAGGGAGCTGTGGCTTGTCTACACACAGGAGACACATTTTCTGAGTAGGTGTCTGTGGCAAGCTGCACAGGAGCACATCTGCTACTCTGCAGTTAGTTCTATTTGTCTCGGCACTGTGGTTGGATGCTATTTTCTTGGTAAGTTGCTGGCTGTAGAGTTACTGTTATTGTCTTTGTGAAGCAGTAGGTACCATTTACCTCATAAGGAAACAACAAAGCGTCATCAGCGATGCTTACTTAGCCCTCCATCCCATATTTCAGAAAAGAAGGGATGAAAAGAATGGGAGATTTTCAAATATGGTTGAGATTAACAGGTATCTGACTCATATCTGACTCTCACTAACTTCCACTGGGACCTGTAATGTTGGCCTCATTGGGCGATGACACTGCAAAAAAAAAGAATGAACAATGGTGACCACAACTCACCACCACAAAAAATAATGCCAGTACAAAGAGTGACCAACTATTGTCCCTGTGATGCAGGTCTGTAGGTAATGTTCTGGCAAAGGAATACATGTCTAAGAGCACTTGGTAAAGTTTCCTGGGCATTCTTTTGGTTCCTGTATCTACAGGGATAGGAGATATATATATGTATATGTGTGGATATATATACACACACATAATTTTATTCACTTTTAACCTAGGTTAATGAAAAAAAAAACCCACAACAATTTAATTCCTCAGCCTTGTAAGCCTGATAGTTTAAGCAGCAGCTTACTCTTGAGACAAAGAAGTGAAGGACATCATGGCTCTGAGTGGCAAGATGCTGCTTTGGGTGCTTCTCTTGTCTTAACATCATTGCCTACCCTGTTTCTGCTGCTTTAGAAATCACACAGCAAAAAATCTCACCACAATAGCACTGAAATCCTCTGCCTTCTCTCCTGTACACCAGTCGGCCCTTCAGTCACTGAAACATCACATGCCAGCATTAATACTCTTCAGAGTCTTCTCAATTTCTTCCTGTCTCCTTGTGCTACGGTTCTCTCTACAGATCCCATCTGTCCCTTACTGACATCTGTGAGTCCCCTCCCTGTCCTCACCAACGCACACAAAACTCAGTTACAATTTTTTTCCTTTTCTTTTTTTTTTTTTTGTTTTGTTTAAGACCAGAATATAGATAAACCATACTCCAGATATAGTGGTCCCTATTTTTTCAATTTAGATAATAAGCTCTTTGAGTCTGAAACTTTGCCTTATTTGCTCATACAAAGCGGGGTGGGATGCTTACTTGGAGATGCAGTCTGTGGGATGCACCTGCTTTATACACTACCTGCATTGCACAGGTTCAGTCTCAGCTAGGATCTTCAAAATGCATCTTAGAAAGTTAATAAGAGAGATAAACCTCTGATTCAAAAGTCTTCTGTTTTGAAAAGCTTCTAGGATTCAAAACTAGAGATCAATAGATGGAGTTTGCTAGCTGGTTTCTGTTCTCAGTAGAGCCCACCAGTAAAGAGGTTGCCTTCACCCCAGGACAGCCAGAACTATAACCTTCCACAGGGAGAATTTGGAGATTAAGGACAGCACCTCAAATCCTGGCAGTAACAGAGTGACAGGAACTGCAAATAATCCATCCCACAGGAGAGTGAGGGAGCACAGACCCACACAGGGGCTTGTGACAGCCAGATCCACACAACACAGCATTCACTTTCGTCAGGTCTCCCAGGCAGATGTTACTGTCATGTTCAGGTGGATTTGGGCAGCTCCTTCAGGAAGGCGGCCAGGGAGAGGTGCAGCTGAGGGACAGCAGGCTGCTTTCCTGAAGCTGATCCTTTTCCTTCCCCTGAGATGTCTTGGGAGCCCATTGCACAAGGAGCTGCTTCTTCCAGCTCTCAAGGAGAAGAAAGTAGAGAGTTTTCAAATACGTACATCTCTATCAGACCCTTAAATGTGTTCAGGTGGCTACTTCTTCTGAAAGCAACTCCAAGTTTTTTGCCTAAGCTGATTTAAGGAGCTGGGCTGCACAGTCTTACATTTCCTCCTCGTGTTTTAATTTGATTTGTTTCCTTCTTCCTGAGCCCTATGTCTGCCAGAAGAAGAAGAGTGATAATTTGTCACATGTGTACATCAATAAAATTACCAGCAGGAAATGGCTCACACCCACCACACAGCTCACTAGCAATATTTTTTTGGTATCCTGAAGTTTCCTGTGCCGTCATCCAAAGAAACAGAACTACCTCTGTTTAGTACAAAGCAACTACCAAAAGTTAAAATAATTACCTACAAAGAGAGTACATGTTTCTTTCATCTAATTAGATAATATGCCCAGGTGTTTAGCACCAAGGCATCTACTCCTTAATTGGAAAAAGTCAAGGACAGAAACTAATTAGCAGCATTAATCAAAAGCAGAGGTCTAATAATAATTAACAACACATCCCCACTATAAACCCAATCCCTTTATTATAAGGTGTTCCAAACTGTAAAATGAAATGAACAGAGTTTTACAATAAGTGTTTCCAATTGCCATCTTCTGGCAAAACTACGCATTATTTCCCCAAAATAAAGAATATTAATCAGACTAAACAATGTCATTTTTCACACAATGGCTGTAAGCAGTCTATCCTGTCATCTGCCAAACAAATAAATGAAAACCAAATTCCTAGGTAACTCTCCAGATTATTGCAATCACAGAGTTCTCAGTGGCCAGGGAGGTCTGTGTTCTTGCTGGTGCAAAATGCTACCTACCATACTCAAGGAAGTGCTCACACTAGCAAAAAAAAACATACGAGGGGAAAGGATACACACTGAGTCTTGCTAAGATGGTAGCTTTGCTGCTCTCCACAAGCACGGGAGGTTACAGGTCTTAAAAGTGCTGGCAAAGACCTCAAACTTTTGTGAAACAAAGGACTAACAAGCTGCAGCAAAAAAACATCAGATCCACTGCCCTCCTGCAAAAGTGTCTGGAGCAGGCAGGGCTGGAGGGGAAATCCTCCCTCTCCAGCTGTCCCCTTCAGCTCTGTCATTTAAGAAACCCTTCAGTTCTCTAAAAGCATCAACACATTCAGATACATCCCAGAATATGATTTAAATTTGACTGCTCAGGGTTTTAGGTTCACTGGTGTTCAGTAAACTGAGGCTGCACGGGATCTGCAAGAGGGAGAAACTGCCAGGTTTGCTGGGTTGTCCCATTAACTACATCCCTCACTTCCCTGGGACTCTCCAGGGTCTCCCCTTCCACGCTCCTTCCACATTTCTACCCAAACTCCTTTTTTAACTCTGTTCTTTTCTAGGCTGCCCATTACAGCCCTAATAGATATGCATCTTCATGTCAAGCTAAAAATTATCATCCCATGTAGAAACATAGTCTGCAGTTGGTTACTGCCAGCTGAGCTGCAAATTATGTTATTATAATATTAACAATGATTTTTCTAGGCTCTGACATGTCATTAAGTGATTACTTACAAGAAGGAAAGCATTGAGGGAGGGAAAACATTAAAATAGTGAGGCTCAATGTTTGAGACCGCAGGAGATAACGCTCTCAAGAACAAGATACCCACAGAAAGAAAAATCTCTGCCCACATCTGTGAAGCCTATTTCCCAGGTCCACCACAGCACATTTTGCACATGGAGCCTGCAGCCCTTCACTAGCTGAGTAATTTCTAACACCCTTCACTTGCTCTTTTCCCATCTGCTCAAACACTCCTTTGAGGCAAAAAATCTTACCTGATTCAAAACTTAAAAGGAGTAGTCAAAAACCGAGGAGAACAGTAGAAATCTTTGTGCCAGACTAACGCGTAGGCTGGTCATTTGCAAACAAAATGCCCAGCTCCTTCCTGACAGCTTTTGTAGGCTGAAAATCCTACTGCTGGGCAATGGAAGATTTTACACTCTTTCTCTACCATTATAAGACCCTTTACTCACATGCACTCATGCAAAGATTTAATAATCTCATTTATTTCACTGAGATAATTTGTGCAAGACCAAGGATGCAAATGCTTGCAGGGCTACAGAAACACCAGAGTTTCATCACCTCTATTTAGCAACCGCGCTGTGGTTTGTGTGCATTTCACATTAGATACAGTGCCTGTCAAATACTGAGAAAAACTTCCCAGGGATCTAAGCCGCCAGCTTTCCAGAAGCTGAAGCTACAAAAGGGGAAACAGAAATAAAACCCCCTGAGGTACAGTCTTCACATGTCCCTCAAATCATGTTGTTGGGATTTTTCATTCTTTTGCACTGCTACATATCGTCCTTCTCCCAAAGGACTAAGGCAATGGAGACTCTTACTGAACACCACCTGATACAACATAGGTCTAACTACTCTGTCAGCCCGCTGCAGCTCCAACAAGATGTGTTTTATTATTTTGATATTTCTATGTTACATCTTAGCAAAGAGATAAAGCAAACCAGGAGAAGCATAAGTGTTCATTTTATTCGGTGTGTGGACTAAGAATAATTGCCATCAATGTTGATTAACCCTTGGGGACACCACTGAATTGAAAACTCGCAGACAGTGAAATCCCAGCTGATGCATGCTCTGCTTTGAGTAACACTTATTACATGTTTCTATGTTTATATTTATCTGAGAAAACTATGAAACTAATGGTCCCACACTGGGAATAACATATTATCATATGCTCCAGGATTGTGCACTTTTTGCAGCTCTCTACCCATACCAGGTGCTAATCAATGGCAGGTTGATAAAAGTTCTTCCAAAATCGAGTATTCTGAAAAAAAAAATCAAACCATTTCTGAGTGTTTAGCAGCCCTAGAAAGCATTTGATAGTCATCTAGCTCAGTGCTGGTTTTTAATGAATATAAATCACCAGAGACCAGATTCTGTACCACCCTACTGCAAACCCTGCTAGGTTAATTAACTTCACTGAGGTGACATGAGTTCAGCTTAACAAGTCATGCCTATATTGTTTTAGTCATTGCACTACAGGCAGTGAAAACTATGGGCCAGCTACCAAGTTCACTGTTAGTGCAGTACCAAATCAGATCCCAACTCAGTTACGGGATATACCAAGGCATGAAAGGCTAGCAGAATTATTTTAATAAACAGGACAAGTCATTAGTAATATTAGCCAGGCAAATTAATTCTCTGTAATCTATCTTCCAATCAACAAGTATTAAACTAGGAGTTTTTCACGTGTATTTTATATTTATACAATTTCTTCCATGGCTTAGTCCATGCCTAGAAACAGATGTTTCACTGGGGCTTTGCATGAAGGTTCCCGTGGTTGTTTTCACTGCACTCAGTGCTGTTAGGTGATGGTACAGTATTGTGTTTAGTTACTGGAAGTACTCATTATAGTAGACATTTTAAATGTAAGAAAATATTCAGTAAATGTCCTGATTTTGTTTTGTTTGGGGTTTTTTTTACTTAAGACTTCTCTGTTTGCATTATAATTACCTCACATGCAGCAGAAAGTGTTTAACTAATAGGAAAGAAAAGGGCACACTGTATTCAATCAAGTAACAAAACACTAACATGATTTTAATTAAAGTTTCAATCATTAAAAAAGAAGAGCTCTGAAGTATTGATCTGTGTGTCTGGCTTGCAAACAGCCATGTCCAAAGCACAGAGATGCAGTTACAAGGACAAGATTTCACATATTAACTTGTTTGTACAAAAACTGTCTTGACACAATTAGTACTACTAGTAGGAGTAAAAATAGATTTGGATTTATTCTATACAAGGCACAGAGTAAGTTGTAAAAATATGCAGTAATAGGTGAAAAAATAACTTTGCCATCACACATAGGAAAAAGTGGCAACTTGGAATTTTTTCCAAGGTTTAGACTTCAGAGACCACCATCTTTAGGAAAGGAGGTACAGTACTTCCTGAAAGGTTAATTTTACACTGGAAAGCAGCCACATTTCCCCAACCAAAATAAATGTCCCATCTAGAAGCATAATTATGTACTTCCATGGTGTCATCGTAAGGCAAGGATAAGTACTGTTTCCCACCCACCCATCTGGGAAGAATATATATGCATGGTTCTTGTTGCAGGTTAAGTTTAGTTAACTGAATCCTTTTAACTGTATTCTTTTGCCTAAATAGTCTTGCTTGGCACTATTAAGAATAGGTAGGATTAAAAGCCTTGCTTGGCATTAGTAGCTAAGTTTGTTGAAGCCTTAGGCCACAAGCTGCAAACTTTCACCTCAGAAAGTTAAACTTCTCTTGAACTGTTGGGTAGCTACATGAAGGAAGGTCCTGAGACCAATGCAAGCTGGAAGATAAGGAGGCTACCACTGTCAACAGAAGCTGCAAGTTGTCCAGATAAGACAACTCTCAACAACTAACACCCTGCCTGGAGGCAGAGAAAGAATCCAATAAGGAACAAAGAAGACTCCAAACCAAAATTACCATCGGACCAAGAGGTGTGTGCGAGGTGTGTGAAAAGTGCTTGAAGAACGGGTGGATAGACTGTAAGAGTATAAATGTGCAGAGATTTTTTGGTTCAGGGTCCCTCTCCAGAGGCACACAGCTTAAGCCGCTCCTATTGCTGTACCACTCAATTAAATTATCTATTTTTTACCTGGAATCTGATGTCTGAGACTCTGCTGCAGGAAATCTAGGACAAAGAACTTCTTTAACAATCCTCACGCACAGCAACCCCTATAACTATCCTAGAGCTGTGAAATATTGAATGAATTATACTTCATTGTACTTGCTTAAAACTTTCTTTTTAATCTCTAACTAGATTTTCAGCCAGTTTCAAAGCAGGTATGAGTTATATTTTAAAGTGCTCCCTTTTTCATAAGAACATTGTGCCGTGTGCGTAAGCCAAAGAGCGGGGCCATGGGCAAGTACTGTCTAGCACTGTTTTCTCATCTGTCATATAAAGTTGCACAGAACTTTAACCAAACTTTTGTTAAGATCACTTAACAAGCGCTAAGCTGCCAATAGTGATTATCCAACCAGAAATGAAAGGTTTATTCAGACCTCCATTTTCAAACACAAACCATATTTTAGAGAGCACATAAAAGCCACTATAAAACTGAGAAAACGCTTCCCATCTTTAGTTCTCTTCTTCTAGACAAAGAGTGTGGGACAGATTTCAGGGTGAAAAGTATTTACTAGACAACAGGGAGTCATCATTCCTCTTCCACATCTCCCTAGTCCAACGAGGGATGTACAACATCATGTTTCCAGTTGTGGTTCTCTACATAATAAACCATGTAGAGACCAAATTAAATTTTGCAGATCATGGTAAGCAAGGATTAAGTCTAGCACCTTCATATCCCCTGAGAAAATGACCAAGATTACTTAAGGCAGCAGTTTTCAGAGAAAAGTTAGCAGGTTGTCTAGAATAAACAGTGTTCAAAGGTAATATTTGCCATTGCTGTTACAGAAGTGCCTCAAAATCCCAGTCAAAGATCAGAAATCAGTAGGAGTCATTTTTCATGTGCACATGGCCTGACAGCTGTCTTTACCCAGAGCGAGCTCATTACCTACATGACTCACAATACAATGCAAGCAGGATGCAGTGCGAGGCATGTAAGGCAGAAGAAGGAGAACCTGTACAGCAAGGACCTCCACAACCCAGGTGAAGAGGTTTAGGCAAGGAAAAGGTTTGACGGACAATTCATTTTCTGCAAACACGAAACAGAATATTTCCCTGTGCAGTTGAAATGCCACCAGGTCTTTGTAACATCGAGTTTCACGTGTCTTGGCACATCTGTGGATTTCATCTCTTCTACGTGACAGTCGTATGTAGGAACTCAGCCATATTCCTGGACCCATTTTGCCTATTAGGTTCAGGTAGACTTTGGAGCCTTCACGGTACCTGAAACTCCACAAGGAGCCTCTGGGAGTTCACAGGCACTGAAACGGCCCATGTTCACAAAATCCTGTTATCCCTAAGCGCACCTGTCTTGGATGTGCTGCAGTCTGAGTCTGTCCTCCTGATTCTGGAGCCACAAGGACATAAGCTCAGTCAGACTTCATTATACCTAAAATTCAGTTATACCCCTGTCCCATCTCATGCAGCAGCCAGCAGCACAGACCTCAGGAATAATGTAAAAATGAGTTAAGTATCTAGTCATGCCTTAACATTTAATTTCATCTGCCACTTTAATCTATCCAGTAGCCCAGTAAAAGCTGAGTAAGTATTGCAAAATATTTCTACACTGCATAATTTCACACCAGCAGTAAACTTTGCCTGCCTGCTCTTTTCTCCAGGTGATTTCTGAACATGCTGAACAGTGCAGACCCAACATATACCTATGTGGAAGAAAAACATCCTGCACCCACTATCTAAACTATCCTAGAGTCCTACATTCCCTCATACTCCAAAAATAACCAAGGATTGTGCTTGGCACCCCACCAGAAATGTATGCCATCTCAGGCCCTGCCACCAAAGGCAGTAGGTGACACCTTTCCCCACCCACCCAAGTTGAGGATTAGGCAAGTTCTCTCCTCCATCAGGATTAATTAGCCCGCAAGGTGAGACACAGAATTGACACAGATGACACCTCAAGGTGACAGGCCACATCCTAGAGACACCTAACACTGCAATTGGATTCTAAGCAATCTTTCAAGAAACTAAAGATTTCTTAGTAAAAAGAAGGATCTCACCAGTTTGCTAAGCCTACAAAAAGATAAGGATGTTGGGCTAAAATTCAGTAATTTGCCTGTATATTACAAAACACAAAGATGGCAAAAACTGACTGAAATTACACCTTCACAAGGTACTGAAGTAATACCAGAAATCTACTCTGTCTCTTGGCTTTGCGCAGTGAAATCTTTTGAAACAAATAAGCATAAGCATCTTTTGTGGGGACTTGCACAGAAACCACACCTCTCTCTCACAAACAAATCCGAAAGTATGTCAAAGCATATGACCAACACAAGAAGACAGATTAAAGATATGCATGAATAATTAAAAAAAAAAATTAATGGCTCCTATTTTTAGCGTGCAGGTCCATGACATGCTGGAAGGTTTAATTTGAGTACATTTGAGTTCTGCTAAGAGAGGTCTCAGTCTTTCAAAGTTTTGATGAGATCTTATTAACACAAGGTCCAAGAGCATAAATAGGTGTATATTAATTTTAATGCAAGTACTTTCTACAAGACTTCCAAAGTACTTCTCTTCAATGTCTTTTCCAAGACTTTTTCCTAGAGAAACAGCATCACCTTCAGGCCAAAAAAGATCACATTCCAATTTCTTTAGTCTGGAAAGACTTAAAAATTACTTCTCAAAATCTTGCACATTTTTTATTTCTTTCTGATCCTAGATTGCAAAACATGAACATACAAAAAAAAAATTATAAGGCCCTCACAAATCAAAAAAAAAAAAAAAAAATAGGGGGAAGGGGCAGTCTCTCCTAGTTTTGGATCCACGGAATTTTCAGAACAGTCCACACGGTTGAGCTCAGAACAAAATAAAGACAGCAAAAACAGAAACAAGATTTAATAGAAATAGATGTGTCAGAAGTAAATAATCAGGGAAAGCCATATAAAGATGCCTACATCTGGAAACTGTACAACAATGTTGTCCCTAATACCATAACTAAATCAGGTGCACCAGTACTAATGTTGACAGTAAGCACAGCAATTGGAAGACAGACTCACATCACTTCATAACAGTTTTAATTAATTCCCAGCACTTACATACTCACTGAAACCCTGCCTGGGGAGATGATAGGCCCTTACTAGAGATATCAGCGATGGGAAAGTAATAGGATGTAAGGAGAAGAGATGAAATAACGCAGGACATGGGAAAGTTGAGGATATCTCAATTGGACTTGTGAGATGAAATGAGTGCCCGATGAATTCCCAAGGGAAACAAGAGCACCTCAGCCCTGTCTTTCTACGTCTTTATTCTCTCTTTCTTTGCACTGGGCCAGTTTTACCAACAAACCTAAAGGCAGCCAACTACTATAGCAATTATTTTGCAATCTGAAATACCCACAATACAGTCAAAAAGGTCATCATGGTGTAAGAGTGGCAGAAAAAAGGATGCTTCAGGGTGTGCAAGCAGAAGCAGCTATCAGCAGAAATTATGTCAAGCCAAACAAAACCTACACACACACTATGAATTTCCTTCATATCAGGGAAAAATACAGATGTACCAGTGCATAACTTCAGGATAAATACCAGCTTGTTGAGCTATTTTGAAATGAACATTTGAATTATTTTCCTGCTACTGCCTGTCCTGGAATAGATACAGCATACACACACGATCATCTTTAACAGCACAAACTATTGAGCACAATTAGGCTGAGCAGCCACAGGAGAGGAAGTGTGACAATGGTCTGTTATTCCAAAAAGGTTGGGAACTACCATTCCGTGCAGCAGAGCACGGGGACTGCCATGTGTGCTTAGCTGCTGTGCTTACTCCTCCAGTTCTACAGCAGCAGTTGCACCCAGAGACCTGCCCAAAGCTGGCAATTCCTTGCTACCACAGTAGCTCCAGAGAGGAATGGGATGATCTTTTCCTCATGTCTCAGGCTGGCTCATTGCAATATGTATGTTTAGAATACTTTGGACCTCCGAACAATCTCCGTAAGATTTGGCCTGGGCAGTCAGCGACAGTCTGACCTTGTGTCAGTTTAGACTGATGGGACTTTCCTTCCAGACAGCCCTGCGTTCAAAAACTGAATAGCCAAGCGACACCTGAAAAGAGAGGGTGCTTACGTTACCAGTGTTAAAATCTAACTTTTAACTCAGGTGCTGCATCTTAAGATTCCGGCTCCAAATTCAGACATAAAGTATTAAAATATGGAAGGAAATGTTTCTGCCATTGCCCTCATGAAAGAGCAACCACCTCCCTCTGCCCAGAACAGAACAAGTGGATGACAGTGACTTTTCTATGTTAACCTTTTGTAAACTTTGCCTTTCTTATATGACTTTTGAATCTAGTTTTAAAATTTCCTACCCTTTTAACAATCATGTATTTCATGGGTTAGCAGTGGCACATTTAATCCCGAGGAATAATTTTACTGCAAATTAAATGAGATTCAGTGTAACAGTGAACTCTCCAGATTATTTTATGTAACCTTCTATTGCAACAAGAGAAACAGAGAAATAAAGGGCAGATGCCTTCATTGAATAGGAAATTTAGCATCTCAGTTACTTCCTCAAAATGCCTTCCTTCCTCCTCAGTATCAGGTCTACAGAGCATGTTTCACATGCAGCAAGCTGCTCTTCATCCAGTGTTGACCTTTTGCAAGTAATGCATCAGATGATCTCTCAGAGAGCAACTGATCAACCAGTTACACCCACACAAGCAGATATTTCTGTATAAACACACATGTGCACATAAACGCACACACACCTATTAACAGAACTAAAAGAATTGTCTCTGGTAACAGTGTATTTAGTTTGTGCAATTTCTTCCCAGTTTTCTTTGAAGAATAATGTCAGTGTTTACTATGGCAAAGCCCAAGGCCAGGTTCCCCATTTCACTTCCAAATTCTACAGGCAATTCTTCACATGAAGCGCAACAGATGGAGCTATTCTTTACATTAAAAACAAACAAACAAACATACTACTGGAGTTTTCATTACGGAATCTTATTCCTGGTATAGCTGAGCATCCCTGTGGCTTCAGCACAATTTTTCTTTCATGGGAAAGGCAAGCCAAGCTGCCAAAATTGAGATGCTTTGTACTTTGCACTAGCCAAATCTTTACTATTCCTTGCTTGTAGTCCTACCCTCCATCCTGTCTGCGTTGAGTCAGCACCTGAGAGCACTTTGCCGAGTGCTCCACAATCAGGAACAGCTAGGAGTGGAAGTAATATTTCAGCACCCAAGGATACATTTACCTCTAAGTCACAGGCAGATCATTATAGGAGGCAATTTATGTTTATATTGGTAACAGCTATGTCGTGGTGACTTGACCAAAAATTTGTGAAAACTGAGTTCTAGCTCTGTTCCATCACCAACATACAGGATAACTTTGGACAAGTCATTCTGACTTTAATCCTAGTTACAAGAACTGTCAACAACCTGTTGATGCCCTAAAATCACCAGGGGTTGGAAGGGTCAAGCACCTTTGAAAACAGACCTTCTTACCTATCTGCCTCAGTTGTCCAACCTATGAAATAATATTTTCCCATCCCTTGCAAAGGGCTCTGAAGCCCATGGAAAGAAAACTCTAATTACATAGAAACAACAAGTATGATATTATGAAAAATCAGTCCAAATAAGTCAGGAGTTTCCTTATTTAAAAACAAACAAATGCAGGAAAGGCGTAATTCCAGGAACGGGAAACAATATAAGAAAGACTCTGAGGCTAGTTAGAAAGACAAACATTCTGCATGGAGGAAGAAAGCAGAACACTAACAGATACCGCAAGTAAGTGAGAGGGTTTTTAACTTACAAAAAGGATCAAGTGCTCTTCAGGTAGTTCAGCAACCTTGCATCTCAAGGATATGCTACCAGCCAAGGGAACAATTCAGCTCTGGGTACTCTCTGGTAGTCTAAGCAAAAAAAAAAAAAAAAAAAAAAAAAAAAAGCCAGCAGCCATGGAAATGCAAAGACAAAAAAAGACATATCCTAAAGTTAAAATAGTCAGTGATACCAGAGTTTGTGAAGTTGGCTTTGAGGGCTTTGAGTATGGGTAAAGGATAGCACAGATACCAGCACACAACTGATATGGCAAACTGCAATTTTATTATAAGAGGTCTACAAACAAGCTTACTCAGAAGTCACTGAATGGACGTACATGGTTCCTTGTAGCCACTAGCCAGGGACCGATAGAAAAAGAAGCGAATCCACTGGATCTTCTGCTACACCTTTTCCGAAAGGCTTCCTTGCGAATGTTTCTCAAGGTTTTTCTGGCTTTTTTGCAAATCGCTCACGTTGAAGGCTGGTGTCTTTACTCCTCTGAGCAAAATTATTCTCCCTTTACCCTTACAAATATTGGCAAATACCTCTCATAACATGGTCTCCTTTTTGCTGGCCTCCTCATCACAAGGCAGGTAGGTAGGCAAGCAGGTGAAGGAGTCCCTGCATCTGAAGAGTCAAAGGCAAAGTAGCTGACTCCTGCATGAGCCAAAGCTGCTGAACTCTTTTCCCTCCTGCTGTTGCTCACTTAAGCTTTTTTCCCCCCCTCACCACTCTTTCTCCCCCATACAATGGAGATGGTGACTTGAGGGTTGCTTCATCCTTCCTGTACCTAGGCCAGACAGAAGATGACCAGGTGACAGCATGATCACTGGAGACAATGAGGAAGGCTGGCAAGAAAGATGAAGATTTCAGTTTTTGCTGTATTTATAGTTTAAAGAAGTAAAGGGGCAAGGAGTGATCAGAAAAAGGAAGAGAGAAATGTAAAGAGAAAAAAAGCACAGCTAAATTTCAGTGTCTTCAGCACAAAGTGTTGAGAGACCACAAAAGCCAGAGAATTTGTCTGATAGGCAGGAAAGAACAACAGAGTTTGTGGGAACTTCTGCAAAGATGAGAGGAAATTAGAAGAGGTTTCATGAATGATAATGCTGAAAAGGCAGTTAGCAAAAAATAGAAAGGCTCACAGGTAAAACAGCCTTAAGAAAAAAGAAAACGTGTGGTGGAGCAAGTGAAAAAAACAACAAAATAAAAATTAGGGTTTAGGATGTTTGAATAGGCAGAAGCTAAGTGAGCCATGGGAAGGTACTGTCAGAGGTATAAAGCAGATGTAGGCATGCCGAAAGGCACAGAACTATTGTGGCAGAACTGACCAAGGCAGAATATCATTAAAATTTCGATCGTCCTTCTGATTTTCATTCCAAATGTTGCTTCCAAGCAAACATTCTGCCCTGAAAAAAGTTAGTTTGGAACAGGAATTGAGGAACACAAATAATGGTGCCACATACAATACTCATTCATGAGACAAACTCATGCAAAGACATATGGTGAATTTAGCCTATTTGGAGCTTCTAGTCAGAACTGGGCCTTTTTCAGTTTGCATCTCAAATCCAAGGCTATTTCTTCATGAAGTAAAATGGAGAAAAATTGCCTTCACTACTTTTGAGCTATTAATAGGTTGAAGCAATATACATATTTAACCAGAAATTTTGTAGAAGCCTAAAAGATGGTGATTGGAAATCTCAGGTTTGCTTTGCCTTGTATGGCTTAAGGAGATGCAGGGAGATGCAGCATAACATCATGTCCAATCACCAGACAACTCCCAAAATCACATGTGTCTCCATCAGCGAAGAAGCAAGAGGCCGACGGACAAGGAGGTGTATTCAGCGAGGCTGCAGGCGCAGCGGGACACGGCCACTAACCAGACCTGGTTTCTTACCCCTCGCTCGCCTCAGGTAGGTACCAAGATCTTTTCATGAAGACCCCACACGACGTGACACAGGCTGCCTTTAATACCACCTTACTGCTGTTTCCACTATCCGAAAATACTTGGGCAGAGGACACCTCATCCATTTGGGTGCCCGTTAAGTCAAGTATGTATGAAACGCCTATCAGCAGCACCTCGCTCCCTCAACACTAAGGCCAAGGGCACCACAAACGAGGAAGACCAACCAGCAAATGCTTTCGCAGCTTTCGGCCGAGACTTCCTTCACGATAAGCATCAAAGACGTGGCAGGGGAGCGGAAGGGGGGGGAAGGCGGGGCGGGGGAGCGCGGGGCGGGGCGGGTAAGGTAAAAGCGAAACAAGGGCAGAAGCCGCTTTCCACGAGTGCGGGGAGGGAAGCTGTGCTTCTCCACGGGAGCCCTCGGCCACGGGCGAGGTGCAGCCTCCGCTCCAGATGCACCGGTACCTTACGGTCGGTGCCCGACGGCGCTACCGCACGCCGCTCCGCCGCCGACGCTGACGTCCCTCCCCTCCCCCCGCGCCGCGCCGCAGCGCCCCCTACGCCATTTCCCGTTCGCAGCCGGCGCCCGGCAGTTCTTCCTCGGCCTGAGGGGAGCCGGCGCGGCGCCGAGCGGAGCCTGCAGGAGTGCCGCCTGCTGCGAGGTACGGCTGGGAAGGCGGCGGCGGCGGCGTCTCCCTTTCGCGTTCCCTTAGTGGGTCGCCGCCCGCGGGGTGGGGGGCGAGGGCGCCTGTCTGTGGTGTGGCCGTTGGAGATGTTCCCTGAGAGTAGTCGGAGCGAGGGCTGGGGGCAGCCCCCGGCCGCGCTCGGCGGGGCGCCGCGGTGTGCTCCCCGCTCGCCCTCGGCGCGGAGAGGCGTCGGTGGGCGGCAGGCCAGGCTTCCCGAGCTGCGGTGGGCTGCCGAGATTTCCTGGAAAGGTCGCTGGTTTCCTCTAGCGCTTCGCTGGGCGCGTTGTGGAGGCCGCTGTTGGCCGAAATCCGTGTCCCCTCAGCACGTCTCGGCGTTAACACCAGCGGAGTCGCGCGTAAAACCAGCGAGTTACTGAGCTCGCTTCTTCGGCGGGGTCGCTGAAGGCGCAACTGACCCTCGCGATGGTCTGTGAGGGGCATCGGGGCAGATGTTGATGCAGGTAGCCGTGCTCAAGGCCAGGAATGTGTAAGGAAAAATGCACAACGGTGGGCTCTGACAGAGCTGCGTGTCGCCAAGGGCTTGTTCGTTGTCCTCCCCGCTGTCGTGGAGCGGCACAGGGCAGCCGAGGAGTCTGGTGGTGTGTTTCAATGCTGCGTGTCCCTCACTGGTTCCTCCAGGGGCATGTCTGGCTCACCGGGAGCACTGCTGGCAGCTTATGGAAAATGGAGTTCTGGTGAATGGACTTGGATTATTAAAGATTCATTATTTCGGTGTCCTTAGAAGTGACTTACACGAAGTCCCCCAACAAAGCCAGCAATAGAGCGTGGGCATAACATTACGACCTGCAGTGCCATTCCCTAGTTCACACGGTTTCAGGGGTAAAGTCGATCCGTATGTTGTATTACCTGTGTGGGTTTAGAACATTCCTCTGCTGACTTCTCTGCCCAAAACATCTCCTGTTGTGTCTGTCTCTCTCTCGATATTCAGATAAGTAGTTTTCTATAAATAAATATGCCATCTGTTTGTTTCAAAGAATAGGGTTTTTTTTGGCTGTACTGATGTGGAGCTTCTGAAGTACAAATCAGTGACTTTCAAAACTTGCTTTTTTTTCCCGATTGGAAGCAAATACAAAACAACCCAGCCTGAGCTCCTGTTAAAAATTGAGCTGCCACTGAAGATCTCGTGGAAGTGTGAAGCTGAGTTTTGAAAGTGCTGGGGGCTTCAGGCAGCTCCCAGAGGAGTTGTGAGCCCAGGCTGATGAAGAGAGTGGGGACTGATCTCACTAGTATTTCTGTGGCTTCTCTCCAGGAATTGCTGAGGCTCTGAAGAGGAAGAGTAACAAAAGCTAATCAGAGTTTTGACAGAAATGGTTCTCCCCTGGAATTTCCCCAGCATTGATAGATCTGCAGAGGACATCCAGCTTTAGACAACTGTGCAAACTCAGAGATAAACCTGTATTGTCACATTTTTCTTACGTGTTCTAAGGTGCCAAACACATAACTTGGCCTTGAATATGTGTCATGTAAGATACATGTGGTGTTCAGAATACAGAGCCATACATGAGTCGCTTCAGATTCCAAGAGTGGGATAGTTGTTATTCGTGCCAGCATGTACAGCAAGGATCAAAGGTAGGCAAATACATCTATTTTGTAATACTATGTATGGAGTGCTTTGAACATGGCTTGTGATTAATTGCAAGGATGAAGACATAAAGGATGTATTTTACTAAGTGAATTCAGGATCCTCAAAGTTTTCCTCTTAAGAGAAAATGTTGAACAGCCTGAAAAATCAGATCCTGCAGGTGTAACGGTTCTTTAAAGTGACTGGGAAAGTAACATTGTTTGGCTTTAGGTTTCTGTGTGACTTCTGGACAAAGCCGGTAACCTTATTGAATTAGAAAGCTAATTTTTTTCTATTGTGTAATCTGTAAGCTTGATCTGAATGAGAAATCAAATTATTTCATCTTCTGTCACGACCAGTAGTTTCAAAACCCAATGGATTTTACAGATATGTTGACTTAATCGCTTTCCGGTTTGCCGATATCAGTGATAAACTTACGAGATTTTATAACTAGTAAATCTTATATTCTTATCCATAATTTTTAATCTTGATTGAAAAGAGGAAGACTGGTATTTTATGTCTCCTAAAAATATTCCTCATGCTTGAATGAATTAATAAAGCGAACCAAACTGAAATGAGAAGAACGTCATTTTTATCTGTGGAATTATGATTATCAGTTTTACAGATACGGGTTGTCAGCATTTATCCAGTGACTTCCTATAGTCATGCTAAGACTTTGAGCGGAGGAAGATTGATGTCTCAGATAAGGGTTTCTTTTAATTCATCTGTTTTAACGTATGGTGTTGGCCATAGTATGCTTTGTCATGATTTTAAATTTTAAGCTGTGTGTTTTGCAGAGAAAATAATTTAAATTGTATTGTAAAATAATTTTAAATTAAAAAACAATTTATTTGTATTAAACCTGCAGAAGATTCTTTGGAAATCATTACAGCCTTGCCCAGCCATTTCTAGATCCACAGTTGTGCCTTAGTACTTTGCCTGAAATTCAAAACCAGATCCTGCAAATATTAATTCAATGAAGATAATAGAGTAAAATAATCACATTGAGGAGAAGGAATATTTTAATAGATTTTATGTATTAAAAATCATAACATAAACTTCATAATTTCTTTGTGATGAATAAGTTTTTACGGGGTTTTTTCCTAACCTCTCTCTTGATCTACCCTCTTTCTGGAAATGTTTTTTACAACAGTGATGAGTTCTTGTAATATTTCAAATAAAGCCAAGCAATGTTTATTTTTGTTGTATTTAATAAGTTGGAGTGAGTGGCATAGAATTTAAAGATGCTATCTTCCTGCAAAACTAGTACAATTAATCATAGTGCTTTCTTTATTTATTTGAAATGGTGAGAGCCCTTTGGTGTGTAAAAAGGAAAGTGCTATTGTCACCAAATTGCCTGTCTACTCTGAATATCCTTGCCCCACTCTCCTCCCCCCCACCTCATAGCAGTAACTGTTTCAGTACCACTACCTTCCCCCGAACATTGAAGAGGTTAAAATAACTCTTTGTACATAGACCTCGTTTAACTTGCAAGCAGTTTACTAAGATGATTTGCTGAATGTGATTGTTTTTAATGTATTTGCAGGTACAGAAGCAAAACGTTTATTTTACAACCAGTAGGTTACATTTCTTAATCACTATGGCAACACTGATGCATGGACCAATGCATTTTTATCAGCTTGGTAAGTTGCCTGTACCTTTGTGTTGTAAGAGGAGTATTACTGCTAATTTTTCACTAACACCTCCTGAGTTACTGAAGTAAGATACCATCATCTTATTATAGAGCTTTCCCTGGAATAATTCACAGAATCAAGTGTGAATCACAGAATACAGTAGTGTATTGTATTCTACATACCCTATTCCATACATAAACCATGATTTTTTCATAAGAAAGAAATACTTTGAAACAACATACTGCATTCTGCCGCTCTAAATCTCCAGGGAAGTCTTAGTGGGATGTTTTGTTTTCCATTTCTTATTCTTTCAGGACTCTAGTTTCTGGATTAGCAGGCACAACAAACATAGTTTGTTGACTGAGCTGTAGTTGTAGAGAGAAACTGTTTTGATCATTTAATTCTGTAAAAAGGATAAGATGGTAAAGAAGATTCCCCGTTCAATTTACAGACCATCTGTATTTCTCCAGTTTTAATTTTCTCAGTTATTTGATCTAAGGTGTTTTTTTTTTCTTGTCTATGTCTCTTACATAAGAATGTAACCTACAAAATTTTGCAATTCTCCAACTATCTTTGCTAAACATGTTTGTTGGAACAAAGTTTAGAGGCAGTTTGAACTCTAGATGAACAGAATTTAATTTCGATAGGGGAGAGGCATTTAAAAATCACAAATGCAGACAGAATAGATAAAGATTTGTCAACAGAAAATACATCAGCAAGACAGCTGACACGTGTGAGGTGGCTGGCATAAAGGAAAATCGCCAAAAACATTTGCATCTCCTAATTCGAAGGGCCTGCTCCATGGAAGCATGTCATTACTAGAGTCTGAGCATTGACAGTACTTATTCTATAGTGGGAATGTCCTTAATGTGCCAAAGGCTGTGTGTTTGTTGGAAGAAGGGAGTGTTCCTGCCACAAATAATTACAAACCTGAGCTTATGTTCAAGTACAGAACAATAAGCGTTAAAGTATTGCTTTGTTATGCATACCCACTGGATGTTTTTTCCAGATATATGATCTATTACCGTATGACAAGAAATCAGTTGTTCTACTTTTAACTGCACTTCTGTAAGAGGATGTTTGTTATTCAGTAATAACCTAGAAGAACAAGTGTAAAAGGAAGACATACAAGAGAGAGGATGTCTGTGGTTTGAAAGGCAAAATGAAACTTGAGAGAGATGAATTTTCTGTCTTATGGAAATAAAAATTTGCTGCATGTGCAACTCAAGTGAGCTTCTTAATCTCTTTGCATCTAATTTCAGAAGGGATGCTGGGAGCATGGTTTAATATTTGTGAGACAGGTGTCCGAAAAGCCAGATTTATAAGAGAGATTTGGCAAAGTATCCATCCCAAACGATTTCAGCAAACTTAGATGCCACGGTGTATTCGTGTGTGCTTCTGCGTGTGCCTCCTGCTAATTAAGGAGCAATTTTTGTAAGACACTTCTCTGTAGCCCTAAAGATTCTGTGCAGATATCTCTTTATTTAATTAATTGAGTAGGAAATTTTTCCTTTCCTCTTCCAGTACTCTCTGCAAAAGTATACAAGGAGTATAAAATAACTGCTTTAATGCATTAGGAAGTTATCCCAGTGTGTCTGGGACAGGACAGTTCCCACTGACCCACCACTATTCTGAATCACCTCTAATTTACCAGGAGTGTGTATTCTAGTATCATGTTTCACACAGTTGGGGGTTAGACCAGATGACCTCCAGAGGTCTCGTCCAACCTCAGCCACTCTGATAGTCCTGTCCTATCCCAAGCACAAGTACAGGCTGGGCAGAGGATGGATTGACAACAGCCCTGAGGAGAAGGAGTTGGGGTTGTTGGTTGAAGAGAGGCTCAACATGACCCAGCAATGTGCACTTGCAGCCCAGAAAGCCAATGGTATCCTGGGCTGCATCCATAGAAGCGTGGCCAGTGGATCAAGGAAGACGATTCTGCCCCTCTGTCTACTTTGCTCTTGTGAGACCGGGAGTACTGCGTTCAGCTCTGTGGCTCCCAACATAAGAAGGACGTGGAGCTGTTGGAGTGAGTCCAGAGGAGGGCCATGAAGATGATCTGAGCTCAGGCTGGAGCACCTCTCCTGTGAAGACAGGCTGAGAGAGTTGTGGTTGTTCAGCCTGGAGAAGAGAAGGCTCCGGGGACTCCTTTTAGCAGCCTTCTACTACCTAAAAGGGGCCTACAAGAAAGGTGGAGAGGGACTTTCTACAAGGGCATGTAGTGATAGGACAAGGGCCAATGGCTTTAAACTGAAAAACGCTGTATTTGGATTAGATCTAAGGAAGAAATTCTTCCCTTTGAGGGTAGTGAGCCACTGGAAGAGGTTGCCCAGAGAAGTTGATGCCCTATCCTGAGGAGTGTTCAAGGCCAGGTTGGATGAGGCCTTGAGCAACCTGGACCAGTGGCAGGTGTCCCTGCCCATGGCAGAGGGCTTGGAACTAGATGATCTTTAAGATCCCTTCCAACCCAAACTGTTCTATGATTATTTGCAGATCTGTTTGGTTTAATTTTTTATAAGGTATGTCCCAAATTTATTTTCTCTTTTCATGGTCATTCTTAGTGTGGCACACCTTGTTGACTCATCAAGTAGTTCTGTTATATTATTTGTCATAGTGCGTCACTTGAGAACATCAGTTGTGGACCAGAGTGCTGCTGTGTTAGTTGCTGGACAAATGTAAAGTTGAAGACATTCCTCATGCTATAGCAGTTACGATTCTAAGTGAGGATGAGGAGAATAAAAGAACGTGTTAAGACAGTATTAATCACCATAGTTCAACAGAGGTATCGGGCCAGAATTGTTTTGGGAATTGTCATATTTTTAGGTAGAGAGTTTAGGTGTCCGGACAAAAGAGTTCATGGAGAAGAGTTTTAGGGAGACTAATGAAGTAATTTTGCAGCTATTTCCAGAGAGTTCATCTAAAGCATGAGAATAAGCATGCATGTTTGAAATTAAACTAATAACTTCTTTGGCCAACTGAGTATGGGAGTTGGCATCTCATCAGTAAGAGGATAGGCCACAAAATGCCTTTAAAACGAAGACAGGAAGTTTATATTTGTTGCCCTCAGAAAGCGGAAGGGAGATAAAGGCTCTTGAGAAAAAAATTAGAAGGGTCAAACCAATAATTTCAAGAGTGTCTTGAAGCACCATGCTGAAATGATATGAATGATGCAAGACTGGGTTCATCACGGAAAAGAATTCTGGATGCAGAGAGAATCTGATGAGCGAACAGTCTCTTACACAGGTTATACAAGATGTGGGAGCCTCTAGAATGTCAGGAACTACAAGGAGGCTGGGTTCAAGAGATGGCTCGTACAGTAGACCTGACTGACAGACGGAATGTGGCCTTAACAACATGCTGTGACAGGAAAACAAGTATTGCAGCATCTGTTGGTGGTTTTTTCTCTTCTTTTCTTTTGCAGTCAGAGACTAGAATGCTGTAGAGTTAAACACCCACAGGGAAATGTTACAGAAACAGGACACAAAATAGAGAGGGAGTTATGAAACAGAGCCTGAAATAGAGTGTTGCAGGAGTTAGCTGACTGAAGACAGTGAGTAGTATATCAAAGTTGTTAAACTACAGCTGTGAGGGCTCTCCACATTTAGCAAAGAAGGACATCTGTGAAGATAATTCAATAATGTTCTTCCAGCAGTAATAGTATCCCTTCCCAGACCAGTTTTAAGATTCTTGTCATGACTTAAAGTGGTATTTAATGGACAGAGTGAGCTAGCTACCTGAAATATAGTCAGAATCCACTAACGCAATATTTGATAAGAACATCTTAAGTACTTTTATCCATGCTGAGTCTTGAATCTCGTCTGGCAGGGATCAGCATAAGCCTGAACCACAGTGTAGTTACCAAAGAACTGTCTCCTAGGAGCTTTGAATTATTGACAGAGGTTGGAAGAGGGCATCCCATACTCTGGGGAAGGAAAGAAGGGCAGAGGAAAGTAGGAGGAAGACGACGTGAAAGAAAGAAACGGTGCCACTGAGGGAATACTGAGCACTGTCTCTAATAATATAGTAAGCTAATAATCAGATATTGTAGACATACAAATGCATTAATACATAGTTTCATTTTCCAGTGTACATCAGCGTTCTGACTACAGCTTCTTGGAGCTTTCCTGGTAAGAGTTTTTATTGTCTTTCAAATGCTTTTCCTAACAGTTCAAAGAACTTGTGTATTCTCACCAAGCATTGTTTTACAACTTTATGCTTTTTGAAGAAAGAACTTAATAGAAATATAATACAGGAGGACAGTCCTTTGCATTGTTGTTTCTGTTGTACTGAACTCCTTTCCAGTCTATGGTTGCTTTATTTTGGGGCAAACATTGGGCTCCTCTAATTGGGTTTATTGATCAGAATTGTTGCAACCTCACATTTGTTTGCCATTCATATAGGTGGGCTGTTTGGTTTGATTTTCTTTTTGTTTTTTTTCCATTTCTAGAAAGATTTCTGGGAGGGCCATCTCACAACCTACAAATGGAATCTTACAATTTTCAGCACATTTTGTCCTGGCAGACAAAAAGTGATCCAACTGTTCCAACATACTATCATGTGCTGTACACTGACCGCAGGCAAGTCTTACTTTATAAGGAACTAATTTTACTTTTAGTGTTTATCAACTGAAGGTACTAAGGCTGGAGTTTTATTGTTTGTTTGTCTGGTTTTCCACCTAGAAATGCTCCCCCTGCCAATGCTTTCTTCTATCCGAGAATCCAGATAGATCAATCTTTTTTTATAACTTGTTTTGATTTACAGGAACTGGAAGACTGCTGAACAATGTTTGAATATTACACAACTGTCCTGTAATCTGACAGATGATTTTAAAGAGATTCAGACTCAGTATTCTCTATTGGTTCAGAGCTTCATAGGAACTGAAGTATTCACTTCTAATGCACTTCATTTTTGTCCATTTACTGACAGTAAGTTCTCTGTCTGCATTTGTTCCTTTTAGTAGTTTTTATTCCTAGCTGATGTATAAATGATGTTCTGCTAGCTTTGCAGTAGGACACTCTAAACTAACTTGATCGGTAGCTTATTCCTTTATCTAAGAGAAAATGAATTTGTGTGTAATCTATCAACATATCAGTTACAAGACATGAATATATAGGTAGCTTTCTAGAATTTGTGGTTACAGTAGTTCTGATAAATGGATGAGGCTCTGGTTTTGAAAAAAAAAAATAGAGAGGAAGTGGCAAGCATTGACAAGCAAAAAGTAAAGATCTCTAAGTGCTTAAGATACACAACGTAAAAAAACCCACAACATTGACTGCTTGAGAACATAAAAACAATGTGAAGAGTTAAAGAAATACCATGTCTGCACTAGGTATAGGGGAAGAGATTTACTTGTTGGTTCATCAAACTGCTCTTTTCCCTTTCCTTGCTGAAAGAAGGGGCTTACTAGCTGTGACATCTTCTAATGCCAGAGGTGCCTTCACCCTTAGTTTTGCTTAGTATTCAGTTTTGAAGTAACAGAGATAGAGATTGAGGAACACCTGTTTAGAAAGTTTAATAATTAAAGTGATGTGCTGAAACTAAAGTTACTGACAATATCTGGGTTTTGTAACTTTAGACTAATCCAGTTCACTCGCTCTGAAAAAGCTTCCTTAAGCTTCACCAAAGATAGTGAGTGTAGCCTCCAGTTGGAGGACTATGGAGGAGAAATAGGTCGCATTACCCCAAATTCAGCACAGAGGTAGCCACTGCTGTGTCCACTTGCAGTCTCAAAAATGATGGAAAAACTGAAGGGGATGGAGAGAATAGCCACAAGCATAACTGAAGGATTCGAGAACATCGCTCTGAGGTGGAGGCCTTCAGTCTTTCAGCAGGTAAAGAGAAGGTGCACTGACCACTAGTTAATACGAAGGCAGGCTTCTTCAGTCTTGCAAACAAAGCATAACAGCGTGCCCTGACTGGAAGCTGAAGCTAGATAGTTTTAGCTAGGAACAAGAGGCATGTTTTGAATTGACCACTCGAACAAACTCGGGTGCTCTGACTCGTTGTCCATCACTGGCATCTTGCAAAATGAAACTGGATGTTTTGCAAGTAGTTCTCTAGTTCAAACCACAAGCGATTGAGTGCTGTCATGTTTTCCAGGGCACAGGACTTAGATGAACTCTGTAGTCCTTTTTTTTGTTTCACAGAGCCTTAATAGGAAAGAATCAGAATTCTGTGGTATTTCCCTATTGGGTGTAGTTGATACCTATCTTCAAATACCTACGGTGGAATCTCACTCCTTTTGGCAGATGGATTTGAGTGAAGACAGAAAAGCTTTATAACAAAGAGCCAGAAGAACCATCACATTTAACTGTAACCAGATTTAAGCTAATGTTTATTCGCAACTTAAAACAAAAGTTGAGAAAGGAGTAAGTGTGCAACCATTTGACTAGGACATGCTTTCCTGTTTAAGAGTAGATGAAAGCTCACGTTTGTTCTAAGTATTAAACTTTTTTTTTTTGCTTTCTACACTATTTCAGGAGCAGTAGTTAGCAAATGTATATCGCTTTTCTGAATTTTGCAGAGGCTAGTCTCCACCTTGATCAAAACTTTCATGCTTCTGGAAAAGACAAAAGTGATATGCAGACTCACTAAATTTTCATGGGTTTTGCCCCCACATTGTATGTACTACATAGAAACGGAGGATTATGGAGATAGTTTGTTCTCGCATCATTTTCCAACATTCCTACTTTCCTGTGTTGGGAGAAAGAAGATCTTAGGCTTGATTCACTATGGAAGTTCCTCTGATCTTGATGGATGTGTAGTTTCGGAGAGAAGAGACAATTAGTATGCGTGTCTCTTCAAACACATACCTGCTCTGAGGACATGAACTCGAGAGGTTATTTTGACCGCAATGGAAGTCTCGCAGAGGTGTAACTATGTTTCACTAGGTCCTCTGTCCTGCTGTCAGGGAGCTCAGCTGTCAAGTTTAGACCTATAGTCTTCCTTGCAACCACTGAATTTCTACAAAGATTCAGAGAGTGACTAGAAGATGATGTTGAGCAAGAAAGCGGTCAATTTTCCTATACATTAACATCAGCTTTCCTCTCAAATATATAGAAAGCTCACATCTTTGTGGAGCTGAAGCAAAGCCTCTGTCACCTTTCTGCTTTTTTGCTCCCCTCCACTGCTTTCTGTTTTTGGAATCTAGTCATGTGGGAAAAGATAATTTGACTGTGGAACTTAAATGTTGCAAGACCTTGTGAGTTTGCAACAGTGACATACTCTGAAATCTGATTAGCCAGCTATATATCCATCACTGAAAAATAGTTGGTCCTGAATACATAGTGTGTATTTTTTTCCCATAATTTTTTTTCTCTTTCTTTTTTAATAGCATTCCTGGGACCACCAGAAGTTAATATCAGTTCCTGTCTAAACTGCATAAATGTCACCATAAAGCTGCCAACCTCTCATGTCAGAAAAAATGGAAAGCTACTGTCTTTAATTGATATATATGGTGAGCTGGATTATGATATAACACTGAAAACACGCGACGGAGAGCATAAGGTAAAGAACTTTTTGGTTCATTTGTGCTTTAGGGGAGAAATACAGAAAGCCTAAAATGGCTCTGATGGTTATCAGATTTACAGAAGCAAATATGTGAATAGAAGATACTTAGAAGAAAACAAAGAGAATGGCCAACATAACCTTAGCTTCCTTTTACTGTAGAGTAGCAGGCCTAGAAGGGGAATACTAGTTGTCCTCTATCCTTACTTGAAATAAAGCACAGGGCACTGGCTCAAGTGTTTATTCTCTGGGAAGACAAGGGAAAGACAGTTTAGCAGAAATGACTAGCAGATACATGCTAAGAAAATATGTTCATAAAGCAGTTCAGTAGTTTTCTGTCAAGCTGGAAAACTGTCCATTTAGTTTCTGAAACAACGTATTCTGGGTCTGATACTATTTAATTTATGTAATTTTTTTTATATGCTGAGATAGAGGTAGATAGGCACAACTAGAACTTAAAATGGTCCTCACAAAAATGGAGAAATAATCTTAAAATAATAGAAGATAATAAGGACTGAAGCAAGGCATAACTGTTAAGAAATTGTCTGTACAATAAGTAGAGTGGTGACAGCTACACAGGCGACAGTTTTGCTTGAAAGGACGAGAGTGTTCTGTCATGTTACAAGCTAAACATGACTCACATGTTGCTGAGAGAGAAGAAAAAAATAATGTGTATTTTTATTTACTTAGTATTTGTAAAGCCCACCTGCCCTGTACCAGTCTGGAGTTCAGGAAAGGCATGAACCAGTTGAGTAGGATCCAAAAGGGAACAGTGAGGACTGTAAGGGATCCTGATATGTGACCTGTGAGGAAATGCTGGAATAACAGGGAACCACACAGTGTAAGCAAGCAAAGCACAGTTAGAGGCCAGAGTCTCTGAGTATGTAAACATTTACTACAGAAAAGGAGGGAATAAACCATTTACTGTGACTGTGATTGAAAACATTGGTTTGGAAAACATTGGGAAACTGGCAGTTGTGCAGACTTTAGGTTAAACATCAAGAGAGACATTAATATCAAGGCTGGTGAAGCACTACAATAAGTTGCCTAGCTTAAGCATGGACTACTCGTACTGAATGTTTTGAACAGCAGCTCAGACAGGTACCTGTTGGAAATGTAATCTGTCTAATGCATTCTGCCATGAGGCACAAAAGAAGGACCACAGCTTGCCTGCCGTGGATATTTTTTCCCTGATCTCTGAATCAGAATACTATTTGCAGTTTCAAATCTCTAGAATCTACGCGAGGCTACTTCAGGGGGACATGTAGCGACCAACAGTTGGAGACAGAAGGCAATTAATCTTTGCTAATACGATATTTCACAAATAGGTGTAAGGTAGCCATCTTGACATCAGCTAGAAGCAGTTGTCCAGGTAAACCATTGGGTTACTGTGTTGTTTTTTGCAGTTTTCGATGTTACTGCATTTCTCTGAAATAGCCGTGATGGTTTGTGGCTGGGGATCTCTTTTTAGGCAAATAGTTAACTTTAAATGTTGTCTTTCATGACAGAGGCCGCATGAGAAAACCACTGAAGAAGTTTTTAGTACTGTCATTGAAGAATTGTATCCAAATAGAAATTACTGTGTGTCTGTTTCGGTCACTGCATCTATAAATAAACATTCCATCCCATCAGCCTGGAAATGTGTAGCTGCAGACTCTGTAACTCGACAAGGTAACTGTGCTGTGGTGCAGGAATGGACTGTCTGACTTAATTATTTGCAAGTGTTTTCTTTGTACGTAGGAGGATGTACAAGTTAATCCTAAAAGTAATAAGAGAAAGTACCTTCTGAGTGATAAACATTGTGGGGGTTTATAAGTGAAATACAAAAACCCGTCCACTTTGGGGCTACAAATCTGTTGTTAATCCTGTGAGCTGTACAGATCTCCACTAACTGCATAAACAGTTATCGAAGATGATGTAATTCGTTTTTTAATTTCTGAATCTAATTTGAGATTTGGTCTTGTTTTGACTTCGAACTCGATGACCTCCAGAGGTCCCTTATAACCAAAATTGTTCTGTGATTCTAAATAGCTGTTCTGAATGTGAAGTATGAAATGTAGTCATTGGAATCTTCATGTATGTTTATTCGTTTTTTTTTTTCACTTGCAGATTATCATACATTTGCAATCACAGGCGCTGTATGTTTTTCACTGATACTAGCTGGTGCCCTGAAGTGTGTTCATGCAGGATGTTATATTCTTAAAAAAAAACCACTTCCCTGTGCCTTGGTATGTAATAATTCTCATGTTTAACCTTTCTGGTTGGGAGGAGGAGGTTTACGATGTGAAATTTCTAATCTTGTGGATTAGGTAGTGTCATGGTTTAGGCCGATCCGGCAACTAAACTCCACACAGCTGCTCTTTCACTCCTTCTCCAGTAAAGTGGAGAGGAGAAAAAAATATAATAAAAGGACTGAGGGTCGAGACAAGAACAGAGGGAGCACCCACCAACCATGGTCCTGGGCAAAACAGACTCGGTTTGGGAATAAAACAATTCATTTTATTAACAGTTACTTTGAAAAGATAGAGACAAAGAAAACCAGTTAATCGAGAGGATAAAAAGAAAACAAGGTGTCATGGTTTGATGTGGGGGGGGGGTGGTTCTGGTGGCAGGAGAGGGGTTTTGGTCCCTGTGACCTCCCCAGTTTTGGAACCGGGTTAGGCTTAGTTCTGGCCACCAGATCAGACTGCCATCCCCCTCGGGGTTGAGCCAATAGGGCGCCTCTGCGAATTGCCCTATTTAAGTCAGGACAATTTTTAGGAGGTAGAGTCGGGAGGAAAAGGAAGGGGGGGGGGGGAAGGTGTCGGTTTTAAGATCTGGTTTTGTTTCTTTCTGTCCTCTCAAGTAATCGGTTTTTGTTTCCCTTTGTCCTTCTAAGTAATCATTAATAAACTGTTTTGCTTTGAGAAAAGCTCTGCCTGTTTTGCCCAGGACCATGGTTGGTGGGTGCTCCCTCTGTTCTTGCCTCAACCCTCAGTCCCTTTGGTTTTTTTTTTCTCTCCTCTGTACTTTACTGGAGAAGGAGAGACTGTGTGAGTTTTAGTTGCTGGATCAGCCTAAAACCATGACACAAGGCCAGATCTTAAAAACAACACCCCCCCCACACACCCCTTTCCTTTTCTTCCCAGCTCCACCTCCTCCCCCAGCGGTGCAGGGGGACAGGGAATGGAGGAGTGCAGGTCAGTTCATCCCATGTTGTTACTGCCACTCCTTTCTTAAAGGAAGAGGAGTCCTTACACCATTTTCCCTTGCTCCAGTGGATCCCTTACTCACGAGGAAAATCCACAAACTTCTCCAGTGTGAGTCCTACCCACGGGATGCAATCCTTCCCGATTGGATTGCTCCAGTGCGGGCTTTACCACAGTCTTGGATTCTTAGGGAGTTGTTGCCACTCACTCCAGCGTGGGTCGTTCCACGGACTCTAGATGCCTCTCTACCTTGTCGTGAGTCCCGTGCTTCATGACCATCCTCAGGCTCAGGCATCTCTTCTCCGACGTGGGCTTCTCCATGGGCTGCGAGTGGGTCTCTGCTCCACCGAGTCTGTCCTGGCTGCAGGGGGGCCACCTGCTGTCTTGCCACCGGTTGCAGGGAAAACTCAGCTCTGGCATACTTCCTCCCGCTCCATCTTCACTGACCTGGTGGCCGTGTGGCCGTTTCTCTCAGATCTCAGTCCTCTCTGGGTGAACTTGGCCCAGTGGGCACCCTGGGAGCAGGGTGCTCCCCGAGTTCCCCAAGCGGCTTCACTGCCACCATCCTCAGCGGGTGGCGCAGGCCCGGCGCGGGCAGCCACCCAGCCGGGAGCTGGGGAGAGGGGGCAGAGCCCTCCTCCCATCTCCTCGCTCTTGGGCAAAGCACACCTTTCCGGTTCCTTTGTCCCAACTTGAATAGGGCAATTCGCAGAGGCGCCCGATTGGCTCAACCCCAAGTGGGATGGGAGTCCTATCTGATGGCCAGAACTGGGTCTGACCGGGTTCCAAAACCAGGGAAGCCACAGGGAGCAAATCCCCTCTCCTGCCACCAGAAATCCCCCCACATCAAACCATCACAGGTCGAAGTTAACAGAAGTACATATAACGTTTTAAGTTACTAACAGAGATAGAGGTGTGATCATCCCACCCTACTCAGTGCTTGTCAGGCCACACCTGGAGTACTGTGTCCGGTTCTGGTCCCCACAGTGCAAGAAAGGTACAGACAGAGTGGAGAGGGTCCAGAGCAGGGCTCCGAAGATGATCAAAGGGCTGGAGAACCTGTCCTGTGAGGAAAGACTGAAGTAGTTAGGTCTTTTCTCCCTTGAGAAGAGAAGGCTCAGGGAGTACCTCATTACAGTATTCCAGTACTTAAAGAGCAGCTGCAAACAAGTTAGAGGTTCTCAAGACAAGGGGCAAGGGGTACAATTTGCACCATGAGAGGTTTCGTCTTGATATAAGAAAGAATTTTTTTACAATGAGAACAATCAATCGCTGGATCAACCTCCCCAAGGATGTGGTAGAGTCCCCATCACTGGAGGTTTTCAATATGTGGTTAGACAACGTGCTGGATCATCTCATCTAGGCTCCCTCTCCCATGAAAGGCTGGACGAAATGGTCTTTCGAGGTCCCTTCCTGCCTGAGCTGTTCTAGGATTTGATGAAGTCAGAGGGGATAGGCAGTAGTGAAGAGGAGACCCCCCCTCCCAAAGTAATTTTAGATGAACTCTTTATGGTACACAGAAGGGGGCTAGGTCCTACAGCAGAGCACTTGGCGTGAGACAATTAACCTATTGCCCTTTGAAAATTACCTTATATCTAAATCCTTGATGCAGCATTCAAATGTCTTCTACTATCTGAGTCAGGGCAATACTCCAGAACAAAAAACCTACTCCAGTTCTTAGGTGAAGTGCATAGGGAGAAGACCTGTTCACCAAGAAGGAGGATGCTCCGAAAACATTCAGGAGCAATGTGTATCCGTTGCTCCTTAGCAAAGCAGTGTCTGGCACAGTTTGCCTCTGTTGTTTCACCCTGCAGCATTGTACTCCTCTCTAAGAGCAAAACCAATTAGTCCTGTAATATTTTTTCCACTTATTACACCAAAAATCAGAGCGTTCCCTGAAGATTTGGAGATAATTTAGCCAGGTCCCTGGTTGCTGGTGTGTAAAGGCATTTTGAGAGATTGTATGACTGAAAGCAAATATTTTAAACTTCCTTTCAAGGTCTTTTCTTTATCGCATTACCATAAGAAAGTAAGCTGAAAAGATAAAAGGTAGCTTTATGACCCAGTTGGATATGGGTGTATTGTTCCTGTAGTGATGCATAAAAACAGCCTGGAGTTGGGAGTTTTGGTGTCATTATGCCCAAAAGATGGGCCAGTTATTTAGGCACATTTGGAGAAGAGTCACTGTTAGTGCTCTAAGACTTTTTTTTCCTAAAGCTATACTTCATGGTTATTGTCCACAAAAGGACTCAAGAACAGCATGTAAAAAGTGCTGGAAGTAAAAGTTCAGCCTGGTAAGAGCAAGATCTGGATGGTTGTTGGAAATGATCTGACACACAACAAATAAGAACTTACTCTCAATGCACCTCAACAAGGAGACAGAGGACAGACCATCAAAGACCTTAGTAGTAGAGACAAGACACTGCTTTGAGGAAGCAGTCTTTAAAGCACGTTTCTCAGGTTTCCCCAGTCTGTTTTGCGACATCAACAGTAGCTTCTCAGTCAAAGCAAAAATCCTCTTTACTGAAATCGGATGTACCTTGCAGGCCCCCAACTTCCAGTTCCACATGTATCTCATACCATAGATTGGGATGCAGTTGTGTGTGGATGTGTCCCTGCCAGAAAAGTATCTTAGTTGTTAGTTCTAGAACTGTTACTTGCAAGTTCAGGATCGCTTCTCTGGGTAGCCTGGTGCGTGTCTTCCTTCTCCAGTCTCAGTAATGACTTATTACTGTATTCTGTTATAAACAGATATCAGTGGAGAAGATGCTTGATAGTGGGAAACTTAGGGGAGGGAAAAAAAAAAAAGGATATTTATATGCAAGTTATCTCTGCCAGAATCTAGAGCTGGCGTAGCATCTTAGAAACTCACTCTGGGACCAGATTGTCATAATCTACCCAAATATTGGAGTTGAACGGAGGGAAGAAAAAAAAAAAGTCAAAGGAAAATAAAAGAAACAATATAGCTCGGGAAGAAAACTTACTCAGGGAGGGGGGAGTATGGGCACATACACAAATTAGTCACATATAGTGATTGGCAAAAAAGTCCATGATTAAGGAAAAGTACTTAAGGAAGGAAGGAAGGTAATGGTAATATATAACTTAAATTTTTTCACTATTTTTCTGTGATCAAGTGTCATGTTTTAATGCTTGAGGAAGCCAGTCCTCAGTCAGCTAGTCTTTTATTTTAATAGAGAGGAAACTGAACAGAGACTGAACTGCCACTAAATTTCAATCAAAAATAGCAGGATTCCTGGGACTTGTTTCTATCCATCTTTGCTTTCTTGCTTGCTCTTTTTTTAACAGTCTGACTTCTTTAACATTTAATTTTATGGAGGATTTCAGCATAAATATTTTCCATTTTCTACAAACATATCTGAAGCAGATTGGTATCAACTTTTCCTAAGACTTTTTTCTTTGTGTTTCTGTCCTTTGCTGTGTCATTACCTTCATATCCCTAAGATTGCTAGACATGACTTTGCCAAGTAGTGTCTAAGGTTAATTATTTTTAGTTGTCAGCGTTTTCCCTCAATGCTTTGAATGTTCAATAATCCTCAGAACCGCAGAGTAAAACTGAGAAAATGGGACTTAGGATGTTACATAGTTTGTCGCTTTGAATGGTACATTTCTAAGAGACATGGAAGTTGATCATCCATGTAAGGCTTCTCTTTTGCGTGGTAACTGTAAGAGCTAATACAGAGTTGCAAGACTCACCTCAGGTTTAAGATGTGTTTCTAAACTGAGCTTTTAGTCTTAGAAAGACAGCTCAGAAATCAGAATGAAAACATTTCATACCTGACAGTGCTTGGCACTAATGTCATTTCTTTGACGCTGTTCAGTGCTGTGTGTGTTGATTTGTAATGAAGGCTGTCGTATTTACAGGAATGGAGAAGAGGGAACTCTCCTAGATGTTCTGAACTCTGCAGAAAAAGCCAAAAGCGTGGCACAGAAAGAACCATTCGTTTGACAATCTTACGATTAGGGGTATTTTTTTTCATGTTTTTCTGCGTATGTGCAAATTTGGCTGATGTTTTTTAATTCACTTTGCTCTCTTAGGTTTTAATCAAGACGTTAGACTATTCACCTTGGACATTTGAATCAGAAAAAATCGCCTCTGTAGAGATCATTTATAAAGAGGTTAAAAAAAAGGCAAATGAATCCACTGGTGGTGTCAGTGATGAAGATGACAGCTATGACAGTGACAGCGATGCCATAAGTAATCACGACTATGCAAGGCGTGAGATCATAAGCAGAGTACCTCATTCCTCTGACATGCCAAATGTATTCGTGCAGTGCCCTACAAATAGCATATGTGACGACAGTAGCAGCCAGGCAAGTGAAAATCCGGACGCTGACCCAGAAGATTTTGAAGAGCGTGAGATGGACATAGTAGAAGACTACAACGACACCAGTAGTGACTTACTTAATCCTTTCTCTGAGGTGAATTGTAACTATTTTCCTAGGCGAAGGAACAGTGCTTGCTTTACCATTAACTTAAAAACTGTGCAGTTGGGAACCTCTGAAGAGGACATGGATAGTTCTGCAGGTCTGCTTTCTTCTCAAGAAGATGTAGTTGACTGGCAGTGTACTCGTGCTGTTGAATCAAAACTCCTGGATGACACAGAAAGTGTGCAGAAACCACACTGTCATAACGGCTCTCATGAATGGCAAAATTCCTCTGGTTCTTCTGATGAAAGTGACTCATCAGATTCAGATACGGACCAAAAAACTGAATACATAAGAAGATGAACAAGTGAGAACCACTGTTATTTTAGAACATGCGAATTGATGTTGTTCAACTTTCTTTCTGCACTCAACATATCTTGTTTTTTTCTTTGTTTAACATTCTGTGAGTATATATGCCCGAACACTGAAAATATGCAACACTCATTTTGAACAAATATTTCTCTGATCTCTCCAGGTATGGTTCAGGTTGAATTACCCACAGAGAAACAAAAATTACTGTTCAGATGCAGCAGAAGGAGTAGTGATTTCATTTTGCAGTTTCATAGTGAATTATACCTTTTAGCTGTTGCAAAGTAAGTATTTTCTGTAACTCAAGTGAGAAATTAGTTTGTCCTACAGAGAGTTGTGAGTGGCCGGTCTCTCAGCCAGACCACTTTTTTACTTTGAAAGGACTCTGCTGTCGTTCTTTAGCTTTGTTGATGGATTACTCTGAAACCTGTTTTGCAGGATGGATTGCTGTATTCAAGTCAGTGAACTGATTTTTACAGATTTTACAGTTTGTGCAGAGAAAGCTGATCAAGTGAAACAATGGGGTGAAGATAAGAATACTCATCTTACCAGAGTTCTTGCTGTGAATTGAGGCATTAAATATACTTTTTTGTAATTTTTATTAATATAATTTTGCACAATTATTGAATACTACACTTTTTAATAATCTTTTTTTTATGACATTCAAACATGACTGCAATGTACAGTTATACTTTAACATTTATGCTTCATAAAAAGATAACTTTTCATATCCCTGTCTGAATTTTTACTCATGCCTTTGAAAAGCCACTATCCACCCGAGAGTCCTGAGAGAGCTGGCGGATGTCTTTGCCAAACCCCTGTCCATTATCTTTGGGCAGTCTTGGCTCACTGGGGAAGTTCCGCTGGACTGGAGGCTGGCGGACGTTACCCCCATTTACAAAAAAGGGCGGAAGGAGGATCCGGGGAACTACAGGCCTGTCAGTTTGACCTCGGTGACGGGCAAAGTCATGGAACAGGTTATCTTGAGTGCTATTAATGAGCACATACAGGTTAACCGGGTGATCAGGCCCAGTCAACATGGGTTTATGAAAGGCAGCTCTTGCCAATCAAACCTGATCACCTTCTATGACAGGGTGACCCGCCTGGTTGAGGAGGGAAGGGCTGTGGATGTAGTTTTCCTAGACCTCAGTAAAGCCTTTGATACAGTTTCTCATAGTGTTCTGGTTGAGAAACTGATAACTGCTGGCCTGGATAGGCACACCCTCCTTTGGGTTAAAAACTGGCTGGATGGCCGGGCCCAAAGAGTGGTGGTAAATGGGGCTAAATCCGGCTGGAGGCTGGTCACCAGTGGGGTTCCCCAGGGCTCAGTGCTGGGTCCAGTTTTGTTTAACATCTTTATCAATGACCTGGATGAGGGGATTGAATGTACCCTCAGTAAATTTGCGGACGACACCAAGCTGGGAGGCTGTGTCGATCTGCTCGAGGGTAGGGAGGCCCTTCAGAGGGATTTGAACAGACTGGATCGTTGGGCTGAGGCCAATGGCATGAGCTTTAATAAGGCCAAGTGCAGAGTCCTTCACTTGGGGTATAAAAACCCCAAGCATCGCTATAGGCTCGGGGAAGAGTGGCTGGAGAGCTGCCTGGCGGAGGAGGACCTGGGGGTCTTGGTTGACTACCGGCTTGATATGAGCCAGCAGTGTGCCCAGGTGGCCAAAAAGGCCAATGGGATACTGGCGTGTATCAAGAATAGTGTGACCAGCAGGAGCAGGGAAGTGATCCTGCCCCTGTACTCGGCACTGGTGAGGCCGCACCTGGAATATTGTGTCCAGTTTTGGGCCCCTCGCTTTAAGAGAGATATTGAGCTCCTGGAACGAGTCCAAAGAAGGGCGACTAAACTGGTCAAGGGGCTGGAAAATAAAACTTATGAGGAGCGGCTGAGGGAGTTGGGGCTGTTTAGCCTGGAGAAGAGGAGGCTGAGAAGAGACCTGATTACGGCCTATAAATACTTGAGAAAAGATGGTGGGGAGGTGGGGAAGGGCTCTTTACATTAGTGATGGGTGATAGAACAAGAGGAAATGGGCATAAGCTTAGTCAGGGGAGATTCAGGTTGGACGTTAGAAAGTATTTCTTCTCTGAAAGGGTTGTCAGCCACTGGAATAGGCTGCCTAGGGAGGTGGTTGAGTCCCCATCCCTGGATGTGTTTAAGAATAGGGTGGATGATCTACTTGAGGATATGGTTTAATGGGGATTAGGGATGGTTGGACTCGATGATCTCTAAGGTCTTTTCCAACCTAGAAATCTATGAAATCTATGAATCTATGAGTTAGCTTGCTGAGAATTTACTACTTATACGAAGGCTTTTAGGTATCACATAGCTGAAAAAAAAAACTTTTTTCGCCTTGCGGTGATCTGCTTAGGTACTGCTTTTCTGCCCTCAAGCAGTTTCTGGCTGTACCTCCTTTTTTCCCCTCCAGAGTTTATACTGGTTTTGATGAGGGACGCTGAAGGTTCTGGTAGAAGTAGCGACATTGGCGTCTGTGGTGCAGGCCAGATGCTCAAGTCAGAAAATAAACTTTTCCTCAGGTAACATTCGTAGTGCTTGCGGTGGGAATCACGCCTCCTGCTGTTAAACGAGGCCACAAGGCAGGTGGGAATGGCACTCAAGATCACTTGAGTCATCTGATGTCTATTTATCCACTTCATGCTGACTCCTCATCTCCTGCCTTCCCAGCTGCCAGGCATCATTAACGTATTTTAAAACACATCACCGATGAACAGCTTCCTAGGCCTGTGGGGAAGGTTCAGGTGGTGGCTGGGCTCTCTCTGGAAAGAAGAGCAGAGCCGTGCTGAACGCGGGAGGCTTTGGGAAGGCTAGGGTGAGCCGGCAGCGGCGCGAGTAGGGATGTTCCCCGAGGGCTCGGGGGCGGCACCGGGTGGAGCCCCGCAGCTCGGAGCGGCCCGCCCCGCCCCGGGAAGGCGGAAGAGTTTGGGGGAGGCCCTAGTTCCCCGCCTGCGAGGGCAGCGCCCGGCCCGGTGCCATGGCGCGGCGGCGCCGGCACCCCGGCTGCTGAGGGAGGACCGCGCCGGGAGACGCCATGGCCGCCGCCCTCCTCTGCGCCCTCTGCAGCTGCCTCCTGCTCTGCGGTGAGTCCGCCCCGGCCCTGGCAGGGGGTGGCGGAGGGGCCTGGCCGGCCCCGGGCGAGGGCTCGTCCTCCCGATCCCGCGGCGGGGCCGGGGCGCTCGGGAGGGCAGCGGGAGCGCGGCTCGCTAGAGGCGGCCGGCTTCGTTCTCCGCGGCTGCGCTGACCCGACAGCCCGGGCGCCGCCGGGTGTGCTCCGCGGTGCCGCGCGGCGAGCGGCGAGAGGGCGGCGGCCGCCCGCCCTCCGCAGGGCGCCTTGGCCGGAGGGGCTGGGGGTGCCGGCGGGATGCTCCGTCGGCGGGGGTCCCGCTCCTGCTGCCCCCTCGCCTTGTGTTTTCCCCGAATCCTGTATCTGTGCTGAGAAACCGGAACTTTCCTTTTCGGTTTTGGACACTTGTGCAAATCCCGGTGATGAAATGCGCGTGTGGGAGCCAGACCGCGCTCTTCCCGGCACGGTAACCGTGAGCAGCGTGGGAGCGCGGGCGTAGCCGTGGCCGGAAAGCCCGGCACGAACTGGCCCTCTCTGGCACAACTCGTGCTGCTCCGGGCACGGCGAGAGCGCTCGGAGCAGCCCCACGGCCCCTGAAGCTGCCTGGGCCCCGCGGTTCCCAAAACTGGCTGTGTCTAAGCCGGCGGTGGGAGCTGTGTACAAACCATTTACAAAGACTGAAATTGCAGAAGTCGTTTTTCTCAGCTCCTTGGGACTACAGTGCAGAATGAAAAACTTTACCTGGAGATTTTTCAAGTAGAAGACACTGTCAGGGAAGCGAGCCTTCAAAGGCGTCGTGCTCTTTGTTGGGAATTTACAAGCCTTCCTCAAACTTTTGGAGGGAGCTTCCTTAAAGTGCGGGCAGCGCTCTAGAGAGACCTTTGTAGCGAGAACCACGTTGTGCGGGAGAAATCAGATGCCTTGTAGCGGCCAGATTTTTTTTTCGGCTGTGTCTTTGCAGTCTGCTACCTGTGCCCGTCTTCCTTGGCATACTGCATACCTGGGATTTTGCAGCTAGGAGAACGTGTGGGAGTGGGAGGCCAGAGGTGCTTTCAATGCTCTGGGCACAACCCTGCAAAGGGGCAGAGCGTGTGCACGGGCAGAGATCTCTGAAGGTGAGTGCCTGAGGTGGGTGTCAGTGGGGGCAGGTATGCACAGGGATGGTATCTGCCAGGTCCTGGGTGCAGGAGAGCAAGCAACTTCTGCTTTTCTGATATGAAGCACGTTCGAGTTGATCTGTTGGGTGTGAGGGTAACGATGTAAGAATTGAGCCTGTGAAATAGTTCTTATTTAAGCAGGATTTAGATTTAAAATTCTTGTCTGCTACAGGTGGGTAACTGACACAGTCATGTATTTATGCACCACATCAATTACAGACATATAAAACAGTTTATTTAGTTTTGTTTCTTAGAACATAAGTCATTAGGTTTTATTCCTGTGGCATTTAAGCACTAATCTGATCTGAGAGGGTTTGTTTGCATTGATCAGATGTGTTGCAAAAATGGAGCAAAACATTTTCTATTTTAGTTTCAATACCAGCATTTGGCGTGTAGTGATAGGACAGGGGGCAGCAGCTTTAAACTGAAAGAGGGGAGATTTCAATTAGAAATAAGGAAGACATTTTTTACAGTGAGGGTGATGAAACACTAGAACAGGTTGCCCAGAGAAGTTGTAGATGCCCCATCCCTGGAAGTGTTCAAGGCCAGGTTGGATGAGGCTTTGAGCAACCTGATCTAGAGGAAGGTGTCCCTGCCCATGGCAGGGGGGTTGGAACTGGATGATCTTTAAGGTCTCTTCCAACCCAAACCATTCTATGAGTCTATGAATTATTTTGAAATAATTAAATCGTAATAGTAATGGACTATTACATCAATACTACTTCAGGGTTTCCTTTATTCAGTTTCAATAAAGCAAAAGGATCTTGTGTTCGTCTCATGTGAAGAGTGCCAATTAACAATGCATTTACCTGTTGGTATATTTAATAGCTCTCTTGCCTTCAAAGGTATTTCTTGTTTATCTCTGTTTTTCAAAAGGGTGGTTTAATAACAGAGTGAGTAAAGCATTTTAAATGGCGAGGCTAAGCCATGCAGTGATGATATAAACATGCTCATGGTGAAGGTTTTTTTAATTAGTTCATTCTTATACCCAGGTATATGTAGAAAGACTGTTCATATTCCTCTTCAGAAAAAAATCCAGCAAATCAGTCCACACTCATGTTGTTTCCATAATGATACTGGAGCACTACATAGAAAAATTTGATTTTGACAATCTCAGTGAGAGTTCATGCACGTATCCTCATGGGCCCTAAGTCTCGATGAGTCAGTCATGTGTTAATAAATGATGATATCATAAAGACTGTACTTACTGGAAATCATTGATGCTGGCTAATATGTTTTTGTTGCATAAGCTCAGAAGAAACAATAGGCATCAGGATTTAAATTAATTCTATTAAAGCCTGTTTGGGTTTTTTTTGAAAAAAAAAAAAGGTGTCTGAGGCAATGAAGAGAAAGAAGGCTGTATTGAAGTTTTGGATAACTGAGCAGCTGCTGGAGTAATACATACTAAAACGCTTGTTTCTGGTTGCTCCTACAGTATCTGGAATAGTGCCAAAACCCCAAAACGCAAGAATTATTTCAGTTAATCTTCGTAGCATTTTACGATGGGATGCACCTAAGTTTCATGAAGGGAATATAAGTTACACTGTCCGATCTAAGAGGTGAGTCTGGGGGAGTTGTGCTTTCTTTAATTCACGTTTTACAGCTGTGTGTGTTTGTGACTTGTTTCCTTTTGATAGATCAGTAGCTGACCCTTTTTTTCAGCTTGTGAGAGGCTTATCTCCTGAGCTAAATAAACGCGGAGGCATTTCCTGGGCCATTCACACCCAAGACTGCTTGGTACCTACTTTTTTTGGAACCAGAAACACATTTTAACATTGACTGTTATTAGCTATGTGTGTGTTTTTTTCTCTATCATGTTGCTGTTACCTGCAATTCAAGAGGCTTTGTCCTGCGGAGCGTTAGGACCTTATCTGGTCTTTCACTTCAGCATCATTTTGTGCTCTGCCACCAACGCAGCCGTTAGTGGAAACGCCTGATGAGCTGCAGGCAGGTGGCTCGTCCGTTCAGTGCCTTAAACTTAGGACACGTTTTCTGTGGCCTCTTTCTATTGTTTTTGGTGGGTTGATTTAGCATTGTTTTGGTTTTGCTACTGTGTCCTTCCACGTTGGTCTTTGCTGTCTGGAAGAGCGGTCTGTGTGGCTGTACCGAGGGAAAGGCGGCCGCTTTCCCTGCCCAGCCTCCGTGCTTGGCAAGGAAATCACGTGGTGGGCCAGAGGTCTTCAGTTCCAGCTGAAGGTTGGATTCTTTGGCCAAGACAGGGTAGGATTTCAAGCGGGGGTGATGGCACCCACGGGCAGGTGCCTGCGGAAGAGAAATCCTCAAACTTGAGGGTACTGGCCATCTTAGTCAAAAGAAGATTTTTTTGGGTTCTGGTAGCAATGACCTGTTGATCACTACATTCCTAGGTGGGTTTTTAGTGCAAAACAGGAAGAATATCATTGACTATATGTTTCCCAGTCTGTTCTCAGGCTCTATTTTCTCTGACTTTTCCTTATGTGTGTATTTTAAAGGCAGTTCTGAACACAGTCCAAGTTAGACACCAGAGCCATGTGTAGTGATATTGTCTTAATATTTGCAGGCGTTCTGATAACTACTGTCTGTTGAATCAAGTTTTGTAATCACTGTCAAGAGAAGGGCATCTTTTTGCTGAGTCAGCATTTAAATCTCTAACTTTATCACAGATTCATAGATGCATATAAAATGCTTTAATGTGTGTGTACACACTAGTAATGATGTTTCTCATACACTGGATTTAATTTTCTTGTTCGTGAGTCATAATTGATTGTATAATAAAGATGTGCCACTTTTCCTGTAAATTGAGAGGAAAGACATTTAATCAGTTATAATTTACCCATCATACACTTTTTTTTTTTTTCCTCTTCCATTCAGCATTAATTTCCCTGGAGACACATACGAAAATGTGAGGACAAACTTGAGACTCACGGAGTGTGATGTCTCTTCTCTGTCTGTGTATGGGGACTACGTTTTACAGGTCAGAGCGGAGGCAGAAAATAACCATTCAGAGTGGGCGACCGTCAGATTTAAGCCAATGGATGACAGTAAGCCTTTTTCTAATCTTCCACAAACAATATTGTCTGCTATTAATGCACCTTTACAGTTTGGCTCTATAAGAAAAGCTTTAGCATGCAGATAATTTTAAAATTTAATTACACTGAACTATAAAATCTTAGTTGTAAGACTTCCATCTTTTTGAAGACAGAAGTTGCTGTCAGAAAGCATAGTAGGTTTGCTGTTACAGTAGATGTTAGTATTGGTACTTGAAACATCTTTTGAGGAGGTTTTAAAAAATTTATATTTTTCCCTTAAAATAAGGCTTTGTTTATATTTTTCAGCCAGTGAGAGCTTTTCTTCAAGGATTCAAACTTCTTGTATAAATAAGTTCAATTACTTTCTTCTTCATTGCTATGTCAGGCAAAAAGCTTTTTTTTTAGTTAAAAAAAAATTCACAGTGAAAGATTAATTTTTAGTCAATAAATCTTCATTGCACAATATTGCCATTCTCTTAGTGAAGCTTTACAGTCTTTTGCGAGAGATTATTTAGACATTGCCTTGCATTAGAGCACGCAACAGGTGTTGCTGTCACCTGAGCTTGGGAATGAGGGAGTGGTTTTTACCTGTGAGTGTCCTTTATTTTGTACATTCTTACACCACTCATAAGCAAACAGGAAATTATCTTAGATGGTGTAGTTAATGTTACTCAAGGCTTTATTCTCCTTACAGCTGTTAAAATCATGCAGAAAGCTTCTGTTACACATCTATCTTTGAAAAAAAAGTTTTAAAAATAATTTTCTTTCTTGTTCTGCCTTTATCTGCTTGAATTTCATTGTTTTTTTCCTTGGATTTCAGAGTGTACTTTTACAGTTTACAGCCTTGTTTTTCAAAATTAGTGGTTATCTCTCTCCAAAAGCATGGTGTTGATATAATTTAACCTGCCTAGAACAGAAGCACTGAAACATAGCACAGAAAAAAAAAAACCCAAACAAAACATTGCAAGCATAAATTACAGCCAAAAGAAAGTATAATACTAAAAGTACGACTGGATTTCAGAGCAAAGAGCAAGCATGTAAATCATTAACAAAGTTGTTAACAAACATGTTCAAACACATATTTGAAAGGATGTATGGCCTTCAGAGCAGGCTTAGCTTTGGACAGGCAGCTTATTCTTGAACTGAGAAAATCTGGATGTAAATCTACAGAGAAAGACCTGGGAGTACTGGCCAAGTAGCCAAATCTCTGAGGACATGAGGATTACTAATGTTGTCATAGCTGATTTGAGCAGGGCATCATGATAAAAATATCTGATATTCCTTTAGGTGTTACTATTTCTGCTAGTGCTTTTGTAAGAAATTCCACTCTGTGTTGTACGAATAGCCTAAGAAAACTAGAGTAACCAAACCCTCTTCATGTTATTTTTCACAAGTTCAGTAACATCTTCATGGGTGTTACATGAATGCATGGTCCAGCAAGTACATTTTTTTTATTATTTTAAATTAAAGAAAGATATTTCTAGAGGAATGCAAAATTATCTATATATTGAGCTCTTGCTTTCTTAAACACTTGATAGTTTGGCTGTAGCCAGGCAGAACTTTAGTGGAGGCAGCCAAGGCAGAGTTGTTTGTTGGAATTACAGGAGATATTAATGGAGAGCTCATTGGAGACGCAATGTAGTTGATAACTAAGTTACTCATGAAGTAATTTAGGTAGTGGCACAAAAACATAGTAAGGACAAGCCACTTTGAAAAGACGAGAATATAATATTCAGTCTAAGGAGCAAAATCTTTAAGACACACAGAAATGATTCAAATGTTTCAGTTTTTCAAAGTGATCACAATGAAAGAAACATTAAAACACTTCACTAGAGGATCTCCTCAGAAAATACAGATGTTGCAACAGCTTGGCCCAGAAAGAGAAGTGAGTAATAACCTGTAGAAATGGTCCTTCCTCTCCCAGGAGTCACCACAGCTGGCAAAAGAGAACTGAGTTAATTTAGTGTGGGGAAAATGTAGTCTGCAAAAATATCTGTTATTTAGCTGCAAAATAAAATCCCTTTCAAGACCAGTTCTATAAGGAAAGGATTTATTTATACCTGACCCATGGAAAAAATAACTTTCTTCTAATAGATAAAATTATTTAAAGCATGAATTGTCATAGGTTGTGTAAAAATGTCACATTGAAAACAATGTGAAACTGAATTCCATTCTTTCTTCTTTTCTGCCGTTCCAATATACAGCGGTCATTGGGCCACCTGATGTGAAAGTGAAGTCTGAGTCTGGGTCCCTGCATGTGGATTTCATAGGGCCTTTTGCTGAACATGAACATGACAAGTGGCCTCTAAAGCAACATTATGGCTCGTGGAATTACAGAATACTGTACTGGAAGAAAGGCAGCGATACAGAGGTAACTTCTGCTTCCTGCATGCTGTGACCCCTTGACTTTGAGATATGCTCTTCTTGGTAAAACACTGTACTGATGAAGTTCTGAAAGCTAACAGTACTGAAGTAAAAACGTGTCTCTACTAATTACAGTGTAATAAAGTCCAGTCACTATAACTGGTATTCAGAGCAAATGGCAGATAGCTGTGTAGTTGAACAGTGGCATGGATATAATTTACTCTTTCCTTAATTAGAAATAGCTGCTACATTATGAGAGTTTATTCCTTCAGCTTAGTGATGATTTATTTGTGATGCAGTCTGCCCCACCAAATCTCTGTATTTTCACACATACAAGCAAGGGGAAACTCAGAAGCTGTAACATCAGCGGTGTCTGTGATCATGGCGATAAGCTGATTTAGATTCAAATCTCATGTCATTCAAGTATTTGTGCTCCTTGTGGGACTCTGGGCTTTGAATACCACCATGACTGAGGCCTTGGATTAACTGTGGTCACCTTCACCTCTTCAATTTCTACGAGTTGTAATTTGCTTTCTTCCTCTTGTGGACAGCCTCTTCCACAGACAAATCTGTTACTCATCTCCATGCAAAATGTAGGAGAAAGGTCATCAGTAATATATTAATTATAGGGTCATGAGTTCTATTACGGGAAAAAAGAAAGCCCTTTACCAGAAGATACCAGTCACAGTATAATTAGTGCTTTGTACATCAGTACAATTTTCATATAATAGAACTCCACTACATAGAATTCTGATTTGTTTTTATTACCCTGCAAAATTCTTTGGTGTTCAATTCCAGAAAATGAGAGGTCATTGTTTCCCAAAAAACAGACTGGTTTTCGATTTCCAGACTACAAGAAATGAAGGTATTCATATCAGAAATAGTGTGGCCAGCAGGAGTAGGGTGGTGATTGTCCTCCTGTACTCAGCACTGGTGAGGCCGCGTCTCGAATACTGTGTTCAGTTTTGAGCCCCTCACTGCAAGAGAGACACTGAGGTGCTGCAGTGTGTCCAGAGAAGGGCAGTGAAGCTGGTGAAGGGTCTGGAGCACAAGTCTGATGAGGAGCAGCTAGGGGACTGGAGTTGTTTAGCCTGGAGAAAAGGAGACTGAGGGGGGAGACATCACTCTCTACAACCACCTGAAAGGACGTTGTAACGAGGTGGGTGTTGGTCTCTTCTCCCAACTAACAAGTGATACAACAAGAAGAAACGGCCTCCAGTTGCACCACAGGAGGTTTAGATTGGATATGAGGAAAAAAGCCTTCCTGGAAAGGGTTGTCTAGTGTTGGAACGGGCTGCGCAGGGAAGTGGTTGAGTCATCATCCCTGAAGGTATTTAAAAGAAGTGTAGGTGTGGCACTTAGGGACATGGTTTAGTGGTGGACTTGGCAGTGTTACGTTTATAGTTTGACTCAATGATCTCAAAGGTCTTTTCCAACCTAAACAATTCTATGATTCTATAAATTTTTATAGGAATCAAAGCAAAAGGCATAGACAATGTAACTTCATAGGTTGTTTTTTGAAGTGAATGCTTGCTCAAAATGTTGAAGCCTACTTATGGAGTCTTCTCACTCGAGAAAGAATCTGTTACTTCATAATAGGACATGTTTTAGGGATTCATATACTCTGTAGGGACCGCATAGTTAGAAGGACCTAACCAATCACGCCTTTAGAGAGCAAGTTGCATCTGCTGTCAGTCACTTAATATCTTCCACAAGCCCTTTAATTTCTCTCTCTTTTTCTTTCTTTTATCTAGTTCATCCATCCTGCTCACTCCATCTCAAATTAAATTATGTTTGTCTGTGACAGCACCCTTAGTTGATCCCATTTGGTTAGGTGATCATTTCTCTCTGCAAGCAGATCTCATTTATCATGGGGCCTACAAGAAAGATGGGGAGAGGCTGTTCAGGAGGGCCTGTTGTGATAGGACAAGGGGTAATGGTTTTAAAATAGAGGGAGGTAGATTCAGATTGGATATTAGGGAAAAAATTTTTTACCATGAGAGTTGTAGAACACTGGAACAGGTTGCCCAGAGAGGTGGTGGATGCTCCATCCCTGGAGACATTCAAGGCCAGGTTGGACGAGGCCCTGAGCAACCTGATCTAGTTGGAGATGTCCCTGTTCCTTGCAGGGGGGTTGGACTAGATGACCTTTGAAGGTCCCTTCCAGCTCTAACCATTCTGTGATTCTATGATTCTATGTCTTTGTAGGCCTCTTTAGCCTAAAACTTCATTAATGCTGCTAGAAGCAGCCAGAAAGTCAGTGGAGGGAGAGGTCTCACTCTCTAACCACAGGTGAAATCAATGTAGAGTTATCAGTTATGTGAGAGAGGCAGGGGATTTCATTCTGCCTTTGAAAGCCTTATTCACGTTGCAGCTATAGCTGCTAAGATTTGTCCTACTAAATGTAATTTTAATTACTTAGCTAGTCCATTTACCGGACTTGTGCTTTTCAAATTTTCTGTATTCTTCTCTGTTACTAGGTAATTCACATAGACACTAAACATAACTCTGAAATATTATCTCAGCTGGAGCCATGGACAATATATTGTATTGAAGTGCAAGCAGTTATCCCCGAGTGGAACAAAACGGGGGAACTGAGCGGAGAGCTTTGTGAGCAGACAACCCACAACGGTAATACCTGGTGCATCCCAACAGGGCACATGCTGTAGGGAACTAGGAAATGTGCAAAGCCATTCAAAATTAAAATCAGTGTAACATATGGACCTTCCAAAAATGGATGCATTTGTTACTTCAGTGTTGTTTGGTGATTAATACGTGTGCACCTTTGGAAGCAAAGGAGTTGAAAACAAACTGCAAGCGATATAGCACCGGTGGCATGATGTTTTACTTTCCTGCGGAGGCCTGAAAATCAGAGTTAAATGGAGCATAGGCTGTTCACTGATCACACTCTGTGCTGGAATTTCTTTTACCATTAGCCGTATTCATTATCTTATGAAAGCCTTTGTTCCATATTATCTGTACCTGAGAAAGGGATTGGACCCTGTGTTGCAGTCTGCGTCATCTGTGACTATGTTGCCAGTGTCTGCCATCATGCTCTTTCTCTGTGACACACAGCAGTTATTAATCAATAACACACACAATTATTTTGTCTCAATGCTTTCCTTTAAATTTTGAAGGCAGTTGAGTACCAAAAGCACTTTACTTTCCAGCCATGCCACCCTAGCTGCTGCCTGTGGAGTCCAGCAATAACCACCATGTCGTCTGACGCTGTCGTCTTAGCATGGAGCTTTATGTCCCTAGTTAAAAGAAGGGATAGAGTCCAATACTGTCTTTTTCACAGGCATAACATGTATTTCAAGTAACTTACACCCTCGGAAAACTTGTGGAAAATCAGAGACACAAGTTGATGAGGAAGCCATTTGGGGGAAGCCTGGGGAAGCTACTGGGCTAATCTGTTTCTCATATGTTTTTCCTCATAAAATGTTTCCTCCTATATTTTTCCCACGTGTATATTATCTACCTGCACTGCAGTTGAATTGCAGGTCGATTTTGATGGTGGTGTTGCTTGTTGTTTCATGGCCAGAGCAACACTTAACGAATGTAGGTTGGTTTAAAACATTTATACAGTGATGTATGGATACAGCTTCATTCCCATTGCCTGTTGTGAAATACCTGTGCACGACATAATTGTTTTAAAGGCTCAGTAGTTTAGAATTTTACAGACTTTTGTTCTCTGCTGACTTTACTTTGCTACTATTTTTGCAGATCTCTTCAAAGGTGGAAGCCCATACTCTGGTAGTGTTATGTGTCAACTCCCACGCTCGCTAAACACCAAAGAGTGTACAATAGCTTTTTACATTATATCACCTTGTGGATGGTTCTGTTGGTCTTTTTTCTTTTAATCATTTGCCTGGTATTGCATGTAGAATCACCAGTATGTGTAACTGTAAATGTCTAAATATGGTGGCTTGTAAGCTTACTTTATTGAGAAATTCCTCCCCCTGTTTAGACTAAAAATTGAAGAGCTAAGAGGTATTTTGCATCTGGAAACATAGACTTATATTTGCAGTCACAATTTTGTAATAGTTTGGGGTTTTTTAATTCTGTAGAGAAAGCGATAATTTGAAAATTATATATTCAGAAATTAATAATCGCGGTTTTAATATTTTTTTCCTTATCTCTTGCAGGTGTAACTCCTGTGTGGTTAATTGTGACTGTCCTTATAGGATCGATGTTGGTCGTTGTAATATCCGTTCCTGTTTGTTTCTTTTCCTTTTTGTCTCTATATCGACTCACCAAACATGTTTTCTGCCCGTCGTATATTTTCCCACAACACTTGAAAGAGGTTTGTTTTCTACCTAACACAATTAAAATCAGCCTTTTCAGCAGAACCGCCCACCTTTCAAAGGCTCTCTGTGCCAAAACCTTTAGAGCTTCTTTTATTTTGCCTTACTTCATTTGGGCCTGATGGCTGGCCATCTGTGAAGTGCAGACTGTTCTGAGGGGGTTTTAGACTACAAGGAATGATGCTGGTTATCTCTTTTTATATAGTTATTGTGTATGGTAACACTCACTCTTCTGCCAAACGTAAAAAGCCATTCAAATAAGCATAAATGGTGAAGTTGTGAGCTTCACATGGAAAAAGCTGACAAAGGAAGGTACTTTTCAGTGTGAGAAAGGTAGTAGAAGTTAGTTTATTTGATATTTAATTTCTGGCATTACGAGTTCATAAATTTTGCATGAACGTTACCTCAGTTTTTTCATCATGTTCTGTGGCACTGCGTAGACATAAGTAAGAAGCAGTGAAATTGGACTTCCTTTTGAAGTAAACCGATGTATAAAAAACTATAAAATACTGTCATTCTGAATTGTTCTGCACAGAATGGTCAAAAATATTTAAAAGCTGAACAACTTAAAAACTGGGCATAGGCTTTTAATCCTAAAGCAACTGCCTAATTTGTAATATGAAGCTTCATATGGCTTAGAAACAGGATGTTTTCTTTCTTTTTAAAGTGGGAGAATAACAGGTGTTAGTCTTCAGTTCCTCTTTTTAGGTAGTGAACAACTGACTGTCTGTCTCCACTATCTCATTTTAGACTTAAAATTGCACATTTGTTCTCCAGAAACAAAGTTAAATGCAATAGTGAGTCTTAGGTAAAGAATATAGTGAAATCTGAAAATTGAAGATGAAATGAGAGCTATGAATCTTAGCCATTACTGTTGGGGAACACCACCAACCCTGTTACCCATATAGCAACTTAAAAAGGCTGTATTAGAATCTTCTTCAAGAAACAAGGCTACACAGAGCGTTATGTACGCTGAAGTTGGCAACCTATACTCTTCTGAGTTTCCTGCAGTTTCTCAGGATCTTCCCTTTTGGCTCATTTGGAGTTCAGCAGACAAAGGCTTTGCAGCTGACTTGGCAATCGTCTTGTGCTTGAAGTTGAGCACATGCTCGGCACACAGGAGTGTGCTGAAGCTGGAGCTTAGCTGTTGGGAAGGTCGTGTTGCTCTGATCAGTACAGGATATGGTCAAATTTCATTTTGCTCACAGGTTTCTCACAAGAAGGGGAGAATTTTCGTTGTGTGCTAGTGTCTTATAGTAGTTAATCACAGTAACCAAAGGTCCATCGTGCTTACCTAAAATGACATTTATCAAAGGCAGTGATTTCACTACATGAACGTTTGAGAGAGCAGTTTACTGACAGAACATTTCAAATCACACCATGCTAGAAAAAGATCTAATAGTAATAATGTTTGTCTTTACTTTTGTAATTACAGTGAACAGGACTCCTGATAAAGCAGCTTGTTTCCCATGTAAAATGCACTAAAGTAATAGGCAGGAGTCAGGTCACAAGAAGAAAATGCAGTCGTACTCATCCAGACACTACCAGTAAAATGAGCTGTCACTTCAGCTGCCAGAATGAGTGGTTGACATGTTATTGCTGTGTTAAGTAGGTGTGCTGCTCTTGTGTTGACATTCAAAATGCAGTCTCATGACATCCCATAAAGTCCATGTTGATTTTTGAGGCTGGTTCCATCTTATCAACAGAACAGGGGGTGGGAGGAAGTTGTGATATTTCGGTACTAAAATTAGGTCTTCTTTCTCACCAAACTGCATAGCCTCACAAATCTCCCTCCTTTTCCTTTACTTGACTAAGTGGTTATAGTTTATGTTGACATTTAAAGCATCACTATTTGATGTCTAAGCAGGCAGAGCAGCTCTCTGAGGTGGCAGGAGCAATTCACATCTTTTGGAGCTATTTGACAAACCTCTCTGAGAATTCCTTCGCCTACAGTCAAGTTGCTGTTTTTAGGTTTTGTTTCCAAACAAAAGCTAAGTTATTTTATTTTTTTAAGAAAGTTTATATTCCAAAGAAGTCACTAATCCCTGGGGTATCTTCCTGCAAATAAAGGCATTTCCAGCTTGCTTCCAAGCCTTGCACAGGATGTTAAAGTGAGCACAGAGGTTATTACATTGTTGCCTCTCTGGGACTTCTAAGGATTGAGAAAGCCAATTGATGTGTGGAAAACGATACAAAAACATATTTCTAAGCAAACAGGATGGTATGGCTGGTGCAGCCTAATTCTCATTTCCTCTTTCCTTCACAGTTTTTGAGCAAGCCTCCCAGTAGTTCGCAGTTTTTTTCTTCGCTTCCACATGAAGAGGATCTTTTTTATGACAAGGTAACTGTCATTTCAGAAGAATCCAAAAATCAAAGCGATGAGACAGGAGATGAGGCTAGCAAGACAACAGAGCACCTTCAGGACTCTGAACAAGAAGATTCTGATTCCAGAATAGTACCAGCTTCAGAAAAGGCCTAAATGCACTCCTTATGCTTCATTCAAACCAAAAAAAAAAAGCAAATGGGCTGCTGAGTTTATCTTCTTATTGCTGCATTCTTAAGACAGTGAAAATTATTCTATGAAGTTGTGTACTTTTGACAGAATCGTACAATTTTTTTAAAGTACAAGAGACTTGGACTATAAATGAGGAATTAAACGATACGTAATTTTTGCCACTGTTGGTAGCAGCTCACTGTTAACTTACAGCAATACCTGGGACTGTATTATGACATTAATTTAAAAAGCAAATATTGTATATATAAAATACCAGTTAATTTAACTTTGATGAACTATTTATTGCAAAAGCTAATCAAAATGGCATGTTGTATAAGATTTGTAAAACAAAATCATATTTTATAAAGACCTGATATGACTTTTTTTTAATGAGAAGTTGTGTGAGAATATCCCCGGTGACATAATCTTTCTACTGAGTATTTTTTTACCTGATGCAAAATTGTAAAGTTATTATGATAGTATGAACTTGGAATGAATAAACCAAACACAAATATTCTGTGTGTTTTGCATTGCAAAATGTTACTCATACTTCATCACCAAGGATAATGGGAACATGCCGGTGCACTGCCAGATAGTCCTCTGTGTTCAGGTATTGCTCAGTCCCCTGAGCCTTGGCCCCGCAGTTTCTATGTCTAATTAAATTTTGCCTACCTAATCCAGAATCCACTGAAGTCAGTGGAAAACTTGGCAGCTGAAGTGGGAGTTAAAAGGCAGGTTCATTTTATTTATCTACTGATACAAATTCTTAATTCAAAAAAAGTAAATCCAGATTGATGTGACTCCCATGCTACATAATACCATCTCACCTGCATAGCCCTGGTCATGCATATGAAGGTTACGTCCACACCAACGTTGAGGCGTAAAGTGTGACCCTTGCACTGTGCGCTAATTTTGTGAGTGACAGATTTTTTGTGTGTGTGTATCATTACATCAAAACGAGAGTGAAAAATTAAATTCTGTCAGCAAAAGTAACTTGCCACGAGTGCAGTTGTGTGTAAATCGTAACTCGATTGTGGGAATTGCAAAATTTTTGGCTACGGTTTTGAGGTTTGTTAGTTACCGTGTCAATATTCACTTCTTGAAAACTTGCAGGAAGAAAAGATACGGAGAACAGGCGTTGATTCTTTGAACCACCCAGCTATGTGTAATCTGCACACAATTTTTCTGAACTTTTCAATTTTCATCATATTTTGTTTTAATGTGAAAAAATGGGGAAGCATTTTAATTTGGGGGTTTTTTAAAGGCATTTTGTTTCACTGCTGCTTTTCTTCACCTCTCACCAAAGCTGCTCTGTGAGTGCTGATCCTAATGAAGCCTCATGCCCGCTATCTGGTACACCTCTCCACTGGAAAAATTCAGCTCCCTGTGTGTTCCCTATCCCCCCTTCCACAGTAGCAGCCTCTTCTGTAGGTTCTTTTTTTTTTTTTTCCTCCCTCTTTGGCTTTCAGAAAGGCAAAAAACCCATAGCCTAGCTCGTATGACCAATGCCTGTGCTAGTTGGCTGGGCAGCTGCTGACAGAAGCGAGTTGACATTTCCTTGCCTTTTCCTCACTCTTTTAGTAGAACTGCCTTCATCTATTTGGAAGCTGATTTTCATGAAAGAGCAGGAAGTTACTGTCTATCAAATGCAGCTGAAATCAATCAGCTGGTTCAAAGGTTACGATAAGGGCACAGATAAGGTAGTCCCACGTGTTGTGCTACTTCATTACAGGTTCGTTGGTAAGCCACATTGGCGGAGAGAAGAAAAATAATCTTGGCTATTCAGAGATACAGTCTCTTTAGATTAAAGCAGGAAGAATGCATGCAAGAACATGGTCTTCAAAATGCTGAGAGGTTGGCTTCCCTCATGTAAAAAGAGGAAGCGTTTCTTATGTCTTTGCCAAAACAAATTGTTGTACTATCACATGAGAGAAAAGGGAAAGACTCTGTTCCCAGAATACTGCTTCCTCTTTCAACACAACCAGACACGTGGGGAAAGAAAGGATTTGTCCTGACCACTTTGTTTGTTTAACTTTTCTTTGACACGGAACATGGTGTCTTTAAGGAAACAGCTGGTTTAAGTTCACGTGAGCCCACCTTTAACCTACTGTCTATATCATCATCAAAAAGCCTTTGCATAGTGAATTCCAGAATGAAAAGTATATTAACATCCCAGCTGCACCACGACGAGCATGAAATAGGAATAAATTCCCCGCCAAAGTTTCGAGAAGGACCGGAGACCTGGATGATCCTAGCAAAGGTTTAGCCCTCAGTCATGCCATGCTCCAGTTGCCTGTGGCCATCAGGCTGACAGAGCTGTTAGACTACACCATTGCTAATCTTATTCCAGTGCAGATAACTTGGTAAACAAAGTTAGGAGATTATATGCCACACAGAATAGAAATGAAGGCTCCAATGCAGAATATATTTAATAAAGATCAGCCTGAAAGGGCAGAGAGACATTCTGTCCAATCCCAATTCGATTATCTGGTGTCAGAAGTCCTATTTCATGTAGAGCTCCCCTTGTAGTCAGAGCATCCTCTAACACTGATGTCTGCTTGCTTGTCCACTCTCCCTTCATCACATAAGCATCCAGCACGCGCATCTGTGCAGCGTAGCAAAGCATCATTCGTACCCCTGCTTATAAAGGAATTCAGAAGCACTGTTAAACAATTTGACCTTGTGAGGAGGACTGTGATCGATGCTTCACTGCTGACTTCTCACTTCAGGTTAAATCGCTTAGCTGCATCGTCCTTGTAATTCCCTCAGCTCTTAACCGAAGATTATGACATGCAGATACTGCGGTGATGGGAGAGACAGAAGCCCCCTGAGCAAGCAGACGGACATCGCGTGCCTAACAACAGAGCAAGCAGGAGAGGTCTGTAGCTAAAGTGTACAGCACAGCCAGGCTGTCCAACGCATCGTGAGGAGGACAGGGGAAGCTGTATGTTTGGTGACTGTTAGAAGACAGATGTAGCTTGCTGAACCAAGCACGATGACTCCTATTTTCTTCGCTAAATTCCACTCTTCTGACCTCAAGAGAGGGTTTGTGACTAAAGAGAGCTCAATAAGCTGTACTTCAGAGCTCCTACACGTGGTGCTCGTTGAGACCTGACTTGCGGTGAACGTGGAGCGTGTTCACCTCCAGGCATGCTGAAGGAGTTTGCCACAGACAAATGAGGTTCTTCTTCCACACATAGAAGGAACTTCATGTAAAATTTCAGGCACATGATGCAAAGCACAAATACAGAGCAGTGCAACAGGGATAGGAAGAATTCACGTCACTATGAAAAGGGAAAGCCCGACTCATTTTTCACTTCTGACTTCTCACCTCTGACATATTTTTTTCACCTCATTTCATATTAACCTGACTAAAACCCAACTAAGCCATTAACTTCTACAGCTTTTACTCACACATTAAGCAGCTGTTCCTGGGGATTTTTTGATTTTCCCAGTGTTCTGTTATTTAATAGGCTAAGACCCAGTAAATCAGTTACAGTTAGATAAAAGGACTAAGTGACATGGAATTATGTATTCAGAAACTCTAATTCTAGCCCCTTGGGAGTCCAAGGCAAATCCCTTGGGCTCTCCCAAGACAGTAGCTCCTTCAGAAGGTAACTGCCCAGCATCCTTCTCTGTAAGAGCATCTCTTTCCTTGATGACTACAAAAAAAAAAGAAACTAGGCTACTTTTTCCTTTTAGGCAAGGTTAGTCCATATAAATACCTCTTGGATGTCTTGTATTCCTTCTTTCCTCTCTACAGGGAAGTTGGGAATCTGGTTGTGACTGGCACTGAAGGCAGGTATGGCTAGGGTCAGGTATCACGAGGCCACTTGAGAGGCATTAAAGCTTTTACTTTGAAAGGTCAGCCTTTCCTAAGAGCTTCTAAAAGCAGTCTGGACTTTTTTCTTCAGACTGTCTTGCAGTTTGGTTTGCTTCAGAAGTCTTCCTGTTCCAAGCTGAGTCTTCACAGGAAGCATTTGTAGCTGAGAGCCTTCTTCTTCAGCCACAAAAGCCACAGCTTCACTGAGATGTGTAAAATGAGCCAAAAGGCCTGGAGACAAGGTGCAGCCTCTGGCTGTACCCAAAGGGGTTGCATGGCCCGACAAGGACCCCAGGCTGTACATGGCACCTAATGCCTCTTCAGAGAAGCAACAATTTAGAGAAGAGTTGATTTTGAGCTAAGCTTGTGGAGAATACGATGAAAATGAATCAATAAATTAGGCAAACTTGTAACTGTGTTATGATTTAAACTGCAAAGTATGGAAGTATGCTGCTAACCCTGGCACAGCATGCCAGGGGTTTCGGCGAAGTGACGAGTAAAATAGACTACTTTGAAGACCTGGGAATTACTGGAAAAATATTTTAGACATGAAATGCAAAGCAGAGCAGGATGACTAAGGAATAGAGAAGTAGGAAAAACTGAGAGAGAGCAGTCTAGGCTCATGTTGAACAAAACAGATTACAGAAGAGGGCAATACGGTAAGATAATAAGAGAAGGAACAGGAGTTTAGCAAGTTCTGGCCAAGGGAGTGGAGCAAGCATTTCAGTGAGGAAGGGAACACCAGAGACCACAGTCAACCAAGGGACTAGGGTTGTGGTTGCCCACCAGCTCCAAATTTTTCTTTTGTCTCTCCATATTGGTAACTTTAGTATCTTCCCTCCCCAGCAGATCCTGGAGGCATCAGGGAAGGCTGGCTGGCTGCAGAGCACAAATTTGCATCTGCTGGCTGCCTGGCCAGAAAGAGTCCTGCTGAACAGCATAGCCAGAAAGGCTTCCAGATACTTTACACGTATGACAAGCTATAGAAAAAGCTTTTAAATAGATTATTAACCAGAAACACAGCATAAGAAATTGTGATATTGTTACCCATTTTTTTCTGAGGCAGGTTGGGAAATAACCATCTACTTGGACTGTCTGGCATGACATCCTTGTCTCTAAATTGGAGAGACATGGATTTGATGAATGGACCACTAGATGGATAAGGAATCCACTGGATGGTCACACTCAAAGTGTTGCAGTCAATGGCTCGATGTCCAAGTGGAGGCCAGTGGTGAGTGGCGTTCATCAGGGGTCAGTATTGAGACCAGCACTGTCTAGAATCTTTGTTGGTGACATGAACAGTGGGATCAAGTGCACCCTCAGCAAGTTTGCTGACGACACCAAGCTGTGTGGTGTTGTGGACACACTGGAGGGAAGGGATGCCATCCAGAGGGACCTTGACAGGCTGGAGAGATGAGCCTGTAATAATCTAATGATGTTCAACAAGGACAAGTGCAAGGTCCTGCACGTGGGTCGGGGCAATCCCAAGCACAAGTACAGGCTGGGCGGAGAATGGATTGAGAGCAGCCCTGAGGAAAAGGACTTGGGGGTGCTGGTTGAGGAGAAGCTCAACATGAGCCGGCAATGTGCGCTTGCATCCCAGAAAGCCAATCATATCCTGGGCTGTATCCAAAGAATGATGGCCAGCAAGTTGAGGGAGGTGATTCTGTCCCTCTACTCTGCTCTCCTGAGACCTCACCTGCATTCAGCTCTGGGGCCTCCAACATAAGGACATGGAGCTGTTAGAGCTGGTCCAGAGGAGGGCCACGAGGATGATCTGAGTGCTGGAACACCTTTCCTATGAAGACAGGCTGAGTTAGCTGGGGTCGTTCAGCCTGAAGAAGAAAAGGCTCCAAGGAAACCTTATAGCAATTCAACTCTAACATCACGTCACTTAAATATTCTCTCATTTCTACTCCCTTCTCTCAGCTCCTGTTGTTTACATTACACTTTATACAACTAGATTGCAAGGTCCTCAGAGCAAGGACTTTCTTTTCCAGTCCATGTGAGTAATGTAGTTACAAAGATGATGTAAATCGGAACTGAAGCTTTAAACATGGGTTAGATTTTCAGACATGCTGATGTAATGGTACAACCAGGCTCTGAAACTCACCCTAACCAAGCACAACTTGCTGATTATTATGAAATATTATCTGTGAAGATGAAATTTGTAGATGTATTACTGTTAGGCATTTTGAAGATACTAGGTAGGTCTCCATGGGCTGTAAAAAGACAGGTTGACAGCAGGCTTTCCACATTCTTCCAGCCTGGTTGATGCAAATTACAACATCTCTGTCCTTCAAAACTTCATGCATTGTTTTGACCAGATGCTTATGTTTTATTTACCTGAGTTTTGTCATGTGCTGAAAATATTCAGCTGTCTCATGGCAAAAAATATTTCTGATATATAGAATCATATCTGTCCCAAAACCAACTTTGTCCTTGTAGATCTTAGGGCGCAGAGTCAAAAGAAAAGGGCAAGAACTGAACCTAAGGGTCTTTCCAGAACTTCACTAGCATGAGAATAAAACACAGGCAAAGAATATGTCATCTCAGCAACAGTGTGAGAGCAGCTGTGAGAAACAATGGACTTCAGCTCTTGTCTTTGCACTGGAGACTCTGCAGAAGCAGGCACTGAGGCCTTCTGACTCTCATGCAGCAAGAGCCACTCTCACAACTCTGAAAGCCTCCCCTGGAAGCAAGACCTTGCGCACATTTTTCATAAAGAGAAAGGGTAGTTTGCTAAAGCAAGTAATAAAAAGATTAAGACTGGTGTCAAGCATCGTCCTCGTTATCCTAGAGGACTCACTTGCTCCTCTGCTGGTGGCTGAAGCGTTTAATAGGACACCCGGACCATATGGAGGAATTCTTTACCCCTTAAGATGCTACAGAAGAAAAGGAGGTGGGGATTACAAGGTAGAGGAGAAGCACTACCTGGAAGGCTTGAATTAGCTGATCAGTTCTCATCTCAAATGATAACTGTGTCTTGGACAATTCCTGCAAAAGTCAGGAAGAAATTCCCACTATGGTACAAACCTGCAAAGATTCAGAAACCAGTATCAGAAATCAGGGGTGTAACACCCGGTCATTGGATCTTTGCAACAAATAAAGCCACAGGGCAGTTGGTCAGATTGAAGTGCAAATTAGAATGAGAAGAGATACTGAAATATTTCAGAAGACTTTAACTGGTATTATATGGCTTTCCCCGATGTGAAATACCCCGGTCCCAATGAGATCAAAGTCTCAAAAGCAAATTGCTTGTAACACATGAAGGAAGAACTTGCATCACATATGTAGATACGTACCTGTTTTGATTGACAAAAGAGTTTATTTGTGGACAATTCCTCAACTCGAGCCTTGCTACAGTTCATGCCATGCTCCCTTTTAATAATTTCTGACAGCTTCAAGGATGGTCATCTTGTTATACTCTTCAGGTATGAGTAAATCACCTACTAAACTCTTCATGAAATTCTTACACAAAAACTTCAACCCCTTTATTGTTGGGTAATAATTTGGAAGTAAGGAGGGACATCTACTTTCATGTGAGCACTGCAGTTCAACCACACTTCATTCAAGAAACATAGAAATAGAGCCCAAATATCCAAACACAGTGCTGGGAAAGAACCAGGTAAGGTTCTTTAATACATACTTCACTTGTAATGTTTTTAGCTTCTGAAACTATGTAGAAAAACTATCACTGAGCTGCAGAATATCAATATATTGAGAAAAATTTGATCTAATTCCTTTCAGTGAACATCAATAAACTTTGTGCACAAGGCAGAAGTAGAAGGTTGTATTCTAACTTTAGTATTTTTTCGTAATATCTTACAAGATACTGTCACAGACAAGCTAAGGGAAACTTTTAGGCAAAAAGAGATGAATGTGGGGCTTATAGTAGGTCATAAACTATAAATGAGTCAATGTCTCATTGTGGTGAAAGAGGCAAATGCCATACAGAATACACTAACTGCACTATAGTCCACAAAACACATAAAATAATCCTTCCAGCTATTTAACACTAGCAAGGCCATGCGGAGAGCTATATCCAGTGCTGGGAAAAGTCAGGAGAAAAAGTATGCTTTGTGAAGGAAGATGGTATTATGTGGTCTGCTAAAAAGAAGTCTGATGGCCACATAACGACAGTCTTAAAAAATGTGAAAGGCTTCTGAAAACAGGAAATGAATAATCTATGCTATATAGCCATGACAAACATGAAAGCAGTTCCAAGACTGAAACTGCTTCAGCCTGGAGAAGAGAAGGCTCCAGGGTGATCTTATTGCAGCCTTCCAGTACTTAAAGGGAGCCTACAGGAAAGCTGGAGAGGGACTTTTTACAAGGGCATGTAAGAATAGGAAAAGGGGCAATGGCTTTAAACTGAAAGAGAGTAGATTTAGATTAGGGATAAGGAAGAAATTTTTCACTCTGAGAGTGGTGAGGCACTGGAACAGGTTGCCCAGAGAAGTTGTAGATGTCTCATCCCTGGAAGTGTTCAAGGCCAGGCTGGACGAGGCTTTGGGCAACCTGGTGCAGCGGAGGGTTTCCCTGTCCATGGCAGGGGGGTTGGAACTAGATGATCTTTGAGGTCCCTTCCAACCCAAACTATTTTGTGATTCTATGATTCAATGACTGCAATAAGACAGACATGGGGAAAAGTTTTCTAATGATGAAAACAGAAAAAGTATAGGAGAGAGTGGCTGAGAAGTGGCATATTTAAAAACCAACACCAAAACCAAACCAAACCAACAAATAAACCTACAAACACACACACAAAAAACAAACAAACAAATAAAAAACAACCAAAAACAAACAAACAAACAAACAAAAAAACCACACAAAAAAACCAACCTAAACTAAAAACAAATGTCCATTAGGAAGGGAGTAGATACAACTGATCCTGCCTTGGGGCTGTACTGTGAACCACTGGACTCCCTAAGGTCCTTCCTTCCTGAACCTATGTTTCTATGCTTTTCAAACAAGATGAAACAGTGTTGTCTGCTTCTTTTATCCTGTTCCAGAGTTGACATGAGAAGAAGCAAATTATTTCTCCTTTGTCTATCAGCCAACTGAAATAAACTCAGTGGAGCCTGAATGGCTTGATTTCCTCCATCACACGCATATTTTAACATTGACATTGATGACCACAGGAGCACACATTGTCTTCCCTTCTGTTTGGTTGCCTGTGTACTGGAGATAGAGGTTCTCTTCTAAGAGATTGTATCAACATCAGTTTCTGTTTCTTTCTTTTATAGTATCTGTGAGGAAGTTGCATTCAAACCTACATTTATTAGGTTACTACATCTTTCTATCAGCAATAAACTAGCAAGCTAGTTGTAGTTCATGATCTAGACCGCAAAATGGTTACAGTGAAGTGTGGTTTACATAAATAACTTGCTACAAAAATGTTTCCCTATAAACTCTCTGAGCACAAGATAACAGATTATCATAGAATAAATCTGACTCAGGGTCAGAAATGCCCTGCAACAATATATCACCCTAAGCATCACGTTATATCCATGCATTTATCTTCTACAGGCTCAACCATAATGCATCTCTTATTTCAGTAACAGCTCACTCTTGAAGTGCAGAATGGATTTTATATTTTCCCTGACACGGCTTTCATAGCTGATCAAACTTTATCATGATCAGCTCTGCCTTACAGATGTTTTTAACCAAACTCATCATTTTATTATCACAATACCCTATATCTTGCAAGAATATATTTTGCGTAATTCCTGCAGCCAACTCCTAACTTTAAAGGGTACAGTTTTCCTCCCACTAAGACAGGAAAAAAATGTACTAAGCTTTTAGCACTTTATGACTGCATTAGTCAAGAGCTGGCAGTCACATACGCTCAGTCACCAAAATTTTCACTTGTCCAAAGCCTTCCTCTCATCATCTAGCAAGTCCTGCTGCCATGGTCCATAGCCTTGGGCTCCCTACTTTGGTTTCAAGAGTGTGTGGGTGCATGGGAAGCTGAGAGAGGCCATAAGAACCCCTCTGATAGCAGTGGCCTGCTCCTACTCACCCTTCCTCCAGGCATTGCTCAGATTTCTGCAGCAACAGGCTTCTTATAGGTGTCTGCGTAGGTGTTCCTGTAAGTGCATGTGCGTCAGAACATACGACGCTTCCAGAAAACAGTGAGCCTTGTGTGCATATGTTGCACACGTGGCCTGTACATGTATAGCGAATACAGAACTCCTGGGTAAGGGTGGAGCAACCCTTGTGGGACAAGTCTGCTGCTTATATGCAATAATGTCCATCTTATGACAGGAAAGAGCTGTCTGGTATCAGCTTTGTTTGACCCCATCAGACTGTAGGTGTCTTCCTCAGCTGGAGACACACAGCATCGGTGATGCACAAAGTGAAGGTCTGTTTGGTGTCAGCCATTAATCCTGTGGACATAACAATGTCATTTGGGTTCCTCCTCAAGGAGACTGCCAACCTGGAGAGTCCGAGTTGTTGTTAGGAGCATGGCCAGGTGGCCAGCCAAGATCGGTATTAGAAAATTACCAAAGAATTGTTCACAGCAGACTAACAGGAATGTGGCTGCCACTGGAAAGGCTTGTCTCCTGAAAATTGCATTCCAAATATTTACGAGCTAATAAAAGGTTGTCTTTTCACTCTGTTTATCAAAGAGCACTGACAGGACAATAGCTGTGCTGAACGTTGCTTTTAAATCCTCTTGTTGAGATTTCAAAGGTACTGCAGCAATACTAATACACTGACTTATTTTTTTTACAGCTTCAGAAAAAGGATAAATAACAGCTTTGTCTTAAAGAGTAGTCAGTTCACACAAAATCACACAGGAAGTTGCGGTGAAGCTGACAATATTCACAGATTATGTCCTATTTTGTTACTTTCATCACAAAATGCTTTCTCCTCACTGATTGTCTATTGCCAACATCACATGATCATCGTGACAGATACGATGGCCCACACCGGAGTGGTACTTAATAGCCTATTATTCACTCAGTTCTGTTACACAATAAATACACTTCTGCATTATGTATTTATTGCATTGCATATTTATTGATCCAAATAAATTAATAGTAGAAACCAGAAACTAAAATTACATTGATTGTTTAAACAATTGGAATAGATTTGGACTGGATATTAGGAAAAAATTATTCACTGAAAGGGTTGTCAAGCATTGGAACCGGATGCCCAGGGAAGTGGTTGAGCTACCATCCCTGGAGTATTTAAAAGACGTGTAGATGGGGTGGTTAGGGACATGGTTTAGTGGTGGACTTGGCAGCACTAGGTCTACGGTTGGACTCAAGGATCTTCAAGGCCTCTTCCAACCTAAACGATTCTATGATTCTATGAGCACTTCACAAACTATTTTTTCTTTAAAGAAACTGTGCTAGGCACCTGTAGCATACTAGATAACATTAGACATCATGTATTTCAAAGGACATGGTTGTCCACAACCTCCTCTCCACAGCCTTGACTGTAATGGTATCAGCCTCTTCTCAACCATCAGTCTTTTTGATAGGACAGGTTTGAAGCTTTTACATCCCTGAGTTGGCTAATGCTGCATATACATGCATTTATTTTCAAGAAGCAATAGCATCTGCATTTCATAAGCACAGTTAAATACTAATGGTGCTGGCTTTTAACAAGCAAAACTGACACTGTGATTACCTGTTGATGACCACCTCAGAAAGGGAAATCATTGAAAGGTTATCACATAAAAGAAGATGATGCAAACCACAGAAATATTCTGTCCGGATAAAATTTTGCCATCTTAGATGGTATTAATGATTTGACTGCCTCATGGACTTGAGAAGAATCCCTGCACTTATGACCTGAAACAAAGTTGATTTTGTCGATTTTTGTATCTTGCCCTTTAGCAATCCTCAAACATTTCTTAAAACCTACAGGCCAAAAGAATTAAAGCTCCAGTTATGCATATCTCCATCAGTGTCCCGGAAGAGCCTAGGCTTAGTAGACATGCTTAGAGTATGTGTAGCACCTCGAAGCAGAAGAGGTACCAACAGCAGCTAGGAACATTTTTATCCAGAAGTATGGCTAGAAGGATTGTAATCTCCTCAAGCAACAAAAAAAATGCAATGTTTATAACACCTAGGATGTAGAGGGCATAGACCTTTGCCTACCGAAGTTTCAAATCCTCATATCTGAAAACATTGTTATGACCACTTAGGAGTTTGCTGCTTTGAGGGGGTAGGAAGTGAAAGGTAAACCCTGACTTCTACCCTCCCAACCATTGCAGCTGGGCAATCTCATGAAAAATATGAAACAGAAAAAGGGAAGATGAGTTCTTTAGTCATAAAACCAGAACTTCTACCTGCAGTAAGTGAGCTGGGTCCAAGCTGCACTTCAAGGACTGAAGCATGGGTGCTGGATTCAGTATTCACAGTAGCATTCATTCAAACATTCAAGAACCAGGGCAGATCGTACCAGAAAACAGACTGCCCCCTCCCCTGACAAGTGCTCTAACTATGGAATAAGAGGAATTACGTTCCCTCTTCATGACTCAACGCACCTCGTGTTTTCCCGATTTTTAATTTTATTTATGATTAAACCGAATGGGGCATTTTTTCGTGTGAGCTGTGTGAATGGGCTCTGATGACATTTATAGGTTGAACTAATGACCAGCCAGCAAAGAAAGGAGACGTGAGTGCTGCGAAGATAGCCTGCGAGAGTTGCACAACCACTACCGCCTGTGAGACTGGCACAACCACTACCCCCTGCCCTGGAGGGCGGCAGCCCCGTAGGGCCGGCAAGAACAATTCACACCCAGCACCCACCCTGCCAGCACCACGTCCCTAGTTTGCGTTACTTGGGCCACATCCAGCAACGCAGCGGCTGCTGCGCGCAGATAAGACCGGAGAGTCACGCCTCCACCTGATACCAGTGACCCTCGGGGAGATTCCTCGCACCCGCCGGGAAGCGCAGGCAGCTCAGCACAGCCTGCCGCTTCTGCCCGCGACCCGGAGCTCGGCCTCCCCACTCCTCCCGCTGCTGCTTCTGCGAAACCCGGGAGCGCGCAGAGTTATCGGGGCTTTCTGCGGCTGCGCAGCATCCAACCTCCCCTTCCTCCCTCTAAGTGACACCTCCTCCTGCCGCCACCGGGGAACACAGGTCTGAGGGAGCACCAGTCTCCCGGAGGACAGGCAGGCCGCCAGCCCTCTGCATGCTGACCGCTGGCGTTTTGTGCTTCGCCCGCCCGGCCCGGCAGCCCGCGGTAGCCCCGTCCCCGCTGCCGGTAGCGCGTCGCGGAGGCTGCCTGCGCCTGCGCAGCGCCCGGGGTTTCCGGTGAACGGTTCGGGCGCTGGTTGTGCCGAGGGACGGATGGACGACGGAGCGGCGGTGGTGGTGGTGGTCGGCGTGGGACGCGCGGCTGCGGCGGCGTTGTGGTCCTGCCTCCTGGTCCTGCTGCCCCTACGCTGCGCAGGTGGGTCCCGGTGAAGCGGGCAGCGCAGGGCACGGAGCGGCACCCAGTGCCCGTTCCCGAGGGGGAGCGCGGGGAGCGGGCGGCGGCTTGTGCTGCGGCTGCCCTGCTGTGGGGGGCAGGCACGGCACGGGGGTCCCCGGCAGCCTCCCGCCGAGACGTACGGCTGCGGGCACGCCTGCCCCGGCCCTGCAGCGGCTGCCCGCCCGCTGCCCCGGCCTCGGGCGCGGTGAGCGTGGGCGTGGGCCCGGAGTCCGCTGCGTAGGCGCCGCTGCGGGGATGCAAACGCATCTAGGCCTTAGGCCTGGATAGGGGTGTCTGCGTGGGCACGCAGGGCTCGGTCTCTGTCGAATGCCTTGGGTTTTGTTCTATAGTGAAGTGGCTGTCTTCATCCTGTCTGCTTCAGGCTCGCTTGCCGTCTGTGAATTGTAGCGGCTGTAGCTTAAGTGTAGGGCAAACAGGTTTTTGAATCGTATTGATTTGCTTGAAAGGTATAGAATCGTAGAATGGTTGGGCTTAGAAGGGACCTTAAAGATCATCTAGTTCCAACCCCCCTGCCATGACGGAGCCTGAAGTACAAACAAGGAAATAAGAGAAGTAGAATTGCAGGATGAGGATTTCGTCTCACAGGATAGTAACACATGCCATCTCTTACATCCTTAAGCAGCAAGTAACAACAATTGCACAAAACATTTTTCAAGAGGAAAATATTGTGCAGCCCCTATAAATTGCCTTCCTGTATGTAGGACATTGTGACATGAAACAGAGAGTATATGGGCTAAGCTAGTTTGGACAATGGGAAAATTATAGCCATGGGCTAGTGTGTGCACGCTGCTTCTGATGCCACCTAAACTCCTAAATTCTGTATAAGACATTGTATTGTTCTAGTTTGACATACCCAAAAGAAGACTAGAGAGAGACTGTTTTCAGGAATCCACACTTCATGGTAGGATTCAGGCAAAGAAGCAGTTCTGGGACCTCTTCTCTTTCTTTGTTTTCTTTCAGTCATTTGGTTTGTAGGTGAATTGCGTATTTCAGTCCCAAACTGGAAGCACTGTGATACATGCAGCTACTTTGATTAAGCCACACATATTATAGCAAATGACTAACATGCCATATACTCCTTCTAGAGTTAGAAGTCATTGCTCTGCTACAGTAACTTCTCACATTCTGCCTTATCAAAACCAGCAGTTCCTCTCTGCTGCTCCTGTCTTAGGACCATAGAACGGTTAGGGTTGAAAAGGACCTCAGAGATCATCTAGTTCCAACCCCCCTGCCATGGGCAGGGAAATCCTCCACTACACCAGGTTGCCCAAAGCCTCATCCAACCTGGCCTGGAACGCCTCCAGGGAAGGGACATCCACAACTTCTTTTACTAAAAGTCTTTTACTGCTCTTGCAGTAAAAGCTCTTCCTGGTCCTCTAGAGCACTTTTCTGCCCAAAGAACCAGTAACAGTTGGGTTGGTTTTGGCGTGTGTTTGGTTGTGGTGTTTTTTTATATTTTTTATCACATATAACAGGCCTCCTTTCCTTCCTATGCTAAAAGGTTGAGCTGAAGTTTCCATTGATTCTACCACATACTTAAGGTGATAAACAGTGAGCCATTATGTACTCTTAGCAGGATTTCCCCTTTGCTGCCTTCTGAGGGAGTATATTTCTGTCTTGCGAAGACTACTTTCTTCTGTTGCTGAATGGTTGTTGTTATTCCATAATGTTACAGAATAATTATTGTTTTCAACTGTCATTTGTTGAAAGTATCATTTAAATACTATGAATTAAGTAGTGATATTTATCTATTAGAACAGTTTTGTATTTATTATAGTTTCTCTTCCTTCCCCTCTCAAATTTTAATAAGCAATTGTGCTAAAAGCTTCTCTTGTCTTTAATCTCTTCTTTCCATGACAATCAAATCTCTTACACTGTTGTCCTCAGCACCGAAGTATCATGCTTTAAGGGAAGAAACATGAATTAATTTTAAATGTCTGGCTTTCAGTCATTGGTGAAATAAACCAGGAAGAAATCAGCATTTTTAGATGCTACTCAGAATATCTGGTTTCTAGCTAAATCACAAAATTTCTCTGGTAATCAAATGTTACTGAGTTTACTGTCTCATTTCTGGATTGCCGTTCATTGAGATTTAAGAAATTAATTTAGGGAAGCAAACACAAAACATTTACTGGAAATAGGGAGTATTATGTGAAAGGATGAGTGGATCACCTATGTGTGTCTCTATTATTAAGAACAAATGTCATGTTAAATCAACCTGAATTTCTGCTATTCTAAAATGATAGGCTATATGGATAGTGGAGCTCCGGCTGCATGTATTTTGGCTTAGTATCGCTTTTGAATCTGTATTGTGTATTAATCTCTTAAGCATACAAGGTAAAATAATCTATGTTAAACTGCTCCAGTATGATTTTTCCACCTCAGTGAATGTACAGTTCACTGTCAAGAGGGAAGGATGTATCAAATGGGAACCTGCTAATGATCTGTGTGACAGAGCAGCATAAGCTTATTAAATCTGCATATAACTGAATGAGAGAAGCTCACAGTTGTTTTGAAAAGCGGGAGTAGAATCGAGAAATATCCTGACAAACTGGAGAAATACTCCAGAAAAAAGTACAGTGGTGTTGAAACAAATTGTGGGCAGGGCTTTGTACTTAGGCGAGTAGAGGATGACAAATGATGGTCTAAATATGAGTTCTGGGGAAAGAAAAAAAAAAGTTGTAGTGTTACAGTGCCTTGTAATTTATGTGCGGAAGTTTAAGTGCTATGCTGTAGAAGACGCTGAAAGTATTGAGACATAGCGGTGCTAATTAGCATGAAAAGGTTCAGTTGTGTGTTTTGTAAGCTAGGCTTCCATTTGGAAGCTAGGCTTCCATTTGGGACCTGATGAGATCCATCCACAGGTCCTGAAGGAACTGGCGGATGAAGTTGCCAAGCCACTGGCCATTGTATTTGAGAAGTCGTGGCGGTCTGGCGAGGTCCCCGATAACTGGAAGAGAGGGAACATAACCCCCGTATTTAAAAAGCGGAACAAGGAGGACCTGGGCAACTACAGGCCTGTCAGCCTCACCTCTGTGCCTGGCAAGGTCATGGAGCAGATTCTCCTGGGAACCATGCTAAGGCACATGGAGAGCACGGAGGTGGCGGGTGGCAGCCAACATGGCTTCACCAAAGGCAGATCGTGCCTGACCAACTTGGTGGCCTTTTATGATGGGGTGACAGCATCGGTGGACAAGGGTCGACCAACGAATATCATCTACCTGGACTTGTGCAAAGCTTTTGACACTGTCCCGCACGACATTCTTCTCTCTAAACTAGAGAGGCATGGGTTTGATGGATGGACCACTCGGTGGATAAGGAATTGGCTCCATGGCCGCACTCAGAGAGTAGTGGTCAACGGCTCGATGTCCAAGTGGAGACCGGTCACAAATGGCGTCCCTCAGGGGTCCGTGTTGGGCCCGGCCCTCTTCAACATCTTTGTCGGTGACGTGGACAGTGGCATGGAGTGCACCCTCAGCAAGTTCGCCGATGACACCAAGCTGTGTGGTGCCGTCGACACGCTGGAAGGGAGGGATGCCATCCAGAGGGACCTCGACAGGCTGGAGAGGTGGGCCCGTGTCAACCTCATGAAGTTCAACCAGGCCAAATGCAAGGTCCTACATCTGGGTCATGGCAATCCCAGGCACAAATACAGACTGGGTGGTGAATGGATCGAGAGCAGCCCTGAGGAGAAGGACTTGGGAGTGCTGGTGGACAAGAAGCTCAATATGAGCCGGCAATGTGCTCTTGCGGCCCAGAAGGCCAACCGCATCCTGGGCTGCATCAAGAGGAGCGTGGCCAGCAGGTCGAGGGAGGTGATTCTCCCCCTCTACTCTGCCCTCGTGAGACCTCACCTGGAGTATTGCGTCCAGTTCTGGAGCCCCTAACATAAGAAGGACATGGACCAGTTGGAGAGGGTCCAGAGGAGGGCCACGAAGATGATAAGAGGGCTGGAGCACCTTTCCTATGAGGACAGGCTGAAAGAGTTGGGGCTGTTCAGCCTGGAGAAGAGGAGGCTCCGGGGTGACCTTATAGCGGTCTTCCAGTACCTCAATGGGGCCTACAAGAAAGATGGGGAGAGGCTGTTCAGGAGGGCCTGTTGTGATAGGACAAGGGGTAATGGTTTTAAAATAGAGGGAGGTAGATTCAGATTGGATATTAGGAAAAAATTTTTTACCATGAGAGTTGTAGAACACTGGAACAGGTTGCCCAGAGAGGTGGTGGATGCTCCATCCCTGGAGACGTTCAAGGCCAGGTTGGACGAGGCCCTGAGCAACCTGATCTAGTTGGAGATATCCCTGTTCCTTGCAGGGGGGTTGGACTAGATGACCTTTGAAGGTCCCTTCCAGCCCTAACCATTCTATGATTCTATGATTTATTAATGTCAGCTGAGTATTGTGATTTTCCGAAGTATATTGTTTCAAGCAAGTTCAGCCATTTGGAGAGAATGGAAAAGAGAACAATGAAAGTCATTCAGAAAGCTAGAAAAATTAGACGTAAAGGGAAAACTAAAAGAATTGTTGCCGCCATTCAGTTTTATCTTCATCTTTAGTCATGTTTAACCTACTTTTCAAATACATAAGTCTGATGTAAAGAATAGTGTGCTATAATGTCCATAGACAAAAAGTACACGTGCTAAACATGCTTAGAGGAGACACAGATTAGACTCTGGGTTTTGCAGTCTGTAAACTGTTTGTTGTCCATGGACTGTGAATGACAACTAAGCAAGCATCCTTGCTGTAAGGAGTTTTGGATCTGTTCTGCAAAGATCCAGAGCTCCAATAGAATGTACTAGGAAATCTGATTTGGGAGTTCTTTGCTTTTGATTTACAGAACGATTTCCTTAATCTCTAACGGTAAGGATAGCGAAATATTTCAGGAGATTAGAGGCCTGTAAAAATAGATGATGCAGTAGAGGAAACTATAGGACTTCTCTATACAAACATCTTGATAATGTACGTAGAATTAGCCACCTGCTTTCTCCAATGTGAAATATGAGTGATCTTGCAAGGTTTCTTCCAGCTCAGATTCTGTGCTACCATTATATGAATGGGTGATTAGTAAGTGTTAAAATGTGAATTGGTGATCAATTTCAACCAGAAACGTTCTTCAGAGTATAAAATTGTAGTTGGTTCTCTGATTATATCTCTCTTTTTAGAATCATAGAATGGTTAGGGTTGGAAGGGACCTCAAAGATCATCTAGTTTCAACCCCCTGCCATGGACAGGGAAACCCTCCACTACACTAGGTTGCCCAAAGCCTCATCCAGGGATGGGGCATCTACAACTTCTCTGGGCAACCTGTTTCAGTGCCTCACCACCCTCAGGGTGAAAAATTTCTTCCTTATATCCAATCTAAATCTCCCCTCTTTCAGTTTAAATCCATTGCCCCTTGTCCTGTCACTACATGCCCTTGTAAAAAGTTCCTCTCCAGCTTTCCTGTAGGCCTCCTTTAAGTACTGGAAGGCTGCTATAAGATCACCCTGGAGCCTTTTCTTCTCCAGGCTGAACAACCTCAACTCTCTCAGCTTGTCTTCGTAGCAGAGGTGCTCCAGCCCTCGGATCATCTTCATGACCCTCCTCTGGACCTGCTCTAGCAGCTCCATGTCCTTCTTGTGTTGGGAAAGGAACAGGAGATGGAGTTACTTGCAACAGGAGATGGAGTGAACAGATGAAAGAGCATAAATTATGACCTGGAACCTTCAATAAATAGTTACTTGAATTTGGATAAGAAATGTGATTTCCTGGTGAAGATAGTTGGAATTATCAGGGTTGTCTCTCAAGAGTGGGAGATCCTCTGAAGCAATAGTCTGTGTTTCCGACCACGGTAAGGAGGAAAGTACCTAACCAGGCTCAAGAGAGATCTACAGTGTGTTGTGTTTTTTTGGGTGGGGTTGTGTTTTTTTCAGTTATGTTTTATACTGGATGAAGCCAAAAAGCTGCCTAGTCCAGTGTTCATCTACAGCAGCAATTGACAGTGGAGTAGGACAGAATAAAAAAGCAAGTACGTAGTGTTAGAGCAATACATAGCGTCGAGACTTTGTATTTGACTGAGTTCATAAGCCAGGTAAGAGTTGAGCATTCACATGGAAGGAATTCCACAGATTGACTAATCGTTCAATCAAGTAGTGGTTTTCTTTGTTTGCTGAGAGCAGAGTGATGCTTCTTTTGAAGCTTGTGGCTTTGTGTTAAAGAGACAGCAGACAATCTTTTGCTGCTTGCATTCCCCGTGCCACTCACTAGGTGTCTGTAAATCCGTCATATCCTTTTTCCTTTTCAGGCTGAAGAGTCATAGTTTGATTCCTCCCAGGACAGAAGCTGCTCTATACTTTGGATTGTCCTTGTCACCCTTCTCTGCCTTTTTTTGTGCTGCTATTTGCTTTGAGAACAGGCACTCTAGAGCTGCACACGGTGTTGAAGATAAGCCTATAATGAGTTTATATAGCTGTGCTGGTTTTGGCTGAGATAGAGATAATTTTCTTCACAGTATCTAGTACAGGACTATGTTTTGGATCTGTGCTGAAAACAGTGTTGATAACACAGGGATGTTTTAGTTATTGTTGGGCAGTGCTCACACAGAGTCAAGGCTTTTTCTGCCTCTCGGCTCACCCCACCAGTGAGTGGGCTGGGGATGCACAAGGAGTTGGGAGGGGACACAGCTGACCCCAACTGACCAAAGGGATATTCCACACCATATGATGTCATACTCAGCTCGTAAAGCCAGGGGAAGAAGGAGGAAGGAGGGGACATTCAAAGTGATGGCGTTTGTCTTCCCAAGTGCCTGTTACGCGTGACAGAGCCCTGCTTTCCTGGAGATGGCTGAACACCTACCTGCCCATGGGAAGTGGTGACTTAATTCCTTGTTTTGCTTTGCTTGCAGCTTTTTCTTTACCTATTAAGTGGTCTTTATCTCAACCCACGAGTTTTCTCACTTTTCCGATTCTCTCTCCCATCTCAGTGAGGAAGAGTGAGCAAGCAGCTGGGTGGTGCTTAGTTGCCAGCTGGGGTTAAACCACGACAGTCCTTTTTGAGATAAGAACAATTTAATAATTGAAATAAAATAAAATATAATAGTATAATAATAGAATATACAAACGAGTGATGCACAGTGCAGTTGCTCACCATCTGCTGACCAGTGCTCAGCCTGTTCCCAGCTAGCAATCCAAGAGGATAGAAATCCTGAAAGAGAGGGAGAGAGGACTTCCCGGCCAACTCATTTATACATTGAGCAGGATGTCACTTTCTATTTTACTCCCTTAATTTCATATAAATTTCTAACTTTTTTCCCTTTTTGACTGTTGCTGAGCACAAGTGCTCACACTTGTACATTGTCGTTGAACATAACACTGAAGAACTTTCTGAAAATTCCCAGAAAACTATAAGGTCTTTCCTTAGTAATTGGTACAAGTTACTTTTAACCCTGTAGTGGATTTTAAGTTAATTTTACAATTGATGTCTCTGAATAGCATGTTTCTGTTTATTAAAGTTCTGTAAAGGCTATCACGTGCCACTGAAAACAGCTCTTAATGCCTAGTTCCAGCAGTTTGTAAGGAGGATTAAAAAAGGGTAAATGTCAAGATGGAGTTCAACCTTGTTCTCAGACTTGCATGAGGAAGTTCTCCGAGAAAGTGACAATTGAATCTGAGACTTGCGACAGTCATCTTTTCGGCCTTTAACCAAGGCTGTTCTGGAATAAATCCCTTCTAGTTCACTGTGTGTTCCCTCACTCCAGGACTGGAATACTGTATCTTCTTCCAAACATCAGAATCCAGAGCTATATTTTTGCAATGTTGTTTGTATCCAGTGGGAGGATATGATTATTTGCTGTGGTATTTGCCAGCTTTAGAAAAAGCTCACCTAGCTTAAAACATTATTTGGTTGTCTTACATCAGCATGGTTTTTGTCACTTGAGGAGAGAATATATCTGGTTAGAACATGAATCTTGAAACGATTTTGTTTCTGCTTCCAGACTTCCTTTTTCCTATCTGACCTCAAATAGAAAAGGTCTAATAATTATTGTAAAGCTTCATGCTATGTATAAGATAAGGATTTGAAAATGTGGGAAAGATACTCTAGAAGTGCAGTGAATATTTGATTTTTGTATCCAAGGCAAACAAAAATAATAGTCTTAACATACAGTAGCGTTTTTTATTGGTGTTGGAGCTCTGTAGGTGCAATGTGGTTCTTGGCTAATACTGTGCTACCTAATCCTACCTTCTTATGGTTTACTCCAAGGTTCTATGTTGTTCAGGGTAAAGAATCCAGCTTAGGAATCTCCTGTAGTAAAGACTTCTGTTTACTACTACCTTGGCAGGTTTTTAAACTTGGTACGTGCGCTGCTAGAGAACTGAGGAAACCGTATCTTGCTTTCTGTCTGCTTTAGGAGGTTATTCAAACATCAGCAGTTGAATTACATTCCAGAAAGATGGTTTGAAACAGATTCTGTCATGCTGTTTATTAAGATCTTTTTGGCTGAGAAATACCACTACATGTGTTTACAGGGAAAAGCACTACACTGCACTTAGATGTGAAAGATGTCAATCTGTTGATGTTTCTTTAGAACTGAAATTGAAGGTGTTATGCTGCATCACAACACTTAATAAAAATCTTCCGTTCAGTCATAAAGCAATTTTACTAAGCAAGACTATAACATGTGATCTATCAATTGCCATAGGTGGTGGCATTCTTCAAGCAAGTTATTCTTTTTTTTTTTTGTGAGATGGCTCTGACAAGCTTATACTTTTATGGTAATAGCAGGGTTGTGCTTTTTTTTATTATTATTAAAAACTAGTGGAACTTTTTGTTCCTAGCTTTTTGATTCTTAAATTTAGTGCAAACATTCTCAAATAAAGAGAAAATAATGTTTTCCCATGAAGTGAGTATTTTCTTTGTGAAGGGATATAAATACTCAAAATTGCTATTATTTGCCAAAATCTGAAATAGCTGTCTTTGTTATCATAAGCTTCTTGGCTGAACTGTAGCCATCTGTTGGATAAATATCTGAAAGAATTAGTTATTTCCTTTGCTTTCTTATTTTCTGATGATCAAATGTTGTTTGGCATTGTCTGAGCTTGTCTTGGTCTGGCAGCTTAAAAGAGTAACAAATTCATGCATTGCGGAAATAAATTCTGTAGTGGGATTCATGAGGTTTTATTGAATTATTTTCCTTTCAAGTTTTGTGCTTTCATGAGTTATTTCCAAAAGTCTGTAGTCTGTGGATACCACTTTAACTCTCTTCTCCAAAAGGATTTTGCAGACTCCAGTTTAGAGATTGCTTTTCCATGTACACTTCTTTTTTGTAAAGAGAACTTGGTCATGTAAAATATGAAATAGTTTTTGCAATGAAGAGCAACTCTAAAATCAAATTCAGGATAACCTGTTAGATGTGCAAACAGACTTTGATTGCCCGTGTGAAATAGGATTTTTTTTTTCTGTTTTTTTTCTAATATAGTCAAATATTAGACTGACATCAAAAAGCAATTTCAGACTGGTCACTAACATGCATTTTTAGAAGTTGTAGCCATTGGGAAGTGATTAATAGTGTAACATGCAACTGATTAAAATAGCGAGTCAGAGAGGTGTGTGGTGATTTTAGTTTATTATTTTGTTGAGGTGGGTTTTTTTTTTTTTCTTTTCCCCTGGTATGTTTGAAGTTGAAAGTGCATTAGTCAGAGGACAGAGGTATATGCTGCTGAAATTGTACATAGCCTGGGTTGTCAAAGATACCTAGCCAGTACAGGATACCAGGCAGAAGGACTTAGATGAGTGTGAGCTCTGTAAATCTGGATATGGTTCATTAGTTGGTGGTTTAGTGTAATTTTAGTGACTTCTGCCTGAGGTTTCCTCAGTCATGCGTAGTCCTTGTACCTTCACACTGTTCCCCTTGGCTCTGTAAGTCACGGTATGGTTTAGTTTCTAGAAAACTTTCAGACTAAACTTTGAGCCCTGATTTTAACTTTGTAGCCTCACTGCTTTGAAGCAGTGCCATAGACTGGTGTGAAATAGTTCAAACCAAAATAGACCTTTGAAACAGCCAGATAAATTTCAATTCTCATAAGTATCAGAATAATTCCTTCTCCCACAGCATTATTACTCTCATCTGTCCCCTGATACCTGAATTGTATACCAGTGGGACACCTAGGATTCTGCATATCTCAACGGTAAAGAAGTTGTCTTTAGGAAGTGGGATATAAGATAGTTATGAGGCAGTTGGGGTTTTTTTTAATAATTATTTTTGAAAGGTGGAAAATAAAGGGGGGAGAGAGTTATCCTGCAAATAATTCTAGATTGCATGCTTCCCTCCTGTTGAGAATCTGCCTGTTAAGCCTTCTCTTCTCGTGGTCTGGTCCTTCCCTTGATGTTATGGGCATTCTTATATGAGCACTGAGACTTAGCCCTTGCCCTCCGTAAGTCATTTTATGCACTGTTCTTTGTGTAAAAGAAAATACAGGATTACCATGAGTAGGATGCATGATCGTGCTATGTGGTGAAGCTTCCCTGAGAGGGATTTGGGTGCTATACATTGAATTTATGGCAGTAACATGGGACATAAAACAAGTCTGCCATGCTCAGTCCATTGCACAACTGTGAAATGACAGCATTAGGTCAATCCCTATCACTTTGCAGCTGAGATGTAGTTGTTGGATTTAACAAAAAACCCACTGGTTTAAATGCATTCAGGCTGCTTATAATCAACCCATCACAGTGAACACAGGCCTTGCATGTTACAACTGTATATACTTTTTTTTAAGGGGTGTGGGGACAAAGACTTTAAGCACAGAGGGAAGAGCCACGTAGTCAAATAGGCGAAGGAGCTACCTCATGCACAGGTCCTGAGCTACATATTGAAGTGCCGTTTGAGTAGCGTGGCGTTATCTTGACTCTTAGTTTACTGTTATTTCATTTCACTATAACTCTCTACTTCTTTTTTTATCAAAAGTAAGTTATTCTTAAGTTATGTACAAATTATTTATCCCCATCTTTATACACTTGTATGTCACGTTCTTGTAGGCCAGACTACTCTGAAGAGTCCACAGGATATTCAGGTCAATGTTGTAAATACAAATTTCACTCTAAGGTGGAACTACACTGGGAATGATACCAATGTGACGTTTTCAGCAGAATACTGTTGGTAAGTAGTAACTTAATTTTTGAGCCAGAAATTTCTGTTGCATGCTTATGTAGAAGAGCATATTAATTAATTACTATGCTTCTTGATACTGCCGTGTAAAAATTCTAGAGACTTATTGAAATCCAGAATTAGAGGCCAGGAAATCTTGAAATGAAGTGGAATCCTAGTATTGTCTTTTTTTTTGTCTAATTCATATGTAAAATTAGATTGTTCACTGATAGGGACATGTTATATAATGTAGAATGCACTTGGTAGTAATGCTTAATAGTATAGTGGTTCTTTGAAGAGATTAACCGATACATTGAGAAATGTAGTATTTAGATTTTTTTATTCTCTGCTTTTTTTTTTTATTAAACTACATTGTGACCACACGCACACAGAATTTGAGAGAATTTTCAGTGTAGCTTTTGAATAATTTGTCAGTGTTTATGAAACAATTTAATTTTTGTTCTTAAATGCTTGCTTGGTTTTCTTCAACTGTTTCATATACCAATACTTAGGCATGCATATACGTGTACATTTGGTATTTTGTGGCACTTTCCTGACAAATAAATATTAAAAACCACTTCTAAGATAAAATCTTAAGTTCTTGATTTTTAGGATTTCATAGTGTATGATTTTGCATTAAAAAAAATAGCTTGCCTTCTTCAATGTGTAGACGAGAAACAACTGCTTTGAAAATAGTTTTATTTTAAAAATGTAGTACTAGTCTGAAAGATAAGATAGGAGTTGAGGATAAGCAATTACTACTTCAAGTCAGCTTTTTTTTTTTTTTGGTCAGGACATTTTTAATAGATATCCATACCTTAAAAACAGACACATTTCATATAGAGATTAACTCACAAGAAAAATAGCTTCTGTAAAGCTGATTATTCACACACTTATTCCTGAACTCCAGTTTTCTCCTTTGTGTTTTTATTTTCCCCTAATCTGCATTTCAATTCTAATATTAGAATTGGGGTTTTTTGCTGCTTTTTTGCTCTTTTAAGCACTTCTTGCCATCAAGACTTTTAAATTTATTCCAATTAATTATAAAATCATTGCCAGACTAGGATCATGTACTAAGGATATAATTCTGTGTTCTGACACAGTTCTTTGATGCAGCATTCTGACACTCTGTGTTTACATGATGAATAAAGCAAACTGGTATCAGACTTTGCAGATGGATAGTTAAACTTTAGTAATAAGGCTAAACTAATAAATTAATAGATTAAATTTAATTAATTAAATGATTTTATGATTTCCAGGGCAGCTAAGTAGATAACACTGGTTACACTGGTGCTGGTGATAAAACAATATTAAATGGTGTGACATTTATTAGCATTAAGAAGAAAAAGAAATCTCAAGACTTCAAGTGTGTATTGGTTTTATTTTGGGGGGGTTTCTTTCTTCCAGGTTTAAAAATCTTGAGACAAAAGAAACTGAATGGAAGGAGTTGTCTGGGTGTCAGAACGTTACTCGCACGGAATGTGACTTTTCCTCCGCAATAACCGAATACTATGATAAATACCATGTGCGTGTAAGGGCTGAAAGAAGGGAAGAAGTGTCTCCATGGTCTAGCATTTTTGAAATGATTCCATATTTTATAGGTATGAGTTTCATATATGCTGTAATGGTTTTAACTAATGTCCTTCAGCACGTTATTGTGGAAAAAATATATGTGGCTTCCATTGCTCATAACAACATGAGCTAGTGGTTTTCTCAGCCTTAACATAGTACCAAAGTATTTGCAGGTCATGGAATATTGTGATTCTCTCTTTTCTGGAAAGAGGGAAGTATTCTAAGTGATGATTTTTCTGGCAGAATTTTCTGTCACACTGCATTTTTCCACATTTCAGAAAAATTCTTTTTCACAGTGGGCTTTTCTGGAAGTTTTCTGACCTTGTGACTTTTCAGTAGTTAGAGTATAGTACAGTACTGAAGCCTTCCCTCAATGTTGGATTAATTTGTTTGAGCTAGGTTTCTTGCCTTGCATGTTTTAGAATAACTTGTACTGATTTTTCCCTGCAGATTCTGGAAAACATTCGCTAGTAATATTGCATTTTAACTCTACTGCTTTTAGAACCAGATAATGGTGGGTGGTTGTTAGGTTAGATTTCTACTAGATACTGCCTGTTACTATGATCTTTTTATTTCTTCAGAAGAATTAAAAGTAAGATACTATAGGCGATTACTGTGGTTTTATTAATGTAAATTACTTTTCTGGTGGCTTTTCTTTACATAATCATGCTTGACTTTTTTTTTTTTCTTTTAATATTTGCAGCTCAGATTGGTCCCCCAGAAATAGAGCTGCAGTCTACAAATGGAGTCATAAAAATTAAGGTTTCTCCTCCAGAAGCAAATCAGGACCAAAAAATGTGGATAGATCATATACTTTTTAAATATAATCTAGTTATCTGGGAGAATTCGTCAAATGCAGAGGTATGATCACTTTTTTTTTTTACTTTTTAACCTTAACATAACTGTCAGTGATGTAATTTAGTTGCTTAATGCTCTAAAATGGAATTATTTAATTGTGTAACTTAATAGCTTTTGCTCTGCAGTTTAAAAGTTGTAAGGGGGGGGTTCTTAGCTTTTTGGGCTTTGTTTTTAATAGAGAATTGTATTCAGTAGTTTGTGATAAGAGTTTTGTATTTCTGCTGAATGCTGGAGCCACTTTCCAGTGCATGAGGAAGAAGGTGAAACCATGTCAGATGTGTTGGAGCATGAGCCACCCTCAGCTAGCAGGAACAGGGAAGGGAAGGAGTTCAAGGCAGTAGGAAGAAGCATTTACAGTAAGACATAGATATAGGGGAGGGGAGAGGTAAGAGGCTATCTAGATCTTGCTGAGACCATATAGCTTGACTACAGCTGTCGGTACACTGTCCTATGTCATTAGTAAATTCTTTGGTTTTATACTGTAGGTTGGGTTTTTTTAGGGATTCTTTTGAGGTCTTGTAAGTGTGAACTAATTTCCAAGCCATAATGTGCATCTCGCACAGCAGATATAGCTATTCTGTAAAGACCAAAGCAGAAACAGTCTTTCTATTTTTTATCCTTTTGGGAATGGGTGCCAGCTAGATTAGGGTAGGAATTGAAGAGATATCTGTGCTCTTTTGGAAGACGTAGTTATAATCATTATACATCAAAGGGGAAAAAAGTTGAAGTATAAGTTATATACAAAGGTCAGTCACTGAAAAGTCTGGTAAACCAGGGGGTTAGCAGGAGGGGAAGAGAGGAGCGTTCATTCAGTGAATTGAGGGATGCAAGTGTACTATTTGTCTTCTCAGTATGTGCCTGAATGTTTGTGTGCTGAGCTATGCATCATGCAGATCAGGGCTGCAATCCCTCCCCACTTTCGCCTGTTAAAGGAGCACAACACGGTCCTTCCTCTCAGTCATGTGGCTAAGTTGGAAACTTCCCTTTAGCGTTTATTCAGCTCATGTATTGTCCTTCATTCTCTGTTTTCGCATTTTTGATGGCATATTATATAAATGGGCTGAAACCTGGGGAAGAAAAAGGATACTTTAAAAAATCAGCTCATCCGGAAGAACAGTTATCTTCATATGCTGTTTGCAATTGTTTCTTACAGCTCAGAAGTCAAAGTATTTTTCCTATTGATGTAATTGATGATCTTGCACCAGACACCACCTATTGTTTGAAAGTTCAAGCAACTATTCCTTTGGACTTCCAAGAAGGCTTTTTCAGTCCCATTCATTGTGTAAAAACTACCCGTAAAGGTATAGAGTAAAATCGTTTTATCTTAAAATGCTTATTCAAGTTTAAACTGTTGGAAAGTTAATTGTTCTAAAGCAATAGAAATGTGCAGAATTGCCAAGTTCCTACTCATTTTGGGATAACAGCAATCTTGACAGTTATGTACATTTTCTATAGTAAATCGATATAAAATATGTTCACCTATCAATATTAGAGTTTTAATAGTACAAAAAGGTTGTTGCTCTGAGGCAAATTCTGTCCATTAATTTGGACTGCAAAAACTACTTATATTTTTGGAAAAATAGATATATTTGAATTTATGGCTTTGAATCAGGAGGAAAGGGATGTGTATGTAGGCAAAACAAAAGCCTTTTGTATATTTGGCGATAAATTAATGCATATGAAGTTGAGCTAAGCTTAAAAAAAAATTGGTTTTATGCAAGCCTTGGTGACTTTATTATTACAGATTCTGAAGAATGGTTTAGTGGCAGTTTGCCACCAGGTGCTTGTTTTGCATGTCTAAATTTAAATTCTTTTGTGTGCTGTTCAGATGTCAGTTTAAGTACTTTTAAATGTTTATTTCAGGAAAAAAATAAGTGTAGGAATGTAGAAAGTCAAACATTAGATTGAACCAATGGTGCATCAAAATTACTTTGTTTACACATGTATATTTTACGTTTTTCTCATCGAGTTATTGCTGAACCAGTTGATTTCTACTTATCTCAACATTTCTGTACTTATTTTTTTCTGAACTAATTTTTAACTGATTTTTTTAAAAGCTTAATATGCTGTATGTATCACAGACTTTGATTTGCCATCTTTATAATGAAAACAGACTACAATTATTATTTTTTTAATTATTGAATGTGAGTGTTCTATGACCATGTACATAAGAAATGCCCATTCAGTGAAAAATTGCTGCGCATAATATAAAGCTTTTCAGTAACTGTGGGTTTCCTTTTCATTTTGAGCAGTGAATGACCTGCTCTGTGCAACAAATGTGAGTGTTCTTGCTTTGAATATGAAATTTCATCTGCATTGGAATAATCAGTATAAACAACATGTGAGCTACAATGTACAGTATCTCATGTGAGTTAAAAAATTTCCATATCTCTATTTAAACAGGTTATTTCATTCTAAATGCCATCCATTGTATTTTGCAAATAGTTATTAGAAGTTAAGGTGAAATACTTATCAAAAGTGGGCTAATGTATTCATTGAAGCATTGGGTACCTCATCTGGACACTGTGGCTCTTAAAAGGACTGCATATAACATCATATCCTAGAATTTCAGGATGCTGGGCTTCTTTTAAGAGTTTAAATACCTGATGGAATGGACTAATAAATATATGTTAAGTAACATTTTTAAAAGATGTGAAGTTTGCATAGCTTTGTATCTTTTTGAATATGAAGAAATTAGATGACTAGAGGTGAGCAAAAATGCAGGTGTTCAAGGTTTCAGTTGTCAACATATTTGATTACTTCTGGTCAGATCCCAACATGGGGAAAAAAAACCATCATGTCTATAAACCTGTGTCTTAATATCTAGTGTTGCACAAATATTGTGGCCAGCATCTAAATGAAGAGGAGAGCTACCTTTAGCATTCTTCTGGAATTCCTTTGACATGACAGAAAAATAATCAACTTAATAGAACTATATGAAAAAAATCTTAATTTGGATTTTAAAAATTTCTGAAACCAATGTATAAATTTTTTTGTTGAGGCTTGATTAAAGCACTGATTTTTATTTCCTCATCCAGTTAACCTCATTGTTTCAGTTATAAATGAAAAAAACAGTATTCTAAATATGAGAAATTTCTTAGAGGACCATTCTTCCAAAAATAAAAAAACCCTCTACGTAGCTGAAGTGAACATGCTTTTCATTTTTTAGAGTTCAAGGACTTCACATAAAAAAACTATAATCTTTTGCAGTGGGTATCTAAAGAAGCTTCATGATGATTACTCAACCAAGTGGCTCAATGTACCTGGATGTGAAAATATCACTGATACACAATGCGATTTCTCATCTGTCATGACTACTACTGGATTTTATTATCTCCGTGTGCAGGCCATGAATGAATATAATAAATCATGTTTGTCTGATGACATAAAAGTAGATCCTCTGGTAACAAGTAAGCAAATGTGTTTTTCTTAAAATTTATTTTCTCAACAAACTTGTATCTAATGCTATTATTTGCAAAAAGAAACTCACTAGATTAATGAAACTGAATACATAGTTCCCCTACAGAAACTATGCTGGGAATTCTGGCTTCATCAAGTTAAACTGGAGTTTTTCTATGGTCTTCTCTATTCAGCACAACCAGTATTTCACTGTGTTTAGAATCATATCATTTGCTTTACAAAATTAAACTACGAAGTACTACATGGTATTTATAATATCACTGTATACTGCGTTAATCACTGCGTGCGCTTGTACTGGAGATATCCCTAGTCTGACTTTTGCCATTGACAGGGAGCACTTCTTGGTATCCCAGAAGAACGATGCCAAAGTCAAATAATTTTGGAATCCACTGCCTCTGTTAATGCCATCTTAAATGGTGGTGACATCTAAGTCAAAAATATGTAACACTCTCCAGAGTGAAATTATAGTAATTTTTATCTTTGCATTTCTTTGATTTTGTGAGAAATGTAACCTTAGTAAAATATTTGACTTCAAAAAAACTATAAATCATAAACATTTCTTAGTGTTTATCTGATATGTGGGGTAATATTCTATTGTCTTCCATACTGAAGATGGAATTAATAACTATTCTATATGTCAGCTTTCCTTTGTCCAAACTCTTGGTAATTAGATAATTCTTTAATAAGATAACAGTGACCTAGGTAAATAATTAAACAAAAGGAAACAAAAACGGTAATGCTTCTCACTTTTCAACTATACTGTAACTGTATATATGTGGAAAAAGAGGGCCCATATCCCGATGAGATTAAGAAGTGTTCACTAGTTTCACTTTGACTTGCACAGAGTTAATCCCACCGTCTGTGTATTTCAAATCACTGAAACTTGCAGAAGCAACATGCGAATGTGGAAAAGAAAATAATTGAAATATTTCTCAGAACTCAAGATTCTGGATAAAGCTATTAGTCAAGTTAGACTTTTAAGTATATGCGTCTTTAAAATTATAATAGATTTAAATTACAGTATTATATGCAATATTTTTATTTGTATCCTTTCAGTCTTAACTTTTTTTTTTTTTTAATGTCTCAAGATGAAATTGGCCCTCCTGGTGTAAAAGTGGACATCAGTGATTTTTTGCTCCATATCCAGATTTCTCCTCCGGGAGGATCTGAGGCTGAAGTCATGAGAACCTATTATGACTTGTCTTACCGCATTCTGTATTGGAAGAATTCATCGAATAATGAGGTATGAACTGGTTGAATACTTACAGCAGTATATAAAATTTGTTACAACTTTAAATACTGAGTTTGAATTCTCAACAAGCTTATATTCAGAAGAGTGGTGTATCAATCATGCAGTCAATTTGAGGTTGTGTTTTTTTGTGAAAAAATATTTTTAAAATCTGGTCAAGACTACTTTTATCACAAAGTAATAGAGTTTTTAATCTTTTTCCATTGATGTAGCTATATGTAATGATTTGCAGAATTGCACTGAGTTTTTTATGAGCTGCTAAATGGCTCACTTTTGAATAGAGGTTGTACAGATCTTATGATGCCGTCTTACAGTATGGCTCTGTGCACTGCCTTAATTAATGTAGCTTCCAGCCCCTCAAATTCTTCTTATTTCTGCATTTGCAGTTTCATACCAATATAGATCATAGAACAATGCAGTCTTGCATGCTTTTGGCTCACGTTTTCATATATCTTTCCATATTCTTGAAATTCTTCTTATAGTAAAATATTTTACAGTAATCAGTAAATGTGTGGAAGGAGAGAACAAACTGCAACGGAAAGACGTTTCATTTTGCACACAGCTTTGAACTGCAAAACGCCAATATGGTGAAAGCAGTTGGTTCTTGCCTATAAGTGTTTCCTGAATATGTTTGCTTAGGAGAAAGCTGTGTGGTTTCTTTTCTTTTATTGAATTCAAGTGCAGAATGGTGTCTAACTTCTTACAGAATTACTTCTTCGGCAGAGGCCAAAATTCTAACCTGTTTGAGTGACTCTTGTACTATTTGTGTGCATCTTATTCTTCCAATTTTTCTTTTTCAGGAGGAAATAAAAATGAAAGAGATAAAGCAGACAATAGGGACAGTCTCTGATCTAACACCCTCAACTTTGTACTGTGTAAAAGTACAAGCATTCTCACAGGCTTACCGCAAAAGCAGTCATTTCAGCAAAGAGGAATGCATCAAAACACCTGGAGGTAGGAAGAGCTTGGGAATTGTTAACCATAACAATTGTCAATTGTTAACTGCTCTGGAAGTAAAATTGTTAACCCTTCATAAGCCTTTGCAGGTCTTGCCAGTTAAAAAATATTTGCAGCATGACTTAATGGCCTCACAGAGTTAGCACCTGGTTGGGCAGAGTGATCCATATCAGCAGTCTCACGTTGCTGCTCTGTGTTCTCTCCTACAGCTAAGTTAATAAACTGCTTTGGTTCTGACCTGGTCAAAATTACATTCTGGTTATTCCGTGGTACAACTCAGTTTAGAAATTATGTCAGGTTAAGAACTGTAATGATTGTGAATTAAACTTTGTTCTGTACAATGACTTGTTTATAGGCAAGCTTTAATTTCCAGCACTTTAAAGATATTTCCAGTAGGGTGCAAGGAGTCACTAAATGCTTTATTTTCAAGAATATTTTATTCTTGATATTGTCTTAATTCTTCTGTGAATGGATTAAATTTTAAGAAATCCTATGCTAAAGTGTGAGGAGACAAATCATCAGACTCGTTATAGCTGAAAGTCCACCTTTATGCAAAAGGAGAATACATTTGTAAATGGATTACACTCAGAACATAAGAGCAAGTTATCTGTTGAATTTAGTTTGGTCAATTAATCTTCTATTAATAGGCTGTAACACTAGAAAAATTACTAAATATCCAAACTGAGATAAAGGTAAGAAAATGCAGAAAAGTAACATTACTAATATTACTTCTTAAGCTCTTGGGATTCGTTTATATTGTAGTCCTCGCTGCTTTGTCTTTATCAAGCCTAGAAAGAAACAAATCTTATTTTTTTAGCTTCATAGAATCATAGAATGGTTAGGGTTGGAAGGGACCTCAAAGATCATCTAGTTCCAACCCCCCTGCCATGGGCAGGGAAACCCTCCACTACACCAGGTTGCCCAAAGCCTCATCCAACCTGGCCTTGAACACTTCCAGGGATGGGGCATCCACAACTTCTCTAGGCAACCTGTTCCACTGCCTCACCACTCTCAGAGTGAAAAATTTCTTTCTTATATCTAACCTAAATCTTCCCTCTTTCAGTTTAAATCCATTGCCCCTTGTGCTATCACTACACACCCTTGTAAAAAGTCCCTCTCCAGCTTTCCTGTAGGCCCCCTTTAGGTACTGGAGGAGAAGAATTCATAAGAGGAATTCTTTAATCTGTTTTACCAGTTAGTTATTAGTCTTCTCCATATCCTATTATAATAAGCCTGTGTAAGCCCAAGCAGTACATTCAAGACTCCGTATTGAGAAACACAGTCATACAGATTGCTTCCCTGTACTTCCTGTATGTTCTTATGCTCCACTGTGGAAACCTTTCATTCTCTGATCATTACTACTAACTGGAAATAGAGATAAAAAGACCTGCTTGTCTCATCTTGATTATTTTCAAAGTGTTTCCTAGTATGTATTATTTTTATTACGTTCAAACTCCCTTCAGTTTGTTTAAGAGATCGTGCCAGAGAATATGTCACAAAGGAGAAGAGAGGAGGGGAGAAGGAAGCTTGCAAGACTCTTGAACTTAAGCACTGAATAGCTTATGACTATACTGATCAAAGGTTTCTTTGACTACAATATTTTACTATCAAAAGCTGGATTCCATCGTGTAAACTCCTCTGCCGTAAGGTCCCAACCGTAAGTCCTGGAACTGAGCCTAGCCTGTTAGAAGGTTTTCCACGGTTCCTGGATTTAATACAGGAATGCAAGACCATAGACTTACAGAATAGTTTGGGTTGGAAGGGACCTTCAAAGATCATCTAGTCCAATCCTCCTGCCATGGGCAGGGACATCTTCCATTAGGTCAGGTTGCTCAAAGCCTCATCCAGTCTGACCTTGAACACTTCCAATGATGGGTCATCCACAACTTCTCTGGGCTACCTGTTCCAGTGTCTCACCACCCTCATCATAAAGAATTTCTTCCTTATGTCCAATCTAAACCTATGCTTTTTCAGTTTAAAATCATTGCCTCTTATCCTGTCACTACAGGCTTTGGTAAAAAGTGTCTCTGTCTTTCTTATAAGCCTCTTAAATATTGAAAGGCCACAATAAAATCTCCCCAGAACTTTCTCTTCTCCAGGCTGAACAACCCCAAATCTCTCAGCCTTTCTTTGTAGGAGAGGTGTTCCAACCCTCTGACCCTTTTTGTGGCCCTCCTCTGGACCTGCTGTAACAGGTCCATGTCTGTCTTGTGCTGGAGTGCCCAGAACTGGATGCAGTACTCCAGATGGGGTCTCATGAGAGTGGAGTAGAGGGGCAGAATCACCTCCCTCCACATGCTGGCCATGCCACTTCTTTTTATGCAGGCCAGGAGATGATTTGCTTTCTGGGCTGCAAGCACACATTGCTGGCTCATGTCCAATTTTTTGTCTACCAGTATTCCTAAGTCCTTCTTGGCAGGACTGCTCTCAATCCCTTTATCCCCTAGTCTGTGTTGATACTGAAGATTGCCCCAACCCAGGTGTAGGACTTTGCATTTGGCCTTATTGAACTCCATGAGGTTCACATGGGCCCCCTTCTCAAGCCTGTCAGGGTCCTTCTGGATCATGTCCATTCCATCTAGTGAATCAGCTACACCACTCATCTTGGCATCAAGTTGATGACACCATGATTGAGCATTGAAGTAAAATTCATCTCTTCTTTCTATACTGACAAAGTAAAATCTTGCGCTGAGCTAGTGTCTAGACTACCAGCGTAGAAAATAACTGGGATATCATTGGGATTGATATCTACTTAAATATCTGAAAGGAATAGATGCTCACTGGAAGATCCTTCTTCACTTTATTGGCTGCATTGTAGTCATCTGAAGCTTGCAACTGGAGTTCTTCTCCTGTCCAAGAAACCATTTGGATGCTTTTGGGCTCCTGAAGACCCTGCAAGTCTAGGCATTGTAATAATTTCCTAACTAAATAACCATGAGCCAACTTCGTTGTAGTAATTGCCCATTCTTACTCCTGTACCACTGCCTTTTTAAAGAGAGCTCTATCAGTTACATGTTATGTTCCTTGAGGTTAGACCCTGTGCACAAGCATAGTGCAATAGATTTACATGCATCAAGTGCTTCGTGGTAGCTGTCTGCGTGGGGCCTCTTTGTCCTGCTGTCAAATAGAGACATGTGACTGGAATATAACTGGGAATATCTGGATCTTGGTTCTGATCCTATCTGCAAATGCCTATGTTCTTATATCAGATAAAAATTTTGTGCTATGTTTTTAATAAAATTATTTAAGATATTGGAATGGCATCACTTTTATAGTGATCATCATAGCTGGGGTATAATACCATGGAAATATGAAATTTTATCATAAATACTGTAGCAGATTTGGAGATAATCTGTTTTTTAATCTTTGCAGTTTATGAATATCTAGACTGAATGGTTTTTATTTACTTTTTTAGATAAAATTGTACCTGTGATCATTTTGGCAATATTTGTAGCTGCCCTGGTTGCTGTCTTGCTTGTGGCTCTGCCACTCATTTTTGCCCTGTATCAAGCCTACAATAAAATCAAATACGTTTTCTTTCCATCATGCCAGACTCCTTTGAACATAGAGGTAAGATTTTTTTTTTCTCATTCATTAAGCAGATGTATTTTTAGAAAAACGATCAGAAAATATTATGAAAAAGTGTTTATCTGTTATCCTGTAGTCTTCTGGATATGCTGAGGTTAATTGTACAGGTTTTAATGAAGTGCAGGAATTACTATGGGAAAAACGGGTAGTATCAATTTCTAGAATTCTGCGATTAGCAAATGTTTTAGCTTTTGCTTTTTCTTTTATCTGCGCAAAAGCATTGCTAACAGCTCTTCATTCCAGAGAGCACACGTGTCTACCCAATGTGATAATGTACTTTTGGCCTGCTATGTGTCACCAGAAACGTTTTCCCATTGCGTTATCTGAAAGAGCATGCTCTATCCTTCTTTTGCCATCCTTTAAAACTTGGAGGAGGCGAAAACGCAAGCCCAGTCTTTAGAGGAAAATTTGGTGTAGCAGGCAGCAAATGCTTCTACCATCTCCTGACCTGGAGACGCCTGGATGGTGTCAAAAGGGCAGATGTCCATTTTCCAGCTCAGCTTGGCACAGGTAGTACTTAGTAGGGATCCTGTTCTGGAGTGAACAGAGCAACACGTAAGTGTAGGTATGTTTTGAAATGTAGCAAGGAATGCTTTTCACTGTGCTTTCTTCTGTGTCTCTCAGAACACTGATTTTGAGCAGTCTATGGCCTTCCTAACATGTGTCACCTTCTCACTGAAGCTCTTAGGATGTGTAGTATACAAAGCTTTCTGAATAAAGGTGTAATTTAAACCAGTCTCATAGTTTACAAAGGCTAATCTGAATTTAATTTATTTGTAAGGCAGCATTTTAGCTGGTTTGTTCAGTAGACTACCGGTAACATAGTTAACACAATACATATTGTCGTGGTTTTTGGACTGAGGGTCGAGACAAGAACCGAGCGGGAGCACCCACCAAGCATGGTCTCGGGCAAAACATGACTCAGGCTTTCTTCATAAAAACAAAACAATTTATTAACAGTTACTAAACAAAAGACAAAAGGGAACGAAACCGGTTACTTGAGAGGAGAAAGAGAAAACAAGGCCCTATCTTAAAACAACACCTCCCCACCCCCTATTTTCCTTTCGTTCCTGGCTCTGCCTTCCCCCCAGTGGCGCAGGGAGACAGGGAATGGGGGAGTACAGGTCAGTTCATCCATGTTGTTCACTGCCGCTCCTTTCTTAAAGGAGGAGGAGTCTTTACACCATTTTTCCCTTGCTTCGGTGGATCCCCTACTCACAAAGAAAAAGTCCCCAAACTTTTCCAAAGTAAGTCCTGCCCGCAGGATTGCAATCCTCCCCATGGATCGCACCAGTTCGGGCTTTACCAGTCTCGGCCTCTTAGGGAGCTGCTGCCACTCGCGTCGGCGTGGGTCGTCCCACGGTCTCCAGATGCCTCCACGACCTCGTCGTGCATTCCATGCCCCATTATCAACAGTACCTGGTCGCGCATCCCCTGCTCCACGACCTCTCCTGGGCTCAGGCATCTCCTTCCCGACGTGGGTTTCTCCACAGGCCACGAGTGGGTCGCTGCTCCGCCGAGTACACCCTGGCTGCAGGGGGGCCGCCTGCCATCTCACACCGATTGCAAGGGAAGCCTCAGCTGCAGTACACCTCCTCCTGCTCCGTCTTTGCTGACCCGGTCGTTGTGGTTGTCTTCTCTTAGATATTAATCCTCTCTGGGGGAGCTCGGCCCGGCGGGCACCCCGGGAGCGGGGCGCTTACCGAGTCCCCCATGCGGCTCCCCGGCGCCATCTTGAGCACATGGCGCCGGCCCGGGCCCGGGCGGCCGCTCGGCCGGGAGCCGGGAGCGAGGGCAACGCCCTCCTGCTCTCTCCTCGCTCCTGAGCAAAAAAGCCCTTTCCCGCCCCTTTGTCCCAACTTAAATAGGGCAATTCGCAGAGGCGCCGCCTTGGCTCAACCTCCCCCGGGGGGGGGATGGGACTCAGATCTGGTGGCACAGGGAGCAAATCCCCTCCCCTGCCACCAGAACACCCCCCAACACCTCAAACTATCACACATATTTAGAACCTTTTGTGATGGATTTGATATAAATGACCACTTCAGAGATCAGATTTGAAGTGTATAGGATAGACAGCAATGCACTGTTGAGAGCTGTATGAGGCTTGGTGTCCTGCTGCAGCAGCTCACTTTCTCTTTCTTCTTTCAAACTTTGCTTTATAACTGATAATGATTCGTAGACTTTGGAAACGCACACCTGTCATGCCCATGCTACCATATGATCTTTGAAAGTGTTCTAAATTAGGATTTTCCTTTAGTTCTTGTGTGGCCTCATAAGGCTATAACCAATGAAACATTGCAATTGTATAGATGGTTGAGAACTATGAGCATAGTAAAAGAGTTAAGATTAGTGTTAGTCATTCATTAGTGTTCAATTATATGAATGCAACTAAACTTCATCCTAACTTGGAGTTTGTGAACTTAGGGAAACAAATGGCATATTATAGGTAGAAAACATCATGATGCTACTGAACACGATAAACCAGATTTGTACAGCTGTGATGTTACGCAGAATCATTATTTAGGTATTATGTATGAATGTTCATCTCTCTTTTTTTTTTTTCTGCTTCTCTTTTTGCAGGGTTTTGGAGGACAGCGTTTTAGCTGTCCTTATCTGTTAACTACAGAAGAACCAATAGAAAATTGTTCTATAATTGAGACTATCGTCATAGAAGAAGTTGGTTTCAAAGACTACAAACATTCTAAACAGAGCAGTCGAGATTCAGGAAATTATTCTAACGATGATGATACTTCAGGGAGCAAAGTGTCAGAAGAAATGCCAGAAAAGGAAATAGTATAACATTTAAGAAAATAGAATTCATGTGTGGGATCAGCAGCATAATAAACACTTAACTTTTTTATATGAAAGTCGTGGCCTAAACAAGACAGTGTGACTTTGGGATCTTTGCCTTCAGGTTTCCAAATCTGCACTTTGTTAGTGGAAAGTTACATATCCTCTCTGCTGCAAGCTGACTGGAGTTAAAACACAATGGACTCCTCGCACCTTACACCATTTTGACTTTTTGTCATGTGATAAAAAAGAATGCCATTTGTGTAAAGTGGAGCAGATCCGTACACTTTATATCCTTGAACCTGATAACATCAGCAAAAGGCACAAGAAGAGTTTCTCACTGTCTTAAGGTTTGATTTGAACGCCAGCATGTACTGTGACAGAAACCTTAAATTACAGTATTGAATCTTACGATGTTTACACAGGCAGAAGGAACTTGATGCCAGATACAATTTTAAGAACTTTTTCTGATATGCTCTTCAGCCCGCTCAGGGGCAGCACTTTTTCGCTCAGCAGGTCCAGAGCAAAAAGATAAAAAGAGACCAACGTTAGCCTCAGTGAGGCAGCTCCTCTGAGCCTCCTTGTAGAATTCCTTCTGGCCATGGCTGCAGGATGCTCCCAATGCCCACTTGCCTGTTCATGTATCTGTGTGCCTGCATCAGGGTGCTCTCCTCCCACAGCACTCAGTCGTCTGGGCAAGTATGGGGAGGGGAAAGGCAGGAAGGGGGAGGTTCACTTCACTTTACTATAAAGAAGTGGAAGCTCTTTGTAGAGGGAGGGTGAGTCAAATTGTTTTGCACTGCATTTAAGATAAAAAACAAGAAACATCTGAGACACATGTACATTGCCAGAAGAAACTAAATAATATTGTTACTTTATCGACAAGGCATGTTAAGAGGCAAATTCTTGATTATTATTTTTCTCCCATGGCTGGATAACCAAGAGTGTGAAATATTTGCTTGTAATTGAATTGTATTTAGAAATGTCTTAACAAGGAAGAAACTTATTTCTGTAATTAGAGGGACTCAAGTTGAATTTAGAAAATGCCTTTTAACAGAATGGGGAGGATACTTGTCATTCAAAGCTTTTTTATCTTAGTCTCATTTTGCCAACAGACTTTTCTTTGTACAAATTATAAGGATATGCCAGGTGAGACCTGCAGTGAAGAGAGAGGGAAGACAGGGCAGCCTGGCTCCTGGCCTCCCGTGCGGGTGGTGGCCACAGCAGCGTGGCTTGGGACACCCCGAAGTGCCCCTCTCCTGGGACACCCACTGAGTGGAGTTAATTTCCGCTGAGACCACCAGGGTTTGTCGGGCCTGGTGTGGCTGCAGTGGAGAGAGGACTGAGATCTGAGAGAAACAACTACACAGAGACCAAGGTCAGTGAAGATGGAGCAGGAGGAGGTGTGCTGGAGTTGAGATTCCCCTGCAGCCCGTGGTGAGATGGCAGGCGGCCCCTCTGCTGCCTGTGGAGATTAACAGTGGAGCAGAGATTGACTCGCAGCCCCTGGAGAACCCCATGCTGGAGCAGAGGTGCCTGTGCCTGAAGGAGGTTTGTTGTACAGGACTGTCTCTGGGAAAGACCCCCAACACTGCTGGAGACTGACAGTGGAGCAGAGATGGCATCTGCAGTCTGTGGAGGACTCCATGGGGGTGGGTGGCTATGCCTTAAGAAGCTGTTGACTCTATGGGAAAAAAAGGCTATGCTGGAACAGTCTGATGGGTAAGGACTGGATTCCATAGGAAGGACTCATGTCGGAGTTCATGGAGAACTTCCCATGAGAAGGGACCCCACGCTGGAGCAGGGGAATAGTGTGAGAAGTCCTCTCCCTGAGGAGGAAGGAATGGCAGAAACAGCATGTGATGAACTGACTGCAGTCCCCATTCCCTGTCCCCCCCTGTGCTGCTGGGGAAGAGGTAGAGCAGAGAAGCAGGGAGGAGTGAGGGGAAGGTGTTTTTAAGATCTGGGTTTGTTTCTCATTATCCTCTCTGAATGTAATTGGTAACTAATTAAATTGATTTGTCCCCAAGCTGAGTCTGTTTTGCCTGGGGCTGTGGTCAGTGGGTGATCCCTCCCTGTTCTTATCTCTACCCTCACACCTTTTGTTATGTTTTTTCTCCTTTCCACGAAACAGGAGAGGGAGAGGAGTGAGGCAGCCAGGGACTGCGTGGTGCTTAGTTGCCGCCTGGGGCTAAACCACGAAAGGGATGTAGCTTGTTTACAAAACTGTTCCTCTTAGTTATTTATACTGAGCTGCCCTCCCTGGATGTTTTTTTCTCCTGGACAGCTTCAATTTCAGTCTGTTTTTCTTGTGACCTAATTCTACAGTAGCGTTTGGGGACATACTTTCATTTTGGAGATTTTCAAAAATTAAGCTATTCTTAACGTTTTACTGAAGTAAGGTGTGGTATGTTTTGGTTTGTTTTGTTTTTCCCTGCTCATCTAGGGAAAACATTTCATCTGGTATTTCAGCAGCATATGTGGGCTATTATTTTGATAACTGTTTCCTGTGACACAAGATTTTGTTTGCCTCCTGGGGTTTCAGTACTCTGGAAGAACGCTATTTAACATGAAGGATTTCACTGTCAGAATTTAAAGAAGTCCACAGTGAATGTTTCTGAAATAGGTAGATATTCATAATTTGCAAGCAATCCACATTTTCCTTCAGAATGTAGAACCAAATGTGTGGTAATTAATACATATGTACGCTTGTATGTGTATACATATACATACACCTGTACTCTTATAAAGTTTGCTTATAATGATTCTAAGATGGGTTACAGAAAATCTTGCATGAGTTCTTTTCAATGTTGCCAGAAGAAGCAAAACCAGAACTGTAAGATGGAAATACTCATTCTATTTATACAATATCTGATAATTAAATGGAAAATTAGGTTCCTAAATACCTGAGGCAATCTCATTCTAATATGCTTCAGATGTATCCAGAAATACTAGAAAAATAATTTCGCAGAACTTCTACAGTTCACCACCTAAGTTTATTACAGTGCATAAAGGAACTCTTGTTTAAATGTCTTTTTTTCATTTTTTCAAAGTCTTTTCTAAAGAGGAAGACCCTTGAAGTGTTTTTCTTTTTCCTTTTTCAAAATATTTGTACCAATAGAAAGCTAATTTTAATTATTTGGTATAGAAGTAGTCTGAGGAGCAACTGTGATTGACTCTCTTTACTGAAATTATTCAGTGGGATCAGATACAGCCCTGTTAATAATTGAATACTTTCAGCTGGACAATGTAGAGTTGGATTTGTCAGTATTGATAGTGAAAATCACGAGCAAGTTAATCAAGCCCAATGTTTTTGAAACTAGAAACACTTAACCAATGTTGATACTGTGGAATATATGCAATATAATCAGCTCTAAGACTTGGTGTGGGTAGGGACGATGAAGCGGAAGTTTCCTGTTATGGTATTGTTAATTGAAAGGAAACCAGCATCTGGTAAGGATTTTACATGTTGAGTCACACATGCTGCGAGTTTCCCATGACTTCTGCTTTTGGAATGCATTCTGTTATTAGGATTGTTTTTATATATATATAATTTCAGAATATTATGCTTGATGTTGAAACCTGGGTAAGAATGTGCAGATAAAAATACAGTCAGTAGAGAACCCCTTTGGTGGTAAATCTTTGAGATAGTGGATCGTTTTTGTAGGGATGCTTTACTGAATGGTAATTGTGTAGTGCCATTACCACTTGACGGTATTTTGTCTTGAGGTACTTCGCATATTCGTAAGTGTGTGTACTGATGTTTGACATTGGGACTTTATTTCAAAGAAAAAATCTGAAGATATATGACAGTAGGATTAATTTTCACTTTACTAGAAATTCAGTGTCTTTTGGGTAGGGGGAAGCAGAGGAAATCTGCAGAGGAGTAGTTGCAGTAGATGGGTGTGTTGTATTCTTCCTATCAGTTCAAATATTTTTTTTTGAATATGTGGCAGTGAAAACGTTCAGTTAAGATGGAATTCATAGGTACAGTAGTACCTGGTAATGGAGAATTTGATGTAAATGAAGAAACGTAGGTAAGTCTTGGAGCATATATGCCTTTCTTAGGGATTGGTGACTTTAATGATCTGCCTCTACTCAGCACTGGTGAGGCCACACCTGGAGTAGTGTCCAGTTCTGAGCTCCCCAGTACAAGAGAGACATGGACATAATGGAGAGAGTCCAGCAAAGAGCCACCAAGATGACGAAGGGACTGGAGCATCTCTCTCATCAGGAAAAGCTGAAAGACCCAGGACTGTTCAGCCTAGAGAAGGCTGAGGGGGGATCTTATTAATGTTGTGTGAATACCTGAAGGGAGGGTGCAAAGAGTATGGAGCCAGTCTCTTCCCAGTGGTGCCCAGTGACAAGACCAGAAGCAACAGGCATGAACTGAAACACAGGAGGCTTCGTCTGAACATTAGGAAACACTTTTTCCACCCACTTTTTCCAGGGTGACCAAGCACTGGCACAAGTTGCCCAGGGAGACGATGGAGTCTCCATCCTTGGAGATAATTCAGGAGCCGTCTAACACAGTCCTGTGCAACCAGCTCTTGGTGGCCCTGCTTGAACAGTGGGTTGAACCAGATAATGTCTGGTGCCTTTCAACCTCAACCTTTCTGGGATTCTCTCTTCTTGGACATTTAAGTAGTGAACTAATCCACTTCTTGGTTGTTTTTTTTTTTTTTCTTTTCCGCAAGATGTTCTGTGAAGGCCCCATCAATAGTATAATTGCAGCAAACTTCAAACCATGAGATAGCCGATAAATGGTCACACAAAATAATGAGTCTTAGGGCTAGCAGTTAAACTTAAGCTAGAGGAGTACCACACTTGGCATAGCCCTCCTGATAGTCACAGTTTGCTAGGGTTGCAGGTAGGCCAGGAAAATTTCTGATAGCCTTGTGGCACTAAAAGAGAGATTGTTTGGTAAATTTTTAAGGTAAAAGATACTGTTCTTGCCAGTTGATGGAATATTCTTTTTTTTTCTCTGATGACAATGACACTTGAGTTGCATTTCTGAACTGTCCACCTATCCCTCCCCCAAATGTCCCTATCCGTAGCACCCAACTGAAAGAAGTGCAGCAATATGCTTAAAGAATCCCAAGGCATCAGAAGAAGTGCCATTTTTTAACAACTGGCTTATTTGCCGTTGCTGTCTGTGACAGATAACTTGAACTTTTGAAGACTTGCTTAAGTGACATACTCACAAACTGAGTATTTTCTCTTCAGTAAATTTCTAGACACATAAGCAAGATAGTTTGCAAGTTTTCTAGCAAGATGCAAGTTTTCCTAGACCATCAACCCTTTATTTACTCTAGGAATTTAGATTATAGAACTGGAGATACGTGTGCAGTATATAATAAATGTAGAGCAAACCAATAGTAAACATAGTTGGCCTTTGTAGAGCTTCTTCCTCTTGACATTGCCTGCATGTCTGATAGTACAGCTAGCTGGCAAGTAAATTTCACACATATCTCAGTGAGGTATGCTTTCCAATTACATTAGAGTAGAAACAAGAAAATTATTGTTTTCATCACAGATGATATTTCCTAGGTATCTTCTTTCCTACTGAAGCCAAAAAAAAAAAACCCAACCCTTAAAACTGTCACTGTACTCTAATAACCCATTAAAAAAAAAAAAAACCACACACACTGTGGGCAATCAGGACAAATGATTTTATTTAGCTTCTTGGAAAATATTTTGACAAACTTTACACTAGAAAAACTTGTATTGTCAAAGTATCCTGATTTCACAACAGAATCCAAAAGATCTTGAAATCACTGAACAGCAGCTGTGGTCTTGTTTTCTTTGCACAGGAAAAAAACTAATACCAGGAAATCATATTTTTAATATAGCTAGGTACAGATGGTGGGAATTTTCTCAGTGATGTTGAATTGGTGGTGCCAAAATGACCACCTAAGCATATGTTACTAATTGCAAAATTACTGCAATTAGTGGCAGTTACCACCATAAAAGCAATGCATGATCTAGTTAATCTGACAGAGAATGGCATAGAATCGAAGAAACATCTCCTTAACCGTGTACCAACGTTTTGTCATAGAGACACCAAACTTGAAAAATCATATCCTTTCAACTAGTTTTCCTTTTTTTGTGCAGTTTCGGGCATCCCAGAAATAACCTCATAATTAGTACCAGATCCATTTCTGTCGCCTTGCAGATGCCTTTGTCCTAAAACAGCAAAGGCAAAGCATATTCAAAAAGAAAATGGTGTCAGTGGCAGCTTTACTTAGCTTCCAGTAACTGTATTCCCTTTCCTTCACTGAGTGTCTTTTTTTTTTTTTTTTTCTGCTAAACCTGCCAGGTATTGTTATCCGACCACCTGAAAAGGGAGAGTTTTTTTTTTCCCTGGCATACCTTTCTAGAAGCAGGGTTGGTACCTAATGTTTTGAGCTCCCTCTGCTGGTCTTACAACAGCAAATTAAAAATCCTCACCCAAGAATTAAGATGGGACAATATTCAGACAGGGGCAATGTTCAAACAGCCTTGTAAAAATGCTTGCTTTTTTTCTTTTTTAGATTCATTAAACAGTCACTTAAAAAGAGACTGATTTCAAATTAAAATATCCAGACTATTTGGCCAGTAATTTTCTGCAACAATGACTTACCCTTAGATCCTTGCCCATAATCCATATATATATATTTGTAACCGACTGGCTCTGTAGTAATGCAAAGCTTTTGATTTAAAGTATATCAGAAAAAAAAATTGTCTCCTATTTTCAAATGAGATTCAAGGTCAGCATATAAATGTGTAATTTTGTTTAAAAACACTTCTTTGTAGCTAATGACTTCTGAAATAAATTTATATTTTATGTATGGCAATTGTCTCTGTGCATAAGTATCAACAACAAAAAGGTTATTATTTGATCTATACTACCAAATGGAGAGAAGGCCACAGCTGTTTGTCAATGATTTGAGCATCATGTGGCTGCTTAGGCATGTGTTGCCAGTTTGTATACTGACTCATATAGGGCTTTTGACTCGTTATTGGATCCTCCAGCATTGTTTCTTTGAGGATATCCACTGAGGACTCCGATATTAACTCTTCTTGAAATAAGTGTCCAAAATCTGTTCCCTGTAGCACAGAACCCCTGAGTCTTGCACATTTAAACTAGGTTAGACTGATATATATGTATATCCGTATTAGCTGATACTTATAAACGCTTCTCAGCTCTTTTGTTTCAGTGCCAAGTCATTTCCTTGGAGTTGGGGCGGTGGGAGGATCTGATTAGCATTTCCACAGGAAACCCAGAGTAGCAAGTTCTAGTTAACACAGTAAAACTTCAGAAAGAGGTCCCTTTCCTAAAAAGCTTTCTAATATTGTTTGTGAAACTATTTGCAGTGTGCCACAAGGTGTATGACAAAGGAAAGCACATTTCTGTATTCGTTAATACTGTAATAGGTTTCACGTGTGTAGTTCACTGTTAGCTTTGCCAACTTCTGTCTTTTTTTACCCTTCTCCAGTTGGTCTGTCCCAGGACTCCCTCCTGCCCAGCTGCTGGAGCCCAGCCCAGGGACCTGGGGTCTCTGTCGAGGCTGAAGGATGTGGCTGCCACTCTCCTGTTTGCAGGTTCAACCAGTAGCAAAGGTGACCATGTGTCCCAGGGACACACACAGAGGACACTGACATAGCTGGTTACATGGACTGCCATGAACAAGGTCCACCTACATAGAGGACTCACATAAAGCACAGACAGCCAAGTCCTCTTCCTCCTCTTTAGCTGGTAGAGATAACTTACTAGCGAAAGCACACATGTTCACTGATTCCCCCAAGTACCAGCACAGCCCCTCTACCTTGTTGGTGTAGCCCTGCACTGGTCCCAGGCCCTCTTACCTGCTTCATGGTCCCCTGCTCCCTGGCTAGTCCAGCCTAGTCCAGTTTGCTAGCAAATACGCATGTACACCCCGTGCACACCAGGACTAGCTGGCACTTAGTCCTTGCTGCACACATACACACAGGATAGAAAATGAGATTGCACAGAGAAATAAATAGTTAAGAAAAGATTTTATAAGAAGAATCAAGAATATAGGACAAGTGCAGGGATTAGGCACAGGGCTCAGCCAGACAAGTGTACAGACTGGCCCTGTTTCACATGCAATCAGCTCCTTTTGTGCCTTTTTCTGTCTGCCCCCTCTTCTCTCCTTCCTGCTTCCTCTTCCCTCTGCGCATCCTCTCATGGGTTTATACAGCTCTGTTGATCCCAGAACACCTCCCAGCCGGGTGTCTGGGATCCCCCTGGTTCATTCACAATCATCATCAGTTGCAAATTCCAGGTTGGGACTTCCCAGTCCTGGGAGTGGTGCCTGTAGTTTCTGGAGAGTCCATCTATTAGTGTGAGTGGCGAAGTTTTTTTTATCAGTTACTTTTCTTCTGTTTTTCCTTTTTCTCTTAGTTTCTTAATAGAAAAGGTCTCTGATCAGATAAACTTGCTGGAATAGCTCCTGGACCAGACACCCTTAAAGGAGCAGACACTCTTCTTCCACGTAACCTTACACTGAGAAGATAATTAATTTCATAATACACAAACCAAACATATTCTGAGCTCCCAGATGTTTAGACATTTGAGGGAGATGATTGTCATATAGGCAATCCTGGAAAGGGTCTAGCCATGAGACCCTGCTTGGTATCCCAAGAAAGGTGCCTGTTGGCATTTTGAGCCAAAAGGTCTCTTACACTGCATGTAAAATATGTGCATAAACTTGCCAGAAAAATTTGTGCTAGATGAACTTGTTTTGTTGGTGCCCTGATAGCATCTGAGGTGCTACCCTCCAGTCATCCCCACTGTCAAACCTGTGTGTCCCCTGCCCTGTGTTCTTAGGCAACTCGAGAGATTTTTTGAAAGGCCAGAAGGGGGAAAAAATAAAGGGGGGGATTTCGTAGCTCTGTGTGATAGCATGTCTTTTCCTTCCCGCACATGATAAGAAACTGTGTGCTTACTATGATCTTTATCTTTTTGTGCTGAAGTAAAACACACTAAAGAAAGTTCATAGTTGGCAGGCTGAAAAAATCTTAAAAGATGTTAGCAGTTTTGCGTTTTTCCCCTATGGGAATGACGATACCTCAAAACTTTTAAATCTTCCCTGAGAGGCTCAGAAAGATTTTTCTCAAATCATCACTTCTCAATAAATGTGCGTGACGTACATACATGCATATATACACTGGTGCCTCTGCCTTCCTCTTGAGCATGTTTTGCACTGAAAGTGTTTAGGAGCTAATTTCCTCCTTTGAGTTTACAGGCCCTATTCCTGCAAATGAAGCCCCAGAAAATGTCTGTGTTTTTTCAGTGCAACCCACTCTGCAGGACTGGAGCCCTGCTCCTTTTGTCTTTTTAACTTGTATTTTTAACCTAGTATCTAGTTTGTAAATGTATAAATGGGATACAATCTAAATTATCCTTCAAATGCACACTTAGATTTGCAGTCACGCTGAGCAGCCTATATGTACATGCTGTACTGGCTAGACTATTCTTCACCCTGGCTGCATCAGTCATTCCTGTCCATACATGCCCTATATGTTTACAAAAGGAGGAGCATGCTCCCCATCTCAGTTCTTCTGAATTTCTTGACTGAGTCATAGCAAATTTCCTTTCACACCTTCCTAGCAAACTGCCTTATTTTTTCGTAAGGCCCTTGTTGACCTCCTAAAAGCTTATTCACATCTCTGGTATGACCAGTTTTCCCTCATCCCCCACTTTCTCTTCATACTGATTATTCCACGCAAGTTTCTGATTACTGCTCTGAAACTTTGGCTGCCTGTAGCCACGTTTCTTGTAGTGGAAGGGGGTCCTCTCCTGCAGAGCCACTGCCATCTCCTTTACTGCTTTGACAAAGAACGTGTTAGTATTACCAGCCTGGCTTTTCAACTAAAGGCTGAGCATGCGAGCGATGATGGCAGCAACTAACAGTCAAGACTAAGGTTTCTGTGGTGCTGTGTCCAGAGAACAGCAAAGAGACTTTCTTCATTCTCTAGTGTAGCCCCAGAGTATTCTTCATCAGAAAACCAGAGCTCACCTACCCTAGAAGCAGCATGAGATCTCTGATAGTTCTCTCACCTTTGCTCTGTCACCCTCTGCCTACAGTGACTACAGGAGAGGCTCACTAGAGCTCAGGGTCCTTTTGTGTTGTATCTGCAGCTGTGATTTCCTGTCTGCTTGTGTATGAACACAGGCAAATGCCTCGAGTAATATCCCTTGTCCCTATGTCAGAGACCATAAACAAAATGCCTATACATAAAGCAGTGTCCTTTCTCTAGTCATAGGATAAATCTGTTTACATTGCAGAGAAACTCTACAAAGTTTATATCAGACACTAGAGGTCCAGATGCATCTTTGGCAGCAAATTGGGTTCTCTCTGTCTTCAGCTTCCCTGCTAGATCAACTGCCGTATCAGTTGTCCTTCAGAGATTTTCTTGACCTCAAAATTCTGTTTTTAAGTTCTGACGACTTACTATCTGCAGAAAATAATACCTAGCAATTGGAATTAAGTGTTTTGTTCAACCAAGGCTTTTCCCAGAGAACTACTAAAATCTGGAATCCTACCTCTACTACCTCTACCACTTTCTGCCCATACTGTGTATCTGCTCTTTTGTGAAAACTTTCTTATACAGAAGCCCCTGAGATATAAGCAGAGTTTTCATTAATGATCAAATTAGTTCAGCTGTATTTGCACCACACCCCTTGACTCTAAAAAACTTCTGAGAATAACCTAAAAGACACAAATCAATATATATAGTTTTCCCGGCTTTAGAGTTCCCCGAAGCTACCATCCTCCAAGGATGTTGCACTAAAAGTCTAATCACACTTGGCAGACTATAACGTTGGACAAGTAGATGGCATTTGGTTATGATATCTATAAGTAACTTGAAGCAGTACCACTTCCAAACCCATTTTGCCTAATTCTTTTTCAGGAAACTTGCTCCATCTCCTGTTGGAGGAGATTCTCGTAAGTAATATTGCCCAGTCTGAGAGTGACAGATTCATTTCCTATTCACCTTTGGAGAAAGAGGTGTAACAGTTGCATTTCCTGGTTACTTCCTGAAAGAGTAGTGGTTTGAGGCTTATTTTAGGTCTCAGGAACCTAAGTGCTTTTATCTATATATTTTAAAACTTAGTACAGTTATTCTAGCACCTGTAATCCCTTTCAGTAAAGGGATTAATTCATATCTCTCAGTCTGCAGGCTGCACGTTTTGACATCACATCTAAGTCTTGTATCAGAACTATATTGGCTTCATAGTGGTCCCAAACCTTTCCTAATTTAGAGTCACATACCTCTCTTTGTCTTTCCATGAATGCACAGAGTCTTTGGGAGAACTGAACGCTAAGTGCTCGGTTCAGGAAAAAGGGGAACAGCTAAATGGGATGGCTGGCTCACAGAGATTCCTCGCCTCAGAAAATGACAAACTCAATGTCATCTTGAAAGTCTCGGGCTCTGTTTCGCTCTCCCCCATCGTTACTCCTCGGTTTGTCAGTTGCATAGCTGCCTTGTCTTCTTGGGAATACACCTTGCGAGACTGAGTGCTTGAGCTCTCTGTGCTTTAGAAGACACACTGCAACCAGTGTTCCTGCTGTTAAAGCCTGCCAGATATTTCTACCCTGTACCACAGGACATCATATTCAGGGAATGGTGCATAATATCGCCATGTTACACAGATGGCAAAGTGGACTGTGGTCCCCTTAGCCATGCGAAGTAGTACAGCAGTGCTCAACTTTTAGATCTATTTAGCAACCAGAGACTGAGCCAAACTGGACATTCAGAAAACGTTTGTTCGTTTTAAAGCACGTTTCACAGCTGTGCACAACTAAAGACCAAGATCTTTGCCTCAAAAGTCAGTAAAAATTGCAAACTGGTCTGCCTGTGTTCAGCCGTTCTGATTTGGAAAAGCTGAGATGTGAATTCTCCCCAGGTCTTTTGTCACCAAATGAGGTGACAGAAGTCAGGACAGGAGCGGTCTCTGCGGGCACCCATAAGGCCCACATAGTTTTGGTATCGAGATCTCATAAGGCTCTCCATGTGAAAAACTGGGTCTCTGTCTTTGCTTCCAGATCTTCTGTCAATTTGCCAGGCCAAGTTCTTCACCAGAATCTTAGCTTGCACCTCATCACTTGGATGCTGGAAGGCTTAGACAAGTATAATCATGTAATCCTCCTCCTCTTCCTCCAGAAAAGATTTGCTTAACAGAAAGCAAGGGTCTCTTAGAAAAGCCTAGAAAGGAAAATAGCTAACATTCACAGACTGAGGTTCAATTATGTCTGTATCTGCAATGCTTGTTTCTCTTCTCTTTAGGTTGCAATTTGAAATCTGCAAAAACTCTTAAATTTTCTACATGAAGTAAACAGAAGTCCTTTGACAACTTCTGTGACTTTTCATTCCCTATTCTGTTTAGCTCTATTCAACTACAAGGTGGTTTTTGCAAGGCCTATCTGTACTCTTCCAGTTTCTTAACAGGATTTAACCACGGGCTGTCATTTCACGGCACCCTAAGCCAACCTAGCTGCTGCCTCCACAGCTCCCTGGACCGCAGTTTCACCCTTTGTCTTGTGCCAGAGCTAGTTTCACCAGAGCTCAGTAAACAAGTAGGAAAAAGACCAACAAACCTAACAAAAGAAATAGTTTCCTGTTACTTAATGCAAGGCTAAAAACGGTCAAAATATATAGGAAAGAGAAGCAATGCAATAGCAGCCAGCAGCTGCATGGCCTTAGTCATGCTACGAGAGGAAACACTTTGAGCAGCTTGTCTCTATCTTTGTTTATTTATATCTGACTTTTTGGTAGCAGTTATTTCCATTAGATGAGTGGGAGAGATTCAAGCCCTGAAGGCAAATCTTGTTAGTCATCTTTTTTTCTTCTTCCCTTTTTTTTTTTTTTTTTTTAGAGCTAAATATCTGACATCAAATTTCAAACGGAACCTAAAGTGGTGCCAGAATTTAGTCATCTGATTTGAGTGAACCCATATGTTTTCTTCTGAAGTCTTACAAAATTCAAAGCTCTACTTTAAAGCCTTCTCTTACTTTAGGCATGCTTGATATAGCCTCAAGACAAGGTGATTTAACCATCCTAATCTATGTCCAGAGGAGGATGTCCCAGTGGAAAGCTGCTTTTGAAAACTTTTGAGGGAACCAAGACAGGGCCTGAAAGTCTGATTAGGATTTTTTCCATCAAGAGCCTGAGTGATGTTGGCAACATCCACTTGAAATTCCAGCAATAGGTGAGATTCAGAAGGTCGTGTCACAGATCTTCACTTATGCTTTTCAGTAAGTGTTATGGTCCAGTTCAGGCATCAAAGGAGGATGTTGCTAAGGGTAAGGCAGTCCTGCAGGTCGAGATTTGACCTTACAGAAGAGCTGATTTTCAAGCTGCCAGACTGGATGAGTCTTGCTTCTCTTCTACTCCAGCCTCAAGTCTTCATCTCCCAACTCCCTTGGGTTGGAGCTAGTAACTACATGGTGCTGGAATGCATCAGTTCAACTAACCCTGGGAAGAGTAGTGTCAAATCAGCCAGGCCAGTGAACTAGACCAGTGCCACAAGCCAGAGAGGGGATGCAGCCTCCTCTTTACAGTGCTATTGACTGTACGGTCAGCTTGGCTTTTGTTCAGGTAGGAAGCCAGGGATTCTCTCCCAGGCATTTTAATGTGGTCACTGCCTGTGTTTGCCCGCAGTATAAATGTGTGTGTTACACAAGAACTCAAAAGAGGAAGATGAGTTATTTGCATGCAACTGTTTTGAGACACTCGTGTTTTCTAGAGATGCTTTTGTAAGTCATCTCCCAGTGCTGCAAGCCTTCCATTACCAGAAATAACATTTCATCAGGTAATGTGCCTTAGAGTGTGCTCTTCAAAGCAGAATGACTTACGGAATTAATCTGTTTTAACCTCCTACCCTGTCTCCTTGAAAATTCCCACATCAAAAATTGCGTCTTCCAAACAATTCTGCATCCAAACATCAGTATTGAGGAACTTGGTTGTTTTCTGTCACTGTGATCTTTTTGTTAATACCACTATTTACAACTATCAAAAGCATGCCCAGGCATCTTAAATTAATAATCTATTTCAGACATCAAGACATGCCTTGTCTTAAAAATAATGATCTGGAAAACAAGTTTATCTACAGCAGATAAACACCCCATATCTATCCACATAAGCACATCTCTGTGTCTGCCCCTTATGTAAACTGCTCTAAGTAGGCATGCAGTAAGTTTGCAGATGACATCAAGTTGAGCAGGAGTGTTGATCTGCTTGAGGGAAGGAAGGCTCTACAGAGTGATCTGGACAGACTGGATCCATGGCTGAGGCTGACTGTATAAGGTTCAACAAGGCCAAGTGCCGGGTCCTGCACTTGGGTCAGAACAGCCCCATGCAACCCTACAGGCTTGGGGAAGAGTGGCTGGAAAGCTGTCTGATGGAAAAGGACCTGGAGGCACTGGTCAACAGCTGGCTGAATATGAGCCAGCAGCGTGGCCAAGAAGGCCAACAGCATCCTGGCATGTATCAGAAACAGTGTGGCCAGCAGGAGTAGCGCAGTGATCGTCCCCCTGTACTAGGCACTGGTGAGGCCACACCTGAAGTACTGTGTTCAGTTTTGGGCCCTTCACTGCAAGAGACACTGAGGTGCTGGAGCGTGTCCAGAGAAGGGCAACGAAGCTGGTGAAGGGTCTGGAGCACAAGTCTTGTGAGGGTTGTTTAGCTTGGAGAAAAGGAGGCTGAGGGGAGACATTACTGCTCTCTCCAACTACCTGAAAGGAGATTGTAGCGAGGCGGCTGTCAGTCTCTTCTCTCAATTAACAAGTGATATGACAAGAGGAAACAGCCTCAAGTTGCACAGAGGAGGTTTAGATGGGGAAAAATTTATTCCCAGAAAGGGCTGTCAAGCATTGGAACAGGCTGCCCAGGGCAGCAGTTAAGTCATCATCCCCAGAGGCATTTAAAAGACATGTAGAAGTGGTGCTTAGGGAGACTTCATGATCTTAAAGGTCTTTTCCAACCTAAGCGATTCTCTGATTATACTTCCTCTCTGTTGCTGGGAGACTTTATTTCATCAGACAGTTACTGTAAATGAATCACTAAAACTTTCTTTTTTTAAAATTTAAGCACCACAGCATGCTGAAATGCATGCATGACAATGGGCTCAAATCCATTGGCCTCTAGGAAAGCCTATTCTAGTTGCTCAATTCACTAGTAAAAAATCCTACATAATGCTCTAATTCAGAATACACAAACAAGACCAAGAGAAGGAGGCGTTTCTTTTTTTTTCTTCCTGATCTCTTCATCTCTTCTCATTTTGAGAGGCACAAACAGTATAACTGAAGCCTCACATTAGTATAGCTTGCTGCTGTGCATGAGAGTGGCGGAAGACAACCTGCAGAGAGCTTAGTGGGGCGAAGCTCCTGCTGTAATACATTTGTATTAAATACTAAGCAAATAAAAATATTTCCTGCCTTTTGCCTGGATATTAACTGCTAACTGGTATGTCCTTCAATTAAAAACAACAGTTCCCTGTGCTACAAGATCGAAATGCAAAGCATGACCGCACCAACTTTCCAATTAAAACTCAAAAAAGTAGTTAAAGCACAAGGCAAATCTCTTTAGTGGTGTGACATAACTTCCTGAACTTTTTCACTTTATAAAGCTCTTCTTTCAGAAGAGCTCACAGAAATAACGTTTTTTCCCTGAGAAGAGGGCTGATCTTTAAAACCTCTCTTCGCATGACTGGGGTATTTTCTGGTTGTGTAACACTGTGGGAATCCCCTTCAGTCAGCAGCAGAGCTTTTCTTCGCCGTGGTACTGAGCTAATGAATTCCCAAACCAGTGCACCTCTATCTTACTGCCCAAATTGCAAATTTCTGAGAGATGAAGATGACTATATGGCTTAGCAAAGAGCTGGTGAGAAGCCAGACTCCTCAAGGTGCTGGCTCGGAAAACCTGTGCCTACCTTGTCACGGGCCTCATCAGGTCCCCGCTGCCACAGGCACCGGAATACCAAGTTTGCAGGGTCACATGCAAACTCAAGCACTTCTGACGCTCCCTGAGGCTGGAGCAGGGTCAGGCACTGCTGGTCACTGTGGGTGGTCATGTCTCCTTGCAGGGTGAAGTCTGTTCTACTCAGCATTTCCTTCTGAGCGCAGACACTGCTGCAGCCCAGCCGCCGTGATGCCAGATGGCTGTGCAGCAGCATGCACACGCTTTTTCTCCCAGTTGCTTTCCTGGCTCCTCTTTCCTGGTTTTGGATTCTTTTCTTCTTTGCTCTCCCTCACCTTCTTCTGGAGGAAGTGTCAGAAATGTATCCTGCAGCAGCTGGAGGAGCATAAATGCAGCTGGGAGAGCAGAACAGATAACGGCTGCTAAAGAAGGACAGTCAGGGAAGAGACCTGTCGCACGGAGGTCCAAGACTTAGGTGGCTGTGTCAAGGGACAACAGAAAGAGAATAAACAGATGTTTATCAGCTCTCTAGCACAAACCCAAATCACCTCTTTCCATGCATTTGTGAGTAGATAAAACACTTGTTCATGCATTCAAAGACAGAGGATGGTATATATGGAATGTCTGAATGCAAGAATGCAACATAATTTTTATCTCCAATATCAAGATATCAAGAGCATTTTTTTAATCTTGTGATTTGTTTTTAACTTTTGAACTGTTTGACAGTAGCACCTCTGCCTTTGCAGGTTGGGAATAAGAGCACGGGAAGATGAAGAGCTTGACGTCTTCATCCATTTGTTATGCAATCATGTTTCCCATTACAAATCCCTTGTGAACAGAAGTGGGCTACAGAAGGCTTAGTCTGTCAGGTGCTGAGGACCAGAAAATTTTAGTTATTGAAGGTCCCAGTGGGAGTGGAACTTTTACGAGAACCAAGATGTCTTGCTGAATTGGAGTTGCCCCTTTACATGCTTAAACACCCTTCCATCTACCTCCAAAAGGACCCAGTCTGCAGATGAGGGTCCAGATGTTTCCAGCTTTCTCTCACAGTTCATAGAGCTACCACAGCAAATTTTGCAGGAGGCGGCGTTGTGCGTGAACAGACCAGTACAGTTTTCCTATAAGATTTTTTTTCCCCCGCATGTTAGGCCAATATCAAACAATTCAATTGTATTTCTTTTCCAGGAAGAAGATTAAAAATCATAGCAGCAAACACTATGAGCTGGAAGTAAAGAGGTAAGAGTTTGAAGAGCTAGCTTTTGTCAAAATTGATCCTTAATTTGCTTAAGGCTTGCTGAAGTATAGTTTGAATAGGAGTGAGCTTTCTTGTGTGTATTTACTTTTGTTTCTTGTTCTCAGTACATTTGTATTGTTTCTTGCACATTAATGACATATCTGGCAGGTGTTTGTAAGCTCATAGTAGTCGGAACATCAGCAGAGTAAATACCATAGATGAATTCCAGTGCCTGTTAAAAATTATTAGTCATTTACAAACTAGGAGGGAGAAGAGATTATCCTTTTTTTATCTTCTTCCTTTTTTTGGTTTCTTCACTGAGTTAGCCAGGGTTCTTTACATGAGATGCCTAGAAGAGGGGTAATGGAGGAAAACAAGGAAGGTGGTTGATTTCCCTAGTAGACCACTGTGGTCCCCAAATTGTTCACCTACTAAGCACTGCCTGATGTATGAGGTGCCCCTGAGTCTTACACCTTTATCTATGTGTTATTTTTGGAGAAATTCCTTATCTTTTGTGGATTCAAATTTTTTTCAAGATTCTGTGCCAGCTATTTGGCTGCAGGAAAATGATTGCCTTGATGTTGATTAGCTATCTTCTTATGGGTGAGTTGTTTTCAGTTTTACAAGGGTGAACCCAAGCATCCCCGCATAATAACTAGCAAGGCTGGGATTTTAGAGTAGTAAATAGTTGGCACTGGTGAAATACACCCAAAACTACTTACTCTGTCAATCTATTGAAGTTATGTGCCATAATGAATTTTCTCTTTTTCTATACGTGAGACTTCTCAGTGATTTTAAGAGCCTGTGACTTGCAGTGATAGATGGAGCCATTTCTCCTCTGAAATGTATTTCCTTCTACCTTCACTTGCTATTTCCTCATGTTAATAGCTTTTAGTGAAAGGGACCAGCAAGGAAAAATAATTTATCCCTTACTTTCTGATTCGACATTAACTGTGCTTTTTGCTCCCTAAGCTCAAAAAAAAAGAAAGCAACATAATTATCTCTGAACTCCTGCAGGTTCTACAGATTTCTTTGGTTCATTAGTATCTTTTTCTTTTGGAGTTGATTGATAGGGTGTTGCATTGATTCCAGTTCTCTCGTCTCTCCGTCTTCACTACGTCACTATTTATTCTCAGTTCTCGTCTCTGTCTTCAGCTCTCGTTAAGACACCAGTTTTAAGAAGTCATCCACTGATGGTTAAAACCATGTATTTCATTAACCTTTTTTCATGAAGGCATAACCAGTCATTTTGACTTCCCTCCTAACAGCCTGCTAGACTGTAGAGATGAATTTCTTGGGCTTTGACTTAATAGGAAGCTCCAGGTAACAGAGAGATCAGCTGCAGCAAAACCAAAAGCTTGTAGAAGTTTCCTATCTGGTTTGGCAAAGGGAAAAGACACATGATCGGTTATGGGATTTCTCTAATAATTACAGTAAATACTGTAATTCGATTTCAGTGCAAGGCTAGAGGGAAACCCCGCTTCACAATTCGTATTTTGAGTTGCTCTTTAATATACCTAAATTTCCTCTGTGAATCAAAATCTCATTAATGCATGAATTAGAGATGCCACCAAAATTAACTTGCCCTCTGGACATGCCATTTTGCTATTTAAGTTTCATAGTTAGAAATTGCCAATGGCTTTCCCAGCTACCTGCTTGGCTACCAGAAATGCTCTGCAAGTCATGCTAACAGTGCATGACCAGAATTCCTCCACTGGCTTCAGACATCGTTATTAAAGGATCTGTGTCTCAGCCCAGGCCTGGCACTGGGGAAATCCCAAGGTGATGCTTGTGGAGTGATGGGTTTCAGCAGAACAGCGCTGCTCGCCTGAGAGTTGAGTCACTCTTCCCAGAAGAGTTCAAAACCAGGTCAGACATGTTAGTGCAGAGAAAACAGGCTCAATCTATAACTGACTGATTTTAATCTCTACCACCCCCTTCCAGCCCATCTTATTTTCACAGTCAACCAACAAACAAGTCTGCTTTTCAGCATTTGCTTTTTTTCCCCTTTCCTTCGTTTATACTCCTTTCTAGCTATTATAATTTATGTCAGTGTTATAAGGCTTTGACTGAGATTCCAGCCTGTTTTATTACTGTACCTCCCTGCAAAAAGATGATCTCTGCCTTGAAACCTTGCAAGTGGTAAGAGCAGGCCATATGGGGCTGGGAAGGGAGGAAGCTCTCTTTTCATTGAGGAAGAGCTGAACGACAGTGAAATCAAGTGATTCATCCCAGCTTACTCAGAAATCAAAGCTGCCCAGCCCTTACCTAGTGCTCTATACTATGCAATATACTCTTGGTGTACTTGCCTGCTTTCCTTTTGTTGGAAATCTGATGGCAGTGGTGTAAACTTTGCTCGGGGAGCCTTCAGGTGGCCAAATATCACCTTTGATATTAAAGCTGTTTTGATTACCCTAACTCTGCATGGTTTCCTCTGCTGGCAGTCCTGCCGGTCATAGCTCTGCTGACTTCCCAATCTCGTGCTAATGAAACGCCAGTTTCTCTCCGAAATGTTTGAGAGAGAGTATTTTGACTTTGTTCAGGAGACACATGAAATACTCCTCTGCTTTACGGTGTTTTTAAACCACAGTAGCATCAAAGCTTTTAAAACAACGCATCCCTGCCCAGTGAACTACTGAAAAACAACTGTTCTGCTAAAACATCTGGGAGCAACGCTGCCCCCCAGCCTCACCTCCCGATTTTTTAAATCGCAATACCGTGTGACCAATAGCCTCAGTTAAAGGTACGCGGTCAGGCTTAACCACGGCTCCGCGTTCCGCCAGGTGCAGCCAGGGAAAGCGGGGGAACTTTCACCGCTTCTTGGCAAGGCTTTCTCGCACTTCAGCCTCCCGCGGTGACTGCAGGGCCTCCCGCCGCGCCGCGCCTCGCCGCGGAGGGCCGCGGCAGGAGGCGGCACCGCCTCAGGCGGAGGCACCGTCTCAGGCGCGGCCGACGGTCGGCCCCGCCTCTCCGTAGGCGGGGTGGAGGCGGAGCGGGGCAGGGAGGCAGCGGTCGGTCCTTCACCCGCCAGCGGCTGCAGCGGGGGCCGGGCTGCGGGTGTGAGGCGGCCCCGGGCAGGCCTGCGCCGCCGCTGGCCCCGCTCCTCAGGGACCGGCGAGCAGCCTCCGGGGCCGGCCGGCGGGGCGCTGCCGGCCGGGCCATGCCGTGTCGGGCACCGCTCGTCTCCCTCCTCCTCCTCCTCCTCTTCCTCGGCTTGGCCCTGGCCTCGGGCGCAGGTGGGTGCGGCGGGGCGCGGGGCTCGCTGCGGTCGCGGCCGGCGGCGCGGGGCTGGAGGCTGCCGCTCGGCCGGCGCCTCTCTGCGCGCCTCCTCCCCGGTGGCCTTCCGGCCCGGGAGGCGGTGGAAGGCTGTGGAGCCGGGGGCCCGGGCCGGGGCGGCCTCGGAGGGGGCTGGCGGGGGCCAGCGGGGCGGTGCCTCCTAGGCGGAGAGCGGAGCTGTTGGGGATTTCGCCTCTTCCTTACCCCGCCTGTGCCTGGCCCTCTGGAGGAGGGCGAGTCCGGGTTTCTCCTGCCGACCACGGGGGTTGCCGCTCCTGGAAAATCTGCCGTCGCCTGGGCTGCCATAGGCCCGGGGCGGGCTGTGCGGCGCTGGCTGCGGGCAGCGTGGCCCCAGACCGGCCGCGTCTGTGAGAGAGCGGCTAAAACCAGCGCGGGTTCAGCCCTGAGGGGACTTGGTACGGCACAAGTCGTCGATGTGTCAGTGGTTTGTGATGTGGCACCTGTTCACCAGCTGCACTCGAGCCACCTCTGTTCAATTTCGTGAATTGGCGGTTTTAGACTTCGGTGTAAATGTGTTGCCATCATGGAGGAGGGAGGGGTTTGCTCTTCAGGTCGGGTCTCAGCTGTAGCTCATGAGTATAATCCTGGCTTCAGAATGTGTCCCAGCACCCTTGGAAGAGCTGCAGTGACATGTCTTGAATGAGGTGTGCGTGCAGCGTGGTCCTTATTCGGGCACGAGGGTGACCTCATGAGTTCAGCGTGTCCGCTGTCGCGTTTGGTTGTGTTTGCCAAGGCCTGGCTGACCAGCCCGTGCCTGGTGAGTCCCACGGGGCTCCCCGGCTGTCTGGGGGCAGCTGTCATTCCAGGCTCACAGGCCGTGGCCAGACTCGGGAGCCCGAATGCGCACGGGTGGGTCGAGGTGAGCTGGGGACGCCTGCCGCAATCAGTGTTGCCCAGTTCCTTCCCATCGTCAGCAGCGGGATTCCCCAGGGAGCTGTGCTGGCATTTGGCTTGTGTGCAGAGCCTCCTCCCCTCTGCGCTCTCATAGACATGGCGCGCTGTTTCCTCTGTTGCGAATGGAAATGCTACACGTTAAAATCTGAGCAAAAAGAACAGCTAGCTGTCATCACCTGTCCCCCCCACGGTTCTGCTGTTTGCCTTTTGCAGGTTTTGGTGCCTGTCTGACAGTATGAGAAGCCAGTTTGATACACTAGAACAGAAAAAGTCCATCCAAAAAAAAAAACCCTAGGCTTGTTTTTTACCAGTTTAGCAAAATGATGTGTTCTCAGGCTGATGCAGGAGAAGAGATCAGAAATCATTCAGGAGTGGGAACGGATGCTGTGAAACATGGCTAGGCCAAGCCAAGCTGCTTTCACTCACTGTAAGTTGTGGCTTCACACTCTGCTATGTGAAAGCTCTTGACTTGCGGCTTGAAGAGTCAGGAAGTCTCTGCATCAGGAAAAAACAATCTGAGCGTTGTTTAGCAGATGCTTTAAAAGAGCTGGTTCAGCGAGACCACCTTCCAGGTGGAAAGAAAAAGTGGAATGCTTCTGCCTTTCCCTGGCTGAGGTAGTTTGGGGTTTTTCTAGGATACTTGCATATGTGTGTGCTTTTTTCTGGAGTGGGCATTTTGTTACTTTGGAACATACAAACTAATGATGGTTAAGGAGTTCATTGTGTGATTAAAGAAATTTAAGTAACTTCCTTGTCAAGTTGCAGTATCTAACCAAAATACAATTGCATTCCCTTGGCATGCTGTAGAAGCAGCTCCTCAGTGCAGTAGTGAGTGCCTTGTGGCACACAACACCTTGATGTTCAACTACAGAGCCATAGATTTGATAGTTTTTTCAGTGTTTTTGAAGCTGGTAGGGGAAATGATCTGTTTCTGAATGCTAATGTAACGCAAAATAATAAGTCTGCAGTCCTGATTGAGGAGAAGATGAAGGACGAGGGCAGCTGGTTCATTGCTTTTTCCTTTTTCTTTTCTTTTTTTTTTCTTAGAGGGAGAGAAAAGGGGAAAAAAAAGTTAGTGCCTGTGTTTCGTTCTGATGGCTTTCTTGAATTTTGTAAAATTAGTTTGTATCGGATGTCTGAGTGCACAGATTGCTGATGGTGTGAGATACCTTGCCACATGCCAGACCAGCAGTGAGAGTGAAAAAAAGAATCTGCATGACTGGAAAGTGAAAACTTTTCTTGAATGAAGAAGAGGTTACTTAGTGGCCTTTAAAGTATGTGAGAGATTAATAGTTTAGGTGGTGTTTGTCACTGTAAGTAATCTCAAATAGGTTTGCAATGCTGAATGATCCATCTGAAGCCTAAGGCAATGTGTGTTTACTTAAGACCACTACTCAGAAGTTGAGGCTGCAAAACTGGTAACATTCCTAATTAAAAACTTTGAGAGCTTAACTAGTTCTTTAGTATTTTGGACTTAGGGTTTAACGCAACTTTATGAAGACTCGTGTCGTCTCTTTCCTGTACATGGAGAATGTTAAGCACCTGGCATGACGTCTCTTCCAAAACACGGCACTGTCAGCAGCAGTGTGCTGTCTAGTGCTGTGTGACAAAATCAGATGTAGCAATCAAAAAGAAAAAACTTTTTAACATTATCCCCATATTCCCAAAGAAGGCTGAGGCCAGAATTTAGCTTAAGTGCTTGATCTTCTGATCTCACCTATGTAAAAAACTAACTGTATCTTAGGAGACTTACTGACTTGAGAACAAAAAGTAGAACTGTTTCTGTGTGGGATATCATACGACAGTTGTCTTTGAGTGTAGGACCTGTTGACCCAGTATGTTTAATGGTGTAAGGGGATCACTACGTGGACAAATACAAATCAAGTGTAGAAGGAAAACCTTTCTTCTCCCTCTTTGGATAGGCAGGCAGTGAAGCTGCACACAGCAAGGATGTGCAGGCTCCATCCTTGGAGGTTTCGAGACTTGCCTGGAGAAAGCCCTGAGCAGCCTGGTCTGATCCCAGGGCAGGGCCTTGGACTGGAGGCCTCCCAAGGACTGGGACTGCAGTGCTCTGCTTAAAAATGTGAGGTTTTTCTGGTTTTAAAGGCATTTGAAAACTGCATTTTCCCATCTTCCTCACCTCAGCCTACTTGCTGTAATGTTAGTCTCTTTCTTTTGGCTATCCCAATTCCTTGCCGTTGATCTCCATGTGTTTCAGTGGTTTTTGGTTCTCCAGCCTGCTGTTTTGCCCTGTTTGCCAGCTAACGTCTCCCTCCAGCTGCTCCCCTGCTTAACTTCTCATTTGGCTTTCTTTACTTCATCTGCCCCCATTTCCTCTGCCCTTGGTTCTCTGCCTTTTGCTTGGCTGCTCGCCCACCCTCCCTTCCTTCCTTCCTCCCTCCACTTGTTTTTTCTACTCCTCTTTCTGGTGCTCCAGTCCCAATAGACATCTTCCTCCTCCGCCCTGCTTGGGCCAGCAAGGGAGTCGTTCTTCTCCTGTACTAGAGACATAACTCTTGTCTCTCAGCTTCTGTGTTCCTCACCTCCTGACAAGCTGCTCCAGAGTGCTTGCAGTCTCCGTTCACCCCAGGAGTTTATAACATGACCGAATTTGGGTGGTCATTCCTACTAGCAGAAGGCATGCCTCTGTCCTTTACTACATTGTGAAATCGGTTTCAAAATTTACAAAACTTCAGACTTGCGAGTGGAACGGTGCACTGTGTGTTTGTGAATGTTAAGTACGAGACGGTTTTTGTTTTGTTTTTTTTTTTACCTGTTTCCTGGAAAGTTTCAGTGTAGTGTCCTCTGTGTTTTCAGACAAGTTAGCAGGAAGCAGATGGTCAGGAAGAATGTGTTCTGAGTCGTTAACACAGTAAAACGTGAGATGCAGACAATTGAAATAGATGAGCTTTTGTAATGACAAGTGGCAGTGGACCTTAATTTAAAGCTTCGTGGGAGAGTCGGGTGGGGTTTATTGTTTTGTGCTGGACTCAGTACTTTCAGTGCTATGTTCTGTGTGGAATAAATAAAAGCAGTAAGTTGCAATTCAGAGCTTTGTGGATAGCAGAGACTTAAATGTACTGTTACTAGTGCATCTAGAAATGGAATGAGGAGGAGGAAAGATTTTGCCTGCAAAGCAGTGAAAATGTAGTATGTGGTGATGGAATTTGGAGACCAGAGATTAGCTACTGTATACTTGAATGCTTTAATAGTTATTTTTATTCCTCCTCTCACTTTAGAATCTTCTCCCCGTTTACTGGCGCCGAAGGATGTGATGGTTTATTCCTATAACTTTCGTAGTTCACTGAGGTGGTCCCCTGTTAAAGTGGATAGAGGCTTGGTGTTATATACAGTCCATTTTAAAACGTAAGTAAATAGATCTAAAACCAACCAAACTGATTTTGTTCTTACCCAGTAACACAATTGTGTGTTTTTTTTTTTTTTAAAAAGCTAAAAATTAATAAACAAATGAAAGAATGAGTTGTCTGTTACAGGTGCTTTTATATATATCTGAAAGCAGCTTCTGAAGACTGACAGTCTCTTAGCTTGTGTTATTTCCACTAAACTGAGCAAAGATTGAAGACCTGAAGAGCACCCAAAAATGTTGTGTAGTTTACTGTATAATTTTAGCCTTACTGAATTCTCCCTCACTAATTTAAATTTTCCCCCAGATATGAGGAGATGCGGGTGCTGAAGGGGCTATGGAATTAAACCCTCGTGAAAGTGGTAGTTTTGTAACATGTTCTGTTGTTACAATCCCTCCCGCCCAGACAATTTTTGTATTTTAGATAGTTGTGCTGTTCTGCTGATGCTTTATTTGTCCTTTGTTTTGCATTGCAGAGGGGCTTTTAACGAGTGGGATCAGATGAACTGCACCCATATCACCCAGACTGAATGCAGTTTGCCCTGGTCGCTTAAGGAGCGGCGCTGGACTGTTGTTTTGCGTGTGAGGGCTGAGCTGGGGCAAGTGACTTCTGACTGGGTGGAAACAGATCCATTTGTGGCAGAGAGAAACAGTAAGTGCTGTTTATGATTTCAGTCTCTTTCTCTCTCAAAGGAAACTTCTTTGAAAAAATGTTTGTTGTCTGTTCTAAGCTTTTTTTGACTCTATTGTATACAAAAGCCAAGTGAGAGAATTGTGGGTGTTTAGTTAACAAAAACTACAACGCCTTCGTGTGTCACTAGGAATTTGATACTACTGAGTTCCTCTGAAGTTTGGTAAGCAATGCGCACTTTCAACAGGTATCAAAAGAGAAACAGAGGAGTTTCCTTATGTGGTTAAGCCTTATAAGAACTACAACGTATGTATATCATGTTAGAGAGTTTTCCATTTTCTTGTTTCCGCAATTAGCACTGCCTCATGCACGCATACACCCCCTTGATTCGTGGTGGTCTGAGTACAAACTACCTGTTTCTATTGAACAGATCCCTTTTCTAATAAATATAAACTGTTCTGACTACAGTGTAGAAGGGTCAAGGCACCCCTTAAATCCCGTTAAATGTGCGAACGAATATATTGTTGTTTTTTATAAGATCTGCTCTTTACCTTGCTGTGATTGGTTTCAGGATTAGAAGAAAGTAAATGTTGAGTTTAAAAATACCTCTGAAATTATAAAGAAGCAGAGGACTGGATGTATGCACTCTTTAGTTCAAGTTCTCCCATACCTTGTGAGGTGCAGTGGTGGTCCATGCTGCAAAGAGTATGATGCTTTCCCTGATGACTTCAATTCTAAACCTTGGATTTTCTCTAGTAGTAAAGAGTGTGGGGATGAGGAACTACCCGAAGCCTGAGTTGAAGATTACAACTGATGTATCGGTAGCTTGTCATGCAGTTTGGGAGTGAGATCCTTTGGGGGTCAGGAAAGCGCTGGGCTAATGGGAATACAAGACAAAAGAGAGGCTTGGTGTGGGAGAGATGTTTGTGTGTCTGTTTCTTGGGAGAGCAAGAGGAACGTTATGGGCTCATTCTTGTGTGACTGACCTCGAGATCAGTTCCTAGATGCCAAGACCATGCTCTGCTCAGTCAGGCTGTTCTCTTCCTTTAATGTTTGAGTCAGTTCCACTTGAAAGGGGAACTTCAGGAATTTGTGAGGACACACAGCAAGATACAAGCAAGTTGTACAGCAACAGGAAGTAGAAAGAAACTGAAATTTTTCTACTGATATAAAGGTCATGGGGCCCAATTTTGTCTAAGGTAACGGTGGACAGAGCAGGTTCTGCTGGATTTTTTGACGTGCAATAAGCAATGATTACATGCAAGGATTGATTTTCACTGTTGTTACCCCTCTTCAGTATGCAAGCAGCTGTTAACTACTAGAGTATTTGCATGAGTGGATTTTTTGGCATCCTGGGGTGCTTTACAAATGCTGATAAGCTCAACTGGTGAAAAAAGTCAAGATATAAAGGATAAATGACTAGTGACCATATATGACCCATGATCATACAAGTCTGTTGCATTAGGACTGACAATACTTTTATATAATATTTTTCGTGACTTAGACCTCAGAGTAGTTCACCAAAGGAAGTCATTGTCTTTACCCTATAGGACTGATGGAGATACCAAAGCAAGGAGGGGAAAACTAATTATTCCTCTTCCAATCTATTGACTCAGAGTGTTTTTTAGAGAACATGGAGTATGTGGCAGGCTATTTCAAGGAAAAAACAAACAAACAACAAAATTGTATTGTCATTAACTGCAGATAAATTCAGATACATTCTAGTGAATATTTACTGAATTTCCAGAGAAAATTAACAGAAAACTATTTTTTTAATTACCTGGTTTCACTTATTCTTTCAAGTCTTTTTCCTTAGATGTGTAATAAAGTAGATATCTTAAATGCATTAAGTAGATGAGAAAATATTGTATTTCTTTTCTTGAGAAAAAGCTATCAATATTTAGCATGTAAAGCTGAAGACAGTATAATGAGCTGTTCTGTGTCCCAGAAGTTCACTGCTCTTTCTGTGTTTATTTTTCAGCTACTATAGGGCCTCCTAAAGTGAATAGCGTGATTGAAAGCTCTGACTCGCTTCTCATTAGTGTCACATCCCCTTTTGGATCTGAAGCAGGCGATTTTCTTCAGTATCATGTGTCCTACTGGGAGAACACAACGAGTACTACTAAAAAAGTAAGAATTCTCTCCGATTTACTTTGTTCATAATGCCTTTGTGACCGAGATGTGAGTCAGTGTCTCTTGGCAAAACAGCAGAAATAGAGGAAGAAAACCAATGTATTTTTTTTTTCTCTAGCAGTAAAGGTCAGCATTTGGTATCTTGAAAAAAAACTCGATTTGGTCTTGGCACAAGTATTGCATGTATTACAAAACTTTCAAAACCATCTTTTTTTCCTCCATATGAAACAAAGGTTAAATCACATTGTAGATCAAGGGAAAGAATCCACAAAGTGTCAAAGGTGACTTTAAAACAACGTTTAGATTCCAAAGTTTGCTTAGGCAATTTGGAAAACTGAATTACTCTTCCTCCTTTCCTGTGCTGGGCTTGTTTGTGCTGGCAGCTTCAGTAACAGGCCACTTTGGCCTGATGTCTCCTGTTCTTAGGGCAGAGAAAGGCAGAGTTATTAGAAACACACTGGACACAGCTGGGATGAGCTGTCCCCTTTTCATATTGGGGCTTAGAGGTGTCGGTCTCGTCGTGCACTTATGCTGCTGTCTCAGGCCCTGGTAATTGTGTTCTTGACAGGCTAGTGTTGCAGGGGGGAGATTATTAAGTTACATTAAAAAAAAAATAAGAGGAAGAAGATTGAAAAGAACGTCATTCTCAAGTCAAATGTTGGAAAAACAGAAGCAGAAAAAAATAATTAAAAAAACCATTTTCTTTCAAAGACCTTGCCAAATCTGAAATGCCTCTGCTTCCTTCCTCTCTTGCACCAATGTGTATTTTTCTGACACACATAAAATACCATCATGTTTGAGATTCAAACAAGAAGTCACTCTTGTGTGCTTCTGGAGGCTTCACTGAGGCCCTTATCCTCGCCCCTTACAGCCTAAAAATTCCCAAAAGACTTTGATGGCTGTGTGGAAACTGGGGAGGTTTTGCACTGCCCATCAGCTGTTTTCCTCTTCAGTAGAAGGAGCTGAGATAGTGGAAGCTCTTCACTGAACTACGCTTCCATCAGCCTCCTCTGATGGTGGAGGCACTTCTCGTGGCTTGTTTTTCCCTCCCCTTTCCTATATTGCGCTCACTGCCTGAGCTGTTACAGAAGTTCCGTCAAAGCATCCAGCAGTGTATCGTGGATAAAATGAGACCTCATATACGTTGTCATGCCTCTACTGTTTGTGCCTTTATAGATGGTTTTAAATGGTCAGGCTTAAGTTCATTTAAAAACAATGACTTTTCAAGTAGGAAATTAAAATACATTTCACTGCTTCTCTGGTTTGGGAAAGCTGAGTTATGAAAAATAAAATCTGTGCTTTTTGAATGAGTAACTTAAACATGGAGAGGGAATTTGTGCTGAAGACAGGTCTAGTTTTTACAATACGCTTTTTTTTTTGTGTCTTTTAAACAGGAGATGAAGACGAGCAATACACTATTCAAAATCAGAAATCTAAAGGAATTGACACTTTATTGTTTTGAAATTCAAGTAGAATTGATGATACGTTCAGATCTCCAGTTACGTGGACTGCAAAGTGTCCCAGAGTGTTACAGAACTATAATCAGTGGTATAAATCGAATTGTGTTATTTTTTGTGTCTAGTGGGATGAATGTAAAACATGAGCTTTAGATCGTGTAACTGGTCCCTCACGTACCCGTGTTTGTCAGGAGTGCTAAGAGAACATGACTCATAGTAGTTTGTAATTGTCATTAATGGCAAAATAATAAGAAATTTTTCAGTCCGCCATTGAGGGTCTGTGTTAAACTCTTCCCCTTGTCCTTTTCCTTCATAAGTACTGCTATAGGTATTACTTTCTAGAAATATGCAAAGAAAGTACAAATACTTATTCTATAGAGGAAGGCATTGATGAAGACGACAGTGTTGCTCTTTCAAATCCTCTCCTTCATCAATGCCTTCTGCAGGACAGGAACGTTGCTCTCCTCTTTGACCTGGTCTCGAGCTCCGTGTTTTTGTACAAGATAAGAGAGAGGGTGAGGGGAGGAGCAGGCATGTATAAGATAACGGAGTTTGTCCCTCTCTTGAATCTCTCTGCGTGACTGCCAACGCACAGGCACGGTGCTGTTTAGCGTGCTTTGAATGTGCTGGAAAACATGTAGGTGAAACCTGCTTATGCAGTTTCTGAAGCCCCTCAGGAGGTGACCTCCAGGGTAGTATTGACCAAGCGCTGGATCGTAAGCCCCTGAGCTGTGGTGTTGGAGTCTCTGATGCTCCCTTTGCTGAAAATCTTCTGAAAGAGAAGCTGCTGGAGTTAATGGCCCTTGCTGACAACTCGAGGGTGGCAGGACAGATGGTGTTCCCCCCCCCGCCCTCTGCCCGCCAGCAGTGATGCCTCCAGCTCTGCATTTGCTCTGCTAGCATGTCAAGTAGAAGCTTGACTTAGGCTGTGCGATTGAGAGGAAGAGGCTTGTGGGAGCTGGTGGCTTCCATGTGGAATCACAAAACAAGCTACTTCTGAATGCAGGTGTTCAGAGTGCATCTACAGTAGAGTTGTGATCTTAGCCTTGACAATTACACTTCAATTACTAAGTATAGTAAATTTCAGCTTGCTGTATATTGTTTTGCATTTGGTGATATATAAATATGAACCTACCATATCTATATGTGTGTGTGGTTTTTTTTTTTCTTTTTCAGAAGCAACTAGAGCTGGATATATCATACTAATATTTGTGTTGGTGTTACTTTTTGTAAATCTGGTAGCGGTTGGTTTGTTTCTTTTGTGGAGACACCGCAGAACAATTAAATTTTGGTCTCGGCCACCTTTAGAAATCCCATCACACTTTGAAGAGGTATGTGTAGACATTTTATTTTTCTCCCCCATCTCCCCCTCCCCTTGTAAAAGACAGTGATGATCTTGGAGTAAATATGGATGAAGCTAGTTGTTGAGTAACAGAAATAGATATAAATAATTGTTGACTTAGTGTAAACTGGTACTTTTCTCATATATGATCTCCCACTCTATTCCTCTTTTACTCAACTGACTTATTTTTCTCCGCGCTAAGATACAAATGCTGCTATAATCCTGTTACTAAACCGGAGTAAGATTCTCTGTTCCTTGACTACCCCTTGTCCACCCCTTTCTTTGCTCATCTAAGTCATCAGGCCTGAAACAGTTGCTCACTTGAAGCAAAAAGCTTTTGTGTGCTGCAGAACATGTACTTGGGACCTAGGTCTCCAATTAGAAATCTAATATGGAAAATAGAACACTGCTCATTTTAAGAGCAACGACTGACTTGAAGACTAAGGACTACCTAGGGGAAAGTTCTTGGGCTTCTTTCTCTTTTTTCCTGTAGTTGTAGCAATACTCAGATGAAAAAGTCATCCTGGGATTTTTTCCTCCTTGTAGCTCACACATTTCTGTACTAAATGCTATTGTTTCAGTCCTGTCATCTTCCTCTTTTTAGTATTTAAACAGGAAGTAGTCTTGTAAGCAAAGTTCTTGGTTTAAAAATTCTTGTTTAGGATGCATTCCAGATTTTGAAAAGCTTGTATTTATTTGCAGCTCTTTGAGGCGTGTTTCTTTGTACATACCTGCATGTCAGAGTAGTCCGTTGTGCTATGGTAGTTCTGTACTTGTGGAGCTGTTTTTCCAGGTTTTTATAGAAGTATGGCTGAATGAACCCAGACTCTCTGCAGAGTCCTGAGCACATCTTTTCTCTCTTCATGCTGCCTCAGCTGCCATTTCATGGGGGCTCCATGGAGACAGCTGTATCACATATCAAGCAAAGTATTTCTCATGTAGGGAAAAAAATCCATGTGCAATGTATAGAAGTATGGCTGAATGAACCCAGACTCTCTGCAGAGTCCTGAGCACATCTTTTCTCTCTTCATGCTGCCTCAGCTGCCATTTCATGGGGGCTCCATGGAGACAGCTGTATCACATATCAAGCAAAGTATTTCTCATGTAGGGAAAAAAATCCATGTGCAATGTACTAAAATAGGGCAGTGTTTCCTGCAAAGGACTTCCAAGAATAGTCTGTCATCATGTGTTCTGGAGCAATTGTATTAATCTGGAAAATATGCAGCAAAAGTAGGTATCTTGAACAATGGTGAGCCTGGTTTTAGGCGAAACACTGATAAGAAATGAAGAAAAATGAGGAAGTATGCAGGATTTTTAAAATGTGTGTTTTTAAAAGGGATCAAGCAGCCTGAGGCTTATCCTCTTAAAACACTTTCCATGAGTACAGAATACTGATTATTTTAAGGCAGTTTCATGTGTACTCAAAAGATTTTTCAGAAAAATCCCATGCTTCCTTCTGTAAAAGGAGATTTCAGCGTTCGGTGTTTGAGTTACAGGGAGCAGTTCTACTGCAGAAATGCCTTCATATAGCAAAGCCAAACTGAGGTTCATTGATGTCTTGAATTTGCTAAAGTTGATGTATTTGAGGCTCCCATATGAAACATTTGTTTTTAATACACCTGAAAAAATAATCCTGTTGCTCATTAGCCTTGCTATGATTACAGAGAAAACGATGCCTTAATTGAAACTAAAGTTAATTTTGTCCTACAACAGACGTGACTTGAACTGTGGTCCTGTCTCAGCCAGATTATGACACCTCCTACAGTACAGAACAAGCTTTTGAGTAAAAATACAAGTCAGTCTTTTAACGATGTGAAGGCGTCTGTGTTCCAGACATTTATTTTATTTTTTCTTTTAATTAGGGAAGAAGTGTTCAATGGCAGATTTTTTTGTTTGTTTGTTCAGTACTTGAAGTGGTAGATGGCTCCGATTCCCTGTGAGACACAAGATGGGCTTAGTCATAAGGAGCGTATATGGGGGTGGCAGGAGGAACAGAAAGCGTTTTCTCTGGCCTACATTTTTTCCTAATGCTCCTTTCTTTGATTATGCATTTATTGTAAAGCTGATGACTTAATTTTGGAAGAAAGGGGAGCAGAAGGAAAGTCAAAGCAAAAAGTAACTACAAGAGAAAAATGCCATTAGAGTTTTCTGGTAACAATAATAGATGCAGATACGACTTGCCTGACACTGAACAAACTAGGATCTTAGATCTCGTTTGCTCCATCAGTGCTTCAGACAAGCTGCCCGTTGCTAGATTCCTGCAGTTGGACAGTACATCCCCAGCAGTGTAATAAAGTGTTTTCTTCTGGTTTTTGTGTTTTGTTCTTAACTACTAGGAATTTGCTTGAACTGACTTGAAAAGAGTATTAGCCAAAATTTATAAAAAACCCAACGAAACAAAAACAACAAATAGGATATGCAGGCTGCTTTAACTCATTTAAATGGATGTTTACATGATTGATTTCTGCCCCCCCCCCCCCCCCCCCCCCCCCCCCGAAATAAGGTATTTTTAACTTTCTCCTTGTTTAACATAGTTTCAAGGAAATCCAGAGTAGAATACGCATTTAGCAGCTCACTGTGAATTCTGGTCTGAAGTGACATGCCTATAGGTGGTGGTACCTGCTCCGTCTCTGTGATTTCTAATACATCTGTTCTGCGGTTAAGTATCTAAACTGTTGTTTCTGGCTTTTTCCAGTATTTGAGGGACCCTAGCATGCCTGTTTTAGAGGTGTTGGACAATTACGCCATGGATGATCCCGACGATTCCTTATCTGTTTTATTTGGTGGAGGAGGAAGCCAGGCCTGTGGCAGCGGTTTGGATGGTCCAGCTTATTCACACAGCACCTCCAGTGACAGTGAAGTAACCTAAGCGGTGGTGCCCTAGGCTGAGTGCCCGTCCCAAGTCTTTGCAGAGGCTCCTGCCCACGAGCAGCCATGTGGCTACTGGCAGGACAGACAACGAGCTCTGGACAAAATGCAGCCACTGACAAACCCCGAGTGAGATGTTGCTTCCTGAGAACAGCATGGACCCTGAGCCTCTGTTTAAATGGCTTTTGCTGTGCCACAACAGCAACTGTGTTCTGCCAAAGAGACTTAACAGGTGGACCATGAAAGGGAAATGAACACTAAATTGCCTTGAGAGAGGCAGAACGTTATAAAATGGGTATATAAACATCATCGTGTTTCCCACTCCAATTGAAATAAAGCTTTGTGAAATAACGGCACTTTATGGTACGAGGTAGTATAACCTGGAATTTTTCAGTGAGTGAATAATTGCACCGTGAATTACTTTTATAGTGGCTTCTGTTTTGTTGCCTTATTTGTGAAGTCTGTGTTAGCACTCAAGGTGATTATATCTACCCCAGTAGCTTTCCTGAACCACTTTCAGTACATGTGGTCTTCTGTGGCAGCCTCTTCTCTCCAGATGAAAATGGCAGTCTAAAAAGAAATTTTATAATACTTTACTCTCCTCAGCATGAACCTGTGCAAGGAACTGCTGCAAGAAAAGCCTCCTACCACGTTCATGAGAAGCATTAATCTGCTGCTGCTGCAGCAAGACAGTCATTCTTCACAAAACAAACTTTGAAATAATTTTGCTTAGAATTTATATAACATGTATCAGACAGTAAAATCTCGTCTCAACTATCACATTAGTCCTGCAAATGAAAGGCTGACTGAGGGTTGTGGTTTGAGACCCTTAAATACTACAAGTTAAGCCTCACATCACAATCCTGTGGGGTCTGGAAGATGTCTAATAAAGCACGAAGAACAAGTGAACCACTTCTGTACTAAAAAGATTGGTTTTATTTGTTTGACTTTTTTCCTGGGTTTGATACAAGTCGCTTAAAAAAAAAAAGAAAGAAATATGCTTGTTTATTTGCAAGTGACTTGTTCAAGTTACTTAGGTCTGTTAATGAACCTGGTCGCTGTCAGAGCTGTGGGTTATCTGAGATAATGCTGTTCCAACCCTTCCAAAAATACACCAGACTTGCATGAAAAAATCAGTAATGTTTTTTGCAGAAGTTTCATGAGTTTGTTTCCTTGTAGAACTAATCTGATCACTTGTGATTAGGCAACAGGCCAAGACAACATAGTTATCTGAAGACTCAGTTGTACTTCACGTCTGGTAAGAATTTTCAAGTCAGCCACAAGCTGCATAATACCTGCTTAAGTTCATCCATGTTCTTTTATATACTGTGCTGTAAACAAATGAGGAACCACAGCCTCACAAAAGGAACAACCTAAATGCGTAACAGAGGACATAAGAAGGCAGTTAAAACATCTCCTGTGAATATTGAGCAACACAGCATACAACTTCCTGAATAAGCCTGACACTAGACTTCTGTTAGAGGTAGTTGTTACCAAATGCTTTCACAGTTAAACAAATAGGCCAAAGTTAAAAACCTTTTGTTAGGAGTAACCCAAGGGTTATCTTCACAACTGCCAACAGTAGCAGGCCAAGGCATTACCTAAAATGAGCCATCCCTGTCCACCTTGGCCTACGCTGGAACTACCTGTGGTGTAAGAGTGGATCTTGGGATATCCTGAATGAAGCCTCCATCATTCTTACGCTACACCGGCTTTCAGTTTAGGACACCGGCAAAGACACATGCTCAAGGCTGTCTCTTTTCTCCTCTTAGCAGCTCTGCAGAGAGCATGGCCATTCCAGTTGTCTGAAACCAGAAGGGTTCGTCAAAACATACTTGGAAGAAAGCAAACTTATGGCAGAAGACGCAGGTATCCTCAGAAAGAAGCTCTTTCCCTGCTCTTAAGAAAACTGGTTTTTAACCAGGAACTTGCATTAAAGCATGCTGTAAGAGTCCTTCCGGAGTCAAACACTTAGCTTGTGCTGTTCAAGCATCAGGTGCAAGACACTCTAAATAGAATTAGTTACAGGTTACACTTGTTTCTCACTCAGTGAAAAAGCCAACAAACTCCCCAAGCTCCTCAGCAAGAAACTGACAGACCTGAAAACAAAAACCTTGGCTTTACCTTTTAGCTGGTGTAAGACTTGCTTAATGGTCATCACTGCTCGAGCTATTAAGTAGAGTACTACTGTACAATTACCTTGTGAAGTTCACTATTCTGAGAACATAAGATAAAGTTTATTGCAGTTTTCTGAAATTACAGCCAGGCAGCTTATGTACAAAGCTATGATTAACATCAGTGAATATATCGCAACTCACTGCCGGGTGGTGAAACCGGGATGAAGTTAGTCCAGCCAGTAGCACAATTTCAGCTGCAGTATTTGCTTCATATTCTGTCCACTGGAGAGATTCCCACAAGGGAGCAATTAGATGACTAACAGGATACAGTAACCATGCACAGAAGTTACATTCTGCAGTTTAATACCTTGTGGTCAGCGATCTTCATACATAGAAAGTTACAAAAGCCTTTAGACACAAGGTAGATGCAAATGCTTTAAGAACCACATAGAACTCATAAGATAAGGAGGTCACCAACAGCAAGATGAATATACGAGGTCAGTCCAAAGCTATAAAACATAATTGTTCTCCCTTTCTGTACACTCCAGCTAGAAGAAACTGGATTTCTATAATGAAAGCATTCCCATAAAGCGCCCATGAAGTTTAGGAGGGAAATTAGTTTTAACTGGGGCAAGTGGCAGTCCTAAAACTGGCAATTATTTCAAGGTAAAATTGTGAGCAATAAATACATCTACTATATCCCCGCTTGAAATGCTCGCCTTTGAAATAGAAGAGGTAACAGGTAGCAGGATAACTGTTCATTTATCAGCAAAAAGCTTCCCCAGAAGAAAATTATGCTAGCATAATTTTAAAGATGTTCATCTGACTCTCGTTTATTCTTTATATTCCTTAACTATGACTAGCATCAGTCTGTTTTTTTTTTTATTCTAGCGTCAGTAAATACATTAAGTACTAATTGGCATCTATTACACTGAACTGCATGAAATCAATTCTAAGGATTGTGGTGCTACCAAGTGTCATTTGTGCTATAGCAATCAGAAGCCAAGAATGGTTTCATTTGCCATGCAGAACCTGCTTAATATAGGGCCTTGTTTAAAAATGTATAACCTTTTACAAAAAAATAGCTACTTTTTATATTTTTCTGAACAGTTATATAAAATTCTTAAAATCAGCTCTTATCTCAGCATACAATAGAATTCACCCTCCTTAAACACAGGCTTAGCTGGGTCACTTCCATGCCCTGGCTACTCCCCGGGTTACACAGGCAGCCCTTGCTGTCAGCCCTTGCAAAATTGGCTCTAGCTCACCTACGTGTAAAAGTAACAACCCCTGTTACAGGGTATGGGCTTTATCCTGCTTGTTATGTTCCACTGAAGTCTTTGACACACGTGAAGGTTTGGAAGATCAAGTCTTAGGAGTTGATGGAAACCCGTGTATTTGAAGAAATAAGCCTGAAGATTTCAGAGAGAGAGTCTGACATTCCATTTTTAAGATATATACAGTCATATGTACATATTCACAAATCTGTCCTGTGAAAAGAGGGAGCTTATTACAGAAGCTGTAATTTGTCTCAGTTCATACAATTTAGAAAGCAAAATGAGAACAAACAAATGTAAGTATATCTACATACATAGCACGACATAGCAACTATGGAATAGACAATGCTATACGTGATCTCTCATCCCCATAACTCTTCCGTTCTTCCAAACTTGTAGATCAGAGTACTAAAGGGGAAAAAAAAAAAAAAAAAAAATAGAATCAGACCATACATAAGGTGGAAAAGGTAATTTTATCAGTATTCTTAAATCTTACACTATCATCTACACTGCAAATCAACTCCAGTAACCTTAACTTTTATTCCTCAGTATCTGGTTTTTGTACTTATATTTCATTTACTATGCATGGCTAAACCTTTGAGATCCAGCTGAAGCAACAGCTCAAATAAAAATAAAAAAGCCAGTCTCATGGTAAAAGTAGCTGCCCTTCTAAAGGGAAAAAAATTCTGGTATTTAAGAATTCTAGAGATTGTAGAAACCAATTCACAGAGTTACAGCACAGCAAGTCTCATCCTGGCATCTGGCAATCAGCTGAACAGAACACATCATGCTAGGATAGAATCTAAGCAATTAAATTCTTATGAGCAAATTAGAAAGAATATTGATCCTGTGGTGGATAAGTGAGATGCGAATTGCAATTTGAGTTCCAAAATTCCTTTTATAAGGTTGGATGCAATTACATATTGTCATGAATTAAAAAAAAAAAAAAAAAGTTGAGGGAACAAAATCAAGCATTATTTCCTTATTGTTCCTTATACTTTACTTTTTTCTTAAAGCCAACAAGCGGGTGATAAAGAAGGGCACAGTCATACTAAATCACAAGAGAATGAAGAGGGAGGGAAATGAAAAATACTGGCACTGAGAACAAGCTACGATAAGTAAAACAAGCTAGACACTGGGGCAATTAACGAGAGAACTACTCATACAGCATGTTAAACTAAGTAAAAAACACTGCTGGAATAACAGCCAGGGCTGAAGCAGACACGTGGTGCAGGGAATACAGACACTATGGAACAACAGTGATGCAAAAGAACCGAAACAAAAGTTTTGGATATGGACATTGCAAAGGGCATCGCTGATTGACCCAGGTCTGGTCTAAGGAAAGGAGCCTACAGCAACAGATGGACTTATCAAACCTTACTGCCTGAAGTGCACAGTGGGATAAAAACCAAAGACTTTTTTTTTTTTTAATAAAAAGGTTGTAATTTGTCTCATAGTTCATACCTAGGAAACAAATTTTAGAAGACTAAAAAACCAAATTAACCTAAAATATATCTACATATAGAGTACAATAGAAAGTAAGGAAAGTCACTTTCAGATACTAAAAAGCAGCTTCAGAAATAAGTTCATCAAAACACTGAAATAAGACTAAAGATTTCAGGCATGGTGAAACTATTCTCAAAAGTCTGCCTTCACCAGTATCCCATTTCAGTCATGTGCAAGACTACAGAAGAGATTTGGGAACGGCTATTTTATGCAAGAACATAACTGATCTTCCAAACAAGGAAGCACAGTGGAGCCAGCCAATCTAGCTTGCTGCAAAGCATTTGATACGGCACTAGAAGCAAAACCGTTAGCACAGTAACTTAAGTAGGTAAGAACCTGCACAAGAGGAGCTTATGTGAACTTTTTCAGTGACTGATCTTGGAACTTACACTATTTAATGAATCATAGAATCATAGAATAGTTAGAGTTGGAAGGGACCTCAAAGATCACCTAGTTCCAACCCCCCTGCCATGGGCAGGGAAACCCTCCACTACACCTGGTTGCCCAAAGCCTCATCCAACCTGGCCTTGAACACTTCCAGGGACGAGGCATCCACAACTTCTGTGGGCAACCTGTTCCAGTGCCTCACCACCCTCTGAGTGAAAAATTTCTTCTTTATATCCAATCTAAATCTCCCCTTTTTCAGTTTAAAGCCATTTCCCCTTGTCCTATCACTACATGCCCTTGTAAAAAGTCCCTCTCCAGCTTTCCTGTAGGCCCCCTTTAAGTACTGGAAGGCTGCAATTGCCTTTTAATGCTTTCATTGTCTTTTAATAATGCTTTCATTGTCTTTTATTAATTAATAAAATTCATGGATTTTAGAATGCATTATACATATAAAAGGAGTTATTACAGATACAGATAGTTTCAAAGTGTCATAACATACTTAATAATATTAATTTATTTCTCTTAAGTGTAATATTACAAAATGTACCATCATGCTCTTAGAAAAAGAAATTATCACTCTTAATAACTTAAAGCTCATCCAGTAGAAATTAATCTAGGTGTATCAATTATCAGATAACCAAGCCTTTGGTATGAAATAGTGAAGAAAAGGGCAATAGGATCTCCCACTTAGTGCTGTCAGGGTATATACCAAGGTATCTGTAGTACAGAGATGAAAGCATCATCATCAAGATGATACTGACAGTATCTTACCCAGAATACTGTCTATATCCTTGGTCATCCACATTCTAGAGCTGTAAATTCAGTGAGACCAGAAAGAGCTGGACTAACAGGAGCATGAGGGGAACGAAGAGCCTCTCATGGGCTGAGAAGGGGCAAATAAAATATTGTTTCTAAATGCTGGGGCAAAGGGAGTAGGAAAAAGTAGCAGAGTTAAAAAAAAAAAAAAAATTTTTAAGAAACAGTTTGATCAGCTTATGCATTGAATAACATTACATCAGTTCTCTGTACAGTGTCAGTTTATTCAGTGACCCAAGAGGTCCCTTCGGCTTACATGCCACCCTCCTCAAGTAAAGGTCAGGTTGGTAATAAATTGAAATATGGAGGGTCCTGCATTGAGAGCAGCAAACTCCACATGGGGGAAGGTCCACGCCTGGAGTCAGCCTCCAGCTTTCAGAACTTATTTTCCATGAGTATCAATGTGCATACAAGCAGGTAAGTCAGATAACCCTCTGGAGGGAGAAATTTCCTCAGATAACTTACCTGAAAAATATCAACGCGTTTTGGAAAAACACTGCTAATCCAGGGTAAACGTTAGTGTCTGCAAAGTAAATAAACAAAAGAAATATTAGGTTCTTTTGTATTGGAAAGTGTATTTAAGACACTATTCATAGTATCATTCTCTGACTACAAAACCAGATGGTATGGCTCTGACAAGAACAGACCCCACACTTCCATTCTTGTGGATTTTCTGCCTTTTGGCTGACAGCAAAAGTACTTTTCTGTATGTGAAAAGAAATAAACTTACTCTGTGTAACATATGCTCCAAAAAGAATCCACATTGAAGCAATAAGTGAACCAAACATCAACATAAAGCCAATGAAGAGCCAGACACGAGCACCTGCAGGAAATATTATAACCTCTGAGAACCACGTAGACTATTATCCATAGTGACAGATGATCCAAGCTACTACTCTGTTTATGTTATCCTGCTGAAGCCACAAAGGGAAAAGGTTAAACCCTGTATCAAGGACCAGATAAACAAAAATTTGCCTTCTCTATTAAAACACATAGTGGCTGGATTCCCCATAGTTTAATGAGCAGATACAACTACCAGAAATTTTCCCTCACCTGTAGGGAATGCCTATAACATCATTTAACACAACTTGGAGTGAACTGATGATGAGGTACTTTGCCAAAGCTACAGTGTTTCTGAGATAAAGATTGCATCCACAGGGTATGTAAAACAAACACTTCCTGTGTATGCTTCAGAAAGACATGTTCAGATGGGCAACATCTACCACAGCTAGACATTACCTGCTGAAAAAGGAAGATGATGCCATTGGAAATAATCAACCTGCTCACTCATCGGAAAGGAAAAATATCTCTATGCAAAGATTCTCTCGAGTTGATTCATGAACAACATACAAAAAGGCATTGTATGCTAGTTCAAAAACCAGTAAATCCTACTAGATTTCCAGTGAGGCATTCCGCAAATCACATGAAAACAGATGCTGTGACCCGCACAGGAAATAGTAAGGGAATTATGAAAGAAAGCAGAGAGAGGACAGCAGGTCCACAGACACCACACAGTAGGTGGAATACACAGGAAACAGAGAGTTTGTGATACATTCTATAATAAGACATTCTTAAGGAATGTCTGCTCCATGGCCTACCACAAGGCAGAAATGTATTGGTCCCAGCAGCTATATAGGATATGCAGAGGAAGGTTTAGGTATTCGAGATATACAGAAGCCAAATCTTTCTAAGTTTACCTTTTTAACAAAGACAGTACTTATCTCCAAGTGTTAGTTTTGTAAAGAAATTAACTTCACAGAAGTTCTCTCCTACTCTTAACTTTTACTATTTGCTTAACCGCCACTTAGAAAAAAAAAAAACACCACCTAAATAATCAGTCTTTCAACTCAGCATAATTTTGAGAGTTAATTTACCTGTTCTTCCTAAACATCCGTCACTGTAGCTGTCTCCTCTCACCTGCGCATTTGATACAGCATTTATCCTAGGAACAAAAAAAGCGTATACACTTCAGATAATTAGAAAATCAATTTAAAGTCGTAAATAAAAAGCTAGCTTTTTTTAAGATGCGACAAATTCTGGGAAAATTACTCGGCATTCTGTACAGTCACATATTATTACATGCCCCTTAACGGAAGGATTCCAACTGGATTTCAAGCAAACGCTTGTTCCTAAGTTTTACTTAATTTTTTACATTAACAGACCTGTAAAATGAAAGAATTTCCGCTTTTTAGTGATTGAAATATTCCTCGTCACTTTCTGGCTATTTACATTTAAAAATATCTAAAGCCACCTCATAGGAATAATAACAGCCAGTAACACAGTGCTCTCATGATTATGATACAAGATTCTCTCCTTCACAATGAATACCCTAAGTATTCAAGTGAGAGACACTCTGTAAGGAGGGAAAACACATTTTCCTAAAATAAGTTACACTGCTGAGGATAAAAAAACAGACACTTTCAGATATCAAGTGTTAAGAAGGCCTTGCATATCCAAATGCATCCTTTTCTCTTGTCAATCTTGTACAATTCAAGAAAAGCTATTACTTCTCCTTCACGTTTGCCACATTTATATCTTTATAACTATAGCTGTAATATTACTACCTCTCCCATTTGAGGAAGTTTTGGGTCAGAGACAGCTGTAAAAATTATTTAAAAACAGAGGAAAACACAGTCAAATGTTTCATATTGAGGTAAGCAACTGGGAGCATGACGTTAATTTTGACCTAAGACTCTAAAGGCTTATTACAGAAAGCCACCTGCAAAAAGGAAGGTCTGCTTTGTTACATTCAGCCCAATTCACCCAAAAGCAATTCACCCCACACAGATGGGGGGAACAGACAGAACCATGAATAAACAGAACACGATCAGAAACAAAGGCCACAGGTAAAAGAAGAAAGGCCTTCACATTGCTGTGCAAAAAGGTACGACGATTACTCATAAGCAATTTATAACCAAACGATTCGAAGTTTTATCATACAACATATTGTCTAGTAACATATTGTCATCTTTATTATTGTCATATTTTATCATACAACATATTGTCTCCTGGGCTGCATCAAAAGAAGTGTGGCCAGCAGGTCAAGGGAGGTGATTCTGCCCCTCTACTCTGCTCTCACGAGACCCCACCTGGAATACTGCGTTCAGCTCTGGAGTCCCCAACACAAGAAGGACATGGAGCTGCTGAAGCAGGTCCAGAGGAGGGCCACGAAGATGATCCGAGGACTGAAGCACCTCTGCTATGAAAGCAGGCTGAGAGAGTTGGGGCTGTTCAACCTGGAGAAGGCTCCAGGGTGATCTTATTGCAGCCTTCCAGCACTTAAAGGGGGCCTACAGGAAAGCTGAAGAGGGACTTTTGACAAGGGCATGTAGTGATAGGACAAGGGGCAATGGATTTAAACTGAAAGAGGGCAGATTTAGATTGGATATAAAGAAGAAATTTTTCACTCAGAGGGTGGTGAGGCACTGGAACAGGTTGCCCACAGAAGTTGTAGATGCCCCATCCCTGGAAGTGTTCAAGGCCAGGTTGGATGAGGCTTGGGGTAACCTGGTGTAGTGGAGGGTTTCCCTGCCCATGGCAGGGGAGTTGGAACTAGGTGATCTTTGAGGTCCCTTCCAACCCTAGCTATTCTATGATTCAGTGATTCTGTGATAAAAACTGCATTTAACAGCTCATGTTTATTTTGTAAGAACTCTCTTTATAAACACTTACATGAAAAAAGCTAGCGTTGAAAACACCCCACAGGTATGGAACGCGTGGTTCATTTGTTCCGGCTTAGGGTAAACTACTGCAGCATCTATCATTATCCACCAACCTGTGAAAAACTAGAAATAAAATAGATGAGTATTACGAGGTGAGAAGGGTACAGAGACGGGCAGACAAAACATGGCAAAGGTTCATGCATGCCATTGGTTTAATTGTCATTGAAGAGGTATAAACTATTCTAGAAAGTTATTAGCTTGAAGTCAGACTCTAAATCTGCTGTATATACAAGTTCTGCATAAAATTTAACATTGATGTTTTCAGAGGAGCATTTGGGAATCGGTCGCATTTTCTATTCAAATTAAGTAGCAGTGTATGGTGACATTCCCTGTACAGCTTTAAGAACAGGAATCCAGACTCTAAACATACAAGATACAAACTATGGATAACACAGGTGTTCTAACATATCTAATTATGCAAAAGATCTACTAGGAATTTCAATCTTTTTTAAGAAAAGACAGCAGAGAGAGTACATCATTATCAGACAAAATGCAAAGTTAAGTGACTCATAAAAAAAACATCTAACAATTAGACTTCAAATTTTAAAGATATATACTTGATTGAGGTGCAGTTAAGAGTGAAACTTCACAAAATTTGAAACAAAATGTAACTGTTTATCGTACTTCCAAATTTGTCAACACAGTTATGATTCACATCCTCTCAAAACTTACCAATACACCCGCAACTATTGAAGCGATGGCATTTCTTCTTTCACTCCAGTCAATACACTCACATTCTGGCCACCGGAAATTGTCTAGGAATCCTGCCATTTCCTCAAAGATTAGATTGTCCTTCTTATTTCGTACTTATACATGAATTTTTCCATTAACAACTGTGTCCTAAGTACCTGAAACACAGCCAAAGATACGTTCAATACAAAGCAGTGAAATCTTGAGACGTTTGACAACTCTCATGAGCGATTTTTACAATGTTTTTTTACAGAATTAAGTATTCCATATATCCTATGGGTTCTATATATAGCTGTATTTAAAAACAATCCAACCTACCTTACAAGCAGAATTACAAAATAATCACAAAACACAAAAGTTTACGCATTATATATAAAACATTGTATCTGAAACAGAAAAGAAATTAAATAGAATATACTGTCTGTTCAAATGTACAAAACGCAAAAGCTAGCAAAAACCAGGAGCAATAAAGCAAATACTTCAATCTAAGCTTCATGTTCAATTTACATGCTTTCCCTGGCATCAGCAGTTAAAAAAAGTAACATACATACAACAGGGCTTCATATGCAGACCCGTATTTCCAGTCTCCAAATGAGACAGATAATATAGTGCCTTTCTAACATAGGGAAAAAGGGATCAACTCAGTGAATCGACTAATACCAAGGGTAAAGAATGTCCCCCTTCACAGAGGATCACACAGAGCTTTAAAGCCAGGAGGAGGAAAGCAAAGTCAATCAGTGCTACAAAGTAATTTTTGAAACAACAGTTCTCAAACAATTTGGTGAGACAGTGGCTGTAGAAGATTCTGCACTACACTACATCTATCCTCACACTGTAAGATGATTAGCCTACATAGTTTGAGTGTCAGAAATCGGAATATTCACCGGTTTTCTATTTAGCAGTGACTCACAGCCACTCTTAATGCCTTTCTATTTTGTTTTCGTATTGTCAACTTCTGCCTTTTCCCAACTTGCCATAAATAACTTCCAGATACTTGTTAAAGGCTAAGAACAGACAAATGTCCTTTACGATTATGTTACAGGACAGACTGATGTAGAACATTTTTCTAGTTAATAACGGTAATTAGAAGTTTACACTAAGAAGTGAAATAAAAATAAACAAATAGTTTGCCTACACTACAAACGCAGACCACTTCCTATGAACACAATAAAAAAGTTTGTCCTGAATCTACTTCCAGAAATCCATCCATAGTTATGCTGCTACCTTAAGGCATTAGAAGGAATCACTCAATTCCAAATTTATTTTACTTTTGTATAACATCTGGGCTCTACCATACAGTTATTTTCCTAGATTACACTTTTACCCAGAAATTTTCAAACCTCTATTCTTTCTACAACTTTCACACAAAATTGCCCTTACAGATTTATGACTGCTCCTACAGCCCTTCCTTCTTTTCCACTCCTAAAATGGCTCCATCTGTACTTTATTTGTTCCCCTTCAAACCCGGAATGTGTCTCTTCCTCATCCTGCAGTAATCCCTCCCTTCCCCTCCCAGCTGCTCACTCACCCACCCACACTGGAACACAGCTCACGGTTCCCATTTCCGTGTCACTACAGACTACATGACTCTCACCCCGCTGTGCAGCTGGCTGCAGGGAAGAGTACACAGACAAACATGCCGCGATATTTCTTCTCCCCACTCAACACAACAGTGGTTATGTCAAATCCACCCAAGTTTTTACTTTGCCTGTACAAACACTTTCAGTCATTTTCAGAATGACTGAAGCTGCAATTCTTCAGAGCTGTATCTTCCTTTGGATTTTTTTTCCCATAAAAAATAGTATTAACATATTTAAATAAAATCACCTTCTTCAAACACAATGTAAGGTTCTACTGCAATTCAGAAAGCAGGTCAAAAAAAGCCACAGGATAAAACCATTTCAGATGTGTCAACAGCAACAGAAATTAATTTTCACCCTCTGTATGGATGCCACCCAGAGAGACCTCAAGAGGCTGGTGAAACAGGCTGAGAGGAACCTCTTGCAGTTCAACAAAGGGAAGTGCGAAGTCTTAGATCTGGGGTGGGACAACCTCACACACCAGTATGTGCTGGAGGTCACCTAGCTGAAAAGCAGCTTGGCAGAAAAGGACCTGGAGGTCCTGGTGTACACCAAGTTGAGCATGAGCCAGCAATGTGCCCTTCTAGCAAAGAAGGTGGTGGGTACCCTGGGCTGCATTAGGAGTGTTGCCAACAGGTTGGGGAAGGTGATCCTTCCCCTCTATTCAGCACTGGTGAGGCCACATCTGGAGCACTGTGTCCAGTTCTGGGCTCCTCTGCACAAGAGAGACATGGACACGCTGCAGAGAGTCCAATAAAGGGTCACAAAGATGGTGAAGGGACTGGAGCATCTCTCCCAAGATGAACAGATGGGAGAGCTGGGACTGTTCAGCCTGGAGGAGAAAAGGCTCAGGGGGATCTCATCAATGTATACAAATACCCGAAGGGAGGGAGCGAAGAGGACAGAGCCAGGCTCTTTTCAGTGGTGCCCAGAGGCAGGACCAGAGGCGATGGGCACAGACTGAAACACAGGATGTTCCCTCTGAACATCAGGAAACACTTTTTCACTGTGAAGGTGACCGAGCACTGCCCAGAGAGGTTGTGCAGTCTCCTTCCTTGGAGATACTCAAAAGCTGTCTGGACAGAGTGCTGGGCAACTGGCTCTGTGTAGCCCTGCTTGAGCAGGGGGGTTGGACCAGATGCCCTCCAGAGGTGCCTTCCAACCTCAACTCTTCCGTCATACTTAAGAAAGAGCCTGTTAAATTCTTGGATGACTTAATGAAAGGAATTGTCTTACTTCTACAAAATTGCTCTAGTTCAGAAGGCTGAAACAAAATGAAAAAAGATCATCCCCTTCTATGATTTAAAGGGGATATACAGTTTGTATTGCCAGCTAACACAATTAAGCCAACTTCCAATCCAAAAACCGACTAGCGTTTATTCTAGTAAAAACCTTTCAACTTCGAAAAGTCAGTAATGATAAATGTTATGGATACCATACATTGCACAAAACCATGTCTTATTTATTAAGTGTTTCTTAAAAATTGACAAACCAGAAGCATTTTGCTCTCTTCAAAAATCTGAGACAAAATCTCTTTCAATACTTAATTGCATTGGATATCAAACGGAGTTTTCACAACTGCATTAGTGACAAACAAGTGAAGTTAAGGAAACTAGAATAAATTGATATTTTTTTTTAAACACTTTCTAAGATACAAGGCAATCTTCTGCCAAAGCACATTATTTTATGAAAATTTTATTTTTGGTGGTTGATACCGGCTCACAAACCTGCATTTTGATTTAACCCTGTCTTTGCTCTCGGGAGAGAAGCACCCTATCTAACGTGAATAGGTGAGACAAACACTATCTGCTGGTGGCCCTTCTTACAGTAAAGACCAGTAACTGACAACACAACTCCTTTTTCACTGGAGTAAGCTGACAAACATGGAGAAACAAGGTGCAGAAAATTTGCAACAGAACACAGACAAGTCGTCTAGAATTATTTCTACACAAGCCTAATGCTTGAAACCAGCTTTGATTTCCCAAGGAGAGCAGCACTAGAGCAGGAATGCACGAACACGATCGGCTGTAAAAGGAAACAGAGGCGCTAATGCCCCTGCCCTTTTTCTAATATGATCTAAACGCTAACTGATGCCATTCAGAATTCTGCAAGGGAGTCTTTCATAGATGTATTTCATGAGAGGCTCACTTAACAGTAAAAATAATGAAACGTTTCTGACGTTTCAGCTGACACAGCTCCATATGTATACAGACTTCACACGACTAAAAAGCAGTGATGCACCATTTCTTCCAGCATTACTGCATGTATCAACGTTCTGCGACCAGCGTGTGGATGCTTTTCTCTTCGAGAGAGGACAATTCCATCCCTGATCAAACACACACCCCACTGAGGGTGCCCACGTGTAGAGAGCACGACAAAAAAAGGCTGTGGGGTTTCCATAAAAAGGACAGCAGGAAGGCAGGAAGCAGACTGCAAGGATGCCAGAATGATTCATCCACTCTAAAATCCAACCAACGGACTTTCCCATGCTCTCACTTAGAAGGTAAGCATAGTGCCAATCAGACTTATTGGAACAACAGACAGTACAGAGCCATCCCAAATCCAACAGCTTGACCACTCTGTCAAGTTGTTTAAAATAAACACTTAGCTATTACACAATACTGGTTTTAATATGCTAGAGGGAAGGGATGCCATCCAGAGAGGCTTTGACAAGCTTGAGGAGTGGGCCCATGCAAACCTCATGAAGTTCAACAAGGTCACATACAAGGTCCTGCACCTAGACTGGGTGTCCTAGATTGGGAAAATCCTCAATATCAATACAGGCTTATGGACAAATGGAATGAGAGCAGCCCAGTGGAAAAAAAAAAAAAATACATGAGCTGGCAATGCACACTTGCAGTCCAGAAAGACAATTGTATCCTGGGCTGCAAAATAAGAAGCAGGTCGAGGGAGGTGGTTCTCCTGCTCTCCTCCGCTCTTGTGAGATCCACCTGGAGTATTGCATACAGCTTTGGGGTCCTCAGCACAAGAAAGACATGGACCTGTTGGAGTGGGTCCAGAGGAGGGCCACAAAAACAGGAGCCTCCCATTTGGGAAGGCTGGAACACCTCTCCTATGAAGAAAGGCTGAGAAAGTTGGGGTTGTTTGGCCTGAAGAACAGAAGGTCCCAAGGAGACCTTATTGCAGCTTTTCTGTATATAAAGGAGGCCTGTAGGAAGAATGAAGAGAGACTTTTTACTGTTGCGGTTTGGCCCAGCTGGCAACTAAACACCACATGGCTGCTCACTCCTCCTCCTCCACCCCCGGGGAATGGGGAAGAGAATTAAAGGGGAAAAAGGAAGGAGACTCATGGGCTGAGATAAGAACAATTTAATAATAATAGTAATAAATGAAATAGTAATAGTTATGATAATATATGAATATATATAAAAACAATATATACAAACAAATGACACACAGTGTAATTGCTCACCACCTGGTGATCAATGCCTGTCTCATCCCAGCAAGCGATCCCGAAACAGAGAAGTCCCAACACCATAATCCCAGATGAGTGAGAGGCCCAAAAAGAGAGCAAGAGACACACAGAACTCTGAAAGTCTGAGAGAATCCTCCAAAGAGTTTCCAGAAGAGCAAGAGTTCCCCACTTCCTGGTCAAACCTCATCTATATACCATGCATGACATGGAATACTCCATTGGCCAATTTGGCCCTCAATCTTAAATCTAAGTTCAAATCATAAGAGGAGCTGTGGGCCCTTTGTCCCAGCCATGCTCCCCCCAGCCTGTTGTGCTCCTGCACACTGGCAAAAACACGGGAAGCTGAAAGGTTCTTGATGCCTCAGCACCAACTATAAACACCAGTGTGCTATCAACATTCTTCTCATAACAAATCTCAGACTAAATCCGAAACACAGAGCTCATCTAGCTGCCAAAAAGAAAAACTAACTCTGTCCCAGTCAAAACCATGACATTTACCAGGGCCTGTAGTGACTGGACAAGGGGCAACAGTTTTAAACTGAAAGAGGGTAGGTTTAAATTGGACATAAGGAAGAAATTTTTTACAATGAAGGTGGTGAGACACTGGAACAGGTAGCCCAGAGAAGTTCTGGGTGCCCCATCATTGAAAGTGTTCAAGGTTAGGCTGGATGAGGCTTTGAGCAACCCAATTTAGAGGAAGGCATCCCTGCCCATGACAGGGGTGGTTGGAATAGATGATCTTTGAAGGTTCCTTCCGACCCAAACCATCCTGCGGTTCTATGATAATGTTCCATACGTACGTAGTTCTCAACACCCCTAGCAAAAAAAAAGGAAGGAAATGATAAGCTGTATTTCAACTGCGAAAGACAAGTGCCATGGTGAAACTGAGTCCCCACTAAGACCACAAGAGCTAGGCTGAAGTTTATCCTCACAGGGGTTAACATGGACATATATATAGGTTTTAGTCCAATTATATCCTACTACACAGACAGAAAACTCTGATGAAGACAGATGCCTTCGGCTGGACTTTCTTACCTGAATAAAGGTACAAAACTCACTCTCTTGGTTTAAACTTTGACATCCACATACTTCACAGCAGGGAAACAGGTAAAACCCCTTGCATTAGCTGTCCTTCAATGTCCTTCCCACAATCTGCCTCCTCCCCTTTTCCAAGGGCAGACAGGTTCTCCCACTGTTCTCAGAAAACATTTCTCACTCACATCCAATAAACAGAAACATGAGAACGCTTGCAAGAACAAACTGGTGACTGAAGAACTAACAAGGACAGTTATATTTGCTGTAAAAATAATACTTGGTAGACACTGCACTCAGGTTAAAACAACTAGTATATTATTGAGAAAAACGAAGTGAAATGAAAACACAAGGACCAGAGCTCAAACCTTTGATCTGAAAATCAGTTTCTCTCTCCCCAGTTGAATTGATTTCACTTGAACAAAATATTAAAAGCAGTTGCAAGAAAATACAAAAAGTCTGCAAATAGAAAACTGCCTTAAGCTGTTCAAAGGCCCTGGAATACTGTCAGGTTAGCAAAGAACAGAACCTCCTATTTCCACAAGAGAGCAAAAGATAGACGGAAGGAAGAGACGAAATTTAAAGTCAAGAAGAAAACTCTACTTTACTCGAAGAAGACAGCATCTTCCACAAGCAACCAATCAGAGTATGCTGCGAGTCACATACTTTCCCCGTATGTGTATACTATGAAAAGATATTTGGCACACAAGGAGCTTATATGAACATTTCTATTAAGTCCACTGTAATTTATTAAAAGGTGTTCTTTAGACCACTCATTTCAGAAATTACATGCAGTTTCACTTTCAGTTTCTCATGAACTATAGCACTATGCTATATTGTCGTTGCAAGCATTACAGAAAGACAGAAGGAGGAAAGAAAGGAAGTTTTAAATGAACTTATACAAAAATAAGGCTCTGTGCCAAAATTATTAAAGGAGTAATCACCTTACATGAATCTATGTGATGCTCAGCCCTAGAGCAACGTGACTGCTGTCTACAGGAAGTATTCTTTAAGAGCGCTTTTAAAGTTTGAAGACTCGAGAGAGGCAGAGAAAAATAAAAATCAATTCTGCAATTACCCACAGGCCTATTTTTGCTCAGAAGAATATATTACGTGCATCAATACTTCTTTAACGGGCTTAAGCCATGACAGGGCAATAGCAGGCAGAATCCTAAAGCTGCAATCAAAGTCCTGACAGTAACTGTTACGCTGAGGCCAGCATTACTTGGGAAAAAAAAATAAAAGTGATTTTTTTTTTGGTTTTAATTTCATCTACGGACCTCAAACTTTCTGCCCAGTACCACCGCCTCCCTTCCCAGACGCGGACAACGGCCGCCTGAGAACGACCTGCCCGCGGCCCTGCGGCGGGGAGGGCCGGGCCCGCTGCCCCCGCGGCCACCCCGGCACCGGGGGACAGGCCCGCGAGCTCCTGCGGCGGGGGCCGCGCGAAGGCGAAAGGTCGCGGCTGCGGAGCAGGGGCAGGGAAGCGCGGCCGGACACCGCCCCCCGCCCCAAACCCGAGACACACCGAGCGCCTTCGCGCTGCCCCCGCTCAGCCCTGGGCTCCGGGCCGGGACCGACGGAGCCGCCCCACGCTCCGAGCGCAGGCGAAGGGAAGAACCGCTGCCCCCCGACGGCGGAGGGTCCCCCGCGGTCTGGCGAGGGGAGGTGACTCCGCGCACCGGGGCGCGCGAGGGCCGCTGGCCGGGGCAGGCAAGTGGCGAGGGGCCGCCGCCAGACGCGTGTCCCGCGCCACCCCTCCCGCCCACGCCCCGCCCTTCCCTTCCCGCCGCCGCGGTCCCCGCCCGGCACACCGGCACCGGCGGAGCGGCAGGAAAACAACGGCCACACGTACCCCGCGTCCTGGGCGAGACTCTTCCGCCTGCGGGGAGCGGCGGTGGGCGGCAGAGAGACCCGCGAGCGACGCGGCCGCCCACCAATCGGAAGCTAGCGCTGCGCGTCACCGAAGGCTGGGTGGGAACGCGGCGCCACGATTGGCCGACGCGGCGGCCCACGCCACCAACCGAAGCGACGGACGGCGGGGGCGGCCGGCGCAAGCCCCGCCCCTTTTCTTCCCGGGGGGGAGGTCGGCCTCCGGCGGGGCGGGGGAAGGGCGGGGCGCCCGCCTCGCCCCTTCCCCCGCCCCGCAGGCGCCCACAGTCGCTTCCCGAACCGCCTGTGACCCGCGAGTGAGACGCGGTGCGCTACCCTTCACGTTTTTCAAGCAGCTCCCAGAGTGTTCCTCTCGCAGCTCCGAATTCTTCCTGACTTCACCCCGTTTCCCAGCCAGCTTCAACGCAGTCCAAGTAGTAACTGCACCACCTGTACTCCGCCCCCGTCAGCAGCCCGCTGATGTTCACGTTCATCCTTATCACATTCCCCTTTCCCAAACACAGCAAGGGAGTCGGTGAGGACCCCTGCCCGGCACTGCTCGCCCGGGATCTCTCCATACCTGCCACGGCTGGGGAGAGGCAAGAGTGTTTCTACACGTTTTGGTTGCACAATGGACATGAACAGATGTCTGCTTGCAGTGTGGTTTTGAACGTGCCCGAAACAGATCAGGCGACCCAAAATTTTCCACTCTCAGTGAACTCCCTTCATGTTTCCCATGCACAGTTTCGGTTCTCTTTTTTCTGGCTTTCTGGCCTATTTCTTGCCAAAGTGTTGGAAAGAGCCATACCAGCACCGGAGGTACCTTAAGAGAGATCCATCTTCTCATAAAATACCGACTATTATAAAAGATTCGAAGTCAAGGTTTTAGAGATACTAAGGGAAAACGCTGCAAGTGACTTAATTTAAGTACTGAAGTTAAGAAAGAGGTTAGTCTTGAAAATTCACACTCTGGTAAGATAGAAAAGTACAGAATCAATCTGAAAAGTGAGAAGTAGAAATTTAAGAGTGAAGCGGGATAAACAACGAGGAAGGCATTTCAAGGAGATTGCTCAAGAACAAAGAAGAGCAATATGGGGCACTAAGTAAGAAAAGGAGCCCTGTGAGAAAGGCCTACAGAGACCCAGCCGAATGGCAATAGAATATTCAGTTTCTCCTTAAAAGACAGTTAGGCTGTGGGTCCATGAAATGCCACTCAAATTCAAAAGTTGTACTCAAAGCCCTCTACTCTCAGCTCCCCTCCTTTTTTCCTTCAGTTATACGTGCTAACTGTGTTCCACACGGCTCTTCCTATGACCACAACATCCTTGGAGAGCTCACTCCCCATTTCCGTGTGAAAGCCTAATAAAATCTATAGGACTCAGAAGATGGTTTCTGTACATCGTGCCTTCTATCCTACAGCAAGCCAGTTCTAGCAGGTCTGGAGCTGAGCCACGGTCTTCTTCTGAAGCAGTTCCTCCTTTCTCACTGTATCTAGCCCAGAGAAGAGGCTACCCACTGCAGAGAGGACGAACAGGAACGGTAGCTTCTTACTCATGATGCTCAGCACCGTATCATAAAGAAAAAGTTTGTAACAAAACTCTTGCCTTGCTGATCCATTGAAAAGGATCACAGCAAATTTTTTTTTTTTTTGTAATTCGCATGTGCTTACTCTCCAACCTCTATTCCTGGTAACATATGTGCCACCATCTTCTCATGCTCATCTGGAAGCATTACACGCTGTTTGCTTTCCCCCTAATCTCCTCTCTCTTTTCCACCCCCTTCCTATCACCCCTCCTACCCCCCACGCATGCATGCACACACACGTTTGTTTTCGTAACAGCTGATCTCAGCTGTGGGACAGTAACCTGTGTGGTTGCTACAGCCAGGGAAATGCAACCGGTAGGAAAACATCTTCAAAGGAGACACCACACATTCCCTTCTCCCCCATAGCGGCAGCTTCTCCCACTAAAAATAAAGATTTACCATTTGTCTTTCTCTCTTACAGCATGTCCTGCTCTGGCTTCTCGTGACTTTTATTCCTTCCGCTCAGGGCCTTCCCTGTAACTCCACGTGCATCCTGAGAGCCATTGTTACTCTGGAACAGAAAGATATTCAGCAGGCCTCAACATTCACAGCGTATGTAGAAACTCTTCAGTTTACAGAGCAGCCTAAGACGCCATTTCTGATAGCCTACAGCTGTACGTCTTTTACTGGAAAGCACTGACACGTACAATCGTGTAGCTGGCTAACAGCACTTCAAAGAGCCATCAGATTGTTGGGCAAGAAACAGATTCCTCACCCTGAGAAAAACTGGTACCTCGATTAATATAGCCTAATAATAAATATAAATAATAATTTGTCTTTGTATTAAGATGTCATCCAGACAAGCCTTTCAAGCCACAAGCCATATGGTAATTAGACCAACACATAGGGAGTTCTGGGAATAAGCAACATGTGTTTGTATCTGGAATCAGCAATGACTTCATCCTTCTGAGGTCAGTAATAAGATACCAGTTATCAAATCCAAATTAACAGTCTAGTGTCAAATAGAAAAATTACTTCTGAAGGCCATTCTCTCCTGAGGTTTTCTAATTTGTATGCAGTACTTGGAATTACGTGTTCTAGAAGTACTGACTACGTACCGCTTTTAAGATTTTGTGAGCTCAGAGCAACAAAAAAACAGACCAGCACTGCAAAAATATACTCCTCCACACACCTGGGGAAAATAAAAATTTAAATTATTTTTTTCATCGTCACTGCCATAAATGTTGAAGAGGAGGATTTTTGTGCCTGGCAATTTTTCATGGCAACAGTGTAAGGCTGATTTAAAGCGCTCAGAGTCAGATCACATCCACTCCGTTTAAAACCACGTAGTTTTAAAAGGAACATAAAAATCGCTCAGTATGCTGACTCACCCATTACAGCAATTTAAATATTTAAACTGCTGATACTTATCTTCATTGTGAGCCAAAGTGGATTCCATCAAAGCTGGATTTACTGCAAACTGGTTTCTATTTACTCTTGTGCAATGAATTCAATTTGCAATTAGCTCTTTTTAAATGTCACTGGATTAGTTTAAACAGCAATTCAGATCCAACTCCTGTAGATCATAATGAGAAGCAAAATCTGATCTTTTTAAGACTACTATGTCAAAGGACTTCCATAAAAGTATGTTTAATTTACATTTTTCATTAAAAGCAAGAACGCACAGGTAAGTTACTGAAATAAACAGACATTCATACACACAGCTGCTCAAATGAGTAAGGAGCTTATGATATCAAAGCCTCCTGGTATCTATCACCTGGTCTAACACCACTGTCGCAATGCACATCCGTATCACAGAGGAAAGGACAGCAATTTGAGCTCTCATCCAGTCCCCAGAAACAGACAACTGCCATGTAACCTGGTTTTTCTTTCTGAGCATTTAGATTGGGGCTACTAACATGGCAGATCAAGACCACACACACATTTTGTTCCCACTTCACCACTATACAGGACTTAACTCCTGTATCTCCAAGACACTCATTATTTCTTACCATCTTCACAAACTTGGAGAACCACTGAAAGGTATGGCATCTGATCATTATTAGCCAGCTGGACTGAGTTAACTAATTAACTCAAGGTATCGATCCTGCCTACAAGAGGCAGGCCATTTCCTCCTGGCTGTGGAAGATGCAACAGTGTTCTTGGTGCCACAGCTCAGGCTGGTGAGCAACAACTGGTGACCCTGATGTGATACATCTGAGACCCTGAGAAGCCCTGACTCCCTCGCTGGAGCAGAGAGCCTGAGCTGAAACAGCCAGAGCTGGGAGCCCGAGCGAGAGTCCTTTGGTGAAGAAGGTAAAGCTGCAAGCCCTGATGTGGTATTTGCGGGAGGGAAGTGTGCTGGAGTTGGATGAATGGACCGGGTCTCTGCTTACCTTAAAGCCTTTGTGAAAAAAACCTTTGAAAACAAAATTGTAAAACAAAAAGGAGGAATTATGGCATCAAATCATTATTAGCCAGCTGGATTGAGTTGAAGATAATGAACTAATTAACTAATCAACTCAAGGTACAGACCCTGCCTACAAGAGGCAGGCCATTTCCTCCTGGCTGTGGAAGATGCAACAGTGTCCTTGGTGCCGCAGCCCAGGCTGGTGAGCTACAACTGGTGAGCCTGATGTGATACATTGGCGAGACCCTGAGAAGCCCCGACTCCCTTGCCAGAGCTGAAAGAGCTGGAGCCGGGAGCCCTTCGGAGAAGAAGGTAAAGCCGCAAGCCCCGACGTGGTATTCGCAGGAGGGAAGCGTGCTGGAGTTGGATGAATGGGCCAGGTCTCTGCTCACCTTAAAGAAAACTGTAAAACGAAAAAGGAGGAATTATGGCATCCAATCATTATTAGCCAGCTGGATTGAGTTGAATATAATGAACTAATTAACTAATCAACTCAAGGTACTGATCCTGCCTACAAGAGGCAGGCCATTTCCTCCTGGCTGCGGAATATGCAACAGCGTCCTTGGTGCCGCAGCCCAGGCTGGTGAGCAACAGAAAGGTACGTTAATTTCTGGCTGGCCCAACCAATACATGCACTGCTGATATATGCCTGCCTCCTAACTGAATCTCAGCAGAAAGGAACTGATAGCCACGACCTAATCCTTTCAGCTAACACCAGGGCAGGGCACAGCGCAAGCATCCCAACGGCATGTTAGGACCTCATCTAGATGAGCAAGAGCACAAAGATCAAAAGAAGCACATGCAGCGTTATCTGCCCAAAAGCAAACATGTTAACCCAGGCTCTGCTGGTGCTGGAGCACCTGCCAAAGGATGGTCGTGATCATCATCTAGCTTTCATTTCTGAAACTGATAGTGGAAATTCCCACTCCATGGCATACCAGAGCCTGTGGGACACCTTCCCACAGACTGACAGGGCAGAGTACAACTCCTGCACAGGGGTAGACGACGACAGTCTGAGTCACAGGGGCACAAGTGAGGAAGGAGGCCCACACAGATACCAATATATCCAGTGACACCTTTTCAAAGGCAAAGTCCTCCAGGAAAAACAGATTGTGTAGGGAGCTGAGAGGTTACTAAAGATAAATAAATCTTTGGCATCATGGAGATTTTCCCATCCTCCAAGCCATTGCCCATTTAAACTTTACTACTAAAGTAATATTTCACTGTAAGTTCTTTGATGCCAATATTCTAAAATATTTACATGGTGCAATCAATGAATTCTGAGAATTAATACTCCCTTCTCCTCTCACCTTCAAAAAGCCCTGTGACAAGGGTACTGTTCTGGCAAGTCTTCCGTATTTGCTCTGATGCTTTCTGAGACCTCCTTCTGTGTTAAAAGCCAGATCCAAAAGTAGACTTCTACAGAATGTACAGTCCAAGTCCAGACATTCAGAACCCTCCCTTCATTCTCACTTTATTTAACCTTGAAGAGATGAATGTACTTTTTAAAAAAATGTGTGAAACCTGTCAACAATTTATGCGCTGTAAGCATTTAAATAAGGAAAAATAAAGGTTGAACTAACAGGACACAACAAGACTTTTACTTCCACTTTGTTCTTAGCATGTTTTTGTTATGCCTCAGTTTTACCTTATGAAGAGATAACAGACTGTAAAAGTGATTATGCTACAAAGGTGAAGTGTTGATTCTCATTTAAGCAGAAGTAAAATGAGCTGCAAGAAAATAACTGAATTTATTTGTTCCTTAATGATATTCACAAACAGACCAATTAAGGACCTGCAAATGCACATCAGACAACCCAAATCCTTTTAACTGGTTTAACAGTGGACAGCTGGATTTTACATTTTCAGTGCATGTGAAATTTCTCTAGTGCTACAAGTTTCAGTAATAAAGTGCATTCAAAATCTTGACAACCGATGAATTATTTCATCTTATCATTATTTCATTTCTTATCTTATTTCAAAGTAAGGTTTAACCACTTAAACAGAGAAGACTTCCACCCAAACCGTTTAACATTTTCCTCTTCATTTTCCTTTGTGTCTGAATTAGAAGCCTCTTTGTTTTCCATCAAAGTTTCATAAGTCTTTTGTGCTCGAACAAGTTCTTTATCTGCACTGAAGTGCACCATTTGTCTGCTCAGAATAGGAACAACCAAATTGAAGTTGTCGATTCTTTTGTTTAATTTCCTGATATCTTCTACGAATTGCTCACAAATACGATTCCATTGCTTTTGCCTGTACGGTGTCATTGGCCCTCCGAGATTACTTCTAGACACCACTATACTCTTCCTTAACCGCTCAATGGTTTCCCGTATTTCTTTCTGCAGCAGAATCCACTCTGGCTGGTACCCATTGTCTATCAGAATCCTGTTCAAGTTGTGAGTCATAGGGTCGATATGCGGACAGTCTGAAAACTTCTGCAAAGGTTTTCCTTTGCCACTGAGGTTATCAAAGTCTCCCTTCGCCATTGATTCCTGGATGAGGTCCTCAACCAACCGTTCAACTGCCTGAGTTATCTTCACCTTTTTGCTTTCCTTCACGTCTTTGGCTTTCATTAAGTCAGTCGCAGCATACTGGCTCTCAAGTCTCTGCTTCCGGTACTCCAATACTTGTTCGGTAGCACGGTCTACTCGAAACTGCATGTATTGCTTTTCTCTTTGGCTTGGTGTTCCAAAACCGACACCTTCAAAACTCAAGTAGTGTCTATGCTGTGGTGCTTTTGATTTGAACTGATCTTCCTCCTCTTCATTATTCTCGTTTGATTTCCTTTTGGTTGCCACATCACTGAGCACCACTCTGTATGCCTCTTCTACTTTCACGAATGCTTCAGAATCAGCTGTGGCAGAACCGCTGTCTGGATGGTATTTTTTGGCAAGCGTTCGGTACGAGTTTCTGACATCATCAAGGGAACATCCTTCCTCAAGTTCAAGAATTTTGTAAGAGTCCTTGACGTTGCTTTTAGTTTTGTAACCCGACAACATTCTGTTGCCACAAATGTAGGGAAACGGCTGCAGGTTTCTTGGAATCATTGCTTGACGTACCATTAAACGATGTCCTATGTTGTTAGTCAGCATGACACAAAGCCACTTTGTATTTCTTCAGATGCAGCTACATTATAAGCAATGACCTACAAACATATTTTTTTATAAAAATAGTGTTAAACATGGTTTTTAAATGAACTTACATGATTTAATAAGTCTTATCTTTAACTTGTATCATTTAAAGAAATCCCTACAAAATTTCAGAACAGTATGCAATGTTCTTTTCTTTAACAGACTAATACTGAAATCTGCATTTCTTATTAATTACTATTGAAGTTGTAATATTACAATGCAAATGAAAATTAATTCACAGTATAGTTTTCTCCTGGCATAGCAACAGAAGCACAGGTTTGTTTTGCACTGCAGCACTCCCAAAAGGCCGAAGCTTTACTGCCTTTCTGCAAACTCAGTGCACTGTAAACTTGAAACATGCTTTATGTTGAGGGGTAACTCTGCTGAAACAAATCTCTCCCTTTTCCTCTATACAGCTACATTCAGCCATCAAGTGAATTTTGAATTTGCATACATCAATGCCTCAAGATCTACCACCTGGTGCATTCTCAAAGGATTTCATTACAGCACCCTTCTGGTATTTCACAGCAACAACTGAAGCAGCATTCAGATTATAGATTCATTTAGATTAACTCTTGTAACCCAGCACGCCTCTCACATCCTAGTGCAAATCATCTCCTTTGTTTGTGCCAGGTAAAGGTTATAAATCTGGAACTCAAAACAGATCAATAGGAGATAGTATCTCATTCTTTTAGGAATACCTGAAAGATTTTGAGTAACAGCAAAGGGAACACCTTTAGCAAGTGACAACATAAGTAAGTCTTGAAGTAAAATGAAGAGTAGAAAAATATACAGACTGTACACACAATTTACACATTAGCTAACTTCTTTTTATTAACAAAATTCCTAAGACAAATGCCACATACATGGTGCTAGAGTCTCCTTTTGCAGATTCATCAGAGACTGCAACATAGCCTTTGCTGACTTCCTTTCCAAACAAAAAACTAGGTTAAATCAAGGTTAAGTTTAAGGAATAAATTGTGTCTATATGTCCTGCAAATAACAAACTGCCCTTCTGCACTAACCCACCATAAAAGTGACAGGAAAGGAAACGTACTTAGGACTGGATAAAAGACTGGATCAATCCTGAACATTTTCAGTTGATTTTGATCCAGGTAAGGTATTAAGCCACCAGTTTGTGTTTATTATAATGGACCTTATTAATTTTTTGTTTGTTTGTTTATGATATAAATTAGTGATCTCTCTCCTTCTAGGTGTCTGGCAAAGATAACTATTTAGTTCCACATGGCCATAAAACCCTACATAACTACTACATGAATGGAAACATCAAAGGACACACTCTTGAAATTTGACATACTGGTCAGAAGCAGACTTTCTCATAACTCTACCGTAGACTCGATTTTAACATATTTGTGCTTAAAAAAAGTATACGAAACGGTATGTACAGCACTCACCCCACGGCACCGAAGGGTGCTGGCTGGGGGAATTTTTATTCCCCAGCCGTCTGAATTCAGCTCTCCCCGGTCGGAGCAGGGAACGGGAGGGACAAGGCCGAGCACCGCCCCCTCGCCCCGGTCCTGGCGCACGGGACAGCCTGTCGCGACCGCGGCTCCCCGCTGCCCTCAGAGCCCCGACGGCTGCCGCCAACCGCCGCCTCGCGCGGGCTGTGGCGAGGAGGACGCGCTCCCGCCCCGGGAACGGGCGACCGCCCTGAGGCGACGTGCCACAAGCGGGCCGAGGAAAGCAATCACCGGCATGCGAAGCGCCAGGCCCTCGGCATCCCGGCCGGCCTAGCCCCCCCGATGACTGTTCCGTGGGGCGGGGGAGGCTCCCTGCAGCGCGACGCGCGCGCTTTTCCACCTGGAGCCCCGCTGCCCGGCACTCCCCGCCTCACCTGCTCCCCGCCGCCGCCCGCCCTTCCCCCTCCCGCGCCGCGCCTCACGCCCAAGGGGGCGCGGCAAGCGCGGGTCGAAGGCCGGAACGCCAGCGACGGGGGAGGAAGAGGAAAAGGAGGGACGCCCGCTTTTACCCTTCGCTCAAGGACGTCTTCTCACGGCAGGAGGCGGCGCGTGTGCGAGCGGGAATGCCGCGCGCCGCTCACCGGCGGGGGGAGCCCGAGACCTGCCGCCGCGCGACGCCGGCCGGGAGGCGCGTGGTGCCAGCGTGCGTGCGTGTGTGCGTGCGGGGGGGGGGGGGGAGGGGGTGCGGCCGGCTGGCGCATGCGCAGTGCGGTGCGGGACGGGGCGGGTTGGGGTCCGCGGCGTTGGGTTTGGAGGTGCGAACGGCTCTCGGTCAGCGTGCATGGGAGGCGCAGCCTTTATTATTCTATTTTTTTATGTGCACACTTATACATGTAAGCCTTAACTGCTTTTTAGCCTTGGTTCTCCTGAGGGAATTCCACCTGAGTAGGTGAGCGGTTCCCCTGCCTCCTCACGGGCTTGTGAAGCAGCTTCCCCGGCAGCGCGTACCCCGAGCGAGGCGTGCTCCTCCGCAGCGCTCTCGCCCAGAACACGGTGTTCAGAATGCTGTCGGTGCCCCTGAGCAGCCGCGCCAGCGGCGGGGTGAGCTGCCGTGCGCTGGGCTCACCCAAAACGGGAGCTCCGGGTGGCAGACCCGCTGCCACCCGGAGCTCCCATTGCTGCAGGACAGATAGTGCCTGCTAGGCTTTCCTGCGGCCTCCGTGCGTGGCGTTGCCTGGCTGTCAGGGCACGGAAACTTGAGCTAAAGAAGCCCTCAACCGAGAAAGAGTTCTCAACTGGAAAAGGGGACCCAGATGTGTGAACTAAAGGCCCAGCAGATGGAAGACAAATAACAGTTTGTTTCCTCCCAGCATTTATTATTAAAAAAAAAAACCCCAAAACCTAACAAAACAAAACTCTTTTGTTATTAATGGAACTCGATGAGGTATGGTTGAGCATATCCAGCCAGTGAAATGGTGGCATTGATGTCTGAAAGGAAGCAGCAACCGCAAAGAGCAACCTGCTTCATTTTACAGCTTCCAGTATTATACTCTGACTGCTCATCCTGATACAGCTTTGCCAGTATGCTATCTTGGTGAATAAACAACACTAAAACACATTGAGTTTCAGAGAGATTTTTCTCTTCTATTCATTAAGTGATGGTTTTCTACGTGTTTTTTTTTTTTTTCTTTCAGATTCACTTTCTGTAAAAGTCAGATTTGGATATTGGAACTTTCTCTGTATGTTGTCTTTCTCTGCTGCATATTCACTTCATCACCTAAGAAAACAATTTGGTCAAATAATTGCAATACAGATTGACCCACTGGAATGAATGCAAATTTAAATTGTCTTCTTCTGGCCAGTCATATAGCAGAGAAACATTTCAGAGCTGCACAAGTTCTGTTTCTCACTTAAATTGTCACAGCCTCCCGACTATAAGAAAAAATTGTAAAAACTGTTGCAAAAGAAAGAGGAGTTTTATCATGTGATAAGAAGTTGGACTCTCCTTGTGGTGATTTGCTGTTCAGTCACAGGCAGAAAATGCAGAACCGTGAGTTTGCAATCTAAGGCAGGCACGCTACAGATACTTGGTAAGTGATGCTTAAGACTATTGTAGCAGACATGTCTCCTTAAACTGGGAGATTCAAGTACAGCATCTGTCCAGCAGTACACATCTGTTAATCCCATAGTTGTTTTAAACAACCTTTGTGTATTTCCTTGTTTTAGTGGAGTGAAAGGAGTGGCTTGTGTTTCTATTAATGTAATTTTTTATTTCTTATTGCCTGACTTTAAGACACACAGATATTGCGCAGTGCTATGTTGAGATGCATTAATTTTGTTTTCAGTAAAGAGTGGTATCATTGCAAGCTTGCCAAACATTAACCAAATGACTTCAGATACTATCATGAAAGGATTAGGCTGTTGAAGAGGATGGCGTAGGAACCAGTGGAGAACAAAATAACACTTGTTACGGATTGCATCTCTGTCACTGCTTGTATTAAGTTTCTTCAAAAGGTGAAAAGGGTAGTAATTAAGGGGGGGCACAAATCAAGCATGCTAGATATTAAAACAACCTTTATATATACATCTAAGGATATGTTCCATTAGAAAGAATAGGTCTGTGGGTGTTATGCATGCAGGCTTTAACGGGATTTTTTCTGTTTAGTTGTAGACCATGAAAGCTACGTTTTATTTTTACAACTTGTCTTTGAGATTCTTTAGTTGTCAGAGGATATAAAATTGCTCTGAACATGGAAACTGAGCAATGATCTCAGCTTTTCGATACCGCATTGTAGCTTCTTTTTTTTTTCCTGGGGTTGAATGCCATTAACATTGTAGAACTGATTGGTGGGGAGGAGTTGTTTTTGTTGTTTATTTGGGAAAAATTGGAAGAGAAGGGTCCATGCTGCTGAAGTCTGTGGGGAGGTCTGTTTTGAAGGGCGGGTGACATTAAGGGCACACTACTGGGGATCCTCCCGTCAGACAGGAGTATAAAAGGGGACAGGGCAGCATGCAAGTCTGTCTGCTTCTTTCACCCTCTCACCCATATCCCTGGCTTTAGGAGATCAGAAATCATTTGGATCTGAAGCAGGAGCTGAGGGAAGAATCAGATCTGACTGGAGGACTCCTCAGCCTTTTGTGTGGACAAACAGCAGGGTCTGACACGGTAAGGGGAGACGATTGAACTGACATGTCCCTCTCTACAGCCTTTCCTCTAGGACTAGCCGGCTTACCAGCTTTCTTTTCTTCCAGCACACTTTTGAATTGCTTTGCAAAAAAATGTCATTAGTGTCCTCACTAGGATGTGGAATGGAAATGTGCATTTTTTTCCACAGAGTAGGAGGTACTGCTTGGTTTCACGCTCTTCCCAGTCAGGAACTTTAATTTATTCTGCCTTAGAAAGCTTCTGTGAATTGTGAAGTTATATTTAAGGGAAAAAATAGTTTTGCTGTTAAAAACACTTTGCTTTTTGTTAATAGCAGTTGGACCATAGTGCCTAATGAAGCTTTGTAGAGAGCATGTTGGTATCTTTGTTAGAGATAGGGCAGCTGTAACCCTTTACTTTGAAGTTTACAGCAACTTCCTAGTGACTCCAGAATTATTTGTCAAGCAACGACAAAAGGAAAGACAAAGTCTGACATATTGGATAGTTACACAAGATAAAGACTTAGAAAAGTCTTTTGCAAAGAAATGAGTCTGGCAATTGGTAGCGTGTTAAGCACAAGCTCTGTGTTTACACGCCTAGAGCAAAATACCTAAAACTCAAAATTAGTCTCTCGGATAATCCACATCAGTCTATAATCCCCAGGGACAGACTACTTGAAGTACTTATGTTGTACTTGGTCAATTTAATAATTATGAAAATATATATAGTTAAATTTTATTTATTATTTTATTTTATTGATATTAGGTTAGGACATCTTAGTACTGTCTCAAGAACTCAAAACATGATTATCGATTTATCACAGTTCTACGAACATCTTTTCTGAAATATTGTACCTTGGTATACCTTCTGTTTGCCTTTGGAAGCTATGTAATGAACTCAAACCAATGGTTATGATTCCTAGGGAAAAGACTGCTGACTTATTTCTTGCAAAGCTGGTGTTTTATGGCATCTTTAATTTATTTCTATTTCCTGGGTAAGGACTGGTTTATGCCATTAACATCTTCCTTAAAGGTCATGTTCTGGGCTGTTTTTTCTTTCTGACATTTGTCCACATTCAGCACATAGGGAAAAATTAAGTTTGCAGATGTGACCTACATTGAGTATGATAATATTTCTGAAATAAATCAAAACTAATTTACCTAGAAATGCTATGGAGCCACTGTTCTAAATGTCAGTGTGCTAGTGAAATTAACAGTTGTTCTTTTATTGAGCATGCTGTTCTGACGAAGCTACCCTCTTAGCAATTGTCAAGTATAAAATCTGTTCGGAAAACTGTCTTTGCCATTTATTACTGAGGATGATTGCACTCGTAAAAGTTCCTAGATTGACCACAGTGTTCAGTTTGGAATATATTTATCTGGTAAATTACCTAGAGCGTTTGTATGAAACTTTCTGTTCTATCCTGTGTAGTTGTGCAAAGGACTTGATGAGACCTAGTCAGGACAAGATTATTTCAGTTTGGATACTTAAGAGAGGAAATCTTGACTGTGCTGAAATAAGTGGAAAAAATTCTCAGTGGTTTCACTGTTGTCAGTATTTAAACCAAAATGTGAATGATACACCCATCCAGTGACACTACTGGTGCAGGCACTTTGTTCAGGTGTCTTATGGATACCTTTCTAATATGAACTGGGTTTGTATTGCTTACCGATTATAAGTGAGGGATATGATTTGTATATTTTTGCTTATTTTTACACAGATTTATGGAATAAATAGATAGTACTATTTATTATAATTCTGGGTTTGCACAGGCTAATGGCTGATCGGGTGCTTGTGATTGGCAGTGGAGGGAGAGAGCATGCGCTGGCCTGGAAGTTGGCCCAATCCCCACATGTAAAACAAGTGTTTGTTGCTCCAGGAAATGCAGGAACAGCTGACAATGGAAAAATTTCAAATTCAGGTAAAAAGGGGGAAAAAATAGAACATTGTGCCAAGCAATCAGTAATAAGGGTGTTGGAACTGAAACAAAACTGACCACGTTTATACTGAGTTGCTAGGGGATAACAATTATTCTTTTATTTTACTGCTGCCACAGATTATTTAAGGCACATATTTATTTTTCTCTGTATGTTTTGTTTCTGAATTTTAGAACTGCCTAGTGAAACATTGTATTATATCTATTTTTAGCCTGGCTTTTTAAGATAGTGAGGCTTATGTGAGACTGTGTATTTCTACACCTCATCTCTTTTCTCCCATTGCTATGCTTAAATTAACTGACCAATTTCAGTGAAACTTAACAGAGGAACAGAAGGCTCAAAATTATTAACTTCTAGTTAGAAACTTCTCTGGTGACTGCTCAGGCTGCTCAGCTAAATTTAGCTACATCATACACTGGCATTGAGTAAATCTTTGCTCAGATGTTGAAACTGAGTTTCCTTATGAACTTATGGTTTTATTTTGTAAAGTTTTTATCCTGCTCTGATAAGCAGCTTTTAAAAGCTTACACTGATTACATATAGCAAATAAAATACATTTAATAAGTTAGCAGATGTGTATTAAAAACAGTAGTGCAAATTGGAAATGTTCACTGTTTGTTCTGGACTTTATTGTTATTATATTGTTTGTTTTACTTTCTTTCATTATTTTAATTGTACTTCTTAGGGAGATGGAGCAATGACATTCTTAACTCCCGTCTCTTATTTAGGCTTTACAATGGTAACTAAATGATATTTCCTTTTCCTTTTCCTTTTCCTTTTCAGCTGTATTAGTGAGCAATCACACTATTGTTACCCAGTTCTGCAAAGATCACAACATTGGGCTTGTGTTAGTTGGACAAGAAGCTCTTTTGGCAGCTGGTAAGGCTGAAATAAATTAACTTGACAGTAAAAATCAACACCTTCAATTCTGCTTTAAAACGACCTCTTTTGGATCGCAGGACACAATGAGAGAATTAAACTGAAGAGCAAGAAAATTTGGATTATCTCATAAATGCAAACTGTAGTCACTTAAAATAGTTAGCTTCATAACCGGGTGTTGCTTTTTGTACGTTAGAAATCAGCAGAGGAAATCATGCAGCATCCAGAATCAGTAATAGTTTTAAGTACTCTTGTGTCTTCTGCTCTGCTTTCCTTTATATAAAGAATTTTCTTGCGATAATCCTAACATTGTTGCCATATGCAACAGTACTCGGACCATCACGTGCATTTGTTGTAAAGTGGTACGGTGAGATCTCCGTGTCTTAAATAGTGAACAGAAGTACCAGACAGTCCTAAGTACTTATGGAGTGGTAACTGTGACAGTGCTCAGTAATGTAAAGAGCTGAAGACCTCTTAAAACTAAATGATGAAACAGGCCATTTGATATGCAGAACCTTATTTTAAGGATGAGTTAGCTGTTTGAGACAAGGAAAAGTGTAACAGACTGCTGGAAGGGTCGTATGGTTTTCCTTTTGTCAAAATGACTTGATGTTTCCAAAGGGATGACTTGGTTCTTTTGCTATTTTCGATCATTAGGGATTGTTGATGACTTGAGAGCAGCAGGAGTTAGGTGTTTTGGACCATCTGCAAAAGCAGCCCAGCTGGCATCCAACACCAGCTTTGCCAAAGCCTTTCTGGATCGACATGGAATCCCAACAGCGAGATGGAAAGCCTTCACCAATCCCCAGGAAGCTTGTAGGTTTATTATCAGGTAAATATGTTGACACTGGACACTGTGTCACTCTGTCAAATTGTCTATGCATTTGGCATGGTTACTTAGAACTAGGTAAATTTTCAACTGTTGTTCTTCCCAGATAATTACTGAATGAATTAGTTTTGTACTTAGAGGCAGATGGTGGAGGTGCAGGGAGCTTAAACAGGTTGATTTTTCTGTTCACAAATCACAGCTCTTCTTCCATTTGATCAGCTTCTTCAGGATGCTAGTTAACCATTTAAAAGACAAAAAAAACGTGGCGGAGGAAAAATATTTCAATAAATCTTCCTGTAAGGGTAAAAATACTTGCTACACAGACAGATACCAGCAAAATACTCTCTGTGGAGTGATGTGGGAGGGACTGGTCAAATACTCCTAACTTAAGGAGGATGCCTGTATTTCTTCAAGGCCAGACAGCATCTCTCTTACATGAAGAGAGAAATGTAACTGCATATCTCTGCAGTTGCTTTGAGCCATAATGCCTCTGAAGTCACTGGGGATCCTTTGGGAGAGTAACTTACTGCTGTGGCTATTTCGGTCCAGTCTCACAGCGGCTGCTGTGTTCAGCTACACTGGTCTGTGACTGTGTGTCGGTTTCACAGCGTTCTTGTCTTTGCTGTCACGTGCTACTTGTGGTATGATCTAGTGGAACTTTTTTTTTAAAAAAAAAAAAAATGACCTTTTAACTGACTTTGCTCTGTAACAGCATTTAGTCTGTATTACTGCCAGCTAGAGAAACAGGCCAACAACTTGTATGTCTGCAAGCATGCGTTAGACTCAGGTCAGCACACTGAAATGTGGAGAAAGGGAGCTTTGTGTGAACCTGCTTTGACTGCTTGTATAAACGTAGGGTTGAGGTTTATCCTAATATAAATCGTGGTATGGAAAGGAGGAATGAGATGTTTCAGAAAACAGGCTAGTAGTGTGTTAGATCAGCTCTTCAAAAGGGACATTTGACCATCCACAAGCTGGAGAGAGGTGAATGGATGAAGTGTAGTTAAAATGTGTTCATGTTATGCTGTTTTGTTTTTGTTTTTTTTTTTCTTCTCATCTTAGTTTGTGTTCAAGAGTAAGTGGAGCAATTCTGGGGATACAATGTTAATACACAGGTTCTAAGATATCCTGTATGTGCAAGACCTAACTCAGCCTTAACCTTCCAACCCTAAAGAGAACTTCTGTAGTGGTTTATAGGATTGTATGCTGTAATCTGGTCTTGTGAAGCTATAAATCATCAATAAGTTCATCTTTCCAAACGTATAACAGGAATAAAATAGTAATCCAACTCAGGGAAAAGAGGAAGAAACTGCAAGGTGTTAAAGTTCAGTGACTCGTCTCCAAGAATATACATTGAGTTGCTGTCAGAATTATCAACAGAATTCATGGATTTCTGGTTCACAGTCCGGTGCTGAGGGCAGTAAGAGCCCATTTACCTGGATCCATGACAGGATGGGCTAGCAGGGAATATATTTTTCTGAAGCGTTATTCTTCAACCATTCGTAAAAAAAGGAAGAATATGGGAGGCATTCAGCTTAAATTGATAATTTCACTGGATGCAGTAGGGATGCCTGAATCTCACTTTTGCTTTCTTTTAAAGCACAGACTTTCCTGCACGAGTTGTACGGGCGAGAGGCCCTGCTGCTAGAAAAGAAGTGACTATTGCAGCCAGCAAAGAGGAAGCCTGCAGAGCTGTCCAAGAGATTATGCAGGTGGATAAATCTTTAATTAATCAGTGGGAACTCAATTCTTGATGTTATGTAGCCTGTGAGTTTGTAATTTCAGCCACAGGAAGCAAGTATTTTCAGGAGGAACTTGCCCATTTGACTAAGGAATTTCTTTGGGTATCATTCTCAAATTCCTCATGTTTGCCTTAGACAGTGGGCAGTGAGCAGGGCTTTGTAGAGTTTGTGATTGAACTCTCGTTCCAGCACTGAGTCCTATTGCCCTGCCCCTCCAACTTATTCATTTTTCGTGGGCCCCCAGGGTCTGATAAGGTGCATTTCAATGTCTCTTCCATACCTCCAAATAAGATTCTATTGGCTTTGCTCAACATACCAGAATTCAAGCAAGCTGGTACTTTTCGTATACGTTGTTTTTTCCTGTTAAAAGGAAATAAAGAGAGGATTTAGCCAGTAGATGTCATGTTTGCTAACTGGAGAAATTTTTTTTTGTACAGGACAGAATGTTTGGAGAGGTGGTTGTTATTGAAGAACTTCTTCAAGGGGAAGAACTTTCTGTATGTGATCGATGGTGTGGTTATGTACTTTTATTCTTTGGCATTATTGCTGTGCTCTATGCATAAACACACAAGTTTAGTGTTTCAAATAGTTTTTTTGTTTTATTTGCACTTACATAAATAAATTTACAATCTAAGCAATTCAATGTCATACTAATCAATGTATGTTGTCAGTAGAATTTTCTTCTACATTAGCCTTTAAATTGTAATTATGGTAATCTTTTTAGGTGGAAAATGATCTTTTTTCCTAAGGTGACCTAAAACATGTTTGTGTGAAAAAACATGTTTGTCTTGGTAAATCTTGTTACATCAATAATTTTGTGCTAGTATTTAGTGCCTATTTTAGCCCTTTCCTTACCATGGATTACTACTCAGTGGCGGGATAAAACTTAAGCATGCCAGTTATCTGCCACATGAAAACGGAAAGAGTTCTTAGTGCAAGGTTTGTCCTGCACTGAGAATACCTCACATTCATTCAGGCCCCAGGTGTGCAAACACACATGTTTAACTTGAAACACATGAATACTTCTGTCAAGTCAATGAAGACTATTCACATGCCTTCAGGTAAGCGTATGTCCACATGCCTGATAGGTCAAGATCTAATTCATCAGAAAGGAATTGTTAGGAAGGCCACCATTTCTCTTGATTATTTTAAAAATGAGAAAGAGAGTTCAATGAATCCTTCAGGTCAGTGGGCTTGCAGCGGAATAAGTGAATCCTATTGCTTTCTAGCTTTGGTTCCTAAAATTTTCCTGGCAGAACTGAGTCTCAGCCTGTGACCAGCAGTGTTAACTTCCGTGAGGACAGGACATTGTCACTGTTTCTTTGTTGTGTGCCTCTCTTAACAGTGCTTGTGCTTCACGGATGGTGTCACTGTTGCCTCAATGCCCCCAGCCCAGGCCCACAAACGATTATTGGATGGTGACCAGGGTCCAAACACTGGAGGGATGGGAGCCTATTGCCCGGTTCCTCAGGTAGAGCAGTTCTCCTCCCCAGCCTGCAATAAGGCTGGTCACATCTGTGGTTAATATATCTCCTTTAGGGCTCAGTCTTTTTTCTATCACATAGGCCAGATTTCTTCTGGAATTGATGCTTTTGCTTGTGTCAGTGCAACACAAGGCTTAAACTTTCCTAGTCCTTCTTTAGGATTTAATGAGCCAGTGTTCTGATGAATAGTCTCTCTTTTACCTTTTTCATTGTTTTGGAAGTTGGTGTTTACTTTTTCCTGTATTTCTAAACTTGTTTACTTTTTCCGTTATTCCTAAACTTGGTGTTTACCTTTTTATTCTTTCTAAACTCAATGTTTACTTTTTCCATTATTTCTAAACTTAGTGTTTCTCTGCTCCTATTAGCGTCACTTGAAATGTCCCTATAAAATTCCCTGCATGCCTGGAGTCTTTGTGTCTTGAACATAACCTGGAATTTATTGGTGTTGATTCTTAAAGCTGACTGCATTGTTCTAAATACACTGCTCAAGTACATTATTATTGTGTTTTTCTGTAAGTACAAAACCAATCTTCCTGTGTACAGCCCAGGTTGGCCAGTGCCTCAAGCCTCTGTAAAGTTGGTCTTCTAAAGGAAGAAACAAACAAAAAATCATGGAAGACAGGGCATCAGCGTATCCATCCTTAAGGCAGCAGCACCCAAATGGAAGGAGCACACTGGTTGGGGGTGGGAGAGCAGAAAACATAGCTGAGGTGTTTAGTTACCCCAGTCCTTCCAGGTCCTGTGAGCTAGTCCAGCAAATGTAATCAGTGTCTCAATCAGTTTGATGTTAATCATCAGGTTCCAGAAGTTCTTCTAGAGAAAATCAATGATGCTATCCTTCAACATGTTGTTGATAGTATGAGACAAGAAGGAACAGCGTATGTAGGTAAGTAAGCATTCAACTGAAAAACAAGGTAAAGTTATGTCAAGATTAGTTTCATTGTTAGGGATTGCTTTTGAATTGCAAATAATATTAAAAAAAAAAAAGTTATTTTTTCATGCAGTATTAAGCCTCGCTGGTTTGGCTTTCAGGTTTGGCTTAAAAGCTCTGCTCTTCCTTTGGAGAGCAGAACTTTCATCTTTTCTCCACAAGACATACTGTATTTTTATTAAATATTTTTAATTTAAATGGTTACAACCAGACTCTCTGTAGTTCAAGGTATAATATATTCTGAAGTTCAGTTGTGTTGTTCACTCCTATATACAACAATGTAAGTTTTCTCAAGACCTTTACCTTAAGGTTGTTTTGAAAAAGGAAGGTGATGCTCACAGCTGCCACTTAATGCCAATGGCTCCTCTTGGTACTGAAGACTGTCAAGATCACACACACGTAAGGAGTTAGGTTCAGTCTCTGATGTGTTCTCTGCTATTTGGTAACTTTTTTACAATGCCCAAATCTGTAGTAAGAACATAGAGGATGTTGAGCATTTTCAAGATGATGCTCGAGGACCTGACACTTTGTGGGTTGAAATTTTCACACTTCTTGTTCTCTGGGGACTGGTTTTCTGATTGTACGATGAAAAGCCTGCTTTAGATCATGCGTATGTGTGTGTGGAGTAGAAACCACAGCATGCCAACTTCAGTAAGTTTTTGTTTGTTCTTCTTTGTTAGTAGCAGTAGTGCATTTTGGTTTGTTATTTTTGCCTGAAATATAGAGTTATAAATCTATGTTTAAGCATAACAATAGTGCACTTAATGGCAAGAAACTTGCAGTGTCTGTGTAATGAATGGGGTTTTATGGGAACTGTTTTTCTGATCCTGTCAGTTCCTTCCGATCTCTGAACACCTGCAATTAGAGGGCTGTAGCAGAAGATGGAACACGACTTTCTGATGCAGAGAGGTTGCTTTCCATTGTATTTGGTCTAAAACATGACACAGTGTTCCTCAAGTTGTTGCTAGCCACTTTGTTGGTTGTCGTGAAATTATTATGACTTGTGTATAACTGCTTGCAGAATCCCTGTTCCTAATTCCTTACAGTTTGCAGAAATGCGTCCCACATTCCAAAGTACTGCGTTGCATTTGAAGGAGTTCTTGAAAAATAAACATTTACATTCATTTGTTTGGCTGTGTTCTTTCTATTCAGGTGTGCTGCAAACAGGTTTAATGCTTACCAAAGATGGTGTGAAAATTTTAAACTTTAAATGTCAGTTTGGTGACCCTCAGTGCCAGGTGAGTGAAAGATATTGGAAACTTAAATATGCTTTATTCTTTTACCTCTGACTGTTACCTTTAGGGAAATGTGCGTGATACGTTTGAATTCATGTCTTCCTTCCCCTGAACACGCAGATCTGAATGACAGTGTCTTAGGCAATGTATGAGGTAACTTAAAATTTTAGCTTGTCAGCTTCTGTGAATTGTTGGTTAAAGAATTTAAGCTAAAGAACTGTTCCTCAAATTTTATTCTTCTGTGTAGAAGCAGAATGAGAGGGGCTTAAATTCACGTTCCTTCTACATAATCTCACATCTCATGTTTGTAAATTTATGACTGTTGCAAAAAGATGCTATAGATTCCAAATCTACTTGTATAGGGAAATACAGTATTTTCGGTTTGGCAGGTACAGATTTTGCTCTATTAATTGAATTTTCCCTAAATTGAATTTAGACAAGTCAGCAAAATAAAAATTAATTTCTATCACTGTGAAAATTTTCTGCAGGTAATTCTTCCACTGCTTAAAAATGATTTTTATGAAGTGATTCAAGCAACAATTGATGGCAAACTCTGCAGCTTCATGCCAGCCTGGTCAGAAAATAGTACAGCTGTGTGTGTGGTCATGGCAAGTCCAGGATACCCAGGAGACTATGACAAAGGCATGGAGGTAACAGGTAACTGCAGTAGGTTGTTTACTGTTTAATTTCAGTGTAGCACTTCAGTAGGTTTGCATTTGCCTCTTCTCCCAGAGATCTGTACAGCTTTCCTCCATCCCATCCCTCACACTCTGATTATCAGAGTCTGCCTTCATCCATCACTCCTTGTCCTTCTGGAAGGGAGAGCTGTTCAGTAAGATCTTTTAACTGGAATGTATGCCTAGCCAAAGTGGCACAGGGGCTAAATATTTAAAATTACATCATTCTATAAAACTTTACCTGTAGCTGGTTGCTGAGATAAGAAGACGATGGGGCATTATGTACTCCTGGGACAACTCTGATGCGTCCATGTGGGGTACTTCCACAAACTGTGCTGGAGACATGGACCGCAACATTGTCAGCACATGACTGCTTTTTCCTAGCTTGACTCCTTTGCTGGGAGGTCACGTTATCTTAGCTAATGCCTGACCAGGTGATAAGGGTGAGACTTGAGGACCTGTGGCCTTTAAAATACAGGCAGTGCATGCCTCCACCATCAGCTTGGTTCCTTCCCTTGTGCCACCAGCCAGGGCCAGGGCTGTGTAATACTCATAACGACCTCTTCCTCATAGGGCTTGAAGGGTTTGAGGGCAGGTGGGCATGTGGGCTTTAGATCAATATTGATTTTCTGTGTTGAAATTATTGTGGTTTAATATCTCATTAAGATTTTTAAAAACGTTTAAAAACAAAGGGAACTGTTGCAGAACTATTTCCTTCCCCCTCAGCGACTGCCTTGCCAGTCCAACACTATGCCTTGTGTAAAGCAACCCAGACACCTGATCTTGTATCAAGGCCACCTTGTTTTTGCCAGAACTCCAGGTACCCTACATCACCCAGGGAGAAGGTCATGTTATATTGCCTTTTCCCTTGTCAAGATTTCTGCTGCCGTGTTCTCACCCACCTTCCTCTTCCAGTTCACTCACTGTATTAATTTTGTTTTGCCAGTGATATTCTGGGAAAATCTGTCTTTCTGTAACTAAACATCCAAACCACATAACTGAATGAATCTTTCTGCCAGTGAGCTGCCTTTCACTAGTCAGATTCAGGACCTTAACTTTTTTAAGCTTATATTCATACTTTTAGGAGTGAGATGGTATGGCCTCCCTGCTTGTTAGTCACAAAAAAGGACAGTCAAAACAATGAAATTAAATCCATTATTTTATTATTGTACTCCAACCTCTGGAGTTGTGTGGGTTTTATTATTTTTTTCCTCTTTTTCACATTGATTCCCATATTTTAATGGCTTAACAAACATTTTATTCTGGAGTATTCCTTAAAACATGATGGGAAGGAGTTAGGTTTCTGTTACAGCAAGGCCAGCTGCAGCTCAGATTTGACCTTGTCAGGGTAGTCCTGTGGCAATGTAACACACTGTACCTTCAGCAAGTATAAAGGTCCTTTTTACTCATTTATAAAACCTATCTAGCTGATAGTAAGGACAAAACTGTGTTTTGTTTTGCTCTTTCCAGGCGATGACAGAAGTTCCTCCTCTTCCCTTATCCTCTCTTCAAAATATGAATCTAAAAAACCCCTGAACAATTTTTTTTCCCTTTAACAGGAAAATACGTAGAGACAAATGAAAATAATGAAATATGTAATTTTAGCTATTGCACAGCCACCTGCAAATGTTTGTAGAGCATTGGCACGGTAGGGAATTGTGTGGAGTGGGCACAGCAGAATAGCTAGGGAAGCGCTGAGGTAACATTAGCATTAATGGTTATATATCAGGGAGAGGGGAGAATCCAGGCAGTAAACTGCTATGAATTGCGATTTCATAATTGCACAAATTAGTCACAATTACAATATACAGCACAGCTTTGCCCTGACACAGGGTAGTTATATGTCCTGTTTTACCTCCTGGATCCTTTATTTCTGTTCCTGTTTGATGTGTGTCCTTACTGGATGTCTCAGAAGGGAGTCTTAGGGCCAGGGAAGTGGGATACCCTTCACTGGTAATGCTGTTTCTCAGAAGAAAGGTGAAGTAGGAAGCTTTATTGTTGTTCTGCCTTGACTGAAGAAAGGACTTCAATCTTCACTGCTTTGCCAACGTAGCATGTGAATTAAAATACTCTGAGAGTTCCTTTTGCTTTTGTAGGGCTGCTGCAAGCCAAAGAGTTAGGGCTGCAGGTGTTCCATGCTGGCACAACGCTGAAGGATGGCAGAGTGGTGACAAGTGGTGGCAGAGTCCTCTCCATTACTGCTGTAAAGGAGGACCTGATGAAAGCACTGGGAGAAGCCAACAGGGGTGTAGCGGCCATACGTTTCAAGGGTGCCACTTACAGGAAGGACATTGGCCATCGGGGTATACGGCTTCTCAAACAGTCTCTGTATGTAAGCAAAGGCACTAGCAGAAATAGATGCTAGTCCAAAGTTTTATATCTATTGTTCCCATTTGTGTGGTGAATGATGGTCTATGCAGAAAATGTCACTACTGCTGCTAGCATGTCCTTTACTCTCTGCAGGGGTCTAATATACAAAGAGAGATGTGTGGAAGCTGTAACTAGTGAGGTTTTGTTTCATCAACTGGAAACATCAATTGTAAGTGGTACCAGATCAGGTAAGACTGGAAAGAATCTTTGAATTTCTTCAGCATATTGAATGCAGCAGACGTTTTTTTTTTTTCCCCCAGGAGGTAACCAATGCATTCTTGGCATTGAAATTGAGCTTGAGAAGCTCGGCTGAGATCTCCACTAAGAAAGCAAACTCTTATTTCTTTCTCATCACTCCTCTTCTGCTTAATTAAAAAATAGTTGGCTTAACATGGGGATGATTGAACTTTTTCAAGGTTAGCCTAGTGAACAGAATAACTCCTGGATTAATGGAATAGTTTTGTACGGCACCAGACAGAAATGATCCTACCAGCTGTATATACGAGTACAACATCCAAACAATTATTGCGTTTAACAATCACTGAACTTGTTATTTGCTCTTCAGACTATGTTCTTTACTCTTAGCATTGATCTACTGTGGAAAATTTCTTGTTGGTTTTCTTCCCCTTAGAAAAAAGTAGCTACATAAAATAAAAAGGCAAGCTGTTTACAATGTGGTAAAATGTTTAACCTTGCTATACACAATCCATAGGTCCCAAATACAGAATAATAAAGATCCATTTACACCATGAAATATATGACTTTGGAGTCCATGCTTTGTAAAGCTGTGGATGTTTCTATCAGTGGACACAGTGCTTTCTTCTCCAAGAAATCATGATTTGCAGTATTTGTCTTGATGAGTGTTTAGAGTTTTTTAGTTTCCCTTAAAAAGGATCTTTAACATATCTGTACTTGGCAGGCAATCATTTGGAAGTAGGAGGCTTTGCTGGTTTCTTTGACTTGAAAGCATCTGGTTATGATGATCCTATCTTGGTATCTCGAACTAAAGGCCTTGGACCTAAACTGCAGGTAACTTGCAACTTGACTGTAGCAAAGCTCGTGTTATCTCCCAAGACTGTTTTAAATGCCACAGCCAATGACACCATCTGCATCCTTCTGAGCATTATAAATACTTCTCAAGCCCACTGCAATGGTGATTTGAATTTTGTAGCTGATAATTTGAGCAAGGTCTATGCATATGTTATTGAGAACATGGAGGCTCTGGATATTTCTTGATGAAATGATAATAAAACAAAGCATTTAGCTGAGCACTTGAGGAGCTAAGAACTAGAATTTCTGCTATAAAATAGAGACTCCCTTGGCTTTGAGAAAGATCAGTTTAGAGGAGTACAGAGGGGTGCTGAAATGATAACTGTCAGACTTAGCTTAATAAATTGTATGCAGAGAGGTAGCACTATGACCTTTGTCAGGGCACTGGGGAAAAGAAGGATGGAGGAAATAAACATGAAACGGGAAGAGAAGCCAACAGATAAAGGATGCTAATTACACAAGAACATATAGGATAAGTTGAGCCAGGAAAATATATATTGAATCAGAAGAAGGCTTTCAGCCATCAGAGGAGTTGGAGGTCTGAAGCTGCATTTCACTGGCCAAGCAGAGCAACTTAACTTATTTCAAGCTGGTGTTTATACCTTTAGTAATGTGATGATATGGTGTGGCTACCAGCAGCAGCAGGAGACCAAACATAGTAATTCAGAAGGTCTTTTGCAGTCTTACATCCTTGAGCACCTCCGAGCATGAAAAAGTGATTGATGCTGGCCCTTGTGAGTCTTTGTTCCGACTGCTTGGCAGAGAGACATTCCCAACTGTGTTTACCCAGGCTGTTCCCAAGACTCTTTCTTGGCCAAAAAAAGTTGGCCAATGCCTATATTAATTGTTACTAGATCAGTGGGAGGGAAATGTTATAATGCAACAAAGGACATGGGATGCCTGGTTTCCATAGCACTTCTAAATCCACCAGTCGGTGAAATGAATCAGGCTTGTAATCCAAACTCAGACTTTGTTTAGGTGCTGATCTGTTACCGTTTTGAAGCCAGTGATAGTATTTATCTGCATTTTTCCCTCGCCCATCTTTCTGTACTGAGCTATTCTGCACTGGTGTAACCACATTGATAGAGCTGTGTCAGTCAGAGGTCATTACCTTGAAAATTTATCCACACATATGCAATCTTTGTCTGATTTCAGACCTTGAAGTGGTAACTGACAGAGATGAATGTACTGTGGGAGCTGGTGCTGTGCATCTACATCAGCAGTTGGCACAGACAGGACCACTCTGGTGTATCCCTGACGGTGTAGAAATCTCTGCTTGTCACCACTTTATAGAAGCTGTGGTGTCTGAATTGGATTTCATTTCTTGTTGGATGGAAACACCCTAATAATTTTTTTAATAACAAACCACAGCCTTCCTGGGGAAATATTAATGCTTTGTGAAAGACCTGTCTTTCAAGAGAGCCTACAGACCAGGCCCACAATGTTGTCTGTGACATGAGATAGGTGAGATCAAAAGGCTCCTTGGGGAGGGTGAGAGTGAGGAATCTCATTCTCTGTGGACTTGGAGAAGAAGAAGAAAACTATTTAATAAATTGTTTCAGTTTTGCTGTGTAGCTCAGTGAAATTAGTAGGCAGAAGTAAAGCAGAACACACAGTGATGTTTGAGCAACCTGATCTTATTTTTTGAAATTTCTTGGATGTTCTGTAGGTTGAATATCCTGGAAATTTTTAATTGCTTTTAGACTCCTCTTATTCTGGATTTGACATAATATTCCAAAAAGCAAACAAATAAACTACCCAAAATGACAATTTCTAGGTAGACGAAGCTAGAATTTGAATTAATGTTATAAAAAAATAAATTTTCTTTTCTCTGCAAGAAGATGACCTTGTTTCCTCTTGATTTAAACAAGATGATGCACCAGGTTATCTTCTATATGTATGCTCTATTATGATTCTTTTCAGGGAAAAAAAGATCTCTGCTTGGTTGACTGATTAATATCTGAGGTTTACATATTTCTTGTCACCACTGCTGTATCCCACCATGTTTTTCAGATTGCACAAGTATGTAAAAGACATGACACCATAGGTCAGGACCTGGTTGCCATGTGTGTCAATGATATCCTAGCTCAAGGAGCAGAGCCTCTCTTCTTCCTCAGTTATTTTGCGTGTGGCAAACTTGATGTTGAAGTGGCTGAAACAGTCAAAGAAGGAATAGCTGAAGCTTGCAGAAGTGCAGGATGTGCTTTCCTGGGTATGAACACTTCTCTCCTTTGAGATTTGAAGGTTCTGATGTTGAAATGGTTAGTAGTGAAATAGACTTTGTAGGCAGAGGCAGTATGTGGTGGAAAAAACAGTCAAGCATTTGGACTTATAGAGAAAAGGACTCTTCCTTCTCTCTAAGACGAGTCAGCACAGAGGGGTGATTTTCAGTATTCATGCATCTGGATCCTGATTCTTGCTTATTTATCTTTGTATAAAGGAGAGCAAAACTAGATGCCTCATATTCTTGAAGTGTTGATAGGCTTTCATTCTCTCTCTGATATTCAGTCATAGCAGGGAGGTGCCAGATAAGTAGCATGAAATGGAAAAACAAAATAAAAATTTCTTCATTCAGTAACTTCATGAAGCTTTTTTTTGTTGAAGTCTTAAAGTGAGGTAAGAAACCAATAAGGATTTTAAAAATGTATCTGAATGTGCTGCTTAGGCTGCACATCTCTGCAGCTATCCTGGATACTTTGCTTATTTCAGGAGATGCTATAGAGTTAAAGTTATCAATAAAAAATGTTTACCACTAGTGCTGACTGCTTTCTCCCCCCCCTTAGGCAGGGAGATGGCTGAGATGACTGGCATGTATTCTTCTGGAGAGTATGACCTGGCTGGCTTTGTGGTTGGCGCAGTGGAGCGAGGGCAGATGCTTCTGGGGCTGCAGAGAGCTGATGAGGAGGATGTGCTTATTGGATTGGCTTCTTACGGGATTCACGGCCATGGCTTTAGCATCATAAGGAAGATTCTCTTAATGTCCTCCTTACACTACTCCTCACCAGCACCTGGCAGTTGTGGTGACAAGACTCTAGGTACAATGTCTTTCTTTTCAAAAGCAAACCCGTAAATGAATTGTGTTCAGACATTTTCATAACTAGGTACTGCCAAGGGTTGTTTACTTCAGGATGGGTCAGGGTTACTCAGTCTTTGGGACAGGTATGTGGGCTTGCTTTCACAGTTTTGGAAGAGTGGGCCAGCACTTTTTGCTACTTCCCAAGGCTGTCTGCCACAAAGATCAGAAGGGAACCTGTTCAGAGAAGCATTCTCACTAAACACCTGATGACCTTTTAAACGAATTGATTGAATTGACACTTTTATTTGCAGGAGATATATTGCTGACCCCAGCAAAAATGTACAGTCCATCTTTGCTGCCTGTCCTTCGCTCAGGGCATGTGAAGGCTTTTGCTTTCATTGCTGAGGAGGGCTTGGTGGAAGGCATCTCCAGAATCCTGCCAGAACATGTCAGTGCTGTCCTAGGTAAATATCAAAGATGACTGTTTCTCTTTGACAAAATTTATATACAGCATGGACTTGACTTTTCAGCTTCAGTTATGGAGATACTCAGAAATGTATGTGTCTATGTAGTTGAAGACTGAATGGCCCAAAGTCAATGCTTTTCCAAAGAGCCTGCCAAAAGCATTCCTATTTCAAGTAAGCATCAGCTGATGAGCACCACTCTCTCATTGGAGAAGGGAAATTTAAGGAGAGTTTGAAAGCAGTTCATCTCGAGGACAAAAGGTGTTTGAGAAGATTGTGTGTTCTGCAAGACACCTCTCCATACTAAATGTTTTGTCCAAACAGTGAAGCTTGTTGAGAGAATGAATTTGCAGGATTTTCTCCACAGTACATGTACACACCCATACACACATATACAGACGTATTTCATGCAGTTTTATGGTAAGTGGTAGCTTCCCCACAACAGATTAGCATTTGACATCTGCAAGTAAGGTAGAACTTTTTCTGTTGAAGCTGAAATTGGGCAAAGTATTCAAAAGTTCAAAATATTAAAGGAAACCATGTAATGCAAGTCCACCAATGTTGTGAGGATGGGGAGCGGGGGAAGGAAGATGTCTGTATGTCTGTCTGTATTTCTGTAGAATGAAATTAGAAAGGAAAGAAGTAAACCCAGCTTACTAAGATGGTGCCTAGCTTGCTTGCCAGTGCTTGGAACCACAGACAAGATAACAAGCCTAAAGGATTGTTAGTTTTGTAGAGCGAAGTTGAGATGGCAAGTCTGCACCATCAAGCTTTCCACAGACAATCTAAGGCCATGGCTGTGCAAGTAGGGTCACTGTGAAAGCCCATCCATGCTTCCCATCCACATGTGGAACACTCAGCCCTGTTCCAGTCTGCCCATCAGTACAACTAATTATACACTCTTATACTAATTATTGGTTGTTTGAAACAGAAAACCAGGATCTGCTTAAGTAGTCCAAAAAAGCCAAAAGATTATTTGCCCCAGGGCTCCTTTATCCCTTACAGAAGAGATGTGAGTCATCTGTAGCTTTGTCCTTCTGACTGATAAGGGATGAGTAAATCTTAATTTCTTAACGTTTCCTACATGTTCTGATTAGAAAGCCCAGCGAAGACTTGGCTTGCACAAATTATGGCTAGCAACCTCTAGCTAAGCAGCACCTATAAAATTGACTGGAAGTTGGGTCAGCATCCTCCTTGGGCAATATTTTTAAAATAACAAGAATTAGTCTCTATCAGCTCTTGTAATATACCACTATCATTGTATTTAATAAAAGATGGATAGCTAACATTCGTGCTGACCATATACAAATTTCAATCATTTTCAGATGCTCTCAGTTGGAAGATTCCTGAAATCTTTTGCTGGCTTTACAAAGAGGGAAACCTCTCTGAAGAAGAGATGGCTCAGACATTTAATTGTGGGATTGGTGCAGTCTTGGTTGTGCAGAAGGACCTGGCTCAGCATGTTCTCAAGGATGTACAGAGACATGAGGAAGCTTGGCTGATTGGGAAAGTTGCTGCCCCTTGCCACACAGGTTAGCAGGTGTCCTACAGGGAAGTGAAGACACACAAAAATTAAACAGGGTATTATTTGATTATTTGATTCTGTCTCAGTTCAGAGGGGTTTCCACTTCAGAATGCACTATTTAATTTTTAAGTTGATACAGGGTAAGTTGTTTTAGAGTGTGATTCTGTGAAGTGCGAGCATCTCCAAGCTTTGAGGAGACTCCCTATGGCAAAGTTTGTGTAGTTCACATCTTTTTCCTATTATTTCACTAGGCTGAAAGCTACTTAATACCTTCTATCTAAATTTTATTATTAAATACAGTGAGAAGTAAATGTCTTTTTTTCAGAATGACAGTACTTGAATAATGTCCTACCTAGGTACCTGCTTGAGACTTGAGTAAATCCCTCTGATGACTGTAAGGACTCAAGCATTATTTAGTTAATTATATTTTACCACAATCGCGGTAAATAGTCCACCTCCTTTCTGACCCTTTCCCTACTCACATGGATCCTATGTAAAGACTGAGGATAGGCCACAGCTGTGTACAGTCATATGTGATGGTAAGTCTTCATTCTGGTATGTTTAATGCTTGACGTACAGCAAGACATGAGCCAGAATCCCTCTGGAAACCAAACAGCTTGGGGAAGAGTTTGGGCAGCCAAAATGCAACTTCAGCTCTGTCAACATCGTCTTTAGAAATTTTGCAACGTGAGATAAAGAGGAAGACAGGTGTAAAAGATGGAGATAATCCTTGAGAAGACTATGCCATACCTAGGCCTTTTGAGACAATTCTGCGAGTAACACAAGAGAGATCAGCAAAACTAGCGTGAATTGTTTGGTTCAAGCAATGTCTGTTTTTGCAGTTCAGTTAGTGCTAGCATAAATTGACTACTGATAGGTTTTTCTCTTAATTGAAACTTACGGTTAGTAAACTATACAAAGTAAATTTAGATGGGAAAGTAAAATCTAAGGTATTTTACAACTTTTTCCTCACATATTTGGAGGAGGTTCTCACATCAAAGTCGAGAATCTTCTTGAAGCTCTGCAGCTGAGCAGCCCCCAGCATCTGCTGAATAATGCTGTTGTCGAGAGTCAACACCAACCCAGAAAGAAGAAAGTCAAAGTAGCTGTTCTCATCTCTGGAACAGGTGAGCTTTCATTTATCATCACACAGAGAAATGTTCTTACAAAGAGAGGCTGAATTCAGCCCTGATAGAAGTGCATCCCCCTTGCCTTTTTTTCAGAAGAGTCTATGGAAGCTTCTAAAACCAAGATTGCATTTTGACTGAAAGTCAAGCAGTTGTATTGTACTGCTTAACAAATGAGATTTATTAGTGCACAAATTCCTTAGTCCTCTTCTATTTGTGCAGTTGTTGAAAAAGGTTTTTGTTAGATAAACAGGACTGAGAGCAAATTCTCAGTGACATAGATGCATGTCTGTTTCCTAAATGTTTGCTCTCTCTTCATTGGAGGTACAAATCTTGCTGCACTCATCAGTTACGCAAAAGAGCCAGGCAGTTGTGCTCAAGTTGTCCTTGTAATCTCCAACAAGTCTGGTGTGGAAGAACTACGAAATGCAGCCCGGGCTGGAATTCCCACCAGGGTAAAGACACTCATTTCCTTTCCTTTTTATCGCCAACTCACAGCTACTGAATCTGTAGGTCTTTATCAAATGCTTGGTTAGCATTTTTGTTTCACCTTTCTTTAAAACTTTTCCATAGGTAAGTGGATGTAGCACAAAGCTGTCAGTTACCAGTAGAGGCAGAGCTGAAAGCTGCATGGAGAGTGCTCACTGGAGGCTGGGAGTGTCTCTCCCATCTCTCCAGTGAGTGCTACAGTCCAGAGTTAGAAAGGGACTTAAAATTGCAAGTGCTGTGATGATTTGGGTCTGAGACTGTACCCCATGCAGCTTCAAGCTTTAACTGAAGTCAGTAAGACTTCAGGCTCTGTGAAACACATAGAACCATAGAATTCTTTAGGTTGGAAAAGACCTTTAAGATCATTGAGTCAGACCATAAACCTAGCACTGCCAAGTCCACCACTAAACCTTATCCCGTCTTTTAAATGCCTCCAGGGATGATGACTCAACCACTTCCCTGGGCAGCCTGTTTCAATGCTTGACAACCCTTTCTGGGAAGATTTTTTTCCTCATATCCAATCTAAACTTCCTGTGGTGCAACTTGAGGCCATTTCCTCTTATCCTATCACTTGTTAACTGAGAGAAGAGACCAACACCCACCTGCTTTAATCTCCTTTTGGGTAGTTGTAGAGAGTGGTAAGGTCTCCCCTCAGCCTCCTTTTCTCCAGGCTAAACAACTCCAGTTTCCCCAGCCGCTCCTGATAAGACTTGTGCTCCAGACCCTTCACCAGCCTTGTTGCTCTTCTTTGGATGTGCTCCAGCACCAACATAAGCATGTTGTCTCCTTGGCTCATCCCTTCTGAGAAAGACCTTTGTCTCCTGTTGTGCTTGGTCACTTTCAGTAGCACCATACAAGTCTCTTCTCTTACCCGTGGTCAGTAGAGTAGACTGTGTTATGGAAATTTTCATTGGTTTGTTTCATAAAAAAAAAAAATAGAGAAAGAGATCAACATCATGTCATCATGTTTGTCGAAGTATAGAACAAGGCTTCTGAAAACATTCAACAATTTGGGATTTCAAATGCAGCCCACCAGGAACTCCTCCTTCTAACATTTAATGATTTTGAGCAGTTATATTTGTACAGCTACACACAAGTGGGAAGAAATATTCTTACAGGGTCCCCGTACATTAAAAAGTTTTCAGCAAGATTGCTCAACAACTGAGTTGGATTCATGTTCCTTTTTTTCAGGCAGTTTTTGTCTCTGGGAAAAAAAAAACTTATGTCAAAGTAAATTGACATTTTTGTAGGCAAGAGCGTGACAGCTTTGTTAGCCCCTTATTTGAATGTCTTCCTGAACAGAATCAGGAATCAACACTTACCTTGGGAACTGGGCCTGAGGGGTGGAGTAGAAACAGAACAGGACTTGCCTCCTCCCCTTGCACAGAATGTCTGGGCAATTTGCTCTCTTCAAAGGTCATGATTTTCAGTAAACAACTACAGACTAACTGGTGGTGACATTGTCAATGAGTCATTACTGTTTTCCTTTAGTCTTTGGCTAGACATTCTGGAGTAAGAGGTCAGTATCTTCTGATATGTTCCCCCTTATTTCCCTCTACACCACATTACTCACGTTTCTCTTTTCATAGTTGGCTTCTTGTGTGGATTTTCTACATATCCTAGAAAATGTCCTGTGTGAAACACCTTGTGTTAACTAACAAGTGATTGGGGCGTTCTGAGGAATGTTTTTATGAATGTGAAAAATCACAAATATCCTGAATAATGTATAAACTCATAACTTTTAAATCATTGAATGTCCTGAAATGAATCCATTTTGCTTTCTCTTTGTTGCCCATGCAGCTGCTGTCGTTCACACAGAGTTATTTCCTTGATATGGCTTTTGATCTGGTTTAATGTTTTAGGTGATTGATCATAAGTTATATGGGAGTCGCTCTGAATTTGACAACACGATTGACCGAGTTCTTGAAGAATTTGCTGTTGAACTAATATGTCTTTCAGGATTTATGAGAATTTTGTCCAGTCCTTTTCTCAGAAAATGGAAAGGTAAGAAATTGTAACTGTAAAAGAGAAATTAAAATACACATGCTTGTTCTCACCAGAATTACACAGTCATAGTTCTTGGTCTTTCGGTTAAATTTCTCACAGCCTTGCTGACACTGAGGTTTGGCATGTAAATCAGTGGGGCTACCCTATGCCTTCAGTTGTTCCAGCCAGTGGGACTGCGCTGGGATTCTGACTGTGCATTGGCAGAGAAACACTTTGTGCTGGCATAGTGAGTAACAGAGGGGCAAAATCAGGGTCATGGAATTGGTCTGTCTGCCTTCCTTCTGGGAAGGAGAAATGCCTGTGGAGCAGCCAGGAGCCTGGTTCTGTCTGCAGTAGGGGACAGGCAGCATAACTGTGTCACTTGTCAAGGAGCTGTGCTGGCGAGTTGTGCAGAACTTACTCCCTGCAGTTGTCGCTCAGCAAAACGTGGGAGAGAGACTGATTTCTCAGTTCACCTGTGCTCCTGTGCTGCCCTGAGGGCTGCACAGCGTAGCACTACTCTTGCGGTGTGCTGGGAGCACAGCTGTTCCAGACCCCTGAGCGAGCGTGGCTCTGCCACGGGGCAGAGCTTTCTTCAGATGCGCTCCAGGCCAGCGGAAGGGGAACGCACACTCCTCTTGGCTCAGGGTGCCAAGTGCCAGCTCCTGAGGCCTTGCTCAGAAGTTACTGACTCACAATGTGAATTGCACTTGGACAGGCTCCTTTGGGAATATTGTTTCCTATGAAAATCGCTTCCATCTGTGCAGTGGCTCTGCACAAGGCTGCAGTGTGAAGTCCGCTTCCAAGCCTCTCATCTGCAGCATGAGGGCTGGTCACCTGGGAGAGGAGAGACTTAGGACTCCTCTGTCCCTCCACACACACAAAGCACATGAGGTCCTTGGCCTTAACTGAAACATGCTTGCCTGGCCACTGCCAAAGCCTGCACACCATCACCTGTGGTCCTGAAAGAGCAGTATTTCCTCAGATGAGAGCAGTGCTTCCTCAGGTTTCCTTAGAGATCATTAACACCATGTACGCTTTTTGCTTTTTAACCTGAATCTGAACATACCTTGTTACATTCTGACTGCAACTGAGACCATTTAAACTCCTGAGTGGTGCTCAATGCTGTTGTTTTGAACTGGTGATCACATCTCACTTTTATTTTTAGAGGAAATTGAGTTTGAAGAATTATTATTGTTATTGTTATTGTTAGTCATTGTTATTATTTTCTCCTATCACACTGTTGCCCAGGAAAAATTTTGAATGCTTCTCCATCGCTTTTCCCACCAATCAAGGATGGAAATGTTCATCAGCAAGACCTGCAAAGTGGATTCAAAGTCACAGGCTGCACTGTGCATTTTGTCCTGGTAAGCGTCCTCTTGCCTAACATTGCGTAAGTTATGAAAAGGAATTTGCTTTTTTCTTTTCTTTCTGAAGGCAGAAGCAGGAAGAGGTAACAGGAATGTGTGGAAATCTTGAGATTGTTACTAGTAAAAACAGGAAGATGTGAGGGTTTTGTTGCATTTGTGGTTTCTTGAGGTCCTGTCTTCTTCCTTCATATTATGGGGTGGGTTTTTTTCTTTCTCCTACCCTCAACAAACTGCCCTCTGAATCTTCTAGCCCATGTCTTTCTCCCTGTTGTACCCCCTAATGTAATGTAGGTACCCCTAATGGAGGTGGCAAGCCTCTCTAGATGTACTTTCAGCCACCTGCACACAACTAAAGATGTGCTTGCCGAGATCTCTCATGAGACTTTCTCTGCCCCATCCACATTGTCCATAACCTTCCTGAGACTGTTCACCGGCCTCTTCTGAAAGACTGCAAATATCCCCATTTTAGGAGGAATCTAGTCCGAAAGCAGTGATCCACCAGGAGCCGGTATCTGTGAAGGCAGACGACACCGAGGAGACGCTGTCAGAAAGGGTTAAAGAAGCCGAGTGCCGGGCTTTTCCCATCGCCCTGCAGCTGGTTGCCAGTGGAGCAGTGCAGTTAGGAGTTGATGGTAAAACCTACTGGAAACAAGAGAGCCAAAGTCCATGTCTTCAGGAAGAGAAGAGAGACTGCCCATCCTCTCTTGTGGCTCTGGAGCCTCAAGAAAACGATGTGGTATAGCCAGGTTAATGAGTGGCTTGCTCTCTGCTCGTCTTTCCCTCCTCCTCCCTGCCCTTGGTGTGCTTCTCTCTGACTGCGGCGTATCAGTGTCACAGGTTTCTGTTCTGAGCTGTGATCCTTTTCCCTTGGCTTGCAGCTTTAGTTATGCTCCTTTTGCAAAATCGGCAGTGGAAGCCAAGCTATCATTTCAGATTTTGGATTTCTTTGTTCTGTTTTTCTATCTGTAAAGGAGATAACTGTGTTACAAATCAAAGAGGGTGCTTACCAGTGAAAATGGTCTAGTGCTTCAGAGGGGAATTAATTCTTCTGAAGGACAAATTTTTGTTGCCTGCATCACATTGCAGGGCACCAAGAGCTTCATAAAGCAACCACAAACAGGAACTTGGCTGCTCCGAGATGGTGACCAGCTCCTGTGGGATGCAAGAGGCTAGACATAGCAGGGCAGATCGGAAGTGAGGCCCAGGATGGCATGGTGTGCATTTGGGGGGGAACAAGCATTAGGGACAAATGCATAGTTCTGTGGGAGGAGGTGGGAGCCTACAAGGACCTTGTGAGCCCCACCACCACGAGAGCGCCTCAAGATACAGGGGAGAGGAGGGCGTGTAAACTGTGCACTGGTGTGGGAGCCAGAGACTAGTGAACTGCCAAGCAGAAGATCAAAAGGCCAAAAAGGCAAGGAACCTTTTTGAAGGCAAAACAAAGTGCAAAAAACTTGCCTTCACAGATTGCCAATATGATGTAATAGTGCGTGCTGAACATACATCTAGACACCTCGCTCCTTGAAAGGGAGTGACGCATGGACATTCCCAGAATTTCATATTAAAACATTTGGATCTTGAGGCATGAAAATTTGATTTAGAGGGACTAGAAATACCAAATTTCAGGCATTTTTCTTCCTTCATCCTTGAAATCAACAGAACAAGACATCCTCAGCTTAACTTGCAGTAGCAGGAAAATCTCGGTTGTCTTTGTTGACTGAATGATTGGCTTAGTCCAGAGAGTTGCTGCTGTTAAATAAAACCTTTTTCTGTGGGAAGCTTATTTTATATCTGTCAGAATAATAACTTGCATGCAAGTAACATAAATCAGAGGAAGAAAGCTAGCTAAGAAGCTACTGGAATGAAGTCAAAAGGAGGTGACCAGAGCTTAATTTTCCAGAGGAGAGATCACTAACAGCCATTAGATGCAGTGAAAATAGTCTGTCCTTGTTTTGGTATTATACTGCACTAGTCAAGGACATACTGTATATCACACTCTTGGCTGTATCAGGCTGTTTGAGAGCGTGAGTCGGCTCTGGTCAAAAAGTCTATAAATTTTTCCTTTTTTTTAAAAGAATGTGTAGCTAATGGTGTTTCAGTGATTAGGGAGGGTAGAAAAATTCAGTTCCCTCTTGTAAGCTCTGCCATGTATATACAGAAATCTGTATTTGTCTCTTGCACTCCAGTGACTGGAGCAAGGAACATGTATTTTTCATGATCTTGGAGGAACAACTGTAACAAGGCAAGATTAACAAATGTTTGGTATATATAGATGGTATTTATGATAAACATATTGCTTAGTTTGCTCTTGGTCTGTTGTAACTGTGTAGTAACCTCAGGTTTTACATTGTTTGAATTGCACAGCATGCATGACTGAATGTTTCAGACCTAACAAATAAAACCTTACAAGAGAATAGGGTGCTGGTTATTGTGCTCTGCTGGGTCTCCAGACGATCACCATGGTATCAAACAACTCTCATTGTGTTCCTGGCATCCTTCTGAGGCTGGGTGTGATGCTAGGCCATTAACTTATTTATTCTTTTTTTACAGGCTGGTAATTGAAGCAAAGCCATCTAAGATTCAGTTCATAATGAAATTTCTTTTTATGCATTTGTAGACATACAGAGGGGTGCTTAAATCCCATTTTTCACCCGTCTTAGACGACAAAATACCTGTGTCACGTTCAAGATGTCTGTGACGGAATGGGGTGTTGGATTTGGGGCTGCCAGGTCTTCTGCTATTAGCTTCCGTGGCAGTGCTCAAACCGCTTTTGTCAATAATGTTGTATTTATTAACTGTACAGGTAGCAATTTCACCTCTAGAAATCCTACTTCTTTTAACACGCCAAGTTAATTTAAGCACAATTTCTTTCGACTTGTAAAAGCTTTGCTGTGCCACGGCAAAGGCGCTGAACTTGTGCAGACTGAAGCCCTGCCAGAGCCGGACGCTCCCCGCATGTTTTACATTCTCACTGAGACAGGCTGGATTTCAAGTCTTGGTGGGCAGTTTGCCTGCGGGGCAGGGGGGCCTTCCATGGGAGGGCAGGTTTGTAAGGAAAAATGCTGGGCTGAAGACTTAGCTTTTATTCTTTGCCCTTTACAAGCAAATTAAATTTGACCGTGTCGTTTTCCTCTGTGTTTGCTTGAGCTTTATCCTCAGTGACAAATGATGACAGAAATATTTTGTCAGCAAGTTTCTTCACCACGGACCATCTGGCCACTGAAACAGTAAGGTCACCACACTCTGCCAATCATTCCAAACTTAACATGGATTGCATATGTCTGTAACCTCACAAACCGATTTACAGTTGCTGTGCTGTAGACCAAGTTAGATTCCGTTTCACACACTCCTCCTCCAGTTTATACCCCTAGTAAAGGAATTCCAAGGAAAGATTTTGATATTTAATTCTTCAACTTTATTAGACTTTATTTCAAATCCAAATTGAGATTACGTCAACACGGAAGTACCATAAGGACATCAGTGCACAGAATACAAATGAGCTTTCTCTGTTAAAGGGGACCTCTAAAACATACATAATCAGCCTCAGTGAGATGCTTCTGGTTTGTATGGAGGAAAACTGATTATTTTACTAAATACATCAAAGTGTTTTCACAGCTGTGCTAAAACATTAAAAGAAAATCAGGTGCTTTTTCACAAGAGTTCAGCTGTGCAAAAAACCTGGTTTTTTCAGAATGATAACGTTGACTGGGTTTCCATCAGTATTATTCCAGGAACAGGAAAATACTGTTCCAAGAATAAAGGCACTTAACTTCAGCAGAATTTCTGAAGAATGTCTCACAAGCCAAGAACACATTTTTTATCTAGTCCTAACTCCCTTTCTGCTTATTAAAAAAAAAAAAGCAACCCAACTCTTTTGGCTCTGAATCTCTGAGAGGAATTCGTATGTGGATTCACATGGGGATACTTGAAGGCAAACGGTCAGCAGATATTTAATACTATTTAGCATCTGATTGATAGCAGGTCCAATATTTGAAATTACGGGATATGTCCACAGAATCTGGGCTGGACAAGATTTACCAACATTAAAACAGAAACTATATGGAGAAAAACCCCCACATTTCATTATCTGCAGGAATAGTTAATGTTTTGGGAAGCCAGGGTTTCTTGTTTTGGCTAGAGATTTTTATGAGTAAAGTTTTTTGCCTTTAGCCGTCTCTTCCATTGAACTAGTTCCAGTACTTTCCCTCACAAGCACTTCACAGCACATGACAAGAGAATCCCCTGTTACAGCCTGTACGGTCTGTTAGAGAGTAATACTGATGTGCCTAAGTCAATCTCAGAGATGCTCAGATGTCTCTGTAACCAATAGAATGTTTATTTCTTTGTTAAAAAGTGATTAAGAACCAAACTGTTGGCCAAGAAAGTGATTATAATTAGGAAGCATGTAGCAGAGCCATTGCTGAAGCTACTGAGAACAGCCCCCTGCCTTAATATTCCCATTTGTGGCTTTCTCCAGATTTTATTTCAAATCTTTAACCATTTGAGTGAGAACATGACATGGTAAACTCTATGTTGAAAACACTTTGTGAAGAGAATACAATGTGCGTGTCTTTAGGCTGTAACCTGTGTTTTGACCAATTAAGGCACCCCAGCTGTCCCATCTGAGGACCTTCATGGAAGGTGCTGCTCCTACTTCCAGCAGATCTTGCCGGCTTCCCCGACCTGTACGGCCCCGCTGGCGACAAGCTGCAGGGCAGCTGGGAAGGCTCGGTGCTCAGCCTCCTTCACCCTTTCGGACAGGGTCTCCACCGTGTCACCAATCTTAACTGGAACTGCCTCTTGGAAAATGATTGCCCCAGAGTCAACCTCCTCCTGTAAAAGCAACAGCCAGAAAGTCTGTACGGTTGAAGGAGGAGAGAGAGGGGGGCTCAGCTGCACAATAATGAATGTAATCCAGCTGCCTCGAGGATCTGTTTATCATTATACTATTACAGGAAATATGAATTTTGGCTAGTGTGAAGAGCGCAGAAAAGATGCTGACACTCATGCTGGCCCGTGAGGAGCTAACGGAAGTGTAAGGTTCAAAGAAAAAGCGGAGGGAGGCAGAACACCAGCAAGTAATGTTTCTGCTACAGAAAACAACAAAAGTCAGGTTAACTGGGGACGTGACAGGCTAAATTGGACAAAATGATGACATTTCACAGAATCACAGAATGTTAGGGATTGGAAGGGACCTCAAAGGATCATCTAGTCCAATCCCCCTGCCAGAGCAGCACCACCTAGATCAGATCACACAAGAACATGTCCAGGCGGGTTTTGAACATCTCCAGAGAAGGAGACTCCACAACCTCCCTGGGCAGCCTGTTCCAGTGTCCTGTTATCCTTACTGTGAAAGAAGTTCTTCCTCATGTTTTCAGTTCCGAAGAGTGAATTAGCCAAGTGCTGGCACAGAGCCGGACTAGAGGACCCAGCAGATCTTTCGTTTGCATGTTAATGAGGCAGATGCCTGTTGTTCACTTATTGTTTCTCAGCACACTGCCACCCAGAGAAGAAACCCTAAGTCATATCACTGAGAAAGGAATGCAATTTTTTCTTCTATCTGGAAAAATAGTTTTTTTGTCTCTTTTTCCAAGAGAAAGCAACAGTCATGAGAATAGATTTCAGGAGCAGTGGAAAAGGGGAGGATAATATGAAGAATCCAGCAGAAGAGGGGAGTCTACTTACTGTCAACCCTGAGAACTGAACAAGATGGAAAAAATGCTCCCTGAACTGATAAAAATGTGCATCTTCCAAGTTGAGAGATCTCTGGCTTTTGTTTTCTTAGTTTTTGAATAACATAAATTGTTACGTTTTTCTCTGTTTCCACAAACATTGGATTACTTCTTAACGCATCCAAGCTTCTTGTGCCATTTCCAGTGTTGTTGTCTTTTTTGTTTTAATTGAAAGCAACAATAAGGAAGGTCGTAGGATAAAACCTAAGAAGTTGGTGCTGTGTAGTAATAAAGATTTTGAGTTAGCCAAGGCCTTATATGAACTAGTACCTCCACTCCAACTGGTGGAAGGCAGCAGTGGGATGCTTAGGGAAGAACTTAACTTGGGTAAAGCTCAAACACCTGTATAGACTATTCATTTCCAGTTCCTTCTCCAGAGACTAAAGCACTATATTGTCTAATAATGTTATGAATGAACAAAGGAGAAAAAGTACTCAAACGTGATGGTATAAGGGTGTTCCAAGCAAGCTCTGAGGTGAAATCTTAAGACTGATGAATTCTAGAGTTAAAGGGAGGGAGAAGGAAGTACTTACAGCTACAAAGTGTACAGTACAGCCTGTGACCCGGACTCCAGCTTCTAACACCAATTTGTGGGCATTTGCTCCCTTGAAAGAAGGCAGTAGAGACGGGTGGATGTTCAGTATTTTTCCTGGAAAATAAGTGAGGTCATTGTCTTTTGGCATTCAGCCTTACCAGAGTGTTCAAAGTACCATAATCAACAGAGGAACAAAATACATCGGTGAAAAAGATTTTTTGCGACTTTTGCATACGCTTGTGTTTTGATGATACTGACAGATAACCAGCGCAAAGCATTTCAGAACATCTTGCCATTTTGGAAAAATCAAAGACAGCAATCAGTTACAATTAATTGCACAGCTTATTTCTCCAGTGACTAGTAATGATTAATTTTTTGATATAGCTGTCCTTTTCCTCAGCATCTTGTTCTTCTCTGCTTTGATCACAAGCACAATCCTCTTCCTTACAAACTCAGCCCCGGGAAGAAACTTGGTGCAGTTTCAAATGAGGTAACAGACCCCCTGTGACAAGGCAAAAATTCTTTAGCCTGGACTTTTCCTCCACACCTGTCTTGGCTTAGTAAAAGACAACAGCTGCTCATATAGGAGCCCTTCTCTCTGCCCTTCTGAAAAGCATCTGTCTACCACTACTAGTTTCCACACAGTTGGCTGGGGGATCCTAAAATCGATAATGTAACCTCTAACGCTCAACTAAGTGCGACCGTGGATACAACCCTGGGAAACCTGTACTTCACGTTTCCCTTAAAAGAGAAAGCATATGCCTGAGTTCCTACCTAGCTGTAAAGTAGGAGAGAGTGGCTGCCCGTGACCTCAGGGTCTCGCTGCTACAGCAATGCAATGGTTAAACCATGAGAAAACCTTCTTTCTTCTGGCAGACTTGCCTTGTCTGCTCCTAGTATGTCTGTGACAACTCCTCCTGCCCATTCTGGACCAGAGTGAAGTCAAAAGGTGCTTGACAGCCCCATATTTGCTCTTATCTGATTCAGTACAAACCCTTACAGGATTAAAAAAAGTGCCCATCGATGCTATTTATATCACAGTATGCTACGCCCACGCCGTCTCTGCATGGCTCCTGTTTAGGAAGACTGTATGCCATCAGGATTCACGGAACACCACCTAAATGCCAAGCAGCGAGACTGAGCTGGCAGAGGCAGCAGTGTACCGAAATAGAGGCTCATGATTTTGTAATGTGAAGTGAAGGCCATTTCTGGCAGCACGACAAGAAACTTGCACCCTCACTGCAATTCACGCAGATACTGACCTGTGCAACTTGAAGAGGCAAATGTATTGACTGATCTTCAGCAGTACCTCAGATGCGGTTTGTATCTCAAACCACCCCTTTGTAAGCATCAGCATCTCCCTGCCTGCTGCTTGAGCAAAAAGGTGTTTGGGACTGTTACCCAACAATAAAGGGGTTAAAGTTTTGTGTAGCAGTTTCATGAAGGGTTCAGTCGGCAGTAGGTGATTTACACATACCTAAAGAAACTAACAAGACGTTCATCCTTGAAGCTGCCAGCAGTGATTAAAACAGAGACTCTTTATCAAGAACTGTCTGCCCTTGGAGGGAACATCCCAGAAACTGCAGAAACTGCATAAACTTTGTTATCATGTTTTTCTAAACTGTGAACATGCAGTGACTTGGGGGAAAAGGTAATTCCGGCAGGGGGAGATCGCGACCACCGACTCACGGACCACCTACCCTAATTACACCCCAGACCCAAAAGAAAGGGGCGGAGGAGGAAAACTGAGCATGCGAAGTGATTTACATGAAAAGCGAGAGAAAATTAACCAATTGTTTAAGAATATGTAAATATGTTATGAATTATGCATGATTGTAGTGTATAACTAATTTTCTGTCCAGAAGCCGGTGTGCACGCTAGGAGGAGAAATCCCCCGTGCACCCAGCGCTGCAATAAAGAATACCTGCTTTCTAAAACTTTAAAACAAGTCTTGGAAAGTTCAGTTTCCTTTTCAGGTATCAGATTTGGCGACCCAGATGGGACTCTCTCTGTTCGGCTGCAGGACCCGCTGAGAACAGGACTCCCTTGGGTACCCCCGGGGATTTCCCCGGAGGGACTCCTCGCCTCAATCGGATCGCTGCGGGAACAGACAAGGACCATCTTCCATCTTAGAGAAGGTATTAAGGTATTCTTTTGATTCTTTTGGTTTGGGGACCGGTCCATTAAGGTAGCTCTCTGTAAGCCGTACGCAAGATAGCGTATACCGGGCAGCTAGCGCCTCAAAGGTATACTTTGGTTATAGTTGTGGGAGCAATTACAGTTGTGGGTTCCAGTCCCACTCGGGGTAGCTTTCCGTAAGCCGTAAGCTGAGACTTGCGCAGGACAGCGTATACCGGGCAGCCAGTGCCTTAAAGGTATACTTTGGTTACAATTGTGGGTTCCAGTCCCACCAAAGGCGCCTTAAGAACAACAAAAAAAACACACTTAAGTGACTACAATTGTGGGTTCCAGTCCCACCGGAAACCATCTGGAAGCTGAAATATTAATCCTGTATTGAATTCTATGTGTTTGTTTGTGTGATTCTAAGAGTTGTATTAATTGTATGGTTGGATTTTTTTGTGGTTGCAATTGTAAGACTTGTTTTTGTTCTGTGTGTGTGTGACTGAAATGTACTTTTAGTACAAAGCGAGTGCGGAGTCTTGATCCGTGGTTCTGTCCTCCCGCAGGGGAAACAGCCGGAGATAGACGAAGCAATAGAAAATAAGAGTGAACGTGTTATTTTAATTTTAATTCCAGTTGTTTGTTTGGTAACAACAGGATTGGGATAATAATAACCAACAAATAATGGGTAACCAACAGAGCGGGGAAATTTTAAAAAAGAGTCCGTTAGGATGCGTCTTAGCACATTGGAAAGATATTGGGGGTCCCCCAGGAGGAAACGTAAATAAGAAAACTTTAGTTAAATACTGTAACCAGTGGTGGCCGTTATATAAATTGGAAGAAGGGGAAAAATGGCCAAATAATGGAACTTTGAATTATAATACTCTATTGCAATTGATGCTGTTTCTCAGAAGAAATGAAAAATGGGATGAGGTGTTATATGCTGATATGTTTTTCACTTTAAGAGATCATCCTGAGTGGCAAAAGGAATGTGGTATAAATTTAGTCCCTAAAGACCCCTTTGTTTTGGCACTAGAGAAAGATAAAAAGAAGGAACAAGGAAAGCTGAAACGATGTTGTTCAGCATGTAGTATTGGAGAAAGGTGTTTGAAAGCAAAAGATCGGGAAAGTGAGGAAAGGATTGAAGATTATATATCACCACCTCCTGCATTACCCATGGGGTTTCCTGATGGGAACAATGGGAACAGTAACTCAGGAGGGGGAGCAGTGGGGGGATCACCACCAACATCACCCCCCTGCATCAACACCAACATCCCCCCCTGCATCAACACCACCAACATCACCCCCTGCAGCAGCAGCACCACCATCACCTCCTGCAGCAGAGGAGGAATCAACTCCGATTACTGCCCGAACGCGTAGTAAAACAGGACCAATTCTCCAGGCACCACTTAGAGAAGCTATGGGGCCGGCAGGACCGATGACAATTAAGGTCCCTTTTTATATGGGAGATTTGGACACCTGGAGGGAAGAGGTTAAAAATTACAGAGATGATCCATTAAGAATTACCAAAAGATTTGAATTCATAGTTAAAAATCAAAACCCAGACTGGAAAGATATAGACATACTGTTAGATGCAATGACTGAAACTGAGAAACAGTTAATTCTAAAAACAGCCCGAACTCAAGTGCAGGCTCAAATTACAGCCGGAACGATGGCAGGGGGAGTCGATCAGTATGTTCCCCTGATTGACCCACACTGGGATCCGAATGATAATACAGACCAGCGCACATTAAGGCAATATCAAAATTGGATAAAATTTGGATTAGAAAACGCGATCCCAAAGGCTGTAAACTGGTCAGCACTTTATGCTGTAAAACAAGGGCAAACCGAAACCCCCACGGAATTCTTAGACAGATTACGATTGGCGATGCGTAAATATACTACTTTAGACCCCTCATCTGAAATAGGGCAGCAACAATTGGTATCGTTATTTTTGGGTCAGTCATCAGACGATATTAGAAGAAAACTCCAAAAACTAAAAGAGCCTGAAGTGCGGAATTTAGAAAAATTAATTGAAGAGGCATGGAGGGTGTACAGGAACAGAGAAAGCAATGAAAGGAGAAAATTAAGTAGAGCATTAGCCACAGCAACAATCTCGGCATTACAACAACAAAGTGCAGGACCCCAAGGATCCCCTGGAAGTAGAGGCAGAGGCAGAGGCAGAGGAGGGCCTCGCCGGGGATCTCGAGGGAGTTTCCAAACAACGTTACGATCAAATCAGTGTGCTTACTGTGGAAAACAAGGGCATTGGAAAAAGGAATGCCCTAAATTAAAGCCTGAGGTGGTTGCTGAAGCTAAATGACGGGGACCTGGGGAATCTACCCTGGCGGATCCACTGGTTAAATTAAAGCTAGGGAACCAGAATGAGGAGGTGGAATTTTTAATAGATACGGGTGCCTCATATTCTGTATTGAATCAAGAACTAATACCTGTAGATCATGATTTTGTAACTGTAATAGGAGCCACTGGCCAGCAGAAAAAGGCTTTTTTTCTACAGCCAATTAAATTTCAGATTGGAAAACAAGTAGGGATTCACCAATTCCTTTATTTACCAGAATCTCCGAAACCTTTACTTGGACGGGACCTATTAGAGCAATTGGAAGCACAAATAATTTTCGAAAAGGGTAAGGTAGAATTCAAAGTAAAAGATGATCGATTAATTGAAGTTTTAAGTTTGGCTATGATCCAAATTGAAAAACCAACTGAAGGTACCTCAGAGATTGAAGAAATCCTAGATCAAGTGTATCCAGGGGTATGGGCTTCTGAGATTCCAGGTAAAGCAAAGAATGCTGCACCGATAAAGGTGGAAGTAAAACCTGGTTCTGGTGCAGTTAGAATAAAACAATATCCTTTAAGGTTGGAAGACCGAAGGGGCATAAAAGAAACAATTGAAAAATTCCAAAAATTTGGGTTACTGATTGAATGTGAGTCAGAATATAATACCCCAATTTTACCAGTAAAGAAACCAGATGGGAAATACAGAATAGTACAAGATTTAAGAGCAATAAACAGAATTGTGGAGGATCTGTATCCAGTAGTAGCAAACCCGTACACTTTGTTAACCAGTCTGAAGGAAACGTATGAATGGTTCACAGTTCTGGATTTAAAGGATGCATTCTTTTGCCTCACCTTGGCCCCTGAAAGCCGTAATTTATTTGCTTTTGAATGGGAAAACCCCGATTCGGGACGTAAAACTCAACTCGCTTGGACAGTGTTACCTCAAGGATTTAAAAACAGCCCTACAATTTTTGGGAACCAATTAGCAAGGGAATTGGAACTTTGGGAAAGGCCTCCAGGTAATGGCATTCTTTTACAATATGTGGATGATATTTTGATAGCTACAGAAAAGAGAGAAGAGTGTAAAGAATGGACTGTGAACTTACTGAACTTTCTTGGATTAAGTGGTTATCGAGTGTCATTACAGAAAGCCCAAGTCCTGCAGAGGGAAGTGATCTATTTGGGATACCTGATTTCCAAAGGACAACGACAGCTCGGAAATGAAAGGAAGGAGGCCATCTGCAAGACTCCAGAACCAACTACGGTAAAGGAACTTCGAACTTTTCTGGGAATGACAGGTTGGTGTCGTTTATGGATTCATAATTATGGACTGTTAGTTAAACCTTTATATGAACTACTGAAAGACAATCAGAAACAATTAATTTGGACTGATGAGGCCAAAAGAGCCTTCAAAGAATTAAAATTAGAACTGATGAGAGCCCCTGCTTTGGGCTTACCAGACGTGACAAAACTTTTTTGGCTGTTTGCATATGAAAAACGAGGAGTGGCCCTGGGAATTTTAGCCCAAAAGCTGGGACCCTACAAGCGAGCAGTAGCATATTTTTCCAAACAATTGGACGAAGTCAGCAAAGGATGGCCAGGATGCCTCCGGGCAGTGGCGGCTGTCGTCGTAATCATTCAAGAGGCTCGCAAGTTTACCCTAGGGCAGGAAATGATCGTTTATACTTCCCACGCAGTAATTTCTGTCTTAGAACAGAAAGGTGGACATTGGTTATCACCGTCAAGATTCTTAAAATATCAGGCGATCCTGATGGAGCAGGATGATGTGGAAATCGTTACATCTACAATAGTTAACCCTGCGTCTTTCCTGAGTGATAAACAGGAAACTGACCCCATCGTACATGACTGCATAGAGACAATTGAAACTGTCTATGCAAGTAGACCGGACTTGAAAGAAGAACCACTGGAAGAGGCCGATCATACCTGGTACACAGACGGGAGCAGCTTTGTGAAGAATGGAGTCCGAATGGCCGGGTATGCGGTAACAACAACTGAGCAGGTAATAGAAGCAAGATCTCTCCCAAAAGGTACGTCTGCACAGAGGGCAGAAATAATTGCCTTGGTGAGAGCGCTGGAGCTCGCTGAAGGGCTGCGAGTAAATATATGGACAGATTCAAGGTATGCCTTTGGTGTAGTACATGCTCATGGAGCGATCTGGAAAGAACGAGGACTTTTAACCACACAAGGAAAAGGTATTAAACATGCCGATATGATACTGCGACTTTTAGAAGCAGTTCAGCTTCCAGCAGCTGTGGCCATCATGCATTGTAAAGGTCATCAAAAAGGTAACACTGACAAGGAGGTGGGTAACGAATTGGCTGATCGTAAAGCGAGGCAAGCAGCGGAACAAGGTGAGGTATTAAGTTTGATCCCAGAAAAATCCTTATCACTACCTGAAAAGGTAGAATATGATGAAAAAGATAAAAAGCTTATCAAAGATTTAAAAGCTAAGGTTAATCCATCAGGATGGGCAACAGTAGAGGACAATCGAATAATAGTTCCCTTTAGAATACTATGGATGTTGATAAAAACTGAACATGGCAAAACTCATTGGGGAACAGAAGCTTTATACAATTCTCTCTCTAAGCAAATAATAGCACGAAGTTTATTTCAAACTGTAAAAAATGTGGTTAGTAGATGTGAAACCTGTTTAAAGAATAACTCAAAGGCAGACAACCGGGTAAAGTTTGGAAACATTGACAAAGGATGTGTTCCAGGTCAGAATTGGCAAATAGACTTCTCGGAATTGCCTAGAAAAGGCGGGTATAGATATCTGTTAGTATTAACAGATACCTATTCCGGATGGCCTGAAGCATTTCCCTGTCGAACTAACAAAGCTCGAGAAGTGACTAAAGTTTTGCTAAGGGAAATCATCCCTCGGTTTGGAGTCCCTGAAGTAATTTCTTCAGACAGGGGGCCGCATTTTGTATCACAAGTAGTGCAATCTGTTAGTAAATTTTTAGAAATTGACTGGAAATTGCATACACCTTATCGACCCCAAGCAAGCGGGCAGGTGGAGAAAATGAATCACTTAATAAAAACACAATTAAGCAAGATTTGTCAAGAAACCAACTTGAGATGGGATCAGGCCCTTCCAATTGCCTTATTAAGGCTTCGAACTAAACCAAGAACTAAGGAAAAATTGAGTCCCTTCGAAATCTTATATGGGAAACCATTTCAAACTAGGTATCAAGGGCAAGATCTCAGTCAAGTTGGAGAAATGGGCTTACAACAATATCTGATAGCATTAGGAAAACAATTGGAAGAAGTAAACAAAGTAGTAATGTCCACCAGGGCACAGGGATTAGATTCTCCAGTGCATACATTCAAACCTGGAGATTGGGTTTATGTTAAAACTATTTCAGGTCACCCCCTTGAGGAGAAGTGGAATGGACCGTTCCAGATATTGCTGACAACCTACACGGCGATCAAGATCAGAGAACGACCTGCTTGGATTCATTACTCCCGGGTGAAGAAAGCACCTGAGGAACAATGGACAGCAGAAGCCACAGGACCAACAACAATAAGACTGACCCGATGTTAATTGTCACCATTCTGATAAGTATGATTGAAATGGTAAACACTTCCACTCCAAGTTGGCCATGGTCTCACGCCTACCTTAAGTCCACAGGAAGTATGGGACCATCTTTGAACTTAAATTTAGCTACTGTGGTTATGCATGGAATGCAAATATACTCAGAACATGAGTGGGGCTGGGACAAGGACAGTGAGGCTCCCCTCTTGATGGGAACAATTGGAGAAGGGATCCAAATAGGTTGCCGAATGACCAATGGAACCATCCATGAGAAAGCAACTCAAATTACTGTAGAAGGAACTAATAATTCTGTGCTCACAAAGAATCTTTGTGCCCTCGAAAATGAAAAACTAGAATGCTGGAGCAATTTTACATTAACCCAGCCTGTCTTTATAATTTGCCTCTGGAATACTCAGAAAGGTGACATGGCACTATTTTTTGAAATTGGACCTTACGTAATTCAGAATACAGGACAACAGCAGATATTGTTTAACCCGTCACCCGTCACGATCCCTCAGACGAGTTGAATTGTCAATGCAAAGTAACATCTCCAGTATCCAGCCAGCCTGTTCACCATTTCTGAAAACCTCTTACATGGGGTGGAAAATGTGGTTACATAGACGAAATATCTTCTCCGAAAAACGAATGAAGAGGGATGTTACTGGTATCCTGGGAACAGGAATGGGAATTCTAAATAATATAGACTCTGAGGTCCTAATGAATAAATTAGTTACAATAACTAGTGACCTAAACAAGTTGGAACATCCTTTACGATCTTCCCTTTTGGCTCTGGGAAGTGAACAGTGGCTTTTATCACGTACATTACCTCAGTGGGAGAACATAAATGAAAAAGACCATCAGTCCATTATAGATGCATTTGGTGCAGCCCAAAACAATATCTCTTTAGCTCTCAGCTGCATCCAAGCTCAATCGTGGATTCAATCCACAACAGCTATGATTATAAAGGAAGGTGAAGAAGGCACTTTACCCAATGAGATTCGGAAAGTGATATGGGATAAGGCAAATAATTTTGAAAAAAGATTCCAATCTTGGTGGCAGTTAGTTAATTTTACTTATGATCCCAAAAATGATATGGTCACAGCCTTTGTGTTAACTATACACAATGCTTCGGTATACACAATATATCCAATCATTGCATTAGGATTAAATCACAATGGGACTACACTGTATCCCTTGGAACACAGAGTGTGGGCACGAAAGAGTGAGAATAAATGGCAAACAATTGACATTAGCACATGCATTGTGCAAGGGCAACAAGGATTCATTTGTGAAAGCAATACCATCAGAGCTCAAGACATCTGTCTTGACACTGAACAGAATGTTTGTCACTTTGAGATACATCCTGACGAAAAACCTAAAACTGTACTTGTATATATAGGTAATGGCTGTGTTTGCCTAAGAACTTCCTGTAATTCCATTCATCCTTTGCTTGTAGTATTAGTAGCAGTAACAATACTAACAATTGTAAACTTTATGTTCTGGTACCAATTAACCAAGTTGACTAGGAGAGTTTGGGTACTACTCACAATTCTTAAACATGAACAATATGAAATTTGCGAAAGAATTCGCAAGGATAAAGAAAAGGGGGGAATTGTTACCCAACAATAAAGGGGTTAAAGTTTTGTGTAGCAGTTTCATGAAGGGTTCAGTCGGCAGTAGGTGATTTACACATACCTAAAGAAACTAACAAGACGTTCATCCTTGAAGCTGCCAGCAGTGATTAAAACAGAGACTCTTTATCAAGAACTGTCTGCCCTTGGAGGGAACATCCCAGAAACTGCAGAAACTGCATAAACTTTGTTATCATGTTTTTCTAAACTGTGAACATGCAGTGACTTGGGGGAAAAGGTAATTCCGGCAGGGGGAGATCGCGACCACCGACTCACGGACCACCTACCCTAATTACACCCCAGACCCAAAAGAAAGGGGCGGAGGAGGAAAACTGAGCATGCGAAGTGATTTACATGAAAAGCGAGAGAAAATTAACCAATTGTTTAAGAATATGTAAATATGTTATGAATTATGCATGATTGTAGTGTATAACTAATTTTCTGTCCAGAAGCCGGTGTGCACGCTAGGAGGAGAAATCCCCCGTGCACCCAGCGCTGCAATAAAGAATACCTGCTTTCTAAAACTTTAAAACAAGTCTTGGAAAGTTCAGTTTCCTTTTCAGGTATCAGGACAGTGAGCTGAAAACAACACTGCACTTCTCCCTGAGTCTCCCCAGTTTCTCATTACAGTACTGTCAGAAACTGTTCTAAAGGAAAGTGGTTTCCCGTTTTTGTTTCTTAATCTGTCCTTTATGTTAGCATAAAAAATTAGCATTTCAGGGCCATTAAGCAAGAGTTTCACAACTAATTTCACACTCTATGTCCTTTTGACTGGGAGAGAAAGAAAAAGTAACAGTTTTTAAGAGAGCAGCAATGAGAATTGATTACTCCTGGATAGTTTAGGGTAGTCACTGCCTAGGCATGGCCGGGTCAGAGTTTTATGGCAGGCTCCTGTTAGCTGGCACAGATCCCCGAGCTGAACTGAATGTTTGAGCTCACATCTAACACCTAACTGAAGGATACTCTTGGTCAGAGCTCAGGTAGGTATCTGTTTTCAAGCTCAATTCAGAGCTGGATATTTAAAAAATGAGTTAAACGTGCTGTACTGCAGAAAGTATGTTCTTTTGCTCTTGGGCCAGTCGTATGTGTAATGCAAATCCTGCACTGTGCAAAGCGATCATCAGCGCTGGAAGCGCTCTGTCCCTAAATCAGAGGGAACTAAACTCATCCTTTATTTGCACAAGATTTCTGCATTAGAGGAAACTCTCTCTCATCCGCCTACACAGATACTCTACTCAAAAAACATTTCTCTTAGGGAGGGATTCCTCTCTCCTAACTACAGCTGTCTACAGCACAGACATTTACACCTTCCTCCTCTGCACTCTGTAATGAATGGAGAGAAACGAAACCAATTCATCTGACTTTAGCGGTCAGCTGTAACATAAAAGGAATTGCCTCCTAGGAATGCCTGTTTTGCTCCACTGATTTCCAAGAGAGCTTCAAAAGTAGTTCAGGTGTAAATGGTCTGTGTCATAGACACACCCAGGGTAACACAAAAGTCATCACATGAGCAATAGAGGCCACCGGCAGAGCTGCAACGTATAGGCTGACCAGCCTGTAACCGGTATGAGCAAGAACTAAGTTTAAGTAACTGTGACTGAACACAAAGCAGAGCAAACAGTGGGAAGAGCAGCTGCCTCTGCGTGATTCAGGACTCCCTAAAAGAAACAGAAAGAGATAAGAGGAGGAATGTAACAAATGGGAGAGGGAGAGCAGTCGCTGAAGTAGGAAGAGTCAGCCTCTAACAAAAGACCTAGAAAAATCGTAAAAGATAAGCAGAATGGAGACACTTTGGACAAACAAGAGCTGAATCCGCCTGTGAAAACACGCCACCCTTGGATTCCGACAGCTCCTAGGATTTCTGACCAGAAGACTGGCAAGGTCTTGTTAACAGGGGCTGCATATTGCTGCCCAGTTTTGCAGTTTGATACGAAGCCAAAGCAGCCCATCTGTTAGGGGAAGGAATTCTAAGTGGCTGGATGTTCACCTCTCCCCAACCAACACCTACTGCTTAGGCAACAATTTGCCCTGCACCTCATGATTGCAGAGGTCTAAAGTCTTCAGTCTCATTTTAAAATATTCTCTAATAAATCAAAGACTACAATATCTGTATTTGCCCCTGGCTTCCTTAAACCTCTGTGGAAATTATAAAGGGAAGGAGAAAAATATTGCCTTTCTCTTTCCCACCCTTTTCCTTACAAGATGGGAAGAGTCTAGTTTCCTGCAAGCCCAGAATTAATATGGTCCCTTTTCTATATTTTCTTAATTTTCTTTTTCCTGAGGATAAGCTATAAATTTTTTTTTTTAAATGTATACACTACTATGCCGTGCTTACCTTCCCATTTTTTCACAAAAGGACCTGACAGTATTCGCATAAATCCAGCCAAACAGATCAGTTCAACTGAGAATTCTTCGAGGACCTTGTCAACTGCACTGTCAAACTCAGTGCGACTTTTATACAATTTGTGGTCAATAACCTGTGATAACCCAAAAGACAAAGAAATGTGGACATAGTGTTAATTTAATCTAAAAGCCCTAAGAGCACAACAAAATGGTACCTTGGAGTAATAAAAAAAAACCCAAGTAAATCTCCACGTGTGGCTCGAGTTGGGTGCGCATCCACAGCAAGAAGAACAGTTCATAAACGCATGCAGCTAACAGACAAACATGCAGTCTTTACTCCTGTTCGTACAGAGCAATCATCAGAATAAACAGGAGTTTGTTCTATTAGGCCCACAGCTGTAGGTCACAGCATTTTGACACCATTTAACAACCTACAAATGTAGGTCATTAAGATAACCTAAAGTCTTACAATGATTTAATTCAATTTAAGGCCTCTCACAGTTTTAAGCAGTTAAACCTTGCTGAAAATTCTATCACAAATCCTTGAAAGACAGGCTAATCACAAACTCATAAAACAGTCTCTACTGAATAAGGTTAACATAAGTTATGTATTTTCCATCCAGGATACATCCTCTAATTTAAGCAGGAAGAAGGCAATGCTACATAACCTAAACCAACCATAGTCTTTTAAATAAAAGTACCTGTTAATCCCTACCAGATTTACCACCAGGGTTTTGAACAACCAGAACGGGTCAGCTGAGAAGGTGGCAGAGGGTGCTAGAAATAGAGCCCAGCTCAACACTGGGCTGAACTCTGCCAGGAGCTACCAGGGAATAACCAGCACGGCATGTACTCCTCAGTGCCTCTGTTTCACCACTGACTCTCCATCTTAACCACTGAGACCACCACCTCTCTCAGACCATATTTTTTTTCCTTATTATATGTTTTTTCTTCTCCTGCATACCATGGACATATTCTACTTGTGATCTTTGTGTACTCCCAAGTAAAAGACAGCAGCGCTAACAATCAGTTAACTGCTACTATTAAAGTTAATAACAAAGCCTGTGTTGGGCCCTCATCTTCCCTATGTCTGTAGTCATCAGCAAAAAGTGTCTGTAAAATGCTCCTAAGTCAGAACAACAGCATTTCACATCTGTTAGACAAATGACTGCACAAAAAGGGCAAAGCAATGCAGCGCTGGATCCAGTGACACTAAGGGAAACACACTTGCTTCGAATGAATCCTGGAGAGCCTGAAGCAATGTCCAGGGAGTCAGTGGAAGGTCCCACTGAGTTTGACCTCTCTATTTCATTCAAATGAACTACTGTGTATGTTTAGCATGTAATTTTAAAATTAAATTCAGATAAAACAGCTTGTTACTTTAGCGTAAATGCACTACAGTTAGATAAACAGCAAAGTTTAAACTGTAACTGTGAAAGTTTTGTGCTGGTTTAATATAATAGCTGTTCCCCAAACCATCAGAATTGCTGGCAGCATCTCCAAGAAGCAGAAAAGGAAACATTTCTGCCTCCCATGTTACGTAGTTTGCCCAAGGACACAAGTTCATGGCAGACCAAAAAATAAAAGCTAAGGCTTCCCATCAAACCATCTCTTGCTCTAGTAAAACTCATTATCTCACAGAACCTTCCTGCTATAGTCAGAGCTAATGATGGCTGATTTTAAAAAGATGAGAAATACTTACCCTTGTAGGAATACCAGCTCGTTCAGCTTTCCTTAACCCCTCCACACCGGCTTTGTTAGAAACAACAAGAACTATTTCAGCGAAACTAGTGGGCTGCTTGGTGCTCTTTATGAGGGCTTCCAGGTTTGTGCCTATGAGTGAAAAAATAATTCAAGAATATCAAGTCGCACCTGGAGAATAAACATAGTTTACAGCTAGAATAGGTTTTAAATAAGCAGCAACATGGGTGAGACCCAATCCAAAAAGCATTGATGTTAACAGTAATCCATTTTTCATTGATTTTTCTGGGAACTGAATTTTACAGCTGGAGGCTACAGGGCTTTTACTAGCAATTAAATTTGTAAACTGTAATTTCTGGAACTGGAATGATGGTCTACTTCTTAGTGAGTGAGAACACTGGAAACTCTAGGAGTGCCTATATGGCAAGAAGAAGTTCCGATCTGTGTGTGAAACAATGCTGCTGTCCCTATAGTGCAATGCAGTGGTTGCTTGTACCTAGAGACATGCAGAAATTCGTAGATAAAATAAGCACAGATGCGATTCATAGTCAGTTTGCAGTAGAGGTTAAAGATCATTCCGTTTGTGACTGAAGTTAATCCAAGGGCAAAATCTATTCTGCCTGTTACTGAAAGCATGTTAGAAGTATACCAGAGCTTCCATGGAGAGTTGCAGGGACTTCAAGAGATTTTGAATCTGAGCTGAAGTTCCTTTTTCAATAGTCTGTTTTACACTGTAGTAAAGAATATAAACTCTCACCTGTTCCAGAAATAAGGACAGCAACCTTCACTTTGTTTGTCTGAATTTTGCCTTGGATATGGCTGTGCACAGACAGCGACCTATTTGCTTGCAAGGCTCGAAGCATATTAAGGACTTGAACATGGGCAGAGCCTGAACACGTACAAAAAAAAAAAAACAAAACCAAAACCAACACGTAAATAAAGACAGAAACAGAGAGAAGAGAAAAATACACATGAAAAGAGATTAGTGGCACTGCTTTACTTCTCATTATTTATTTATTTATAGTTCTGGTGACATCTGACATTACTAAGCACATGTTCTATGAACTAAGACTGAAGTCGTGAGGACTGTCATTTTAATATCCTTTGCAAAAAAGTCATGAAAGTGCTAATTAAGAGATTTTCAGCTAACCTCCATGGAGACTCATCAGCTAAGGAATTTACTTCTGCCCTTTTTTTTGTAATGGAAAATTAAAATCTAATAACCTTTTTGTAGGGAGATGACTTTCCCGATCAGCCAGGCTGTTTCATGTCTCTGTATGTCCTTGAGGACCTGCTGAGCCAGCTCCTTCTGAACCACCAAGACAGCACCGATCCCACAATTAAATGTCCGTGTCATTTCCTCCTCAGAGAGGTTCCCTTCTTTATGGAGCCAGCAAAAGATTTCGGGAATCTTCCAGGTAAGAGCATCTGAAGAGAATTGAAAATACAAATGAAGAGTGGAAATCACTACCAATGGACCAATGGTACGATTATTAGAGCATTAAGAGGCAAGATGTGGATGGAAAGCACAGACAAAGTCCCACAGCAGCATTAGCTTGAGTGGAATCAGCTTCCATGCACAGAAACAGGGTGGTTTTTCCTTCCTTACTCAACAAGACTTGGGAGTAGAAAGAAGTGTCATATTTCTCTATTGCAATCTGTTAATCAGTAATTCAAAAAGGGCTCTGAGGCAGTCTTTGGAAAATTCTCTTCTTGAAGGTGACAACTCTGCTTCTAGAGAAACTATTGTTCCAGAACGATAGCCTTAAAAACTGTCACAAAAGTCGCACACCGCCCCCAATTCCAACAAGGTAAGGATGATTTACAGCAGCACAAGAAATGCTTCTGGACATGCCACTGTAAAGGAACTCCAAAGACAGCAAGTTTCTTTCTTGTCATGTTATATTTAAAATGATATTATCCCCATTTAGATATACTAGTGCCCACTGTGGACCACTGTTCAATTGACAAGTAGAAGAACGATTCAGATGCAGGTCTGGAGTGCAAATGTCAGTATTAGTTCCCTTATTTTATTCTACAAATCAGTGAACATTGCATCACCTAAAGTAATTTACCTTTCCATACTACACTTTCTCTGTAGGTGAAATACTGTTTCTAGCATACCTGACGAGATTGTGGTGATGATTAATTAAGGTATGCTGAATACAATGAGATGTACTCGAGCTGGCAACCATATTTGAATGCCAAAGACTTCATGAGTATCATTTAATTAGCAATAAGTTTGCAGGTTATTGCAAATGGTGACAGCTCACTTTGGGTTCCTTTTGAAGTTGTTCTAGTTTTGCAAGTATAGAGTTTCCTAACATATCCAATCCAAAACACCATCAGGGAAGTGAATTCAATGGGCAACAGTCTTAAGGCTACAAAGGGTTTTGACTGGCTCTGTTTCAGGCACAAGGAGAAAATCAGCAGCAAGGAAGAAAAAAGCAAACATATCTGGACAGGCAAGTCTAGCTCTTAAGAGTGCGAGTCATAGAATCATAGAATCATAGAATGGTTAGGGCTGGAAGGGACCTTCAAAGGTCATCTAGTCCAACCCCCCTGCAAGGAACAGGGATATCTCCAACTAGATCAGGTTGCTCAGGGCCTCGTCCAACCTGGCCTTGAACGTCTCCAGGGATGGAGCATCCACCACCTCTCTGGGCAACCTGTTCCAGTGTTCTACAACTCTCATGGTAAAAAATTTTTTCCTAATATCCAATCTGAATCTACCTCCCTCTATTTTAAAACCATTACCCCTTGTCCTATCACAACTGGCCCTCCTGAACAGCCTCTCCCCATCTTTCTTGTAGGCCCCCTTGAGGTACTGGAAGACCGCTATAAGGTCACCCCGGAGCCTCCTCTTCTCCAGGCTGAACAGCCCCAACTCTTTCAGCCTGTCCTCATAGGAAAGGTGCTCCAGCCCTCTTATCATCTTCGTGGCCCTCCTCTGGACCCTCTCCAACTGGTCCATGTCCTTCTTATGTTGGGGGCTCCAGAACTGGACACAGTACTCCAGGTGAGGTCTCACGAGGGCAGAGTAGAGGGGGAGAATCACCTCTCTTGACCTGCTGGCCACGCTCCTCTTGATGCAGCCCAGGATGCAGTTGGCCTTCTGGGCTGCAAGAGGACATTGCCGGCTCATATTGAGCTTCTCGTCCACCAGTACTCCCAAATCCTTCTCCTCAGGGCTGCTCTCGATCCATTCACCACCCAGTCTGTATTTGTGCCTGGGATTGCCACGACCCAGATGTAGGACCTTGCATTTGGCCTGAGTCAGTTGACACGGCCCCATGTACACAGGCTTTCACATCAACCCATACTAATATGCAGATGTTTCTACAGCTTTTCTTTTTATCTTACCTAAAACGACACCAAAGGACTCTGGGACAACTCTGGGGATGTTTTCCAGCAAGCCACCTCCAGTGATGTGGGCGTAGGCTTTCACATGGCCTGAGCGAAGGACAGGCAACAGTGTTTTACTGTAGATCTTAGTTGGGGTTAACAAGAGATCTCCTGTGGATGAAAGAGGATGACAGAAAAACAGTTACGGCGCAGAAAGAAATTGTAACCAATATGAAATTGAGGAAATCTCAAAATATTAATTTGCTAGATACTAATGAGCATTGTACTACAGAGGAAAACACAATGTTCTACCCTTTTTAGCATACAAATAGAAATGTATCCCCCTTCCTTAATTTCTTTCCTGCACATGTGATTCACAGGAAAAAAGATAATAACATGTTCAAGAACAGAATTTTGATTTAGCGCCTTAGAAAAGTTACAAAAGCAAAGGCACAGACAAAACAATTGTGTCACATTTCCCTCTTCAGAAGTTCAATTTATAATGCAAGAAACTGCACTGTAAATGATACCTAATGTCTGATCACCAGAGATGCCAACTGGAGAAGAGAAATCCAATGATGATTTTTCCACAATCTTCCTTACAAGGCTGTACCCATTGCTGTGAACCCCAGAAGAAGCCACTCCAATAACCACATCTCCTTCAGCAATTCTCTCCAGCTGGGGCAGCATCTGCCCTCGCTCCACTGCACCAACAGCAAAGCCAGCCAGGTCATACTCTCCAGGTGGATACATGCCTGGCATTTCAGCAGTTTCTCCTCCTGTGGGAACGAAAAAAAGAGAAAGGGGGTGTTGGAAAACCTTTGGGACCAGGAGGCATGCAATTTTTCAAAGTTTGAAACTCATAAGGCATTAACAGACTAGGTTTTCTTATTAGATAAATGAACATCAAAAATAATTAAAAACATGTTTGTCACAGGCCCTCGAGTTGAACAAGCAATAATAAATTGGGAAAGAACATCCCCTCCCTCACTCTGACAACCAGTATCAAACGGCTGTGCATTCACATTTTAAAATCAAAGCACATATTTAGTGCTACATATTCCCAAATTTCTGCCAGGTTTAATATTCCCCATGACAATCCTACAAGATACAAGAGATACAAGAAATTCATACAAGGACATCAAAGGAACGCCATAGTTATTAGTCTCATTTGCCTTCACAAAGATTCTGTACACGGCACTGTCCTGCCTGCCGCTCTGGCCCACAACCTGGCCAGCGTTACCACACCAACTCTGAACATCCCAGGTTTATAGACTGTTTTGGGAGAACATCTCTAAAAGAGGGCTTTTCCCACTCATCCACGCAGATGAACTGTTGTCTAGGCTATTATCTTATATCCTGATTATTGGAGCATCCTCTTGTTTCGGTCTGAAAACCATGGCTGACCTCATTCAGAGAGCAGTCTGAAAAGGTAATTTTCCCAGCTTGCACAGAAGTGCCCGGCGCTGCTCAGACTGCATTCTCTCTCCGTATACACACCGACACTGGCTCCCCTACTGCCCTTCAGGTATAAGCTGATGGTCCTCACTGTCGAAGACCTGCCTCTGCCTGCCACTGTTTCACTCAGTCTAGAGAGGGGAAATTACTGTGTTTGGTATAAGAAATGAGCCTTTACTGCTCCCTACAAAGTTTTCCAACCCAGCGTCTTCACACTATTCCCTCACACTGGGGAGAAACTCTCCCCAGCTATCCCTGCAGCCATCTCATTATTCTCCTTTGAATCACAGAATGTTAAGGATTGGAAGGGACCTCAAAGGATCATCCAGTCCAATCCCCCTGCCTGAGCAGGACCACCTAGATCAGATCACACAAGAACGCGTCCTGGCAGGTTTTGAACATCTCCAGAGAAGGAGACTCCACAACCTCCCTGGGCAGCCTGTTCCAGTGTTCTGTTACCCTTACTGGGAAGAAGTTCTTCCTCGTGTTTAAGCGGAACCTCCTATGTTCCAGATTATATCCATTTCCCCTTGTCCTATCATTGGATGAACTCCTCTGCTGGTCATGACATCTACAAGAAAACAACCTGACAATGACTAAGTTGCCATTATATTATGACCTCTGCCCAACATGTTCTTCTTTTGCACTCACTAGATTTCATTCAATACAAAATTCTTCTGTGTTCCAAAAGTGTCCCTGAAGGGGCTCCAAATTTACCTGAGTGATGTTGAAAGCTGCTCTTGTGCTCAGTGCTTGACACTGCTCAATACTAGATTCTCTGGAAGTTTTTCCAGGTTTCTACACTACATTGCTACAACCAACTTGAAAATCAAAGTTCATTTGCTTAGATACATTTGTTTAAATCTGTATTTAATGACATTTGTGCAGAACCAAGCATGTAGATAAGTCCTTCACAATCTCGCTACTAAGCGATGTGATGAGCTTAAGGCAGTTGAGATGAATATTCAGTTATTGCAGAAATGCAAGGTAGGAATTTAGGAACATGCTTCAAAGGAGACTTTCATGAGATAATACTATACAAAGACAGACCTACATGCTGCATGCATGCACAGTGCAGCCCAAACAAATTTGTTTTGATGATCCAGGCTACAGAAAAGGATTTCCTCTTTAGGTTCAGAGTTACTGCATCATCTCTGTCCCTTCTTTTCTGAGAATGCCAGAAATTTAGGAAGAAATTATAGCTCGTTTATTTTGGAGTCTGAATTTATTTTTATATTAGCACAAAAAGGTACTTACTAACCCATTTACAATTTTGAGAAATTATTCTCTGGTAATTCATTTACAACATCCAAAGCCATTTGTAGTTTTAAAATCTTCCATTTGGAAATAAAATCTTGAAATTTCAGTAAGTGATTTCATAGCAAGGTTTCATGTAACATGTACTTACACTAAAGTATGAATGGTTTGATTATGTTTGATAAACTGAGAGAACACCTTAAGACAAATATAAAGCTGACTCACAGTTCATGCAGAAAAAATTGGACTGGAATATAAACAGCCTCTTGTTCAAAGCTTGTAAACTACCTCAAAATGACACACTGCAATTTAGAAAAGACTTTTGCTATTAAGTTTCTTAAAGAACTCGAAAAAAGGAACGAGCTATAGTATTGCCAATTATAAAGTGGTACCTAAAGTAAGATACCTGAACTGTCATTTTTAGTTTCAAATTAAAGTGTTTTTTTTTTAATTATGGTAATTCTCCACGTTTGTTTTTATAAAAGAGAATAAAAACAAATAATATGTAAGGAACTGAACTTTCTGGTTTTCATTGCTTTAAAATTTAACCCTGTCTTGCACTCCTTTTATAAACTAAAGATTTATGCAAAAGAACGTATTTTTCACTGTCCCAGAAATATTTTTATTGAGTTGAACAGTTTTAAAGCTGTATTTTTTAAGATTTAAGATGTGAAATATTGTGTTATTTTCATGGATAACTAGATTACTGTATAACAGAATATATACATAATTTGTTAGTAAAATGTATTATGTACTTGTATTATAGGCCTGAAAAGGAAAGTGTTTAAATTTGAGTCTTAACATCTTGAAATACGCTGATCTTGGTTAAATAAATCTTCAGCAAGTCTTCAGTAGACAAGTAATTTTGCTGTTAAGTTTAGTAACTAACGAAACCTGGTTTCTTCTGCATTTCTGTCTTGTGGTTAACTTCTGTTATCTGCTTCAGCTGAAGCTTCTGTTGCATTCGCAAGGACATTCTCTGGCTTTCTAGTTTTTATGAAGTTTGTGGGAACACAGTGACTGTGAGATCTCCACCTTTCCTGTCAAATGTGGTTAAAATCAGCTATGAGGTTCCAAGGATAATATGTATGCACACAGGGACATGTGCAAGCACAGTAGCACATATAAATCTTGTTTCTAGAGGAAAACTTGAGTATTTCCTTTAGGATAAAGGACAAACCCAAACAAACCTATTTGACATGTTTTAAAATTTACTTGAAAAATATGAAGAATTAAAATACATGAATTGTTAGTTTTCCAGGTAGCTGTTATAGTTATGAAGTTAAATGAGAAGATATTTATATGCAACTTCCTGACCCAATGGCAACACTTGCAGAGTACTGTCTCCTTCCAGTGGGTAAAGATTATGTTCTATGAAACCAAAGACTTGTGATGCTTCGGGTTTTTTTTCACTCCTCTAAGATTCTCTCAATAGAGCAGGAAAAAACCCACATTAAAGTCAATTATAAAGAGGCTGCATGAGATTTTTCATATCCTTCAAAGAAGAGCGTTCATACCCAAAAGAGCACATCCTGCCTTTTTGCAAGCTTCAGTTATTCCTGCAATGACACCCTGAGCCACTTCAACGTCAAGTTTGCCACAGGCAAAATAGTCAAGGAAGAAGAGGGGCTCCGCTCCTTGAGCCAAGATGTCATTGACACACATGGCAACCAGGTCCTGACCTATGGTGTCGTGTTTCTTACAAACTTGTGCAATCTGCAAAACACAGCGAGAGAACCCGTTGGTTAGCTTTGAGAAACCGAAACACAAGCGGAGAGTCTGCAATGGAAAGGGGTTGAAATCACACTGTTCCTCTAGACGCTTCTTGAGGAGCGGCTTCACTTCTGTAAGCCTCTCCTAACATTTTATGGTGGGAATTGCTACATTCCTAATTGGCAAGTACAAAAGGCACTTTATGAAGGAGACTGAACTGGAAAGGGTTTCATTGCAGCTTGAGTAAACACAATAGCGACTGTATAAAGAAATGGTTTTCCCCATAAGTAATCTTTTTGAGGGTGGAGATTCTACCTGAATGTAATGGAGTCCCTGATTACATAGTTATTATTAAAAATGAGTTATTTTAAGCATCGTTTCAAGTATGGCTAATTACATGTCAGAATTTAAACATATATTTAATTCTTTTGCCTGAAGAAGGGCCATTTAATTTTTCATTCCCTTTTTAGAAAGACAAATAGGTATTTTTAAGACAACTGATACTTTCTGATAAAACCTTAATGATGTGATTAAGCATTTTCACTTCTGTGCTGTTTTCCATCTTTTACATGTATTTTCACATTACCTTGAGTTTTGTGCCAACACCATCAGTTCCAGATACCAAAATAGGATCTTCGTAACCAGCTTCTTTCAAATCAAAGAGGCCAGCAAAGCCTCCAAGTTCTGCATTGCAGCCTGCCAGCCAGAAAACAGGAAAAAAATAGTAAACTTTTACTTTAATGGGTTTCTCCAGGATCTCCAACATGAATTCTCTCTGGTATCTGTCAACATGACTTTGCTTTGTCAATAGGAAACTTTTCCCTGACATTTAGAGCCTGTTCACTGAGGCACGGGAGCTCCTAATCCTCTTAAGTTTGCTTTGTCTTACTTCTTTGTTATTACCCAAGGCTAAAAATCCAAAACTTTGTGACTGAACATTCAATAATTGCTGTGACTGATATATTTCCCGCTTGCACTTAGTATTTTTCTGAAAAACAGAAAAGGAATTGTGGTAACAGATTGAAGCCCACTGCTTTCTGGAAAAAGATGATAACTAGGCATTTCCTTCTCTTTTTATTAATACTGCTATTTATGTTACATTAAGACTCCTTGTTCCTAAGACTAATTATGAGAGGTAAGTATGGTAACCTTAAAACTAGAATTGGTTAAATACTAAGAGTGAAACAAACATAAGTAGAAAATACTACAAATGCTAAATGCTAAGAAGTGACCAGTTGTACTAGTGTGTGTGTCTATACATAGTTTTCTCTCTATATAGATCTGATGTTGTCTGAAGGTCCTCAGTTACTTTGAAGTTAAAGGGTTATTATATACAGGACTGATATTTTAAATTTTTAAAATTAATTAAAAGGACTTGCTAGAGCAAGATGTGCCTGAGATCAAAACAAAAAAAGGACAAATTGATTCTGTTTTAACCAAGCAAAAGATGTGTCTTCCACATCTATCTCAAGAAATACATAGTATCTCTGAAGAATTCTACATCTTGTATACCTTTCTAAACATTTATCTACAAAAATTGTATAGTTCACTGTGCAAGAAATAATAATCCATGTAATCAAAAATAGCACTAAATGGTAGGATTTTTACCTGCATTTAAGCTTTTAGACTGCTGCACTGTTTTCTCTAGCTTCTCTCTCATTCTTAACATATGTGACATTCAAGAGATAGAGTTTAGTCATTTTGAGAAGAAAACCTGTAAATTTTATGACGTATATTTTTAAGAAATCACAGGCATTTGCTTACCACAGATATTTATTGTGTAATCTAGAAACACACAGAACACATAAACACGAGCTTTTTTATCAAGATCAAGATCAAATGAAAAGCCTCATTGCCATGAACAGACTGGAACAGGAATAGTAGGTACAAGTCTTACCTGACCTTGACGTGGCTGCAGCGAGGGGTTTAATTTTCTGAACCAAAGTATTGCCTGCTGCGATGTCTACCCCACTGTTTTTGTAAGTCAAGCCTCTGAAAGATTGTTAACAAAACGTTATGGCAATTGATTACCAAATGCACAAGCATGTATTTTAAAATAACACTTACTTCTTTACATCATTGCATCACTGAGAGGATTCACCATTCAGAATCTTATTCTACAGTCAGGTACAACTATCTTCCCACTTGTACAGTAACTTTGCTCATATAAAATGATTTCTAAGTACTGCAATATTCATTTCAGGCAGGCTCAATGGCTCAAAGGTCAATCTTTTTGCTGTTTGGAACCTGACCTCACACATATTCCCTGAAGATAGGGCGTACTACACCAAAGAAACAAAACTTCACAGATTTGCACCACAGAGGATTTGCCATAAGCAGTATTCAGATAGTTCCAGATACCTTGAAGACAGCATCACATGCTATCCAGTCAAATACCAAGATAAAAACCAACCAAAAAAAAAAAAAAATCCAACAAGGTAAACCAAGTAGAATAATGGATCAGCTTTCGCAAGGTTTGAATACCTGGTCTGGATGCTGAAGCATCAGTAGTATAGTTCCTATGCTCGAAATAAAACGTACACAAAAACGCACTGCTAAATCTGAACACCTCAGCACTATGCAGGTTCAAGCTCAAGTTAGCTTTTCAAAACAGGAGTGTCACATAAATCAATAGTCTTCTGTGATACTTAGAGAGCTTTACAACTGTAGCTTAAAGGTTGCCTCTCCTTATCACCTGGAATGATACCAGCACAAAACCAACTGCACTTCTTTTTTACTTAAGTGGACTTTCTATTAAAGTACATATTTCTAAGTTTATTTAAAAAGAAATAAGTTCCTAAGGTCCGTTTTAGCAATCTAGAAAGAAATGTCCATAAGATCTGGGTTGTTTTTTTTATATACAGGCACACAATACCCTCACTACAAACTGGTGTATGTAACTTGTCTGCCCATATGACTGACTGCAGACATTAAGTATCATATCACATTTAATGAGGGACCTTTTCATTTTGGACATAGTGAGCTTAATGACTTTTAATTACTAGTTGTACTAAATATATCTCACTCCAGTTAAGCAACTGTTGTTTCTACACTGTCAGTGGCACAAACTGGGCTACCTGGTGCATCTCTATCTTTGGTTCATACCTATTTTAGCTCTCTTATTGATGTGATTCAGTATTAGTTTAAATTCTAAGGGTGAGACACATCATTGATTAACAAGGGCATGTACAACAAAATAACTGGCCAAAGAGCTGTGATACCAGGAAAATGCAAAGATATCTGCACTCAAATTGCATCACTGCTCAAAAATTTGCAAGAGGAAAATAATTATATGAAGCAGCTGTTCAGCCTGTGAATAAGAGTCAAGGAAATATTAGCCTGCGATAATGTGACCAGTCAGGCCCTTTCAGTCTGAACATGATGAATATTCAACATATTTTCACCTTATTTTTAAAAGCATAGTATCTACTTTGACTCTTTAAAAGGAGAGTATTGTTCTAAAACACTTTTTATTAAATAAATATTCTGTATATTTTTACAAAGTGAAATGCATAGGACTTAATCCTGCAAAGCTGCCAAGAGGACGTCCCCAACTTTACAGAGCCAACCATCACCCTTCCTTTACTGTCTGTTCTTCCAATTTTAGGATGTCTGAGGAAACGTTGGTGCAGACTCAAGGACAGTGGAACAGGCACTGACTGTAAACAGTTCCCAGGAGTCTGCTTCACAAGCTAGGGATCCTGCCAGCGTACAGGCACTATATTTAAGAAACTTGCTGGCCATGGCCCATGAACTCAGTGATTTAGAGAACTGTTCATTAAAGTACCTTCTTCTCTTGCCTCACACAACAACTTGATCTTTTTTTCTGCTACAATACAAATACAATTACTCGTTTTCACATAAATTTCTCAGAAGATTCACAGTAGTTGTGAGAGAAAGAAGACTAGATTCGAATGTCCTTGTTCATTTCGTAGGTTTATTGATCGTAATTTTACAATATACTAATTGGTGTACACTGTCAGCAAAAATGAAACTCTCATTAATATGCTTCACAGACTACAAAATAACCTATTATCAAAAGTTAGGTTGGAGACAAGGCAGGCAGATATGCTTCATATTAAGTAAAAACAGTCCAAAAACCTGCAAGAATCTCTCAGTAACATTAGAAAGACAGTAGGACACATTGCTTTAAAAAAACCCCTCACCCATACCATCTGAACATTGTTAAACTGAATCTTGTGAAAATAAAAGGAAAAATAATAAAAAGGAGGGATAAATTCTACCCATGTTGTTAGCCAGCTATTCCATTAATATGCATAACCCAACAAGGCAGGCGTTTCAAGACCATTTTAACCATTTCTATAGACTCTGAAATAGACCAAAAAAATAGCTCAAACTTTGTTCATACATACATTTAATGGTATTAATATTAGACTTCTGGACAACACAAATCTAGAGCAAAAGCTACAGTTTAGAGCCTAAGAAGAAGTTCACCTTCTCTAAAACAGACATAGCAAAGACAGCAACACAAGTTATGCCTGTGTGCTGGTCATTGTAGTTTAACTCAGACTTAGGAGAATAAGAACGTGGATGAGAGAGTCATCAAAAAGCCTGTTCCTTCCTTGGCTGGTCTTGCTTAGATTGCTCACAAGGATGCTTGTTAAAACTTGTCTAGTTATGCATAATAGCAACATCAGTTTATTAATGTAAACTAGCATCTTTAAATCCCTTTTACATCAGTTATTTCCATTTCAAATATTTCAAATATCTACCTGGATTGTCTCAGGAAAGCTACAGCCCGATAACCAATGTCTTTTCTATAAATGGCACCCTTGAAGTGTATGGCTGCTACTCCCTTGTTGGCTTCTTGCAGTGCTGTCATTAGATCCTCTTTAATAGCGGTTACTGTGAGGACTCTTCCACCACTAGTCACAACTTTGCCATCCTTTAGGGACGTGCCTGCATGGAACACCTCCAATCCTAGTTGCTTAGCCTTAGAAAGTCCTGTGATTGTTGTTCAATAAAATAAACACAAAAAAATCAGTTGATTAGAACATTGTCTATTAAATTACACATGGAGAGATATTCAGCACTTACTGACTGTGTCTAGAAACCACAATCGAATTCTGTATGATCATGCTGGGAAATCATAGAATCATAGAATGGTTTGGGTTGGAAGGGACCTCAAAGATCATCTAGTTCCAATACTCCTGCCATGGGCAGGGAAACCCTCCACTACACCAGGTTGCCCAAAGCCTCATCCAGCCTGGCCTTGAACACTTCCAGGGATGGGGCATCTACAACTTCTCTGGGCAACCTGTTCCAGTGCCTCGCCACCCTCTGAGTGAAAAATTTCTTTCTTATATCCAATCTAAATCTTCCCTCTTTCAGTTTAAAGCCATTTCCTCTTGTCCTATCACTATATATCCTTGTAAAAAGTCCCTCTCCAGCTTTCATGTAGGCCCCCTTTAAGTACTGGAAGGCTGCTATAAGATCACCCAGAGTCTTCTCTTCTCATAAACTACATTTTGAGGAGAGACAAGTCTGCTACTTTTAGGCTCGGAGACACTGAAAGAGGTATTTTGCTGAAACATCTGCATACAACATTTAATTCAAGCTGGATTTTATACTTCACTGACACAGAGATCACAAAACGTATCAGCACCAACATTACGCAAGAATCAGTGATCAGCCCAGAACTACTTTACTGTAACACATATTAAAGAAATGCTATAGAACTTAATGATACAGTGCAGAGATTTGAAAATACTAGGGGTTTTATGCATTATCAGTAAACTTTGATGTATGAAAATTCAGTCTTCTCTTGCTGGCCCATAACCACAAGATCTAAAGTTTCTATGAACCTGAGTTACACTGATTCACCTTCATCTGGCAAAAGACAGAAAGGAGAGGGGGCAGGAGAAGAATCAGGCTTCTGCAGTTTCTCCTGCTATATTTACCTGTTATTTCCAAACCCTTAGGATATGTTCCCGGATACCCTTCGCTAGCCATGACCACCGTCACAGCTGCACTGTCTTCAAACCAAACTGGCATGGAACTAGACAACTTTTTATTGACAACTGCTTGCATAACTTCATACAAATCACTTTTCAAAAGTGGAAGAATTACCTACAAAAACATGGATTAGCAGATTAAAGAAAATAATGTACCTTGTCACATTTTCTTCACTGAGCTTTTAAAAATACTAATGCAATTGTAAAAATAACATTAAATAAGTATGTTCATATACCGTATTTTCACACATATATACATACTGTGCATTATCTATGTACCCTTAAAAATACTCTTGCTTGAAGATAATTTCTATGGGTAAAAGAACTACTACATATGGACGGAAAAAGGTAGAGACCAAAGAACCCTATTTGTGCTGAAGAATGGAAATGAAGGGTTTTGTTCCACTTGTCCAAAGGAAGTGGGGAGAAAAGCGTTTGCTTCTTTAATATGGTAAAAAAAAAAAGTCCAGCTCCATTCCAGAAGAGATAGGGAAGAGCTGAGTTTCACTCAAGCTTACCCTTGTAAAGTCCATATTTGAGTATAACCCACTGAAATCTTCTCTGGAATAGAACAATTTCATAACAGACCTCCTGTCTTGAATAAACAAACTAACTATTTTAAATCTCAGTGCAATTAGCTAATTATTGATCCAAAAGTTAGTTAAGAATAACGATAGATGGTAACGGACTTTTCTCCTCCTAGGATGGCAAACTGTATCTACCTACAAGATAACTCACCTGACATTCTGGGTCACCAAATCTGCAGTTAAACTCTAGAACTTTAGGTCCGTCTTTGGTAAGCATTAATCCAGCATAAAGCACACCTGGAATAAAAAATTATATAAAAAGCTATCTGAGCACTGCAAAGGTAATTTGTTTTGAATCTATTCATATTACAGTGTTCATTTAAAGGTAGGATCTTAACACTTCAGAAATGTTAAAAATATATCAGGCAGAAATAGCTGCAGTTACAATTTTGCATCTTATTTTCAAATTATGTCCATTCTGTTCTTCCTTACTTAATGATTATTCACTGTTAATGAAACTATATCAATTTATTTCAATGGACTCTGAATCAAGCCACTGATACCAAACCCAGTTTCCAAGTAAATTCAAGTTATCTTCCTTAACTTACAGTGTGAGTTAGGCCTATAAAGAGGACAAAGTAAAAAAAAACTGTCTTTCTCCTTATGCTTAAAACCCCCAAACTTCTGTACGTACCAAAATAGGGGACACCTTCTTTCCTCATGCCATCAACAGTTTTCTGAAGAATAGTATCTCTTATTTTCTGCAATAAATCTTTAGAAATCTAATAAAACAGGATTAGAAGACAGTGTTTGTAAAAAGGAAGTGCATGACTTTTCCTACTGCAATGGCTAGTGTTTTTAAGAGCCAAGCAGAACACTTGGATGGTCTCTTGCCCACTGCAAAACATTTCCGTTTCATACAACGAAAAGCTAATTTTTTTTTAACTCCTCAGACAACATACTTCAGCATTAAATCAACTGTCTGTATTTCTTCAGACTCTTTTCCATGCTTAGATTTACATTTGCAAGCAATCCCACTGGCTTCACTGGAACAAACCATTTGCACAGACATATTAGCATTTAGACAAGGCCTCCCAAAGACGAATCACGGTGGGAAAGTATAGTGATCAATGATCAAATTTTATTCAATAAACTAAATTTATAGCTTTCTATAGTAACAAAGTCTATAACTTTTTTGAACTAAAAAAAGAAAAATCTCTGGTCATGACACAGGTGTACAGAAAGCAAAGTAAGTCCTTTTGCAAATAGCTCCTCGCCAAACAAAAACCAAACTACCTTGAGGTACAGCAAGTGAAATAAGCTCATCATTAGCTTAGTTTGGCACAAGGTAAAAATGCAGTTTTAAGCACTTAGTTCTATCAGTATTTCATAACACTGGAAAACCAACCAAAATACAAGGTTGCAGAAATAACACTTGACCTTCATAATTAAAAATAATTCAGTAGAAATATCCTCCTCTTTAGAGATATAAATTTAAGTTATGGACTTTACTTGACTATGTTTGTTTTAGGCAACTCCTTCCATCCATAAGAGTCCACTCTCTTCACTCTCCTTTTCATCACGGTGGAACTAAGAATTCACACATGCTTTCAACACTAGAGCTGTAGTATAGCTTTAGTGAAACATCTCCTTGTTAACACATATTTACCTGAGGTGCTGGGGAATAAGCTCCCATCCCTCCAGTGTTAGGGCCTTCATCTCCATCCATTAATCGCTTGTGGTCCTGGGCTGGAGGCATGGGAGCAACTGTGACGCCATCAGTGAAACATAAGCACTATATAAAAAGAAGAGGAATTAAAACCCAAGCGTATCATTAAAATTAAAGTGCAAAAAGTGCAAGTATACATTATTTCCAGTGTTGCAAATGAATATTTAAGAGTATAAATTCTTTCTCCCTGATAAAACAAACTACAGTATTCTAAACATTTCCCCTTTCCCTTAGGGAACAGTGTCTCAGTTTACATGACCTTCCTACAGAAATTACTTTTAATATAACATATAAAACTATAACATAACATCAGTAGTGGTACTGAAAAGAAATACTCAAAAGGTTAAAAAAAAAAATTCAAATACTCTATGATGGAAGCTACTTCTTCCCTCCCCCTTCCTTCCTCCTGCCCCGGAAGGAAGGCATTACATTCCTTTCAAGATTTCCTTTTCCTTGTTGATAAAACTATTTACTTCTGAATTATTTATAAATTACTTATATAGCAGATGCTTTTATCCTCAGTATTTCATAATAACAAGCCTGCTGTCGTCTTCTGTAACTGGATGATGATGTTCACTGTCTGGACTACTGCTAGCAGTACTCATAAAAACATTTTACAATGCTAATTACAAAACAAGCAAGGATTCCCCTACAAAACTCAAAAATGCCAAAATATTAATATATGCAAAACTACGGTCATTTGCAGAAGGTGAATTATTTTGACAAGCAAGACAAGCGGTATGTTTTTCTTCATTGCTGTCAGTCATCATAGAAAAAAAAACTTTAAACTGCGTATTTATATTATTGTGTTATATTACATTAAGTCTTACTGTTCTAAGGACTAATTAAGAGCATTACATATTTTCCACCAGAGAATGAAGATCAGTATAACACCTTAGTTCCTAAAAAGGTCAAGCCAACTAGGAAGGAATAAGGATGACCTATAAGTGCATGTCTAATTTCTTCATATTGGGCAGGCAACCAGACTATGCAAAGATTGGCAACAGTTGGAGATGATCGCTTACTTTATAAATACCACCACCTCCGAGATGAATGTTCACAACATCTAGCATAAGTCAGCTCCAGCTCCAGGACTCAGAAACCTGAACTGGTACTTGGCTATTCTACTTCGTGTGATCCAAGGGTCAAGTTCCCTTGCTACCTCAAAACCTAGGCTCTAATTCTCCTTTTCTCCTTCACACTCTGCTAATTAAATCAGATAAACTTTTTAAACAAAGGAGTTGAATCAGCTAAAGATGAAGGAAATGTTCTCTCTGCATCTGCAGAGTAAATCTACACTGTCAAAACATTCAACAGCCTTTAGTTCCAGGTCATTTGTCCTCAGGTGCACTTCCACATTGCAGTATCTCTGGCAATGACGCTGGTTAAAGAGGATCCTGCCTGCGCCTGTCTTGAGCTGACATTCCCTTGCTCCAAAGGAGTCTACTGCTCCCTCATGATGCAGTTCAATGTATTTCCTTCATCAGCAAACCTGATTAAAGAAAGTCTCCATCCTCCCTTACTCCCAACCACTCCTTGCCTCACTCTGCACTTCACCATCCTCTTACTTGTACTGATTCAAATGGCACTAGGCTCTAACCAGAACACAGAAAACATGCAAGGTCGTGGTGTTGGTTTCTTTGAAAAAAGGTCTTTAGGTTGTAGCTTCATGAACGGATAACTAGTATAGGTGAATCAAAGGCAAACAGTAGCGAAGAGGTAGCAATGTGGAAGGGAAGGGACATCTTATGCTGTTTTTGCTGTCAGAGAAATCGTTAACACAGAACTGCACACTCAATGACACTCAAAATTTTTAAGGTCTAATTTCTTTTTCCAGGTGGTAACAGTTGATTACTGCTTGACTTATTTTTATTTAATTTTAATTATTTTAACAGACTGCAGGAAGTTTGGTTCTTAACACCGCTGACTTTAATCAATACAGTTTTATTTATAAAGAGATAACTGTTTTTAATTCAAGTAATAAAATCTTACATATCCCTGCTGTAGGTACTTGCATAGTGTTTCCTAAATAGTTTAGAACCAGTATAATCAAAATGTTACAGTGAGATGCACACTTACAGAAACTTCCTCTCCTTCAAGAAGTTCTTCAACAACAACAGTTTCCCCAGCTGTGCCAAAAGTCTTATCCTACAGTAAAAACAAAATCTCTTTAGTTATGTTTCAGTTATTTTAAAATATTCAGCATGCAATTAAAAAAAATATTTTTAATACGGCAAGAAAAATACAGCACAGTTTTGAGACTATTAATCCATTCTCCATCCTGGGTACGTCAGCAAAGGCAAAATCTTTGCTCCACTTTTCTGTTTATTCTTAAACAAATGCAGATTTTATGCTTGAATATTTTTAAATTGCAAATGATATTTACGACTTACTGAGCAATTCCTCATGCTCTACCTTCTGAAGTTTGCACTCATGATACTGAAAGTAATAGCAATGACTATCAAGTCTATAATCAGAGCTTTTACTTTACAGGCATGTGCAGCTCTATAGAATACATTGGAAGGGGGCAATAATTTCATATTCCAACGCAACGTTTGAACATTGACAGCATATTTAAGCAATTAAGAATAACCGCTCCACACTGACAAGATAATTTTGTGGGTCTATAAGACTCGCTAACATACATTTTTTTTGTTCAAAACATTGGACTGCATGTTAAGACATGTATTTGTCCAACAACCATACACACACATTCACACACACCAAAATGTGACTGCAGACCCTATATTCTGACTCTTGAAACACAAGCGTACCAGATAATGTCTCCTATGAATCAGCATAGCTCCACTGAATTGTAAGATGCTGTGCTGCTGACACCAGCTGAGGACCTGACCTGTACGTGTGTTATTTTCCAGCTCTATGTTCCTAACTGTTCAGAGGAAATTGCTTTGTTTTGCTTCTCTTCAGATTTCGATGGTCCTAATGTATTTGTTGAATATCCTACCTAAAGATACACTTAACTTGAAACAATTCCACTGGATTTTAAGTAAGTGCAGTGTGACTGGAGTCCTAAAGCTGATGTTGCTTGGCAAGATGCAGCTCAATCACAGTGTTAATATTAGAGCACTGTAGTACCTGTTTGATTGCAGCAGTCTCAAACAGTAAAAAAGAAAAAGGAAATTAATATGGAAGGAAGCGTGGGTTTTCATTAAGAAGGATTTTATTTTAGCCTACAGGAGCTATGCCTAGAAAGAGTACCGTGCCTCAAGCAATAAATATGACAGAGCTTCATAGCTGTCCAAATAATAACAATTAAAAGATTTGATGCCTTTTAGCCAAATTCCTATTACATAGAAACAAAGACTATGTTTGAGACTCTGAGATGGTTATAACAACTTATTATTTTGTGTGAGAACTCCTCCAGTTAGTGCATGACATTTCTACTCACCTGCATGATTTCAGTAACAGCTTTGCAGGCTTCTTCCTTGTTTGAAGCCACAATTACTCCTTTGCCAGCTGCCAGGCCACTCGCTTTTACAACTAAAGCAGGGAAGCTCGCACTTCAGAGACAGAGAAGAGAGATTCAACAATAAACACTCTGTACTGCAATTATATTTATATCATTTATATATATATACATATTTGAGGTCCCTTCCAACCCTAACCATTCTATGATTCTATATTTTGTAGGCATTTTGAACATTTCAACAGCTGAAAGATCAAAATACTTACCAGTTTTCATAGCAACATTTTACCTTATTGAATAACACACAAATAAAAAACAGGTTTCTCTCGTTATGCTATGCCTATGAAGGATTTCTGCTTCCTGTTTTTTCCCCACCACTGAATTTCATTATTGTTCTGAAAGGTTGCTTTCCTTTTAATAATTTACTGTTGCATTATTTTTGGGTCACTTGGATTGCATTCTGATGAGTTTTTTAACTCATCATTTGCTGAGTTAAGTCTCCAATGCAGAATTTATATTTGTGGAGAAAAGGTACAAGGAAGGCAGAATATATGACTATGGGACTGCAAGCTGGGTTTCCACAGTAGGCAATTTGAGAAAAATAAAAACTTGTCCCGTATTCTCTGTAAACTGAGCACAGAACTTTATATTAATTGAAAAGCAGTAAATAAGAACCATTTAATTATCAGACTTCTTGCATTGTGAAAGTGTCATGTTAGATTATTCTTTAAAACCTTTACAGATGTTCTATCACAGCCAAAAGTATTGACACATTAGTAATCAGTTGATTGGATACCTAGCACACTGTGCATTGCTGTAAAAAAATATTTCTAAAATGACAAGAATTTTACCTGTTAATAAAGCTACATGCTGCTTTAGGATCAGTAAAAGATTTCCATCTTGCAGTTGCGATCTCATGACGATCCAAAAAGGCTTTAGTAAAGCTCTTACTGGACTCCAGCTGAGCTGCCTTTGCTGTTGGACCAAAACACCTTACTCCAGCTGCTGTCAAGTCATCAACAATTCCTAAAAATGACAACACAAGAAGATCTTATATATCACCAGATGATTTATAGCAGTCATGTAGTCCAAGTCTACAGATGCACTGGTTTGTTGGAACAAGTATGCCAGGAACGCTAAGACCTATATATCTATCCAGGGCCTATTTTACCAGATGGGCCTTTGATGTGTTTTTCATTGTAACCGGGCACAGGTAACCCTGCAATATCTGGGGATAAGAAGGTCTGCTGCATTTGGTGAGAGATGACAATTCTCCCTTGTTTTATTATAGCTTTTAGCTAAAAAGTCAACACTAGTCTTTTGTGAAGATAACAATTGTTGACTGTGTAAAAGGTTAAATCAGAAAAATTATCAATATGTTTATAAATGTTTGTTTGTTTTTTTTTTACCAAGTCTCAAATTATTATTAATTTAAAAAATGAAAAATCCATAGGCAAACCGAAACTCTAGTTGAGGTTTCCGTATGGAAACACTTTGATATCTCTTTCACTAATCCCAAGCACTTAAAAAGAAATGGAACATTTTAAGGATATTTTAACCAGTTTATTGCTCACACAATACTCTTCAGAAATTCATTTTCATCACAGCACAACCCTGAGTTTCAGTGAAACTGCCACGAAGGATCTATTTGAAGACACTCAGATACTGTTGAGTGGTGGACAGAAGACAGGGACTAAAATTTACTGTTCTTCCTACATTACGAAGGCTATGATTTTTAGCTTGCTTTCTCTTACCAGCAGCAAGAGGAACCTCTGGACCAACCACGACCAGCCTGATCTCCTGATCTCTGCAGAACTGGGCAAGCGCAGCATGATCGCTGATTGAAACCGCTGTCAAAGACACAAAGGGGCGGTAAGACTGCGTTCACTACTGTTGCACAGCGCCTATTTATCACGTAACACTGGAGCAGCATTTTCAACAGCCTCACATTCTTGAACTGCAGGTCACTGCCAATCTGGAAGAGTGAGTCAGTCATACACTAATGTATAGACTTACACATGAGACTTCGACCAAAATACACCACCAAACCCCTCAAGCGAAGGCTGTAGTCTGACGTGCATCGTCAACTGACCTGGCTCTTGAAGGTGAGAAAAAAAGTTTCGAGTTCCCCTACGCTGTCATACAGTATACTGCTCTATCTACAGGAACGTCCCTTTTGCCAGCACAAGAAGCATTGCACAAGCAAAAAAAAAAAAAAAATTTTTCAGCCAGTCCCCTCCCTGAGCAAGGTCACCATAAAGCTTTACACGTTTGTGCCAGCATGGTGTGGAGGACAGGAACAAGTGGCTAGTGATGGAATTGCAACTGTTTTCTTTTATTTTTTTCTTTCTTTCCGTAGTGTCAGCTAAAAATTGCCACTCTAAACTGTGACCCTGCTAAAACAAAGCAAAATCTGAACATTTTCTGACATCAGACTGAACTTAATAAGGGCAAGTGCTGTAACTATGGGTAAGGATATTTGGTCTTAGATTTTTAGGATCGTTCTCTTTCCATAAACAAACATTTAATATGACGATACTTGGAATGCCAAAACCTGTGTAAACAAAAGAAAAAGCTTGCACTAAAGACAATAGTGTCAAGTCTCATGACAAAAAATTTACGCAAAGGCAATGCAATTCCACTGCTTTTATCAAGAATAAATAAAGCCAAGGTCTACAGAGGACAGGAACGTGAACCCATGAGAGCCAAAAACGTGGTAAAGCGCAGCCCAGCGTGGATTGGCTGCCCCTGCGGGGAGGTGACTAACGCATCGAGGCACAGAGCTGGCAAAGGGAGCATGGGATGGCACAGCACAGACTCGCCTTGCAGCTGGAATACTTTGCTTCAAGTTTTGTCTGTGATCTCCTGTTAGTGACCATACTGGCAAGCACACCCAGAGCCGACGGTCTCTTCCAGACAGTTTCTGGGGAAGCGACAAGAGAGAAAGGAGAGGCAGTGATACCACAGCTTCTGCTGGACAAACAGACACGATTTTGTGTCGGTGCCCACTATGCTCCTGCCATCCTGTGTGAACAAACTGCCTGCTTCCACAAGAGATGCGGTCACTTCTGCCTAAGAGATGGCATAAAAGCAACTACATGAGACCTACATTTTGGTTATAGATTTGCCCTATTTGGGTGGAGTAGGGGGAAAAAAAAAAAAGACTGAACACTAACAAAAATTACTTCCTTGATACCTATTTAACAGTTCAATTATTTTGTTCCACCAATGTTGCTCACCAGCCTGGGCTGCGGCTCCAAGGATGCCCTTGCATCTTCCACAGCCAGGAGGAAATGGCCCGCCTTTTGTAGGCAGGGTCTCAACCTTAATTAATTAGTTAATTCAATTCAAGCCAGCTGGGTAATAATAATTGGATGCCATATTTCCCCCTTTTTGTTTTACCAGTTTTTTGTTTTTAGAGGAAAGTAAAGGCTTTACAGTGAGCAGAGACCCAGTCCATTCATTCCAACTCCAGCACGCTTCCCTCCCGTGAATATCACATCGGGGCTTGCGGCTTTACCTTCTTTACCAAAGGACTCTCGCTCCGGCCCTGGCTCCAGCTCGGGAGTCACGGTCCTCAGGGTCTCAGACGTATCACGTCGGGGTCACCAGATGTTGCTCACCAGCCTGGGCTGCAGCTCCAAGGATGCCATTGCATCTTCCACAGCCAGGAGGAAATGGCCCGCCTTTCGTAGGCAGGGTCTCAACCTTAGTTAATTAGTTAATTACATTCAGTTTCAATTCAAGCCAGCTGGGTAATAATAATTGGATGCCATACACCAACACTTGTAAGCAAGGAGAAGCAAAGGCCTTTGACTTCTGTGTGCCATTTATGCCAATTGACTTCTGGCTCACAAGAGAGCAAATAGAAAAGCGTAACGCACTTGGCTTTAAAGTACTGATTAATGTAAAGGTCAATATTGTCTTTCAGTCTCATGGGGCTGTCATGAAAGCAGCTGGAGAACAGCAGATCCCCACCGAACAGAGTAGGAGCTCTGGTGGGCAACTGAAGAGGGATGATCCCCACTCCCTGCCAGATTAATCCATGTGAAGGGGAGCAGGGGAAGTAAAGAGCCTGTAAGTTGACTGTGCTTTTCATCTCAAATTGTCTTGCCGCAGGTCTGACCTACTAGTGATATAAACAGTGAATATGGCACAAGATTTACATTATGCGGAAATGTCCTAGTAACAAATGGAAAGGAATAAATCACAATGTTAATATGAAATTTTAACTTCCCCCCTAAACATCATTTTGCTCAGGATGTAAACTGAAAGGGGACATTTTTGTAGCTGTGTTTCATTTCTCAAAACAACAGCTAAACATTCCTCTCGAATCAGGCAGAAGGACCTTGGACCAAGGTTTTCAAAACTAGAGCTTAAAGTTAAGACTGTAATTTACACTGAGAGCTAAAATGGGATCAAAGGAGGTGTCAGGATGCTAAAGTCCATTCACGGACATGCATACGTCTATCTCTAGATTCAGCAAACCATTCTACATGCTTCTGGCACCAAAATTGTCCTGCTAATTAAATATAAATTGAATATAAAACCATACTTAGCCATTCAATCTAAATCCGTCTTTATTGTCAGAAATGATTACTGACTCGAATCAACCATGAAAACTTTTTTTTTTTTACTTAGATGCAGGCAAAGTTTGAAGGATTTAAGGTTATTTATAATTTTAAGCTCACCTTTATATGTTTCATAAATCATGTGAGAACCAGAGTTACAACGCTAATTAAAGGAAATCTCATGAACCATGAGGGGAGGATGAACCTTCACAGCCACATCTTGATCATACCAAAAAACCAGAAACAACTGTAGCAGCTTCACACACATTGCTTCCCAGGCTCACACAACATAATAGGGCTCACATGCCTCTATAAAGCTTTTTCCATTTTCTTCTGAGTTAAAATCTAGACCCCAGTGGTAGGACTAAAATGCCTGAGCAGATAAGACAAACTGTTTCCTTAAAAAACAAGGAAGTCAAATTCTTCACAAATTCTAGATTCTTCCTGCCTCCTGGTTGGCTCAGGATTTCTCTCCCAAAGTACACGTGAGGACATAGCCTAGAAAAAATATTTTAGTACACATGGTAGATTTCATGGACCTGGCTCAAGTATTATTACACACATGCTCAAATATTTTCCACTTTTGAGGGTGCAGTATTTTTTGTGGAATAACAAGGTGAGAGAAAAGTGCAGCAGCTTTTAAAAGACACCAATTGCGAAAAATACTGAAATTAACATTCTGCAGGCCATATGGACTGGCACTGACTCCATTCAACACAAGGGTAAGGATTTTTGTTTGACTTTCTGGGATGAGAAGGAAACATGACTTTCCTGTCAGACTCCTCCTTGGGCCCTCTCCTCGGAGACCAAATAGAACAAAAAATTACTTATCATACTGTGACTAGTCAAATACATTAAGGACAAAGTTATTTTAATAGCCTGTAATTAAGCATTCCAATGGAATTAAATACGATAATTACCTGCTGCACAAGAATCTGCCAGGATTCATGTTTCCACATAAGATGGTAACAAAAAAAAGATTTTACTCACATACGAATATGAATGCAGAAAATTGATGTCTATAATTCATGTTCACGTGCATACTATGTTAACTTTAATTCCGTATGTTATCACATGTTTTAAATTGGAAACTTAAGCCGGTTGTTTAAAGTGGCTAATTCAGGATCTGTTATACAACGGACACAAGATGGGAATCTCTGAATAATCACTTCGGGTTTTATACTGGTTCACTGTGTGCCTCTAGGCAAGTACCTTAAACCAGGGTTTTTTTTTAAAACACAGCACGTGATTTTGGATGCTCAATTTGAAATACCTTAAGCTCAATTTCTCCAAAGTTGTAACTATGAATAGTTTCAATTACAGCCAGCCAGAGCTTAACATAATAAGCTAGAAGCGCAAAACAGGCAGCCAGTACTGAGAGAAATGTTTAAAAATAACCTTAATTCTTAAGATTACTAAGACAAAGAAATGAATGTTTTCCTACAGTTGAACATCTCAGGTGAGAAAGTATTCTCACCAAAAGTTGTAGGGATCACAGGACTTCAATGAACTTCTGAGAATTTAGTAGTGAATTTAGTACTTTAGGTGCTGGTGTTTGCTGCAGGCACTTTTCAGCTGTTCACCAACCAGCTGTTGAACAGCAGCTTATGCCAAGAGAAACCATCTCTCTTTCCCTGTTAGGCTGCTGGAAGGCAGGAACCACAGCAGCTATCCTGAGTTGTATTCCTGGAGGAACATGCATCAGACAGATGGAGTTTTAGCTGCATCCTCCATTCCCAAACTCAAAGAATTAGCTGTCACAACTGAGATCATATAAAATGAGTGGTAGTTGCACAAGACTTCACTCAGACTTGTTTTTTTTCTTCCTAGCTGCATCTATATGATTTCACATGTCCAAAACCTTAAAAAATAATAATAAAAATCCTTTCACATTAACAGCTGTGATTTCAGATCGATGAATAGAACAACTTACTTGTTATCAAATTTAAAAATAGTTTGGGTTATTTTTTTTTGTTTTACCTGAATTGGAAATTTTTCCATTGTCAGCTGTTCCTGCATTTCCTGGAGCAACAAACACATGTTTTACGTGTGAGGACTGGGCCACCTTCCAAGCCAGCGCATGCTCTCTCCCTCCACTGCCAATCACAAGCACTTGATCAGCCATTAGTCTGCATAAAACCAGAACACAAACAAAACAGCCAGATTTAGGTGAGTGAGGTTAGGAAAGCAAGAGTTTTACAGACCGTGGTTTTGAGTGCTGGGTGCAATGCAACTCACAACAGAGGTGAATGTCACTTTGTTTCAGGCAACAATATTTCTATTAGGGATTTGTTGGTTAAAAAGAATAAATGAGAGATATGTACATGAAAATGGATAACTGACTTAATCAGATGTCATATAAACTAGATGTCAAAGACTGAATCACTCCAGAACACAGAAGCAACCCGCAGGGTGATCCATCCTGGTTTTCCTTTAGCCAGATTGGCAACTGCTCCAAACTACACAGAAGTCTGCCATACAGGAAAAACCCTTAAGAGGGACCAGGCTGTGATTTGCAACCTACAGAAATTCCTGAAAAATCCAAGCCTGTGAAGGGCAAAGCCGTTTTGATGAACTGATTGTACGAACACAGTATTACACTGTTTGGGAGCTGAATGGGACCACTCAAGACTTTTTAGAGGTTATACTTGGAAGAGCTCTAAATACATCAGGAAAAGGAAAGGGGAAGAGCAATGAGACAGGGAAATCAACTCCCAGCTCTGGCTTTCCTTAGGAGAGAACAACCACGAGGCAAACAACAGGGAAGACCAGGTGTCATTCACAAAGGAGCTCGCTCTGACAAGGTTCTGCAGGACATCTACTCCTCTCTCCCATTCTGCTGAATTTGACTGAAACACAGTAATGCTTTCTTGGCCTGCGGAAAGCAGGTGTACGAACAAAGGCTGCAATTTCATTACAATTTTAAACTGTTCAACACTTTTTCAGGAGTTTGAAAACAAAATGGTCACAAAAATTAAATGAACTTTCTCAGTTCTGCCATCCCTATGGCATTACGTGTGCATGTACACATAACTTACACATATTGGATTAACATCAATATTACTCTTTTTTTTTGAGCAGCTTTGAAAGTTACCCTTTGCTTTTCAAGATACATTTACTTCTATGTGTATTCTCTACATGTTTATTGATGTACATCACCTCAGAATCACCATCCCAACAATGATACCACACAACTAGCATGGGAATAGAACACTGAAAAATTCCACTGGAATTCAGAAAATAGTAAATAAAGAAATAAAGTAAGTACATAATTTAAAAAATAAGTACATATGTCTTTATTTGGAGTGCCTTGAAAAGCAAAGGCTAGCCTCCTACGCTATTCAAAGAATTAGCTGTTACAGTCCCATTAGTCCAGCCATATATAAATTACATACACAAACAATGCTACTGCGCTGGTTAAAGCGAGAGTTTTATTCACAGAAGTCAAATGGTTCCTGAAGAAGTTATTCAGCAGAGCAAAAAGCGAGCAGCTACAAACTGGCAGGTGGTCCTAAGCCCAAATGCAGCATGCATTACTTTCATAAAACAATCTGAAAGCTTTAAATCATAACATGATTTAAAAGCCAATCATATGTTATGAAAAATCAGTCTAAACCTATACAAAATGGCTTAAAGCATTTGAAGTAATGTGTCCCTTTGCTGCATGAATCCCCCCCACCTTCATCTGGGGGAGGAACACAGCCCAGATAAGAGTTTCAGTCAAAAGGAACAACCAGTCTCCCTGTTGTAATCCTGGTGCATGTAACACGCAACCCTTGGTCGCTCCCTGTGCCTCTTCCATTAAGCAGCTGGTCATTGACCTGCGCTTGTCAATGTGTACCGTGCTTCCCAAGGCGAGCTCAGAGAAAAACCCCAGTGCAGCTGGAAGACACACAGGTGACAGCTTCGTTTCCAAGGGCAGCAAAAAGTCAGAACAGTCAGCACTCCTCTGCGGTCCCCTCCTTTGCAGGAGGACAAGAGAGGATGACTAGCAAAAAGCACATCTTAAAAGAAAAGAACCCAACAGGTTTGTAAGGGAAAAGCAAAAAGACATGACAGAAAGCAGACTTTCAGCCAACTGATAAGGCAGGGGGGTGCACCTCTCCCACACATTGGCGGCTACAGCTTGACTTGAATAAAGCTGCTCCGAAAGCTCTGACCCTGGAGAAACCCATCCTTCCCGAGGACCTCGACTACACAGGAAATGGCTTCTGCTCTCAGGGCACTACGCGATGCCTGTGGTGAGCCTGATTTTTAAATCCAAGTCCTCTGTAAGAAACTTTAGGCAGGAAGAGCCCACACATGTTTTAGAAGGTATTCCTATGCCATTTGCTAAAGTATTTTAATCCATTAAGGAAGGAATTATTTGTTCAGAGAGTGATACTTTTAGGCAAAACATTCGGTCAGGATAAAGACAAGATAAACATGAATAGAATGATAAAACAGAATACTAACACTGAATTGTTCACTATGAACTAAAGACACTAGAGTTAAAACTTAATTATAGTTTCAGGTGAGGGCAGACCAATAGTTTTCTATCACTGGTGTTTGATAAAATATATATGTTGCAGAGATGTTTTAATTACAAAACTCCAGGATTACTTACAACAAAAAAAAACATGTTGGGGTAAAAATTATCAGTTATGATATACATACTTGGGATGTCAAGTTACGCTAAACCTCTTTTATATTACAATTCAAGCAAAAAGAAAAGATCAAAGGGGCTGGCTACAACAAAGGGATGAATTTAGATAAAGACAGTTACCGAGGACAAACAAATGCAATATAAAAGAATAAACATTTATCATGTAGCAGGCGGCTATCTCCTAAACTAAATTTAAATCAAACAAGCATGTTTCCAGTGCTGTCCCCAGACAGTGATCATTAAATAATAATTTTTAAGGCCAATTTTATCAATAATAAGTTGAACTATACACATTACAGCATTTTCTTACAAGTACCTCAGAACTGAGTGCAGAGATTCAAACGCAGAGGACATACTTACTCTATCCTACGAGACGCCAGGCTGAGGAAAGTAGTACTCAAGAGTTCGGACACACAAAGAGAAAGGAGTTAAACAGCCTCCAGTTCAAATATAGTACCCCTGTCCCAACATTACCACCCCATTGACGACACTGGACGACTAGCCAATGAACAGAATAGTCCAGCCATTCCACCTGGGGAGAGGGGACAGAAACTCTCACCCAAATCGAGGAGTGAGGAGCAAAAACTTGGCAGAGCAGGAGCCGATCGTGTTGTTTCTAAACACGCAAAATAAATTCTGTCCCATCCTGGGTATTTTTTGCAGTTAAAAACTGTTTACTAATCAGATGGTAAACATTCTCTTTTTATCTAAAAATGAGGCTACAGGTTTTTGCTATGCATAAAAATGAGGCCATGCATAGTCCTATGCATATCAACAGCATGTAAGAAAAAGGTGCACAATGCACATTGACACTCCGTTAAGCCTACTACTTAAAAATACTACAAGGATAGGCTTGAAGATCCAGTGACACTGTTGCCAGTTAAAGTAACTCACCATGCCGGCGACTCAGTCAAATAATCACTTCCTTTTTGCCCCAAAAGTAACATATCCTAATACTACTGTCAGCTGAAAAAAAAATAATAACATACAGCATAAAGTTTTATATGGGAGCACGTAAAGAAGCTGTATATCATATATTCAAATAAAATTTAACCATTTTATAACAAAATGTGAGTAAAAAATGAGTTTTGAGTCATTTGTTTTGAAACTCAGTATCACTTGTGTATCTCACAAGTGGTACCCTGGCAACTTTTATTTAGGGATGTAGCTCGAGGAGAACTTCTGGTGGCAATCCCGGTTTAGGAGGCTCAAATCTAACAGTTGAAGCCTTTCTTTTTCACACTGTGATAAAAAGATGCCAGGTAGGCCCTCTGCTGCCCAGCAATATCTTACATTAAAAATGAAAATTCCAAGAGACAGCATTTCTTTTATTTTGTCAGTAAACCAGGAGTCAAAAATTTGTTCTCAAAGGGCTAAAAGTAATTTACAAGGTAGGTATTTCTTCTGTGAGGATTATATGCACTCAGGTTTTTCTGGAAGCAATACGTAAAACCCTTGAACTCCAAAAAGATTCCAAAACATGATACGTAATTATCTTAAGCAACCATTTCCTGCTATTGTAAAGAAGGAAGATATGTTTGTTTAAAAGGTGCTTTAAAATAAAGACAGGTGACATTTCAGGCAAGAGTCTATTACTAGGTCCTTATAAGAAATAAAAACAGGAAAGCAGAAACAAGCTAATCACTCCACGTATCCAAGAGGAGAGGACACAGGGCTAGAGTGAAGAGAAGTCCATTTCCAGAGCCTATCCCTGAGGTTGCCAGTAGTAAGTTAGCAAGGACGAGCATCAGCCTAGGGACCTTCATCCTCCACAAAAGGTAGGGCTCACCAAGAAGCTGGGCAACTCTTCCACTAGGTCAGGGCCTGTGGAGCAGAGAAAATAACGTGAGGGAGGCAAAACCAACAGTGTCTGATGGCTTTCTCCATCTTGACTCCTCCATAAGGCACGGTGAGATTTCAAATACAGATAGAAGTGAAACGAGGTTACTAACTTGGTTGCTGCCCCTCCCCTATCAACAGGGAAGGGACAGGAGCCATTGACTCTTCCTTGAACTGAGCCTGTGCACAGACTTGGGGGTTAAACTGAGCTCTTTGGTAATATTTATGAAGGTAACTATATAAGGAAACGTAAACTCCTTAAGCAATTTCTTCCCAAGTTTCAGTTTCGTATCAGAAGTGTGTGGTGCAAGTTGCCCAAATATTTTATCTCAACTAGGTGGAGTCTCGTAATAAGGCACTGCCTTATTACCTCACCCCTAACTAAAGCAGTAAAAAGGTGCAATCAAAATAAGATCTATGCAATATAGCACCAACAGTAAAGGCCATGACTGGTGGCAGCTCACTGCTTCAGACACTTTTTTTTTTTTTTTTTTTTTGAGTTAAGCTCCAATGCTGCTAGCTTTCCCTGTGCGCCTTGATTGAGGACACGTGACATCTAACCTGGGTGGAGCGTGTTTTGCTTTGGTGAGCCAAATAACACCAAATCTCGAAAACCTGTGTGGAAAAGGTGCCACAAAACAAAGTAGTTTAAAAAGATACTTTTTAGTGTCTTAGTTTCAACAAAATCTGAGCTGAGGGTGGAGTGTCATCATAATACTTAGATATATTTAAAATGTTGCACTGTGCAGCCTCCAAAGTGCTTCAGCCCTCCACTAAAAGGTATTTGCTGTTCAAGCATGTTTACAGTCTGCTGTGAAAATTTACACAGGCATTGATGCTGGACCCATTCATACACCTTGTTGTCATTGAAAGGGGATGTTGTGAACCCAGACACACTTTCTCCTTCCCACTGGCTCCAGTGCTCACCTGAGTATAGTCAATTCACTGGGATTTCATAAAACTGACCTGAGCAAAAAAAAATCCCAACTCAAAACAGATTTCTGTAAGCTGAACTGGCTTAAAGTGCAATCAGCCAAGGTCTAGAGACACTAACAGCGAATGGATGGGACAACAGAGCTGAGCTGAAGAACTCAAGGACAAGACGTGCCTTTCAGGCAGCAGCAATCTCCTCTTACCACTGCACGCGTTACATCTAACCTTAGCTGCAGCCTATTTAAAAGCTGCGATACCTTAGTATCCCAACACTGGGATTCAGGAAACCTGATGCAGACATTCAAGTTTCTTTATACAAAAGGTATGGTTCTTGCCCAGAGCACCTTAACTCCTACCTCTCCTAGAGCTGAGGCTACAAAATGGCCCAGCAATGACAGCATTTACCCCAAACACAAAGAAACCAAGCCCAGCGTCAACGAGAAGGTTCAATCCCACACCTCCCAGTCCCTGGAGAAAAGCTCTTGTCATTTGGCTTTGGACTAAAGGAGAAGGTTAATTCTTCCTCTCAAAGCTAGGCAGGAGAAGGAAAAGAAATGAAGACATGGACAAAGCGAGAACACAAAATTGGGAAGGCTGTGCAATTCAGCTGCGTTCCCACCAACTGCAGTAGTAGTTTCTAGCCCTAGCAGTCAGGACCATTTATGTGGTTTTTTTTCATAGACCTGTAATGGGATAAAATATTGAAAGAACTGCTTGGAGAAGAAGTCAAAACCTAGGACTTCCTCCTCCTAACTTCAACAGCTAGGCTGCTGCCGTACTCCCTCCCAGGAACCTGTCATCCTTCACTTGGCTTCTGAACTCGCCAGCAGCCATAGCGCATGGACCCAAACCCCCTCAGGCTGAACCCTGCTCTTCTGCTTTCTGAATTAATGCTCCAATCAGCTGGCTGAGCCATTCCTTAAGAGCCCACTTCACGTTATGACTGCGCACAGATCTCGGTACGCAGGAGGTGAGCTCTGACCTGGCCTTCGCGGTGAACCTCTGCCAACTGCTGGATCCCGTTCAAGCTCGGAGACCAACCGGAGGCTGAAACGCCCAAGATGCAGGTTCACCCGCTGGTGTTTCACAACTGGCTCGTGCTGCCCTTTGCTGATGCACAGTGTCCCGTTGGTCCCACCAACTTCACCTCCGCTCTCTCCTTCCCTCTGACACCCATGTGTGTCAAGCGTGCGCAGCCACTTGAATCAGGCAGCCAATAATGCTGGAAAACTGCAACAGTAACCAATGCAGAAAAGTAGATAAATATGTATACATATATATATGCACACAAAAAGGAAATACTTTTCTGCTAGTTCAGTGAGCTAAACTAACTCACTGAGGCATGAAGCCATCACCACAGCCAGTACAAGGGAAGCAGCAGAAGGCAGCAGGCAGAGGGTGAATAGAGCTGGTTTTGCTGGAGCAAACTGCTGCTCAGCCCAGCTGTCCTGGACACGGCACCATCACATCATCTGGACCGACTGAGACCATCATGCAACTGGCGGCAAACGCTGCTTTGCCATTCACCTTCTCACTCAACCGCTCGTTCCCACCTCTTGCCTCAGCCTGTTTATGGTCACAGGGCGAGTTGGATCAGAGAATCAAACGAGGGCTGGGGAGAGGAAAGAGACTCCTGTCTCTTCACGTTTTTTTCCTATATGCATCAGTTTCCTGAGGGAATTCACCATATTAACTGTGCAGGCAGCTCTGCTGGTGCAACGTGAGGTGCAGAAACAAACAGCCATGGCACCTAAACTGGCAAAAGAGCCAAAATATGACGATGGAACTGCAAGTTTAGGCTAGGGCAGCATTACACTTATCCTGAAGGAAAACAGCACAGCCTTAGAGAACTTTTAATTTCCTCAGCTTTTAATATTGTTGCTCAAGAGTTGCTTAAGGAGTTCAGAGGCCTCCAGAGTCAGGTGGCAATTATGGTTTTTAGTTATAGCTTGGGTTTAAATAAGCTGCTTTTGCTCATGTGTTTTATTTAGGACTAATTCCTGCCTCTCACCTGGCCATATAGTGTGGTGCATCAGACAGCTTTATAAAACCAAAAAAAAAAAGCAAAGTAATTACTGTCTGCACTTCAGCCCTGAAGGCTCAAATCAGAGCTGAGAATAAAACAGATGTCTTTCATGGCCTGAACTGAGAATCCGCAAGGCAGCATCTTGCCTCCTAGTGTGATCCTCTAAACGGCTGGATTGTGTGTTTCCTAGGCAAAATTCAAGTTTCACTGCTAAAAATAAATGGACCTTAAAAAATTTTATCGCCCTCCTCAAAGTACTAAATTTTGACACGCCAGGCTCCATGTAGGAAGCTGGAAGTGCTCAGTGTCTTTCACCATCAAAGCCTCAGCAGAAGCTACGCGGAGAGAATCAGAATGAACGAGGTGGGGAGAAATGTCCTTTCTGTGTTACTATTTCAGTTATACACACCGCATAGTGAAATGAGTATTAACTCTGCTCGTTAATTTCGAGTATCCACTGGATAGATTTTTTTTAAAAAAAGTAATATAAAGAGGGCTAATGTTAAAATTGGTAAGCCCCAAACTTTGCAACCAGCTGGGAAAGAATCAAGAGAGTCAAAGTCCGAAACAAAAGAGCTTAGAAGTTTAATATTTACTTCAAAGCAAATATTTCACCACTTCTTTAAAGCCAAACCTAGCAGAGAAAAAAAAAAAGCACCCCACGCAAACAAACGTAGAAATAAAAGCCGTGCGCGTTTTGAAATACTTTAAAGCGCAGTACGTTCAAAAACGCTACACACCAAGCTCCCCAAAAGTGAATCTGGGCAGGAGACACGCAGATAAAACAAATACACAAACGAACAAGCCGTTAGCAACCAGGTCTCCTGGCGCCTCTCCATGGCCAGGGGCCGAGCAGGAGCCCCGCGGGTTTCAGGTGAGGTCTGGGTACAGCAGGGCCCGCAGCGAGCCGGCGGGCCGCCCCGCCATTTTACCGCGTTTGCAGCGGGCAGCACATGGCCCCGCCGCCGCCGCCGCCGCTTCGCCTCTCCCGCGCCGCCGCTGAACATCCCGGCCGCAGGAGGCTGGCCACGGGCAGCGACAGCGGGACGGAGCGGCCCGCGGAGCGCCCCCTTCTCCAGCGCGAAAGAAAAACTTACTTTCCTTCCGGAGGATTTTAAGGAGCGGGAAGACATGCTCCGCCGCGCCGCCGAAACTACAGTACCCAGCGGGCACCGCGGGGGCTGCAGGCCGGGAAAGCGGGGCGGGCGGGAAGGAAGGAGGGAGGGAAAGAAGGGTCATCAACGGCTGAGCTTGGCGACCGGCTAATTGGCTTTTGCCGGCAAATTCTTCAAGTCTAGAAATATCTTCCGCTCGGTGCGGCTGCTGCCTGCGCGGCGTGCTGAGCTGAGCTGAGCTGGGCTGGGACGGGACGGGACGGGACGGGACGGTGCTAGAGCCGGCCGAAAAAAAACCTTCCCTGTGTGTAGGTTATTGTTTGAGCTTTATCTAGGAAGTAGAGTATCGCTCTTGAGTGTAAAGGTGACAATTTATGAAGTTGGCTGGACAGGGTTGTTGAAAGATTGGTTTTGTTTCTATGCCCTCTGAGGGGGAACGCTCCTGTGTATCTTTAAGCACTGGGTAGCAGCAGCTCCTTAGTTTCGTACCACACTGAACTTTCTACTTTATGAAACCAAAGAGTATTGGGCAACATTTCATCGAATTTAACATTAAAATTTTGCAACAGTACTGTTAATGAGAACAGATTTGATCCACAGTTTTGCTTCTCCCCACCCCAAGAGCTACAATGTGAAACCCTCACTGTTCTTTGTAAATTAGCTTATGAAATGCAAGTTTAATAAACATTGTTTGTGTATTTAAACACACCTTTGACTCATGCTTTAAAAGGGAACAGTCACATGAATAAATGCTCTAATTGCAGCAGAACTAGTAAAGTTAGCGAAGCCCCATAATACTATGTTTACAATTTGAACACTAAATGTATCAGCAGCAATCACTGTTATTGACAAGGTGAAAGTAAAATATTTCATTTAATATGAAAACTGCGTAACGCCTAACTGGTGTTTAACTAAAGGGTTGTGGTTTTTTACAGCAGAGATGAGAAGGGAGAGCAGGAATAGTTATTTTCCTGTGAAGCTGTGGATCCTCACTTCTACAAATAGTGATTTTTGTAGTTATTACTTTGTCTGTGTTCAGTTTTAGGGAACCAGAGCGAAATACGCAGAAAGCACTAAAATCCTGCCCTGGTTTTTTTTTAGTACCTTTCTTCATGATTTTCCTTACACATGGAGGCCTACAGTGGTAGGGACATGAGTGTAGTGAAGCTACTTTGAATGAATTATCTGCAGTTGAAAAGGGTCCTTTCCAAAGGGCAGGTCCATGACGCAGATTCTGCCTGCATCAGAGGTGTGATCCCTGCCTGGAACAGCTTGCTCTCTGAAGCCCCTAACACAGCCTAATTTATGCCAGTCAAACCTGCTGTTTTCTTGAGTACAGCTGGGTTTTGGTGGTTTTTGTTTTGTTTCATTTTTTTTCGAAGAGGTAAGTCACAACTATATCGTGCTGAAAGCCTTTGCAGCTTTGTTGTTGCGGCAAGTCCCCTACCAGCAACCTTAGACCTATGTAGAGTATCACTACTTGTATTTGGGTAAAAGCATGCCTGGTCTAGACAAGGCCATTTGCATCAGGGGAATCTAAATATGTCTGAAATTGTTCAAGTGAAACATTTCAATCTTTTGCTCATTGAATACCAGAAATTAGATACAGTTTTCTACTGTTAAAGATCAAAATATATCAGTGCTAGCACGGTGTGAAAGGTACGGGTTATTTGTAAAAGGGCTTCTTAAATATAACTGCTTTCTATTATAATGTAATAAATCTACTGTGACATAAAAGTAAGCAAATTGGTCCAAGTATCAAATCCATTTTTTTTTTCAGAGTTAATATTAAAGCAGACGCCCTTTCAGCAGTACACAGTAAGTAACAATGCTGCTTTTAAAGGGCCTTGCAAGTGATTATTAAGCCACGTTGAACTTGAGGCTGATGTTGCAAATAAAGACCCCAGCAGCAATTAAATAGTTATACCTAGATTTGGAGGTATATTAAATTTATTTCAGGTCAACTAACCCCCCCTAAGTTAGTACTTCACGACACCAGGAGAAACTGTATAGGGAGAGAGTCTTCCAGCTGTAGGATTTTTCTGGTTTACAGGATGGAGGATGACAAAGTTGTATTTGTACACACACACACTTGGAATCGGGTTTGGCGCAGCATGAGGGGTACCCTCAGGGCGGCCGTACTCGGGAGAAATTGATTTTGGTGTGTTTCAGCGAAACACCTGGCAGAAGGACATGCCTTTGCAGGGGGGCTGAGGCCGGGGCCGGCTTTCACTCCGGTGTCATTTATTCAGTCACGGCGGCGTTTTTCCTCCTCGTTTCTTTGTTCCTTTAATTTCCCCCCCGTCTCGCGGGGCGCCCGCCCGCCCGGCCCCGCAGACAGCCCCCGGAACACATGTGCGTGTCACAGCGGGCTGCCCGCTCTGCCGGCGGAGGGGGAGGGCGCCTTTCGCATGGAGCCGCTGGCTGAGCGAGGGCAGCGCGGCGCGCCGCGGCGCCGGGGCCCTGTGATGCGGCAGCACTCGTGTGCGGGCAGGCCCCCTGCTAGGCGCTGCCGGCGCTCGGCACACGGCGCGGCGGAGACGCGGGGCCTGGCCCCGCTCCATGGAGACCAATGGCATCGCTCCCGCCCACCGCCGCCGACCCCGATCCCGCCGGCACGCACGGCAGCACGCTTCAGCCCACCATGGCCCCGCCGCCGCCGCCGCCGCCGCTCCGGCCCTCGCCGAGGTGAGTGCCGGCCGCCGGGCTTCTCCGTGGAGGCCCGGACGGCTCCGGGCCCCGGTGGCCGCCGAGGACGGCCGCGATCGCGGCGGGGGAAGAGCAGGGGGAAGGGCGGGTCGGTGTGCGCGTCGGGGGGAACCGGACGGGGACAGGGCCGCGGGGACCGGCGGTCACCGACCACCACGGTGCCCTCCACCGACCCCCTCTTCTCCCCCTGCCCGGTCTCCCCGCGGCTCAGGCGCAGCTTTTCAGCGTACGGGGCGCGAGAGGGGCCGAGAACGTGCGGCGACGGGGGGGGAGGGGGGGGGGCATCGGTGTGGGGCAGAACGGCAGTTAACGGTTTCATCCGGGGGGGGGGGGCGGGGGCAGGGGGGGCCCACCGGGGGTTTGCCGGTCGCGGGGGGTGTGGGGGGGCGACGGGAGGCGCGCCGGCGCCGGCTCGTAGGCGCTTGGCCGGTGGGGTGAGGAGGGCGGGGGAGCTGGGGGTGAGTGCAACAACATGGCGGCGCGGCGCGCTCCGGCGGGGGGAGGGGGAACGGCGAACTTCTCCGAGACACGAGACATTCCCTCCCCCCCCACGCCGGAAGCCAGGCGGGCCTGGCTCTCTATGGCTTCTGCTCAGCGCTAGAGCGGCCGTCCGGAGGCTCGCGTTCTCCCTCCCCCCACACACGTCACCGTTAGAGGGCAGCCAATCGCGAGAGGGCGTATAGCGAGGACGTCAGCAAGGGCTCTCGGCCTCTAGTTGTAGCGGTGCCTTGTGGGATATCGGAGGCCTCGCGTCTCGGCAGGAAGGAAAGCGGAGCGCGGGGCGGGGGGGGGGGAGGCCGGTGCGGTGAGGTGAGGCTGTCATGGCGAGTAATATCGAGGAGATCTTTCGGTCCTTCGTGGTTAGCAAATTCCGGGAGATCCAGGAAGAGCAGCAGCAGCACGGCGGGTAACGAGCCTGTCTGGGGCGGCGGGGGAGGCGGCGCAGCCGGGGCCTAGCGCGCGGGGAGGGGGGGGGGAGGGGGAGGGGTGTGCTGGAGCGGGACGGAGGGCGATGGGCCGGGGCCCGGGGCTCCTGGGGGTCGTTCCGGCGTGAGCACGGCGGGGCCCGGGGGCTCGCGTCCTTGCGAGTGCCTTTAGCGGAAAAACGGCGGGGGGGAGAATGGGGGGGAGGGGAGGGAATGTGCGTGTGTTGTGGGGGGAGGGGCGAGCGGACGCACGCGTTGGCCGCTGGCGAGCGCACCCTCGTTTCCACTCACGGGTTTTCGGTGTTGGTCTCGTGTGCCGGGGCAGGAGGGGAAGGGGCGAGCGTCTGTGCTGTGTGTCTTACCGATCTCCCTATATGTGAGCTCGCCCAGTTTTCCCCAACCTTGTCTCGCAAAGTAAGCAAAATCTGCTGGAGAAGAGTGAGCGACGGGTTTTTGTTTTGTGAGGGGAGCCCTGTACAAATTCTTACATAAAGCACGGGGGCTATGGCACATTGGAGAACGTGTTTTCCTCCCTTATGTCTGATATTCAGTTGTCACAACGTGTTCTGTTGTGAAAAAGTGTAAATTAATCAAAAGGTAGATGTTTCACCAAAAATATAGCTTCTCAGGAAGCTAAAGTACTGTATTGAAGGGTTGAGTATTATAAATGCTTATTAATTAAAAATGAAAAGGTCAAAAAAGGCTCAAAATTGCTTCTATTATCTTGATATTTTTTTGGTTAGTGGAAAGGTAGAAGGCCAGCCCAATGGTGACACAGTCCCAGCTGAGCAAGCCAACCCTTCAGATGACACTGTTGCTGGTGCTGGGAGTCGTCAGAATGATCAGATAGTGCAGAAAATAGAGGAAGTGCTCTCTGGAGCCCTTGATACAGAGCTGCAGTGCAAATCAGGTAAATGAAAACACATTTGGCAATATGTTTTTGTTTAAGAAGATTGTCATAGTGCTTAAAATGGAATCAGTTTTACAGAGATGAAAAGTACTTTTCAGTACTGCTCCTCTCACTGAGCTTTATCTGAGAAGTTGTAGTTAATTGTAATGTTCGTTAAGTAATTTTTTTGTCTGCTGTGATTTACAACCATAGATGGACAGAGAAATACGTAATTTAAAAACTGAACCTGGTTATTAAATGAAAGCATTACTTAGTGTGCAAAAAAGTTATTTTTCTTTTCTCTCCGTTACACTAATGCTAAAACGTATAAATACCCATATATATTTATAATTGTGCTTTATTTTTGTATATACATACTCAGGGTCTCAATCAGCAGTTCTTACTAACAAACCTGGTACTGAGGGATAGAAGCATTGTTTGTTGTGCTGTTTTGGATTGGTTTACAAGATTATTTCTAAAAATCATTTATTAGAATTCGGAACTGTATGATTAACTGTTTTTGTCAGAATAATATGCTTGTTGTTTTAAAATGACTAATGCACTTATCCTTAAAATGTAGATACTCAGATTGCAATCTTCCAAAGGTTAAGAAATTTTTATGGACCAATCTTACAACTTCAATAAATTACTGGATTTATTATGTCAAAAAGTTGCATATGAGTATCCCTTCTCATGGGACTAGTCCTTTCTGTAAATTTCTGAATTGGAAGAGTTAGTGAGATGAAGGCTCTGTTTATTGCATTTCTAATTTTTTGGAGTTGAAACATAGGTGACTGCTATGTACTTGGTAAGTATAGTTCCAGAGTGATTATTTTTTTCTTTAAGAGGCAGTGTAGAAAGTTGTTTATTTCAGAGATTCTGTTTGCCAGGTTTTGGAATTGCTTTTTCTTTCTTTTATGCACAGTGGCTTGTTTACCTTGAGTGTTTTCAACAGTCTTCCACTTATGCTATATAAACAGCACTTAGGCTGGCATCTGTGGGGTGTGGTGGTTTTTTTTTTTTTTTGTTGGTTGGTTGGTTGTTGTTGTTCTGTGTGGAAGAATGAGGCAAGCTAACATGGTAATAAATAAATGAGATCTATTAACCAGGAAGTTAATAAACTTAACCTAGGGTAAACATTCGCACTGTCCATATCAGGAAAGGAGTTAAGACCATTGTTGGACAACAGAGATTATCTGAAAATGCTGTGTAGGAAAGGTTGTTTGACTCTGCCTCATTGTCCTCTTTCATTGCATTCACAACAGTGTTGGTGGAACACTATTTTTCGTTAAGCTGTTTATTTTGTGAAAATATGTGTGCTTAAAACCACCCGAGATACTTGTTTACGGAATGCTAAGTCAGGTTCATTTAATGGTATTGCATTTATCAACAGTTTTTGAATGATTTTGCATTGTTTACTTGAAAGATATGCTTTGTAATCACAGCCAGATTGTAATTGGAGAATCTATATTGCTGCACTGGCCGGTATAATATAATCATTGAAGATAACATGTAGGCAGACTTGAATATATAGCTCATATTTAACAGAAATTATAAGAAGTTGCCTTTAATAGAAGTGCCTTTCTCATGAAAACATGGCACTAGATACAGAGAAGGGTCAGAACCTAACACAGGTTGAATGCAGGGGAAAATGAGGTATAGAATTAAAAGAAGGTGATCAAACCCTCCAGTTTTCCTCTTTCTCCTTGCCCCGCTGCCTCTCCCCAATTGCTTGTCTCTGCAGTCACCTGAATTTATTAATTACTTTTGTGTTTTGAAGCAAAAGCTCTCTTAGGTACTTGCAGGTTTGCAGTTGCTTGTGGCAGCTGCAGTCCAGTCTGAGCAGCTGGTTGCCTGCGGTGCCTTCAAGCTTGTTTGGATTAGGGAAGAGATTCTGTTTCCTCAGATTTGTTTGAAGACTTAGTCAGTGAGCAACTTAATCAGTAAATATGCTTAGATGATTTCTAACACAACTGGTCATACTGTGCTTAAATATGCTTAGATGATTTCTAACACACTGGTCATACTGGGCTTACTCACAAAGTAAAGCATAGTAAGGGGTAATGGGCTGGCAGCATGTTATATAGTAAGCACACACCGCTTAGATAATTTGCCTGGAAAATGGGGGTTCTTGTTTTACTTCCATGTGCAGCTTGATGTAGTTTAGAAGCACATCCCCAGCTTCCTGGAAGAATGCCCAGTTGAATATAGGTGGAAGTATATCCAACCAATTCTTGGAAAGAGTCACGTTTCCACTGGAACTGTGTTGCTGACCAGAAGATATGGTTACCTTCTTGAAAGAAGAATTATTTATTTTTACTTAAAGTGACTCCTGAGAGGAAGGGTAAGAGGGTTGAAAAGGGAATGAGAGCTATTTGTGTATGGTGCTTTGGTGAAGAAGGCATGGGTTTCAAGTTTAGATTTTTTGTATCTCTGTCCATGTACTTGGTCATTAGTCTAAAAGAATTTTAAAAATGTAATTTCAGTAACATTTACAAGGAAAATATCATTTTTTCTAGATGTAGACAAAAATACTGTGAAAAATAGTACTAAGTCTACAAAAAGAAGCTCTACTGCTGAAGATGAAATTCCTAGGAAAAAATCAAAGAAGAACAAGAAACACAAAAGCAAGAAGAAGAAGAAAAAGAAGAAGAAAAAGGAAGAAAGAGAAAAGCATAAAAAACAGCCAAAGGAGTCAAAGTTGAGTGCGCGTCATGCTGAACGTGCAGACTTGCAGCCTGCTTCTCTCTTGATGCCAGAGAAATCAAGCTCCAAATTGAGTGTGCAGCATGGAGGATTTGGAGATGCAAATCTGGCTGTCCACATGCAGTCAGAAGAACTGTGCTTAAAAGCCAGTGAGGAGCTTGATAGACAAGCTTTAGGACTTGTTTCTCATTCAAGAACTGATTCTCAGCAATCTGTGGAAAGTCTTGGAAGTGAGAAGGGGACTTTGTGTGCAACAAATCCTCCGGTTAATTTAGAAAGCAACCAATCTGATATCCAAGAAAATGTTAGTATCACTCAAACTAAAATTTGCACTAGAGAAGAACAAATTCAACAGTCTCGTGAAAATATTTATCCTGTAGCTATTAATGCAAGTGAAAAGAGTGTTCTTGTCGATACTGGAAATGATACTTCAACTAGCATCCCATCTGGAGTTGCTAGTAAATCTGAAATTCAGAAAGATTCGGCAGCAACTCTAGCTTCAGGGGTAGTGGAAGCACTAAAAGGTTCAGAAGTTATTCTGAAATCTAAAGGCACTGAGGAAGTAAAAGCTTTAGATACTGCTCTTGAGTCTGAGACCACAGAGGTGTTGAAGTATTCAGAAGCATCTCTACAGTCTGTGGCACAGGGAGGAGTAAAACAGTTAGAAGCAACTTCAGAATCTGTGTCTTTGGCAAGTGATGTGACAACAATTCCTAAATCTGCACATCAGGCAGATCTGAATACTGTGAAAGTAGCTCACATGTCTGTGGCCATGGAAGAAGTGAAAATTCCCGAAGCAACTGAAAAAATCTCTGCATATGGAAACGTGGAAAGATCTTTGGAATTAGGGGGTTGTGAGCAGAACTTAGAGCCAGCCATGAAGCCCTCAGTTATATCTGATAATTGAGAGTGACGCAGTGCAGCCCCACGGAGAGTTCAAGTGTCTTAAAGGCAGATGTATCTTTGCAACATTCTTTTAAAATATCTGCAGCGACTGGTCTGACCCAGGTTGAAATGAAAAGTGCCAAAATACCCCTGGGACCAGGAGCTGTTACAAAAGTGAAGGATATTGAACCGGCTAGAAGCTCTGTGCGCATGGAAAATGTGAAAGCTTCGGAAGAAGAAACTCTGCAACCAATTGCTGTAGTAGCACCCAAACTTTGGCAACAATCGTGGAACCTGGGGGTGTGATAGCAAAAGATGGCAAAGCAGATCGAGAGTGTGTGCAAGTTGAAGTAGTCAAAGATGTGGAAGGTACCGCTGATCCTGCAATGACACTGAATGCATCAGGAGCGCTCCTACAACCTAAAGTTTTGATGGAAACAAGAAGTGTGGATAGAACCCAGGAATCTGCACTTCCAGCAGAATTGACAGATGTGGTTGCAGAGGCGAAAGGTTTAAGAGCGGCTTTAGAACCTGTAGCAGTTGCACAGACCTTCATTCCCCGAACAACTGCAGAAATCACATGGCAGAGGGTTTTAAAGGACCACGAGCAACTGTAGAAGTTACAGCACCAACAGGAGTAAAAGGTCGAGAAACAAGTCAAGGGTGTTCTGCAACTGGAAAATACTAATGCTTCAAAAATTTCAGAGTCTACTCTCAAGACTGTAACTGTAACAGAGGTAAAGGATACAGAAGGTACTTCATTACTGAGACAACTAGAGGAGCCGAGAGAATCAAGATCTGAGAGTGACTCAAATGTGAGAGGTTTGGAAGCAACTCCTCTGTCTTTGCGGAAAGAAGATGTGAAAGGTCCAGGTTTAGCAGCCGCACTAGATTCAGCAGCGGTGTCAAAAGCTGGATTAGAAGCAGGCTCATATGCTGGTCTGCTAGTTATGAAAGTTGGATCTGTGAGACCAGTGAAAAGTTTGGAAACAAGTATAGGACCTGTAGCAGAGGCAGAAAGGAAAGATTCAGAAGCAGACCTTGACAGAGCTGGGACAGAGATGAAGACGTCTTATCACACCCGCGCATGAAGGTGTGGGAGATTTAGGAGATCCAGCGTCCGTAGGTATGGCAAGATACAAGCTTTGGAAGCAGTCTTGCAGCCTGGAACCCTTGCAGTGGCAAGGGGCTTAGGAGAAATGTGTGTTCTGAAACCAAAATGGGTAGCGAAGTCTTGGAAGCAAGTCCAGGACTTCCTGCCTTAGAAGAAAGGTCAGAAAGGGCTCCTGAATCTATGATGCGTGTGTAAGCATGGAACCAGTTAGAGAGTCTGAGGCAGTAGCAGAATGATGCATTGAAAACCACAGCAGAGAGAGAACCAAAACATGCGGAAACAGTTGCAGAACCTCTTGGTGCAAGCAAAACAAAGAGTTCCATCGTTTCACAGTCTCAGGTCATGACACATAGAAGAGTCTCACAAACTGAGATGGTAGGGGAGATAAAGGATTCTGAACTACCTGCCAGTTCTGCCACTGTGGAAGAGAGACGTTTGGACAACTTGTCAGAAGTTGAGGCAGTTGCAGAGGTAAAAGATGTGGAAGCGAGATCAAAAACTTCACACTTAACACAGATGAATTTGGAAATGGTTCTGGGATCTGAAACAAGGACACTAATGCAAGGCTTGGGAAGGACATTGGCATCTGAGCTGGTTAGAGAAACAAGGCATTCTGAAGTTGCTCCAGAAGATCCAAACAAAGCAGAGGCAAGGAGCAAAGAAGCAATACTAGAACCTGTGCAAACAGTTACGGTGCAAACTTTAGAAACAAGTTCAAATCTGCACAGGAACAAATAGGTCGTCAGAAGTAGTATCAGACGTCTTTGCCCAGAGTGGAAGAACAAACTATGTCATCGGAAATAGCGACAGAAGTGAGAAACTCGAGAGGAGCTTTGGAATCCAAGATTTCGACAGATGTGAGAACTCAGGGGCCTACTGTAGAATATATAATTGCAACAAGGAGGACAAGCACAAAAAAAATTGATCCCTCACTTATCAATTTAAAAGATTTGGAAGAAGCTTCAGAAACGGAGAAAGCAATGAAAGCAGAATATTTGGAGCCAGCATCAGAAGCTAGAGAAGTGAGCTTGTTGGAAAGTATGAAAGAGTCTGCAACAGTAGAGATGAAAGGTTCTGAAACAGTTGGAGAGCCTGAGGTACACATGGATATCCAACGTTTGGAAACTTCCCCAAAGTCCAGAAATGTGGAGGCAGTGAGTGTCTCAGAGGAGGCTTCAGAAGCTGTTCCAGAGTCTTTGCACACTGAAAAGCAAGAACATCCGCAAACACTTCCAGAAGCAAACCTGCTGCAGAATGGAAGAGTACAGAAGAGGTGCCAGAAATCTTGAGTGCTGCTGAAATGAAATCTTCTGAAGCAGTTCCAAAACCAGGAGACATGAAAGATCTTGAAACAACACTGGAACATGAAGTGGCAGCAGAAGTACCACATGCAGAAGGGGTGCAGGGTCAACAAATGGAGGATGTGAGACTTCCAGGTCAAGCTCAGGAATGCGAGATACTGGTTGAGAAGAAAGATGCAGAGCAAACTCAAGCATCTGAGCCTTTAATAGCAGAAACAGTTTTTTAGTTCTTCACATCCAGCAGATGAAAAGATTTCAGCAGGGACACCTGAATCTGAAATAATCAGAGACACAGAACAGTTGGAGGCAGCTCCAGCTCATGTGGCAGAAACAAAAGATTTGGAAACAACTCCTCTTCCTGAGACTGTTGTAGAGCTGAAAGATGCAGAAACAGCTGTGAGATCGGAGGCAGAGATAAAAGATTTGGAAGCAGCTTCAGTACCTGAGACTGTTACAGAAGCAGTTCCAGTACTTGAGGCAGAGGCAAGCCAGTCAGAAGTCGTTCCGCAGGTTGAGGCTGTCAAAGAAGCAACTCCAGAACGGGAGTCAGAGAAAAGAGATTCAGAAACATCCGATGTGCAGCCTGATGTGGCAGCACGAATGAGAGAGACTCTGATGAGACTTGAAAAAGTTATTGAAAAAAGCAGCCATAGAAGCAGTGATAAAAAACATGATGCAAAGAAACAAAAAAGGAGTCGCTCCAAGTCTCAGTCCAGGTCTAGGAAGCGGAAGAAAAAGTCAAGGTCACGTTCTACTTCCAGGCGTTTGACCTCTAAAAGAGCACGTTCCAGGAGCAGAAACTATTCAGATTCCAGAAAAAAGCATTCCAAATCTAGATCTCGATCTGTGGAAAAGAGAGAGAGGAGAGTGTCTTCCCGGAGGTCCAGGCGCAGACGTTCCAGGTCATCTGACCGTTACAGGTCTAAATCCAGATCAGCAGAAAAGAGAGGGAGCAGATTGTCCTCTGGGAGGTCCAGACGTAGACGTTCCAGGTCATCCGACCACTACAGGTCTAAATCCAGATCAGTGGAAAAGCGGCTCTCCTCCCGAAGGTCCAGACGCAGACGTTCCAGGTCATCTGACCGCTACAGATCTAAGTCCAGGTCAGTGGAAAAGCGACTGTCCTCTCGAAGATCTGGGCGCAGACGTTCCAGATCTTCTGACCGCTACAGGTCTAAGTCCAGGTCCATGGAAAAGCGACTGTCCTCCCGAAGATCTGGGCGCAGACGTTCCAGGTCATCTGACCGCTACAGATCCAAGTCCAGGTCAGTGGAAAAGCGACTGTCCTCCCGAAGATCTGGGCGCAGACGTTCCAGGTCATCTGACCGCTACAGATCCAAGTCCAGGTCAGTGGAAAAGCGACTGTCCTCCCGAAGATCTGGGCGCAGACGTTCCAGATCATCTGACCGCTACAGGTCTAAATCACGGTCACTGGAAAAGAGCAGGTTGTCCTCCTGGAGATCCCGCTACAGGCGTTCCAGGTCTTCTGACCGTTCTAAATCTAGATCCAGGTCTTCAGAAAGAAAGGAGGCAAAGAATACTCGTGGAGGTTCAGACATAGAGGGTCTGGTTCCTCTGATCGTTCGAAATCTAGGTCAAGATCTGTTGAGAAGAGAGGTCGGAAGGCATCTCTGCGCAGGTCTAAACGTCAGCGCTCGAAGTCCTCTGACCGTTACAAGTCTAGGTCCAGATCAGTAGAAAAAAGGGATCGAAAGCAATCATCACGGAAGTCTAAACGTCAGCGCTCGAAGTCCTCAGACCGTTACAAGTCTAGATCCAAATCAGTGGAAAAAAAGAAGGAGTCCTCACGAAAATCTAAGCGTCGCCGCTCCAAGTCTTCTGAACGTTACAAGTCTAGGTCTAGGTCTGTTGAAAAAAAACGCAAGGAATCTTCAAAAAATCTAAACGGAAACGTTCCAAGTCCTCTGATAGTGTTAAGTCAAGGTCCAAATCTATAGAAAAAGAGAGAGCAAGTTATCCTCAGGAAGGTGCAGTAGCAAGCATGTGGAGTCTTCTGAACCTCAGGAGTCAAGCAAATGTCTTGAAAAAGTAGGTGTTCCTGAACCTCTTTGGCAAGTGAAGGCAGCTCCTCCAAATCCTCTAATGGCCCTGTATCAGTAGCTTTATCTGCGGAAGGAATAAACGGCCCAGAGCTGCCACCAGCATCTGAAAGTGGATTTTCCGAAACTTGTGATGGTCTTGAGAAAACTCCTCATCTGTTGAAAAAACAGCAGATCTCCAGCCTTCTATGATGTCTGACCTTGATAGCTCCAAAACCCCAGATGACCTGGAATTGAGATCCATGCCTGAGGAAAAAACACAGGTTTCAGAGCTTTCTGTGACACCTGACAACGGATCAGCTGAAAAAGCAGTGGCTCTGGAGTCTTCATCATTACCTGAACTTACATACTCCACATCCAAGTCAAGATCCTCATCTGTTGAAAAAGGGGAGATGCAGAAACTTCTTCTGTAACAGAATTTCAGCTCTCCACATCCCATGAAGATGAGTCGAGATCTACCTCTCTCAAAGAAGTAGAGAGTCCACAGCCTCTTCTGACACTTGAAAGTGGATGTTCTATATCTTCTGATGATTACAAGACAATCTGCTCGTCCTCTGGAAAGATGGAGGTTCAGGGGTCTTCTCTGATGTCTGAAAGTGTACTCTCTGACTTGTCTGATGGTCATGAATTGAGACATATCCCCGTTGAAAAAACAGCGCTTCAGAAGTTTTTGCAAGTACCTGAAAGTGAATCTTCCAAGTTGGCTGACAGCCCTGAGTCAAGATCACTATCTTTTGGAACAACAGAGTCTCAAAAATCTTTTCCAGCACCTGAAGTTACATGCTCTGCATTCTCTGATGTCTGTGAGTCAGCCTCCTTGTCTCTAGAAAAAGGCCAGATGCAGAAGCCTTCTCTGGCTTCTGACAGTGGATGCTTGGAGTCTCCCAGTAGACGTGAATCAGGATCCTGCTTTGCTGCACAAACAGAGGAACTTTCGTTGATGTCTGAAGGTGGATCCTTCAAGTCACCTGATGGAAATGAACAGAGATCTTTATCTGTTGAAAAAGTCAAGGTTCCAGATGTTTCCCTGATGTCTGAGCGTGGTCCTGTTGAGATCTCAGATGACGTCATTTCAGCATCATCTTTTGAAAAATGCAGGAAGCTGTACTGACAACTGTAGGACAAAGCTGCAAGTCTTCTGAAGTTCATGAGTACAGATCATCTGTTGGCAAAGATTTAGACGGTCCAATGCTTTCACACGTACTTGAAATGACTGCTCTGAATCTTCTGAAGTGCATGAATCGAGATACCTGCCTGCTGGAAAAAGAGAGGCTACAGGATCTGTCTTGATGTCTAAAAGTGAAATTCCTGTGTGCCACGATGGCCATAAATCAAAACACAATTACTTTGAGAGAACAGGAGGTGCAGAACTGTCATTAGCATCTGAGCTCAGGTGTTCTGTCCTCTCTGAAGGCTATGAATTGACATCCACTGCAGTTGAAAAAATAGAGATACAGAAGCCTTCTCTCCAACTGGAAAGTGTTTTCTCCAAGTCTGCTGATGTTTGTGAATCAGTAAGCACACCTTCTGAAAAGCTACAGGCTCCAGTGACTTCTCTGGTATCTGAAGATGGGCTTTTCCTGTTGCCCCATAGTCATGAATTGAGACCTATCCCTGCTGAAAAAGTAGAATTGCGAAAGTCATCTGAACTGAAAAGCATTGTGTCCCCTGATGGCCACAAGTTGAGGTCTGCCTGTGATGAAGAAATACAGGTGCAAGAGCCACCTCTGATGCTGGAAAGCAGATGTTCTGTTTCCTCTCATGATCATGAGTTGACATCCACCCCTTTTGAAAAAGCTGAGGTAGAGGACTCTTCTCAAATGTCTGAAAATGAGTATACAATAGGGCTTGATGGCCCGGAGCTGACATCAACCCCTGCTGAAAAAACAGAGATGCGAGAACTTTATCGGATGTCTGAAGAAAGATGTTCAGTGTCCATTGATATCCGGGAGTTGGGGTCACCCCCTGCTGAAAAGATAGAAGTGCAAGAGCCTGCTCTAGCATCTGAAAATGAATGTGCTGTATCTTGGGAGCATCAGGAGTTGAGATCTAGCTCTCCTGAAAAAGTAGAGATGCAGGAGGCTTCTGTAGTACCTGACAACGAATATGCTGTGTCTCCTGAACGTCAGGAATTGCCGTGTTCCCTTACTGAAAAAACAGAGGTACACGAGTGTTCTCTGCTGTCTGAAAATGAATATGCTGTATCTCCTGAGGGCCAGGAGGTGACAGCCAGCCCTGCTGAAAAAGAGGTGCAGAAGCCTTCTCTGACATCTGACATTGAATATACCATCTTCCCTGAAGGCCAGGGATTACAGTCTACCCTTGCTGAAAAATAGTGGTGCAGGAGCCTTCCCTAATACCAGACAGTCAGTATGCTGCATCCTCCGACAGGCAGGAGTTGCTCACTTTTACTGAAAAACAGAGGTGCAGGAGTGTTCTCTGCTGTCTGAAAATGAGTATGATGTATCCCTGAAGGTCATGATTTGAGATCCAGTCCTGTTGAAAAAGAAGTGGAGGAACGTTCTGAACATCTGAAAGTGAGAGTTCAATGTCCACTGATAGCCAGGAGTTACAGTCTACTGCTGTTGGGAAGACAGAAGTGCAGGAGTTGTCTTTGATGTCTGAAGGTGAATGTGCCATGTCCCCTGAAGGTCAGGAGCTGCAGTCCAGCCCTGCTGAAAAAGTAGAGGCTGAGGAACCTTCTGTGGCATCTGAAAATGAAAATGCTCTGTCCCCTGACGAGTATGAATCAAGATGACTCATGCTGAGAAAACAGAGGATATAGATTCTTCTTTGACACCTGAAAATGACCATGTTCTGTCTTTCGAGAGCCAAGAGGTAAGATTCACCTCTGTTCAAAAAGCAGATGTGCATGAACTTTCTCCAACACCTGAAAATGAACGTGCAGCATCCCCTGATGGCCAGGAGTTGAGATTCCCCACTGCTGGAAAGCAGGCAGTCCTGAACCTTCGACGCTAAATGATAGAGCCTCCATGTCCCCTGATGACACTGACTTGAAATCCATCCCTGTTGAAAAATGGATGATGCAATGCCTTCTTTAATGCCTGAAAACTGGGTGCTCCATGTCGCCTGATGGCTACAGTGTGAATCTGGCCCTGGTGAAGAAACAGGGGATCTAGAGCCCTCTTTGATATCCCAACGTAGACATTCCACATCCTCATATCAGGAAGGTCATGAGCCGAAATCTCCCGTGGAGGAAGAGGGTCTAGCATCCTCCTTGACTTCTGAACATAGACGATCTGTGTCCCCTGAGGGCCATGACCAGAAGTCTGTCATAGATGATGAAATGGATGATCTGGAGCCCTCTTTGACATCTGAACATAGGCGCTCCACGTCCCCTGATGAACATGAGTCAAGATCTAGCATTGGTGAAGAATCAGAGTATCTGGAGCAGCCTTTGTCAACAGAACGTAGATGCTCCGTGTCTTCTGATGAACATGAGTCAAGGTCTACCACTGGAGAAGAGGCAGAGGATGTAGAACCCTCCTTGACAGCTGAACGAAGAGACTCCACATCCTCTGATGAGCAGGAGTCGAGATCTACCGCTGGTGAAGATATGGAAGATGGGGAGCCCTCTTTGACAGCTGAACGGAGACACTCCACATCCTCTGATGACGGGAGTCAAGATCTACAACTGGTGAAGAAATAGAGGATCTGGAACCTTCTTTAACAGCTGAACATAGACGTTCCATGTCTCCTGATGGACGTGAGTCAAGGTCAACCACTGGTGAAGAAGCAGAGGACCGGGACCTCTCTTCGACAGCTGAACGTAGACACTCCACATCCTCAGATGAGCATGAGTCGAGGTCTACCACTGGTGAAGATGTGGAGGATATGGAACCTTCCCTGACAGCTGAGCGAAGAGATTCCACATCATCGGATGAGCATGAGTCAAGGTCTACCACCGGTGAAGATGTGGAGGATATGGAACCCTCCTTGACAACTGAACACAGACGTTCTACATCCCCTGATGGGCGTGAATCAAGGTCTACCACTGGTGAAGAAGTAGATGATGTGGAGCCCTCCTTCACAGCTGAACGAAGAGACTCCACATCATCAGATGAGCATGAGTCAAGGTCTACCACTGGTGAAGAGGGCGAGGATGCAGAGCCCTCTTTGGGAGATGAAGATAAACAGGATTCTATGCCTCTTGAAAGGATGGAAGAACAGGACTCTTCCTTTATAGCTGAAAGTAGGCGTTCTGAGTCTTCTGAACGTGAAAATCTAGATCCAAATCTGTTGATAAAATGTCTGACAAAGAGTCTTCACAAAGATCTGTAAGCAGACACTCAAAATCTCCTATTTGCCAAAAGAGTCGGTCCACATCTGTTGAAAAAGCAGCAGACAAAGAATCTTCACGGAGATCGAGACGTAGACGTTCCAGGTCTGCTGCTCACCAGAAGAGTAGGTCCACATCTGTTGAAAAAGGAGCAGACAAAGAATCTTCACGGAGAACGAGACGTAGACGCTCCAGGTCCACTGCTCGCCAAAGGAGTCAATCGACATCTGTGGAAAAAGCAGCAGACAAAGAGTCTTCGCGGAGGTCTAGACGTAGACGCTCCAGGTCCACTGCTCGCCAAAGGAGCCGATCCAAATCTGTTGAAAAAACAGCAGACAAAGAATCTTCACGGAGGTCTAGAAGCAGACGGTCCAGGTCTTCTCAGCGCAGATCCCAGAGATATGATACAGAATCTCGCTCTAGACGGAATCGCTCCAGATCAGTAACACGGAGAAGAACATCAAGATCAAAATCTAATCGTCGCTCTCGGTCTAGTTCCTTGTCACGCTCAAGACACAGAAGGAGGAGTAGGTCAAGGTCAGCATCAAGAAGGCGACGTTCTTATCAAGAGACAGGCGTAAGAGATCTCAGAGAAATAGATCAAGATCTACTGATAGAAGAAGAAGAAGATCGGATTCAAGAGATCGTAGAATATCACTCAGATTACGGAGCAGGAGTCGAACACCTATTCGTCAAAGACGATCAAGGTCAAGAGGAAGAAGACGGAGCTCTAGCAGGTCACCAATTCGACTACGGCGATCAAGATCTTCAGGGAGAAGAAGATACAGTAGGTCACCTGATCGTCGTAGGTCGAGGTCATCGGAATTTTCAGTCAGGTCACCTAAACGTCTTACAGACTTGGGTAAGTGATACTTCATTTTTAGTAGTTCCATGATTTAGGTGATACTGTGTTCATGTACATAGTCTTATTTTAACATATCTCCGTAGCATTCACAAGGAATTTCTTGGAAGTCATTTTGTGTATTACTTTTAGGTAGTGACTTCCAGTAAGAATTTTTATGTTGGAGCTGAATCAATGCTTACCTTTTGGATGAAAGTTTTAGAGCAGGTTATGTCTTGGTTGTAGAGCGTCTTGAGGAACGCTGTTCATTGTAATGGTTGGTAAAGGTGAAATACTCTGTAAGAAGCTTCTCAATTTCCATTTTTCATGAGAACAAATAGGGCATGGAAGAACATTGGACAGTAAGTGCTGGTTGGAGAGTTCTTAGCTCTGTTGTCAGCTGTAATGCTTGTTTATCTATTTGCATTACTCTGTCTTGCCTCTTTCCCGTGGTAAGAATTTAATGGGAAGGGAGACACACTTCTGAAAATATTCCCAGACCCAGCTGATTGGAAAAGAAAAGAAATCCTAATGAACTGCCATCTTTTTCTCTGTGACTGGAGGAAGTGAGGCCTTTATAGCTTCCTTAGATAATAAGTTACGTAAGGAGAAAGAAGGTTTTAATTTTGAGAGATGAGCTCTTGTAGAGTATGTGAGGAAACCACCTTTCGTGGACCTCAGGTTCTGATCTTTTTTAGTCCTGTCTCATAAAGTTGCCATGGAAGCTCCTCTACAGAGAAGTGGCTTTGTACAGAACATGAGAATTAGTGAGCATCCTTGAATCTGCCTGCATGCTTTGATTGTGCAGCAAGTCTGTATCTATGTGCTTTTATTGCTTAAAAAGGAAAGGGATGTCGTCCTTTAGGATTTTTGTGAAGCTGTATATGCTTGCAGAGATAGTGATAACTCAATTTATTTGCAGACTGGCAGATCAAGGAAGACATGCTTGATTTTCATTCTCTATTTTTGTGATAGGGCCACATGTGCTTGTTTCCTTAATAAATCAAAATACTGTGGGTTTTTTTTAACATTTTTTTGTGTAATTGTATTTTACACAAGCGCACATTTTATTCAGTGCTTAATGTTTTCTTTTGATCGGTTATAAGTAATGTTCAGGCTACATATGGGGGACTTGAGGGGACTTCCTCAAGACCTTTGAATGCTTTTCAGAGATGGCTAGGAAGTAGGCTTTGGAATTATGCTGTGTGGAAATGACCCAGCATTTTCGAAACTAGAGTGAATCGATGAAGTAAAATAGGCATTTTACAAAAAACTTCTGAGGTTTGAAGGATTTTGAGTGCTGTAATTTGGACTCTGGTGCTTTGTGTCAAATTTGCAATTTCACTTGTTTGTTGGGTAGAATTAATTTTAAAAGTCTGGAGCAATGAAGTACAATTTTAGTTATTTTCACAGAACATAAAAATGCAGTGTGGGTAAAATCTTGTGTTTTCTCTTTGTACTTTGTTTAGCCTGCCAGAAATGCTCATTTATTATTAAAACAGGAATCTGTAAAAATAATTATATTTCTTTACAAAAAATAATTTTTTAGACAAGGCCCAGCTACTTGAAATAGCCAAAGCTAACGCAGCTGCCATGTGTGCTAAGTCTGGCGTTCCCTTACCACCAAGCCTGATGCCTTTGTTATCTCAAAAGAAAGACGACAAAGCCAATCAGAAGTCATCAAGAGATACGCTAAAGGAGCTTACTGAGGTAAGTGGGAACAACAGAATCAAAACTGAAAATGAGCTTCAAGTTGGGTTTTTGTGACTGCTAGGCAAGCCGTCGTTCTGATTGTGTGGTTTGCCTGCAAGCTGATGTGTGGTTGAGCCCTTGTTCTTTATACAGTTCTTTTAAGTCGTGAAGACAGGTGTTTTAGTTCCATGGAAACGCAAGAAATCTAATTCTTAGATTTTCTTGTGTGGTAGTTTTGTGAGATACACTGAACTGATTGCAATATGCTACCTATGTAGGATGCCAAACAGCCAGTGAGTTCTTACTCGGTAATGTTTGCAGCCTTAAACACGCATTCTGCAACTAGTACAGTGTGGCAGGTTTTACAGCGTGATGCTGAAATCTTCTGTTTGTGAAATTTTTCACTGCATGAGTGCCTAGCCAACACAGGTAAATGTTCGATAATGTGTGTAAAATGTCAAAAGCACACGTATTGATGACATTGCTGGAAGATTTTCTCAGTTTATACCTCCTGCTTTAGAAAAGAAAAACACTTTTTTGTGAAACAGTTCTTTTTGTATGTTTTGGTTGAAAGTCCAAGTTTATTCAAAGCTGTTGTGCTTTTTTTTTTTTTTTAGAAATGCAAGAAGATTGCTCAAAGCACAGATGATGTGATAGTGAACAAACCTCATGTTCTGATGAAGAGGAGGAAGAACGTCCTTTCTATAATCATCCTTTTAAGCTCAGTGAACCCAAACCTATTTTTTTCAATTTAAGTGTGAGTACTTCTTTAATTTTAAAGTGTGATTATTTTTAAAGAATGCAAGTAATTTTACAGAAGTTAAACAGGGATTGATAATCTTGGTGAAATTGCACTGGAATGTTAATAGTACTCTTGCTACAATAAGAAACTTATCTGCTGTCTGTGAAATTGTGGTAGGTCCCATAAGTGGATTGAAACTGGTTTTTTGTTAATGTCTTTGCAGCTTTTAAAGCTTAAATAACATAAAGAAGATTGATTTTACTTCATGCTTTCATTGCAGAAATACCAGCATGAATTTACAAACAACATTGTAATTGGAAAATACTTTTGGAATGACATTGTTGTTCTTTGAAAGACAAACAAAAAACCCCCAGCAAAATTCTAAAAGCATTTTGAGGTGTTCTAAATAAGATGGTGTCATCAGCTTTGTGCAGACTCCAAATCTTGTATATCTGCCTCTTCGGTAGATTTCAAGTGTATATTGAAGGAGAAAAAAGTTCTTTTAGTTTAGATATTAGCCAACAGAGAAGTAAATGCTGTGTTAAGAGTGAGGATCACTAATGTTTCCTGTCACTAAGAATGTCTAAATGTCCCATTAAACCCCTTCCTTAGGGGACTGCTTTTGACTTTGTCAGAACTTGTGGTCGATACTTTCTGGGTATGAGCATGTTGGAAGGGATAAAACAAGGGAGCGTTTCTTTAAATGCATCTGGGATTTGTATGCTTTGAAGCGTGGATTAGAATTTGTCTAGTTGGGCTTTTTCGTTTGTTTTTACAGTGATATATTTTGTTTTTTTTTTTGTGCCCATGAAAGTCTGCTCTGGTTTTGCAGGGTACTTTTGTAAAGTACTATTAAAGTATTAATGTGCTAAGTGAAAATATAAATAGCCTTTATATTTTTATGTACAAATATATATAGCAAACACAATAAGCAGTAATAAATATTTATATAAGAGATAAGGGAGAAGTAGTTTTATACTTTATATTGTCCCGTTAGAAAGTGGTACAATGAAACTCAAGAAACCTTGGGATTCAGAACCTACAGGCTCCAGAGAGGAATGTTCTTTAGTGGTCATGGGCTTCTCTACCTATTTTCCACAGTTTTGACCCTTTTAGTATCATTCTTTCCATTCTTTCTGAATTCTAGTCTTACTACCATTCCCAACCACATTCCTTTGATATTAGGGGTTTACCTGATATTGTGAGTTGTCAGGGCTCTGTTTGCCTCTTCTAAGAGCAACCTGTCAGAGATTTCTGTGGACTTTTAATATGTTAGCAATACTTTCTAAGGAGAACAAGCTCATAGACTTACTCTACTTTGATATTCATGCTGCTATTAAAAAATCATAAAAAACTAGAAAAGAGAATGTTGAAAACTGCTTTCTCTGTGTATAGTAATGTAGAGTTTTTATCATCATGTGGATATCACAGCCAATGTTTTTTGCTGCCCAAGATTTTTATTTTGGAGCTTTCTATTACGAAAAAGTGCACGTGTGGCAGATTTAAGATTGTTCTCTTTATGATGGGGTGGAGGGGAAAGCAGGGAGGTTAATTGTGAAAGTGAGATTTTGTGTATTTTTGGCTGCTGAAGCTGATTTAACCAATTCTAGCTTGTAGCTGTTTCATCTTCTCTTACACTACAGTTTATTGCTCACTTGTATGTTTTTAGGGTTGTGCTAAAATGATTTATTATAAAATCATTTTATATAAAATTATAAAAAAGGTTATAAAATTATATAAAATTATATAAAAGGTTATAAAACCTTTTGATTTTATGTTAGTAAGAAAGATGACCATTTTATGAAAACAACACTAAGTGTATGCAATAAGTTGTTTCTCAAAGACGTATTGTGAGTATTGTGTGTTTTCAAGTTTTTTAACTTTTTCTAATTTTATTTCTTTAAGACTCCCAGCATAAAACCAGCACCACCACCACAACCGAAAAATCAGGTCAGCCTGTCAAAGGAATTTCCTGTTTCATCTGGTTCTCAACATAGGAAAAAAGAGGCAGATAGTGTCTATGGAGAGTGGGTTCCAGTTGAAAAAGGCAAAGAAGATAGCAAGGATGATGTTTTCCCCAAACCATCCATTGAGGTAAGGAAGGGAAGGAAAGCATATCATATAAGAAAGCCAAAACCGTTACCTGGTCAGTCCGGTACCAAATTGCAGCCTGTGAAAAAAAAACGCTTACGTAGGTAGTATATGACACTTTCATAAGCTAATTGTCTGAACTGCTGCAGTCTTCAGGCTTGGTCACCATGCTCATGTGGGCAAAGTGAAAGCAACCTGTACCCATACTGTGTGCTTTTGTCAGCTAGTGACTTCTTTGTCTCAAGAGAATTTAAACTTTTGCTTGAAGATGAAAGCAAGTTTCGTGTCCAGTTTCCTGCAGAGGTTCATACCCTGAGTTGAGTCTTTCGTGATTATAAATTTAATAATAATTAAAATTGTCCTACCAATCTTAAAGCAATAACATTGCACTGAAATGTAGTCCATTAAAAATAGATTTGAAAGTAGTTTCTAAAACTGCCATTTCATCTGGATGTACCTACTGTAAATTTTTTAGCTTCAGTCACGTTTTCTTACATAGTCGTCTTCCATGTGGCCTTCCAAAGGAAAATCTGATTGTGTATATGATAAACTAAAAAAAAAAAAATAAGGCAAATGTTTTTCCCCTTGAAATGTCTTCAAAAGTATATTTTGTGGGGTTTTTGTAATTAAGTAAATTAAATATTTAAGACATGTAAATTTTTTTAAGTTGATGTTAACCTCACTCTATCTGAAGACTTGTTCTCATACCTTTCAAAGCAAATAAACAAGTCTTGCCATCAATTTCTAATGAAACAATCTTTCCACTTGGTGCATTTTGTTTCTCAACAATTTTCTAAGATTGTACAATTTGCTTCCTGAAGCACAGAAAGTGTTTCTCCTGGGTCTTTTACAGCACCAAAAGCACAGTGAATATAGCTCATTCAACAGATGTTTTCATGATATACCTCAGAGGTTGATGGTCAGGCACCCAATTCATTGTTCCCTCAGTGTAGATCATAACTGCTGTTTAGTCTTTGTCATGAACCACTACACTAATAAGACAAACATCCTCAAATGTTTGTGCAGAATGTCATTTACAGTTACTAGTGTATATATAAAAAGTCCAGAGCATAGAAACATTGTATACTAACATTTGGCCATGTTTTTACCAGGGGATAAAAAGTGTTATCCTTCAAATGGTTAATGATAATGCTCATAGTTAGGTGAGCTCTGTAGATGTCTGCATCCAGGTTGCCCATGGTGCTAGGCTTGTGTCTTTGACAAATTGGGTTAGCTAAGCACTGATGGTTTCTGTATTGATTATGTACAAGAGGCCTTAAAAATTGATATTGGAGTAAATATATTAATTATTAACTTTCTTTCCTTTCTGTGACGTGTATCTTTATAAATGCTTGTAACAATGTTGTCTGTTTTTATATTTTGTAAATAAATATTCTTATTTGCATTTACCTTAACTTGGTTTGTGTTAAGGGTGATTTCAAGGGTCATTAGCTGACAGCAGAACATACCCTCCCCTTGGGTTTGGCAATATTTAATTTTGAAATACAGGAATACTCTTGTAATAGCAGAGTCCCTGTATGTTTCTCTAGGGAGTCTGAAAGGTAGCAGAGCACTTCTCTGCTTAAGTTTTTAAATAGTTAAGAGAGATCTTTGTGGATAAAATGGCTTCCTTTGAGCAAAATAAGGCTGGTAACCTCCCTTGGTATTGGAGTAGGGTAGTGGGGGGAGTGTGCTTGGATCCTCAGGAAGTTTGACGTACAATTTATCTCCATTCATTGTTGCTAATGTTGAAATCTGATTCTGACAATTCTGATGCAGGTCTATATTGACATTAAAAAATACGTAATTAGTTGTACTGTTACGTTTTTATTCAAGTCACAGAATTAGTTACAGGAATAAGCAGTCTGAAATAGCCTGCTAATGTATTACAAATTGTTTTAATAAAACGTTATGCTCTTACTATAGTTGTTTGTGGTAGTAGGAGATGGAGGAAACAGTCTTGAATAATCTGAAGTACCAGCATGTCTCTAGAAGCCAGAGAAACCTCTTGAGAAAGAAACTGTATTTGAAAGTCTGAAAATATAAAATTGAAGCGTTGTATTTAGATTTGGAGTATACACAGATGACTATTAGTGAACTATTAGTGACGACAGCAGAGAAGCTGTTGTGATCTGAGAATGTAGTAAACGAACTTGGTGCATCAGTGGACCTACGAAATGTGTCAAAAATGCCTCTTTCTGTTGTCAGCCTTTTCCTTCTTGCTTCAGTATTTGTGATTTGTGTCTGTGGGGAAAATGTTATTAAAAGTCAGGACTGGAAAGATAGCACTCTTACAGAGAATAGCATGCTGAACTTGAAACTGTTTTATTTGACTAAGTAATAACAACTTTTCATACTTCAAGCAGAGATTTTTTTTTTTCAAGATCCAAAGCTGCCTTCGAGTGTCTTGACATAATACAAAGCCATGATGGTCTCCAAAATGGTGACTGACCATGTGGGGAAAGTGTATGGGAATTCTAACTAACCAGGGTATCTACTGATAGGCCCCAGTCCGGTAAAGCACTAAAGTACACATGTATGTTTAAGTATGTGAGTGGTCCCAATGTGGTTTCAGTGGACTACTTGCATGCCTATGTGTATTGCTGGATTGAAGCTCTTGGTGAGTAGAATAACTTTTATTTATCTCCTGAACCAGTTTCACAAACAAAACATTAAGGAATTATTTTAACTATGTAAGGGAAACATATTAACTCAAGGAAGTGTGTATTTTAACAGGCATTCTTTTCCATATGTGACTCTTGTGTTAGGTGATTGTTAGAAAATCTTTTAATTCTTGTGCCTTGTTTATATTTTTTGTTAGCTGGGACAGTAAATAAACACTAAAGTCAATTTAATAGAAACAGGACTTCTGGGATTTTAAGCCTGGCTTGGTCAGTGCCAAATGTTTCAGCAGTCATCTTCCCAACAGAAGCATTTTGTCCTAAACAGTAAAAAAAAAAATCCCCATCTTAAAATAAGATTTAATAGTCAGAGTACAGAAATAATTACTCTGTTTTATGCAATTGTAGGCATTTGAGTCTGTCTCTTACTGTTTCTCAATGTTTACTAAATTCTTGTCCTGGTTCCTGTGAAGGAGGTTTTGTAGATTAACTGTTTTTCTTTTCAGCAAAGTCAATTTTTAATTAGTTTCAGTTTCTTCTACTGGCCCTTTGTTCTAGTATCATGTGCGAGAGGCTAGGGTTATGAGATAGTGACTAACAAAGGATAGAAGTCTTTTGTAAAACAAATGGAAAAAAAAAATTAAACCATCAACTTACTGTATGTCTAAATGCCACCTGCTGTTTTGATATTGGGTTTCTTCTGTGCTTCAAACGGTTCCAGCCTTTTCAGTCTCCTTCACATGCTCATCTCCGAAGAGATTTCACTTGTCTCTGAGCACTGTTCTTCTACTCCTTTTAAAATAGAATGATCCGTAAAACGTACATCATCCGAAGAACAAGGCACAAGTAATTTTACAAAAGAGCTGTGTACTAGCCAATCTTTATACCCTCAAATGTTTTGGATTTCTCTTTTCATTGCTTTGCACAGAGTAGAAGTTTGCACTGAGCTTCTTCATTTGCTCCGTATTTTTACCCAAATTATTCTGATTAGTATGTGCTAGATAGTTTTAAATTATTTTTTCTTTACATTTATTATAGTTCAGCAGCACAGATCTAAATGATCCTTTTGAAAACAGTCAATTTCCTGAGCTACGTGTCTGATTTTACTTTTATGCAAGTCTATTTTAGGCTGAAGAATAAGATTTGAAACATTAAGGTCAAGTTCATGGAATACATGTGATTCTTGCTGTAATTTTTTTATACATAAAACTGAAGTTTTAGTGTGATTTAATAGTAGGGTGCTCATGTGAACAACTCTGTATTAAGGCTTTTTAAAAAAAAAATCTTAGCTGCATTATATTCTGTTGGTTAATGAGATTCTGTTGAACAATAATATGCTTCTCTAATTATTATACACCAGAACTTTTTGTTACCAAAATAGTTCTTGGGCAGTAATTCTTTCGATATTTGCTATGTACAGGTGATATTAAATTAATAGGGTGTTATACTTTAACTTCAGATTTTGTGTTTGTTTAGGAAGGCCCATATTGTATATACTTCACAAGTAGTCCCAGTTTTTTTTTTCACGTTGCCTATTTGCATATCAAACAAAACTATTCAATGTGTAAAACAACTTTGCAGTATTTGTAGCATTTATTCTACAACAGCTTTTTCCGTATCGAATATTATTGTGGTCTGATGTATTTTAAAAAATAATCTTTTTCTTCCTAGGGCGTGGACATAACTACAGCTATGAACGATCGAGCAGTGGCTCAGAAAAGGCTTAATGAAAACACATTTGATTTAGAAGCCATGTGCATGTTAAATCGTGCACAGGAACAGGTATGTTGCAAATTTTCATCAGCATTGATGACCTTAAAGAAAGTACATTTGTGCCCTTCATACCAGCTGATTTTTCTTAAGGAGTTAAGTACAGGTTTTTGGAGGCCCAGTTTGTGGGCACGCGTTCAAAAGTTCTGCAATTATTTTGCACTTCATAGCACTGGTTTTGAGCATAAGCAAACTATGAACCGTAAACTTGCTAGACTGAGCTCAGACTTTAGAGTTAACATACAAAGATGCTCAGGTTTTTGGAGCATCTGCTTACAAACGAGTGTTAATGAACACAGTGCTAAACAAAAGTGAGGAGTCATTATGAAAATTACTGAGAAGCAACAGAATTGCAGAGGAAAAACATACAAATTTTTATTTTGGTCTTACATTTGATTTTTATTTTGTAGATTGACGCCTGGGCTCAATCAAACTCCATACCTGGCCAGTTCACAGGAAGTACTGGAGCACAGATACTGTCCTCAGATGAGCTGACCAACAGTGGTCCCCAAGCATGGATTAGAAAGGTAGAAGTTATGCAAACATACTTGTCTAACTGTCACATTTTAAATAGCAGTGGAAGTATTGGCAAATGCAAAAAATGTGCCTTAAAAACCTATGGTAATGCATGTGTCAAATACAACAGGTTGAGTTAAATCATTGTCTTTGATGGATTTAGATACTTGCTGCTGCTGTGTCCGTTTTGTTGTGCGTTAAGGTGTTGCTCATGATATAGAGTACTTCAATAAGGTGTGCGTCTGGTATTTGAGTCAAATTCGGTCATATATACTGTTACCTTACACTGAAATGACGTTCATGATATTGGTATGGTTGCAGTGGTAGGTCCATCACTACTTTTATGGGATTGGGACAGATCAGGCAAGGTTTGATCCTGATGTTACTGAAGTCATTGATGTTCTGGCATCAACTTCAGTGAAGCAAGTCCCAAACTGCCATTTTATTTGACTTGGTTCTATCTGATTGCTACTTTGCCTCTATTTGTATCATCAGGGTTTTCCAGGAGCCAAAGATTTGGAGTATTAAACCAGGAGTTGCAGTTGGGTTAATAAGTTTAATGTCATCCTACAGTGAAATAGTTACCTCTTACTGCAGAGTAATACTGGCTTATTTTCGTGGTCTGGTGCGTCATACATACATGCGTTTTATAAGTTTAATAATTCATGCTTCATCTTTAAAAATGAATACTGAACTGGTTCTCTTTCAAGAAGTAGAACTGAGGAATTCAAGCAATAACCACCTTTCAAACTAAAAGAATAATGAGCTACGGCGGTCAACCCTGCAATAATGTAGTTGAGTATACGCTGTATCTGCTTATCCTTCCAGAACGCAGTGTTAAGACAACCCTCAAAACTAGTAGGTTAGTTTTAAGGCTTAGGTAGAATTTTCCATAAAACTTGGTGTAAACTGAGCACGAAAGTCTGGAATTACAACATCCTAAAAATAGAAATATTTTTGCCAAGATTCACTGACTTGTTTTTCCATGTTATGTAGCCAAGCATACAGAGAGGCAGGCAATACAGAGATGCAAGTTACTTGCTAGACAGGAATCTTTTGGGTTCTTCCCAGTGTTAATGCAGAGCATACATGATAGTCTTATTTTAACTATTATTCACTTTTGAGATTGTAACAAAATGATGGCTTTGATGATTACGATAATTATCCCATGCAGAGTAATTTGGAACTATAAAGCACTCAGCAGGGATGTATTGGTGAGAAAAGGAGAGCTTTTCCACCATGAGGCTTGTGAAAGAGATCAGCAAGCTTATGAGGGTTCTCCCTTTGTTACAATACCTGGATTGGGTTCCCAAGGCAATGGAAAGGAAGCATCTTTGATCATCTCTTTCCTAAGCCTCCTCTTCATTCCTTGAGGTTCTGTGGTGGTCTTCTGTGCTTTAAGGTACAGGAGTATCCACTAACAAAAATGAAGTGGAGAAGGCAAGTGTGTTTTCCCTTGATCTTTCAACTTCATTCTGTGATCTGCTTTTTAAAAACAAAAAAAAGCAAAAAACCACCAAAAAACCCACAACAAAACACTTTATCAGGAGAAAATGGGAGAAGACTCTGGTCTCTGGCTCATCAACATGACTGTTGTGAGGAGCGGAAGCATGTTGGAATGTTTTGTTAAATCTAGGAATAAGAGTGAGCCAGCAGAAGCACTTCTATCCTTCCCATAGCTGTAAAAATGTAGTGATTTGCAGTAGTAGGCGTCCTCCCTAGCAAGCATCATGTGGTTTGTCAGAAAGGAGGCTGCTACTGGAAACAAAAAGAGTTGTTGGGTGAAGAAGATGAGGACACAGTCCTCCTTCCTGCTCTGGCATTCCTCAGCTTGACTTCTTTTGCTCTTTCCAGGTTCCATATTTGCACACACATTGCCATCAAACTCATGAGATGACAAGTAGTTACAGTCATGCGCCCTCTACAAAATGCATTAGGGGCTACGCAAGACTTGCTCTGTGTTTTTTAGAAAAGGGGCCTGTGAAAACCTTCACAAAACCTGGATTTGATGAACTTTATGCGGAGTCACATCCTGTGGTTAGAGATGATTTCACTGAAAAAAGTGAAGTAGGGATAATGGGTTATGAATGCATGTTATCTTTCTCAGTGCCATGAATGCAAACCAACCATGAAATGCAAAGTACGGGTTGTATTTTACTTGGGCACTTGGAGCTGTGTCACTTAGTTCCTGTTAATTACGCAATGTAGCACTGGGAAGTCAGACTTGTACACCTTTTTTTGTCCTAAGAAAATGAATTTTAACGTTTAAAAAAAGACCTAGGTTTTTTTTATTTCTATTTTTCAACTGCTAGTAGGGCTGTGGAGTTTCTTGGGGTATGTGGCGTGTGTAAATTAGCACACGTTTCTGAAGATGTTCACCGAAGGTGTTTTGCTTGGGAGATTGCTGTAAGGTATTGGCATAAGAGGACTTGTGGATGTGCACAGTTTAGCAGAAACAGAGCCCATGTCTGCTAGTTGTTTGGGTATCACGAAACAAAGAATTGGAACACCTACAGACATGGTGCTTGACAGAGATAATGACAAAGCTAGGTAGACGTGACAAAAAAGTGATGTCGGGAGAAAGAGTACTGGGGGAACCTGTTTGGTAAGCGCTGTCTTCACTTTGCATTTCTTGGATTTCAGCTTTTTTTTTGTGCTTTAAAAATGACTCTGGAGAGGTAATATGTACTCAAACCAAAATACGCCTGCAATTTCAATTTTATCTCAATAAAGTTCTGAGGGAATTAGTTACTGAAGCGGTTTATGTGGCATACCTGAATGATCGATGTACCCATTAGAAGTATGATTTATTTTTCCAAATAATGTGCTAATTCATGATGTTCGTGCATAGGGTTCTGAGCAGTATTCATAAAGGAAGAATATGTTGTTAGGTTTCTTGTGTTAAGACAGATTTATGAACAATATTATGGTTTTTTTTTTTTTTTTTGAAAAGTGGTTTCCGTTTCAGTTTATCATCATTGTGTAATCAGTTCACAAATATGACACTTGTTCCGGAGGTGGCTTTTTTTTTTTCCCCTTTCCTTTTTTTCTTATGAATACACTATGCTGCTGAATAAATGTCAAATCAGAGGAAGTGGTCAAATATTTTTTCCAAGCAAATTCTGTTGAGGTCAGACTTACTCAGACTTTCCCAGACTCACCACTTGTTTCTGGATTTATCAACTTAATTCTGTAGCCTAAACTTGCTCTTCAAAATAAAGTTTCCACAGTGTTTTATGGGCACAGGGTAATGCTTGAGATCTGTTTCATTCCGATGTGTTAAAACATGACACGCAGTTTTACTGTGGCTGTTGGGATGCTCTGCTTTGCGTAGCAAGTTCTGAAAAGTTAAAGCATTCCTTCCATTCTGCCACAGTTGTAGCAGATGAGTAAAACCTTATGCTAACGATGGAGATAAAAATAAGTCTTGTGATTGTCAGTTGCACAAGGACTGCTGACCTTTTAACAAGGCCACTTGTCAAAATACATGTATTCCTAGTACCTTGTATGACACAGCGAGCTTTCCTTGGAGATGAAGGCTACATGGCAAGGCAAATCAACCACGTTAGTAATATTGGACTGGCTTCTTGTTCAAGTCCTCAAAATGTTTTTCCAGCTGTCCTCAGCTTGCTTCCTACTGATTGTATGCAAAAGCTGTGAACAGAAATCCTGAAGCTGATTGTAACTGTGGTTTTTGTAAGGCATTTGATGAGGTTCTTCAGAAAGGTATTCTTCCTCTTGTATTGGGGAAGGAATGTGGCTGCTGCTAAAAGTGCCAGTTTATTTAGTGGAAAATTCAGCTACTTTGTGAAACTTTTGCCAAAGATAGATGCTTGTTCCTTGTACTTGACTCCGAGAAATTCTTCTTAGTCTTAAAGTAATCTTTAAGACATCCCATCATGCTGTAGCTGAAACTGCCCACATAGTGCCTTTAAGGCTTTGTTGTCTTTTGCTAAATTACTGCTCCAAAGAAATAATCTTTCCTTCTGACAGAACTTACATTTCAGTGCCATGTCAGCATTGTGAGAAGGAATGGGTATTTTCAGAGAGCAGGAGTTCATGATGTATATTAACATCTCTCAAATAATTATGGCTTTAATATTTTGGATGTTGTGGGTGCTGTTTTGTGGATTGTTCAGTTCAATGCTGTACGCTGTCCTTTTCCCAGAGACAGCTGTTGTAGTTAAATGATGATGACCGTCCAGCTTATATTGTGTTTCAGAAAAAAACCTCTAAAATCATCTTTCAGGTGTGATTTTTTTTTTGGGGGGGGGGGGGGGGTGTGTTTAAATGCTAATTCAGGCATTCATGTCCCTCAAAACTTGTTGCCCTAACATAGCTTTAAAAAAGGAATAATTTTAATTAAAATTACGAAAAATCCTTCTTAAATGATGAGGTTTTACTATGAAGCCTACTTTTTAAAGAAATGTTGACACAAGAATGCGACTTATTAGTTGTCTCCATCTGCTGGCAGAATGGAAGTGTGCTTTATTTGGCTGACCTTTCATGGAATCTAGAGATCAAAAGATGTGAAAAATAATACTAAATTTTCATGCATACTTTCTCAAATTGAGATTAGTGAACAAAAGAGAACAATTATTTTGTAAATAATTAATTAATTCTGACAACAGTAACCAAAACAGTAACTTGAAAACCTATTGGTTTATTGTATTACATACTCTTCAGTTTGATACCCTCCTTATGGGCCAGATCAGCGAGGGTATATAGCTGCCAAATAGTTTTGTGAGACTCTGCCTTTTATGATTTTTAAAACTGAAAATAAATGTGTATCTTACTTCCCGGCGCTTGTTAAACACTTCAACTATTTTTACATTTTCAAATATAATTACAAACACAGCACTAGTTTTTACCCATACTCCATTAAATCATGGGCTGAGTGAAGTTGCCCGTTACTAAATTATAACAAAATAGTTAAAGAGAACATAATTGCACAGGTGACACTAGAAATTTATATTAGGTTTATTATTAAAAAAAAAATCAAATAAAAACCCCACAAAACAAAATCAAAGCAAAACAAAACCAAAACAGTTTTTTCTCTTGCTGCAGGCCTTCTTTACTTCTTCAGTAAACTGAATCAAACTAGGTTTCTCCTGGCTCCGTTCATATTGGTACCAGAATTACTTCATTTAGCCTTTTAGCATGATGCACAAATACAGCTATCCTGTAATGAAACAAAACTTTCATTTCTGATTCCTTGTTGTCTCTGTTCTATTGTACATGTTTAAGAGTCAGCATAGTGTAAAAAAAAGTCCTACAAAAGTTATCAGATAGGATTCTGAATTCACACATTAGAAGAGATGTTTTTAACAAACTGCACTTTAGGATTTAAAACTCGCTTTATTTCCAGTATTTGGAATTTTTTCAGCCTCTGATAATTCCTAAATAGGAACTCGGGGCTTTGATTTTTACTACAAATAGCAATATTCCGATTCTATTCTCTCCTTCCTACACCACTTCTAACCCCCGAATTAGTACATTTACAGACGTGATGAGAAGGCTGTGTGACATTAAAGAGACCTCATCAAGAAATTGCTCTTTATCATTTGTGAACTGAATACGCGCTGGTGATAATGAAACAGATGTTTATATTGAAAATTCTATCATTGCAAAGCAGGTACAAAAGAGGAATCGGAACCCAGGGTGACATTGACTGGGGTTTGTATCATTCTCGGCATGGTTGCCCTTTTCTTATGAGAGGTTCCTGGAAAAGAGAGGGGAGGATGAAAATGGAAGTAAGTAAAAGCCATTCTAGGTGTATAGATTGAGGCAGTTCGTATTGAAGAAACTGATTGTCTCTGTGTACACACACACACTGCATGGTCTGCACCAGTCAGAAAAAAAGTTGAACTGGAGAGGTGCACCGAGCCTCTCTACTCTTCCATCAGAGCACTTTATTTTTGAGTGCAGCATCCGGTTGCATGATTTGATTAGGTGTTTACTGTTTAGTAGATAAATACCCGGAGAAGTTCTGCCACCATCTTCAGCAATTATTCTTTTTTTTTTTTTGATTTTTCAACACCATGTATAGTGGGGATTACACACATGCATCATTAGTGTGTGTCAGTTGACAATTTGAAATCCCCTTAAAAATATATTATTCCTAGTCTCTGCAAAAGTAAGACTTCTGATTTTGTTTACGTACAAATCGAAAACAAGGACCTGTCAGTGCTGTGTCCAAATCTGGGAAATGCTTACTTTTGCAAGCACAACTCAAAACAAAGGGCAAAAAAAAATCGTTCTATTAATTTGCTTTGATAGTAAGTAAAATTTTCACAAAAATACTAGGCATTGTATCATCTAACCTACTATGCAAAATAACTGATGGACTTATCAGTGCCAGTGTGTAAACTTGTATATTTTAAGGCAAGCAATTTTTTGCTGTGATGGAAATGATTGACTTACTTACTTGGGTCAGCGGGGGGGGCAGAAGAGAGATGATAGTTCACAGAATAACCTGTGAACTTTCACCCCTCTATATGGAAACTTGTTTCAGGGTCAAATCCTTGTAGCTGCCTTCTTGCCACGGTCAATGCCAGCCCTACTATTCACAACACTGCGGCCATCGAGGCCTAGGTACGTAAACATTTAAGGAGTTTTTAAAGTTGTTTACATCAAAACAGATTTTTTAAAATTTCTGTTTATAAGCTTTCACCATTTAACAAGTATTATGTTAATGATGATTTGAAAGAATGTGAAGACTACTGCTGCTAAACTGTGTGGCTAAGCGCCTTTTTTCCTTTAAAGAAATAAAATAAAAACCTGTCTGTTTCATGTGGATTTTCAGAGTAGAACTTGAATGTGCAACTGCTGTATAATAAAATGGGGACTTTTTTTTTTTAGATATATTTAAAATACGCCTAAACACTATGTGAATGTCATTACTAAATGTGCTTGTATTTTGTTCAATAACTAGGTACACTTGGCACACATGTTGCCAGTTAAACAGTTAACACTGCCTCCTTTCACAAGATAAGAAGAGATGCATTGGAACCAAAGTAGCGTGTTTAAAAATGGACGGTTATCATTTTGTTAAATACATATGTCTGAAATGGGTCACTTGCCACTTTTGGATTGCATTAGGACTTTCTTAAGTTGTTCTTTTTTGAAACTATTGATTTGTGTCTCGTGTGTCTGCGTGAATTCTGGTTTATACAAAATGTTAATGTATATAAAGCTAAGGTGTGGTTTTTTTTTAATTGAGTCTGTGAAAGATTGTTAGAAACATTTTTTGGAAACTCCCACTTCTTTTTCAAAATCCCAGTGCTAACTTTAGGACTTGTTTTACTTCTCTTTTTCTGGATAGGATCAGTTCTTAAGAGCAGCCCCTGTAACTGGAGGAATGGGAGCTCAACTGATGAGAAAAATGGGCTGGAGAGAAGGAGAAGGGCTCGGAAAAAACAAAGAAGGCAGCGTTGAGCCCATTATGGTTGATTTTAAGACAGATCGAAAAGGTAAGCCCTTCCTTAAATGTCTTATGGCAACATAAACTTCTCCTGTCTGCTTTGGAGATAGGCAAAATAGCTTTGAAGTAGTAAGATTTTTCTGGATACAGCCTCACTGTAAAAATCAATGGAATGATGTAGATGATTTTGGTACTAGTTTTTCAAGCCCTGGATTATATGTATAGTCTTTGTCCTTGTGCCTGTGAGCTCTTCCATACATTCTTTAACTTTCCCTAACCTTCACCTTCCGTTTTAGAAAGTGCTTCTTCGTGGTTCTTAATTTAGGGATGTGCCTCGGTTGGATGTATGGAGAAGGCACGGGCAGGGAAATGAATAGTGGGAAAGCCAGTGTGGTTGGTCTAGAGAAAGTGGCTGAAGCAGGAGTGGGGCAGGATAGAAGATTGAATAGTTTGAGGGGTGAAGGACAGAGATGGGAGCTACAGAGTTGAGTTACTGCTGCCTTTCAGCTCAAGTCCTGACAGGAATATAGATTGTTACACTGATGTGTTTACATCTTCCGAATGGATTCTGTTTCCTTTTTTGTCCATCTGATCTCCCTGCTGTTCCATCTTGTTTGATCCTGCTGCAGGCATCTCTGATCTACAGTGATGTTTTCTTAATTGTTTTGGAAGATTGCTTTAGCAGTCTTTCCTCCTCTTCTTTATATAGTCCGTGGCCACAAGTGGAGAACTGTTAGTCTTGTCTCATTTGATTCAAAACAACTGTCCCTTTTAATTCCAGGCAGCATGCTGCTGCTTAAGCTGGGGCAGCATGATTTATATGATTGGCCATCTTGCCAGCATATTCAGCAAGAGTTCTGTTTTCAGAGTTAATACTTATGGAAATTATCCATTTGAAACCTATACAGGTCCTAACCATTTTAAATACAAGATGTAGAATTTCAGCAGTCAAGATTTATGATTTCATTGTTCTATTATGGATGTTAACAAAATAAACAATGCTGACTGCAGGAAAACAAATTCTTACTGTTCTCCTAAATATTTTTTTTAAACTAGGAACCTTTAATATATTAAATAGACCAGATCTAATATTAAAGCATGAAGATACTTTGAATTATGGGTTTGTGTTAGCTTTTATCAATACTCATAATTGAGCTCAGAAGAAAACAAAGCATATAAGTGCAAATGTTGTGAAGTTTATTTGCAGAGATGCCATTGTGAGTTGGAGGAATTTTTAGGTGTGAAAATGGCTAGTTCTTAATACAGAGGTAGCTCAGTACTGCTCAGATGACCAAGCTAGCAGTGAAAATATGGTTTAAGCATTTAAATGTTAAGTGCAAAGAGGCAGAAAATGAGAAAGCAAACCTACATTATGAAAATATCCATTGCTTTCTAAATTCTAAAGACTTTCTAGCAGCATAATATGGTTTTATAAATAAAGAGGTGCAACAGTCTCAAAGTACAGGATACAATAATACAGACTTCTTTGTTTTATACAAACAATGACCAAACTTGCTTTTCAGCTGTTTCTCTTCTGTGCAACCTTTGTGTTTAAAGAAAGAAAGAAAAAAACCCAAAACATACCTGGTGACAGAGTGATTCCCAAGAAGAATCTTTTAAAAATGTCCCTGTTTACTTAGTTACTGTGATCTTTGTAGATACTCTCTTGGAAAGTTCTTGCTAGTGGTAAGAGTTCCTTCAATTTAGCTTGATTAATATCGGTCAGAGGGAATAAATCGAAAGCAGCCGATTTCAGTATTATTTTCTCAAGCAGCCTGCATAACATAGTGGTGGATTTTTGTGGTGAGGAGGGAAGAGTTAGCTCTGTTCACTATGTTGCTTGCTTCTTGTCACGTCACAGGGATGAGACAGTGTTGCTGCACAACCTGCAAACATTTTGAATGTTAAAAACATTTTGGTGATACACAGCTGTGTCATGGCTAAAGTTTCCAGTTCTAGAAGTGTGCCCCAGGATCCTTATGTGGTTTCTGATATAAATCTCCTTAATGCCTGCAGAATTTGATACTGAGGTTTGAAGGATCAAGCCCTAAGGTCTGAGACAGGATCAGGTCCTCATTTTGCTGGGCAGTCTCTAAGTTTGCTCTCACTCTGCTTCAGAACACTGTCCTCTTCCTGGCATGTGGTAGATTCATCTGAAAATACTGATAACCTTAGTGATGACCAGGCTTTGCTTTAATTTCATAGTTTTAAAATATTTGATTATTATCATAAATGCAATCTTACCATAAAATCACAGAATAGTCTGAGTTGGAAAAGTCCTTTAAAGGTCATCTAGTCCAACCTTCCCTGCAGTAAGCAGGGACGTCTTCAACTAGATCAGGTTGCTCAGAGCCCTGTCCAGCCTGACCTTGAGTGTTTCCAGGGATGGGACATCTACCACCTCTCTGGGCGACCTGTTCCAGTTTTTTCACCACCCTCATCGTAAAAAAAAAAAATTCTTCCTTCTATCTAGTCTGAATCTACCTTTTTTCGGTTTAAAACCATTATCCCATGTCCTGTCACAACAGCACCCACAAAAACATTTGTCCCCATCTTTCTTACAAGCCCCCTTTAAGTACCGAAAGCTGCAACAAGGTCTCCCTGGAGCCTTCTCTTCTCCAGGCTGAACAACCTCAAGTCTCTCAGCCTGTCTTCATAGTAGAGATGTTCCATCCCTCTGATCATCTTTGTGGCCCTCCTCTGGACCTGCTTCAACAGGTCCATGTCTTTCCTATGCTGAGAACCATAGAGCTGAACACAGTATTCCAGGTGGGGTCTTGCCAGAGCAGAGTAGAGGGGCAGAATCACCTCCCTTGACCTGCTGGTCATGCTTCTTTGGATGCAGCCCAGGGTATGGTTAGCCTGCTGGGCTGCAAGTGCACCTTGCTGGCTCACGTCCAGCTTTTCATCCACCAGCACCCCCAAGTCCTTCTCTATCTGATGATTTTCACAAAAAAATCTAAAGGTGTTCTGTGTTAATAAAGAATACCTTCTAATGTTGAGCCAACCAAGTCTATAATATAGGGAGACAACTTGCATTATGAAGAGGCAACGTTTCATGCATGACCAAGAAGCAACTGAACAGTGGTTACACATTTATGATGAAAGAAAGACGAAAAGCTTCTTCAGACGTTAGTGTTCTTTGATACTTGAATGTATAAAAAGTCAATCATTTTAGTTCTGTAGAGAGGTTTAAGGAAGACTGAGATTTTTAAAAGGAGTTTGTCTTATTAAGTAACCCGTTTTTGTTTCGTAGGGAGTTTTTACCATCTTCTTAGAACTTATCCCTCAAATAAAATACTATTTCTAGATACAGGAACAAGCAGTTTGCTATGGAGTTACTCACTAGGTTGCGCTAAGAAATGAACCAAAAGGTTGTCTGCCTTTGCCATAGCTTTCCCCTAGACCTCATTTTCTCCAGATACTGAGAACTGTGGTTCTCTCACAGACCGCATTGAAAGTAAACTCATCTTGAACTTTGCTGTCAGCCAGTAAATTGTTGGTTGTCTGTGTTCAGAGAAGCTCGATCCATCAGCAGAGCTTATCGGAGTCTGTTGAAGCTTTTCTGAAAATCCCTCCTGAGGTACTGGGGATGTTGGAAATAGGTGTCAGTGACTTGGAGTGAGGGAGACACAGTATTAATGTGGAGAATGACATGAGAGTTTAATTTGGTGGAAACATTGGTTATTTCGGGTTTAAAATTCTGTAAGAAAAAAAAAAGGAACTTTGTTTCAGTGATTGGTATCTGTGAGGGTTTCATGTCGTTTGAAAAGTCCCTACTTAGGAGCTGCGTGAATATTTAGAATGAAAATCTGGTAAGGGGAAGGATTTTCTTTTAAAGCGAAACAAAACAAAATGCCAACCAAAAAAGCTGGAGGAACAGGAAGAAACTGGAAACAATTGCAGTATCTCCCTGTCTTTATTCACCAAAGTCAGGAACAGAATCAAATTGAGGTAAGAAACAAAGTAATATTGAAGGATTGAAGTCTGAAAAATTCTGCAAAACCGGTCAGGTATTTGTTTTATGTGTATTAAAGGTAGTGGCAAAATGCGTTGAAAGAAACTTGGGTCACTTCATATGCATGACGTGCTTACTGGCATTTGATACCTTTTTGGCAATTGTTACTTGTTATTTCTTACTCGGGTAAGATTTTAAAAAGAAAAATGTTTGGCTTCTGTGTTTCGCAGTGACTTCCATTGGAACTGGTGCTCTTTGTATTGACCTGAGGCCCAGTTGCATGCTTTTCCGCTGCTTTTTATTCAGATGTGACTAAAACCACGGTAATTGGGCTGTGAAGTTGTACATAAAGGATAAATGTTTGAATACCGTTAAATAAGGAGTTACTGTGTTACTCGTATCATAAAAGGACATATTAGATACATTTTTTTTACCGTTTAATGGAAATACGTCAAATGCTTAGTGTGTTAGAGACAAACTGTTGAGATAGTGGATGACTTTTGGGTTGCACAAAACAAATACTGAATGAGAGAATGTTTTTCTCTTGTTCAGTGTTTCTCCAGAGAAGGCACAGAAAACCGGGTATTTCCTGACTTTGAGTAAAAGATTACTCAAAAGTTTTCTACTACTTGGATTGTTAAGAGTCGTTGTAGAGCGGTTGAGAAGAATGTTATGTGTAGTATGGAGGGAAAAAAGGTGCTGGATGAAAGGGAGGTTTTTAAGACTTCTGAGAAGACAGTTGCATTGTGTCTCCAGGTTTCATCTTCACTGGTACATGTTGCTGCTTTACTGATGAGAATACAGAAGTCAGGTGGCAGTCAAAAATGTAAACTTTGTTGTGTTTTGTTCAGGGCTTGTTGCTGTGGGAGAGAAGGCACAAAAGAGGTCTGGACATTATGTTGTGATGAAGGATCTTTCAGGTGAGATTCTTGTATAAAAAAAAATACATCATTTAAAATGATTGCTTTGATAGCAGCGTTGAAATTTCAAATACATTTTATCTTTAAGGTAAACATCCAGTTTCTGCGTTGATGGAGATATGTAACAAAAGAAGATGGTCACCACCTGAATTTGTGTTGGTAGATGATAGTGGGCCTGATCATCGCAAGCATTTTATCTTTAAGGTGTGTTTGAGTTTCCTTGTTTGCTGTTGGTTTCTCTATTAAAAGGTGACTTAAATTCGTGTTTATATATTCCACGGGTGGCTGAGCACTGCTAAGCAGTGTCTCGATGCTAAGATTTCAAAGTCTTATTTCTGTAAAGGCCAAATCAGATCTCTCAAGCACATTAATCTGTAAATCTGTCTAGAAACACACTATTCCCTTTCTTTCCAAAGCTGCTGATCTGTGTGGTATCATACCGTTGCTGTTTACTTGTGGGCACGCCGTCAAGCCTTGCGGTGGCAAAGGTAGCGAGCCAGGTTTGGTTTTCTTAGGATGTGGGCGTTCTCTTCCCTGCGCTATCTTGTATTAGCAGTTACTGTTTGGAAATGGTTGTGCTTACAGACCAGACGTGGAGTTTGTCTACCCCTAAAGAGGAATTACCTAGAGAATGTGCTGAAAGGTGCTGTGTAGTGCTGCCTCGAAACAGAATCGAAGAGGCACTAACAGTCTTTTTTCCTCCCCCTCTTTCATAAACAGGTGAGAGTCAACGGAAATGAATATAGGCCTACTTTTGCCAGCCTTAACAAGAAGCATGCTAAAGCCACAGCAGCAACTGCGGCTCTCCAGGCGATGGGACTTGTACCAAAGGAAAGCATGGTTAATACCACCATGTTTAGGAGTGCCTCACACCGCTAGATATTGTTTTTTATATTGACATTATTTCAGATAATTTTACTCTGCACAAAAATGGTATTTGCCCTTTCATGTTGTAAATACATTGGCAATTCCCACGTTGTAAAAACTGTACAGACACCTTCAGGTTTTTCTTTTGTACCATCAAAATGTATTTAAATCATACTTAGTTTTTGGTATGTTTATATTGTTTACATTAGTGATGTAATTATTTCTTAAATGACTAAATCAGACGACAGACTCTGGAGGCATCAGTAATCTTAACCCTTGGTTTAAAACTCCATGCAATTTCTCTCAATACGGAATGTTAACACTTTCATACTGTTTTGTACTATGCTGCAGTTTCCCCTGGTCTCGGTCAAGCTACTCTTGTGCTTTTGCCAGCAGCTGGTGAAAGGTGATGCGGCTTTCCTTAGTCTAGCCGAGGCTGGCGTGTACTGCTGGACAGATACTGGGCCAGTACTGTGACCCCTGCGAGGAGGCGCGCGGCGGTAGCCCTGTTGTACAGCGTTAGCGCTGCGACTTCTCCTCCAGTTCCGTTTGGGGGTTTAACTGGGTGGTGCACTGCGACTGGCCGTACAGCCCATGCTCTAGGACGTACGTGATTAGGCAAAAAACTTGGTTTCAAAGGGGTGGCAGAAAGTCCAGCAACGGAACCGATGAGGCTTGCAACGTAAAGGTGACTCTCCCTGCATGTTCTGAGAAGGGAGATGATGGAGTTGTCTGTTCCAAACAAATTAACACACTGCCTGATGTTGATTGTATGAATTTGTGGTTAATGTGAATTTTAAACTCTTTAACAAATCTACAACTGGATTCGGGGGGGAGGGAGGGGATAGAATGATGCTTAAATTGTTGTACCCAACTTGGTCAATAAAGCAGCACAAGTTCATAATCTTAATCACTGGTCAGTAAACAGTAATTAAAATGTATGCCAAAACAACTTTTTGAAGAAACACACAGTATAAAAGTATCTTTCATGAAGGTTATCAACAGTTGTTAGGGTTACAGAATCAGTTCTAGTAGTTTTTGATTGCTTTTGACTATTACCAAATTAACTCCTTGGGCTTAAATTTTCCATAATGGTACTCTGCCCTCAAGGAGACAGCCTAATCCAGAGTTTTGGCAGTTTGACAAGGGAGAGGATGCAGAAAGCTTTTCTTCCTCCTTTTTTCCCCTTTTTATTTTAATTTAAGAAGTATTAGTACTTTAGCTATGTGCACTTTGAATTGGAAAGGGCATTTAACACCTCTTGCCAGTTTTGTCTGAGTTACAAGCAGATTGCCAGGGTTAATGGACTAAGTCTCTTTGAGGTGTCTTTGTATGACATCTACTGACCAGAGCTTCACCTGGAGCAGGAGCAAAATACAGTTTGTATGCAGTAAGGCTGTGCTCAAGGCTGATGTGAGTGACCTTTGCAATGGTAGTAGGAACGTGGAGGTGAACGAGTACCTCTTCTTCCACAGAGTAAGGTGACTTGAGTGTGTTCTGTCAACTGTTAAGAAACAAGGTGTCTTTCTTTGCCCTAAAGGGACGAGGATCAATGTCTCATGTATGGTAGAGAAATGGTATTTGGTTCTCCACCACATGCTTCTGAGAAATAAAGCCCCTTATTAGTCTGTCAAAGCGCTCTAGAAATGCCTAAGTTAATCTTAATTTTCATGGACGTAGTTGTCTTTAATTAAACTTTTTTCCTTTTGGCTTCTTGCCTTCCGTCTCTGACTAAATATTTGAAGATATCCTTGCCTCCTTTGCTGAACTAGTTGGAAGGTGTGTGTAAAAAAAAAAAAAAAAAACAAAAACAACAAAACAACAAAAACCAAACAAAAGTAATTATGATGGTACAGCAGTGGAAAGCTCTGCTCTGAGAAAGCCGGATGTTGTATCTGTCTTAGCTGGAGTCTGGCTTTTTGATGTGTGGCTTACTTAATGCGGGATGTGGGAGCAGCTCCTAATCAGACTTTTCTTTAAATGTCTGGTTTGGTAGAGCTAAAACATGAGAGATGTTGATCATTTTGTTTAGTCTATGGTGTCCATGTAAGCACTGGTTTCATAGCTGTACAGTATGAAGTCTGGGAACATACCATCTCTTGTACTTGTTATTTTGGTCTTTTATTTTGGTCTATATTCCCTATGTATATTGTAAAGATATATGTTATCTTACAGCAGCAAGGAGCAGATCAATTCAGCTCATTGAAGACTCCATTTAAAAATAACTATTGAGGCAAATTCTGGATTTCATGCCTTTAAAGATGTCGTACTGTATGTGGATTTAACCTTTGGTCTTAAGGAAGACTTACAAAAAGAAAATAATTAAGGTCTGTAATGCCCTAATTATGACACTTCTTGATTTTGAGGTTTCTGTTTTAGTTTCATTCCTTGTTGTTTAGAATGATGTATGAATCTAAAGATAGTGCAGCGATGTGCTTCTGTTAAATTTGTAAATTTGAATTGGTTTGAGTGTCCTTTGCATGCAGGAATAGATAAGTAGTGATAATATTAAAAAGAACAACTAGGAAACAGTCTCTTGGAACCTGGTTATTTATGCAGCACTTGAGCTGTCTTAATAACTGTGAATAGCCTGGGACTCCTGCTGATGGAAGACATGACCTGTTTGGCTGTTGCATTTTCTTTTGCTGCAGAATTATTTTCCTAGAAGTAATCTCGCTGAAAGTGCTTCTGACTTCCCTGTGGTGAGGAGCATTTTGAAACAGGTGCCCAAGAACTTGTAGCCAGCGTCCACTGGGGCAATTTCTTGGCAGTCTTCTAATTTGTAGTTTTTAAATAGTTAGGGACTGGACGAGCAAGAAGGTGAAGTTCCTCTGCCTTGGAAAATTTGAAATTGCAAAGTGCAAAAACTATGTGAAGTCTTAACCAACTGCTACAGTCTCTGGCTCTCCCAAACAAATGATAGTTGTGATGAAACTTCACCCATTGGGACAGGTTAAATAAATAAATCTCACTGCTCTACAAGCGTCTAGAATAATGGTAGTATTTACTGAAAATGCCTTTAGGTGGGTAATGTAGTGCTGCAGCTTTTATAGGGAACACACATTGGAGCCCAGGATGCTTCCAGAACAGCACTGAACCCCAGAGCTGTAAGCAGCTGTGATAACGCTTCTGAAATTACAGGCAAAGCTGTGACTTAAAACCAACAGACATTTTACAGTACGAGGAGGAGCTACAGCTCAGGTAGCAGCGCAAAGCACGCGATAAAGAATTTGGTGGTAAAATTTTGAAATTGAACAGTTCTCGACTAAAAGAATGTAACTGCAATTCAGGGTTTTTTAAATGATTGCAAGCTATTGATTGGTGTTAGTGTCTCTCCATAACTCTAACATTCTAGATGTGAAAATACAAAACTGAAATTAATAGAATTGCTGTATTTCCTAGAAACGGATAGGCTTAAGCCAGAATGGTTATTGGCTTGATTAAAATTGCTTTCCAGTAGAGTCAGCTACAGAATTGCTTTTTCCAGTTGCTCTCAGTAACTTGTACCATGCGTTGACATGCTCCACAAGTAGGCCCGTTCCTCGAGCATGCGCTCAGAAGGCTCTGCCTGTTTCAGAAGTGGGGCTGTGGGCCCTGAGGTCACGAGCAGCTTTCAGCAGAGCTCACCCATGTGACAGCCGGTGAAGCTGTGCCCTGTTCGGAGCTCTGGAATGTGGTGGTTGGGAGAACAGCTGTTAATGGATGACCTATGGAGTTGGGCTAGCTTACAGCGGGCTGCAAAGCCCCGGGGCAGAGGCTGCTACTGATGGAGGCACATCAGTGGGATAAAAAAGGCATTGGGTTAACTGTTAACTCTCTTAAAACTGGAAGCGAAAGTGTAGTTAACACACCAGCCACTTTAGAAACCCAGTCTTCTGGAATTTCCCATGATGCCATTAGCATTGCCTTTTTCACTCTTGGTGTCTGATACTAATCCAAGGGGAAAAGTCCAGTAATTTTGCTTGTAGATCAGTTAGGGAAAAGCATAAAGATTAATTAAAGTTGGATTGTACTACCCTGAACTTCACCAGCAACAGATTACTTGACATTATCAAAGTTTTTAATATTCTAAGGTCCCTTTTTCTGTCATAAGAGAGGGACTTTCCCTTTCGATTTTCTAGAAATTGTCTTGTTCAGTGCACCAGGAGGCTGACAGTGCACCAGTAGTTACTGTAAAGTATTCCAGTGTAATTGTATACCTGCTGTATTCTCGGGGTAGGATACTTCAAGTGGCGTTGATATACAGTAACTGGAAGGCCCAGGAAGCCTTCATCCTGCTTCCATCTGCAGTAACCTGCTTAGGGGCCCACGTTTTCAAGTTTATAGTTTGTTTCCTCAAGTAAAACGTGGCTACCGTCTAACAGTAGGAATCACAGCCAGGTTCTAAGGCGGTGAGCAGAATGGCACTAGTACAGATGGTGGTAGCCAACCATTGCTTCGTTTTCCATGTAGAGTTGAATTCCAAACCTTGCCGGAGTGCACAAGCATGACAGTATTCAACATCTTGCTCTTCAGTTAGTATCTGCTACAGGAATCCCATCACCTGACAGCTGTGTGAGAAGTGACGTACGGGCCTCCAAAATAACAGCCTTGATTACCTGAAGAGAAACAGACTGCACTAAACCTGTCCACAGGCTCTACTGTCGCTTCCACTGCTGTTAGGGACACAGATGGTCAGAGCAGCTGCCCCTCAACTTCCCTGTCATCAGAGGGTGTAACTGTTCCGCTGCCCTGACTTGTTCTGATTGAGGCTGTAGTTTGTACAAATTGGTTTCTAAAAGTCTAGCTCATTTTAGCGTAAGTGGGTATGGGAATACGAGACAGCTATGCCAAGCAGTTCTAAGGAATCCTAACCTTCTAATCCGATTCAGCTGTGGACAGAACTCTGTGCTTGTGTCCATCTGACTTTCCTCTGTCTTCGTGGGGTTCAGAGCTGACTCGAAGAGGTGCGGCACACCAAGCTGTAGCTATCAGGCTTCTGGCAAGGTGCTGTAAGCAGTATTGGGAAGTGGTTTTGCCAAGAGTTCCACCCATACAAACTGATTATGAGTTACCACACGGAGCAGTAGCAGAAATTCTGTGCTTCAGAAGAGAATTTGCATGTGCATGAAGAATACAGACCTTCCGGACGCAATTCAGACCAATAAAATAGATCATCAAGTTTTATTTAAAAAAGGCTTTCTAAAATACAAAAGGAGATGTCCAAAGCCATTTCCTTCAGAAGTCCTTTTAAGTGTTTTATGATGGGTGATGTGCAATAGTTGTCTGTGATGTGCAGCTAGATTCTCTTCATCCCCCTCCCTGCCCCGGTGCTGCACAGGTGCTGCCCCTGTAGACCCGAACAAAGTACAGCAACTGCACACTAGAGAGCATCCTTTTCCATTAAATGGAACTGGCGTACCTAGGACTTCCAGGTATAAGCATAATCCTTCATTTCCAGAAATCGGATGGAAGATTTTCCCAATGTTGGACACTGACTCAGTTGATCCAAAGTCTTAGGATGCAGTCCACACATAGGAAGATCTTTGCACGTCGTTTCCTGTGGAAATTCACATGAAGAAGAGAGACATGGAATAAGTATTTCTGTTTGAAGTACCTGTAGTTTTTAATGTCCACTTGTGTACCTCTGGGGAACTCCTGAAAAGCTAGTTTTCTGATTATTCCATTTCCGAGGGAATGACGAGCCTCAAGGAGTGCCAGGTGGTGATCACAAGTAACTGGGTGTAAACCCATGTATTAAGGGAAAGTTTTGTGTCACGCAGTGTCCTACATTTTTTAATAAAGATACTGTTCCCGACAGGAAAGTGTCTCTGCTAGTTTCCTTACCTTATTTAAGGCAGGGCTCGCATTGTCAAGACGAGTGTTAAACACGGCAGTTGGCTCGTGTGTATGTAACACCGCAGAGAATGCTCCCCTCTGTGCAGACCTGAGCAGCGTAGTCAATGAATGCAGGGAATGAGGCATGACGGGGCCTACGATCTCCAAACTGAATATATCCTCGTATGCCAGGTGAACCTTGGCTTTGGCATTTATACTTCGAGCCTGACGACAAGACCACACAGGATTCGTTTTTGACACATCGCATCAAGTCCTAGTTTTCATTTACTTCAAGGCTGCAGTGCCACTGTCCCATTAAAAGTTCACAATACTTTCCAACATTGTCAACTTATGTTCAATATATGAGTATTAAAATGGTTTTACTGTCTTTGGAACAACTCCTGAAATGTAGGAATGCTATACAGTATTAAGGAAGTTAACTGCAGAAGAACAGTGTGAATTACTCTGGTGGAAGAAGACCGCACCACCTGTATCAACAGCACATCCTTTAGTATCCACCACCTCCTTACAGTAGCAGATGGTGAGCCACGGTTCAGGGGCTCCCTTGTTGCAAGCAGCTGTGATAGTTTGGGACCTCGTAAGAGAATCTTTTAAGAACCATTGTAGTGTCCGGGAAGTCTGCTTAACCTCTTATTTATCAGGATGTGAAGAACAGAAATACTGAGATTTCAGTTTAGCAGCACACATCTATGTGGACAGAGATGATATAGGAGGCAGTCTGTGGTGTAGTCAAGACGGCAACAAAAATCACTCTGCTGTGCCCAAGGGAAACTGTACAAAGGTAGTGCCTAATTATACTGAGGCAAGAAACAACTTTATTTTCTTAGAAAATTGAGATGGCTGAGTTTGTTACTTACTTTGAGCGTTTGCATTGTTCCACCTCGGAAAGCAACAGGGGACAACAAAGTTGGTGGGAGCCCTGCTTGTGGGCCTGCAGCAGCTACTAGGCTCTTGCAGTTTATCAAGAAGTTCAGCAAGGTGAACGTGTTTGTTCCTTTCACTAACGCAAGGGATTCGGGTTTGTGATCCATCTGCACCTCATGCTTCTCCTTACGACTGTATTGACTGGAGTCAAAGGAAAACCATGGGGAAGTGAAAAGCATCAATGCATCAAAGGGAGAATCAGAGAAGAGCAACTCCAGGAGAACCACCCCCCACACACACCAGGACAATCAAGTCATTTAAACAAACAAAACCAAAAAAACGCCAAGCTTTTCACTGATTCAGGTTTGTTCTTCAAATATTACACAGCATCTCAAACCTGACTTCTGACTTCATAATCAAAGTTGTGAGACAAAAAGCATTTTCCAGGTCCAATGTCTTACAGCTGGCAAGTCATGTTTACTAAATACCTAGGAAGTTAGCAACTCCTAGTTTTACTATGAATTTGGCTTCAAAACAAACATAAAAACATAAGCATTTAGAGTTCCGATCAGGAGGCTTCTTTTGAAGTGCCTTCCCTGACTACTCCCCACTTATGGTGTGTTGCTGTGGGGCAGTCTCAGGGAGCTGAAACGAGATTCCTCTTGGGTGAAAGCCCGTGGCAGCTCCACCGGGCAGCACCTCAGGTACTCCAAGTGCAAATGGAACCAGAGGAAGACCGAGTTAATTGGTCCCTCTGAAACACGTACAGGTTCTCAGCAACAGCTGTTCTGGTCTAGAACTGTGTCCCTACTATTCCACAATACTTCCAAGTGTAAACCTAGCCTACATGGGCATACACCCTTTTTAAAAAACATAAAAGGATCTCTTAAGTCTTTCCAGTGAACCTGTATGTGAGGTGACACAATCAGTCTGTGACCTAACAGATGGATCTTACAAAGTTAACAATTCACAATGGCTTTTCCTTCAAGAGGAGAAGCATCTAGAAATACCTGTCATAAAGAAACTCAAAAAGACACGCAGAGTCTCTTAATATGCAGTGGTGTGAGGATTAATATTTGGAAATAAGTTCTCAAAAGATTTTATAAAACTTAAATGTGTACCACAAAAGGATAACATCGGCAGGGTTTTCCAGTGCCATGATGTGCAAGGAAAGGATACAGTTTAATAGAAATAGCATCTGGTTTCTTAACCTTGTCTTGGACTCCCATCTCCTCAAGCCAAGAGAAACTTTCATCATCATCATCACTTGGAGCTGGTTCCCTGGGAAATACAGAATCAGCGTTAAGAGGGCAATGCTTCCTACACAGGTTTTCCAAACAGAACGTGCAGGAGTCTGTAGATGCCATTGAATTCTAGCATTGTAGAAGACTTAGTACATACTCTCCATCTTCCATGCTGTTGCCCACTTCAAGGCTGTTAGCAACTTGCATTTCCAAATTCACTTCAGAGTTTTTCTGTTTTCTGGTTCTACTTTCTTCTACCAAAGGTAAAGAAAACTCTATGCCTTGAGCAGAGAAAGAAAGAAAGCAAGCAAGCGATGAACACAGCTTGTAACACAGCTAATGCACTTTATCAGTTATTCAAATTCGACCTGGACTGGTTTCACCTTACCTTCATTTCTCATGGCTTCCCTTAAACCTCTAGTCGTGGGAGAAATTACAGCTGTGATAACGTCACTTCCCGCAAGGCCAGCCGCACGGAACAGGACAGTAAACTGATATGTACACACATAGAAGTAGGGACACAGTCTGGCTTTAAGCAGATTGTACAGAGAAGTAAAGCTGACAGACCTGCAAATTAGAATAAAACAATTCTGTAATTAACTGAAGTTAATTCTTCACTGTTGACACATCAGACTGGATTTTGCTAGGTGTTACTGACGTGTACGTACTCGGCACAGGTTTGAGGGCGTACAGAATGATTAGTCACATCTGCAGCCATGCTCGACATCTGGGAAGCTGCGCTCCTCCGGAACGCAGCCTGTCCGTGAGTGCTTCGCTCTTTCAGAATACTTGCTTTCCAGCACGTGGAGTTTACATGAAGTGTCAAAGGCAACTTGCTAACAGGAGGTATGGAATTCTACCAAATCAATAACTAGGATTCGAGAGGGGCATTTAACACAAAGGTAGCTTTAATCTTAAGCTTATTTCCCTAGCCTGGTCCTCAAAAACAACGAGCATTCTATAGCTGGAAAAAACCCCAAACAAACAGCTTTTTCATAAAGATGGAAAGAACTTGTGCATTAATTAAAATTCCATTATCTTCATCATACTAAATACATCAGTTGTTTGTTTCCACTTACCAGTCGCTCATTAGGACTTGTTGCAAGGCTTCATCCTGTGACCAAGGACTTGCCTTTCCAGCTAATTTTCTATCTGCTCCAATCCGAGGGAACAGCTGCAGCCATGGCAGTGAAGGGTGAAGCCAGTAAACGAGGCTTTGCTGAAAGGCACAACGCAGTTCCGTGGACTGTTTTGGTTCCTAGATTTCAAAAAGTACTTCGTAAGGACAGTAATACTTTACTTAAGGTAGCATTGTAAGTGATGGATTACAAAAAAACTACACTAGGAACTAAAAATAATCCCCAGGCTAGTGAGTAAGCCAGACAGAAGAAAGACAGACATTAACCAGCTACTGCTGCGCAGTTGAAGTTAAGCCACCACTCACTTACCACTGTTTGCCACTATGGGTACAAGCCATGGATGGAATTGGATTAGTAATCTAAATGAGCCTTATTCTTAATGTGAATAAGATCAAAACAAGACACAATCAAGCCTTTGCTGCCAGCATGTTTAAGGAAAGGTGCAAAGGTACATTCTCCTTTCTAGAGCTGGAGCTTCGAACTACCTGCTGAAGTATTACCTGTATGATCTGTGGCAAGTTTGTTTCTGTAGCTCTACAGTGCTGAGCAAATCCTTGAGCTTCCTCTTGTGCTTTTAAATGTTCTGCCCAGCTAAAAGGTTGGGAAGACATAAATAGAAGTCGTGTTTTAATACTCCAGTCTGCAGGAAATTCATGTCTTGGTGAGGATGAAACTTCAGGCACAGCAACAGGTACACAAAGGTCCTTACAAAACAGAAATAGAATCAGTTAACCCACAGAAAATTAAAAAAACCTCCACAACGACGTAGCTACCGATTTATACTTTAGCATGGTTAGGTCTCCTCTCATATTGATTTAACACACCTTTCCTGGCACGCAGACCAGACACTGGACTAGACAGGACTATGGCTATTACATGTAATGTCTTGAATTTAGTAGCCTATAAAAAGACAAGTTAAACCTGTCATGTTCTGCATGATTTTGTCCAATTCAGTGCAACAGGAAAAATGCCCAGCTCATTTTGATCCTAAAGAAGTACATTAAGTTAAGAGACACACTTAAAAAATCTTTTGCAGACAGATTTTCTGGATTTCAAGTTACACACAATTTAACTGTTCATAAGCTAAGCAAAGTCACAATCTATACTCCACACTATTTTAATCAGTAGCAGATTCTAGTAGAAATACAGCATTATATGGTTTATAAAAAAACAGAAGAGGGTTTCCATTCACAGGAGTCTTTCCAAACATCATAAACTAGAAACAGATAAAAGGATGAACGATTCAAAAAACGAAAACTTAGCCTGAAGTTTATGGAGACAAGAATTTCCATGCCAAAACAGCATTTGATTTCATCCTGTCTTAGTGACTGTAATGTCAGACACTTCCTAGAGGATGCAAAAATCCCCACTGGGGAGCTCTAGGACAGTTTGTTCTCTTTGAGAGGTTATTTTTCTGTTCCGCTAAGTTAGCTTGAGCTTAAGTTTCTGAACCTCTAACAACATACGACATTACGTGCTTAAAACTCTCTTTCAAGGACTGGTTTTCAGGTATCCTCTCTTCCCTATGTGCCAGGTGAAGTTGTTTGTTCCCTTTCTGTAGCTGAATGAATAAAAGACTGCAGGAGATGCATCACTTCGAAGAACATCCTTTTCTCAACAAAATATAAAACTAAGACGCAGGAGAATTATAGTAAACATGGTAATAAAACTGGAAGAACATGCATGTTACAACTGGTCCAGAATACATGGACCAGTTGGAGAGGGTCCAGAGGAGGGCCACGAAGATGATAAGAGGGCTGGAGCACCTTTCCTATGAGGACAGGCTGAAAGAGTTGGGGCTGTTCAGCCTGGAGAAGAGGAGGCTCCGGGGTGACCTTATAGCGGTCTTCCAGTACCTCAAGGGGGCCTACAAGAAAGATGGGGAGAGGCTGTTCAGGAGGGCCAGTTGTGATAGGACAAGAAGTAATGGTTTTAAAATAGAGGGAGGTAGATTCAGGTTGGATATTAGGAAAAAACTTTTACCATGAGAGTTGTAGAACACTGGAACAGGTTGCCCAGAGAGGTGGTGGATGCTCCACCCCTGGAGACGTTCAAGGCCAGGTTGGATGAGGCCCTGAGCAACCTGATCTAGTTGGAGACATCCCTGTTCCTTACAGGGGGGTTGGACTAGATGACCTTTGAAGGTCCCTTCCAGCCCTAACCATTCTGTGATTCCATGATTCTATGAAGAAGACAACTACCTCTGTCAACTAGAACTATAACAGTAGCGACATCAGGCAGAAGGCTGGCTTTTAAAAGGCCTTCGCTGTAGCAGCCAAGGCAATTTAAAGCATTTTCTTGAATGCTGACATTTTAGTACGTAATGTTATACAGAGAGGACCATCGAATATTAAGTCGAACAGTCCCAGGCTTTTTCCAAAAACGTTTCGGAGCAGTACGTGCCGTTTCGTACCTCGGTCAGGAGGAGGGTGTCGGTTCTCTCGGAGGGCGCTGCGCTCCTCACTGGCTTCTCTTCACAAACAGCCTCTAAAAGCTGAAGACAAAAGCAGCACAAGATGCAGCATAAAGTGCGAGCCGGGCTGGTAATTGCAAAACTCGCCCCTCGCAGTGAAATTCCAAAAGCGGTACCAAGCGCGCACACGCTGCCAGCAGCGCAGGGCGCGATTTCGGTGCCAACCTACGCCCAACGCCAGCGCAGGGCCCAGCTCGAGGGGGTGCGGGCGCCGGGCCGGGGCTGCCGTGCCCGGCTGCGGGCGATGGCTGCCGGCGCGGAGGCCCCTTCTCTGCCCGCGGGGCCCTGCCCGTTCCTCCCCTCGCCCTTTCCGCCCCCACTTCGCCACCGGGGATAGAGAGACACCTCCGGCCACCGCGGGGCCGGGGCTCGGCCCTACCTGCCAGAAGGGCGCTGCCGAGGGGGACCCGCCCGCCGGCGGCGGCCCGCCGGTCCCGCTCTCGCGGCTGGGGGGTGCCGGCCGCCCGCGGCGCGTTGTCTAAGCTGGAGAAGGGGTTTCGGCGGGCGGGCGCGGAGGGGGCCCGCGGGGCCGAGCCGCAGGGCGGGGGAGCGGCGGCGGCGGCGGGCTCGCTCCTCCGCGGCCGCTTGCGCTTCAGCCGCAGCATTGCCGGCGGCTTCTTGAAGCCGGGCGAGTAGCCGGGCACGGCGGAGGCGGCCATGGCCGGGCGGCGCGGACCGGAGGAGAGCGGCCGGACGGGAGCCGCTGTCTCGGCTTGGCGCGAAAAGGGGCGAGCCCGCCCCTGGGCGGTGCCGAGGTAAGACGGCGGCCGCCGCCATTTCGTCCGGCCCCCGGAGGGCGCGGAGCCGCCGCGCGCCGCGGCCGGCCCGGCGGAGGTACCTGTGGGGGCGGTTCCGTGCGGCCCGGGGACCGCGGCCGCCCTCCCACCACCGCTCTCCCAGAAAAAGAACCTTACTGCTAAAATATGTCAGTGGATTTCTGAATCCATTCTGAAACTGGGCTGAACAAATTTATCCAGTCGGATATCAAGGAAATCACCACATGGCTGCACCAGGACAAAAATCACCCGTGAAGATACTAGAACATGGTGACAGTTGTGCGAAATGCCTATTTGGGGTAGAAAACTCGTTTCGATTGTGACATGTGGCAGCGGCTCGTGCCCGTGGCTGGAGTATTTTGCTTCAGACTAGGTTGCAGAAAGGCACCCATGCCCTCACCACCAAAAAAACCCAGGCAGTAGATTTCAGCCCATGCTACACTGACAATCCTTTCCAAAATGCTGCTCTGAAGGCCATTAAATAAACCAGCAACGCATTATGAGACTAATCCCCATGCAAAGCTGTTTTTGAAAACGTGGCTGCCCTGAACCGCGCTCTATGCATCATCCGGCTCCGCAGGGCTTGAGCTCACCAGAGCAGAAGCATCCTCAGCAAAACCTGAGCAAAATCCTGAGCTGGCACTGCTCCTGGCATACCTCTCGCCATTAATAGTGCGGTAGGAGACCACGGCAGCCTTCACAGGGCTGCCAGATCAGCATACAGGCAGCAGTGAAGCACACGCGACTGTCACAGCGGCGAAGGAACAGGCAAGCACCCGGCAACCTTTCCTCCTGAAGCTGGGGAGACTTGCTTCCGCACTCAAAACAGCTTTCTGCTTTCTTCTGCCAGGGGACGTGCGAAAGGGAAGGCAATTGCTTAGGGAGCATCGTGAGCCCTCTTGTTCAAGCACATGCAAATCTCAAGCTAGCATTAATAAAGAGCATTAGGAAACGCCAAGACACCTCAGCCAACTGCATGCAGCGCCAGGCAGCTTAACGCCCAAAGTAGAAAGAGACATTTGCTTCATAACCTGAGCCAGCTGAAAGGCTAAGACCACTTCGGCAACAGCTGGCCTTAGTCTACTGTACGTGGGATTCAAAAGGCGTTTATAGATGTGGTTAGGAGCAATGTATCTACTGACAAAAGATCTAATAAAATAAAAACTACACTATAAAAATCTTTCTTCTGCAGTTTTGTCCTCGATTGTTCCTGTTTCACTAAATCTTACTTTTTAACTCATTTCCTCCGATCTACTTTATTTTGCAAACATTTAAGCTAAAATGAACAACATCAGGAAAAAAGCTGCAGTTGGGTACAAAGCTTCAGAATAAACGTCAAACTAACAGAGGATTCACATGCTTTACACTTGTGTGTACACAGGTGCACGAAAGCATCGCTTATTTTCAAGGCTGCATTACATCACATCAGTAGTAAAATGAGATTTACTCATGCTTTTATATGCTTCCCTTGTATCATTTATCAAGAACTTACTACAAGCCTGGTGAATGACAGAAGATAGATTAATCATGGTTCTAGATAATCTATTTTCACTCAAATGTTCCAACTTCTTATACTGGTTTAAAGTGTGAGTGTCCGCTGTTTGAGCCATCCACATAGTGAAAATGAATACCACAGTTGAACAGAAAAAATATTTTTGCTCTCAAATAAGAGCAAGTAGGAAGCCACACACCTTGAAGAAAGAAAAACAGCAGTTCCTTCCCTACTGCTGATTTGCAGATGGTGCACAGTAATGGACGATGTTGGAAAAACAGATTTGAGCTGGTTAAAAGAGGGGAGGTGAAAGCGCACAGCATAGGAAGGTCTTTAACTTAAAGATACCAAAGATAACATTACAGTAACAAGATAAAGTGCCTCAGACATCTGAATGACACAATTGTATCGGCCTATGGACTCTAGATTTACTAGGTTTACTGCCTGGTTGCTAAAATAAAGAAGAATGAGCTGTAAGGGGAACTCTTACTGTCAGTATCGTATCTTTCCCCTCTAGCATCCTTGCCAATTCTGATGGTTTTGCCTGTCTTACAATTAAATAACAATTTTAAATGTGGATTAAAGACTTCAGTGTACCGCAGAGAGTGCTCAGCCTCAATGCAGTCAAAAGCAAAAGGGAAATATAAAGGTGACTGTTGGTAGGGGCTGGAGAAGGGAAGACTAATAAAAAACATCAGAGGAATTTCCCCCCCCTCCTTCAATTTCTTATGGTTGAAAACCAACAGCAACGGAGTTTGCCTGTAGATGTTACTGACATTTGTAATTGGGGCAGGGAAGACAAGATCTGTGTGTCAAGACTGCCTCTTTAGAAGTTGCTAATATGAACATTCTGCTCAACCGAATCCAAGAAAAAACCCTGAAGTCACAGGAGCTTTACAGACCATTTGTACTGAGGTACAAAAGATCTTTAAATTCTGGTTACAGAATTATTTGAAAGCGTACACTAATTTTCTTCTCAAATACATTAGATTTCTTTATCTTCCACAGGCTTGGAACTCAGGAAATCGTGTGTCAGAACTGGATGACTTGTCTTTTTCTTGCTTGATTCTTCTGAACTATTTCCATAGAAACTTTGGCTTCATACACTGGGATGGGTTCATCCAGCTGAGGCCTAAAACGGAACAATATGTGAGAAGTGTCTGGTGAGCATGCTCAGATCAACAGAAATATTGCAGGACTACTGCCACAGACTTTACTTTCACTATATAAACTTTGCTCCTTAAACAAAATAAAAGTTTTACAGCTTTGCTTGGATTCACAGAAGAAGGGACAAGCCCTAAAGCAAATAGGAAACAGAAGTTAATTAAAAGATCTCCTTCTTATGGGGTAGGGCGGGTAACGGGGGGTGGGGAAGGGAACGGTGGTGGTGGTGAGGCTTTTGCTCAACAGCAATACAGTTCTCCTGCATTAAGAGAAAGGATCTTCCATTCCTGCCTTATTATGGGACTCTTGCTAGCTAGTCACTATTCTCAGAGGAGTATTAGACAGACCCATTGCCTTTTACAGTCAACACCGTTTCTCAACCAGACACACTGCTGAGCCGCCAGGTACATGCTCTTCTGCCACCAAGAAAAAAATGTGCTGCCTCTGTTAAATTTTGACATACGGCATAATTGTGGGGCTTAACAAATTTCCTTGTGCTTAGCCTGCTATATTACAAACAGAAATAGATCATCAGCTGCTCCATGTAAACTATGTGAGGCATCTTCTCCTGAGCATCCCAATATAAATTTGCAGTACAGTGCTGGCAAGAGTTTTCTACTTCTAATGTTGAATGTAAAAAAAAAAAAAAAAAAAAAAAGAATCTCTCACCTGAAAATGCTGCTTGATAATTTCTCCATTATATCTTCTAAGATGGGTATCTAAGAGGACTGTCAAGGCAGCAACATACTTACAGATAAATCTTTCTAGAACCATGTTTGCTGGCAAGAGTCCTGTATTGATACAAAACTAGTAGGATCAAGGCAAAATGAAAATTAACCTTAATTCCAATCTTCAGATCAGATTTATGCGCTTGTTTATGTATCAGAAATCTTTCCTGAAATAGTACGCAGAAATGAAATATGGAAAATAGAATTTTGAAAAATAAAGCAAAAGGGCTAAGACTGACAAATTCAGCCCACACTAGTACCACATTAATCAGTCAGAACAGCAATTGCATTTTTTGTGGCGAATGAAGATGACAGACTTTGGTACCAGTTAACTATCCCTACTATTGATACAGACATCTGAGGTAAAAATCAAAATAAAGGTGGGAACACAGCAGAGCCTGTATATTCTTTGAGCACCACTGCCAATCTGTAAGGGATCTTTGAGTCAATGTCTAACGTTCATGACAGATGAGGCTGTATTTAGTCTTTACATCAAACTCAAAAAATAACATTCCATCCTTCATTTTAAGAGCAATCTGGTTGATACTTGAAGCTTGAGCCATTTTAAAAAGTGATCACCTTGCGATTTCTTCAGATGATATTAATGCCATACACTCAAGAATTTCACAAGATACACAGATCCAAAAAAAAAAAATACAAGACACTAACAAAAAAACAAAGCAGATTTTTCCTTTTAACTTTAAAGCCTGTTGCAATAAAACGTACTGTTGTTATTAAACATACCCCAGGAGATGACAGAAGACATCTTACTGTTTAGTCAGCTCACTTTTTATGCGGATAACTCTTCAGTAAGCATTCAACAAAAATGCCAACTATAAAGCGATTCATGATAACCTGCATCCCATAAATATTTCCTTAGAGTGCCTGACCTTGCCTAATCTACTTCACAGCTAGTGGAGGAGGGGAGGACTTCCTTGCGGTACAGTTAGTCATTCCGCAAATATAATGACTTAATCCTCACCTGCCTCTGCCGTTCTGCTAAACTGCAAAAGTGATTCAGCAGATCTCAATCTGCAGTGCGGTGCAGAACAGGGAGGGTCCTTAAAGCCATGAATGAACAGACACACCTTCCATCACTTGAAGCGATCCACTGAAAACTGTCAGGCTAGTAGAAAGCTCAGAGTCCAGCTGCTTGAGGTCAAAATGCAGGTAATGCAAATGAAGGAGGCGTTCCTCTTCCCACACCCACTTCTTTGCTCAATAGATTTTATGTACGTAACATTAGGAACGCAATTAGGAACATACGTACGCAAATAAGGAAAAGGTTAGGAAGCCAAAATATTTTAACTTTTACATTTAAACTGACTGCATTAAGATTTACAGATGATGCATCTGCTGCCCAAAAGAATAAAAAAAATTTCCAAAACGTCATATGCATAATATAAGAACTTATTAATTGGTTCAATCTTGAACCAAAATGTTGCATTTTCTCCAGAATGTGTGTTTTCTATTTCAGAACTGCTTTTAATGAAGCATGTAGAGACATATATTTAGACGGAATGCAGAGACTATCTTAAAACACGAGTGTATGTTATATTTTAGTTACACAGCGTAGCTGTGCTGACCTTTAAGCCTGTGGTTACATCACTGAGTTGAAGAAAATCTACTAGTTGGCTTCTCGGTTATATTTCCATCCACTCATATTAGCAGTCAGTGTTCAAAACGACCATCAAAAGGATATAGAGATACTTCCCTTGCTGTATATTGGACAAGTTCCATATCTCGTCATTCAGGAAGGAGACTGTGGCTCCTTTAAGAAACAAGGAATGGCTATCTGGAGGATCCAGCTTAAACAAAATGAAGAAAAATGTTTTTTAGTTATATTTCGCTATAAAAAAAAATTAAGGTTAGATGGTTATTTTATACTGATGGTTAAAAAACCAAGCCAAGCAAAAAAACACCCCTTGCCCACTCTTAGAACTTGGCAAACTTGTAATATTTACAGCTTTAAATGATACTTTTCTATCTTGTCAAACGGTTTAATACTCTGAGCTAAACAAAATAGGTCCTTTAAAATTTGTCAGTATAGCCAAGCTATTAACATAACTTACTATCACCTTGGAGAAGACAGCCCCAAAATAGTTCCAAAGGAAAACAAAAAAACCTATTATTAATGCTGTATGCTTCCCATTTTCTGGATGTGAAAGTTTTCTTAAATGGAAACTGAGGTTATTAAAGTGGGGAACCATTCAGCCACAACAGAAGCTCACAGACACATCCACATATATACTGTGGTACAAACTAACTTACTGACACAGTATCTTTACCTGAAGATTTTTTTCTGTTGTTATCCAGTGTCCCCCAACACCAAGAAGAGTAATGATATCATGCTTATGAGGCAGCAACCGTGATTTCGAACTTGATTCATCTTCAGCACTATATAATTTCACTGGATAGGGGGGAGAACAAATTCATTCAAGCTCAGAAGAAAATTCTGTTCAGAATGAAGGTCCATCTCTTCCTGTACTGAGAACCACGTTATCTTGGGATTATTTACAGTCCTATGTCTTCAGATATAAAGGAGTTGCAATATATGGATAGGAATACACACAAAGAAAGATGGCAGTCTGGAACAGCACTACAGTTAAATTATGCTGTTAGTCACATCAGAATATCTGAGAATGTAGAAGATTTAGAAAATTCAGTATGTATTTCTTTTAACACGTTTCAGTGGAACTCTAAGAAGTTCTTCAATTATTTCAGCTAAAAATAGTAACTTCAGACTTTTCAACTATTACAATTGTTTTAGAATACAGGTTGACAGTACTGACAATTATGGTGTAATTTTTGTATTAAAATAAGGTAGCATAAACATTGATATCACAGCTCTACTCTTTAAACACATTTTTTCTTTTCAGTTTTAAGCAAGAAGAAAATTTCAGACAAACTTAGCAGAAGACTAATAGCATTACATGCTTCCACTAGAGGGTGATATGAAGAAATCTAGCTTAAGGAGATCTATTGAGTAAAGACACATACATAAAATTGCATGGGAACAAGGAACTAAATCTAATAGTTTGAGGTGATGCAGCCTCCACTTATATTACTTGGAAATAATAATGAAAAAACCCTCATGGTGCTCTGAAGACCAGATTTTCATCAGTTACATACCTCCAGCATCTAGAACAATATCCACTCCCAGGCCGCCCGTTTCTTCCAAGCAGCTTTCTGCCAAATCTATCTTTCCATTGGACACATCCACCACTCGAGCTAGAAAGAGCAGTACATTTGGCCAATTACAGTAAAAATGTAGAGTCTAGATTCAGAGCAGAACAGAAAGTTTCTAGATTCTGAAAGAATTACAAGCAAGTTTGCAGCTAAGTCAAAATAAACAATAGTTTTTCCTTTTCCAATGCAGTGCAACATCAAAAATATGTATTAGCTTAAAGCTGAAGGAAAACTCTCAAGTCTGTTTAGGCCTAAAGGATAAAGTATGTTACTATAAATAGAAATCCTTCTCTCAGTTCATTCTTTGCTATTCTTCTTTTCCGAAAGCGCCTTCAAAAATACCAAGTTCTGGAGTGACTAGCCATGTTATTGAAGCAAAAGAGAGTGGCCAAAAGATAAGACCACACCTTATCTCACGTCTCCCAACTTTCAAATTATCTATCAAATAACCATAGCAGTAACGCTGTGGGAGCATTTTCCAAGAATAGCTTTTTTCCCTTACTCTACATAAACCCCACCACTTCCTGCCAGTCCCTTGCAGAGCCCTTCTCTTGTTTCGGCATCACAGTGGGAAACAAAAACCTATTCCCTGGCACGGAGACCTGTCGCCCAATGCAAATCAGAACTAAACATGTAAAACCGCAATAATTCAGTCACGAGGCATTGACTTGACTTTTCTTACGATTCCAGCAAGTCTTTTAATCTTATTATATCCATCTTTTCTTTAAAATAATGCTTAGTGGCATCATTACGAATGTCACAGCACGGACAGACTTATGAATATATTACTTTGCGCACAGTACTTTTAACCTCTAAATGGTCTCTCTGGTCACTAAATAAGTATTTGAACGGAAGTATTTACATCTCCTCTTGAAATATTTCTGAACTGAAAGTCACTAATACATTTTCTTCTCATATATCCTAGAATGGTTAGGGGTGGAAGGGACCTCAAAGATCATCTAGTTCCAATCCTCCTGCCATGGGTAGGGACACCCTCCACTACACCAGGTTGCCCAAAGCCACATCCAACCTGGCCTTGAACACTTCCAGGGATGGGGCATATCTGTAATACCATATTTATAGATAATTAAAAAGATAAACCACAGCATCAGGAATAACTAGGGCAGAGAAGTAGCAGCTAAGGTTTTTAGTTTTGTTTCATAATTATGAGCTAGAACAAGCATTTAGAAACTAAACAGGCCAAAGACTTCTCAGCAAAATGATAACTGAAACAATGTTAAATAAATTTGGAGGCACATTTCCAAAGCATAATGAATTAAACTCAAATTTGCAATGTGTACTTACCAACTAAAGGCTGCCGTATACCTTCTTGAATTTCATCACAGGGTGTGGGAAGGAAGGAGAGAAGAAAAATTGCAAGAAACTGGTCATTAAGAAGAATATTAACAAATACTCAGTTAATGCTTTGGGTTTTGTTTTTTTTTTTTCCTTCCAATCAAATCATAAGATGCATTCAGATTCTTAGGTCAATCATTCTATTTTTTCACTGAAGTCAAACTATCTGGCTAAAGAGAACACAAATGGTCATAATTTAATAAAGATGTCACATTAATTTAATAATGACAGTCATATTCCCTGTATGTAAATAAAACCCCATAATATCTTTCTGTTATTAGTTTCTTCAGTCAAGAAGTTAAAAGTTTTTTCTTAACATGGCAACTTGACATGGTATAAAGTTTCTGCAAATAGTTTCACTTTTTGAGAATAATTCTGATTTAATAGACTCAAAGCCTGACTATCAAAAAGAAAGGCAAGAGATTAATCAGTTTGACTATTTTCTGATTTCTGTTTAGCCAAAATTTCCAGTTTTGTTACTTAACTCATTACAGTAGTTCAAACAGTACTCATCAAAATCCTGTTCAACTTCCTTCCTAGCAAAATACTGTAACAATTTCTCTCCGCTGTGGAAAACGCTGAGCAACAAATTATGATATAGTTTTCTATAATCCTGCATCACTTATGCAAAATTTCTCACAAAACATTTGTAAATTAGTTCAGTTTCTTCTCCTGTGACTAATGCAACTTCTAAAGTAACGTTATTCTGACTGGCAAAAAGGATTCAATTTCTCTCTTCTTTCACTGTTGGTGAGAAGTAGAAATATCGATATTTCCACAACTTGCTACGAGAGTTTGCTCTCACCCAGTAAGTTCAGCTACAGAGTTTTAAAACTGTCACACAAAAGATCTGCTGCTTGGTTTACTGAACATGCTCAAGAGAGCCATGAAATGACTGATGAGTTCTTACCAGAAATGTATACACTGAAAGCTCAATATTGATTTTAAATTAAAAAAACAAACAACAAACCAAACCAAAAGAAGAAGGGGGTAACCTAGGGAACAGAATAAATATGTATGTGTGTGTATTTTTTTTTCTTCTGTTCTCTAACAGAAACTCATCACATTATTTATGTAATATTCTGTCTCTAGCCTCAAACATGGAAATTAAAATCTCAAAATTTGTCATAATCCTCTCCTCCATTATATTTACTCCACAGATTACTGAAGACATGTGAAGATCACCATCCTGTTGGTCTAAATACAAATACTTAAACATTAGCAGGAACTTCCACTGCAGGCACCAGAGTAATATTTATTAAAAAAAAAAAAATCCACAACAACAAAACACAAAAAAAATCCACAAAACAAGCAGCTTTTTGCCTTAATGCGCAAACTGTTTCTCTTTTCGATACTGTACCCAAGTTATATCTCTTTATTTGAAGTACGGTTGCAATTAAAAATTCCCCACCTCCACAATGTTTATGTTCCACTAACATTTGCAAAACTGCTAAACTAAACTCCTATTGTTGTAAAACAAGCACATACACAACCAATATAAGACATGGCCTTTTCACTGCAAGAGATAGTTATTTCAGTCATTTTATGAAGCAGCTAGTTATGCTATACACTGATAACACAAACTGCTGCTCATTGACAACTGATAAGACTCTTGCTAAAAACTGAACAAAAAAACCACTAACCAAGCACAAAACTGAAAAAGCTCTAAATACTTAGAGCATTTATTTTTATATTAACATTCATATAACTTAAAAATGCCAGCAAAAGGTAAATGTGCCAAGCAACCCAAAGTCATATTCATGTGTGCTGACAGGACTATGATAATAAAATTAACAGCAAAGTCCTTTCTTAGCTAATAAATTTTTCATATCATTAGCAAAATACACCCATAAAATATTACAAAGTGAAGTTTCAGGTATTTTGTATTTACTCTTTTACCCTGTAACAGCTGGCATAACAAACCTCTACATATCAACGGCATTCACAAAAGTGCCTTATGTTCTGGTGTCCACAGCATCTACTATTACAGCAAAAAAGACTTCTGAAATAAGAAAAGGAGAAAATAGCTTTTTTTGTGAAGCTGAAAAAAAATAGAAGTAATATAAAAATCTAGAGACAAAAGTCTGCCAGTTCTTAGAAGAAATGATTACATTCCCAACACAAAACTTCACGGTTCCCTGTTGAAGATCATTAAAGTCAGACAGCAAAAACGCCTTTCTTCCTGCTCTTGTGTAATAACCTCTGCGCAGCACTCCACTTCCTGCTGCATTATCAGCACTCCAAAGCCACTACTGGAAGAGCTAAATACTCACTTGGTAGGCTGGGAGTGAATCACTCCCCAGCACTGCAGATGTGTGTGAACGTGTAGCCCCAGAACGCACATGTACACTGTGTTGTCTCTGTGCTTCCACTGCCAGTTCTGCTCTCAGCAGCCAGAAAGGAATTAAAATTGACAAGAACTCTGTTCTCTCTGTGTCTAAAGAGCATCTCTCTGGCTTACTTCATCCCTCTGCTAGCTTACTATTCTTGAGCCAGCAGGGAGAACATAAGGACAATACTTCGTGCACCTGCGTATCAGCAATGCCTGGTTTTAGTGAGTCACTGAGAACAAGAGAGGAAATTCGAAAACTGCTCTAATTCTCCATTTGGAAAGCCAAGATTACTAACAATATTACTATGCAAAACAACAAAAGAGAAAGGAGTCAGAGTCAGGGACAGTTAACCTTGACGTTATCTTTCTCATCAGATCTCATCTTGACTCCTATGTATTTTGATGGATGCGACTGTAATATATGTAGACATGACAACTGACTACACAATGCTTTCCCCACAAGGATATTCTTACAAGAGGCACAGCAATTCTCACTTATTCTTCTTTGAACGACAACAAAAATCATACACTGAAAAATAAACTTGGTGATCATACTGGGGCAGCCTCTGCGTTTTGAGGAGGAAGTATCAGAAACTAGTTTTAACCTTTTGTTCACAGTACAGGGAAGTTTGCGGACTGCAATCAAACTGGACTTTGCAATGCCATTTTAAAACTGTCTGAATAAAGAAATATTCTACTTTCCTCCACTCTGCAGCACTGAAATAAGAAAAAGTTTGATCAGGAAAGATGCTAGTAGTTTTTACACAGTCTTTCCCCATGGTTCAAATAGCACTTTTTTTTTTGAGGGAAAAAACCCCAAAACCTTAAGTATCAAAGAGAAGAAATGCAGGAAGTCATAGATGAATGCAAGTATTGCATCTAATGCAAAGCTCATTTGGAAAATAGGAAAATACAGAGCCTTTGAGCATCCAGCTACAGTTACAACAGCACTTGAAAGTGAGCTGCCACACAGCTTGATAAAATACTATTAGAAGTAATTTGAGTCTAATGAATACGGTATCTCAAGTATATGATTACACCTGTACTCTGGCTCAGGTACCTAGATTACATACTGTGATACTGGTGATTTAGTAATGCTTTCTTCTCGTTCACAAGCAACAATTTTAAAAAATGAAAAGACTTCTTGAGTAGTTAAGCCAAAAGCCAGCACTCAAGCATTATTGTGTGAGATGGAAAATACTGAAAGACAGTCATCAGAAGTTAAATAAAGAATAAAAATGCCATGAAGTACACCTAAAATATAAATTAAATGTCTATGGAGTAGAGAATAAGTTTTAAAACTACTTAATTAGACTTTTTATAAATTTTTATTTCAGTTTTCACTTACTGAAATAAGTCCTTAGACTAAAAAAAGAAAACAAATTTTGAGATATTGTTTAGCATAAACTTTAGCACTGAAGAATATAACTTACCCACAGGAGGTCTAAGCCTCTCCAGGTACTGCTTATCTTCAAGACTGTATGCAGTAGAGATTACTTTAGCTCCTCTGTGTTGTGCTAACTGAATAGCTATTGTACCAAATGGCTGCAGAAGAAAAAATGTAGATTAATTTATTTACCGCAACAATTTGATGCAGTTTTAGATAGGTTACGTTGAAAAGGACGTTCAGGAGATGTCAGAAGAGTATCCAGAATTGAACTCATGCCTTCAGTAAAACACATCTGAATGAAGAATTTGAATACTCACAGATCTGCTTCTGTTCTGAGTGAGGCCAAAAAAGTCTTTTAATGGACTGGGAAGCTCTGAATAAACTTTTAGGAGTTAACGAGTTCTCCTCTTCAGCAAAATAGCTCAGATTATACTTTAAGTAACACAAGTACCATAACTGCAATTGTGACTTGCAGCTCTGGGCTTGCTCGCTTGTTGAAGGAAGATGTAGCTGGAGCTTTTTCCTTGGTAGCACATTTACATTAACAAATCTTGGCTGAGGTAAGCTCCACATCTTCATTAGCAATAAAGATTGGAGTAATGCAAATGAAATTATTTATATCTAAGAGAAGTTAAAAAGCAGTGGTGGGAAAGAAATAAAAAATTGAGGCACTTTCCTCCAGTTATACCTCAGGGCTTAGGGTAAAACTATGTCAATGTAAAACACCAGAAAAGAACTACCTCTTCACTCCCCACACAACATGTAAAGGACTGTATTCTTGGCTGAGTATCTTATGTGGGAGGGCCTCTCCTATTAATCCATTAAGTTAAGGGCACTGCCAGGAGTAAAATACAAGGCTTGATAAGGTTAGTATGTTGTAAGAAATCCAATCATTCTGGTGATAAGACAGTTATTTATGGCAGAGGTAATCTTTCTGTTCCAAAATTGTTACTATTGCACAGTTGTTACCTACACTTGCTCCATCCATTACAAGCACAGTTTTTCCAGGAGAGACTTGGGAAAGGTAGTGTAAAGCTGTGTATGCTCGGACACCATCACGAACAGCCCCAGCTGCTTCAACCCAACAAACTTTTTCTGGTTTACGAACTAATTTTGAGGAAACAAACAAACAAACAAAGCAGGTAGGGGAAAAAAAAGCAGCAAGTCAGTGACATTTCACTCAGAATTTTTTTTTTAGAGTTCATAAATTTCTAAAACATGAAAAAATTATACAAGTCAAATCCTCTACAGGCGTAATGATGATCTATTTCACAAAGGCAATAGTCCAATGTTGTGGCTCATGGCAGTGTTAGGTCAGCTACATGGTGTCCAAGTGGAAAAGGCAATTGTTATTCCAAGACTACTCAGTTTGCTTCTGCAGCACTCTTGTGAGCAAGTTCAAATGCAATACAGTACTTAAACAGGGAAAAAGAAAAGGAGACCCACTTCCTACCATAACCTCCTGACAGAAACAATCTGAGGAAGCCTTGTCTCCTTTTCACCAAGATAATTCTGACACAGAGAACATAAAATGCGAGTTCCAACCCAAGAGAGTTCCTAATTCTCTCTCTTTATAGGTTAGAATCTTCTACTTCATAATCCATTGGTGTAAACAGCTTCCAGAGGTTATATCACATTTTAAGAGAGAAAGGTCAAGATGACATTATTTGTCAGCTCTGTTTTCTGTTGTCTACAAGATGCTTAAGAGTTTTCCCGTTCTATCCACATGCTTAAAAACCTGGGGAGGTAACGTTAATGAACTACTCTCTTACCCAGAAATCTTAAGTTCAAACACCATTTTTAATATAAGCAATTTACATGATTTAGCAGAAACCTTGACAGTAAGCTAGGAAATCATCACAGCCCCACTGAGAGTCTCCCATAGAACTCAACTAAGTAAGCCTAATCCCCTTGAGGCACACTAGAAGAGCAAAAGGCTGGAAAAGTTCTGTCTGTCTCTTTAAGCATAAGAATTGACAGTGTAGCCTGATCAGGGAAGCTATGAAACAACGTAAGGAATGCCATCACTTCGGATTGTTTATCTGTGTGCTGGAAAAGAATTCTAGGGATCACCACCAGCATCATCTATTTGCATACCAGTTCATACGACTCAGCATAAAGTAAGCCCCCGAAGGTAATACAAAGTCAGACTTCATTCTGCTTGATTTGTACTTTTAAATGTAAGAAAGAATAAATGTTATTTTTTCATCTCCACGAGTCCATGACTCATTTTGCAAAAACTGCCATAGATAGTCAAGAAGATTTCATCTCCAAACAAGTCAACATAAATAATACTTGTTTACTTCTCATACATATTAAAAAACTGTTTCAGTTTTGATATAAACAAATTTAAAGGAGTCACCTCATAACTACACAGGTTGAATTCATGGACAGTCACAGAAACACAACACAACTTAATTTGAGCAAAAGAATAGCTTGCTCAAAGTCACACACAAACTGTTGGGAGAAGCACATATATTCCCAAATTTAGTATTCTACACATTAAAGCACTGTGTGCCCAGAAAGGGGAAACTGGAAACTCACAATAATTGAAGAGACTGTTTCAATACTAGGTTTTCCCCAGTCTTCATTCCCTGAAAATTCCTTTATTCAGCTTCTAGTCTGCTAATTTGATCCCATTTGCTAGTTTGGTCACAAATGATGTTCCTGGATTGAGTCAAAGTGTGGAAAAAAGCACATTTGTCCTCATTTAATTTTGTGACAGATGAGGCGAGGAAAAAGTAGAAAGACAATGAAGCAACAAAAAGGGAAGTTAGAAGGAAAAAAAAAAGAGCCAGCTTGTGTGTTTTAGGCAAAATATTAACCCATTAAATGATAACAGCAAAAGAAAAACCCTTGAAAGTACATAGTATTCAAAGCTTCCATGAACAAGTGGAGTAGACAGAATGTCTGACTGTTGCTATACAGAACAAGTCTGCCCAAAGGTCCAAGTTAATTAGAAAAGCTGAAGTCTAAAGATATAGTAAATGTAAACATTAGCAAAATATATGAACTACATACCCAAATAATGCTCGTGAACTAGAATAACTTCACAAAGACCAGACTCTTCAGAATCCAGGGGTAAAATTCCTGAAAGAAATGGAACATAGACCTTTAATTTCAAACAAGCATCTGTTATAATCAAAACAATCTCCTGATGAAATTAAATCCCACTTAGTCTGTGGTTCAGATGCCTTCTTATCAGGTTTATGACAAGGTTAAGAAAACTTGGCAAGGTAACAGCCTGTAATGTCTATGGGCACAGTGCACGAGATGGTTCCAAACAGCATTTTGGGGTTGGGGAGAGAAAGAATGGGGACTACTGAGTGCTTTTTGCTACTGGCATGCTTAATTTCTGTCAAGTCATGTCTGAACTCATTTCATACTGCGCTCACTCTGATGAGTGCTCCTCTGGGCCATGGCTAACAAAGAAGAAAATCAAGCTCTCATATTGCAGATGGGCACAGACCAAGCCACACTACAGATACCTCTACTCTTCCATCCTGATGCCTGTAAGTGTGTTCTTAGCAAGGCAGCAAAAAAGAGACAGAAAGCAGCAGAGGAAAAACATGCAAGAACCCAGGAGTGTAAGTTCTAAAAAGCTGGAATAGAGAAGAGGAAAAAAAGGAAAAAAAAAAACCCACCTATGGAAAACAGAAAGCAAACACAGAACAGGCAGAAGGAAAAAAAAAAAAGAAATCCATCCTGGTCATAACAGTAATTTTTTCCTTCACTGGCCAAGAAGATTATTCATGAACAGCAGGTTCTGGCATCTGATCAGTCTTCTGAATATATGTACCCTCTTTCCTCAGTAAAACAACTATTTTCTTCCTTCTCCCCTCCAAATCTTATATTCCATTTAGACCAAAGCAAGGGCTTTGGCTTAAAATCCTGTGTCCAGCTCTGGAAGCCTCAGCATAGGAAAGACATGGAGCTGCTGGAGTGGGTCCAGAGGAGGGCCACAAAGATGATAAGAGGGATGGAACACCACTGCTATGAAGACAGGCTGAGAGAGTTGGGGCTGTTCAGCCTGGAGAAGAGAAGGCTCCAGGGAGACCTTGTTGCAGCCTTCCAGTACTTAAAGGGAGCCTATAAGAAAAACAGGGACAAACTTCTTAGCAGGGCCTGTTGTGATAGGACGAGGTAATGGTTTTAAACTAAAAGAGGGTAGATTTATACTAGAAGGAAGAATTTTTTTTACAATGAAGGTGGTGAAACACAGAAACAGGTTGCCCAGACAGGTAGTAAATGCCCCATCCCTGGAAACATTCAAGGTCAGGTTGGATAGGGCTCTGCACAACCCTATCTAGTTGAAGATGTCCCTGCGCGCTGCAGGGAGGTTGGATTAGGTGACCTTTAAAGGACCCTTCTAATGCAAACTATTCTGATTCTATGAATCCTCAGCAAATTTGGCTGCTATTTTCAGTCTTTCACAATTCCCACTTAAAAATGGTTACCCTACAGTGCTTGTATACATCTGCAGATTTCTCAGGGGTTTATCTATGGAATAATAATAATAAAAATAATAATAATAAAAAGTAGCTATCTACAGCAGTTATTGTGCAATTAGGAAATAATGCAAGAAGGGCAAGAATCTCAGAACAGAACACACTTTCTTACAACATCGCTATCAATTCTGTCTTACTTTCGTAACTTAAGTCACTCTTTAATCTTTTAATTTAGCAAACAAAATATGAACATGTATTAAAGAACGTCCCTTAGAAATATCTCTTCTATCCTAAAACATAATTCAGATTTTGATGATTAATACAATATCATATTTCAAATGTTAAGAAGAATATCCTTATAGCAAACTAAAACAGCCTTGGCACCTATACCACTTAGTGTTCTAACATCTTACTAGAGAAAAAGCAAAACACAGAATGAATAATATATGAAGAAATTCCTTTTCTTGACAGACGCAAAAGTTCAGGAACAAGTCATGTTATCTCCTAATACTCAAGACAGCCTCCAAGGAGTCATTAAACATGGCCGTCAACTCACATTGATTTCAGGGTCTCCAAAACCATTCACAAGAACATGACCCTTATACTGAGGGAAAGACATATGGCATCTTAAAGAACCCTTAAATACCCCCTGGTATACCTCGCAATGCTTACAGAAGCGCCAACATGAAGTATACACCTTTATTTTTTGTATGCTATACATACCAAGCATTGGACACAAGTACAAAATCAGATTTTTCATCTCACTTGTCAGAAATACTTCACATAGCATAGGGCTTTCCTGTATTGATTATTTATGTATTCAGTAACAGAGCATACGGAAGAACTGACTGGAGAGGGTCCAGAGGAGGGCCACGAAGATGATAAGAGGGCTGGAGCACCTTTCCTATGAGGACAGGCTGAAAGAGTTGGGGCTGTTCAGCCTGGAGAAGAGGAGGCTCCGGGGTGACCTTATAGCGGTCTTCCAGTACCTCAAGGGGGCCTACAAGAAAGATGGGGAGAGGCTGTTCAGGAGGGCCAGTTATGATAGGACAAGGGGTAATGGTTTTAAAATAGAGGGAGGTAGATTCAGATTGGATATTAGGAAAAAATTTTTTACCATGAGAGTTGTAGAACACTGGAACAGGTTGCCCAGAGAGGTGGTGGATGCTCCATCCCTGGAGACGTTCAAGGCCAGGTTGGACGAGGCCCTGAGCAACCTGATCTAGTTGGAGATATCCCTGTTCCTTGCAGGGGGGTTGGACTAGATGACCTTTGAAGGTCCCTTCCAGCCCTAACCATTCTATGATTCTATGAACTGACACACAAACTGGCTAAGCACCAGTAAATCTAAGCAGGTACATTTATATTTAAGTTCCTGTCTCCAAGTATTTGTGGTCAATTTAACTCTCAGAATATTTTTCCTGGCACTTATTTTAATGAGGAACGTGGCATAATTAATTGCTAAAAGAGTCTGTGAGCAACAAATAAAACTGACTGTAACTTTGAAAGGAAGTCAAGAATGTATCCCAAAACAAAAGATTTTTGGCTAGTCTGAGGTTTTAGTACTGTATTTTTCTTAACCAAACAAATAATTATGTATAAGATGATACCTATACAGACAAAGACATTTCCTTTGGAAAGAAGGATCAGAAAAACTTTAAAAGTGAGAATTCTTGATATGATTCTAGGAATACATTAATGATTTAACACCCAGGTACTTAAAACAGTGAGCACAGTAGTATTCTCATGTGCAAAAGAGTAGATTCATAAATAAGGACTGTGTTACTATATTATTACGTGAAACTCAGTAAACAGCATATACCAGGATGATACTCTTCGATAGAAGGACAGGCTTTTTTGTAAAATTCAAGTAGAAATATTTTTCTGACAACTGTATGTTTTGGGACAGTTTGATGTTTAGATATCAGGAATGATGTTTAGATATCAGGAAGAATTTCTTTACAGAGACGGTGGTGAAGTATGGGAACAGACTGCCCAGGGAGGTGGTGGAGTCCCCATCCCTGGAGGTGTTTAAAAACCGTGTGGATTTGGTGTTGAGCAACATGGTTTAGGGACCCTGACAGTGCAGGGTGAATGGTTGGACTCGATGAACTTGAAGGTCTCTTCCAACCAGATGATTCTATGATTCTATGATGTTATTAAACACACGGGTAACCAGACCATTTGGCAATAGCTCATTTTCTTTTAAATCTGCTCACTCATTAACTATGTATAACCTCACAGCAATAGTAACTGAGAAGTGTTAATAGAAGTGTTAATAGAAATATTTCACTCCTGTCTTTTGAATTTATAACATCTGTGTTGGATGCATAAGGTTGAACAGCTGTTTGGGAGGGAATGCTATGAGATTCCAGCATTTAAAGAAGTTGGTTTTCTTTCTTTTAGGGCTAAAAATATTTAACGCTATTTTCTTCATCTTCCTATTTCTACACATGTAATTCTGACTTTTCTGTACCTGTATTCACAAACATTCAAGAACAAAAAATGCAGACAACACAGTCAAAACAACTCTGCTTCTTTCACGACCCAAGTACAGATTTCATTCCCTTAATGTCAGATTTACAATGAAGTAGCTCAGGTGATTCAAACTAATTTTCCTATATTTGAATTAACAAGAATGGAATCAAGCCCTAAATCACAAAAAACCCAACCATCCTACAGCCACTTAGAATGTCACTTAGACCTCTCAGGTCCACTGACATATTTTCAGAGGGTGTTTTTTTTTCCTAACTACTTATTGAAACTGTATTCTTTCAGCTACAACAGAAGGTGATTGCAACACAAATACTATTTTAAAATATTCAACAGACATAGTGTATGTCAGTAAGATATTTAACCAAATAAGCAATATTGTTCACAATAATGATACTACTCATAGTTCAACGTTAGTTCATATGCAAGACCAGAAATGCCTGGCTGTAACTATTCTACTTTATTAAACAAAGCAATGCCAATTCCGTACCCCATAAAACTGAATATTAATTCCCAACTGTAAGAATTACACCTCCTGTGGTGAATAAATAATCACACATCTTATTCCATTAGATTAAGCTAATGATACGAAAGGTCAGCCAAAGTTTTACCGGGAAAAGAAAAGCCCAAACACTTTCCATGTGATTTTTGACCTAGAAGTTTGTTTTAAACAACAACAACAAAAAGTAAGTGATTACCACCTGCCTTTCTGATGAGTTTCTCTGACAATAATGTCCTAGCAGTATCATAAAGCCTGGACTCCCTGTGTTTACGCTGAGGGGAAACAAGTCCACTTTCAAGAACTCTAACCTGCAGTACAAATGAAGATTCTAGAAAACAAGCAGCTTGAATCAGTGTTTCTTTTTCAATGTGGCCTTGTATTTAGCAAAACACCTGAGTATGTGCACTGCTTTTGGCAACTCAGAAAATCCAGTAGAACTGGTCAACTGCTCTTGCATGTTTAAGTTAGAACCACTCTTGATTTCCTTACTCGTACAGGAACTGACATGACACAGAAGAAACTGAACGGTCTTCAGTATGCTTTAACAGGAATCATCACTAGCAATTAAAAGTACATTTTTATATCATCCTCAGGAAGGCAGGAAATACAAGCCTAGGCTTTGTATTATCCACAGAAATCGAAAGATACATATTAATTACATCAAGATGGTGTTACAAATACAAATAATTGTGCACGTATTCAGATGGCTGCCTTTAGAACACTCTCTCCACATGGCTAACTGGACTCAGGTGTATATTCTTAAAGATTCAGTGAATGTAGTAAGATTATGACTTATTACATTAGCTGGGGACCTGAACTTCCATTCTTATTACCCAAACACTTCCTTAAGAGCACACTTTTAGAATTCTCATTTATAAGAGTTTATTCATGTGACAGTAGTTGAATCTTTGAAAATAAAGGTCTAATTGTAGCTTCAGCAATTATTACAACCTCAGCCATTCATTACAAAAAGATTACTAATTGTGTTAGCTGATAAGGCAAACAAGCATTAACTTACCCACCACTTCATCATCTGGCTGAAAAAAGGTCACCTTTCTTCCAACTCGTGAAGAACATATGAAAAAGAGGAAAGAAGGTATGAAGATAAATGTTTATAGCTGAAATTGAACATGCAATTGAGAGCACTGTTTATCACTGGCTCACAAAACTAAAAACATACCCTGCTAGTGAAATTTTTTTTCACTAGTGAAATATGCAGATACCAAAACCAAATGTCTAATTCACTAAACTTTGGCACCCCATGCACAAACAGTTACATGTGAGTACAACACACACGTATACGTGTTTGAAAGACATAGGCTTTAAACTACGCATCAAAGGTGGATATGCCAGTGAAACACTGCCAAAATTCCTGAATGTTGTTTTGCCTTCACTATTCCAACAAATGATTTTTACAAATAAAGATTGTTATAGTATGTGCAGGTAGTATCGTAAGATCTCAGTACATTTTATTTAGAAAGCTGTTGTGCTTTTCTTTTTTTTAAACCCTGAACAGGTATACAGGAATTACATTTCAGTTTCTTTTTCTACTTTCATTCAGTACCATTACTGACTTAGGGGAAGGCTCATTAAGAAAGCAAACAGTTCCTACTATTAAAGGTGTAAAACGCAAACGGTATTTATTTGTTCTAGATTACCAGACCTTAATTCTTGCTCCGTACCCTCGCAGGACAATTATACTAACTTACCTTCCAATACGACTCCAGAAATTTCTCGACCAACAGGTAGAAGCTCCTTCTCCAGTTTAATTTCTGACAGAAGCTAAATAAAAAGAATGGTTACAACATTGTTATTAAGGCTCAAAATCTGCATATTTATTATTGTCTTATCTGATATTCTCAGTAGGAAAGTTGGGCGATTACCAAAATGTTATCTAGGGAGAAAAAAGTACACACATTCCTCATTTAATATTAAAAACTTTGCAGTGGCTTTCTCTATTTAAATTTAGAAGCACATAAAAAAAAAAAAAAACAAAAAACAACAAACCAGTTATTAACACGTAAGCCAAACTGGGACTTAAAGTCAGTATGCAGAGGATGATAAAAGGGATTTACTGTAAGAAAACTCACAAATGGCAACTCATCTTTCTGCATAAATTAGGAACAAAATTACAGGTGCTTTTTATTTAAAGAGATATGAAAGAATACCACATCAATCCTGTACCCTCTTTCTCAGCAGTAAAGCCATATTCTCAGATGGCATAAATGGCATTGTGCCAGTTACCAGCTAAGGCTCTGTCTTAGATCTTCAATGGAAACTGTAAACACCTCTAGCTTTTATAAAAAAAATAAGCAAATACCTTTGTATCTATCCAGCTCAGTGCACAAGCTCTAACTTGTACTTTCACATCGTTGTCTCTTGTAGGAGGAAGGTTTTCCTAGGACAAATTTACAGACGTTACATTATACAACGCAACATGAATGTGCTAGTAGGATCCTTTTAAGCTCTTGAAAGCACTGTTCCACAGAATCTTTGTTTTAGATTTCTTTGTAGTCAAAATAAGATTTTTTTTTTTTTTAATGAAAAGAGAACTGATATCACAATGGATTTATAACACCATTTTGAGCACATGTATATTACTATTACAAACTGACCACTAGACCTTACTAAACCTCAATAGACACTGACGTTATTTTTTTTTTTTTTCTGCAAGGTAAATATCACACCCTTCTTTGAAACAACTTTAGTATGTAATTACCCCACTAGTATCTGTCTAACGAATAGAAGGACGCAGATCTTTAATATTAGAACTACATTGCAGGAGTGATGGGGCATTCTAAGCGAATTTTGACATGAATGCCTAACATACTGTACTGATAAACTTACTGAGGTAAATATTCAAGTAGTTCAGAGGATGTCAAAGAAACAGCACTGATAAGAATTGGTGTGAAGTCCCACAAACGATAGCTACCTGACATACAAAAGTGTTCTACTAATGAAGACTCCCCTTACTATTTCAACTTCTGGTTTTGGGATCGATATCTGGAATTATTTTAAGTAGCTGAGTACTGTTACTTTAAAGTATTTAATTAGCCAAGTTGAGTTCTGGACTGCTGACTCCACACAGCTGTTGAAGAGCTACCTCAGGGACTGGAGGCACAAGTCATGTGTTTCCATGTTATACTGTAGCCTGCAGTGTAGATGTCTGTTGGAACTGAAACACCAGAAAGTTATGAGAGCTTTGTTTCTACTTCTGAAGTTAAGATATATTCTTAAGTGTTTAGCCATTCTTTGATTTTTTTTTTTTAAACTCTTCCCAAGCAACAGCTGTTGCTTTTCTCCTAGCCTCAGCAACATGAACAGTAAACTCTGTCTAAGGAATATTGAGTTGAACTTTTTCTCACCCCAGCTGAGTTAAACACACACTGTTCCTTTAAAATTGCAAGGCATTTTGCCAGACTGACCTCCTGCTCCTCAAACAAACCAAAGTGGGTTCTCACTCTTTGTTCCACAGAACAGAAAAGCCATTAAACTGTTGAACTATATGAATATTGCATCTCTGGTTTCAAAAAAAAAAAAAAGAAGTCAGAATCTAAGGGACTTACGTAATTTCTGTAAATTTAAGATTATATTGTCTTTTGGAACTATCCTTTAGGTTCATTGAGCTATGCACACCAAAGTACTGCTACGACGCACACCATAAAATTGCTTTTCTTTGTAAAAGAATATAGATATTAAGAACAAAAAGAAACGATGAAATATTTGTGCTGTTAACCGGTTCCTGCCTTCGTAATTTACATATGTCATTATTAGGATTTGACCAAGCACCATACAAGGAAGGTTTGCGATGAAAACTCTTCATCCAAGCTACTGACTTTTCCTTATCCCCCTTCTGTTCTCTTAAGGTCTCCTCAGCAACCTAGCTTTCCTTTTCCTCACTTTTTTCAATATTTATTTCTATTTAAGATGAGGATTCCATAGTGCTGGTCATTATACAGACACTTGCAGAGTCAGTTCCTGTCTGACGGGATTTAAATAGGTAAGCAGGCAGACAAAGTCTATGCACAGGAGTGCTGTTTGAAGATCTGCTTTAGCTTATCTAAGACTGTACTAGAGCCATCTGGCTCACCTGTTGCCAGCATCTACATATTACCATCCTTTCCTTTGTTTTGGAGCTAGTGATCATGGAGCCAGCACAATGCTGTGAACTAACTTGTAAAAAATTACTACTTTTCATCTGGATAAGTAAGCTGATTCATCTCATCTTATAGCTGCGTAACTCCTACAGCCATTACCAGGAAGAGAACAAAAACATGCCACTGAAGGGTGATCAAACTTTTTCAGCAAAAGTGCAATTTCACAGGCAGTTTAAGTAGGTCTAAGACTGCTCCACAAACATGCACCTCAGTTGTATCAAAATCACCCATCTCACTGCATCCTTCTCTTCAGGCAGTTTGCTACATGTGCTTCACTACTGAGACTTTGGAGCTGCTCAAGCAAGATTCTCACCAGTACAAAATTGTTTCATTTTGATATATGGCTCATAGGTGTATTTAGGTATCTATATTACCCAGGTACAGATAGGCATCTGTAGAAATTTATTTCGTAACTGTAAGAGATTTAAGAACATAGATTCATGTTCTGAAAACCACGTAAGCATTTTTCTACTGTCCAGATACTCACACTGCATCAATATGCGCTCACTGACATCCTATTTTAGCCTTATGCCACAAGCTCATGTGTACGCACTTATCCAATTAACACTTGCATCAAACTGACAAAGACTCTTCAGCACAATAGTTTCAGCTAAATTTGAAAGAGTAGTTGTTGTCTTGTTGTTCCTTTAAGTTATAGGAAAATAAGTAACTAGACAAAGGAGACTTATCAATCAATGCCTCTGAGAAAAAGGCTGCATTGTGATCTCAATCCTCACTAAGAGCAAAGAACTCACAAGAGGAAAGAAAGTAACAGTAGGAAGACTCCAAACACGATACATTTTTCAACCTATATTTCTACTTTTTCAGTGACTAGAAAATCCAACCAGGAGATGTGAATCCATATGAAGCCAGGGTTCATTTGTTATGCCTGCAAAACTTGTTTTTAAAATATGAGCACCAAAACTGCACACAGAAATCTAGCACTGGTCTTGCCAAGTGCTGCACGATGATGGTAAAATACATCTCCTCAACTTTCATTTACCTGCCTGTATGTGCAAGGATTACACAAGTTCTTTTTTAAGTCTACGGAAGAGTTAGGTGTTTCAATTCTCTTGTGTATTCAGCCACACTCTCTTCTTCCACTGAAAGATTAATGTGCTGTTGTGACTGGAACTCACTTTTTCCTGGAAGACAAATGTCATTTCCTCTCCAGGTGAATTCTGCTGACAATACAAGGCCTTCATAGTGATCTGAAAAAAGACACAGCCACCAAACTGTAATACATGCAGTATCTATAGAGCATACAAGTAATTAAAGCTTTACGTTACTTTTTAAGTGGAAAAGCAATTGTTTGACAAGCAACACTGGGCCTACGAGTCCTTCTCATACGTAAGTTCTAAAATGGATCAACAGATAAGGCAAGATATGGTGTTACCTGAAACAGGTTACATCAGTATTGTTGACCATAATATAGCAAATATTAGGGACTGAGGATGTACAGCAAAAGGCAATAAATGATACACAAGATTTACTAATTAGTGGTCCAATACAGCGGATGGGTTGTTTGCCACCCAAGTGGGAAGGCACACAATTTGACTAGCTTGGACAAAGGCAGCGCAAAGGGCAATATGGCCACTGAAGGAATACAAGGAACCTCAAATATGACTTAAATAAAAAAATCACAACTTGGGTCTTTGGTCTCCTCTCCCAACTTAGCACATGTCCTCATCACACAAAAGCCTCTTGGAGAGGGGGGAAAAAAAAAAAAAAACACAAAAAAGGTCTCTTCAAGTTACAGGAAAAAGAAAAGCACAGAGCAGAGAGGCAGAGAACCACGAGGCCATTGTATTGCTCCTGGCGGCCAGCACGAACGCCTCCGGAGACGGCCGAGGCCGAGGGGACCGCCCTGCCACACCTCTCCTTTCAGAGACGCGAAGCGGTGCAGCGCCCGGGGCCCGGCACAACCAACGCCGCAGGGAGCCCCGAGCTCGGCGGTGCCGCTGCCCCCGCACCCACGCCTTCCCCGGCGCCAGCTGCCGAGCGGCGACCGCTGCGCCGCGCCGCGCTCCGCTCCTTCAGCCGGTGGCGCCGGTGCTTCACCGCACCGGAGGGCGGCTGGGCGCAGGGCGGAGAGCCTCTGCGCCGTGACACCCGCGGCACCGCAGCCGCCCGCCCCAGGCCGGGCGCGGAGCAAACCTGCGCAAGGGCAACGCCGAACCGAGCGGCTCCGTGCCCGCCCGAGGCACCCGGCCTCCTTCATCGCGGGCCCCCGGCGGGAAGGGCGCCCCGAGAGCACCCCGGGACCGCGCACCGGCGGCCCCCAGGGAGCGCCGCCGCCGCCCCACGACCAGCAGTTGCCATGACGAACCGTTACTTCCGCCGCGCTCCCACCTCGCCCCCTCCGGCGGGCGCGAACACCGCGCCCCACTCCCAGCCCCGGCGTCCGGAGAGGCCGCAGGTGAACGCTCGATTGGCCGCGGCGGCCGCCGCCCGGCGTAAAAGCGGAGGCGGGATTGGCTGGGGCGGCTGTCGCTCGCCACGACAGAGGAGGCGGGAGCAGGCGCTCCCCGGCGGCAGGCGCGGACTACGCGGCCCAGCGGGCCGCGCGGCGCCCCCCGGTGGGCTGCAGCGTCCGGGGCGCCGCGCTCGGCGGCCGCCCGGCGTGACCTCCCGAAAGCGGGGCGGGGAGGAGGTGGGGGGGTGGCAGGCGAAGGGGGAGACGCTGCTTTGAATCGCCCTTACGTAAAATAAAGGGGCCACACGGCCCGGCGGGCGCGTCCCGCCAGAGGAGAGGGGAGGGGAGGGGGTGGCCCGGCGCCCCCCTCCCGGACCCGCTCCCTGCGCCCTGACCCCCTCGGCGCGAGAGCGGGCCTGGCGGAGCCCGGATTGGCGGAGGAGGCCGAGTCCCCGTGGCTCTCGCGGCCTCTGATTGGCCGCGCTCGCCTGCCCGTCGCGCGCGGGGCGGGAGAGAGGCCGCGGCCGCGCGTCAGTACGGCGGCTGTGAGGGCGAGCGCGAGCCAGGGCTCCTCCCCCCCCCGCCGCCCGCCAGACGGTGGCTGAGGAGGCAGCGGGAGGGGATGGTGCGTCTGGCGGAGGCGGTGGCGGACACCGCTCCGGCTCCTCCATCCCCCCCGCCGTCGCCATGGGTGTGAGTAGGGCCCGCCGGCCCGCGCAGATATGAGGTACTGCCCAGCGGCGGCGGGAGGGGACGGGACCGGGAGGGAAAGGGAGGAGGGGAGGGTGGGGGGGACACCCTCACGGGGAGGGGCGACGGTTCACCCCAGGCCAGCGGCACCCGGAGCGCACCCGTGCGGGGGGGGGGCGTCGGGCAGCGGCGCCTCTGCCCTGCTCTCTCTGCCGCCCCCCGCCTCGGCACGGCACCGGCGCCCGGGCGTGTCCTGGTGCCCAGGCCCCCTGACAGGCGCCGGGTGCCCGGCGCAGAGCGAGGCGCCGTGCTCCAGCTCATCCCAGTGCCGCGGTCGTCGCCGGTGTGGGCGGCCGCGGGGGGCGCGGAGCCGTGAGGTGGGCGCCCGCAGGATGCGACCCCCGTGCGGGTCTGGCGCCGGCTGCGGCGTGCCGGGGCGGGCGCCGCTGTTTGTCTTCGTCCGACCGGCCTTTTTTAACTGGTCTTTTCGATTTTTGCTGGTGCTTCACCTGGGTCGGTTTTGCGGGTGCCGTTTTCGCAGCTACGGTTTTGTGGGTAATGGAAAGCGGGGCAATGCGGCGGGAGGAGGGCCCCGGTTCGTGCGCGCTGACTCGGTGGTAGCGCAGCCCTCGCCGTCACAAGACAGCCATCGCTCCTGGAGGGAGCCGTGTCCCAGCCACCCGGGTTCTCTGGGGGATCTCGGGCGTGGAATGTAAGGGGTGGGTTGTGCGGCTGCGGGTAGCGGCTTTCCCTTCTCCGCGTTAAATAACGATTACTCCTGCTGTCTCCGTCCTCTTTGCTCCCTGCCCCTTCGGCGCGTACGGTCCGCCCTGGTGCGAAGGGAAGGAGGAATGCCATCCCTTACGGCTTGAAAAGGGCACACGACCAATGGAACGAGGGAATGTTGTTAGGGCATAAGGAAACCGGTACATGGTCTGCTTTTTTGTCCCTTCGTTTCTGTTTGTCTCGGATTAGCAGACAACTTTGTGGATAATGTTTCCTGTGGACATGTTTTGTTCTGATTCTGCTGCTGCTTTGTTTTTAAAGAAATGCAGTTTCGGCTTTTAGAAAACAATAAATATTCTGTGAAATTTTCCGTGGATATATTCATGATAGAGCAAACACTTCCATAGGTCATTAGAAAGTGTTGTTTCGTAAATGATTCTTGTTAGTAAAATAACTAACATTCCAGGTGTGATAGTGTGGTACTCGTTAGAGCATGAAATCTGTTTTCCTCTACCTCTTCTCACCCTCCAGTTCTAAGGTATGCTTTTGTTTAGAGCTTGTATGGCAGTATATATTGAAGGTAATAGCTGTGAATTGTAACGAAATATTTAAGTCAACCTCCAAACGCGTGCATTTTTTTCCTAAATCAAAAAGCCAAACTGTGTGTTTAGGTACTGATGACTCTGGAGAGTGTTAGACTGTGCAGTGTTATTCCACACTCTGTTATACAACCCTTCTTTTTTTGCTGTTGCCTTTTTCTTCTAGTCACCAGTAACTTTCCTCTATGAGTATGACCAGGTGATGGTTTTTATACTGTATGCTTTTTAGCGTAGCAGTGAATTGATTACTGAATTCTTCTTTCTGTTTCAAAATGCTCACACTGCATCTCCAAAGCGCTGCTTGAGGGGGTGAGGTATAGAAGGAGGAGTCTTGCATGTCAGCTGTGTTCAGATTTCCAAGTATAGGAGTGGAGGAGTGTACTTGCTTGTGGATGATGAGGAGGTGTACTGATTGCATGTAGAAGTACAGGTAAAGAAAACATCTGCATTCTTTTTGTTAACTTATAATTTAGGGTATGCCACTATCTATGTTTAGGCATGCATGGAAGTCAAAGCAGCTTGAGCCATTTTAGCTTGCGTGATTAGCACTTGTGTGCTCTCACTGATTTTGGCAGCATTACAGGGGTCATGTTTTGTACAGATGAACTGTTTCTGAACAGTTTCTCCAGTGTATAAGGCTCAAACTTCATTTGAGCTGAGCGAGCTGCTCTTTGCACTTGCTGCTTCACAAACCACACTTAATTCTTTCAATTCTAGTGTTCCCTCTATAATATCCCACTGTCTTTCATTCCAGATAAGATCCTTTTCAGAGTAGCTGTGTTTTCTTCATAATTTTCCTTTATGTTCTGACTCGGCGAAATAACTACTTAGATACAGTAAAATAAGAATTGATGTCTCAAAGTAAACCAATGACCTGTACTGCCTGTTCTTTCTCTTGCTGCTGTTGGCTGTTTGGTGGAAAAGTCTGCGTGCCCTTTCCTTAATACCTCTAATCATGCAATTGGGATAGATTTGGGTTCAGGAAAGAACATGAATCTAGCAATTAAATAATTTTAAATGGTGATGTTTAATAGCCTTTTCTGGTTTATCTTTGTACTATAATCATAGATTGTAATTTTAGTTTTTAATAAGATAACACCAGAGAAAATAGGAATATAAGATTTCTGTTTGTAGGACAAAAAGAAAAATAAAAAAGTTAAGGAAAATGTCATCAATGTCTCGAGGAATGGTGAGACCATCATAATGGAAAGTTACCAACTACAAATGTTTGTTTATGCTATCTTTATTAATAGAATAGAGTAAATCATAAGCAGAAAGATTTGTTAGGAGCACACATTTCAGGTGGAGGTGGCTCAGTAGTTAACCTGCATGGAACCAAAGAGAGTACTTTTTTTTTTTTTTTTGGTGTAAAAATAAACCAGATTGCTTCTGCTCCTGTTGTCTGCTAGAAACTTTGAACGCTCGTTGCTGTTGTATTTACTACAGCTGCTGAACTTGAAATGCCCTCTACACAGTTAAGTTGGTTTTGTTTTTACTTGCATAGCATGAAATTGCGTGGCGTAGTAGACAATTAGAAATTTGGTCCAGTCTGTGATCTAATGATAAATTACTTGTGCACGTAAAACCTTACTCCAAGGCGCTAAAATTTCTGTATAATGTGTGGCAAAAGTAGTTACTCTCTTTTAAGAGTACACATTCTAAAGTTAAAAAAGAATATAGCAGATTCTACTGATTATTTTTGAGGGACATTGTTACTATAGGTATGTCTTGATGTTTTAATTACAGATTGCAGTATTCATAACTGCGTTTGCCAATCCTTCATACAACAAAACAAAATCTGTATCGTTTTGGAGTGTGCACGTAGGTGTCTAGTTAATGCACCTGTTTAAAACAAATCTCTGTAGATAGCTCGGTGCGCGTGTGGAAGAGGTGGAGGTGGTCAAGTTCTTGATAGACCACCCACCGTGTGTATAGGAGGGATTAGTTTCTAACTGCTGGTCTTAAATGCTTTTCTACAACTGAAACTGAAATTTCGCTACCTACTTCAGAGTGTCATAGGATTAACTTCTTGGCCAGAAGAGGAAATGAATGGACGCTAAGTAACTTAGTGTGTGGAAGGGTGAAGAGACGTATCCTCTGTCATCCCTAGAAAGAAAGAGTTGGTTTTGCTTTTTTTTTTTCATGCAAAAGGTGCATTTTTACAACATTCCTTTCATTGCAATCAGTCAAAAAACAGAAGAATTAAATGACATAGTACATACTCGGTTTGGTTTTCTGTTGTGAAGTGTATTAAACTTAGATATGTTGGATATCATATTCTCCTTTTTCATATGTTGTTTCTAAGGTAATTGAATTAATTAGTGCTAGTGTCATTTCAGTGGTCATCTTTCCTTTTCTCTATAAAATTTTTCACAAGCATTGTGTACGTAAAATGTGTCTAGAATTTTGAAATAATCGTATTAATTGTCTGAAACCTAAATTTCTGCGATATGTTTCTGTTTCACAATAGTTCTCAATCTCCCTTCCCCTGCTCTGTCTCTCGTGGTTGCGTGTGCCCACAGGATATTTGTGGTGACCACAGTTTTGACAGCTGAAGTCTAAATGCCATGGATTTATGAGAGTATGTTTTTGCGTGATGGCAATCCTTGAAAATCACAGGCTTGATGATACATTCAAGTATTATAGGTAAATATACTGGTACTAATATTATAGATTATCAAGGCCTAGTAACACTATTATAATAATTTCACTGAAGATCTGTTTTCTCGAGAGTTCAGATTTTCTTTTGTATTTTGATGGGTAGCTCCTTCTAATTCTCTTAGGAATTCTCTACCTAAATATCTGTTAAGGATCTAGACCTGACGATGACTAATCTTCTGTAAATCACTGGACAGTGGTTCATCTTGGCATCATTTCAAGATATAGTTTTACTTAATCCATATAAATGCGTGATTTGTAGATAATAGTTATTGATATACTTCCAAAATACAGAGAACGCCTGGGGTTAAATCTGTAGTTTCTGAAAGAGTGTTCATGGAGAGCCACCTGAAATAGTTGGGACTTCTCTAGAGGACTCATAATGAAACTCCTGTGTAGTACATTGCTTTCTATACTTTCATACATAATTGTAAATAGTATTGACAGCAATTAAATACACCTATGAAATAATTAATGAGCTATATATGAGGACTTAAAGCATTTAGAAAATTTCTAACTCAAACAACATGTAATAAATCTAAAGTAGTATCTTTGGACCAGTTTAGTAGTTAGCTGCACTACTTATCTTTTAGCCATACTTTCTAAAGATGCTTTCCAAAAGTAATTCCCAGACTTTACAACTGAGAATAAAGCAATGGAAAGTGAAGTTTTTAATGGAATATATACTTCATAGTAGAAACTTCCAGATAGACTCAGACGTGCTCTGAGCACTGTAGTCTGGATTTACCAACATCCTCCAGTTAACTGCAGGTTTTATCTTGTTTTTCTGGTCCTCCACTTTTTGAAGAAAGCAGCAGTCTATTTCTGTGGCTGTTTGTTGTTATGGTTTGTATGTTTTTTTACTGAACAGTGTGTTGGCATAACTAGATCACCTTCATTGTATTAACTGCCCACGGATTTTTCAACAGAATTCTTAAGACTTTAAAGGTCTAAAATAAACAATTCTACATTAAAATTAAAGCTGTACGTTTGAGTCTTTACGGAAGATACTGAGCGACAAGTAATGCAGAGCACAGATTTCTGGTTTCTCAAATCTGACAGCCGGAGTTTCTGTACCGATAAGTTCATTAGAGTTTGAAGACCACCACGCCACATCTTTACCAGCAAGCAGCTTTCCTTGGCTTTGTCCTTGCTTTGTAATCGGAGATGTCTGTAGAACCGTATTAAGATTTTGAAGAAAAGACTGTGTGCTAACTCTTAAATGAGACAGTAATTGTTTCAAGCAATCAATTACAGTTTTGCAACATGTTTCAAAGTTGTAACAATAGTTAATTGTTTGTCAATAAATGTTACAGCTGTATAAATCGAATTGTTGCATTCCTTTTGTGATTCTGCAGGCCCGCTAAGATCCAGAGGTACCTTTGTCAGAGCTGCATTGGAGAAACAAGAACTTTTGTTCATTTCCGATAGTACTTTTAAGTCTCTCAGTGTGTGTGCCTAGAAACAATATATGAGAAAAATACTGAAATGATGTCTAGTTGTATGTTTAAGAAAGAGCAACCACGAGTCTTGGGGGAAAAAGAAAAAGGTATCTGTTGTTTTCTAAGTAATGCTTATCCTGCACAACATACATTAACTTTTTGTTAGTTGCCCTACCAGTTGAACTGTAAAGGAGAAATCCAATGTTGACTGCTAGGAAGGTAATTCAGCTATGTGTCTGTACAGAATGGAACATTCTTGGTTGTCCATTTAGCTCAAGAAGCTGTGTAAAGTCAGTTGCATGTCTAACTTTCAAAAGTCAAAGTGAGTTTATGCAGGAATACTCAGATGCTTATCAATGATGGCTAGCTTCATATTGTGTTACAATTTAATACCTATAGTTGCATTTTGGAAACTCAGTCCTTCTGTATTAAGTGTTCATATGACTGATCTGAAAATTGAAGATATGATTGAGCTAATTGAGTTTTGAGATCACGACCTCTTTGTTAAAAAAAGCCTCTTATTTGTAACTATAAAACACATTTTTCATGTACTCTGGCTTTATATTGGAATTTCAAATTAACAAGCACAAGAATATGGATTCTAAGGTGCAATATTTTAACTTTTTTTTAAGTATATTTTTTAATGGGTTGTGGCAGGATTGGTCAAACCTTGAGTGTTATCTTTTCTGCTAGCCTTGCAATGAAAGAAGATAAAGGCTGAGCAGATCTACTCCATTACCTGGTTCCAATTATATTACACTATGTTTAGACGTCAGCTTCACACTGCATCCTGCAAGCTGTTCTGTATGAACACGTGCTTGTACCCACACAGAGCTGGCAGCTGGGGAAAATCTGTTGCAATATATAGATGCACCTGTGAAGGGTTCCTTGCAGGTTCGTGGCTTTCAGCCACGTACAGGTTCTGTTTGTTTATAGCGAGGAGGTTTAGACAGAAGCTCAATTACCCAGTGTAAGGTTCCAGTGACTTCTATAAATCTTCAGGGTATTTTAGGGAAGTAAGATTCTTTCTTTCGTATAGAGAATCGTGAACTAAAGCTGACAGCTTCAGATTTCTGTTTTGTAATAAAATGCTAGTAATCTAATCATGTACCGAACGGGATGGTGCAATAGTTTAATTTCTTGCACAAAAATAGTGACATTTTTTCTTTGGATCGTGTGTGTCCCAGTTGGATATGCTTGTTGCTTTGTTTTTCTCGGGCAGACAAATAGGTTCCTGTGATACTCAAGGATTTTCTTTGTTGGTTGGTTGTCTTTGCATGGGCATCCATTGTAATTGGCTTTTTTTTTTTAAGGTAGCAGTTCTCTGACCTGGTCCTTTGGTGCACCTACTGCCTGTGCTACTGCAATGTTTGCTTTCCTAGCTCCTTGCCTTTACCAGTCAACATTCTTCTTGCCTGTTCTTTTTTTTTTCTGTTTTTCCTCTTGTATCTGTATTTCTTCACTTCAGTGATCCTATATATTTGGCATTATCTGAAGGCTGGCAGGTATTCTTTCTCACTTAAGCTTTGTGTTTTGATGTTCGTTGATTTTGTTCTGTTGTTGTTTGTAAGAACCAATCCCAACAAAGAAAGATTGTGTAAACTACTGGAAATAGATTGTAGATCTACCTGAAATACTTAAAAATTTTCTCACAAAGAACCATTCCATTTTAATACCTGTGTTCTGCATACTATTTATTTGTTGGGAAACAGTAGGAAGAAACCTACTGTCTAACAACAACGGAAGAGGGAGACAGATTTTCTCAAAACAGGGATTGGTATATCAGAGCTAAAGCTAGAAATGACAGCTAGAGGCTACACAAACATCATTAAGTTTTCTGTTTCGCTCACCTGTTCCCTTATATTAATCTACTTTGAAATTTGGGTAGTCTTCCATGGGTCTTTCTGGGAAATTAATTTCATTACTGACTATTAAGAAAGCTATCAGACTGATTCTGAAACAAAACATTTAGAATATTAAGACAGCACTAAACACAGACCTGCCTGAACATGCAAACAATACAGAATCATAGAATGGTTTGGGTTGGAAGGGACCTCAAAGATCGTCTAGTTCCAAACCCCCTGCCATGGGCAGGGAAACCCTCCACTACACCAGGTTGCTCAAAGCCTCAGCCAACCTTGGCCTTGAACACTTCCGGAAATGGGGCATCCATAACTTCTCTGGGCAACCTGTTCCAGTGCCTCACTACCTTCAGAGTGAAAAATTTTTTTCTTATATCCAATCTAAATCTGCCCTCTTTCAGTTTAAATCCATTGCCCCTTGTCCTATCACTACACACCTTTGTAAAAAGTCCCTCTCCAGCTTTCCTGTAGGCCCCCTTCAAGTACTGGAAGGCTGCTATAAGATCACCCCGGAGCCTTCTCTTCTCCAGGCTGAAAAGCCCCAACTCTCTCAGCCTGTCTTCATAGCAGAGGTGCTCCAGCCCTCGGATCATCTTCGTGGCCTTCCTCTGGACCCGCTCCAGCAGCTCCATGTCCTTCTTGTGCTGGGGACAGTTGGCTTTCTGGGCTGCCAGTGAACATTGCCGGCTCATGTTGAGCTTCTCATCAACCAGCACTCCCAAGTCTTTCTCCTCAGGGCTGCTCTCAATCCATTCTCTGCCCAGCCTGTACTTGTGTTTAGGATTGCCCTGACCCGCATGCAGGACCTTGCACTTGGCCTTGTTGAGATTCATTAAGTTCTCACAGGCCCACCTCTCCAGCCTGTCAAGGTCCCTCTGGATGCATCCCTTCCCTCCAGCGTGTCCACAACACCACACAACTTGGTGTCGTCAGCAAACTTGCTGAGGGTGCACTCAATCCCACTGTCCATGTCACCAACAAAGATGTTAAATAGCACTGGCCCCAGTACTGACCCGTGAGGAGCATCACTCGTCACCGGCCTCCACCTGAACATTGAACTGTTGACCACAACTCTTTGAGAGTGACCATCCAGCCAATTCCTTATCCACCGAGTGGTCCGTCCATCAAAACCATGTCTTTTCAGTTTAGAGACAAGGATGTCGTGTAGGACAGTATCAAATGCTTTGGATAAGTCCGGGTAGATGATGTCAGTTGCTCTTCCCCTATCCATCAGTGCCGTAACCTCATCATAGAAGGCCACCAAATTAGTCAGGCAGGATTTGCCCTTAGTGAAGCCATGTTGGCTGTCACCAATCACCTCCTTATTTTCTATGTGCCTTAGCATAGTCGCCAGGAGGATCTGCTCCATGATCTTGCCGGGCACAGAGGTGAGACTGACTGGCCTGTAGTTCCCTGGGTCTTCTTTTTTCCCTTTTTAAAGATGGGTACTGTTTCCCCTTTTCCAGTCAGTGGGAATATACAGGCATTAGAAAAATACACATAGCTTACACCAACCCTTGAGAGAAGGCCATTCCTAAAAAATTCTGAAGGGATACACAATGAATGCATGAACCATACTGACCATAGCATGTGTTTCAGGCTGACTTATTTCTGAATAATAAAAAAACTTTGATTACATATACAAATCCTTAAGATTCGATCTTCTGGAGGACTACATATGTTAATATAACTGTACCCTGGAAAAGATTCTCTCTATGACAGAGGAATAGGTCTGCTTTGGAAAATAGCAATTTCAATGTATCAAGCCCAAGTGATGTACCTAAATAATTTGTGAATTAAGCACTATAAAAAACCAAAAAACCCAACACAAAAAAAGCCAACACAACAGCTTGGAGGGGGATCTTAGTTGTTTGAAGTGATATCTAACAGTTGCAAGAGATCTAATTTTGTTATTTGTTTTAGTTTAAAGTTAAGTGTTGCAGATCTGTAATAGAAACTTGGTTCAACCTCAGTTTTTAAATGCTTATCTCTAGATTAGCATACCAACTGAACTGACACACAAAGCTGTAAGGAAAAAAAATGAGCCATAGCATTAAAATGCTACAGCCTGGCCAAAAATATGAGTAACAAGATACTCAGTGCCAGAGGTCACAGCATCCACCAACAGCACTGCTCATGCAAGCCACTGAAAAACAGTAATAAAGAAGTCCTATAAAGAGGCACTAAGCCAGCATCACCCCAAGAGAGAAAGAACTTCAAACATTTTTTCAGTTACCTTGCCAATAACCTCCCCACTGTATCCAACCCACCAAACATTTAAATCTGGAAGAGACATAATGATTCTATAGCAACCAGCTGCTGAGATATTTTTTCAAACAGAATGAACTGAATACAACTGCCAAATACTTTCCCAACAAATTTAGCCTATTCCTAGTGGGAGGAGAAAAGTATGTTCTCTGCTGTGATTCAAGATATAGTGAAAATCTGAGGTCACTACAAAACTCGGGCAATTTAAAACAAATCAGATAACCAGGAATAGGTAAATAGACACCTAATTGTAGGTATGCGAGTTGCTATTACTCTGCAAGGACATACACATCACTCAAGAAGCCTCTCATCTGGAGTAGCACTTCCATGAGACTTTTTTCCACACCGGTTCCTCTCATCACCACATCACCAACAGGCCAACTTTCCTGCTACTTCCATGTCCCCTGTAAGAGTCTATTAGGGAATCTTCTGGAGATTTAAAACAAACAGCCACATGAATATGTCAGCTCCACAGAGGTAGCTGCACATGTATGTAATTTGGGTTCTGCAAGTTCTCAAAAGAAAGCAGCAATTTGGTTGTCTCTGTGTTTGGATGCAACCACTCGTGCTGTAAGTCTCCTGATGTCTGTAACCGTAAAAAGGTTCAACCTCCCGACTATATGCCTATAAGCACATCAGTTAAAGCATTTTTCTCAGCAAAATTAGAATCAGAGACCATGAGAATTCAAGAGCACCATTTCCCTTAGCTCATAAACAAGACAAAGGAAGAGCCCAGGTAACTTGAAAAAAAACCTCAGAAAAATCAAGCCTAATTATTAGAGTTTATAGGCATTGTCCCACGTCTTCCTCAGAAAACATATTTTAGAAGTCTACAAATCAAAAAGATGGAGCCATCTGACTAGGTAGCCTCTCTGTTTCCTTTTATCGCAATAAGGCTTTATTTCTATCTAAATCATCACACAATAAAGTCTTTTAACAAGAGACAAAGCCAAGCTAATACAAGATGGAATTACTGGTAGACTATATTCATCTAGTATCATAATATACTACAGGGATAACAACTGAACTCAACAGGTCTATGTTTAAAATACCTTAGGTTGAGACAGACTCCCATTTCTCCTCTTTGGCTGATGTTGTTAGCCTAGTGTTTCTCTACCTTTCTTACCCAGCTGTGGAGTGTGGTTCATCAAAAGTATCTAAGCTACTCCAGAAAAGTACCTGAGGACTGTCAGAAAATCCAAGGGCTTCCTCTTGCACATGGCCTGGTACAGAACTAGAAACTGCTGCTGCCACCTTAAAAAGGATAATCAGAGCAAACAAAGTTTGGAAACCTGCTTACTGGTATATCCACAATATTTGTAGCCCCCTGCCCTTTTCTTGCCCTGTATATTTACTGTCTTTTTAAACCTCTCTAACTACAAAGTATCTCAGGTAGAGAGTAATTGCATGCATTTTTCTCTCTGGAGGATTCAATTAACTTTTTTTCTTTAATTAAATTTATTTTTGTCTCCTCTCTCCCTTTTTTTTCTTTCCTTTTTGAAGCTGAGAAAGGATAATAACGTACAAGAAACCTCCACACAACAGGAAATGAAATTTCACAAGAATTTCAATATGCAGGCTTCCTAGGTTTCATTTCAGTGCACAAAGTTTAGCTGAGTTGGCATTCTTGATTCATAACATTTGCAGGTTTTTGAGGGTTTATTTGTTTTGTTTTAAATAAGGGGACTAAATTTCTGTCACTGTTTCAAACTTCCCAAGCAGAATGCCTAATTTTGATTTCAAAGATAACCATTTAAGATATTCAGTATGATTATATTCCTTACATACACTCAGGAAAGCTATTTTAATGTGGTTGCTGCCCTGCCCCAACTAGCCTGTACCTTGCTTTTCCTAACAAACTCCAGATGGTTCATTCAGGATCAGATCAAGGTAATACAGGAAAAGCAGAAACTTTTTGCCGTAACAAATTCCAGAAACTCTAGGAATTAAGAAACTTCAGCTGGGAAACCCATTTTCCTCGGAGCTACAGTGTAACATTTTCCTGCTGGAAGCATGTAAAGCAGGAAAAAACCACAAAATTATTTCTGAAGCTTCACGCAATTTCTGATCACAGAAACTTTATCATCCATCAAAACCACCAAAGGAAGAATCCTTCCTCTTACTTAGACAAGTCCTTAAAAATCCATGAAAAAAAAACAACACCAAAACAAACCAAAAAACAGCACACAATAGGCAGAAGGTTTATTATTCAGCTTTCAATGGAGCCTACCAAGTATCCAGAAACAACTACCAGCTGAAAAGACTACAGTCTTTCAGTCTGCTGAAATTTCAGCTAGCATGTCATCCCTGGAACACATTCAATTCCTCAAGCCAGCAACTAGTAAGAGCCAAAAACACCAAAAGGTCAAAGCTCCAGTTCTCTTATACTCTGCAGGAGCAGAGTGAAACTAGCCCAGATCCTACCAGCTTTGTCACCTGCCTATGAAATTCTGAATTCCAATACTGAAACCTAAAGTCTTCGGCTGTAGTTTGATGAAGAAAGAAACAACAGCATAAACGAATGGTGCCTAAATACTCAGATACACCACATCACATCAAATTTAGTCTTTGCTGTACAAAGACTGTATTCAAATTAAGAGTTTGACTCTGTAGGATCAGATGATGTTCAGATCAAAAAGACTTGCCTTCAGCATTTTTGTTTGTTTTGGTCTTGTTTCTTTTAAAGAAAGGTTTTGTCAAATATTTTCAAACAATATTTTTATCAAATATTTTCAATCAATTTTTATCAAATATTTTTTCAAATATTTCTATTTTTCTCCCACAACACCAGCAGCTCTAATCTGAGGGTATTAAGATGATCTGATGCTAAAATGGCTAGTCTCAGACACACACACAAAAAAATACTGTGCTGCTTTTGTTCATCCAGTATTCCTTTATTCCTTTCTTATTCACGCAGTATATCAAACACTATCACTTGGTTCTGGACCATAGGCTTCCAATGCAAATTTAGCTTTTAAATTCCATTTAACCACCCATACAAATGCTACCACTAACTAGACCACAGTCTTCACCAGGATCTTTTCCATAACATCACCTGAAAAGTCTTGGGTAATACAAAGAGATTAAAATAAAACGTTGCCAGATTTCCTAAAACAGAGGAAGAATAGCAACAGGCAGCAAAGTATCAAGGTCATATAAGCTCATAGAACACAGAAGGTTAAGTTCATGCAGGGTGGTGGTGGTTGTGGGTTTTTTATTTATTTATTTATTGTTTTTTTATTTATAAGACAGTTTTACTTAGCGATGCTTCTGGGTTATTGCATAAGTATCCATGGTTTTGTTCGTAAGTTCTAAAATAATAGCAGATTAAACTCTTTGGGTTAAATTCAGCCAACTAGTTAATACAAGTAAGCTAGTTTTTTTAGAAGTCATACAACAGCATTCGTCAGCAGTTCAGAATAGTGTTGAGCACTTGACTCAAAAGGATGCAGCTTTTTCCCTCCTCTCAAAAAAATCCACAAAGCAAAATTGGCTTGCTTGCATCATCTACAGACAGTGCAAGTTTTAAGCAATCCTCTCTGATTTAGATGTTGAGTTTAAATAGTAGCATCAAACGTACGTTTGCAACACATTTAAGGAATCAATCCGTCGGTGTACTTGACACGTTAAAGTCAGCGCTGCATCTACAGTATTTCCTATTTCTGTTTCGCAAGAGCGGATTCCAGTTATTTTGCAGAGCTCTGTGACTTACAGTTCATCCATGACTTCTGATTTCGCAAAGAGGATGACTGATTAATCAAAAAAGCGTGAAACTATTAAAGTGAAAATGCTGCCCAAACCTCAACTGCATTCAGATTATTCTGATACGAACTGTGATAACAAAGCATGTTCTGAGCAGAGATAACACCCTTCCTATTAGCAAGCCTGGCTCAGAGAGCATAAAAGCAAAATTGCGGGAGAAACTCACTATTACAGTGGGAGGATCCAGCTACTTTAGTGCCATGTCGACTACAAGAAATTCTTTAAAAATTCTTCAGAAATTCAGTTCTTCTTCAGAAATCCAGTATCAACCTTTTCGTACCACTAATGCCATCCAAAGGGCTCTTGGCAAACAGGAATTTTCAACAGTAAGACAGATTTACTGATCATAGAATCATAGAATCATAGAATGGTTAGGGCTGGAAGGGACCTTCAAAGGTCATCTAGTCCAACCCCTCTGCAACAAACAGGGACATCTCCAACTAGATCAGGTTGCTCAGGGCCTCGTCGAACCCGGCCTTGAATGTCTCCAGGGATGGAGCATCCACCACCTCTCTGGGCAACCTGTTCCAGTGTTCTACCACTCTCATGGTAAAAAAATTTTTCCTAATATCCAATCTGAATCTACCTCCCTCTATTTTAAAACCATTACCCCTTGTCCTATCACAACAGGCCCTCCTGAACAGCCTCTCCCCATCTTTCCTGTAGGCCCCCTTGAGGTACTGGAAGACCGCTATAAGGTCACCCCGGAGCCTCCTCTTCTCCAGGCTGAACAGCCCCAACTCTTTCAGCCTGTCCTGATACCAGCTAAATCACTGATTCCTAACCACAGCCAGTCAGAGCTCATCAGAAATGCCAACACTACATCTAGTCAAGTGTTACCTCACACGAAAAATGAAATGCCTTTGCCTTCTCCCTCTGCCCACGTCATCATATAGTTTGGCAACATTCCTCAAAGCAATACCATTTGTCGGCAGACGCTATCTACGAGATAAACTTAATCTCTATCATATTTTTTAAAACTACCATATTATGTTTGATAGTAGGTTGCTATTTGTTCTTTTATGATATTGCTTACTATTGCTTTAAGAAGAGTAAGTACAGAAGAGCAGAACATGCAGAAACTACTAAGCTGGATAATGGATGTTTTCAAACCTTGCCATTAAACACATCCAGAATCCATGGTGTCTGGTCATTAATTTAAGTATAAATGACCTTGCCACATGAAAACATTTTAACACTTGTGTTTTGAACTTTTCGTCTGAATTTAAGTTTTACAAACTGGAATTAAAAAAGAGACAACTATAAAGAACAGTCTGCAAAGAACAGAGGGAAAGCCTTGTTATATGTCTAGTTTTTCAGTTTAGCCCTTGCCTGAATACCTGCAGCAACTTAATGCCACACTACTTTATTCTAACAAAAAATTGCTCCTTCTTCTCTTTGTTGCTTATTATGCTGTTTTGCAGTTTGAGCACACACTGCAGAACAGTATGCATGGTCCTGAGGTATTACGTTTTCTTGTTAGTCTTCAATATTTGCACTGTTACCCAGAATCTTTGTCTCTATTTCAACTTGATTCTTCCACTTGGTACCTTCAGTTCTCTGAGGATTTTAATATTGCATGCTCTGACAATGTACCGGCTGCTGGTAATCAGATTTCTTGAGGCCTCTGTTAAGACTTCATTTTTGGGCTGTTAAACTAACAAGAACTTTTCAAAAGGATAAAGTAATGATTGCAGGCTTGGAAGATGCTGATTTTTCAGCTGGGCGTAATTCAAAATTCTTTCTCTTCTGTTAATGTTGTGGTTTAACCCCAGCTGGCAACTAAGTACCATGCAGCTGCTCGCTAATTCTCCCCCACAGCAGGATGAGGGAAGAGAAATGGAAGGGTAAAAGTGGGAAAAGTCGTGAGTTGAGATAAGAACGGTTTAATAATTGAAATAAAATAATAATAATAGTGATAATGATTATAAAAAATTGTAATGAAAAGTAACAGAGAAATAAAACCCAAGGAAGACAAGTGATGCAAATGAAAACAATTGCTCACCATGAACTGACTGATGCCCCACCAGTTCCTGAGCAGCAGCCTCCTGCCAACCTTCTCTCTAGCTTTGTTGCTGAGCATGATGTCATATGGTATGGAATACCCCTTTGGTCAGTTGAGGTCAGCTGTCCCAGCTGTGTCCCCTCCCAACTTGTCCACCCTCAGCGCGCTCACTGGTGGGGTGGTGTGAGAAGCAGAAAAAGCCTTGACTCTGTGTGAGCACTGCCCAATAATAACTAAAACATCCCTGTGTTATCAACACTGTTTTCAGCACAAATGCAAAACATAGCCCCATACTAGCTACTATGAGGAAAATTAACTCTACCCCAGCCAAAACCAGCACAGTTAGTATCTTGAAGGAGATACTTCTGTTTTTCTCGCAATTGTCATCATGTATTTAGCATTTAAGAACTGGTAGTCAAAATAATTAGTGAGATTTTTCAGCAGGTATTAAGAACATGAACTGTTGCTATATAGTAGAACTCCTATAGCTCGAAACAGTTGTTGTGGATATTGTTCATTGGAGAATTAAAAATAAAAAGGAAAAAGAAAAGAAATGTGAGAGTAAATGGCCTGTCCAGTCTAGAATGTTGGTACATCTCATGGCAATGCTTGCTGGCAAGCTTCATTGAGGATTACTTACTGCTGCCTTTTTTTCCTTTAATCACATGAACTGTCAATTTTTTACTGGAATTTTTTTCTTGCATAATTTGGGATGTCTTGCTTTTAAAAGTTGCACTAAAACAGCTGTACGTTTGAAGGAGTACTTTGAGTACTTGGCTTCTGAAACTGTCAGCAGCAGTATTTAAGCAGATGAGAACTGAGGTATGTTCATGTAATTTTATCTCTGTAGGAACTTTATTGTGCACTTATGTGAGAAAGTAAAGTTGATTTGACTTATGTATGAGATTTATGCTATAGCTAATGTGGAAACTTTAAAAGTGATAGAAAATAGTACTATAGCTTTAGGAAAATTAGTTATTGTCACTAGATTTTCAGAGGAAATCAATTCAACAATTTTACTCTTGCTGTGTCCCACACTTAAAATTCACTGTTTCTTGGGATTTGTTATGACTGTTCACAACTTTAGTTCTGAACATACCTGATATATCATACTTGGCATGTTTAGTGCCTCCATTGATTCTTGATTAAACTGAAAGAAGGGAGACTTCGATTAGATATAAGGAAGAAATTTTTTACATTGAGAGTGGTGAGGCACTGGAACAGGTTGCCCAGAGAAGTTGTGGATGCCCCATCCCTGGAAGTGTTTTTTCAAGGCCAGGTTGGATGAGGCTTTGGGCAACCTGGTATAGTGGAGGGTTTCCCTGCCCATGGCAGGGGGTTTGGAACTAGATGATCTTTAAGGTTCCTTCCAACCCTAACTATTTTATTATTCTATGTATTCATTGTGCTGATGCCAAATGGTGGTTGAGTATTACTTTTTCTTTCCCCAAAGGGAGAGAAGTTAATTTTGAGGCAAAAGTTCATATTCTTTCCCTTCCAAGGAGCAACTCTTCTTTCTAGTAAGTTCATTTTGGCTTTTGCCTCTCATTTCAAGTACTGGTAAATGCCATGTGTATTTTTCAGGAGAGCTGAAAACTAGACTGTTGAGTTTTTGGGAAAGGTGGAGGTTTTTTGTATGTCTGGTTTGATCCTAAGAGCTGTTTTTGAACAGCTGAAATATCAAGAACATAGTTTTTAAAACAAAATGTTTAGTGTACACTTCTCCTACAGACAAGTGACTACAAGAAAATCTTACTTGCCATTTTAGAAGGTAACTCATTAGCTGTAATGATTGGTGAAGGAGTGGATGCTTCGTTATAATGCCAGTTTTCATTTTCAGATCTTAACTCAGACGGTAAATAATCAGGATCTATTTTTAGAATCTAAAGTTTATTTTAAAAATCTTGTCAGTTGCCAACTCTTAGAGTATGCTGTGCTGTACTGAAGCCAGCCAGTGTGAGTTAAGAAATTGCTGCTGAATGTACTGCCAATTATGCTAGCCTCTGCTCTTTCAAGCTTCCTTCACAGCTGTCCCCAAGCCTCTTCTGATAATGTGTCTGCAGCGGAAAATGGCCCTCAAGCTATGTTCTGTTGGAGTCATAAGACTCAATTTTTCAAGGCAAACTTGCCCCTATTTTTGACAAGCCAGACTGAGAAATAAAGCAATCCTGATTCAAAACTGAAAGCACCTTAAAAGTTGCAGTAGCTTCTGGAGTAGGTTGAATGGATGGGGACTGTAATCATTTTAGCTGTCAGGTTTTGATCCACTGCTGCAAGTGTGAGTTATAAATTGTGCAAACTTGTATTCCTTGTGTGCTATAAATTGTACAAACTTTTCCTATCTATCATTCTTGCATGAAAATGTATTCACATATTTGTAATGGAAAATAAATGTCATTTGTATTCTTAAACTACAGATCTCTGCTATTTCTTTCCTTGTGTCTGTATGTATATATATATGTAAACCTGATTCATGACCTACAGATGTAATCCTGTTAGTGACGTGAGGGGGGATCCTGTTCTTCCAATAAAAAGAGGTTCCCCTTTCTGCAAGCACTTTTTGGTACCTAGCAATATTATTTTATGGCTATATAATACTCAGTGCCTATCTGCATGACCAAAAGTGGAGAATCTTGAAAAACTAATGTTACTTAAGATGTTTTTTTAGAAGAAGTCTTATTAGGGTACTGTTTTCATTTTGTGAGAAGTGATAACTGAATTAGGTATGACATATGTCTGCCATGGATATTATGCTTTCTGGGCTGGAAATCAAGTGACTTATGAGAACTACTTAGTCAAATTAGATTAGTAGATTACAGTCACCTAAACAGCTAGAAAAAATGAGAATTCTGTATGTTAAGTCCCATTTTAAGATGACATCAAAGCTGGTCAACCAGAGTGCAAAAAACTACCTTACAAAAAGGCAGAAGAATTTCTTAACTTCACTTTTAAATTTGAGAAAGGTTAAAACTCCTGCAAGTTAGAAATGTCCTTTGCATCAGGAGAATTAAATTCACAAAAATATCTGTTATGGTGGCCTATGTATAACATCCCTTCTGTTATATGTAGTTCAATCTTAATACACATATGCACACACGTATTTTATGTGAGCTGTTTATTTCAGAATCTTTCTGAACTTTGGCTGCATGCTTTATCCTGAACTTGGAATCAGCATAGAAAGGAAGGAGCTGTCTTGAGGTTAAGCTTAAGGACTAGACATATTTTTTTCTGGTTTGGGAGGCATATCAATATATTGGTCACTATCAGTGTATGTCTTCCATCCTTTCAGTCTTGCAATTGTAAGAGAATAATATGCTGAAAATATACAAGTTTAATCAGCTTTTCAGGAGCTTGAGCTGTAATTCTTAGCAAACCAGGGGAAGTAACATTCTGTAATTTCTCGTTACTGATGGCAAGATGAAAAATGGAGAAGGTAGACAGCTTCATAGCCTTTGTAATGATGTAGCTTAAACACTGCAGATTCCTTTTTTTAGTGTGGTTATTTCCTCTTTTTATAGAATTAGATATTTAGACATGGAATTCTCATTTTAGTGAAGATGATGTAAACTTCTTGACTTAGTCCCAGGATTTCACTTGGTAACTGTTTAAATTGATACTACAGGTGGCATCTGTCTGATTCCCTGCAAATTGTGGCTTTGTCATGACAGACACTAGCTTTCAGTGAACCAAAGTAAGCTTGTGGCAGCAAACATACCAAGAGAAGATTATCTGGGTGAGATGTAGCGCTGATGACTTCTGTAGGAATTTAAAGTTCATGCATTTAACAAGATGGCTGGAGTCTTTCACTACCTTCAACAACTATGTCCTACAAGAACCTTGTTCAGGGCTCTCATTGTGAGGGAAGATGAAAAAGAAGGGGTCTTATGATCCTGTTGACTACTTTAAAAAAGATATACACTAATCTCTAGGCAAGGCAGATCCTAAAACAAAGTTCTGTCTTCATATCGTTGTTTTGTGTCTTTACTGAGTGATGAGTGTAACATCATCTTCTGAGTGTATTTGATCTCTTCCGAGAAGTGTGAAACTTGGAAAGCTTAATCTTTGTGAGGTTTTACATAGATGCTGTAGAAGCTGTGAGAGTTTGATGAAGGAATGGAATGAGTTGTGTTTGAACTATGAGGTGGATTAACCATGAAGTCCACTGTAGCATCATGATGCCCTTCGTATACTTTTATCAGGCTTGTCTTGTTTCATTGTTTGTTGGCCCTCCTCTCTGTGACCTTTCTTTACTACTCACCATGTAAATGTTTCATTTCTTCACTTACTTTTTTCTGTCCCTGCCTTTGCTGAGTGTGATAGTTTGATGTGTGGGGGGGTGTTCTGGTGGCAGGGGAGGGGATTTGCTCCCTGTGCCACCAGATCTGAGTCCCATCCCCCCCCGGGGGAGGTTGAGCCAAGGCGGCGCCTCTGCGAATTGCCCTATTTAAGTTGGGACAAAGGGGCGGGAAAGGGCTTTTTGCTCAGGAGCGAGGAGAGAGAGAGGGAGGGCGCGGCCCTCGCTCCCGGCTCCCGGCCGAGCGGCCGCTCGGGCCCGGGCCGGCGCCATGTGCTCAAGATGGCGCCGGGGGAGCCGCATGGGGGACTCGGTAAGCGCCCCACTCCCGGGGTGCCCACCGGGCCGAGCTTCCCCAGAGAGGATTAATATCTAAGAGAAGACAACCACAGCGACCGGGTCAGCAAAGATGGAGCAGGAGGAGGTGTACTGGAGCTGAGGCTTCCCTTGCAAATCGGTGTGAGATGGCAGGCGGCCCCCCTGCAGCCAGGGTGTACTCGGCGGAGCAGCGACCCACTCGTGGCCTGTGGAGAAACCCACGTCGGGAAGGAGATGCCTGAGCCCAGGAGAGGTCGTGGAGCAGGGGATGCGCGACCAGGTACTGTTGATAATGGGGCATGGAATGCACGACGAGGTCGTGGAGGCATCTGGAGACCGTGGGACGACCCACGCCGACGCGAGTGACAGCAGCTCCCTAAGAGGCCGAGACTGGTAAAGCCCAAACTGGTGCGATCCATGGGGAAGGATTGCAATCCTGCGGGCAGGACTTACTTTGGAAAAGTTTGGGGACTTTTTCTTTGTGAGTAGGGGATCCACCGAAGCAAGGGAAAAATGGTGTAAAGACTCCTCCTCCTTTAAGAAAGGAGCGGCAGTGAACAACATGGATGAACTGACCTGTACTCCCCCATTCCCTGTCTCCCTGCGCCGCTGGGGGGAAGACAGAGCCAGGAACGAAAGGAAAATAGGGGGTGGGGAGGTGTTGTTTTAAGATCGGGCCTTGTTTTCTCTTTCTCCTCTCAAGTAACCGGTTTCGTTCCCTTTTGTCTTTTGTTTAGTAACTGTTAATAAATTGTTTTTGTTTTTATGAAGAAAGCCTGAGTCATGTTTTGCCCGAGACCATGTTTGGTGGGTGCTCCCTCTCGGTTCTTGTCTCGACCCTCAGTCCAAAAAAAAAAAACCACGACACTGAGGAAACAAGTCCGTTGAGGACGCAGAGTTCAGGGTGTCTCTTCATAGTAATCAACCTGCTGCCACTACGCAACTTCAGTGAGTAAGAGTCATATTGTTACATACCAGCAGAACCATACTTATGTATGTCTTTGGGTATTGATTAATAGCTAACGTGTTAAAAACTTGCAAATGTGAGGGTTTTTAAGGAGTTCAGTAGGCTTGTTTTCATAGCCGTCTTCACTTTCTGCTTGGATCAAACTTGAAAGGTTTTTTAGATCGATTACGTTGGGAAATCAGAGAATTGTATTATAGTTTTGAAATTTGCTTTTTTCCTAGTCAAAGACAGCCCCACAACCATAATGTGACTTGTAACAAATTTTCGTGATTACTAGGTACTGAAAAACGATGACTTTTGAAGTAGTCACAGGGGAGAAATTTGTAAGCTACAGTAAGTAAACCTCCCCATGCTGCAGATTTGTGACTTACAGTAAATAAACCAATTGCACTAACAATAATGTTAATGTTCTTATCCTCCTTAAGGAAAGGAATTTTTATCCTGGAAAGAGGTATTAAAGCATTTCAGTGCAGGAAAATGACTCTTTTCAGTATTATTAACCATACAAACTTTGGTCATTTACAGAGGGACCATAACAAGGTAGCCTGCTTTCCAGATGAAGTATGAAAAATGCCTGTGCATATGGTGCCCTCCCCCTGTAACCTGCATTCTTCAGAGAAGCCATCTTATCAGCGATATACTTTTATATACTGAGAATGAGCAACTCTCTTTAGCTGCTTGATATATGTATCTTTAAAAAAAATGTCTGCCTTTTGTAGGTAGTTCTTTTCTTGGAGTTGGTTTGTTTGTGTGCGTGTCCTGGTTCTCTCTTGCATAGGCTTGAAATAATTCCCAACCCTTGGCAGAAATGCAGAGTGTTTGTAGCCTGGAACTCAGTGACACTGTGTTTGAGGGAAGCCATTGCTCCCTCAGCTGCTGAGCAGTTAGAAAGTGCTGTTGTGGATCAGTGTTTGCAACTTCCAACTTGTTATGACTAAACCTGAAATCTCTCTATTCTTCCAGTAAACTCTTGCTTCTACATATCTCTTTTTGTAGTGAGGAAAACCTTAACCTCACTGTACGTGTGCTTTGAAGGAGTCTGTGTTGCATAAACGTTTGCACCTCAACTCTAGTGAAATATAGGGAAAGCCTTCTTTTTGTGTCTGTTTTTATAATTTCTGTACTGCCTCTGAACTCGTTATTATTACTGGTAATATATTCAGCAGGGTTATTCCTGTCCTTGTATCTTAACGTTTGAAGAATCTTTTTCCCCAACCAAGGACTGAAACTTTTCTGATTGTTGTTGAGATGCAGGAGACTGATTAATGGGAACTGATAGAAAGCATGCTTGTCATTTGGAAAGGAAACTTGTCACATGCCCTTACAGAATTTTTTTATGCCATTTAACTGCACTTGCAGTCAATTGATAGTTCTGTTTTATATAGAAATAGGATTTATGAGTTGGAATATGATTTTAAAATTTTTTTATATATGTATCTACCATTTATTATTTCTTCTTGCAAATAATTTTTCATTCCCTTATCCTATAGCATATATCAGTTACCTAGCCTTGTGGACACACTTGAAATTTTTTTGCTCTTTTGTGAGAATTGCTTCTAGACATTTCGGAGGGGAATTGATATCCTGATGGAAAAAGGAAACAGAAAAACCTTACTTTGGGATATACACTGCTTTATGCAGTTAAGTACTTTTTACTTCAGTTCGTTAGTGTTAAGCCTATTTTAAATAGGAGACATTACTTCTAGCAATTGAGCTTTAACGTATTTAATTCCTTGTTTATGTTTTATGGAACTTTTGCATTCGTGACAATGTAGGAGAATCCTTTATCCTCTATGTGTACTGTTGTCTGATAAGCAAACTTTTCTAGTGAAAGGAAATACCTAAATTTTACAAATGCCTGAAGGTCTGTTCTTATCACTATGTGAAAAATAGCACAGGAAGTTTCAGTGTCTGTTTGTCCAACATTTGCAGTTTTTCCTGGTAAAGCTGCTATTTAAAGTGATGTTTTGTCTTTTCTTTGTCTGCTGGAAACATATTTGTGTTAAATGGTAAAGTACTCTCCTTAGGTAACATCAGGTAGGTCTTTGTAATATTTTTTTTTTTCCCAAAGATGTCTTTTCCTTTATCAGACTACATACCATTGCTTTAATTGGGTTGGTTTTGAAAGAAGTATTTAATTTTCTATAAAGCTAAGAAGTGTTGATCTTTTTCATGGGAAAGAGTTCCAGATCGTACCACCAGTAAAGCGCTAAATAAAATGATGTGCTTCATAAAACAAATGAAGCTTTAGTAACTAACTCCTTGCAGTGTCAGCTGCTTTAGACTCAAGTATGTTCTCTGTATTCACCTGGGAACTATTATTTGTATTGTTTTATTACTAAAGTTCTCTAAATATTCTGCTAAAGGTGCCTGCCTTTAGGTGGTCTTCAGTTTCGGAGAGACTGAGAACGATTATTGAATTGTATCCTGTACAGTAGGTACTGCTTGTTTTATATGTTTCTTATTTGAAGTAGAAAAGAAACTATATCCTCTTCTTTAATCTCTTTTTAAACACAATTTATCACGTTTTCTTTCACTGAAATGTAGCACTGGTAATTTATTCACCGTGTTACGGTTTTTAGAGAACTTTGGCCGATTCCTCTTGACGCCTGTTGTGTGCCAAATGAGCAGAAACCAAAACTTGGTAATCTTTATATGAGTTAGTCCATGCATACTTTCATAATTTTATATATTTATATTATATAAAAATAATTTTATAAGTCAGAAGAGTTTTATCTGTTCATGCTTTTTGTAATTCTATATAATTTCCTATGTATTCCCTAATATTTCCTGAAGGGTCAGGATCATCTACAGAGGGAGTACTGGTTTCTTCAAATAAGTTAGTGTGTTGTCATGAGTTGGCCTTGGCTGGCTGCCAGATGCCCACCCAGCTGCTCACTCCTCTCCTCAACAGGACAAGGGCGAAGATGATGAGATAAAGACAGGGAGATTATGTAACAATTACCATCATGGACAAAGCAGACTTGACTTGGGGAAAATTAATTTATCACCAGTTAAAATAGCTTTGGATAGTGAGAAACAAAGACAAATCGAAACAACACCTTTTCCCCTCCTTTATCCCAGGATCAACTTCACTCCTTCATTCCCAACTCCTCTACCTCCCCTGCACCCCAAGAAGCACAGGAGGGTGGGAAATGGGGGCTATGGTCAGTCCATAACACCTCCTCTTTGCCACTTCTTCCTCTGCATGCTTTTCCTCTGCTCCAGGGTAGGTCGTCTCCACAGGCTGCAGTCCTTCAAGATAAACCTGCTCTAGCCCGAGGTCCTCCATGTGCTGCAGTGTGGATATCTGCTCCATTGTGATCTCTCCATGAGCTGCAGGGCAGTACCTGCTTCAATATCATCTCTCCAGGGACTGCAGGGGATCCCTGCTGGCTCACGTGGAGGACCTCCTCCTCCTCTCACCTTGGTGCTCACAGGGCTGTTTCTTACACTTTTCCTCTCTCTGCCAGGCAGTGTTTTGCCCTTTCTTAGACACGCTTTCCCTGACGTGCCACCATCTTGGCTGAGGGCCTCAGCTGTGCCTTGCAGTGGGTCCATGGGAGCATCAGAGAGGCCACTCCTGCAGCCCCTGCTGCCAGCATCTGGGCACCTGCACTCCACATAACTTTAAACTCATCCTTGCAACAAAAAGGCTTTAACTTTGCTATTTAATTGGAAGTGACATGGTACTCTGTGTAGATACAGCACAAGCTTCGTGTGTGGGCGTATATATTATTTTTATAGCTACACACATTTTATTACATAAATTCTATGTGTTGCTTGTGATGAAATCAAAAGGGTCAGATAACTGGGGTGAATACAGTACTGAGATCGCTGCATTGGACACAAATATATTCAGTTGCCTCACAGCACCGAGGTCAGGAGTGTACCGGTGTGTTAGTGCCTCAGAGCAGAGGATTTCCTGGTGTGCGCTGCATCGGTAGCTTTATAGGTCAATAAGATGTTTTTAGCTGAGTATGAGAATCCTCATAATAAAACCTTCAGAATTTTAAGTGCTTGCTTAGTCAGTATAATAACCCCAACAAGTGAAACTATAACTTTTTGCAGAGTGCTTGTGTGACCCCTTTCTCTGGGAAGTTCTGTTGTGGAAGAAAAAGTAATTTTGAAAAAAATTGGGAAAGCATCCTCGTTTTCAGGATTTGTCTTAATGCCTGTTCTGTTCTTGCCCCAAAGAACAAGCTTCTCTCATAACATGCTGCTCAGTAGTGCTGGGCAATTCACTGATAAGTGGGTTTTTTTTGAAATGATTCTTTAAACAAAAACAGTGAGCAAGTCTTTGCCATTCACTTGCATTGCTTTGGGGTCTGTTATTTTGGTGAAATGCAGGGAGGTTAGCTGTCTCTTAGAAAGGCTACTCATGTCCAGGGCGAGTTCAAGGAATGCTTATGTATTTTGTAAGGTTTCCTTCAGAGAATTTTTCCCTCAGATCAAAGTTCTTGAATTGACATTCTCAAGGAAATCAGTATGACTACCTTGAAGAAAAAAGAGTAAGCCACAGAGAATGACTGCTATCAATGTGTGTCTGAACAACAGGGTTAATTGTGATCAGAAGGAAGGCAAATAACAGGAATACTTATCCAAATGACAAAATACGTGTCTGTTCTTGGATCTAAAAGTGCTCCTAATGTCATGCAGAAGAGTTAGGAAGACAGAGCTTTGAAGAGATTCAGAGCAGAAGGCACATGGGTGGGAGATGTTGGCTATTTCAGTCAATAGTGACGTGGTCTGACACAGCTACTGATAAGGCTTGGTAGACGCTGAATAATTCCTCCTATTAAAGCACTATTTTGAAAATCTGACAAATCTGCTATAGCAAACTGCTTTTGCCAGACCACTGCCTTTAGGTAACAGATGATCCCCTTTCCTCTAGGAGTTCACAAGAGCAGATGCTTATGGGGGACAAACTGACCTACACTGGAGTAGTTCAGAGAACAGAGCCATCTGTGCCTGCTCTTATATCACCAATTTTGTGTCATCTCTGACCTACTAGACCTTTTTATCTTATGGGGAAGGGGAAAGGGAATGGACACACGGATCCTGAACTCTCTCAATTTACACTTATGCTGACTGTGGACTTTTTCTTCCTTCTTACCCTTCCCCTAGCGTAATTGTTGCTTTGAGGCAGAGGTGGAGAATGTGAAGTGAAAGAACTCAGAACATCTGATTATTTTTTTTCCTTTTCCTTTTTTCATTGTCCCCGTTTCAAATGATCAGCTATCAAGTTCGGACAAGAATGGGGATTTGCACAGCATAGCTACATGAGATTAGGTTCGGCCTACAAGTGGTGAAATCTTGGGGTAGAAGACCACCACTACTGTCCAAGAAAGACTTGATGGCTCTGACCTATTCCTTTGGCTGTTGTCATTCCTCTAAGAATATCAAGCTGGGTTATGAGTCCTTCGATTCTGATCCGTCTAATGTTAGACACAGTTATGTTGGCCTACTTGGAGAGGAGGAACACAGATCTAAACTGTGTCCGTAATTTCCTTACTTTTCAGTCCTGTGACTGAAAACACAACTTACAGGTCCGCCATCTCCACCCCACTGTCACTTCTGAGCTCATGCATGAGTCCTTCAGTTAGGGTGGCTTTAGCTGCAGTGGATGTTAAGTAGCCATAAGAGAATAAAATGTTGCATTGAGAAGGCAGGAACACTGGAGTAATGCTGAACGCGTGCGGTGAAACACCAGAGAGTTTCAGTTGTGTAGTGGGAATCTGTAGGAAAGTGGGGTAGAAATTTATCAGCTACCCTCTGGTATAATTACATGGTGTTCTTGACTTGCAAGTAACATAGCAGTGTCCACCTCACTATAGGAGGTGGCCCAAGGGGAAGTGGAAGAAGTTGTGCTGTGATAGTTGATGTAGGACTAAGGAAAGTGTTAATCTGAAAAAAAAAAGCATAATCGTATTATTCTGTAGTTGGACTATTTCTTGCTGAGGCAGTAAAGGAAGAAACAAGGTTAAATGTTAGTGGACTGGAGACACGAGAAGACTGATAAGGGAAAAATTGCCTAGTGAAATAGAAGTGATCCAGGCTACATTGGAATTTCAAAACAACTGTGCTCAACTCTCTGAATAACTAGAGTTTAAAAGTTAAGAGTGGTTAAGTTAAAGGTGTGACATGACTATCAGCCTCTGAGAATAATACACTAATATACAAATAACATAAAACTAGCGCTTAGGTATTACAGAGCACTCAGACTTTGCTTTTCTTTGTCTAAGGCGGGGCTCCAGGTTTTGGCCACTTTTCTCTTTTGTTCCGAGTGTATCTTCTAAGTGCCATTGCTTAGTGATCCTCAAGCCATGGAGACAGCCAGATTAACAGTTCTGAAATAAAGCGCGACTGTCTTCGTTTTATGTAATGTAAATAGCGGAACCGATCTGCTTTATCTGGTTCTATTCACATTCAGTGTTAACTATAAACCATTACTTACTGGCAGTTGAGATCACTGCTCAAGTTCATGTTTGTGAAACAAAATAGACTTTGAGGGTCTAAAAGAGCACAGTACTTTCATATTTAGCAGTGATAACATGCACTTCCTCGTCCTCCTTACAGAATCATTCTTGAAGTCAATGCCAGGCTACTGTTAAGGCTATCTTGTAGGGGTGGTATGTATTCCTAGCTCTGTAATTATTGTGTTTCCGATTTTTAGTATAATAGAACTTGTTTTGAAGGAGGACGAGTCAGAACTTGCCAACTGCAGGTGTGTTAATGATGCTTTTTAAGAAAAAAAGCCCCCAAAAACAACCAATCAAAAAAAGCAGTTTATTACTACACCTCTAAGTAAAGATAACTAAAAAGAAAAAATGAAATTTGTGAGTGCTAAGAAGCTACTGGAAGTAGTTTGTTCTAAAAATAAGAAAAGAATTCAGATTTTACAAGGTCTGGTGGTTCAGAACGAAGTCAACAAATATTAAAGTGAAAATAAGCCAAGATATTTATTTTATTTCTTGATAAGGGTTTTAGAAGCAGTTGAGTGATGCAGTGGATTTTCCATCGTGTTAAATCTTTTAAAATGAAAGCCAGTCATGTCTTTAAAAAGATACTGCAATTCAGTCACAGTTCACTCAGTGCTGGAATTACTGGGTGAAATGCTGTCAAGATTAAAAACAGCCTATGTATGTACAAGATTAGAAACAGCCATTCAAATTGTGCTAGCTAGGCTATACAACAAAATGATCTTATCACTGCAGCCTTTGCTTGCTTTCTTCCTAATGTTAATTCCGTTTGGTTAAACTGAGAACACCTTAAGGGAAAGGCTTTTGCTGTAGTTATATAGCCCATACTATCCTGAAACATTTTAGCTAAAGTGCTTGGGAGCTGTTTGAGTACTGCTGATAATACGTAGTCATCAGCAACATTTCTTACGTGGATGAAGATGCAGAATGTAACGGCACTGAAAGTTCTCCGGTTCTTTTAACTTCTCATTTCCAACCTTACAGTTTCGTTTCTCTGCTGCTTGTACTACTCGTGTGTAAAACATGTTCTCGTGGTTCATGATCAGACTGAATTAGGTTTCTGTTCTCAGTTACACTATTAAATTACACCATGAATTAGGATGCTTTCCTGCCATAGTTTCCCCAGCTTTGAAATGGGGGTTGTCACTCTCATTTGCTTCAGAAGGGATGGTATTAATGCCAATAACTCATTACCTAATTGAGTCTCATCTGTTGGAAGAAGAAAAGGACTAAATTTTCAAGGAATTAATCTCTGAAGAAATATTTGTTAAAGACAAGTCCTGAGCATCTTGCTCAGGTTAAACTAATAAGTATTAATATTTAGATCTCAGTTAAAGAAATGAGAAATGCCTTTGCCAAGAATTATATGAGTTAGTATAGCCTGCGAAACTCAGTACTCTTAGTGAAAGACAAATTGTGGAAAACAGCAAGCCAGCTGTTAATCTAGATGGCAAAAAAGCCTCTTGCCTGAATTTTAAACTTGTCTGAGATCTTTGAGTGGTATAGGTCTGATTTGACCAAGAATGTTACTCATAATCATCCTCTTCAACTTTGACCCTGAGGTATTGAAGTAATGAAATGTGTTTTGGACAGTGTGTCTCTTATGTAGTACTTCAGCAAAAACAGACAAAAACCTGGCAGTTCCTATGGAAGTACTTGTGGAGGGCTTTCCCATAAAAACACTTAAAGCTTACATGACTGAATGAGACAAAGTGACAGTGCCATGGCAAGAAAATAAACAATGTCCTCGCAGATTTGTTGTACACAAAAACACCGTTTGTGTTGTTAGTCTGGGGCTTCCACCACAGTTTGAAAAATGTCAGCGTTAGGTTGATAAATGTCTCCATCTTTCCTGTTTTTAGAAAGTAAGGAGTACTTTTTTGTTAGACTCTTGAGCTGTCTTCTGACTTAGAGTGGAGAAAAGAGAAGAGTGCCTTGCTACTACACCTATTGCCTGCTTGGTGGGTTTATAGTGATTTTTCTTCCTTTGCGGTCAGGCTATCTTTTCCCCATGGCAGAAGATAGATGCCATGAATACAGAAGTGACCTTCTCAGCAGTTTGCTCACTGCCGCAGGAATTGAAAAGCATTTGCAATAGTGACTGGCTTTGTTAATCTCATTTGAGTGGTTGGCAAAATATACAAGAAAAAGTAGAAGTTAACATTTGTGAGGGTGTTTACAGTTAGAAGTCATTCCTGTAAAGACCAGAAACTCTGAAAAGTTTGACTGACACTGGTAACTGTATTAGTGATCTGATCTCCAAAGAGCAAGAATCAAACTTGCATGAATGTCTCAAACTATTCTGGTTTTCCAAGCTATCTAAAACTACTTTGCTGAAACTATGAGTCCTTTTATTAATGCTAGTCCAAAGACTTTCCCGTATAACATGGGAAAACAACAAAACATGCTGTTAGTCTGTGATACTCTCACATGACATCCTGCTTAGGCGTATTTTGTCATAATTTGGAATGCTTGAGAAGGATGTGGGTTTTTTTTATCTGGTTGGTTTTATTTCTTTTCTTTTTTTTTTTTTTTTCTGTAGGAGGGGGAAGGTGACTGATAAGTTGCCTCAGAAATTACTTCTTGAATTGTCTGCCCAGATTATCTCATGAATGATTGTTTAGGAATAGAAATGCTGTGCTGTGTTTTAAGGAAAACAATAATATGATCTTTTTCCTGTGAAACTTGTCCATATAAAGACACTTGGCACTGAAATAGCTAAATTGCTCTTATTTTATGCCTCCTATGGCTTTATTGCAGTTTTCTATGTAAACATCTTCTTAGAAGAGCACAAACAACTTTAAATAGAAACTGTAATACAGTTTTGAGCTACATTTTTAAAATCTATGTATAATATGCAATGGAAGGAGTTTTCATACATGTCTGACTTTTATGCAAAGTTTTGTTAGTGGAGTTGTTTTCAACCTCATTTTTTTTCAATGTAAAAACTTAGGTAAGACATCAGTACTTAAATTTAAATATGATCTGGGCTTATGTACACATGGAGTTAGTGTCTCTGTATGCTTAAATTTTACCTTTAATGAATAAGTTTTAGTCTAGAAAGCTCTCCTTTAAGTTTAAGGAGAAGCAGAATGTTAAGAGAGTGCCTCTTGTATATGCTAAAAAAAGTACTACTTATATATAGAATATTACTTTATGAGAGGAGAGTAAATGATTTGGAGTGAGGAATGGGAAATAAAATATTTCTGGGCTTATGTAGAATAGTATAAGATGGAAGAGAGAGCACTAACAGCTGAGATGGCTGGGTGTTTCCTTGTCTCCCTTGCTCAGAGCTGGGTGTAACCAAATTTTTCTCAAACCAATCTATGCTTTTTAAATGTGTATCTTAACACACTTTGTGTAGGTAAAAATAATTGTGTAGACTGTGAAAGTTCTAATTGTACAGAATGTAAAAGCTGTGTCTGTCTGAATGCCTTGGTCTTGATGTTTGTTCTACGTGTTATGTCCTTGTGCCAGTGTGACATTTCATCATCCCCCATGCTCAGGCTTGGGGAAAAGCCTCATTGTGCTCTGAAGTCCATGAGAGATCATGGATGGGAGGATCGTATTTATTCCAGTAGGATTGCCACAGTGGAAGACAGTCAGGGCTGAGAACCTATCTCCAAGTATTGTCCATCTCCTTAGCTCTGAGAAATAGTGTTGGTCCTCAGACTGAAAAACTTATCTGGTCTTATTGACCCTGTTATTTTTGAGAGATAACACTCTACTCTTTTCCCCACTTTCCTTGCTGGAAATGTTCACTCCCAGACTTTGTGGGGTTTCCACCTCCCAAATGGCAGAGAGTTAAAACCACTGAACGTAGTAGACGTTGAGTGAAACTGGAACAATGCTGAAAACCAGCATCCTTTCTGCCTGCTCGTAACAACATAGTACAACAATCCTGAGCAGAAAATAATTACATAGAGCAGATGTGTATAATGGGTCTTGTGTGCATTTGCAAATTATTGATCTGCCGGAGCATCATCTGTACGTTACGCTGCATTCACTGACCGGAGAGCACAAACGCGTTCTGGACCTGCACAGACCTTTGTGGGGAGAGGACGTGCAGTGTGGTTGTTCTGAGTACCACGCTGTGCACTTTTGGAAGCTGGTGTTGTGTATACCTTTTCTGGAGAGTAGGGAAGTACAGATCTTGTGAATGATTGTGGTGTTTAGTGGCTTGTATTGTGTGTAGATTAGACGTGTATCTTTCTTGTTTATAAATTAAGTGATATACGTTAGAAGGAAGCATTTAACGCTGGATCTGTCAAGTCTCAGTGTGGTGATGGCTTAAGCTTTTTTGTGGACGAGTGAAGGTGAGTAGCTCAATGTTCTTTATTGTTCTTTCTGAACCAGTATAAAATATGTTGCATCTTCTGATTCTTGTAGAAAATAAACTATTTGATGGACTGTTACTTAACAGTTCATTATTACCATGATTTTGCTTATCGTAAGAGTTTTGGTCTAGCTTTCTAAGGAAACGGTGCATACAATTGACTGACAGTGCAGTTGTGGTTCCCCTTACTGTCTCTCCTTCTTCCTTCTTGAATAGTTTCTGAACTCGTAGGTCAATGTCAATCGAATTTGTTAGAGTTCAAAAAATTGCTGAGATATTTAAGTTCCTACAAATACAATTTATCAGTAGCTAGAGAGAAATTACTGCTTTCCTGAAGAGAATGGCACAGAGCTCAGTTTACCCATTCTGTTTTTCTGTCAACTTTCTGGTCGATTGGTTCCTACATAATTTTTGTTTTGTCCCACTGTGTTTTTTCTTGTTGGGAGTGTCGGCAGGAACAAGGAAGGCAGAGGAGTTAATGCTGTTCTGGAACTGGTGGAGATTAGGGTACAAGGAATGCAGATCTAGAAGAACCTGTTAACTATTTTAAAACCATGTTGCAAATTGAAATGTTAGTGCTTGTATTTCCATTACAATAATTTACAAATATATGATAAATGTATAATATAATGACTATGCCAGATGCTTTTCAGATAAACAGTGCCTTATCTTCAACCCAAAAACAGAATCATAGAACAGCCTGAGTCAGAATGGACCTTGAAAGACCGCCTGGTCAAACCTTTCGTGGGAGAGGGAGCCTAGATGAGATTATCCAGCACTCTGTCCAACTGCATATTGAAAACCTCCAGTGATGGGGACTCTACCACGTCGTTGGGGAGGTTGTTCCAGTGATTGATCATTGCTGCTGCAAAAAAATTTCTTTCTTATATCGAGATGAAACCTCTCACGATACAACGTGTACCCATTGCCCCTTGTCTTCTCTGTGTGGCTCCTTGTGAAGAGAAGGCCTCTGTCCTCTTCGAAGCTGCCCTTTAAGTACCAGACTACAGTGATGAGGTCCCCTCTGAGGCTTCTTTTCTCCTGGGAGAAAAGACCTAATCTTTCCTCACAGGGCAGGTTCTCCAGCTCTTTGATACTTAAATAAAAAACTATGAAGTTGATATTGGAATGCTGTGAAATTCTTGATAGTTCGGGCCCATGGTGTCACCTCGGGCATGTAAAATGAAACCTCTGGTTATGGAAGTTGAGTGTTACACTGGCAATAAACAGCAAACTTAAATTACTCTCTTACTGGACTAAGTTGATCTTTCTCTCCCTCTGTTTGCTTCCTATTGTATGTCTGTCAGCAGTCTATATTATTTTGGTTTTCAGTCTCTCAAGTTTAAACATAGCTTTCTTTTCCTTTTCTCCATTTTACCCATCACTATTTAATCTTACTACTAACTCTTCCCCCCAGTGCCCTCCTTTTTTTTTCCCCCCTTTTTTTTTTTTTTTGCTTTCTCTCCACAAGCTCTTTAGAGTGGTTTTATGCTTTCTTTGGCATCCAGCACGGGGCTAGTCTTGAGACTTCCCACTCCCTACCCTCTTTCTGATGTGTTCAAGGTAAAGGAGGAATAAACTACCAATGCCTCTGGAGTGCTGGTAAGCTGTGGAGGAGTATCTTCCCTTACGTGGCTAAACCTTTTCAGTCCTTTTACATACTCTTCTGTCCCGGTATCTACAATACTTAAGTTTTCTTAGCTTGCAAAAAAACCCCAAACCAAGCCAACAAAACTAATACCACCATCACTCCTCCTCAGGCCACCCTCTAGTTCTCCTTTGCAAGTCTCTTGTCCTGTTGCTGCCCCAACTGCTTTTCCTATCCTTCTGCTTACACTAGGAAATCGAAGTAGGAAGAGAATCTGTGCTTTGCTGATCTCTCTCCTCATAACTTTTTAACGCTTGAGTGTAAAAACTGCCTGTGCTGTAAGATTCAATAGTACGTGCGTGGAAGTTCAGAGAACTCTTTCACCCCATCCCCAGGGTTTGCTTGAAGTTTTAAAAACAAGAATCCTGATAGAGGTATTGCCTTCAACAGAGTACAATAAGAAAACATAAGCAAAGATAAAAGTGCTGATGTTCTAGCACTTAAGAAGCACTCTTGAAAGAGCCATTCTACTAATCTTATTCTGAAAACACTGTATCAGTATGTGTGTGATTTTAAACTTTTGACATGATGCTGGCTGTTCATGAAATTAGTATCGGCTGTGTTACCTGGCATTTGGAAGAAGGTTTCTGAGTCATGTACCATGCTTGGTTGCTCTGCCAAATTAGGAGAAAAAAATTCAGTATTTGTTTCATAGTTCTCTAAATTACGACTGATGGGAAGACTGGCTTACAAAAGTGCTGTGTTTTTTTCTGCAGTGACATCTGTGGAGAGTATATGTAGTCAATTCCCAAGTTGGAAGCCAGAAGAGTATGTGGGAAGTGTGAAAGGGGGATGGGGAGGAGAGCAAACAAGAAACTCAGACAAAAGGAAATTGTTGATGCAAGTTAATGCCTTTTCTTAGTGATATTGATAAATTTCTGCTGCTGTTCAAGCAGTCTAAATTATTCTCCTTCTGATTCTGTTTCCTTTTGCTTTTCTCCTGTTGCCTGGAAAACATAAGTGGAATCTAGTAGGACAAGAGGCTGCTTTTTCATTGTTTCGTGGCTCCGTTGCTAGCTATTGTCCTCTTGGCTCAGGCAGTTCATGTCAGTCTTTGTGTGGAGTAAGAAAAATGTTTTTCCTTTTTTCTTTAAAGATTAAGTTTCTAGACTGTGTAGATGGCTTTTATTTGAAAAGCAAGCAGTGCCGACTTAAGAGCATCTCCTGTCAACTAACGTATTTTTGCTTGCAATGTCACCTTTAGCACTTTTTTCAAAGTTTGGATGTGTTTATTAAATTTGTGGGCTAGTTCAGAGTAAAGCAGTCTTGAAATCTAGTTTCATTTATTGGATGTACTTTGTTTAAAACAAAGGAACTCCAAGCAAGACAGCACGTTTCATGAATTTTTCTGTCAGGAATAAAAAACAGATCACTGACAATGTGTTGTGTTTTCAACAGTTGGAAATAGAGCCAATTTTGCTCTAAAGTAGGAGCAGAGCTCTAACACCCAGTAAAGTAATGCAGCCTTGAGCAGTGTCACTGAGATCTTGTCTGTTGTGGCTGACTTAACTATTCTTTACTACATCACTGATTATTTATAAATGGAGATTGTTTTTGAGGATATTCTTGAAACAGAACTGAAATGTAGCTGTTTGCTAGTATGAAAACACACTCATGGATGCTTAGGATACTGCAAAAACTGAGACATTTAGTTCTTTTGTAAGTATCTTGCAGATAGTATTTATATGATCCTACTTCTTCATTGCCTTTGTTTTTGCTGTACTAATTGATTGTATGGTTCTACAGAAAATATATTGAAAATGGAAGATATTGTAACTGTTTGATTATCTGTTGTGTTGTGTGGTGTTTTTTTCTTTTTCAGGCATCTATTAACAAGCTAAAAGTGACAGAACCATGGCTCAGTTTCCAACACCTTTTGGGGGTAAGTTGTTTATAGTGTATTTAGAACTCTTCTTATATGCAAAAGTTCTGCATAAATGTGTTGCTGTCTGAATATGTTCTACATGGATTGTGTTTATGGATAGTGTATCTTTCTGAGATGATAGTTTATCTGATTTGTGATGTTTTTGCAGACTCATTAGAGAACACAGGAAATTTTACAGATACATCTCAGAACAGTCAAGCAGAAAAGCTGTACTGTATCCCATTTTGTGCATCGATCCATTGATCCATACAGTCCTACAGTTTCTAACTGTAGGGCAGATCCAGGCCACTCAGCCACTGGCAATAGGGCATAGCCTTATTCTTCAGTTACTCAGTTTTATTTGCCTGTCTTAAGCTTCCCTTCATACTTTTTTTTTTTCAAAGGAAATTCTAAAATACTGTTTAAATACTATAAATTCTCACTTTATAAGCACTAGTTGCGGCTGAGAAGTGGATATGCTTTTTCTTTGAGGATTCCTTGACTTTTTCATTGCTGAAAAGTACAGCAGATTCCTTTGGATGCCATCACTTCAAATTTCTTTTCCTTATTGTCCCATAACCCATGTTTAGATTAGAACAAAAGTGCTGTATTTTTTTAGCTCTCCATTTATAACAGGGGAAGGTATAGCATCTTGAACTTCAGTCTTTTTGAAAGATCCAGGAAGGGCCCTGGTAGTGCAATAGAAACATTACATTTTGCTATTCACATGAAATACGTTTTTGAGCCCATTTTTGCAACCAATCTGAAGAAAGATTACAAAGATAAATTTCAGTGCTGAGAACTAGTAACCAGTTTGGTTCCACTTAAGTGTTGCATCTGTTAAGGACTTTTTTCTGGAGGCGCAGATATGATGCTTGTTGTGTGTATATGTATGTGTACACATATGTCCACATAAACATGCATACACACAAAAAAGTTGTGTGTGTGTATATGGAACCAAATTTGTAACTAGTGTCAGTGTTTCAGTGGGAGACTTCAGGATGAACACATGCGCTTCAGAGTATGTTGTCAGAGAAACCCAGTTCTCATTAAACACAATTCATTGGGTGCAATCTCTGCTAGTCTGAAAAAGTCCGTGAAGCACAACAGAAGCATCTTTTTGCATGTGGTAGCTAGAACAAAAATATAATTGGAAGCTGCCATTCATTGCCTCAGTTATCTTTAAGTCCAGCCCTTTGGAATTAAATCTTGTTTGGTGCCAGACTTTCTCAGTTTCGGAGTGAAACTGGCTGCTAAAAACTTTGATCAGATAAACTCGGTGGACAGTTTCACGTAGGATACTCTTTCAGGTCGTATAAAAAGTTGTGGATAACTTTATTTCACCCTAATTTTCACAATCTAAGAGAAGCCGTGAATGAAATCTGCTTGTTCAGACTGAACTATTTCCTTTTGTTTGGAGTTAGTGCTGTGCTTTGCATACACCCATATTTTAGCATGTACATACATTCTGGATAGAAATCTTGTCTTCAAAGCATTCTCCTCTGCCGTCTTCAGAGAGTTCTTATTGCATTACAGATGGATAGCAGCTTGCTTTTTTCAACTTTATATATTGCCATTTGATCTTGCATATGTTGTCCAGGATCCTGGTAACTCTAGTACATTAGGAAGGAAGGAATTCACTATTTCTTCTCAAGCATTTTTTCTCATCTGACTGCTCTACAATGAGGAAATGGAAATAAACATGTGGCTAATGTAGTTTCTGGAGTATCTTTAATTTGTAATGTGGGGTGAGGGAAGTTTGTTACGATATTCATACTTGAACCAAGTCTACGAAGTAGCATCATACCTCCTCTTAGAAGAATGACAGCAAAAGTCTCATATTGTTGTAAGAGGAAACAAATGGTATAAAAAAACCAACCAACCAACCAAACAAACAAAATTTTTGTGGGAATATTATTCATCCTTTCAAGAATGCAACATTTTCTGTTGACTTGTAGTCACCAAACAAGACGAAGAGGAGAAGATTTATGCAGTTTCCATTTTAGGAGAGCCCTCACTTTAGATGTGCAATATTTGGTATCCCTCTGCTCGTGTATACCAATAATGATGTTTTTGTTTTTATTTCACTTCCTTCCTTTCTTTTTAAAGAATCTTTTAAGTCAGCTTGGGAAATGGATATGGAAAGAGCACAGCACCCACTATTTAAATTGAGGTGGCTCACCGATATTACAGAACACTGCTGATTTTAAGGATGACTAATTAAAAAAAAATAGGCCTGTTAGGATTTTTATAATTGTTGGGAAGAATGTGGTATGCTCGACCATCTGTTGATTTGTCCAGGAGAAGAAAATGCCTATTTCAAATATGAGAGCCCACTGCTTCAGTTCTGAAGATGAGGTGATTGCTAAGCCATGTAAAAGAAAAGAGATAGAGGGCTTGCTGCTATGTTGAAGAATAGCTTGCTTATGTGAGTCAATTTTGTGGTTTGTTAACTGCCTCCTTTGTATCCAAATATATTGAAAATCCCCACAACCTCTGTATTGGCATCCAGGATCTGGAGCCATTAATGATGTCTTGGTATTGGGTATGGTCCTACTTCATGCCCTTCCATAGGTCTTATTGTTTCCTCAAATAGCAAAAGATGGAAACGAGGCAATGCCAGAGATGCCATTCATACTTTTCTGACTGAAGAGGCTACCAGGCTTGCTTGGTTTAATATTGGCACTTCTGATGTTCATATCCCACAAAGGAGATCTACTGTTTCACTACCAACCAAATCTCCATCTGGAAGAGTAAATATTGACAATCACTTGTTCTAGTTGCAGAGACTCCAGAGAAGAAATCAACAAATTTTGGTTTAAAGTAGTTAATGGAATACATTTTTAGTTATCTCATGCCATAAGAGCTTTTAGTTCTGGGTTTTATTGCCTTTGCAGAAAGTAGGAAGAGTTTGGGGGTTTTTTGTTGTCGTATTTTTGGGATTTCTTGTCTTTTGGTTTGGTGGGGTTTTTTTGGTACTGGAGTCATGCATAGCTTAAATTGAGAGAGCAAGCCAGTGAATTGTTGCAAATGTCATGTTGGTTTGTTGTTTGCCTTTTTTTTTCTTTTCTCCTCACATGATATTCAAGAAATTCTCCCACTTTGTGTAAGCTACCACATCCTGCCTTAGGATCTTAGGCTGGAATAGTCACGTTTCCACTACAGGGAGATGTTCATCTGCTCCTAGTTGGCGTAGACTAGTTGGCCTAGTCTGCATATTGGTCATAAAGTCTTAATCAATGCCATTCCTTTCCTCCTGTCAGGAGTTCATGAGAAGATGGGGGAGATAACTGCTTATGTGAACTATTGTGTTTTGGGATGTTCATGTCCAAGGAAGAGTCCTATTTCATCCCTACAGGGAGCACAGCTATGAAATCTGTTTACAGTGCCTCTGTGAGCTTAATCACTAAAATTCTGGGATTTTTGAGCTAATCTTAAAATGCCCGTTCTTTGAATTAGATATTATTAGCCTGTCTGCTTCTAGAAATATATAGGTTACCTGAAACTGGGATGATAATTTTTTACCAAGAAGGTAGCTTTTATTTCGTTAATGAAATCTGCCATTTAAAGGAATGTTTTTCTTCCTCTTGTCCATTTACTTTTCTCTCCAAAGTACGTTTTGCCACATGAAAGTACACTTTAACTAGAAGAAATTGAGGAGGCAGGAAGTTCTCATGTTCTTCATAACTGCTGAGTCTGATTCTGTCTCAGTCTGCAAGCAGTTTGGAATACTTGCTGTAAATGTTTGTGGACCTTATTACCTGAAATTTAGTATCTGATAATTTAGTGCTGAGACAGAGCGCATGCTAGCTCTCCTTTATTTTTCTGCAATTCTACATTTTATCTTTTAATATTATTTTAATAAAACAGTGATTCCATTAACTTAGATACCTTCATACCATTACATTCCTTTTCAGTAGGAGTTACAGGAAGGTGCACCAGCGCAATTTACTTCTACAGGTGTTGAAATCATGACTTCTACTAGTCAGAAGTTGTTGAGACAAACCTGAAACAAAGTGTTAGAGTTCATTGGAGGTCTCAAGTGGAAGTTGAAATGTGTTTGCTCTGAGTATACATAATCTGGAGGATGAAAGTGGAATGTCTGAAAGAGGAGAGGAACTGCTGCAAAAATGGAGGTAGAACTGAAGAAAGCATTGTGGAAGCATGGCACTGTAGAAGGGTAGTAAATCTCAACATAAATTAAATTTTCCCCTTCAGTTTCTGTGGTGTGAAGAATCTGATCCATGTAACATATTCTTACTCAGATTTCTCATTCTCAGAATGCTTTCCTGTGCGCTATTGTCGCCCATGAAAAATGTTTACTATCTGGTTGAATTACATTTCTCCTAGACAAGTAAGGAGAGTTCTTCTCTTACAATACTACAAAACCACATAGTACACAACTGATTATTTGAGGCACCTTTCTAATTAAAAGAACTTCCATTTTATCTGTATGTACTCTTTGAGGGAAATGACCTCCCACCCCCTAAATATCTAGTGTTACGAACTTTCTGCATTGTAGCCTCTGGTATGCTGATGATATCTTTTAATAACCCATTTGTAAGTTTGATTGCACTTTGAGTAGCCTGGTTGTAACTTAAATTTTTGTATAAGCCAGATAAGTGAGTCAGTGCTCAGCAGTCATCTTAATTTTATAACAGTTCTGGTAAGTTCCAAAGTCCTAACTGGCTATTTAAGGATTCATGGAGCTTTCAACTGTAGACTTTGGATGAACAGCTTCTGTGTGTATGTTGTTTTCAGAGGTCCAGTATGATATGATACAATTACACTCAGAAATAAAAACAATGTAATTTTTAGATAATGTTTCTTAATTTTATTTCTCCATTTCTTTTGAACTAGGCAACCTGGATATCTGGGCTATTACTGTGGAGGAGAGAGCTAAACATGATCAGCAGTTCCATAGTCTGAAACCAACATCTGGTTTTATTACTGGTAATGAAGTAGTTTTCTCTTCTAATTTCATTTAATTAAATCTTAACTAATGAGCCTAAATATGTACAGAGTTGCCTGCGAGACATTTGGGCATAAGAATTAAAAAAATTAAAAAGATCTTACTCATTTTATATCCCATTTTTCATATACCTTGCCACATCAACCTCATCTTTTTCGATGTTTTCTGATATTTACCAGCTATATATCTGGTTTATGCCACTTGATTTTTCTGTAAGTAGGATTAAAATTACTTATAACTGTGGATCTATAAAGCAGCTCTATTGTGTCGGGACAGCTGATACTGGTAACTGTAGAGTTAAACTTCAGGATGTATAATCACCCTGGTGCCTGGTAATATTTATAGTGCTTTTAATGTGCTCAGTGAATTAATTCACTGTACTGAGTCTGGCTGAGATGGAGTTAACTTTCTTCATAGCAGCCTGTACGGTGCTGTGTTTTGGACGTTTTTGCTGTGGCTGAACAGTGCTTGCAAAACCTCAAGACTTTCACCATTACTCACTCTGCACCCTGCAGTGAGTAGGCTGTGAGTAGGCAGGAAGTTGGGAAGGGGACACAGCAAGGACAGCTGACCCAAACTGGCTAAAGGGTTATCCCATACCACCATGCTCAACAAAAACTGGGATGGGGGCTGTCATCTTCCAAAGTAGCCATTGCTCAGAGACTGAGCTGGAGGGAGATAGTGAGTGATTACCTTTGCATCACCTGGTTGTTTTTTTCCTACTCTTTCACTTATTAAACTGTCTTTATCACAGCCAACAAGTTTCCTGAGTTTTCTCACTTTTGCTCTTCTCTTCTCCATCCTGCTACAGGGAGGGGAGTGAGTGAGTGACTGGGTGCTTAAGTTTCTGCCTGGGGTCAATGCACCATGCTAACATACTAGTTGATTAAGAAGTCTGTTCAAATAAAAATGTGCCAATTTAACTGAAATCTGTTTCAGAAACTGATTGTTTAAACTAGTGAAATCATTGTGGATGACCTCTTTAAAAAATTTAAATGGCAAAATTGATTTAAGTTGTGGGAAGCAAAGCTGCAAGTAAAGGAATTGCACTGATTGGACTAAATTTTCATTGAACACCACTAATTTGTTTTGGTTTTAAAGGCAATACGATGCCTACTTTTTTGTTAGCTTGTTTTCTTTTCTTTAATTTTTTTTAGTGCTGTCTAAACTCTGATGCTGAATTGAAATGAGAGGTATAGAAGTGTTTTACCTTTCTTGCTGTCTGACCCACCAAGAGGATTTCCAGAGTGTGAAATCAGAATTGGATACTTAACCGAGTCTCATCACAGCCATACATGCCTCCAAGTATAGAATTTGATTGTTTCTGCTCCTGTTACAGGAGAGATATGATACAAAATACTACTGTTTTTATTGACCTCCTTTGATATTTAGTACTATTTCTAGTCTGTTTCAACTTTCCTTTACAGGCCACAACATTTCCAAGTGCCTCATCCTTTTGTAATTGTTTTGCTGGCCTTACTTTTAATTGGTAGTTGGAAAATTACTTTGAAATATACCATTGCTTTATTTAATGGTGGCTTATCAGGTTCTCATCAGGGTAAAGACCGCTTTACTTAGTTTGTGCTAGCTGACTGGCATTGTACTTCCAAAAAATGTAAGATGGAGTTTACATTGATACATACTTTCCTGGAAGAAAAAACTTTCTTGTTCTCATAAGGCAAATGATTCCTGCAAAGAGAGCAGTTAACACAGATTAAGGACTGTGAACCATGAGTTTCCCATTGCCCTAAATGTTTATATCCAGTTTATATCCAGACTTCATGTGGTGCTGACTTGCAGACTTACACAGTATGGGCTTACCGGAAATATCTGGTAGATTTGCAAGTGACGAAGTTTAAATCTCATACTCTGTTATGTATGCGTAGCATTAAGTATTTATGGTTTTACTGTTGATTCTGTGTTAGATATTTTTGACTCTTGGTTTCCTCTTGCAGGTATTTTTAGCATTCTCTGCAATGATGTCCTATTTATTTTACAGGTGATCAAGCGAGAAACTTTTTTTTTCAATCTGGGTTACCTCAACCGGTATTAGCACAGATATGGTGAGTGTATGGGAGGGGATGGGAGAATTGCAGTTATGTCACAGAGTCAAGTTTTTCTGGTACAGACTTGGGCAGTAACTATATTTCACAGTCTGGGTTTTAAAATGACCCAGTCATTTTAAATTTTTTGGTTCAGAGTGCTTTCCAAAAGTCTACAAGGCAAATATGCTTTGTAGTAGTTTTAGCTGAGTTTTTAAATTACTAGTTCAGTTATTGGAAGTAGACATCCTTCCACAAATAGCATTTTTGAAGTTGCTGATTTGCAACCCTCATTTCAAATCACTAGATACTTTCAACTTTATTAAAACTGTACTAATATAATCACTAAGCTCAGTAATTAGTATTAAAAATCTTCTAGTGGGAAAACCTATGCAAGACTTTCAAAACTTGTTAAAAAAATTGAGACTAGCATAGACTATTTCCATTGTAGTTGGAGATACTGCTTGAAAGCTTGAAATTTTTACTATTCCTTGGTGAATAGTCCTTAGATGAAAATGTCCATTGCTGTACATTACACATCACAAACATTTCTATAATCTGCCAGTTTCTTCATGCAAGATTGCAATTGTTTCTCCTCCAAATTATGACTCTGCCAGACTTGGACATGCAAACTTGTATAGATTATTCATAGTTTACATGAACTATTTTACTAACTAAAACTTTTTTTGGTGCTAGGCAGAGGGAAATAATACTATTTTTCATTCTAGAATGGAAAAAAGTGGCAGAGGGATGGATAACTTTCGACAAATCTGTTAACTTTTCCTCTGTTGTTAACTATTTGAAAGAGAGAGTAGTTTATTGCAGTTATAAAACCTTTTTATTGTGGTAAAGACTTCTAAAGGCAGAATCTTGCTCTGACTGCAGAAAGAAGAGAAAAAGAAAAATAATTGATTTGGAAATATGCATGCCTAAAAGAGGGACTAGATTTACATGGCTTTTAAATAGCTAGCTTATTTTCTTTTCAAATTATCTTCATCGTACAAATATCCAATCTGGTCTAGTTATCTTACTTGCTGTAGACTCATTGAAAGTTCAGATGTCCCTTTGGAACTTCTTTTGTCTCTTAATTAAATGAGGAAAGAAGTTTTGTCTTAAACAAGACATCCTTTCTCCAAAAATACTCCGTAGGCATTAGCTTTAAATAGGTGTTAACAAAACTAAACAATTGTAAATAGTCTGACTAAAAATCTCTTCCTCTCTGAATTATTCAGTTTTTCAGCCTCTGGAGAGGAAGAGAATCATTCCACTAGTTCTGTAGTTGTCATAGAGACAAGACCTGAACTTGCACATTTTTTTAAGTAAAGCCGAACTAAAACTTATTCATGCCGCCTTTATAAATCATAAGAAAAGCATGTAGACATCCCTGTCTCGCTGTCTCTCTTCTTTTTTCAGTCATCTCTGAATTAGGAGTAGTAAATATTTAAATAAAAGTCTAGATCACTTATATACATTCCCAGTTCGAATTAGAATAACCAAGTAGGAAAATAGTCACAGAAGAGGTAGTAAGACCCCTTAAAAAGAAGAAGAAAAAAAAAAAAGAATAAAATATAGAAAGGAAAAGTCCCTTCTTTTCCCACAAATGGAATGATTTAACTCTTTTGATCTATCAGTGAATGTTTGTTTGTAACCTACCACAGATTACTGCTGTCCCACAGAAACAATAGAGGTTCGAGTGTTTAGTGGCAAGAAGTCCTTTGCAGCCTGCAAAGGGCGTCACAATATGCTCAAGACTGCATTGAAAAATGTGACTCGTTGTTTGTCTTAGCTCCTAGGGGTAGCATCTCAAAGTGTCTCACTTGCTTTGTGGATTAATAGCAATACTTTAATGTCGTCTATCTAAATTTCTGTTAACATCGATACAGATCTGTGAGTACTTTAGTAGAGGGGGGAGTTCTGGACTAAGCAGCCCAGGATCTCTGAGAGAGAGCTGCATAAAGCTTCTTTTCTATCAGTATTCTTTATTTTTTGAATAGATGGAATTTTTTTTTTTTGTAGATAGGATTTAATTATTAGAGGGAGAGAAGGAGAGGTGCAACAGTCTTTAAGGAAGGAAAGTTGTTATTCTGAGTTAGAGCAACTTGTAAAACTCTTCAAATTAATTTTCTGATCCTAGAAATATGGAAGTATATGTATGTTGTGTTTAGGAGGTGTTTTCCTATTCTTAATGAGTCTACTTATTTTGAATACAGTTGATCATATTAATGTGTCTGCAAGATAGGAGCCTAGCATTTGATTCATAATGGATTATCTATAGCTGTATGTAAACAAGCTTATGCTAATAAAGTTTCATCTGTTTTGTTGTCTATGGAAGTTCTTGTATAGAAAAACACAACTGGGAAAGGAACTTCAGGGGAGATTGGCCTAATGATGATTGACCATACCACTTTTAGAGCTCTCTACAGAAAAAGCAAACCCACTATCTCTGAGTTTCCAAATGTATTGTCTCCTAAGTGAGAGAATTTTGTTTGCATAAGTGAGCAGTGTAAGGATTTTCACTGTCTTATATTTTAGTTTTAATGAAAATTGAGTTTCTGGTTTTGTGTCATGAAAAAATAATTTTCACTGGAACTTCTAGAAATGCTAGCCAGCTAGCTGAAGTACCAGTTAAATGTCTTCTGCTTGAAGAGCTGCTTTGAGAATATTCTGCAGTTGGTGTAATTGTTTTCTAAGATGAGACTCTAAGTAGTATCTTATTTTAATTTCTGCTATTAATCAAAGCTTCCTCAGAATTCGTGTTCCTTAAAAATAGTAGCTCCATGGGTTTTTTTCTTTGCATTGAGAACTCCAGTGTCCCTTCTTCTCATCCATTTAAGAAAAAAAGTCTCTGGGACCTCGGTGGAGCAAACTAGTGGAATTATTATGGTCTGTCATGACAGCTTCTTTACTACTCTACCCTTTACAAGCTTTGGAGTCTGCCAAGTTGGTGATCTATTAAGAAGCCTCTAAGTAGGCTTTGAATTGAGACTGCAATTGCTCAGAAGATAACTGTTTTTAAGTAGGCAATAATCTGGCTTTCTTCTAAAGCCCTTATGAATGGTGGCCTCAAAAAGCATCTTCAGTGTAGCCTGTCTCTCTGGGATTAAATGAGAACTAAAATAATCAATGCCATCTGTTTTTCATGCATTTAGAGTTACTTATTTTTTTCAGGACAGACTAAAGTCATTGGTTGACTTACCTATTTCTGGCATATGCTTTCCTCACAACCTTTTTAAATTTGTGTCCAAGTGAGGGAGTGTAAGTCTTTACGGATGGCGGTTCTGTAAGTCTTACTATACATGCATTGATTAAGTGCCTGATGCTAAAGACTTAGCTTCTCCTGTTATGGCTGAGTTCTATAATGCAGTAGGGGATTGTATAATCTAATATAGGAAGGTAAAGCTAAATAAATCCAGATTTTTTGAACTGCAAGGAGATTTCCTTGTTTTAGCACTCTGTGCCATTTTCGTGGAGATAGATGTTTTTGTAGTCTAATGATAAGCACATTTGATGGAAGAAACTGCATACTCTATTTCTGCGCCTCATAAATACAGACATAATCAAGTTATCTTTGCGTTCTTTGTGCAGAAGAGAGGAGAAAAAGGAGGATGAAAAGATATGCAGGGGAAGAATTTTGTCAGCACTTGAAACCTAGCATTGCGATGAAGCCCACTGCGGCCGTTCTCATTAGAAAACTGCTGTTATAAACACAGGCCTGTTCTATAAAATGTGATAAATATTTAGTCAATGTTTAATCTGTTTACTGCTCTGCTCTGGTTCCGGCCAGACCTTAAATGAAGCAAATTTAAGTACGCTACCTTCTTCCAAATTTCATTAGAAGCAGAACAGTGAAATTAGGTAGTGTTTATTGTCAGCCACTCACTGCATTTAAGGTGATGCTTATTCAAAAGTAGCACTGTAATCTAACAGCATGAGGTTCAGTAATTAGAAATGGAAATTTGTCCTATTTTTCCCGTAAAGATTTTATCAGATAAAAGCTTATTTTTGTTAGCATGCTGTAAAAATGTGTATAAATTCCATAGTGTGTACATAATTTTTCTCACTGAAATTTATGCTGTTAATCTAAAGAACAAAGCAATTGACATACAGTAAATGAGTTGCACAGGTCAGACATTAAATTAAAAGCTACTGATGATTATGTGAATAGGAGTTCAATTAAAGCGATGAAACTGGTGCACATCAAAGTTTCTTATTAATGGACAATTAATATTTTCTCCTGTAGAATGCAAAAGCCTACTATGTTCTAGCAGTACACTCTGTAAATAGTGCCTGGAGAATCAAGGTCACCTACAGTGTGATATTTACTCTTACTGCATTTTCATGGCCATGCTTACAACAAGTTGAGAGACTCTGCCTGTGCTTTAGTAATGGAAAGGCTTAAATTTCATAAATCAAAGTATTTGCAGGTGTAGAACCACTTCGGTTGAACAAATAAGACTATTATAAATGCAACTAGTTGAATTACTTTGCTTAAATGTGAAGGTGTAAGGATCTTTGTGACTATTTATTTGAGCCATTGGTGCCAGTTGGTCACTATGTAGCTGACGGACTTCTCCATATGCTGAGGAATGAGTCATAGAAATCATAGAATGGTTAGGGCTGGAAGGGACCTTCAAAGGTCATCTAGTCCAACCCCCCTGCAAGGAACAGGGATATCAAAAATCTGCTAGAGTACGTTTATCCAGCTCAATTTCCCTAGCTTCGTTACTGTGCACATCCTCAGCTTCCAGCTCTATAAGTCTGGTTTTTGCTGCCCATTTCCACTGGGCATCTGACAGAGGAATGGCTAAGCAAGGGTTGAATTTAACTTTCATTAAAAACCCCACGTTTCCCTGTTGAATATTTTTGAATTTTGTTTAGTTGTCTTCAGGAAGGTATAGTGCCTGCTCGTAAGCATCAGTTAAATGAAGCGGATTATCTGCTCCTGGTTTCCATTGTTCTTAATACTCTGTAGTTTTCTAATGAAATTTTCTTACCCTTGGTATTCATTCACTATATGTTGGTTTACTTTCTAGTGCAAAACCCACAAAAGGGAACACTTCAGAAAATACATTTAGCCATTAAGTTTCTGACATTCTAACACTCCAAGTATCTTTTGCCTCTTGAATGGTTTGGGTTTATAAGACTTGCAGCATGTATTTCTCCCAAGTGAGACTTTCAGAAATCTAACATCACTGTTGATAGGTGGTGACTAGTGGATGTTACATGAACTGTTTTGATTGTAAAAAGTAAAACATGTATGAATAAAATGAAAATGTACTGAGTAATACTATTCCTTGTAAGTCTGAGTGATTTTGGGTAGCAAAAATTCTACAGTGTGTTGTGGGACACTTCCATGCTATTGTGGAAACACTGGCAGAGAAGATATTCCTAATTGCCATAATTAAACTATGAATTCCTTCAAAATGAATTTGAGCTTTTTATAGGAATTTTAAATTGATATAAACATTTCTTAAGTAAAGAAAATTTTAGAGAGATGCAAACGTGTCTTTTTGAGGTTTCTACCTGTTTCATTGTATAGGAAGAAAAGCACTGCATACTGCATACACGCAGTCTGTTTGCAGGTTTGCATGTAGTGGCTTGTGGTATGTATGCTCCTCTGGACAGAAAGATATGATGGAAGCTAATAAACTCTTAGTATTTCTATGTCCAGAGAAAGCCATTGCACCTCAGAATTAACAGAACATGGATAACCTCAGTAATGAAATGTGAGAAGCCTTCTTTGTGTTTTTAACTGTTTTCTAGAACTAACTCTCATTTTGAAATACAGGTTTTTCATTAACAGCTATTGCACTCTACCCTTGCTGTTGCTTATCACTTATAGGAGAGAGGCTCCTCTGCCTTCACTAGAGTTCTCCCACTTGTCTCTGCAAGTTGTGTAAAGACAAAAGCATGTGTCTTCCACTTTAACTTAGCCTGCCAATACATCAGGAGGTACCAGTGTGTTGCTTGCTCTTCTAGAAGAGTGATCAGAAGCTGAGACTCTACAGCAGTGGTGTTCTGCAAGAAAGAGGAGATGACCATTTCAAATTTGTACTTCTCTTGGTCCAGGTTTCCCATGCTGTCCTTCCCTATTCCTTCTGCTGGTTGGACTACTGTATATGAAGTCTGACTGCTACAGTAGGGTCTTTTTAATTGATTATTTCTCAAATGAACCACATACTGAGTGATCATGACTGAATCTTGAATCCAAATCACGTTATGCTGTATGGGTCCCAGAATTAGTGTTGACTAAGTTTAAGCTTCCGAAGACTTGCTGGTGGTGGGGTTAGAGGAGAGTTTAAAGTCACTTGAACAGGCAGATTTTTATGTGTAAATTAAACTTTCCGTGAAAAGTTTAATTAACAAAGCTTTAGGAAATGACAGTTAGAAGTTCTAACAGCCAAAACTTATTCTTTAGTGAAGTATATGTAGTAATTCAGCATCTTTCAAGAAGTGGTACAATGCATTGTTTTTGATTGTAAGCCTCAGAGTCTACAATTCCCTCACCAGACTTTCTCTTTCTTTAAATACTGCTGCCAGATTTTCAGTAGTGTCATTTAGCTTTGTGACATCAAAATTAGTGGATTAAGACAGCTACACTGCTGAAAATGCTGTCTTATAGGTATTGGGAAGGATTACATTGTCTCCATTTTTGAGGAAATGTGACTGGTGATCTAAACCAGGGGAATCTCTCAAGTTGTATGGTTGACCTGTGGCAACTCCTGCTGGGATCTGCCTCTTTGTTGAGTTTTCCTAGGGTTTGTTTGGTTGAAGTGGGAGAGTTTTCATTTTGTGAATGCTTTGCCACTGTATTTACCTGGCTGTTTACTTATTTAAGTATCGATTATAAATAACTGTCAATTTATTACAGTACTTTTTTGATAACTTTTCACTTACTTGCATGAAAGCTTTCCTTGACAGGTATTTGATAAGAAATAAAGCTCTAGTTCAACTAGACTGCCTGAATATTTTGTGTTGTCGTGTCCATGACATGTAAATATATGCATGAAATTAAAAATATATATTATTCCAATACCGAAATGTGTAGTTAGTTCTTCAAATGAATGCTAAGAAATAAGCATGATGTTTAAAACTAAGTTTACAACTAATTACTTATTAATATGCATTTATTCTGTTTTTTTGGTTTGCAATTGCAGGAACGTTCTTCTTCCTGCTTCTCTTTCCCCCAACCTCCCAACCCTGTGTCCTGCTGAGCATGGTTTTCTTAACCCTCAAATGAAGAAACAAAAAGACGACTGTTTAAGTCAGACTACTTTACATGAAAGCCTATTCAAGGTCTAGGCTTGATGTTTCATCTTGAGTACTATTGTTTAACTGAAAACACATTTGTACACTTGCAGATCTAATAGTGCTTAGTGAAGTGCACAGATTTAAAGAAGTTTTATTTTAAGTGTAGCTAAAGTACAGATTTACAGACTAAGTCATTTGATTCCCTGTGGTGCTGTTTGTAGTACCATGTAGCTTCACTTGTGTGATTTTGCAAAGTTTTTGTAGAGCTACATTAATCCTTCTTCTCTAGATGCTTCACTGTAATTGCTCTAAGAGTCAAAAAGTGACTTCAAAAATATTTATTGATTACTCCAAGAAGGAAATCAAGAAGCTCTTAGTTTAAACAATGTCTTGTTTCGTGACTATTTTTAGCCTGGCACAATTATTTTGTGTGGAAATTAATTAATCTTGACTATACATGCCTCTGTGCGCACGCTCCTAGATCAGTTCCTGAAATTCGTAATTTAAGAATCTAACTATGAAATTTGTGTATTTTGTAGGGCTCTAGCTGACATGAACAATGATGGGAGGATGGATCAGTTGGAATTTTCAATAGCTATGAAACTTATCAAATTAAAACTACAAGGTTATCAACTCCCATCTGCACTGCCTCCTGTCATGAAGCAGCCACCTATCGCTCTGCCTGGTGCACCAGGATTCGGTAAGCTCTTTGTTTTCCTTCTTGTTAGCCTGTATTGTAGCAACCTAAGTTGAATTTGATTGTTGTTGTGCAATTTCTAAAACAAACTTTAAAGAAAAAGTATTTCTAAATGTATGGGGACTCAAAAGAAAAAATCTCAATGAGGTCTTGTTTGCCTCACATCTTACTGCTCCCTGTATGTTCCAAACAAAAGTTTTTGCGGGGGAAAAAGATGGATCAGGTAGCAGGGCTAGTGCATTCCAAAGTGATGGAATTTTATTTAAACTATTGTTATTTATCTCTAGTTTTCATTAAGGGATCTCCAGCTTTGGCAAGATTAGCTGTTTTTCTTGACTTTTTACATATCACGGTAGTAATGCACCCCTCTGCTTTTATTTTATGAACAGTGCTGCACTGGGGTTAGCTAGAACAGCTACTGATTCAGTTCTTGTGGTTAATACTGCCAAGGTCACTATCATTTCAAGGGAAAGAGTAGGGAAAATGGGATAGTGAGAGGAAAATAACTAAATGAAACTGAACCTCATGCTTGACACCTTGATGTTCTGCCGTATTCTGTAGTGAGAGGTTCTTTACCTTTCTGTTTTAGTTGTTGCTGTGACTCAAGTTGATTGGTGCCTGAGAATTGCTGCTGTCCTTAAGAAAAAGGACTAGTGCATTTGATAAACTGTGTGCAGCCATGTTGTCTGATCAGTTGTTGCTTCCGCAAGTTTTACACACAGTTTTATTTCTGACTGTAAGAAATCGGTGAACTTGAACAGAACAAATACTGGTTTAAGTGAGAAAAGGCATAATAAAATCAAACCCCCAAGAAAACCACCAAAATCTGTGATTTTTCTTTTTTTCTTATTCACTATAAACTTGATCTCAGCTGTTTGCACACATTCTTCCTATTGGCCTGACTGGACCTCCTTAACCTCCCTGTTATCCATGCTACTGTGCTTACACCTAAAATACCTCATTACTGTGCTTTACCCTATTAGCTTTGCACTGTTTCATCTTGACAATAGACTGCAGGCAGTTATCCTGAAGCTTGTTCTTTTCAGCTGTGGCTAAATGTAGGCTTTGGGTTCATTACTCACTGGAAGTCGACAGTGCTGCTCTTCATTTAGTTCAAGGCAAACAATTCTTTTCTTCAGCAAATGCTGATAGACTTTTTTGGTCAGTGTTGCATGCAGTGCGGTCTTATACACATACATTATAAAGTGGTATGTTGTTCCCTCTGCATTGTTTCGTGTTCCCCTGCCATGCTAATGGTGCAGCGGACTGTAAGAGTTCTTTCAAGGGGTGTGTGGAAGTTTCCATTTCAATTTGCTCTTTAATTCTGCATTTACTGCTGAGTCGCAGGCTGCAGTTAAATTGTTGTATCATATTAGGAGTCTCTAAATTAGAAAAAATATCTCCTTTTCTTGCTCATAGGTATTGGGGGCATTGCCAGCATGCCGTCTCTTACAACTGTTGCCCCAGTGCCAATGGCATCTATTCCAGTAGTAGGAATGTCTCCACCATTAGTATCTTCTGTTCCTGCAGCAGCAGTACCTCCCCTGGCTAATGGAGCTCCTGCTGTTATACAGCCTCTGCCTGCTTTTGCTCATCCTGGTATGCTACATACTGAGACTCTGTTTACTCTCTCGCTATTATAAAATTATTTTGCCATTTTCTTTGGATCCAGAGAACAGTAGACATGGAATTAGCTGTTCTAACTTAATTTAAAGAATGACTTTGCGTAAGGACTGTACTTTGATTTAGCCCAATGCAATTGGTTAGCAAAATTGTATAAAAGTTAAAAGAAGTAACATGGACATACCACACTGTAACGGTCAGTCATATTGAGCAAAATATTAACCCTTTTATAACAGCAGTCTGATAAATCTAGCTGGCCAATAAACTATTGCATAGAAATTGGTCTTCTCATATCTAACTATTGAAGTGCTGCTATTTGTTGGGATTACTTTAACATACTGGAATACATGTGATTTCTAACATTAGTCATAATATAATTTGGCATCAACAGTGTTTGCATAAAACTGTGAAAGTAAAAAGACATGAGAGTGCCTGTATGTTTTCACCTGTTTTGTTAGACATTGTTAACTTATGTTAATGTTTTTGAAAGGGATACCATCAAAAGAACCATAATGCTTGTAACCGATGTTAGTAACTAAATGAACATCATTGAAATTCTACAGTTTAAAATGCTAATACTAATAAATACATGTGTTCTCTTGTTTACAGCCACATTGCCAAAGAGTTCTTCCTTTAGTAGATCTGGTCCAGGATCACAGCTAAACGCAAAACTGCAAAAGGCACAATCATTTGATGTGGCTAGGTAAGTTGGTATGCATGAGTGTATATGTGTATCTGGTTCTCCAAAGTTAGAAAAACTACTTCTCTTTCACAGAGTTGTTTTCTGAAATAATATTTACTTGCAGAAATCAATTCCTACTGAAATACTACTTCAGGATTTCATAGGATGCTATGGTTTTACAAGGAATGCTCCATGAGTAGTGAATCATTGAAATATAATAATTATCTATTACAGTATGTGTTGACACTATTTTCAAAGTCTTGAAAACTTAACTTTTTAGAACAGTATTTACTTCTGTAAACATAATCTGTATTGTGTAATACTGCACAGGCACCCTCCTGTTAGTGTGAAAACATAGCAAGTAATATTCTTTAAAGTCGGCAGTTCTAGGACTATTTTTTAAAAACAAAATATTTAGTAGTTTTCATATTATAAATGCACTCCACATAACTTAACTGTTTCTTATCTATTCTTCAAGTTCTGCATGAAAAATCGCCTAAAAGCCTTTTAGATTATTTCAAGGCCTAGAAAAATGTCTGGTTAGGCAAAATGTATTTTGCTATCGTCTGAAGAAATGTGTCTAACAAAATAAAACTTCTGTAGAGGAGACAAAATAGTAATTTCCCAAAGTTTTTATAAATCAAAACTTTATCACAGGTCTATAGTACAGAATTTTTTGCAAGAAGAAAATGGGTTGAGACATTATTTAATTATCTATTTTTATTTTCATTTTTCTTCTGCAAGTTTTTCTTGTGCTCTGATATTAGATAAGTGATACTACTGATTATTGACAAACAGGATTAAAAATCTTTCAAACAATTTTTTTTTCTCTTTGAAATCTATTGCTGTCAGGAACATAGTAGTGATGCTCTGATGCAATTTCCAGAAGTGCAAGAAATTATCTGCTTTGTCTAAAACAACGCTTAGTATTTATAATGAATAAAGTTCAGAAACTTCAGCTGAACTGGCTTCTAGATATTCTGTAAGAGGGTTGTAATATTTTCGGGGTTAACTATATCTAAATCTTGCTGGCCACTTTTATTACCAACAGAGGACTGAAACTCAGAGTGAGATGACTTCTTTTCCTGAGGTGAAATTGCATGGTCCTCTGAATCTATTTGGGCTGGGGTTGGAGCTCCCTTAGTTCAATCACAGTGACTTCAGTAACTCTGAAACGTCTGCCAGCACTGAAGGAGGTGTTCCTTCAAAGACCGCTGCTAATGCTGAGTGAGGAACTGTTTTGTGTCTTGAAGTTTTATTTTGAAGAAAACAGACAGCAAAGGAAATTGATTTCTAGAGTTTATGAAAGAGAGGAAGAAGAGCTAAGTCTGTTAAGTTGAAATGTAAAGTTGAAGTGATTGTTTTGGGGTTTTTTTTGTGTTTGTTTTTTCTAGCTGAGAATTATTTTGAATTTTGAGAAGAGTAAAATTCAAAATTCCACTTAGGATGTTTTTATCACACTGTCTGCTGGCTCTCCAGTAGTGAACTTTTGGTTTACATGAGTCAACTGTTTTGTCCTCCAGAATTTTTTCTTCCTGAACTACCATTTCAGTATCCGTGAGGTAGATTTTCATTACTTAATGTACAGTAAGCTTGCTTCACAGATCAAAGAACATCTATATGTAAGACAAAAGTAGACTTAATGTGGCAAAACTAGTGAGAAAGGAATTCACATGGATAAAACTTAAATAGCTTTTTTTTGTTTGTAGCTTGTTTTTGCTTTGCTCTCATGAAAGAGTATTACTAAAGCACAAGAATTTGAAAAGGGAGATAGAGATATTAGCTGCTCTGGGTCTTGTCATGTGAGAACAGCATATGAGATCAATTACTAGAGTATTCACATAATCCTTCTCAGCTCAACTTTGAAAGATGTTACCATGCTGTCTGCTCAGTGGACCAGGGAAGAGAGACTGGGTGGTTTTGGTTAATTTTTTTATACTGTAATTTGGTGTGCTGTTATAAATGCTTATTTAGTCTGGCTGCTTTTTTCTTTTTTTTTCCCCCCAACCTTAACAAAAAAGGACAAAGTTTGAATGTGCCTAAAGACAGAAAAACTGTGCGCATTGTTTTTCACTATGACGACTTGTCAGCCTTCAAGCATGGGAAATTATGACTACAAATAACAGCACTCAACCTATTATGTGGATGAATTAGAACTGAGAATATTAAATTTGTCAGTTGAGTTCCATTACAAGAAACTGATTGCTTTCAGGTGCAGCCTTTTCATGCTTTTTTCTATGTTTTCAGCATATTTTACATTTGTTTTCCTTAATCAGCTTATGAATTGTTTGGCTAAGACAACCAGTTAAAGACGGGGTAAAGTGAGATAGCACTTCTGCTGACTGTGGTGTAAGGCATTTCCTATTTTACGTTTAGGTAAAGCTTTTAGCTCTAAACTGTTTAGGTTACTTAATTCTCTGCTAGTAAAGAAAAAAGCAAAACTCTGTCATTCAACTTTACTAAAAAATGTCTTCTAAGACACTGAATTATAGTAGATGTTTTCAAACAAGAAGTAAAAGCTGTTGTGGTTTCAAGAAAAGAAGGGAATATTTGTGGAAAGAACCATTTCAGGCATAAAACTTGATCTCTGTGCAGCACTTCATCCTATTGTACCTATTAGCTTCATGTGATTAAATTTAAAATTGTGTTTCTCTCCTCCTTATCCTTTTTCTAATTCTAGTGTGCCTCCTGTGGCAGAGTGGGCTGTACCTCAGTCATCAAGACTGAAGTACAGACAGCTGTTCAATAGCCATGATAAAACAATGAGTGGACACTTAACAGGTATTGAAGCAATCTTTGTTGTCTCCTTTTTTCGAATTGCAAAATGGTGATTATAATAGCCTTTAGAATGCTGTTCAGATAAAAAGAGACTCTCATCTCTCTCTGTTGTCACTGACAATATTTTTCTGTTCAAATCTCCCAACTGCATAATAGTCTTGTTGAGGAGCAAGTATTCATTATACTTGGGATCGTTTTGTCACCTTGTTTCATTTATTTTCTGCAAAGTAAGTTGGCACCGGGAATCGATTCTTGGAAAGGGTACAATAGGTTATGTGAAAACTTCTGCAGCCATTTACAGTGTTCAGTTCATCCACTGAGTGCCTATCCAGCTTCAGAAAGAAACTAGAATAGTATGCTGTCTTAGTTTTACTAGTTCTGGGAGCATATCATAGAATGGTTTGGGTTGGAAGGGACCTCAAAGATCATCTAGTTCCAACCCCCCTGCCATGGGCAGGGACACCCTCCACTACACCAGGTTGCTCAAAGCCTCATCCAACCTGGCCTTGAACACTTCCAGGGATGAGGTATCCACAACTTCTTTGGGCAACCTGTTCCAGTGCCTCATCATCCTCAGAGTGAAGAATTTCTTCCTTAGCTCTAATCAAAATCTGCCCTTTTTCAGTTTAAAGCCATTGTCCCTTGTCTTATCACTACACGCCCTTGTAAAAAGTCCCTCTCCAGCTTTCTTGTAGACCCTCTTCAGATACTGGATGGCTGCAATAAGATCACCCCGGAGCCTTCTCCAGGCTGAACAGTCCCAACTCTCTCAGCCTGTCTTCAAAGCAGAGGTGCTCCAGCCCTCAGATCATCTTCGTGGTCCTCCTCTGGACCCGCTCCAGCAGCTCCATGTCCTTCTTGTGCTGGGGACTCCAGAGCTGAATGCAGTACTCCAGGTGGAGTCTCACGAGAGCAGAGTAGAGGGACAGAATCCCCTCCCTCAACCTGCTGGCCACGCTCCTTTTGATGCAGCCCAGGATACAGTTGGCTTTCTGGGCTGCAAGTGAACATTGCCAGCTCACGTTGAGCTTCTCATCCACCAGCACTCCGAAGTCCTTTTCCTCAGGGCTGCTCTCAATCCATTCTCCACCCAGCCTGTACTTGTGCTTGGATTTGCCTTGACCCACGTGCAGGACCTTGCACTTGGCCTTGTTGAACTTCATGAGGTTCTCACAGGCCCACCTCTCCAGCCTGTCAAGGTCCCTCTGGATGGCATCCCTTCCCTCCAGCGTGTCCACAACACCACACAACTTGGTGTCGTCAGCAAACTTGCTGAGGGTGCACTCGATCCCACTGTCCATGTCGCCAACAAAGATGTTCAATAGCACTGGCCCTAGTACTGATCCCTGAGGAACACCACTCGTCACCGGCCTCCACTTGGACATTGAACCGTTGACCATAACTCTTTGAGTGTGACCATCCAGCCAATTCCTTATCCACCGAGTGGTCCATCTATCAAATCCATGTCTCTCCAGTTTAGAGACAAGGATGTCGTGTGGGACAGTATCAAATGCTTTGGATAAGTCCGGGTAGACGATGTCAGTTGCTCTTCCCCTATCCATCGATGCTGTAACCTCATGATAGAAGGCCACCAAATTAGTCAGGCAGGATTTGCCCTTAGTGAAGCCATGTTGGCTGTCACCAATCACCTCCTTATTTTCTATGTGCCTTAGCATAGTCGCCAGGAGGATCTGCTCCATGATCTTGCCGGGCACAGAGGTGAGACTGACTGGCCTGTAGTTCCCTGGGTCTTTTTTTTTTCCCTTTTTAAAGATGGGGGCTATGTTTCCCCTTTTCCAGTCAGTGGGAACTTCACCAGACTGTCCTGACTTCTGAAATATGATGGATAGTGGCTTAGCAACTTCATCTGCCAGTTCCCTCAGGACTCACGGATGCACCTCATCAGGTCCCGTGGACTTGTCCACCTTCAGGTTCTTTAGATGGTCTCGAACCTGATCTTCTCCTACAGTGGGCAGTTCTTAGTTCTCCCAGTCCCTGCCTTTGCCTTCTGTGACTTGGGCTGTGCAGCTGGAGCTCTTGTCAGTGAAGACTGAGGCAAAGAAGTCTTTGAGTACCTCAGCCTTCTCCATATCCTGGGTAGCCAAGTCCCCTTTTTCCTTCCAGAGAGGGCCTACATTTTCCCTAGATCTCTTTTTTATCACTGACATATCTATAGAAGTTTTTCTTATTGCCCTTGATGTCCCTGGCCAGATTTAACTCTATCAGGACTTTAGCTTTCCTAACCTGATCTCTGGTTGCTCAGACAATTTCCTTGTATTCTTCCCAGGCTACCTGTCCTTGTTTCCACCCTCTGTAGGCCTTCTTTTTGTGTCCTAGTTGGTCCAGGAGCTCCTTGTTCATCCAAGTAGGCCTCCTGGTGTTCCTACCTGAGTTTCTCTTTGTTGGGAAGCAGTGCTCCTGAGCTTGGAGGAGGTGATCCTTGAATATTATCCAGCTTTCTTGTGCCTCTCTTCCCTTCAGGCCTTCATCCCATTGTACTCTACCAAGGAGATCCCTGAAGAGGCCGAACTCTGCACTCCTGAAATCCAGGGTAGAGAGCTTGCTGTGCACCCTCCTTGCTTCCCTAAGAATCTTGAGCTCCACCATTTCATGCTCGCTGCAGCCAAGGCTGTCCTTGAGCATCGCGTTCCCCACCAGCCCTTCTTTGTTCGTGAGAACAAGGTCCAGCAAAGCACCTCTCCTCGTTGGTTCCTCTACCACTTGGAAGTTATCATCAATGCATTCTAGGAACTTCTTGGATTGCCTATTCCCTGCTGTGTTGTCCCTCCAACAGATATTGGGGTGGTTGAAGTCCCCCATGGGGACAAGGGCTCGTGAACGTGAGGCTGCTCCTATCTGTCTGTAGAGGGCCTCATCCACTTGGTCCTCCTGGTCAGGTGGTCTGTAGCAGACCCCTACTACTATATCCCCTGTCCCTGCTCTCCCTTTAATCCTAACCCATAAGCTCTCAGTTGGGACCTCATCCGTCCCCAGGTGCAGCTCCATGCACTTCATCTGGTCTTTGACATAGAGGGCAACCCCTCCTCCTCTTCTCCCCTGCCTGTCCTTCCTAAAGAGCCTGTACCGTTCTGTTCTGACACTCCAGTCATAGGGTTCATCCCACCACGTCTCCGTGATGCCAATAAGATCATATTCCAACAGGTGCGCACACACTTCTAATTCCTCTTGCTTGTTCCCCATGCTGCGTGCATTAGCATAGAGACATTTAAGTAGGACTCCAGATGAATCTGACTTCCTGGCTGGAGTGGCTAGAATTCCTTTCTGCTGCTTTTCAGGTGCTTCCAGCATATCTTTATCAATCTTGATATTACCCCCCTCCCCCTTTGAATCTAGTTTAAAGCCCTGCCAATGAGCCCTGCTAGCTGTTGTGCTAAGACTTTCGTTCTGCTTCGAGAAAGGCAAGTCCCATCCGGTGCCAGTAGGCCTGGTGCCATGTGGCCCGTCCCATTATCAAAAAAGCCAAAACTGTGGCGATGACACCAGCCACATATCTTTGCCTCTCGTAGCTGTTTGCTTTTTTGTTTAGTTTTGTTTTTTAAATCTGAGTGATTGCTGTGGAGAAGGGAAGAGTTATGTTTGTTTAATATTTTCCTTTTGGGGAGGTGCCTAGGGATAGCAGTATGTATAGCCTGTTCATGCTGGTAACATCTCTTTAGTGTTACTTATTCAGAACTAAGCTCGGCTTGTGCAGTAGCTGCTTGGTAATGCAAGAAAAGAAAATTTCTTAATTATTAATCCTTGTTTCGCTTTGTTAGGTCCACAAGCAAGAACTATTCTTATGCAGTCAAGTTTACCCCAGGCTCAGCTGGCTACAATATGGTAAAAATAAGTCTATCAATTTCTACCAAACTCAAAACTGTACTTAAACTTCTGTGCTGTGGGTTTTTTCTCCCTTTTCAATCTTCCTCCACTGATAAATCATTATGTGTTGCTCTTTTTACTGTATAACTTTATAAGACAAAACCTGCACTGCTATACTTATATTAAGATTACCTCACAAAAGTGGGAGAGAGCATCTTTTACGCTGTGTATATAGATGTTTTGTAAGTTGGGTTTCAATTATGGGGTTTTTAGGCAGACGAGGCTTTCCGCCTCCTATGTCTTCCACATCCCCAAACATATGTGATACGGCACCAGTGAAACTTATACACAGGTAGTACAAAAGGAAGCTTAATCCAGAACCTTACTTTCTTTGAGGCTTGTGTGCCTTTTATGTGAGTTTCTAAGGGCTTACTTCCAAGGGCTGGAGTTACATACGTTTAAAATAAAAGGATTTGTCTTGGCTTCTCTTTTTCCTTTCAGCTTCTTGTTTGCTGAAGTTTATTATGTTCTTGTTGTCACATGGATTAGCCTCTCTCCTCCCTCATACTTTGGAAGGTCATGCTTTCCTGTGTACTGTGTAATGTTTCTACTTGGGTAGTACTTGGTTATTGTTGATTTATACTTTGGTGACTTCTCAAATGGCCTTCATGCTGCTTCTGTGTATTTTAAATTTCCAGTTGCCCTCTACAAGTTATTTCTAATTAACTTCTATGCTTTCTAAGTCTTTACTTGAAAACGATTGCCAGCTTGCTAACCCATCTGACTTCTGCTTGAGGATGTCAACTGTGTTGTCGCTCTAATGTAGCGGTTCAATTGTGCTTGCTTTCTTTGCGAAGCACTGGTGGGTTTGTTAAATCTTAAAAGCATTCTCTCCTCCTCTGTTTCCTAACAAAGCTACTATAAGGAAAAAAACCATCAACCCAATCATCCAACAGATGATTAGCCAAAAAATATCTGCTTGTTGCCAGTGCTTAAGTAGTTTGTGTGGGCAGAGGAATGAGATCAGCATGCTCCAGGAGTTCTAAACATTCAAAACTGCCAAGTCTATTGAGATAAGGAATGAATTTTACAGCTTTTCTTGTCCTAAGTATTGCTCCCTTTCCTGATACTTACTCTCTGGCAGTGGAACCGCTGTTGCTGTTCTGTGGGACAGGATTTGTTAGTGTGTACTTGAGGTGGATTCACTGACTCAGACGCACAAATTCAAGTTCTGTTGTGGAGCGTGTCAGCTATTCTGTAGTAGCTGTTTTGGTATTTCTGTAACAAAGATATGGACCCAGACTGTTAGGATAACTGATCAGTTGTATCCTTGCAGGCTAGATTTTCATTCTACTGGCTTGTTCTTGTGCCCCAGTCTGAGGAGTACAGTAACATAAGCATAGATCAAATGGGGCTTTAGTTGTCTTCCAAATTTAAATCTCATAAACAAAGTCTGGGGCATCAAAGGTGTATCAATTGCGTACTTTTGATTTTCACAGTATTGTGGGAGATTTTCTTTCATTATTAGAATGCAGCATGCTAGAGAAACAAAGCTGATGTTTAGCCTGTTAAATTTTGTCCAAAATTTGTCACCTTACTATGAGTAAAAGCATTTTGTACATCTGTTGAAACACTAGTTTTAGGATGTCCAGAGCGTTACTACATAATTTTTAATAAGTACATAATGCTAAAGTGTTTTGGTGCTTGTCAGGACTAGAATGATAATGGCTTTGATTTTAATGCAAATGTTTTTCTGGAATGTGAGATAAGAACCTCTAGGGAAGAAGGAGACCACACCAAAAAGTTCTACCAGACATCTGAGATGACTCTCTTCCAAATGATATTGTGTAGTGGATGTTCACAAGGTGTTCAAGAAAAACTCTATTGATTAATGTTACTTATATAGCATATGGTACAGGCAGCACTCAAAGTGCAAGTGAAGTAGAAGCCATAGCTGTAAGGATAGTTTCAAGGCAGATATGCATGGGAAATGAGGGAAATAGTGAAGCATTTGGTTTTTGCTTTTCATTTGTTTTAAAGAAACAAGGTAGTGTGGAAAAAAAATAGTGAAAAATTGAATTAATTTGAAACTGAAGACATTTAAACTATACTTTTTAACAGTGATTTTTAATATTTAAGAATTTATTTACTTTGTACCTTCCCTTTAAAAAGGAATCTTTCAGATATCGATCAAGATGGAAAACTTACAGCTGAAGAGTTTATTCTGGCTATGCACTTAATTGACGTAGCTATGTCGGGTCAGCCGCTGCCACCTGTACTGCCTCCAGAGTATATTCCACCCTCATTTAGGTAACTGGTTATAATTCTGGAATTTCGCTCCTAAATTTTTATTTCATTTAGGAAAGCTGTCTTGTGAGTGTAAAGGACAAGAGATTGAAAAGTACTCATCCTCCTTTTGTACTGCATCTATGGCAGAGAGTGCATTCTCGTTGGAAAACGTGTCTAGCTTTTTGATTTTATTACAAGTACTGCATGCTGGAAGTAGAAAGAATTCCTTGTAAGAATACAGATTTGGTGAATGTTTTATGCTAGCATACCTTCCAAAAACTACTCAGTCTGGCCATATGAATTTAAAGTGCTTTAGTTCAAACTTATACTTCTGTAGAGGAAATGGGTTGTATTAGAGGCAAAACATGCTATGAATTTACACTGAAGAATTCAGACATCTTTTGATACAGTTGTATCTGTGAACAGTAGAGGTGAGTCATTACTTCTGTTTCTCTTTCATTTTTTTTGTGGAGAGATGGGTAGGAAGGCAGTAACAGCAGTGGAAAGAAATGTTGACATATAATCATAGCTTCATGTTTCTAAAGTATCCTCCTGAAGATTACATTTTTTGTTTATTCCATGTGGGGTCTTGTTTTTAGCTTGACTAGAGAGCTCTTCCTCTGTCTTTGCAACTTTTGCTGTAGTTTAAGTTGGCAATTCCCCAACTTCAGACTGGTCACAAGTGAGAGATCTTGGGGACAGGGTTGAAAACGTCTGTAAGTTGCATGGTGCGGTGAACTTTGAACTAGGTTTCTCAGATCACCAGTGTCTGCTGATGAGACTCTGGAAGATACTGTTATCTTAATGGCAATGAGTGAATAAAATCCTCTGGAAAACACTGAGGGAATATTAAATGTCATTAGACATTACATCATTGCATTTAATTTATGTTTTAATGATGAAATCATAAATTATCGTGGCAGGCATAGATTCTTTTAAGCAACTTGGAATTATCCTTTTATTGACAGAAGAGTACGCTCTGGTAGTGGCGTATCTGCTCTGAGTTCAGTATCTGCAGACCAAAGGTTACCAGAAGAACCAGCATTAGAAGAAGAACAGCAACAACTGGAAAAGAAATTACCAGGTGAGCAAGCAAAAATAGTATTGTGTGCTGTTATCAGAGAGATCTCATCATCAGTTTATATGCTGTGGAGTTACGAAGATTTATTAAGAAATGTTTTCTTTTCCGATCAATTTGTGTCATGGCAGAGGCATAACCAAGACATTGCTTGGTCCAGCTAATTCTTGACTGCTGCATGATCCTTTGTGTTAATGACAATGGAGATATGAACAACATTCAGGCTGCTTATCTTATGTACTCTCAATAGAGGGAGCACTTTGCAGCCCTATTATAGGACTGCAATGAAAACTTTTTATTACCTCCATCTTCTGATTTAGATGGAATGTAGTTTGGCTTAAGTACCCTTTAAAAGATCACAATATACATATGGAGGCCTGTTTCATTGCAGTCTGTGTAACAATGTACTTTTTTATACAAGCTTTAGTAGCTCTGCTTTTGGGGAAAAAAAAGAAAAAGGGGAAAAAAAAGAGTAGAAAGCCTCCTAGATGCTAAATGGCTAACCGCTAGGAAACATCTTAACACTTCTGATCATCTCTTCACTCTTCTTTGTGCTTTCTTTACTTTTGCTCAGTTTTATTCTTAGATCTGGAATGTCACATGGTGGAAGATGCAGCAACATGACAGGTTTATACAGTGCCATAATAACGCTCTTCTCTTTTGTTCTAAATTATTTTTCAATTTTTTTAATTGATTCCTAACACTGTATTGCATCTTTGATCACAGCTTAGATCTGAGTTGATATTTAGAAGACTTTCCACAGTAATGCCAACATCTTTTGCAAATCTATTAACCATTTTGGAGCTCATGACTGTGTGTGTTTGGTTAGGATTATTTTTATTTCCCATATATTCATCAACATTTGAATTTCCTCTAGTTCTTCATTGCCAGATCACGCAGTTTTGTGAGATTCTTCTAAAACACTTCACAGTCAGGTTTTTATTTTAATACTGTGACTATCTGGCATCACCATCAAAAGCTGTCTTGTTACTTTTCAATCTTTTCCAGATCATTGTTGCACACTGAACAGCACAATTGCTAGTAGAGATCTTTGAAGGAGGCTACTGAGAATCTTTCTGTCATTGTGAAAGTTGGTAATTTATTTCATCCCTTAATTCTAATCTTTTAACTGTTTCTTAGTTCTCAAGGACCTTCTGTCTCTTTCCATACCAGGTTAGTTCAGAGGATCTGCATGTGAGCAATTCAGATACAACTCTTGTCTTCGGTTTATGTTTTATAACTAACTGCTGCTGACAGTCAGCTGGGTAATTCCCAGCTCTAGGAGGATGGGGTGAGATAGCAGAGACTGCTGAAGCAGACCTCATTGAGGTCTCACAATGAAATGTTTGGTAACAGGTGAGATATATTCTCCTGTGTTAGCAGTTTTGAGGCTTGTCTTGAGTCTCTGGAATCAGAGGGTTTTGGTATTCAGTTTGTAGTGTCAGGAAGGTCAACCACTGCCTTGACTTAGTTTCTTTTTTAGACTCTGAAATCACATAAATATTCTTCTGTTGACCTGATCTTCTTCTTCAACTTGCTTAGTGATACAATTGGGTCTCTTAGACTTGAGAGGCAGCTCTTTCCTGCATCGGTTCTTCCATGGTGTCATATTTAGTCATGTTCAGTAACTAACTTACTGTCTATTGTAACCTCTGCTGCTTTGCCCAGCGTGGGAATAGACTGACTTTTCTGTAGCTTGCAGGATCGTTATACTGTCTTTTCTCAAAGACCGGTGTTGCATTTGTCATCTTCTAGTCTTACAGCACTGATGTTGATTAAAGGATGGATTGCACAGCACAGCTAGTAGTTCATGAATTTTGTATTTGAACTATGGATTAGCATTGTCTGGGTTTGGCAACCTGTTACTCTTCATTTTTTGGTTTCGTCCTTGTTCTACAGCCATTTCTGTTTTCACTTCAAGAGGAACTAGAGTGTATAAGCCTTTCACTGTATTTGATGTATAGGTTTTCCATGTAAAGATCATTTATAAGAGCGTCATCTTGCTTCTTCACTGGCTTTGCTATATTTGGCTAGGTGCGTTTTTTTTTTTCTTTTGAGATATTTGAAAGAGTTTTTATTGTTGGCTTTTATAACCTTTTAGAAGCTTTCCCTTAAGCATTGAAACAGAAGCCAATAGCTATTTATTTAATTTGCTAGAGTTGTTCTCTTTTGTTTTCATACTTTGGATATGCTTAGTTTTGTTATTTCTGGTAGTTACCTTGATTTTGCTGAGTAACCATGCTAGCTTGTTGGACAGCCATCTTAGAACCTGGTGTTTCTTCTCAGTGATGTGTTTTGTGAGCCTTGAACATGATATCTTAATGTCCATGCTACTTGCAAGTGTTTTGCCTTTCTACCTATTCCTTTTAACTGACTTTCTTGACATATTTTTTTTCCCTTTTTACTTGGCTTCCTAAATCACATTCTCTGTCTGTTAGTCTGTGTATTAATATTCTTTGAACCTAGTGGCTAGTTTTAAACAAACTTGACTGAGTTAAAGACATTGAAGTGGTTAAATTTTATCAAGTTCTATGAGAATTAGTGATTGGCAATAGGTAAGGTTCCCAAACTTCAAAAAAGACAAGGATTCAAGTGGTTCAGCAGATGTCAGGCCAGCGTGTCAAACGGTTGGTGTATGCATACTTTGAAGTAAATATGTGCTATCTCTTGACTTGGCGTGCTTGCCAAAAATGTACACGTAGAGGATGTGAGGAGAGAAACATAGAATATGGGGTACAGGAGTGAGACATATAGGGTATGAAAAGAAACAGAAGGTGAAGCAGAAAAAATAATTTGGAGCAGCTGTGAGGGAGGGGCCTAGGAACGTAGAACGGGAGAAGGACAATCCCTGATGTTGTAGAAGAATGTCAGGGAACTTGCACTGGGAATGAAGTCATTCTTTTAGGACAGTGAGTGATGAGGATGTGAATCTCCAGGAATCCAATCTTCCTGAGTTCAGCTGCTCAAGAACTTAAGCAAACCGTTTCTTTTCCTGACATTAATGAGTAATCTTATGAGAATATCAAGTTTAAATACATTATGATAATTTGCATCATGGCTTTTTGGTAATATCATCAGCTGAATTCTTTGCCTTGCTTGTAGTAATTGAGGTGTTGATTCTTGTAGTGCTTCTATTATCAAATGTATGGAGGAATTCCAGATCCTGTGTCCACACAAAGGATGGTGAATGGATTGTCTAAATTATACCCACTTTCTGGGCTTTGTGGAGAAACCTAGAAGCCTGAGAAATGGGACCTGAAATTAACACCTTGGTTTCCTAAAATTTGGGTTTAAGGGCATCTACAAGATAAGTGCTAATGATGAAACCTAGAATTACCTGTAGAGCTATATTATTAGTAGTTGAGAGCTGCATCTACTACTGTTGGAGGGTTGTTTTAGTTTGATTCAGCGTACATGAATTTTTTTTTTTTCAAGTCAGTAGCAAAGTTTAATTCTCCTTTGTCCCATGTTTCCACACATTAAAGTTACATTTGAAGATAAAAAACGTGAGAACTTTGAACGTGGCAATCTAGAACTTGAAAAACGGAGGCAGGCTCTCCTGGAACAGCAACGCAAAGAACAAGAGCGTCTAGCACAGCTGGAACGGGCAGAGCAGGAAAGGAAGGAACGTGAGCGGCAGGAGCAAGAACGTAAAAGGCAACTGGAGCTAGAGAAACAGTTGGAAAAACAACGGGAATTGGAACGGCAGAGAGAAGAGGAAAGGAGGAAAGAAATAGAAAGAAGAGAGGTAACCAACTGGGTAAAAGGAAGCTGGTTATGTCAGTGGCAGCTCTGTTTGGTTAGAACATCTCATGCGTACACTAAATATTTTGCTGCGATTTTTAGTAAGCAAACGTTTAAAGAATGAACTTAAATTTCTTGGTTTCTGAAGGTAAGGAAAGAGTAGGCTGTCTCTTTTCTTTTTTTCATGCGAAATGAATGGATGAGATTTATATCTAGGACAACGTGCTCTTAACCTCTGACTTCTATATCAAAGAAAATAATAATTATTCTTTTTAAAAATAGATGCTATAATGAATGAAGAAAAACTTATGGACATTGGAGGCATTCATGATTTTCCTGTGATGAGTTAATTTGTCTAAGAAAATACATACTGGTTAAATTATTATTTTCTCAGATTGCCAATTAATTACACAATCAGTGCAGTAGCATTTGACTATTCTTTGCAAAGCTGCACAATGTCTAATGTTAGAGGTCGGAGAGAGATTTGATGCTATCGTGGCGACTCCTTGAAGTCTTAATGTGAAAAAACTTGTTAAATCGTGAAATTGGATCTTGGGAAACTGATTAAAATGAGGTGACGTTCTGTTTAGTCACCTATCTGCTATACAGTGAAGCCGCATTTCACCAGTGCTTTCAAGTGAGCATTTAAACAATTGAGCAATTTGTGTGCTTAAATAGAGGGATATATTTAGTCCACAGTTTAGCAGTGTATTTATATTAATGTTTAAATTGTACATTAGAATATGAATATCAGTGATGAGAATAGTTTCTCAAAATCGATCTTTTTTCTTCTTTTTTTTTAAATGCTACAGGCTGCAAAACGAGAACTTGAGAGGCAACGGCAACTTGAGTGGGAGCGTAATCGTCGACAAGAATTACTGAATCAAAGAAACAAAGAGCAAGAGGACATAGTTGTTCTGAAGGCAAAGAAGAAGACCTTAGAATTTGAGTTGGAAGCTCTAGTAAGTGGTCGCATTGCAGTTAAAACACACAAGCACAGTAGTGACTGTGATATGACCATATTTGTTTTCTATAATTTCAACTTTTAAATATGGAATAAAAGTACTTTTTAGATTTTTGACTTGCTTGACAAACCGTTCTAGTAAAAAAATGAGAGATCCTTTTCTTCTTTTTCTAAAGAACGATAAAAAAAATCAGTTGGAGGGAAAGCTTCAGGATATCAGATGTCGTCTGTCTACCCAAAGACAAGAAATTGAAAGTACAAATAAATCTAGAGAACTGAGAATTGCAGAAATTACCCATTTGCAACAGCAGCTACAGGTGAGGAAACATTCTTTGATTTTTTTTTTCTTAGTCTTGCATTTTCACCTCCTCAACTACATCAATATCCTAAGCAAACTTGACACAATATATGATGTGTTGTTCCTTGTACATGAGGAATTATTGTACATATTTTGTCATTCTTTTAAAATAATGTTCTTCAGATGTGTCTAGGAATTGCTTCCTACGCTTGAAGGTGTGTATGTGATGATCTCTTCATCATCATGGAATCTTGTTGTGGAGAGCAGTAAATAAATTGTTTGGCTGAAGATGATAAAGGGCTTTGGGGGATGTGGAGAAGGAAATTTTATGGTGTGAATTGTTGGCAGAGATTGCGGTTTGTGTGCTGAAAGGAAGAATTGATTTCAGTGAAGTGGCTTGTTGATGATGCTTTTTTTTAAATTATAAAATAATGAACTTTCAGAATCGAAGTTACCAGTTCAACCAGTTAGTTCTTGGTCTAACCCTGGCATTTGTCTTTCCTACTTCTTTATCTAAAATTCCTTGTCAAATTAAACATGGGATTGAGTAAAAGTCTGCTCTGAGTGAAGGAATATTCTTTGCATTTTGTAAAGGTTTCTAGATGAGATGTAGTATTTGATTTAGGGATTTTTCTCTTTAGTAAATATTTTATGTTGCTTGATGTTAATTCTTCACCAGTAATGGGAACTCTCAGTGCTTTTCTACCACTACAAAGAGGATCTCACACTTAATGTTATGGGGGCTTGAGTGTAAAACCTATTTTAACACCTAATCCTACTGTTCCATTTCAACTTTCTATACATAATTAATATAGTACATTCATTTGAACAAAACCAGAGCTTGAAAATTCAAGTTTTCTGTTTTATGCATGACTATTTATTTGATTTTATTTTTTTCTTCTTTCTTAAAACATCTTACTTTTCTATTGAAGTTTTGTGTACACCATTACACCTTTCACGAGCCATCTTTCTTGTGTCAGCAGCTTGTTTTAAAGAGTATAATTTAGAGATCATATTCTTGTGCGGTGTTTGTGTCTACTTAGTGCAAAAAAAAAGAAATGTTACTAAGGAAAGGTTGTGACATAAAAACTGCCACAACTAGGCTTGAAAGCTTTCTTCTCTCTTTAATGAAATGCTTCTGTATTGGCAACTGAAAATGAAGTCAAACAGCATTGAATTGAGTGTAGGAAGTTGTGACACTTAGCAGTACTCGCTCAAAGAGATAAAAAGCTGGCGTATGCTTGATAAAATGTGTGAAAAAGCCTCCCTTTACCTAAAGAAGTTAAAGACTACTGATTTTATGTGCACAGCCAATGCTCATGTAAAAGCAACAACCACCTAACCCTTCTATTCCAAGTGCTTTCCATAGAAACTTTCCATAGAAATAGTCTGAGATACTGCAACTCACTTCAAAAGCAGCTACAAAGTCATTGACAGATAAATGCTGTTTCAACAAATTGAATGGAATTCATATCCTCCTTTCATATGTCATTTCTGTTAACTTGGTAATTTTTGTTCAGTTAGCCTCTGTAGTCAGAAAAGATATAATATCTCGTTCCCTTTGTCATAATATAAAAAATTAAGAAGGAAAAAATGGTATGTTACAGTAGAAAGCTGTAAGTCATTTATGTTATAGTAAAGACCAATGTGCTAAAGTTGGGATAAGGTCCCATTATAACAGACATTGTAAAAACATGTGAGAAAATACCGTTATTATCAAGAACTTGGAATAAGCTTCCACAGCTGGGTGTAATAAATGAAAGGTGCAGAGAGGAAAAAAAAAAGTGAAACCAACACTGTTGGGAAACAGTTAATGAGAAGGATAACCTATCTACAAGTAGATGTGGTTAAGTAGCTTATTCAAAATTACTAGATAAACAAGGGGCAGTGTTCTCTGTAGACTCATTAGCAATTTTTTGAATTTTTAATCATGTCCTTGGCTGATTGTAGATGCACTTTCCTTCCCTCCAGCTTTTGTGCATCAGTTTTAACTATGTCACAATGAAAGGAAAAGTTAGGGAGGGCAGAGGGATTCTTCACCTTCCTAACATAGTTTCTGGTACTTATTACCTGATCACAATGATTGAAAAGCTGATTGCTTTTTTGTGTGTGTGTGTGTGTGTGTGTTCAGTGTTTTGACACTATTCTGAAATTTTTTTGTCGAAACATCCTGGTGAAGTAGATGAATTTTGCATAGTTATTTACATTTTATACACTTGTTTTGGAATCACTACTATATTTGTAGTGATTTTTAGCAATTTCTAGTCATTGCAATTGGTACTAGATGGTATGTATCCAGCAGCTTAGTTAATGCCTATTTGCTTTCTAAATTGCTTTGTTCACAATGACTGTAAGAGCACTCCTGTAATGAAAATCACACTTGCCTTTCTTGGTGGTTGCTTTGTTGGATTTTTGGTTTTGAGGTGGTTTTTTTTTGTGGGGGTTTTTTGTTTGTTTGTTTGTTTTAAAGTTGGCAGCAATAGCTGTGGCTTTTTGGTATTTTTGTCTCTCAGGTGATTGTTGATCTCTACCACTAATATTTCAATCAGTGTCACTTCACAAGTTTATGACAATTATGATCTCAAAGAAGTGTCACTAGTTAGTAGAAAAGGAGAAAAAGTTTTATCTGGGGAGAACCTAAAAGAGTGGATAGCTTTTTCCTAAAAAAATATGAGTTTCTCAAATATCCTGTAAATTTTACTATCTAATTTGTAGAGGGAAGACTGAATCAGTGAGTGACTTTTTAAAAGGAGATTTTGATCCTCTAAACTCTCCAATAGATTAAAAAGTCAATATTGTTGGTTATCTTTGTAGGATATTGTGTCTTGACCTGGAAATATTTTAGTATAATACATATGACATTTGTTATGGAAAGATGAGTCAATTCAAAGGACTAATTATTCTTCAACCTATTAATTAGTTTCAAGATGGAGTTTGATTAAACTTGTGGAAGAAATTGTATAACAATTAATCTTAGGTGTTGAAAATTTGTGCTAGTTCTACGAATCTGTGGTATCCAGTAGAGTGGTGTTTCCAGGGGTGTTTGGGAGAATCCTGCCTTCCAGGCACCTTAACCGTGTGTGTTTGAATCATGTTTATAGTGTCTACAGGGCTTCTGCAAGTTACCTGTAGGGATTATTTGCCTCCTTGATGAATACTTTGGCTCCCAAGTAATTGGACTTTCCTCTGAAACACTGGAAGCAGGATATGTGGCAGACATTTAAGATGTTACACCCTCTTGCTCAGGGTGTAGGGTCAGAAGAGAACTTTTCCTCATTATGTCCCAGGAACTGGTTTTTGATTGCTTTGTTTGCCTTCTACTGCTACATGGGATGTTATTTGGAAATTTCTTGTTACGTGCAACTTCAGTGTTAGTGATGGTGTTAATTTCTTTCATCTGTTCCTTCAGTACAACTAAAGAATGTGGAAAAGCATGTTGTGGATGCTCTTGGAATAGATGCTTATTACATGATTGTCTGTGATTTCAGGAAACAGAACTTGACCCTCATGGTCCTTTGGCATTCTCTGTTCTTCAGTATTCTGCAAACTATTCTGTATATTAACATTTGGGTAGTCTGGAGTTTAGAAGTAATCTGCCTTTTAAAAATAAAGAACTAAGGTTATGATTACATTCCACCCTGAAATATTGTCCTGTGTTACTTTTTGTGCTTGAAGAAGGATAATTTTTCTGTAAATCCTGTCTCATTTTGACATCCATTCTGCAATTTGGCTTACCTAAATGGTTCTTGAATTGGAGTGATACAATTTCCTTTCCTCTTTCTCTTGAGATTTATCCATCAATACATTTCATCTACTAGATGTAACCCTTCTGGGATTATACTACTTGGAAACTCAATTTCCACGATGCCTGTGTGCTATACTAATTTAATAATACTGTTTGAATTTTTCATCCCGAGCTATGGCATGGGGCATGCAGGTGTTTGTGTAGGAGGGTGTGGTGGAAAGGAAAGTGTGAACACAAAGGACAGTGTTTTGCATGTAGTTTTAAGAACGTGATAGTGGTGGTTGTTGGGAAGGAGGCAGGCCCCCTCAGGCAGATGATTCGGAAAATACTGCATTATACATTGCTGTTTCTCATTTGGTTCTAGGTAGGGAATAGTAGTCTCATTAGAGGAGTATCTGGCCTTCATGATAGGGAATAGTAGTCTCATTAGAGGAGTATCTGGCCTTCATGATATCCTTGAGGGGCTGAAAAAGATCTGCTGAAGCTATTGGCAATGCAGCTGAGCAGTAAGGGACACATGTAACTCCTAGTTGTCAAATGCATAGTTTATCTTAATTTGTTGATACTTTGTGAATTTATAAAGTCATTGACTGTGCTGTGCTATCTAAGTATGTTTTCTGGAACATGAAGAGATTGTAGTAGTCTGTGGTCATTGCATATTCATAAGTGGTCACTGCATAATCATAAGATCCGAGCTGTACACTGCGGAGACCCAATCAAAGACTGCCATGAGTAAGCTGGGACAACTATGAAGTTGTGTCAGTACGATCAACCTTCTATTCTTGTAACAAAAAAACATAAAAAATTTTCATGAGACTCACTCTGGTATTAAGCGATTAGGTGACGTTTATTCTTAGGCTTGTATTAAGTCATTTGCAGTCCTTTATGACAAATTGAAATTGTCAGATGGTTGATTCCTCAAAAGCCTGCAATTCAAGACAGCTACTGAAATACATTATTTAGTTTGTCTGAAAGATGGGATGTTGGCACTCAGGCAGCTTCTATAAAATAAGCTGTTTCACACCGTGCTTCTATAATATGTTTTGTCGACTTTGAAGTTGGAGGTCATGGCTTCTGAAAGTTGTATGAAGTATCACTTCGTCCTCCAGAAGGAACAAGGAATATATATGACCCACTAAAGGAAGAATTTCTCATCTTCAGGGTCTCTTGTAATATAGTGGAGTACAATCTTGTGACCATGTGTTGAAATTGAGAGAGATCATAATCCTCTTTCAAGAGCGCTAAATCGAGAGATCTAGGACTCCAATATTCTCATATAACAGAACTCGTATTGCATAGCTTTTGGCCATAATATATTCCTTTAGAGTGAAAGTCTTTATTTTAGCTTCTTTAAACAATCTGTAAATGTTTGTCTTTCTATTTCTGATCAAAGTTTATATTCATTTATTAAAATAAGAATTAAAATGTTAGTAAGTACTTGTTTTAACATCTCCTGAATCTATTCTTGTCTTTTTGCCCTGAATTTCAAGCAATTCTAAGCCAAATTATGTGTTCAATGAGAATCAATTCTCCAGTAATATGCTTAAATTTGATATGCTCGCTATTTTGTATCGGCAGAGAACTATGTCTCAGCGGTAGTACCGCACAGATAGTGCTTGGATAATAGCAAAAATATGTAATTTAGTGAGAGAAAAAGTAGAGAGTCATTTCAGAAGAAAAGAAAATGAGAGGTCTTATGGCGAATGTCATCCTTCACTCACCTTTTTGTCTGTTTCTCCTCTTGTATTTTCTCTCCTCCTTGTCCTCTGTTCAGGAATCTCAGCAGATGCTGGGAAGGTTGATTCCAGAAAAACAATTGCTTAATGACCAGCTAAAGCAAGTTCAACAGAACAGTTTGCACAGTAAGTATATTTTTGTACATGTCTAAGTTCATATAGGATGTCATGCTGCATTGCACAGTGTAGTCTGTAATGTCTTTTTTTTTTTTGTGTTGGAAGATGCATGTTGAAAAACGTTGCTTTCTATGACCTAAAATCCTCCATGTAAGAAAATACTTATTTCACTATGTTTAAAAACAGGAGATTCTCTTCTTACTATCAAAAGAGCCTTAGAAGCCAAGGAACTAGCACGTCAACAGCTTCGAGACCAACTAGATGAAGTAGAAAAAGAAACAAGATCTAAACTGCAGGAAATTGATATTTTCAATAATCAGCTGAAGGTAACCTAGACTTTTAACCCTTACTTCTAAATGTTCAGTTAATTATTTTCTAATTTGATTATGGGAAAAAAATATAGAACTATAATGACTGATTTAGAATGTCAGTTTTGGGAACATTCTCAAATCTATTTTTGTTTTTTGTTAAGAAAATACTACTTAGCATCCAAACTCAGAGTTTGAACCAACTTAATCTGCAGAATCTGTTTTAAGAATAAATTTGAGCTCTGATTCCAGATCCATGATTGCAAGTATGAAATTGCCAGTTTCTGCCCTTTTTCATCAAAGAAATGCAGGACTCTAGTAGGTCAGCAAATCTGCTGGAATCAGTACTTCAAATTGAAATCTTTAAAGAAGAGACTTGATTTTTCTACTGACACACAGAATTTTTATCTTCTATTCATAAGCTCATACTTGTTGCTGAATGTAGTTGTCTGTTGTTTGTGGTTTCATGCTTTATTGATCAGTCTTTTGTTAAAACTGTGTGATTTTTGTTTATTTCTGCACAAGAAAATTACAGAAATTGCAAAAGTCAGTAGAGGAAGTGTTTTTCAGAGAGAAGTTGTAAATTAGTCTTTAGTTACAAACTTATAATAGCATTCATTTTTTCATAAAATATTCTAATGTTAAAGTACTTTGTTTATTCAGCTGATGATTTCTCCTGAAAGCTTACTAGAAAAATATTCCATTTCCTGCAAGGTATAATAAATTGTGATACAAGTATTTAGAAGGAAAAGCACTATGATAGATACACTGATGTTTCTGTAGTTGTTTTGAAATTAGATCAGCTATAATTACATCATGAGCTTTAGGATGGAAGGCATTTTTGAAGTTAAGCAACAAATAGCTTGTTTTAGTATTAAAGTTATTAACAATTCTAGGAAAAATTAAAAGCTGTAGGCCATACCACTACCTGCCTCAATGCCAATTCAAAGATGACTCTCATGATCTTAGGCAGGGAGGTAGAAAGGGGAGAATCTCTGCAGAGTGGTAAGAGACAGAAGACAAACAAAATATTCACAATTTATTTTAAAAGAAAACACAGTGGTTTACCTCATTTATTTCTTTTTTATATATGCTTTTTGGACACATTTTAATGTGTCATGCTTTTTGGGTGTGGTGGTTTTCTTCTTTTTAAATGGAGTCCTGTTGTCCTTTTGAAGTGTTTTGCAGATAAATATGATTTAAGGATGTTAATTCTAAAATTAGTGTGAGCATTTGGTTTGATCATAAATGACCTAAACAGCTTATAAATAGGCAGAGGGGTGAATAATCTTAGTACTGTGACAGTAGCAAAAACCCTTCAAAACAAGCAAACTTCAGTAGTTTAAATACTGAAGAGCTCAACTTAACAAACAACAAGCTAATGATAGTTAAAAATTGGAAATGCACATTAAACAAAGACGTCAGTTTATCGTAATGTCTGCCATCTTTCCAAGAATACCTTGTCTAATTGTCAACTGTTCTGCAGTTTAATGGGAAAATTGATTTCTGTGTTCAAATCTTAGTATTCAGAGTTATCACTTTAAATGCTGAAAATTAGTTATGTGGGTAGTTATTTGGGAAGACTTCAGCAAGCTTCCTCTGACTTGAGGATGTCTTATTCTTCATTTCATAATGTGTGGAAGCAGAAAGTCCACACTTAATAGGAAGTCCACTTTTTGATGCTGTATGGTGGTATTTTTGCCTTGCTGCCGCTCTCTTTGCTTGCTTGGAAGAGTTGAGTTTAAAAGGTGAAAATAAGACATTGAGGCAGTTGTACTATTGAAACTGAGAGGTGAGAGCTTGATGCAGAGAGAGTTACATCTTTTCCCTCTTCTGATTTCACTAGATGTGCAAAATGTGTTTTGGGAGGCTTGGATGATTTTATTAATAGATATAAGTATCTACAAAGGCATATATACCTTTTCCTGGACTCAGCATGGAATGATTGTAGTACTCCCATTGCCAGAGAAACCACTTAGAAGGTGCTGTGTGTGCAGCAGTGATTTAATGGCTGTTGTTCTTGTGGAGAGAGCTCTCAGAACACCTTGCATATGAAACTTTATGCAGAAAGCTAGTGAAAGCTTTCCTGAGACTCCTAGTTTTGTTAGGGTTTGTGTGGCGTGGAAGTTGTGTTCTTAAACCAACGCAGAACACCCCTAGCTCTTAGGTAATAATACTGCTCAAAAGCAAGTAGTTTAGGAAATTGCATAATTCTCAGGTAGTTTTACCTAAGCAATGAAAAATCTGTGACGACTTTTAGAAACTGCTATTGGAAAGAAGACTTTCACATTTAAATTTGGTAGAAAATTTCTTATAAATAATTGTCAAATTATTAGTTTTGCCAGTCATCAAAGAACGTTTTTTGCTTATCATATTAATAACTAGATGCAGAAATACGGTAGGCTTATTTGGTGCTAAAACACCTCGTGGTTTGTATAATTATCAGTCACATGTATAATGCTCACATTTAAATATAAACCTTTTCAAATAATGTATCAAAAATTCTGCCACAACTGAACTCTAAATCTAATAAAGGCTTCTTATCTTGTAAATTAAGAGAAAATATGTTAAGATGTGAAATACAGAAATATTTATTTTTAAGATGTATTTTTAAAGATGGAGTTTAAAATTTTTTAATAATCAAGGCTGTTCCTAAATTATCCTGTAGGTTTAAAACTGATAGCCTTTTTTTATTACGATCTACTGTTACTTTGCACTTCATTATACTGAGAGATGCACATTTCATGGGCTGATTGGCAGGATGGCAACACCATAATTGACCATAATTAATCTTGTGCGGCTTCTGTTCTCTGACAAGTGATGGAGAGGGACTGGTGCTTGCCTTGTCTTCTATAATACAACTAGTTTCTGGACAAGAAGCAGAACGACGTGGTACAGTTTGCGAAATCCCAGAGGAAAAAGCATATCTAAATACTCTTTAGGTACATACTATCTTAGAACATTTTGCACTATTTCCTACTGGAAGAGGGAGTAATAACGTGTCTTTACCTAGTTGGAATGCTTAATCTAATAGAAAACAGAATCAAAATTGTACTCGGAGAGCAGTAGCTTACGTACTTAAAAGGTATATGCCAAACTAGTTTTGATGAAATGCTTAAGAGACAGTGAAGTTGACACCAACATTAAATTATAACCTTTTCTTATCATCGTTGAGATTTATTCCTATGTTATTGGCTATGAATATTGGTTGCATTATCTCCTATATGAATATATCCTGAAGTATTGCAAAACTCCATTTCTAATTCATTGTCTTGAAGCAGGCTACGCTTGATCTACTGATAGCCAATATAGAAATACACTGCACTAATACAAGATAAAATGAACAATTTACTTGATGTTCCTATGTGTTTTAGATTAAAGGTCATTTTGTTAACATCATAGTAGTATACAGTGGATTGCACTGCATTTAGCACCATATTACAGTTTTTGTGTTCTGCAGTAATTGACTACTTAAAACTGCTCTTAAAGTACCTTATCTTTGTGACAGTATCGTATATAAGTGACTAGGAAGATAGATTAATTTTATTTTTTCTTTTTCCATCCCTCCAAAACAACAGCTTTTAATTTCTTCTGATTAGTCCTTTGGAGCTCAAGTACTTCTGTTTCAAGTTAACATCTCAACAGTTGGAAATTTTCATAGAATTCGTTCCTTTTCAAAAGCTTTCTGGAGTATAAAACGATACTAATATTTCAAAATGGGTAGTTTCAAATATCTTTATTGAATATCCTTAGATAGAACCACATGGTTTCAGAAAACTGTTAGAAGTATTTGACTTCTAGGGCATTGTTTTAGCCTGAAGCCACAGTGTTGGACAGTATACTTGTATGGCAAAGAAATAATTATCTTGGCTGGCAGCTGGTCAGATATCCTTTTAAATCAGGTTTGAGACGTTTTATCAGAGAGGATAATAGTCTTGTGGATTGTGCTGTATTTGGCTATAGAAAAGTGACTGAGTTTCTAACAAGGTTGTAAGCCGGGCCACTTATTTGTATACTTAATTATGGTTCAAGTAGTCTGTTAGTCTTTAAAAATCTTAGCCTAGAAATCTAATAATTAGAATTGATACAGATATTAGTAAAATGTAACTAGGCATTTATTTTTTCTGCTTTATAAAATAATTATGTAGAATAGAAGGCTTTATATTAGGTTTTTCCTGTGTGTTGATGAGTAACTCTACTGTAATTTACCTTTACAAATTCTTTTTGCATTCAGTGTGAATTTACATTTAAATTTTACAAAGATCAGTCATTACACACTGTCAAATAAAGCAATTAAAATAATTCTAATACAGTTCTTGTCTCGAAAGACCAAATAATCATTTTGTATAGTGTAGAAGAATCAAGTATTTAGAGCTCATCTACATTATTGCACAGGAGAAGACAACTAAATTAGTGTTTCTGAAATACATTAGACTTGCAGAGAAGCTATTGTCAGTGCCTGGAAAAAGTGGTGAACAAGTAGAATCAAGTTCTTAAAAATGTTTTACATTTTGTGTCATGTTCCAGTTGTTGTCAGTCCCTGTGTAGTCAGTGTGCACTGGACAAGTCTTGCCTATGAATGCCTGTTTACATTTGAGCATTTCTTTCTTCCAGTCAGTGGCAATGGAAGATGCAATGCTGCAGTGCCTGGCAGTTCTCCTGGGCTGCGTCAACTACTTAGACTCCTTTCTAAAGGTCTCCATGCCATACTCAGGCAGTACACAACTATCTCAATCTGAGTGATGAACCTCCTCCAGTTATGTGCTTCACTTTACCATAAACAGATGAGTGTGCAGTGTTTCACTGAGTTAGTATTTAATAAGAGGTGCTAGCACTAAAACATAACCGAAGAGAAGAGTTTATAATTTGATTCTTTATCTAATCCTTACTGCCTAGATGAGTAGTGTGCCTTGATTTGCAACCTGGGCAAGGTACTAGTTAGTTATTTTTGTCCTTTGCTTATCTGAAACTTCACAATTTTAAGTTAATTGCCTATTTTGGTCATGATGTTTGGAATTTTTAAACAGAAGATGCTTTTATGTTAAATATTCGTACACAGCACTGTAACTCGTGATTCCAGGTATGAGGGAGATGGCAATACATTCCCTTTATCAAATCCCCCATAGCTATAATATGGGGTAAAAGGAGGAACTGTCTCTGCCAAGGACCCAGCAGGTGCTTTGGGAGCTGGGGAATGGGGCAGAGGAGTATTGCTGTGGGAAAGCCTCAGTGAGCACAGAACTGTAGGGTTCTTTCCTCTGGGATCAAATGTTCTGGTTTGTCTCAAGGGGAGAAGATTTGATGGAAACCTTGTATTGTAATCCCTGAAGTATCCTAAGTTCTATTGTCTTTCTGTTAAAAGACAAAATTTGGGTTTAAACAACCATATTTCTAACATTAAGGTTTTCATAGCAATATGACTTGTCTGTATATAGTGAATATTACTCTGCTGTATGAAACTCATATTTTAATTCATATTCGATATTATGTGGGTACCTAAACGTGGCTATTGTAACATCTCAAAATTATACTTGTTAGTCTATTTGTGAATTAAGTGGAAAGTTAACAATTTCTCTCTGCTTATAAGGTAAGATGTGCTTTGTCCTGCACACCAGAAAAAAGTAAAACATTGTTGTGTCTTTGGAGTTGCAATATACGATTTGTAAATGTACACCTTTTAAGTTGATCGTGTCTGTAGAAGATGAGTGTAGGACTGTGCTGAATATTCAGCTGGCAAATGTTTCATTCTGTTGACTGTTGAAGTGTTACTATAATTTTGTTCAACTCGTGTCCTGTAGCACTGTGGGAGATGCTGATTCTTTCTCCCCCATCCTCCCACTGGTACTTGGCAGAGCAACAGAGCATCTGTCTGTTGCATGAGATACCAATCAAATCTTTACTTCCTCCTAGCTAATGCAAAGGAAGGTATATATTGCATTTTTTTATCTCCAGAAATATTCCATCCAGTGCTAGGAGTATAATCTAGATTAGATTTTAACTGTTACAGGTATGTCACAGAAAAATCACAAAATTCTGAACTAGCACATTGGCTTAACTGAGAGGGAATAATGTGTTAAAATGTCTATGGAGAACTTAAATAATTATAAAAATGTCCCTTGCAATCATAACTTAGCTAAGCATATAGATTAAATGACAAAATAAGCAAACAAAATAATTTATTTGGAGCACAGTTGGCAGCAGCACTGAACTGCTGTAAGGCAGCAGTTAATGTTCCTGCTATATGTACTCCGTGTGAGAAACTACTTGCTTCACACAGACATGGAGATACGGCTTGTAGCTACAACTTCCCCAGTTTTCTATTTGGCAGTAAAGTGGCACATATTGTACCTTTAGTGATGAGATAAACTTACATGTCTAAACTATAATTAAAATATAAAGTTTGGGCTAGCCTTACAGTTGAACATCTAGTGGAAGTAAATAATATTTGGTGCAAAGATGTCTTGCAAGTTGTAACTTGGTTTTATGTATTTGCAAGTTAAGGAAGTTTTTCTGAAGGGGGGGAATATACCAATATTTTGAATTAGAGGTAGATTCCTCCTGATTCTGCAGATATAGATGAACTGAATTATTCTTTCTAGTTTACAAATTTCCTGTTAAAAAAGCGAACTAAGCTCAGATACCTGCATCTGAGTTGTCTCACTGAAAAGTTTTGAGAAATACTGGAGGTTTTTGTGTAACTATGATAGCCTTCATATTCTTCAAGAATTTTAGTTCCTCTTTCCTTGCCTAGTGATTATTTCTATTTTACTGCTCAAACACAGAGTGTGGGATAAAGATGCAAAGGGGAATAAAGAACAAACCTGGAAAGCACTGTTGTCTAAATAGCTTAATATTTTGCAAATAACAACAGGTTATCTTCAGTGTTGTCATATTAGAAATGCATGGCTATCGTCATGCTCTCTGTTCAATAGCAAGAGGATTTCTCAATGGCTAGGACTCAAAGTCTTGAGCTTCTTAGCATACAAAGTTAAGTGGCAGGACAGGACATGAATGTGAAGGAAAGCTAAAGCAAGTAGAAGAACAAAGGATATCTGAATGGAAGCCTGTGCTAGAGCCGAACTAAACGTAGGAGTCAGAAACTTGTGCTTTGAGTAGCAGTGTCTTTACCCAGAAAAGAGAAACACCTTGTTAAAAATCATGAATGCTAGTCAAGGTATTTGATACTTCACAGCAGTAGTATTTTAAGCTTCAAGAGTTTTTTAGATACTTTGTTTCATGGATTTCTGCAGTCTACAAAAACTCATAATATTGTTGGCCAGGTGGAAAACTGCTTTCAACTGTGCCATTTTCCAATCTATGTCCTTTCAGATGAACGCTTGTAAATCACTCTACTGTGAATGTTCTTATGGCTGTATCTTTGTCCTTTGCACTTTACATATTTTTTGATGCAAATAAGTGTTCAGATGATCGTGTAGAGAAGATAGGGATGTACATATTTAGTTTGAAACAGGGTCAAATCCTTTGTACCTCAGTATATTACAGGTGTAACAACATTTAAAGAAGCTGAATTAGTAACATACAGTTACTGGAAATGACTGTTCACTCTAGTTAGCCCTTCAGAAATTTATAGTCCAGTCAGAGGCCAGCTCTAGTTCCAGGTGCAGTTGACCAACTGTGCGTTCACTGCAATCTCCTGATACTTTTACTATTTCATTGTTTTTTATGGGACAACTACTGAAAAACCATGTTGTTCAATATTGCTAATGTATTTCCTTTTTAGTAGCCCTTTTCCTTAGTCCAGAATAAGGCTATGAATGAATGTTTATAACCATGGACACTCAGATTTTAAAAATTTTCCCAAAGGCAATATCCTGCTTGAATAATTCTGGTGATTTTACAAGAGTAGTTTCTTTTACATTCTGTAATATCCATTCTAGATACTAACTGTCTGCTAAGACTTAATGTGACTATGGAAAATAATGATCATAAAATATGATATTGCCCAATTTATCTCTGTATTTCAGTGGGTTTCATGACCTTAGCAGCGTTTTAATTAAAACTTGTATAAGAACTGATTATCTCTGTCATGATGTTGAGATCAGTTTTCATTCAGTTTAAAATTGAGGATCATTAATGAAATGAGACTGGGAGGTAGGACACGAGGTTCATCTTAACTTTTTATTTTAAACTTTCATTCATACATCAGAATTGTTTTTAAATACCTTGCAAAGGTCATGTGCTACTCCTCTTCGTAACGTAGCTATTTTGACGCCGTAAAATTTGATGTTGCACAGCGTGCAGTCGTTCAGCACTAATGCGTGTATTGCTTTCACTAACTAAAATTTTTAGACACAGTGCAAGTACAGTTTGTAAATATGCAAGTATTAACTTTCAACTTTTATTAAACTAAAGTTACTAATAATGTTGTGAAATTAACTTAAACTTTTTTCATTTTGGCCTTTCAAATCACTTGATATTTAGTTTTAGGGGTTTTTTTATATTCTTATGCAATTTTCTACATTTCAGTCAGGGCATGAGGATAGTTTACAGGAAGTCTTAAGCTGACTAATTTGTAGGTTGTGAATTTCTGAAAAACTATCCAACTACTTTTGAGATAAACTGTTTCAATCCCTGAATGAATTAAGATAAAGCTTTTGAGGATACAAGAACTAAACAAGCCTGCAGGATTTAAGTCATAACATATTTCAATAAAAGTAGATATTATTAAGATACAGGTTTAGAAACAATTATCTACTACAAACTTCTTACACATATTTTTGTACTATATTTTCATGAAAGCGTATGAATTTTTTGAAGTGAACTATTTTCAGTGAAAAATTTCAGTTTTCATAGGTAAAGTTAGCTTTTTTTTTTCCCCTCGTAATACTGAGGAGTTCAGATGCAAAATTCTGGATTATGGAAAGAGATTCAGGATAAAATTTGTATTAATAGGTGTTAATGCAGAAAGCAAATCTTGATGAAAAGGTGGTATTTTTGTTGTTATTTATATTCTAAATGTTTCAGGCAATATCTTTCCAGTTAATTAGAGGAAAGCTGACTTTTGTATGGATAATACTCTCTGTGCCACGATTTATCCTAAAGACATTGCTTAAGGAACTCAGTCTCTTGGGTATAAAACAGTCCTGAAGATTCTTTAGTGAATCATCATTAATTTCAAAATAATACTGATTAACTGAAACAGTTGCTATTGTGAGCAGCTTGGAAGGCAGACTTTTGTATGGAATTTAATAAATGAATTCAACAAATGAACAAACAAAATAAAACATAAGTGACTTTTCAGATTAAGCTTTGTCAAACTTTTGCCAGCTTTATTAGAGTCCCATTAAAAAAGACTTTCTTGTTTCTTAACCCTTTAACTCTCAAGTTGTGTGGATATGAAATCTATCTTAAATATCTGCCAGTGCATTTGGCAATACTGTAAGTTTGAACAGAGGTATCCAACCATTTGCAAGTTGTATTACTTCACAATGAAGTGTATGGGGCCATTAGTTATGATTCACATAGTATGTGTTTACACATATTTTACTTTTTTCTCCAGGAGCTGAGAGAAATACATAACAAACAGCAACTACAGAAGCAAAAGAGCTTGGAAGCTGAGAGGCTGAAACAGAAGGAACAAGAAAGGAAGACAGTGGAACTGGAAAAGCAAAAAGAAGCTCAAAGGTAACAAACTGCTCTAACTTAAGCCCTTTCTGTAGAGCTGTTACAGTGCAAAGCATTTTGTAAACAAGTGAAATAAACTTTGCATTTCCAGGAGCATAATCCAATCTCAAAGAATATATCACTAAATGGCAAAAATACCAAAGACCTAGACAAAGTTTCATTTCAGTGCAGATGATCCCTTTTAAAACTAAGGGATTCTCTTGATTTATCCTTGAATGAGAAGTGTGCTGTGGAGATGAGCTTCTACATCGTTCTGTGACTCTTACCTACAGAAATAAATTTTTGGAAGTGTTCCTCTAAGATTTTTTCTTTTTTTCTTGCAGAATTTGCTTTTATAACTATACTCTTGGGCATATCAGCAAGAATATACTTGGGAAATGTGTTGGCTTAATGGTGACTTATGAGTTTCTTGGTGTAGAAGTCCCATTGCTTTGTTGAAACTATTTGTGTGGAGGTAAACATGTTCAAGTGTCAGCAGGATGAAGGCCTGATTGTGAGGACTAGAGAACTTATTAAGCATCCTGAAATGTTATTTTGTGAGAATTTATGCACTGAAGACTAAGACAGTGATCCAGAATCTGTTGTAAAGGCTGCTTAAGGATGATTATGAATCACTGAGCACCTCCCTGTTGATTTCGATTTTCCAGATGTTGCTGAACTCAAAGGCTAACCATTAGTGATGTAGTGATAGGACAAGGAGCAATGGCTTTAAACTGAAAGAGGGTAGATTTAGATTAGATATAAGGAAGAAATTTTTCACCCTGAGGGTGTTGAGGCACTGGAACAGGTTGCCCAGAGAAGTTGTAGATGCCCCATCCCTAGAAGTGTTCAAGGCCAGGTTGGATGAGGCTTTGGACCACCTGGTGTAGTGGAAGGTGACTCTGCCCATGACAGGGGGGGGTTGGAACTAGATGATCTTTGAGGTCCCTTCCAACTCAAACCATTCTATGATTCTATGACTCTTAACTGTCAGTAATACATGCAGATTTCAGCAGTGTTACTTAAATTTATAGTGTGCTTCACCTAGAGAAGTTCTTGAACAGCATAACTAACTAGCTCTGTCTTTATGCTACCATAAGATAAAGAGCTAATGTTTTTCTGCTACACACTTGGAAATTTGTATTCTACATATGTTTGTAATATATTTATGTAAAATGAATGACATATAGGCTAGCAACCAACTCTATTCTGACATCACTTATCAGTAGCTGTTTGATTTCATTTTTAACAATTGTGGGGTTTTTATACTCTTAATGTAGACAGATGTTGGTCAAGAGATTAAAACAAAGGCTGGGAGCAAGAGGTCTTAAATTATCGGTTATAGTGTTACATGGCCTGTGACCTAAATTGAATTTATAGCCTGCATTACTATTTGGTGAGTCAAATTAGTTTTTACATTACAGGCAAAACCAAAACAAGGTCTCAGTGAAAACTGTTATCTTCAAACAGAAATCTTAGTTAAAAAAAGAAAAGCAATTAAGTTTAGGTAATTCTTAAAAAATTTACATAAAGCCCATGCCTTTAAAAATCTTAAAGATCCACTTCAGAAATAGCAAACTTTCTAAGAAAACAGCTTTCTATCATGAAGAAATAACTACACTAAATATGGTAATTGTGTTGGAACTTTCCTTGAAAACAAGAATGCTGCTGACGTACTGGAAGTACAGGAACACTAAAACTGTTCTATTTCAGAATATTAAATGAAATAATCCACTTCTTTCCAGAAAAATGGAAATTTAAAAAACAGATTTAGAAAAGGAAAAACTGCTATTGAAAACTTCATGTCTTACTTCTCATGCTCATTGAGCATTCAGACATTGTAATGCAAAATTTCATGCTGCCCAAATATTCAAGCTTCTAACTAATCATAATTGGTATGTCTGATAATGAGCAGTCTGCCAGTCCCACTGATTTCCAACAGACACCAAAGTAAATAAGATTGAATATTAATACTCATAACCCGGATACTGCACCATAATGATTACAGAAGTATGCTGCCTTCTAATAGCTCTAGTGAAATCAAAGAAAGAAAGAAGGAATAATCTAAGATCATAATCGTGTGCACTTCAAGCTTTGGCTTAATGGACAACCACAATCACTTTATGCTGAGAACCATCTTAACAATTTTTTTGTTGGTAATTATGCACTGAATTGTGCACATAACTTAATTGAGCAAAGATACAGACATACATATTTGGTGATGGTAGATCTTTTTGAAGACCTCTTATGGCTAATTAGTCTTAATTATCTTAAGGTGGATTCCATGCAGACTTGTATGTGGGAGTAATATATAGTTCAGAGGGGAAAAAAAAACCCTACATTTGAGCTTACTCTTGGTGTTTGGGGTAAGAACTGCCTGAGGATATAATGCAGTTGGTGAGAGAAAAACAGGAAATTAAAACAGTAAAAGCAAGTATAGGTAAACCCCAGATTAGAAGTCATATGCTACAGTAATTAACACATCAGGAGTCTCAAAGTAAGGAAAAGAGCAGAATGTCAAGTTTTCTGTTCCTAACTCCAACCTGTGATGCTCACACCCAGGCTTGTGTTTATTTAGCTTCTGTCTCTTCTTATTCCCTTCCTTGTCTTTGACTCGTGATATTAGCTTCCATAACAGTCAAAGAAGAAAATTCTGCAGCTTCTATGGAAAGAAAAAAGAAATCACACATACCCCACACTCCCTCAAGGTATATTTTCAGCTGTTCTTCTCGTTCCAACAGTTAGAGCAAACTTGGTTTATAAGTATGGGAAGACTTAATCACTCTACTAGAAACACAGTTAAAAACTCAATTTCCCATCTAAAGCCCATCTCACTAAACTCACTGGGTGAGATGCCACTCAAGTCAAAAGAAAATTGAGTTCTGTATGCCTGTGTGGTGCAGCTTCAGTGCTGCAACAAAACTGATGAGTAATTGGCTCTGAATACTTTGCAGATGAACATACGAAGGACAAATTCAGTGATTGAAATAGGAGATTGTCAGAACAGTGAATTTATTAACTTGTTAGATGACTTTGCACTGAAGGCAGAAAGGTATAGCAATATTTCGTAGAGGAGTAAGTGATATCCTTCACACTGGTGTCTTAACTTTTGCTCATGGTATTGGAAATGGTATCAGCACTTTCATTGAGAACCAAAGATTTTTTGAGCTTCTAAGTTAGTAGCTGCCATCTTAAACAGATACTGGGTACTTTGATGCTTCTCAGAAAATATTCTTGTCAACTCAAAAAATATGTTAATAGAGATGAGATTTTTGTCCTCTGATACTAACCTACTGGTTGGAAAGTGGATTTTTCCCCTTAAGGAATTAATAATTTTTTTACACAGTTTTTGGGCAGGAATTCATGTTGTCCTTGGACAAAATGTGTTCTGTGTAGTAGGCCTGTAACGACCAGCTTGTCGTGATGCATTTGTCACTAATTTTGTAAGTATGAAGAAAGTATAGAAGTGGAATAGACCATGGAACAAAATAAAGCACACTGTGTATCTGTTATAGTCCTTTAGAGTTATCTTTACTGATGCAAATTATTTCTAGCAGAGAATATTTATTCTTTTCTTCCATTGTCTTGTCTTCTGTCATAGGGAAGGACTTGCTAGCTTTTGCAGTTGGGAATATGAAATTTTATGAACGGTTCTGCAGGAGCACTCTGTGTAGCTTGCAGATGTTTTTACTCCTTGTTCCTCAACAGGAGGATCAGGACTGCCATAGTTTCTGATTACTATTTTTTTTTTTTTTTCTGATTTGGCTATTTTGAGTCTTACCTAGGGATGTTTGTGGCTTTGAGAAAATAAGCGGAACCAATTTGTTTGATTGGTACTCCTGACTTCTTCCTGCATCTTAGAGCTGAAGTCAGTGCTGAGCAGATAAAAATTGAAGTGTATAATTTGCTGCTGTTAGGTTTCAGGGAAAACTTTATGGTCAGAATTCATTATAGAAAATGTCTAGTGATAGCTGTAGCTGATATCTACAGGCTTAGATGAAATAAAAGGAATTGTGGGGTAAATGAAAATGGTGACTTGCAATGCTGATATAATGGGATACTCAGATTGCCTGAATTAGACTGCTTGGGAAGAGATTTTGTAAAGCAGCCTTAAAGTTACATGAAACTGAAGGACTTATGTCTGGGTTCTTGGATGCCAAGGAGTTTTTTTTTCTTTAGCCAATTGAGATATTTTTTTTCTCTCTTTTTCTTCCTTCTTTCTCATGTATGGTTCATCACTTAAAACAACTGCATAGGATTTATGAATCCCATTGAAAACTGTGAAAAGGGAGTACACAAATATTGTTGGATCTCCAAGTTGAGACTCAGATGTTGTTTAGTTGAAGAGATGGGACTGAAAGTGTAAGATACTGGAAGCTTATAATTTTCACAGCATTGTGAGCTGAGTAAGAGACTGTTCTAAGATACCTGTGTAAAGTTTTGCACAATAAATTAGAAAAACACAGGTAAACATATTTATTTCCATGTCATTGTAGAGAAGAGATCACAGCCTCAGTAAAGAAAGTAAAGTTTAGCATTTACAAATCTCTGATGACCTCTGTCAAGAAAAAAGTGTGGAATGTTTTTTCCCATCTTACATTCAGCTCCAAAACATAACTAGTTTATAATTTCTGTAGGCTCAGGTTGCTCAGTACCTCTTGAAGTTCTGTGGAATTGTATCGTAAAGGTACAGAATTGATGTGTGAGTTAAAATAAAAAATTATGTTAAAGGTAGTTTTTTAAATGCAAAGACAAAGCAGCTCAAGGTAATGGAGGCCTGCACTGACTCACAGCAAATCTTTTTGAATATTTCTCCTTTGACCTCCAGGAGACGTTGCGGAAGAACACAGTGTGGAGTGGTTGATAACTCACCAAAATAAAGTTGATAGCTCTTACTGGGTACACAAAAGCTGTAAAGAATACACTTTATACTATAGATGGCACACAAGGGCAACTGACTTTTATGGTCTTTTGTTTGACTGGCTTAAAAAAAACCACCTTAATTGTCCAACAGGCGAATCCAAGAACGGGATAAACAGCGGCTTGATCGAGTGCAGCCGGAAGAAGAACTTCAGTGGCCAAAAAAAATTCAGGAAGATGAAAAGCAAAAAAGGGAAGAAGTAACCAAGAAGAAGGAAAGTGAAGATAAGGGGAAACAGGAAATGCAAGAGAAACTGAGTAAGCTTTTCCAGCCACATCAAGAATCAATCAAGCCAGCTGTCCAGGCTTCTTGGTCAAATGCAGGTAGAGGGAAAAAAATCAAGAAATGCTGTTGCATATGCCTCTTGGACGATGCTTTTCTGTTTTGTCTTTCCATTTAATACACAAGAATATTATGTTTCAAGATTGAATTGCTAGTCTTATTAAAGTAAATCATGTATGGATTGAGCAGTCTAGACACCGGAAAGTTGTTCTTTTAGGCTTCACTATTCTTCCTAAAAGTATGGTGTTTAGCAGACTGAAAAGCACAGGTGATGAGATTCACAGTGCCAGCTGAAGAGAGGATCTTGGCTATAAATTGTTCTAAGATCTTTATGCAAGATGTCAAGATTTCTTTCTGTACTTTTCTTTACAATTCTTATTTTAGTGTGGAATATATGCCTTGGGATTTTTTTAGAGTAGTAGCAATATGTCATTTAGTTACCCATTTTCCTCTTTCCCCTTCCCCGTGCATGTTGTTTACTGAACAAATGACCTGAACTCTAAGATTTAATCTGCTTTCTTTTGCTGTGCACGCAATCACTTTCAGCTGAGAGCGTTTTCTCTGCATTATAAGCTGATTTTGGCCTTTATTGGGACTCATGGTTCCCTGTTAAGTGGCTTTGATACATACGCAACAGAACTGATCGGGGATGTAATATGTTTAAATATTTGATCAAAAGATTGCATAAAGGGGAAATTACCTTCTATCTGTTAGCCCAAATCTAGAATTGACTTTATCTAATATGTTCCCTTGCTAGGTTTTATTTGTGCAGCGTAGCAGAGGGCACTTTTATGACTGAATAGGCAAAACAGGAAGTGCATTATTCATGAGCAACTTAGCTTGTATTTTGGGGATTTTTCTGTATTCTTCTTTTCTAATAATGCATCTTTAGCATGCGATTCTTTCAAACACCATTTGTAAGTGACCTGTTTTCAGCCAATCTGTATGAACTAGGACACTAAGAAATATCTTTCTTGAAAGTATAGTCGGACTGCAAATGAAGTTGCTACGCAAGCAGGCTCTAAAAGTATTTGGGATACCCTTGACATATGCAAGCACATCACTGTTTGAATTGAACCTATAGCTGATCAGATTTAACCTACAAAATCATTGAAGCATTTGAGAAGTCATGTAGTTGCACCATAAGTACGTTATTCTTTCTGTGAAGAGCTGTATATATCTTAAAAGTTAAAACATAGTAATATTTTACCTGATGTTTAGAAGAGAAAATAGTAAGAAAATTGTATTTTAAATAATTCACTTTTGTATGTCCCCTCGTGTAAAAGGGGGATAATATACTTCTTAAACTGTAAGATTTGTTAATTTTTGTCCCCACTTTCATCTCGTTTTTCAAATATTTAAAAACAATGTGGTTTGATTTTTTTTTTTCTTTGTTTTTTCCTTTGCTCAGAAAAAGCTCCTCTAACCATTTCTGCGCAGGAGGATGTAAAAATAGTGTATTATAGAGCACTGTATCCTTTTGAATCAAGAAGTCACGATGAAATCACTATTCAGCCTGGCGACATAGTCATGGTAAGATGGGATTGTGATGCTACTTGAAAAAATTGCTTAAGCTTTTGCACTTGTGTGATTGAAATTATATATGGCAAGATTTTTTTATAGACTTGAGAAAAATATTTCAGTGACAACAGAAATTATGTGATATGACATAGTAACCCTATTATAATAATGGATAGCTTCTTACAGTTCATTGTAAATATGAAGTTTAAACATAATCTATGAGTAGATACTGTCGGTTTTAGTTTGCTGGGCTGTATGTGTCTGTCAATGTGTTTGAAAAGGTTCCTATGCAGAGATTATCTCTGAGAGGTTTCTTGTCCTCCAGGGTACCTAGAGAATAAAGTTGCTGTTATTTTCTATTGAGAGGGTGGCTATTACGTGTGGAATCAAAAACTGACTTTGATAAATAAAAGAAATTTACCTTTTTATAAGAATAGTACAAGAGCACTGTATTTTTAATTTGGAAAATTAGCCTTATTAAGAGAATGAGATGTCCATTGTAACATTATGTGAAACAATTATGCTAAACTACAAGGTGCTTACACTTCTGTCATAATCATATGAACATTAACATAGTCTGTTTATAGTGGAGATATGCTTCAGTAATACTGGAATTTTTTTATACAGCTCTTTTGGTGACAGTTTTTGACATGATGATCTAGTACAGTTGTAACTTGGAACTGTTTGTATGAAAATTTACTCTTTTTTTCTTTTTTAAATCTAACTGTTTTGTGAGATACTCTTACATTTATTTTAAAGAGGATATACAGTAGATAAAACATAATTTCTAAAAAATGGAAAGTTCAAAACCTACAAATTTGATTGCAGGTGTGTTGATACAGAATAATTTCTTTTTTTTAAGTAGATAATGAGATACAGGGATATAGTCAGCTTGTAACTGTCAAGTTAAACTCTAAAGCAATACTTTGCTTTTGTCTCTCATTATCTCTAAATTTATAGTTCTGTTGTTGCAGTTATTAAATGTGTATATTAATATTAATAAATTACTAGTATGATCTTCAGATGCATATGTCTATTCATAATTGAAATTCCTAGCATAACTATTAAATGATACCTTGTTCACTGTGGTGGGAAGGTATATTCATTATAGCGTTCTACCCAATAAAATAGATTTTAAGAGCATTTTCGAACAGTTTAGTAAGAACAGATTTTGGAAAAAAACCACTTTGTAGACTCTTATAAATTGTAATGATAACTCTTTTTTGAAAGGCATGTATTCTGGGAGATGAGCCTCTATCAACCATTTTGCTTTATTGTTTGTTGTTTTGTTTTGTTTTTTAAATTGATTCAACTGTCACACGGAAGTTTTTGTGACATTAGAATCTGCTTTTGGAAAATAAAAGGTGAATCCTGGATTAGTAGCAGTACTGAATGACTGGAGAAGAGGCCCAATGCAATTCTGAATAACAATGCAATGTGTTTTTATTCTGCAACAAGAAATAGTATCGGGCAGTCAGCCGTTAAATGAGAGAGGATACAGGTACATGGGTCTCCTTAGGCTATGGAAAAATGCTCTCTTGCTTTCTTGGGAAATAGACTGTAGCCTAGACGTATGAGTAAACTGTTTTTTTCCTTGAGGAAGAGCGATCACTATTAAGTAGACTTGCAGGGAAATAACATTTTTGCCAAAAATATATCATTTTAAGGAGCTCTTCACACATTTTAAGTAGACACTTTGAGGTAATCCGAGTCTTCCAATATGTTACCTTTGGACTTTATTTTAACTAGCTCTACAAAAGTAGAGTAACTGCTGTCAATTTTCTTTATGTAACTTTTGACAATTACTAAACCTGATGACTGATTCTTGTGGGATTTATCTCCTGCTCTGCAGTAATTGCTTGAATGGGCTACTCTTAGAAAAGTTAATATGAGTAAGACGCTTTTGTGAAATGTGTTATAATTCTGCCTTGCTTTAAATCATTGCTTTCCCGCTGGAGGTTAAAAGGGAATGGGTAAGTGTACTATGTGACTGTTAGGAAGTCTATGGAATTTATTCATTTTCGTAAATACAGATTTTGTTACCATGTGGTTTACTTGTTTTTTGAATTCACCTAGGGTAAAACTAACAAGCTAGCTCACATTGTCAAAAGTAATTTAAGTGCAATGGACCAGAACTTACTTTTGATAATGGACATTTGGACTCTAGACTCTCCTCTGTCCTTAAGTGTTTGTCGTGTCCTGTGGTTCTGAAAGGTTTGAGTCAGTTACATTTTTTGGAAAATAACAATTTACAAGCTTACATGTTAAAGTGTGTCTAATTTATGACATAATTGCAACTCTATAGTTAAGCTGACCTATACAGTTAGGAGTTTACAAATTAATATTGCTTAGAATAACTGTGTCCTACCAGGCAAATTTGGTACTTCAGCAGTTTAACACTTAAAGATGGCTTTATATGTGCAGGCTTGTGCAGTCGTGTCCTGTAATCATATAGCCGTACGGAGGATACCATCCAAACCGTAACTGCTGGGAGAAAAAAATCCACTTGAGTCCATTGACTGCTCACCTGAGAACCAGGCCTAACTCCTAGATGTTAATAGGACTGCAGAATTCATTATGTCAGAATGACTTGTGGCTTTAATGGATGTACAGCTTGTAAATAGATTTTACAACAGTGTAATGCACTTTTACACTGTGCATGAATCTTGAGACCTGTCTCAGTGGAAATGAGGGAGAAGGATGAGGGTTTACTCTGAAAGGGAAAGTATTTGCAAATTTGAGGAGGGCTTTCTTCTGACTGACTTTCCAGTACACGGTAGTTATACGTAGCACTGATGTACCTTGTGTAATGGTTTAGAGAACACGTGGGATGTGGGCTGTATTTTTTTTTTTAGTTCTTCCGCTTTTTGGTTACAGGCTTTTTATATTTTCTTTTAACTTGGATTTCTGCTTTCTCTGCTTCTTACCTTTCTATATATTTTAAATTTCTTTCACTGTAAACTAGATTGATTTATGATCCTAACTATAACTTAACCAAGCTTTTGTCTGCGAACAAATATTCTGAGCCAAGAAAGCCGTGCCTTTTTCAGGGCTCTGTGTGTTCAGGAAGTTGTTTCTGTTATGTGTGCGAATATACATATACAATGCATGGAATTCTTTTCCTTTGGATAGCTCTCTTATAAACAAAGTCCTGCTGGCATTTGCTGCTGTTAGGCTCCAACTTGAAGTAAATGAATGGATCCTGTTGTTGCTGATAATATTTTATATAATACAGCTTATTTAAATAAACTTAAGCATAATTCTATGAAATACAAGTGAATTGTTGAATTATTGAATGATAGTGGCTCTGATAGCAGGAGAACATAAGTTAAACAGGAAGTTCATAAAGAAGCTTCCATGGAAAGTGTGAAACAAGTTCATAATGATAGTTTCTCATCAGTTTTGTTAGTTATTGATTTTGAGAATTAGAATGAATGCTCTTTGTATTAGACACATAGACAGCCTCGTTATGTTAGATCCTGTGTAGCCATAATCAGCGTATGGCCTCTGGCCTTCAGAGCTTATATTCAACATTACAACAGGAATTCCAGTAGTCTCAAAATACCAAAATCGAAAGCCTACAAGTGGAATAGAATTAAAATGGTCATTTAACGGATAGATAGTTGAACAGAACAGACAATGGTACTTTGTTTAGCTTTGATTAAATACTTTTGAGCTTTGATTAAATACTTTTGTGAGAGTGTTAAAGTTTGGCATTGTGTGTGGAGTGAAGATCTACCATAAAGGGCTTCTCTTTTTGTGTGCATGCGCTGCTGGTGGTGCACAAGCCAGGTCAAAGTGGAGTAGGGCACTGGAAAGCCAGCTCTTCTGTAGACAGAGATACTAACTCGACCTATTGCTTTTGCTGCTAGGAGTTGCGTTGGTGTTATTCCTGTCATTTCTGTTCAGTTGCTGAAACTAAGTAGCTGTAAGCTGTCGCTATAACGTACGGTTGAATAAATAAAAAATAAAACCACACATGCTACAATTCACTATTCTGGACTGTCTTCTAAAGAGACATTAAATTGGTTGTGTTTTAAACCCTTTGGTAGTTAGTTTGGTTTTGGGTTTTTTTTTTCTCTGCTTGTACAAAACATTTCTTTCTGAAAAATCATGGTGGTTTCTGTATGACTGTGATTCATTTTAAAGATGGCCCTTTTCAGAACATCACCATAACAGATTTTTGGCTTTTCAGTCCTGATTCTTTTGTATCTTAGTGATTTTAGTCAATACCTGACCAATTGAGTGACAGTAGAAACTATGTCACTAGTATTTATTGTTTAGATTATTCAACTCGGCATCAGGTGCTGATAATCCATTTCTTCCTCTCTCTCCCAAGATTCACCCTCTGCTGTGACCCTCCATCACTCATACTGCTACTTTAACAATCCTCTTCAGTGCTGCAGTGGAAATTTTGCTCTGCACTGCAGTAAAACCACATTGAACCAATGAAGCATGTAGTGCATTTATTTCTGGGTTTGCTTTGAGTTAATAGGGACTGAGACAGAAGATGGACCCAACAAAAAGCAGAAACAATGGATTATTTTGCACCAAAAGAGGGGTGTGGGATACAAATTACAATAGGAGGAAGTCAAAGAGTCAACAACTGGCTTAAGGCAAAGCAGTTTATCAGCAGCTCGAATGAGTAGTCCAGGGACCGTCAGAGACAGAAGCTTTGCTGCTTCGGGTTCAGTCAGTTCTAGGCAAAAGAATGGCTTCACTTTTAGTTTAGAGTGACTAGTTTGTACCATTGTACCTTTTTTTTTGGCCACTTTTTTTTCGTTCTCCAAACAAGCAGCTGATGGGGTTATATTTTGTTAAAATCGACAGTGAATTCATAGATGTGTTTCCAACTGTAGAAGCATCTAGCTCAAGATTCTACTGTATGCTATTTTTGTATAATGTCATATACTGAAAACTCCTTTGACTGCAAAGAGTGCTATTTCTTATTCCTTAGCTCATGAAGCATTCTGTTACCTATAGATCCTCACATTGATAATGGATTTTTAGGAAATAGCATCAGGTGATTCAGCAGTACAAATTTAAGCATCTCTGACTGCTGTACTATTATCTGCCACAGTCAACTCTTGAGTTACGCTGTCATTTGAAACTCTTATTTATTTTGAAATACTGATTGCTACTGGCCTAGGCAGATGAGAGAAATTTTGCCAAAAAACAGCCACTGTGTAGGATTGGTCATCTGACTTTTCATTACTGGCCTGGTTTTACTGCTGACTTGACCATTGCCAGGGAACCTGCAGCTATGCACAGCAGATTGTTGTACAAAGTAGGTGTTATTTACATGTCAAAGGTGCAAACCCTATTCATGTGTAAGAGTTTGCTTGAGAACTGAGATTCTTTTCACCTACCAAGGAGACTAGATAGCTAGAACACCAAATTTACCAAAATTATTAACGAATACAACTATTGCCTTTTTTCTTCTAAAAAGTTTCTGCAACTGACGTTGCCTTGGGAGATATTTAGCCACCGTATCAATTCACCACGGTTAGCTACAGTGAGTTACTTTTCTTCTGTGATTCTTGCTGAATGTGGTTAGCTGCAGCTTACCAGAATGTAAACTGATCACTCAGTTGAATAGCAGACTAAGAGAGTAGTCTGGCAGTAGAGCTTCAAGAACAAGTGTGTGAAACATTTAAGAAAAGTTAACAGGAAAGTGTGAAATTTGCAAAATCGTAGCTTAACACAATTATAATAATCAATATGTAGGAATTAAAATACGAAAATAGCCCTGTTTCATCCAGTCCTTTACCTCTTGGCAAAGATATCAGAGTGAGGGGAAAGAACAGAGGCCTGCAAATTTACTTAGGAAAACTTACCATGGAATTGTTTTGTATAAATACATTAGCAAATCTATGGATTTGTATTAAATTGTTCGATGGGTGTTTTTTCATATGCTGTGTTTTTTTTGGTTGTATTTTCTGTAAGAGAATATCTAGGAAAACTTGTTAAAAACTGCATTTTGTGTTAGTTAACCCAGAAATATCCATATTTAAAGGATTTCTCTAGAAGTCACTTCTCCCAAGTTTGCTGTACTAGGACAAGCTTTCAAGCAACTGTTTAAAAACCCATGCTTGACTTATGCGTTAGGAGTGAATTAAAACTTTTTTTACTTCATCCTCTAAAAATCCTTTTGATTTTGGCTTGGGGAGGAAAAAAGGAAAAAGAATTGCAAAGCAGTGGTGCATTGTAAAATATTCCCTTATCTATTAATGCACCATAGAAGGAATAGGTGTAAACATAATCCTCCAAAGGTAAATTAAATAACAACAAAATTCTACCTAGGTGGAACTGGTATTTGTAATGAATTTTTCTTCTCTGAAAGGTTTGTCAGCCACTGGAATAGGCTGCCCAGGGAGGTGATTGAGTCCCCATCCCTGGACGTGTTTAAGAAAAGGGTGGATGAACTGCTTAGGGACATGGTTTAATGGGGGATTAGGGACGGTTGGACTGGATGATCTCAAAGGTCTTTTCCAACTTAGAAAATTCTATGATTCTAAGGTGTCTTGTCTCTGTAGCTAGAGAAAGTTAATTACTGTGGATTTTTTAAAGTAAAAATTCCGTTTGTATGTTATGTTTCTTAACTTTATAACTTCGTGCATCTACAGGTGGATGAAAGCCAGACTGGAGAACCAGGGTGGCTTGGTGGAGAATTGAAGGGGAAAACTGGATGGTTCCCTGCAAACTATGCAGAGAAAATACCTGAAAATGAAGTTCCAGCTTCTGTAAAGCCAGCAGTTGAGGCAACTGCTGCACCTAAAGTTTCTGTGCATGAAACCACTACATCGCTAGGAACTCCTGCTTCTACAGAGTGTACTACAACTGCCAATAACTGGGCAGACTTCAGTTCAACGTATGTTTGGGTAGTATTATCACCTTAGATGTGATGGAGTCCTTTTTAATCGATTTGACTGTGGTGGCTGTTAACAGAGTATCAAGATTGCAAAATAGAAATAGTTTGTTTGAAGTAAAGTATTTTTTCTGTAGTAAATAGTTAAAATTGCGGCCTTGTGGAAGTCAACCATTCTCCCATTATATCTGCCTGAGCAATGCAGAAGGACACATCAAACATAGGAGATATTCTTAAGTGAGGATGGTAACGTGGTGGAGATCCCAAGGTGTTCACCTTCCTTCTCTTAAATTTTTTGACACCTGGATGTCTTGTTAACTCAGCTTAGTGCTCAGTGCAGTATTATCAACCCTATGTCGATGGGATTAGATGAGTAATTATCTTATCTTTTGATCATATAATACATATTTATAGATTAAAATCTAAATATCTTAGTGTAGCGTTACAGTACATAATATGTTCTATTTTAAAATTTTCATCAAATAGGTCACAGTAGCTTTTCCAGTTATTTAAACTTTTTCTTTTTTTTTTTACAAACAGTTGTTTTTCTGAGAGGGGAGGGTAAGACTAAATCTTGAGCTTCCTGGAGATGTCTGGCACATACTGGATTTTATTGTTTTGAATAAATCATACTTTTGAGAAAGCTGTTTCTACCCTAAGTGGATAGTGCATGCTCTTATGCTTTTCATGAAAATTAATATTCAGTTTCAATACAAAGTGAGTCCCAGAGAATTTATACTAATAATACTGTCCTGAACATGATATAGGGGTTAGCGATGGTTATGGTCTTTTGGTTATGGTCTTTGGACACTATTACAATCTAGGTGGACAACAATTGATTACTCCAACTAATAGCACAAGCGACAGGCAAAGTAAACTTAGGTTTAAGATAGGTTCTTTGTTTGTACTCCTACAGTTCAGGTGATTTTTTTCATTTAAGTGGGTATTTGGAGGCAGAGGTGTGGATTATAAAATTTATTAGGTGTTTTAAAGGACAGGAGATAAGATAAAAAAGATAAGAGGTTGCATAAGACTCTCAAGTGTTGAAAAACGTCAGTAGGAAATAAGCAAAAGAAAAAAGATAGGGATATGGATGAAAGCAGCAAAATTATGTATAAGGGAAAGCAAAGTGAGAGGTCAGGGACATGCAGGTGTGAGGATTTCAAACCAGTTTTGACGAGAATGATGATTTTTTTTTTATTATTTTCTTTTACCTCTTTCCACTGTATATAACAGACTGCACTACTTGAAGTTCTGTTGTATTGAGGCACAGCTAAGAAATGAGACTAAATTACAGAAACAGCTGACCTTAAGTAGCAAGGACAAGCAACTGTATTTAGAGATTGCCTTTTTAAGATGTTTATTGTTAGCCGATGTTTGATTGCACTGTTTCCACCTGAGAGTTATGATGCTCATGGAATATTCAGTTAAAAGAAATTAACCTGGAATGTAGAAATTTTTTTCTGCACAATCTTTCTGCATGAGTGTCTTTATTCAATTGAAAATTGTAGGAATTACGTCATTCTCTTTTTTCAGATGGCCAACAAACACTAGTGAGAAACCGGAGACTGATAATTGGGATGCCTGGGCAGCTCAGCCGTCTTTGACTGTTCCCAGTGCAGGGCAGCTGCGGCAGCGATCAGCCTTCACTCCTGCCACTGTTACAGGATCATCTCCCTCTCCTGTCTTGGGTCAGGTGAGCACCTATATTCATTAAAGCCGTTCTGACCCAGCACAAACATTTGGAAAGCCAAGTGTGAACATGGTCCTTGCATTAAAACAGTGCTCTGAGATAGTTAAGTGGTTTCAGTTTGGAGTGATGAACAGGTAGCATGCATCCATTTGCAAAATCCACAGCAGAATTAAACATGAAGTGGTTTCTGTTCTGCTATTCTTTGCTGGCTATTTTAGACTTTGTTGGTTCAGTCTTAATGTTTTGGCAGGACGCCAGTTTTGGGTCACTTCCTTGAGGCTTTCCTGAATCACATGACAATAACCTTCACTCCAAAGTGGATTATCTAGTTAAGTGGAATAGCAATTTCAAGGCTTCACATCAGATGATTTCTGTCCATCTGTTAAGGCATTTCCTTTTCCTCAACTGAACAACATACTGTTCTTGTTAGCTGATGTGTTCTGAAAAATGCTAACTATCTTAGTATCTTAGAGAGAAAATAATATTGGAATTTACAACAAATAACTTGCAGCAAAACATCATTTTCCATAAAGTTCACGTTGCCAAAATAGTTTCCTGAAGGTTTATTAGATGTATATCTTAATTGTAAAACTTTATTTATCTTGTTAAGCAAGACCTCTGATAATCTTGCGTTGTATTGATTATGTGTTAACTGATAGAAATGTAGGAGGACTGTAAATGTTTCCGGTATTACTTTGCAAGTTTAATTGACTTTATACAGTTGAAAGAGAGTCTGTGTATTTTGTTGCTATGTAAGTAGCATAAGAATAGGATTCCTTAAGCAGCTTTCTTTATGAAAGGTGGTGCATGACTAACTTCTCTCTCTCTCTTTTTTTTTTTTTTTTTTTTATATTGCATTAGGGTGAAAAAGTGGAGGGACTTCAAGCACAAGCTTTGTATCCTTGGAGAGCAAAAAAAGACAACCACCTTAATTTCAACAAAAATGATATCATCACAGTTTTGGAGCAGCAAGATATGTGGTGGTTTGGAGAGGTTCAAGGACAAAAGGGGTGGTTTCCTAAATCGTATGTGAAGCTTATTTCAGGCCCCATTAGGAAGTCAACAAGGTATTTTATTTGCTTTTACCATACTTTACTTCTATACTGTAATAGTTAAATAAATAGGAAGCGTTGCACTCTTGAATGTTAAAGTTCAGAATCTACTCTGTAAAAATGCTTTTTTTGTATGACTCTCTTCTGGGGGAGGTGTTGGCTTCCAGCCCCAGAAATTCATGTGAGGGATAAGAAAACTGACCTAAGTTCTCCTTGGGTCATGCATCACCAACAAAAGATCTAAAGCTTAATGAACTATCTTAATTTTATATGACTTGCAACTAAAAAAAATTAGTGTATTGGATTTTATCAATTGTAAGTCATAGCTTATCTTTCTGCAAAATGAAAAAGTATACTTCAAAACTTAATCACTTATCATTACTCTTGGAGGATGAAACAATCAAAATCTGGTTCTGTGTAATGCGAAGCCAACATTAACATTAGTAATACAAATGAGAATGATTTTAGATACATTTTTTTCTGAGGGAGAAGAGGATAGGCAGAAACTTGTGTATTTAAGGCGGTTACCTAAATGTAACCATGAATGGCCATTCTACTTACAAACTTTAAGTTGCACATTTACTGTCTCTTCTTTTAAAATATAGGGAATTACTTATAGATGCATATCCATGTTTTCCTTTTAAAATATAACAATAATTTTTCTGAAGAGATTTAGTTTCTTAAATAACCGTTACTTTTTTTCTAAAGCATGGATTCCGGTTCCTCAGAAAGTCCTGCTAGTCTGAAAAGAGTAGCATCACCAGCAACAAAAGCAACTATGTCAGGTGAAGGTGAGCGTTTCAAACTGAATAGTATTAATAGTATTTTGCTAAGGAATTAAATAGAGTAAGTCTGCTTATTACCAGAAACAAGCTTAGAATCAGATCTTAGTGTATTAAGATCAGGCCTATTAAAATTGAAGTGCTAATCAATTTGCCTCTAGAATGATTTAAAATTATTATAGTAAGAATTTATATATGTTGTGTTTATAGAAGAAATAATTTCACATGCCATTAAAATATCTTCTGTAGTTTGTACTGTTTCTTGTACAAATATTTTGGTAACAACTCTCGATCTGGAACAGGTTTTTGCAGAGGGCCAAATAAGCACATCTGCACATGTACTTGGCAATGTCAGGAATTATTAATTAATATCTCAATTTCACCCAAAGCTCATTTCCAATGTTTCGTTAAAGCTCTTAATTAAATAAATTACAGTCAGTTATAGAATGTTGTGATCCTTATGGTCATTTTTGAAGATGGAGCCTGGGACACAGACAGATAACTGTCAGAACTCTGAAGGGTTTTAAAAGACTTGTGTTCCTGGCTGTTACCACCCTTCAGCTGGAGGTTAATGCTTCCACACAAACTGTGTTAACGGACTGCGTGGGCACTCTTAATCCACTTCAGTGCACAGTCAGCTCGGTTAATTTAAATCACTGTCAGAGTAAATCAATGAATCTAAATACAGGTTACAAATTAACATTTGTATATAATCTCTACAGAACACCCTAAGTTTTTTTAATTAGAATTCTACATACAGTTTCAAGTGAAAGAGTCTCTTTGGCTACCAATGTATTTAATTTGCCACTGGCATGAGCGCTACAGAAATTAAAAGGAGGGAATGGTAAATAGCCATATAACAAGGGAAGTGAGATAATCAGTTAATTCAAAACATAACTAGTCTTGCTCACTGTGTATTTGAGCAAAAGCAATTGTAGAAATGCTAAGTCTTTTTTGTAAGTTATGGGATATCTCAGTTTGTATGTTTGTATTAAAAAGGAGCACAACTTTTTAATAAAACATTTCAAAAAAAGCTGTATTTTTAAGAAATAATGCAACCTGGATTTAGCCTCTTCTATTACGTTTAAAGCATTTAAGAAAAATTCCATGTATATAGCATATATTATAATATATAATGTGTGCGTTCCCGTGTACGTGCATACAAACAGCTGTATGTGTTCTTCAGCTTAGCTTTCATTAAGGATGGTAATTGTGTTTTGAATTCTTGCTGAACTTCCCCGAGCTAAGCTTTTTCGGCCAGATTTAGTGCTCGAGCAAATAGAACAATTGTCAGCTGCAGTGAAATACTTGAAGATTTTTTACGTATGCGTGAAAGTCTTCCCAAAACATTGTGAAGAAGGTCCAGAGCTGGTCCTAGAAGCAGAGAATATAGTCTTCAGAAATCTGTTTTGTGCCCATATAAAGTGTGATAATGCTCCGTTAAATAAGACTCTATCAAATTGTATAGAAAATGTTACTGAATTGTCTGAAATTATTCTTTGCAATTACTTATGTAAAAAATTTTCATGTAGTTCTGTGATTGAATTATGCATTGCATTTCTCAATGTCAGTCTACTTTAGTGTTTTTACACTTGAATACTAAGTAGTTGATTGTGTTTTAACAAAACAGAACACATTCAGGCTTTGTCTTAACATTTCCCAGCCATCTGTTGCATAAGATGCAATGAGATGTGTGCCCCTCATGCAAAGCTTCAAGTAATGAAAGAATTCATTGTATACCAGAGCCAAACAGCATATGTAAAATGAAGGCAGTATCTACAGATACTTGGATACTGAGACTGTCCAACCCCAAGACTGAAAATTCTCATCATCAGCACATAACGGAAACCATTGGGAAACATATTTTCAGAGTCGTTTCTGATATAAATTAATAAGTTATGTATGTTATAATTATACTAGCAAACTATTTAAAAAACAAAAGAGAAACAGCCTTTTCATAGATTGCATTTAATTCTGATATATATCATTTTACACATACAATATTGATGTTTCTATGAATAGTAGTTAATAAATTTGTCTTCTATCTAGCCCATGGATGAGACTACATTGTATTAGTTAGGTTTTGCAAATGATAATTGAGCAGTTTATCAAGTGTTTTCCCATGTTCTGTATTTATTTCCCTCTTACAGAGTATATTGCTATGTATACTTATGAGAGTTCTGAACAAGGAGACCTAACTTTTCAACAAGGTGATATGATTCTTGTGACAAAGAAAGATGGCGACTGGTGGACAGGAACACTGGGTGATAAATCAGGAGTTTTCCCGTCTAATTATGTGAGACTCAAAGATTCTGAGGTAGAGACACATTGAAATGTTATAAAATTGAGCTAGGGAAGGTATGTTTTATTTGGTGTTGTAGTGATAGTTGCAAGTCAGTGTATCATAAGGGAACAAAAAATATTTTGCAGTTTTACGGAATGTGGGATTGGCAAGGGAAAACAATAACAGTTTAATTCTACAACATAATGTCATAAATAACTTTGTGGATCATATATTAAAATGAATCTTGCATTAACTTAGCAGTTTTGTAGAGACAAATCAAAATAGCTATGACTACTTTGTTCCCCAGGTAAGTTTTTAATGACTAAGTTGTATTGTACTGCCATTATTTTTAAAAAAAGATATGGAGAGTAGTATTTCAGTCTATTATCTTTTTTTTTTCTCTGTTGTCATTTTCCTGCAATCAAGGGGAACAAATTTTGCAGCAAAACTTAGCTAACTACTATATTTATTTGAAAGTTTTTAACTGAATAATAGAGATTCTGTTTCATCTGATTTTTATCCTGGAATAATCTGATAGCATATGTCCATATTAAATTTTTTCCCTTTCTTTTTAAACGTTCTAAAGAAAGATGTTTTCTAATTTATATTCCTCATCTGAGAGTATAATTAATCGACTAGTAGGGGTTATCTTAGAGCTGTAGTTGGATACAATACTAATCTCTTGATGAGGAGTTCTTGTTTGTCTCTAAGAATAGTAGGGATTTTAAAAGGAAATAAATAAGCAAAAATTACTGGATTTTTAGAAATCTAGGTGGTAAGGGTTTTTTTTTCACAAGTCTTGAATTCTGTATGTATGTGACACAACTCAATGAAAGACTGTGTCTGTAGTATAGAGCTCGAGCAAGGTCACTCCTTAAAATCATTTCTGTTGGTGGAAAAAACAAAGAATAAAATCTGCAGTAAAATATGTAGATGTAGAAAACCTTTATATAATAAATTTCTAGATAGTAGAGAAATTTCAATAACATTGTCTGAGATGTGATTAAAAAAAAATTGTAATGATATTGAGTATTGTAGCCCTTGAGAGAAATAGTATTGTGATATTGCTTTCAGAAACATTTTAGAAATTTTTCTTGTCTATATTTTGTCATGTAACAATTTTCTTCAATCACTAGCACTACTAGTTCTAGAACTGATCAGTCTTATCCTGTCCCAGTTCTGATTAGTTTTTCCTTTGTGTTGTGAGGTACGCTTTTCTGTGCACGTTAAGACTGTAGTTTCAGTATTCAGGATTGTAGAATCATTTACGTTGGAAAAGACCCTTAAGGTCATTGAGTCCAACTGTTAGCCTAACAGTGCCAAGTCCACCACTAAATCATGTCCCTAAGTGCCACGTCTACACATCTTTTGAATACCTGCAGGGATGATGACTCAACCTCTTCCCTGGGCAGCCAGTTCCAGTGCTTGACAACCCTTTCTGAGAACAAATTTTTCCTCATATTCAATCTAAACCTGCCCTAGCACAACTTGAGGCCATTTCCTCTCGTCATATCACTTGTTACTTGGGAGAAGAGATCAACACCCATCTCGTTACAACCTCCTTTCAGGTAGTTGGAGAGAGCAATAAGGTCTCCCCTCAGCCTCCTTTTCTCCAAGCTAAACAACCCCAGTCCCCTCAGCTGCTCCTCATAAGACTTGTGCTCCAGACCCTTCACCAGCTTCGTTGCCCTTCTTTGGACATGCTGCAGCACCTCGATGTCTCTCTTGCAGTGAGGGGCCCAAAACTGAACGCAGTATTCGAGATGTGGCCTCACCAGTGCTGAGTACAGGGAGATGATCACTGCCCTAGTCCCGCTGGCCACACTGTTTCTGATTAAAAATGATCATATGTAAACCCATTCTAAGTGAGCACAGGAACGGTCCTACCTGCCACACTTTGGCTGACACTGTCTTTCGTCTGACCTGTTAATAAGCCAGTTCAGGACACTAAGCAGAGCAGAAAACTAGTCTAGCAAAAGTAATACATACTTCTGAAATGATACTCTGAATCACCTCAGCAAGGGTTAGAATAATGTCAGTATCAGAATTAGTGAAGGAGGCAAGGTTACCTCGGCATTGGCTTAGGTTATCTTGAGCTGGTTTTGAACTGCATTCTTAGGTGGCTTTTGTGTTAAATACTTCGTTTTAGAAGCGAAACATCGTACCGTACGTTTAGTATATGGTTGTGGATACGCCTGTGCTCATTCCTACCTTTCAGTTGCATCAAGTCCAGTGACTATGGAGCAACAGATAAAGTTAGATGAGGTCCCAGACTAGAAGAGGAGTATTTAATGGTTCAGTTAGTGGAAGCATTGTAGCTATAACACTATGGAGCCCATCACAGCAGGCTAGCTTGTCTTTTTGACAATTAGAGTAAATTTTGTATAATAGTAAGTTGTGATATTAGGCAGGGTATAGACTTATCCTGACAGCAGAGCTCAGTGAGAGTCCAGACAAGAAATTCTGAACTCTCTGCCCTCAAGACTAGCAGGTTGATTCTTCTCTGAGCAGTGCAACATCCCTTCACTTGTGACAGCAAAGGTGTTTGTGGGTCTGTATCAGGGAATTTACCTGTTTAAGAAAAGCACTCCTTTTTGCAGTTCAGGATGTGGATTATAGTTCAGCCTTGCCAGTAATTCTTCACATACATCAAAAAGATGATGGCTTGCCCCATGGAGGTATAGGAACAAGTGTACAGATAATTGTTTAACCTGTGGAATATCTTGTGATCATGGAACTGTGCGCTAAGTCTCTTTATATTACCTGTAAATTCATGTTGTACTGGATGAGTGGGATCTTGCACTGTCAGCCTCCTAAGACCCTGTGAGGCCTGTTTCGTAGGTAGATAGTAATAGTTGCTAATTAGTTGCTTAACCTCTGCTACTTTCTTGTTAGTTAGTGTAAAGTTTCCTTTGAACTTTTGTGAAGGGGCTGTTTTTGTTTTCCCTTAAGATATTCTCAACAGAGTTTAGTCTCAAAACCTGGGAATTTATATTCAGCTATACAGAGCTGCCTTTTGTGTGCCTTTAAGGACTGGATGCTTGTCCTGCCTGGTGAGAGGCAGGCACACATTGACAAATCTTCTTTGTAGAGAACTCAGAAACAGACATTTAATTCTGACAACTATTTTTATTACAGAGGTTAATTTGATGTTTCTGTGATCTCAACTTGTCTGAGGCTGAAGCAGCTTAGTGCAGTTCATCAAGAAGTGCTCCAACTGCCCTTTTTGCTGGTGAAAATCACATACTTGGGAGTACTGGTGGACGAGAAGCTCAATATGAGCCGGCAATGTGCTCTTGCGGCCCAGAAGGCCAACCGCGTCCTGGGCTGCATCAAGAGGAGCGTGGCCAGCAGGTCGAGGGAGGTGATTCTCCCCCTCTACTCTGCCCTCGTGAGACCTCACTTGGAGTACTGCGTCCAGTTCTGGAGTCCCCAACATAAGAAGGACATGGACCAGTTGGAGAGGGTCCAGAGGAGGGCCACGAAGATGATAAGAGGGCTGGAGCACCTTTCCTATGAGGACAGGCTGAAAGAGTTGGGGCTGTTCAGCCTGGAGAAGAGGAGGCTCCGGGGTGACCTTATAGCGGTCTTCCAGTACCTCAAGGGGGCCTACAGGAAAGATGGGGAGAGGCTGTTCAGGAGGGCCAGTTATGATAGGACAAGGGGTAATGGTTTTAAAATAGAGGGAGGTAGGTTCAGGTTGGATATTAGGAAAAAATTTTTTACTATGAGAGTGGTAGAACACTGGAACAGGTTGCCCAGAGAGGTGGTGGATGCTCCATCCCTGGAGACGTTCAAGGCCAGGTTGGACAAGGCCCTGAGCAACCTGATCTAGTTGGAGATATCCCTGTTCCTTGCAGGGGGGTTGGACTAGATGACCTTTGAAGGTCCCTTCCAGCCCTAACCATTCTATGATTCTATGATTCTATGATCTTCAGATAAAATCTTGATAAGAGAGGGAGGAAAAAGCACAGAGCTCGTGGAGATCTTGATATGTGGGATGGTTGTTTTCATAAAGTGGTTCATATGCCCCACAGGACATATTTCTTGTTCCAAGTGGATAATTGCCATTACACATGTAATGTTTTGCTATTCAGCTTGTTCACAGAGCCAGTTTTTACAAAGGATTTCACAATAGGGGCTGTCTGTTAACTTTCAGATGTGCCGCTGTGCTTGGACAGCTGGCTGATTGTGGAAAATGTTACTAAAAGAGTAAATTAATTTAATGTGTTCCACACTATTGACTTAGCCCTGAAGAAAAAGTAAGGCAGTGCTGATCTTTCAACAGCAAGCGTACACCTTGTAGAAATTGTTGTAAGCAATTTAGTCTTACCTCAGCATTGGCTTAGGTTATCTTGAGCTGGTTTTGAACTGCATTCTTAGGGGGCTTTTGTGTTAAATACTTCATTTTAGAAGCAAAACATCGTACCGTACGTTTAGTATATGGTTGTGCATATGCCTGTGCTCGTTCCTACCTTTCAGTTGGTTCAAGTCACAGAATCACAGAATGTTAGGGATTGGAAGAGACCTCAAAGGATCATCTAGTCCAATCCTCCTGCCTGAGCAGGACCACCTAGGTTAGATCACACAAGAACATGTCCAGACGGGTTTTGAACATCTCCAGAGAAGGAGACTCCACAAGCTCTCTGGGCAGCCTGTTCCAGTGTTCTGTTACCCTTACTGGGAAGAAGTTCTTCCTCGCGTTTAAGCGGAACCTCCTATGTTCCAGCTTATATCCATTTCCCCTTGTCCTATCGCTGGATGCCAGTGAGAAGAGCCTGGCTCCATCCTCATGACAATCACCCTTTACATATTTATAAACATTAATGAGGTCCCCCCTCAGTCTCCTCTTCTCCATGCTAAAGAGACCCAGCTCCCTCAGCCTTTCCTCATAAATGTGAGATGCTCCACACCTTTAATCATCTTTGTGGCCCTGCGCTGGACTCTTTCAAGCAGTTACCTGTCCTTCTTGAACTGAGGAGCCCAGAACTGGATACAATATTCCAGATGCGGCCTCACCAGGGCAGAGTAGAGGGGGAGGAGAACCTCTCTCGACCTACTAACCACACCCCTTCTAATACACCCCAGGATGCCACTGGGGTATGATTGCCATTGGGGTATGATTGGTATGCCATTGGGGTATCCAAGTCCAGTGACTATGGAGCAACAGATAAAGTTAGATGAGGTCCCAGACTAGAAGAGGAGAATTTAATTGTTCAGTTAGTGTTACTAAGTTACTTTCCACAATCCTTCCCAAAATTTAAGTTGCAAAATGTCAAGGAAAAGCGTGGTATACTAGATGTACATGAGGTACTTTGGTGCCAAAATAAAAAAAAAAAAGATTCTTCCCGTCCCCACTCTTGCCTTCCAATACCAGTTAGAGATGGTGAGGCAATGTCAACTCTGCTGGGTTTTCTGCTGTTATTAGTTGGGGTTGGCTTGACTGATACAGCGCTGTGAGGTGCTATAGTTCAATCGGAAAGATCAGGTGTCTTTAGTAGCTTTTCTGAAAGATGTTCAAAACGTGAATGTCTTAGAGCAGCTATGTAATCATTAAGGCAGATAGAAGATCTATCCAATAATCTGTTTTATAGAGGCATTCAAAACCAATACAGATTTTTTTAAATGGCCCTATTCTGTCAGTCATTAATTAATTTTTTAGTTACTGCTTATATTAGTTTCTGCCAGAGTCTCGAAGTTTTCAAAACATCAAGTCAATATGGAGAATATTGAGGATGAAACTGTTCTTTTCCATAAAGGATTTAGGATTCTGTGAAGACCTTCAGGTCATTTGATGTAGGCTCCAAGTTTGTTAGGAGGATCCTAAAGGAGAAGTTGAGGGGGGCTTGAGAGGAAGTGTTGTGAGCCTTGCTTGAAGGCAAGAGGATATTTGTGGTTATTCAAAGTTTATGACCAAAGTACAGTTTAGATTTGTTATATTACTGTTACCCATGTTAAACCTTTCAATTGCAGAAGATAAGACTGGCAATGAACTGGGAAGAAATGAAAGTAATTATTTAGGGGGCAGGGGGAAGCTGTCCAGGATGGGGATGGTGACTTAAAAGGGTTGGAAGGTGACTGAGGAAGGGGGGCATGGAAGGGGCAGAGTTGAGACCACACACTATTTTGGCTGCTGTTTTGGAGATATGCATGTATATCAGTAGACCTGTGAGTGCATTAAAATAAATAAATAAAAATAACTCCTCCCAAATAACCAGTGGTCTCAAGGGAATAGATTTTTTTTTTTTTTTTTTTTTCTCCAGGAAGAGAACTTTGAGTTTGTAAATTATGAAAGCTTTTCATATTAAATTTGATCTTTCAGTATTGCTTTTTTCCTATACATAACTGAACTGAACTAATTTCACTGCTTGCTGGATTTCTTGTTGCTGTTCAAAGGCTTTTTTTGCAAATCTTTTGGCCTGGATGATGATGATGATCTTCCCTCATCTCACTCCATCTAGGTTCAGAGGAAATAGCTACAGATAGATAGTACCTTGCTACTCAGTGTCCTATGCACTCACTTGGGCATGAAAATGGTGGGGGGGCTTTTGCTACTGCAACAAACACCACCTACGAAGTTCAGATGACTCGTTGTAAATGACTATGCTGATGTGCCATATGAGAAATTTTAGTCCATAATATGGACAGCATTGAAATAATTATGTCCAGTTAGGTTTTCTTAGGCATATTTGCAATCCAAATATTTGTAGAGCTGAAAACCACTATTGTTGTTTAACTCAACAGAGTTCACGTTCTGTAGATAAACAGATTAAACATTCAAATGCTGTGTGATTTGAAATTACATTGATATTTGCAGTCCATGAAAGGAAGAAAAGTTCAGGAAAGAAGTCTACGCATTTACATAGTTAGTCATCCACTTTCATACACTGCTTGGTATTTATTCCTATATATTAATTGCCATCTAAAATATCAAGAGTTTCTGTAAGAATAAAATCCTTCTGTGAGGGTTTTTTACTTACATCTTTATTTAGTGTGTTGAAGTGAAGCATAGTACATCGTTTTCATACACTGGAGAAATAAATGTCAGTGCTAAACTTACATCTTGCTTTCTGTTTCAAGGCTCCTGGAGCAGCTGGAAAAACGGGAAGCTTAGGGAAGAAACCTGGTGAGTCATATATTGTGACGGTACCGTATATCTGTTCTTAGGTACTTAAGCTCAATGGCCACAAAATCTTTTCAATGAAAATAAATTTTTTTTTGCTCTTGGTCATTTTGTAGTAATTTGTGCTGATGAAAACTGTTATCTACACTAAAATAATGCATAATCTGTCAATCATTCTGTTTCGCATGTATCAATTACTAAATAACATGTAGCTAGAAAATAAAAATCTGCTTGCTCCAAAATGAATGTAAACCTCATGATAGATTTTTTGTTTAACGGAACTGCAGAAGCCTAAAAGAGCTTGAGTTTGCCAGGTTCTTACCCTGTGATTTTACAGCGTTTTGCCCAGAATGCTACACAATATGGAATGCATAGACTTTGTGAGCTCTTGTGCCTGCTTCTCATTTTCAAGAGCATGTACCTTGTATCCACGCTATGTAGCTTATTGACTGTGAAGCCTGGTCATGTTGCAGAACATCGTTTTGCAGGTTGCTTTTTGGCTAGAAAGAGGTCCTCTGGCTCTTGGGGTGGTGGGGGCTGTCCTTGCAAACAGCCTTTGTATTTCTAAAGATGGTTAAAAAAGTGCATTCTCTGCTGCTGACAGGCATTTGTAAACTTTCCAGAAGACATCTCTTTTTTCCCCTCAGTGTATTTATTTACTTTTGTACCAAAGAGATGACTTTGCATCGAACTGAACCAAATTAAATAGGAGATGCTCCATGTTTCTGTGCTGTCCCTTTCTCTGATGCTTTTCATTTGCTCAGTGAGGTGATTCAAGGACATGATCTACCAGTGCCTTATGTCCATGCACACACATATGAAAATGCGTGTTTTGTTTTGTGGGGAGGAGGTTTTGCTTTGTCTCCCTCAAGTGGTTCACTGTGTAAGTGTGGAAGAGGCTGGAGGTGAGAGTAGATAGCAGCAGCCCCAACTTCATTTGGCTTATTTTACCTTGACACAGGAGCAACGGGCTGCTCTTGTAAAATACTACCAATCCATCTATCAAAAGAAGGGCTTGGAAGTAAACTACTCCTGCCCTTTTAAACTTTGCACAATTAAAAACAGTTCTGTTAATAGATAAAAAACTCAAGAGAGGCAGACGAGAACAGAGATCTAGAAAACCTCTAGAAATGATACCTGGTAGAAATAATGAGATGATGATGATAGGTCTGGCTGTGTGGGAGAGAATGGATGGCAAGACTTCAGCCTGGAGCACCAGCCTTAAAATCGCTGGTCTGGATTCCAGCTTTCAGTGGAGGCTGGGGAGGAGTTGACAAAAGGTGTGTTGAGAATCTTCTGGAGTTTAGAACAGTTTGAGAACAATCCTGTCTATTTTTTAGCAAGGACATTCACGGATGTTTTAGCTATAAATGAGCTGCAAGTGCTCAGCCAATGTAAGTGAAATGCTAATGAAAGAGGTGAAATATTCCCGCCTACTCTAGAAGCAGCAGGACGAGTGGGTGGGAGTTGGTAACAGTGTGCCTTGAAGGCCAAGGGAAAAGAAACTGCGAGTTTAAGCAGTAATATGAGGACAGTTCTATCTGCAAGAAGGCGTTTATGTCTTTTTCTAAATGTACCTGTCTTAGTAGACGCCACATTTTTTGGCCTGGACTGTAACTGAATTGGATCTCTTTTCAGTAATTCAGTACTTGAATAAACCAAAATTAAAGTCTTTCCTGGAAGGAAAGCTGTTTCTGTTTTCTTAACTTTTTTTCTGAGTTATTTTCTCTAATTTTCTGCTTCTCTGTGACATGCGAGAACTGAATGTTAAACTTGTAGTTCATATTGTTACTTATTTAACACACAGTCCACAGTAAAAATTCTTTATGGTGCTGGTTGGTGAAAGAGGATATCTGATACTTGGAGCCTTGTAAATCAGCTTTTTGTAGACAAAAATGAGAAAATTCTTGTTCTGAGAGAGATTAAAGGTAGAAGATTTTTATCCTCTCAGTATGATATACTGAATATTGTAATTACCATGGTAGTGAGAGAGGGTTTTACCTGATTTTTTTTTTTTAATTATTATTTTGACAAACTCCCACAGTTCATTTGTTTGCTTGTGTTTATTTCGCCTCCAGAACAGCTCTAGGGTCGAGGAATTAATGTGATTCTGTGGAAAAACCTTCATATGCAGGGAGCTTTCAGACTTTCTAGCAGTATGGCTATGTTTCCTGCCAAACAGCTTGCATGCTTTGCCTATGTATAGGACAACCTGTGCTGCTGATGGCTTTTCTCTCTGTAAACCTTGCTTCTCTCCTGTCATCACCTACTATATTTTGCTTAGAAATTCTTTCTTCTGTCTTCTGCTTTCACACTTTGTGTGCTGTCTATGTTCCAGGAGCACGTTTTAAGCATCTCTCTAAACTCTCAGCTACTAACTTTTTCTTCACGTGTTTGGTTCTGCCCTTTTCTGCCTGCGCACATCTGTGTGCCCCTCTCCCCTCTTTGAGTTATCTCGAGGGAGGTTCTGCCGTCGTTAATTCTGCATGCGTCATCATTTGCAGTGACCTCAGGTTACTTGTCATCTCTCTGTTTCTTCATCCTCCTTATGTTGTTCATTTACATCTTGAATGCTTCTCTGACCACTTTTAATTTTCCTAGCCATCGTTTTCTTCTAAATTTTAAGTAAACCCTTTGAATGTTTTCCTGGCAGTCTTCAAACCACTTTGTTGTTTCTTCCCTGCAACAAAACCTCCCTCTGTTTCAAGGGAGTTGGATTTGTGGTTTCCTCTGCCTACAACTGCCTTTTCAATGATTGCTCCCTTTCTCTGCGTTACCAGCAGACTCCCTCCTCCTCTCCCAGCCTGTGGGTGATGTGTTGTTACTGAGCGCCTTTGCTGTTTCTCTTGGCCATGGGAAGTTGGGCGCTTGTTGACAGAGAAGGCCAAGTAGGACGATGCCCAGCACTGTTACTTTCTTAGTACAACTGCCCAGGAGAAAGCTGGAGACCACTTCTATGTACTTGCTCCCTTCAGCCTCAGTCCCTTTTGCTGTTGTTCCTGTGTTGACTGCTAGTCCACCTCACGCTCATTGTCACATTGCTTTCTGCTGCATTTTAAAGAGACAAACTGATGGCAGGCGTGACCTTTCTCTGCATAGTCTTTCAGTGCCAGTTTTTTAGGATAGACGAGATTGAAAATATATACAAACAGTGATCACAAGTGAAAATAACTGATACAGATTTTTTTTAATTCAAGATTTTCAAATAAAAGCTAAAATCTCAAGCTGATCTGTGATCAGATAATTGCTGAGGTTTTGAATTAAGCTGACTGTCTTTGCACTGAAGCAGTTGAGACACACTTCTGTGATCTTGTACTACTGGCTCTTCTGTGGGCTTGTTCTACAGTAGTCTTAGACCACAACCATAACGAGTCAAACTCAGTGACCACATCAGCTGTTTAATGGTCCCCAATTTTATTTGATGCATTGCCAAATAAAAACCTCCTTTGTCTTAAACACAGGGTCAGAATTTACTATTCCAGGAAAGGTTTTTCATAAAAAATAAAAACAAAAAAAATTCCTCATTCCCCCCGAAAAAAACAGTGCCTAGATCATTCTGTTAAGGACATTATTTAAGTGATGAATGACTGTATCCTAAGATCCTAAAGTGGAGTTTTCAGCAGTAACAACATTACTTTCGTGCTGCTTTGAATGTCTGAGACCTTTTACAACTAAATGAAAGCTAAAAAAAAAAAGTCCCCATAGATGCCCTTTAACTCGTGACTAAAAAGGGACTACATAATGGTAGTAGCTTGGAAGGTTTAGCTTACCAAAAGCTTACTGAATCTACCGTCTTTTGTTTATATAGCGTTCCCAGTTGTCATAGTATTGAACTTGTTCTCCATCACCCTAAACATGATTTGATGATGTGCTCAACCTGACTTAAAAGACATCAAAATACCTACAGCAGCTTATAAGCTTCTGTCAGTTCAAATGGGTTAAAAAAATGGGTTAACTCTGCCAGACTTTGTGTTGACTTAAGTTATCATCTGTCTTTCCACAACTGTAAAATAGAATAAACTGCATTGTCTACTTTGGCTAATTTAACAGAGAGATAATTTTGAGCTCATGGTTACTCTGTGTCAGATTTATGCTGGTAGGTGATCAAATAAGGCACCAGTTTTGTATTAATATTCATGGAACAAAGATTTCAAAATAAATCCTGTTTGTTATGTTTTGAAGACATTCTTTTTTTATCCCATCTGGTGGTGAAAAGTTTTCTGCAGGCCTTGGTTAGTTTGCACCTCTGTTACAACTGCAACTTCTTCGCTATATTGTCATCAACATGTATCTCCTCTTTTTAGGGAGATTGGTCCAAACTGGTGCTACAAAGATGTACTTACTGGAAAACAGTATTATAACAATTGATTTAAGAGCCATATAGCTCTAATGATGGTCATTTTTTTTATTATTTCAAATATATTTATATCCTACCTATAGACTGCTGCACCTCTGTTTTATTCCTGTAGTGCTATGAACTTCTGATCTGTTTTATAATTACTATACGTTTTCATGGAGCTACATAAATATGTAACAATTTTATGGAAAGAAATACAAATGGATATACTGTGGCAGTGATAAAGCAGAGTTAATGTTGTATAGAATGTATTCAGATTTTTCCAAATTAACTTTTTTTTTCCCCCCTGCTTCAACAGAAATTGCCCAAGTTATTGCCTCTTACACAGCAACGGGTCCAGAACAGCTTACTCTTGCTCCTGGTCAACTGATTCTTATCAGAAAGAAGAATCCAGGTGGCTGGTGGGAAGGAGAACTCCAAGTTAGTTACTGTTTTTTTTGAAATAAAATTCCATGTAAAAAAATGTGTAATTTTTTCATAGTTCAAAACGATGAATGCATCAATGATAAATAATTTTTAAAACGTTCTGCAATTAAGCATTTAAAATAAAATGCCTTTACAAGAATGTACATACATTCAAATTCCTTGAACTTGAAATAACTTTGGAGGACAGCAGGAGGAAGCCGCTGTGCCTTGTTGTAAGTTAAGGATACCATCTCAGGAATCAGACCCAGCCTGCAGTCCACTCCCTTGTACGTTTTCCTGCAGGCCCTTCAGATATAAGAAGGGAGTGGATTTTAGGGTGTATTGTTTTGGTTACTTTTGAATCCTCTCAATCTTGTGTCCAGTAGTCACCTTCAGGTGAGCAGAGCAGCAGTTGTGATGCCAGGTGGTAAGGAAAGCCAGCCATGCAACAGGAGTGGATGGGACTGTTGGGTTAAGTGACAGGATCTGCTTGTGTGTCCTGTTCTAATAGCGATCATGGGTGTCACGTGTGTTTGGATCAGCTGATAACCTGTGTGCACTGTGAAAGCAGAAGAAATGCTGGGGTGCACCATCCTGAATGTCTTCCTAAGAAGCTTTCTAAACTGCATCAACCAGAAGTTTGACCATCCCTTTTGCTTGAAAGATTGAGAAGTGTTTTACAGCAGTGGTTTTTGTAAGGTGGCCACCACTTCTTCAGGTTGCTTAACGGATGTGACAGTGTAGAATACCAATCTAATGGCCCAATGGCCCTCCTCAGCAACAGCTCAATTTAATGTAGAAGAGTGAAAAGAAAGGTGTCTGTTGCAAGCATCAGATAGGAGAGAACTTTAGTGTTGTATTAGAAAAGGAGAGATAATAAAATATTTTACCCAGATTTTTTTTTTTAAGAGTAGAACTTGATAATTTGGAAACTTTGATTCTCATTGTCTTTCAGTGGCAAAGCCTTTTTTTTCCCTCTCCAGTACCACTGAATGAGGTTTTATTTGGTTTTGGTTTTTTAGCAGGGAATATTCCATGAAAGAATGTAATTGATTTATTTTTGCAATGCAACTGCTCAAACGAGCTCAAAATTTTTTTTGCATATTACTACCTGCCCTTTTTGCCTTTCCTGGTGATATTTTTTCATCTTTTGTGGAGAAATCATATTCCAGGATTACTTTGATTTTCATTCTCACTAACCTTTATGTTGTTGTTAATATGTAGCTTTAAAAAGTCTCACATTGAATGTATTTTGAGATAGAAAATAAGCTTCACTGGACAAGAGCTGTCACAATTGCTGCTTGTGAGGTGGCAATTGCAGCTAATGTGAGGGGTTTTTTTAAATTAGTTTTTGGTTGTGTAAATACTCTCATGTAGCTTTGGATACCTTACTATCTTACATATGGTTTTACAAGCTTTTTTTTTTCTACATTAGCAATCCCTGACCTATTCTTTTTATTCTCCTTTTCCAACACTGTAATACAAGTTCTTGCTCCTCTGTTATATGTGCACAAAGGCTAATGCAGCAGTATGGTGAAATGGATAGAGGCATTGATTAAAAATAAAAGCAGCAACACCCCACACCCTCCACCCAAAGTAGTGAAACGATGACAAGATTTGGAGAAGAACACTAATATTAACTTTTCTTTATGCATTTAATTTCAAAGTGGCAGATTTTTTAGAAGTGTATGTACAGTTGAGTTTCAGCCTTAAGTAAGTTTTGATGATACTTGTCTTCAGGGGTCAGAGTGAAGGTAAAATAAGGCAAATGTGTTAAGCATTACATGGCCAGATTTAAAGCAATCTTTCAGAATATCTTAAAATCAATGATCTAGATACACTTTAGATCAAGTGCTTTCTTTTTCATTAAAGAAAAAGAGAGGGAAGGAAGTAGTTAAAGAATAGTATATGTGTTAGATGACTTTTTTCACTAAAATTAACATCTCTCTTGTTTTTAAAGGCAAAATTCTACGTGCCCCAAATTTCAACCTTATTCTAACGCCACAAAAGAGAATAAATAGTTAAAGTAATTCTTAATGTAGATTTTATAGATTTAGAAGCTGAGATTTGATTTAAAGTTGTAGAATAACCTTTCTTGCAGTAAGGATTTTTCTTCTGATTTTATTTGCAATGAACAATGCAGTTGGCAAAGTAACAGGATGCCGTTTCTGTCAAATTCCTATCCTGCTTTGGTGACACAAGCGTTGTCACACTGGATGGGACCTGCAGTTTGTCTGTCCCAACATCCTGTCTGACAGTGACTCATTGCAGCTGCGTCACAAACCGTGGAGTGCTGCAGTACGCCAGGTGTGCGGTCACCTCCTGCTCTCTCAGCACACACACATGGACCACACACACACTAATACGTGTGTGCACCACGTTTTCGTGCCGATGTTCTCTGATTAGATAGGCATGAGAACATCTAGTGTACTTTTCAAAACCTTAACATCTGTTAATTAGGATTGTTTGGACAGTATCTGTCCGTATGTATTTGTAGTTGCTGAAGTTTAATTTTTGTTTGATTGGAATCTGGCTTTGGGATTTTGTGTTTGAATCCAAACGTTACACATTTTTCTTGCCATAACGTTTTGCTGTTCTTCTAGCACTTGGTTAGTGTGACATATGTTTATACTGTCTATTTTTGGGGCAGGAGACTATTAAAAAGTTTAGATACTGTCTCTTAAAAGAAAAGAGCTATTTAGATTCTTCATCTCTACTTAAACTATCACAATCTAGGTATCTATTTAAATGCAGTTCTTTGTATAAAGAAAAAGCATTTTAATGCTGCCACTCATTAATGCAGTAACTAGCCTAATATTCTAGAGTTAATGGTTTAAACAGAATTGGGAGAAATCTTTCAGAAGGATCAGGGTTGTAGTGTTAATTATAAAGCATACAAAGTAGGAACATTGTTAAGTGAAAAATCACTTAAATTAGTAGTAAATAACTACTGTTTAGATATTATAAGCTACTGTTTATATATTTTAAAAGCTTACTTCCTGTAATGCAAGTATCATCATATTAAACTATTGCCACAAAAATAGCTGACTTTTTCCTTATAAAATGCATTTTTCTTACCCTAAACAGTCAGTGTGACTGCAAGTAGTTAAAATATTGGCTGAATTACATTGTCTAAGATGTGCTTCATCTCTTAAAAGAATTGTTATTTTACTAGGCACGAGGGAAAAAACGGCAGATAGGATGGTTCCCTGCTAATTATGTAAAACTTTTGAGCCCTGGTACCAGTAAAACTACACCAACCGAACTACCTAAATCAACAGCATTACCTTCAGGTAAGCAATGCGGTTGCATTGACAAAGTTGCTTCTTTGTAATGTGTGTCATTTACAACATGACTTCTAGAAATATTTATGGACATTCAGTAGGATATTTAGTATCTGTTACACTAGTCACTTCGGTTAAACTCTTTTTTTTTTCTTTTAAATGAGAAAAGCTTACAATTGGCTTGTATATTTACAGTGATAGTCCCTCAGCTGTGAACTACTGAGTGCTAAAAACCCATCTGGACATTGTAAAGGTTCAGGATGGTCTATCGGCTTAGCAGTTGAGGCACTTCTCATTCAGAACCTTTTATTTTTCCTAAGGTGAAGTGTGAGAAAATCACTCAAATGAAGATGTAGCTTTTTGTCCTGTACAGCTACTTATTTTAAGCTTTATGAAAGGACACAAGAGTGATGGACCATTAAATTTTTCAAGCTATTTGTTACATCTCCACCACAGGCAATAGCAGAGTCCCGTCAGTCTACTGCAAGGTATAAAGCCAGGGAGAAGACTGAGAACAAGAAGTTCATTCCTCCCAGCTATTTCAGCCTTGAACCATTTTGGGCTTGTGAGTTAGTATAGTACTAAGTAAACAGGATTCTTGTCAATCAAAACCATGTAGAATGGATGTATTTTCTTCCATAAGCCACTCAAAAGACTTGACATGTTTGTCTTATCATCCGTTTGGATTTAGTTGGAGGTGGCAGAGGGCAAAACCTGCTGCTTCCCCAGGCTGTTTTTTGACTGTCTATCATTAAAATGAAATAAATGTTTCTAAATGAAAAATGGTAGTGAGCATAATTTTCTTCTTTAAATATGTAGGAAGGATTGTCTTGCAGTCTTTGAAACTAGAATAAAATACTGAGGTATTAGTTTCATATGTTATTGGTATAAATCAAAGCACTGTATCAGAGAAGGCAAATGTCATAAGTGGTGCTAATTGGCTTCTTTGATGGTAGTTGTAAAGATGCAGGAAACCAGACTTCTATAAAGACTCGTAAATTTGGGTCCTGCAGTTAAAATGGTGATTCAGCATTGAGACATACTTTTTACAAGGCAGTATGATAGGATTTTTTTTTTTAAACATTATTTCAGGTTTGACAGTCTGAGGCCTTTCACACATGCTAATAAAACTTCTACAGAATAAACTTTTTAGCACTTTTTGGATTACCCACAGAACATCAAAATCTTGATGACATTCATTTTTAGCGAATTCAACTTTGTTATAGACCTTTCATTTGGAGGGTGAGAAGAATCATCTTGTCTTTCCACATGTTAGATGACCTCACTAACTGTGTGGTTAATGTAAGAAGTCAAGAGGTTAATTCTTGAGAAGCATCTTCATCGCGGAAGTATGTTAGTGGGGAGGCTTACTATAGCAAAAGACACGGAAAGCCTGAAGAAAACCATCTAGAGGGGTTGAATAATGCCCAAGGTGGCACATTATGAAGGGTCCGAGAGTGTGCCATTACTGCTGGGTTTTGAAAGTAGGGGATCCATCAGAAACTATATCATCAAAGCTTCTGTTTCTTTTGTCGTTTTGTTTTGATGTATATGCTCTCCGTCTGCCATACTGTAATGCACATTGCATGACTTCAAAAACTTGGTTTTTAAATTCTGTTGCATGGCCGCTTCTGCTATATACTTTGAGGTTTTCTTTATTTCTGACTGCTTTGTATGCATTCCCTTCTAAACTTTTGTCATGAACATGTCCTTCCTCATGTTGACTGTTACTGCTACTTGAAGCTAGTCAGGCATAAGGGAGTTCACAATATAAGAATAGTGGGAAACGTGTTTCAACCATTCTGCTTCTTTAAAGAAAGACAACATTATAGATTGTACTGATTGTGAGTGTTGCACGAAGACACGGATTCCCTCTGCCATTGCAGTAGGACCAGTATTAATCAATAGACAATATTTCTAAAGAGGAAAAAAATGGCCGAAAAGCACTGGAGTTCAAAGGAGACAGGCTATAGCTTGCTTCTGTAGTTAGCAATGGCTTTTGGAGTTTAAAATAAGTGAAGAACTTTATTGCTGGGACTACTGTAAGAGCTTCCTATGTAGGACTAAGGTATATCGTAAGCTTTGTCAACAAGTGTAAATAGGATCAAGATGAGGTCGCTGCTTCAGGTTCACTTGAGGAGTCCTATCTCTTAAAGAATTCTCTTAATTTACTTCCTCAAGTTTAAGGTGATTCTTGGGATCCTGTTGGACTGTTTAGATGTTCTGGTAACTAGTGGCAGCACCAAATTTCATAAAATCTTTTGATTTAGAAGAGAATGATCTGAATGAAAAAATTCTTGAAAGAAATTAACTCTAGAAGGGGTTAAAAATCTGTTCATGTACATATGGTATTCGGGTATGGTCAAGCTTAAATGTTTTATCGTTCTTAATGTTAGTAATAACATGTAAACCTGTAACAAGAATGCTGTAAAACAGATGCACAGGTCTTTAAAGTGATGCATGAACATCAGTGGTGTTCACACGTTTGAACTTTTGTTAGCACAAAACTACCTAAACCAGGAGTATACCGTAGTATACATTCCTTTCAGAGTGCTGGTTTGTCTCTAGTATGCCAGGGAAACATACGCTTTGGTTAGTTGATGTGTTAGGTGTGACAAATGACAGTGAGTGCCCATTTATTTTTATTTCTATGTATTTATTACTTCTTTTTTTTTTTCACTTTTGCAAGTAAAAAAGCTAAATATTGAGATATAAGCAGAGGTCTTGTCAAATGTGGAGTTTATTTGATTATGATGTTTGTGAACAGGCACAAAGTATTAACTAAAAGGAGTTGAATCATTTCTGAAATACAAATTCCAAAAAGAGGTTGACAAATTTAAATACATTGCTGGCTGAGTACAAGAATGAAATTACAAGAAATTTTCAGGCTGAATATAATAGAACTTGACAGTAAGGCTAATTAGATAGAAGCCTTGTGTCTAAAGGCAAAATACCAGAAGCCCTGTGATTTGGCGTATAGAAAACATCAGAGAAATAGAGGAAATTTTATCTAAATAAACAGTGTGCTGCTTCAGAGAGTTAAGAAAACTGCTCTATTATAGTTGATCAGAAACTGCTATATCTGGAGAATCTGTCAGATTTGATGAGTTTCACAGTAAGGAAATAGGAAATAGGCTGCTGGAAGGGGTCCTATGGTGCCAGAAGGGCAGCCAAAATGGCCTGGGATGCTTTTTGTTTTGCTCATCCTTTTGAAGATCTTTGTGTTCTTATGTCTCAGTGGTAGTACAAGGGTATCACCGTTGGCTTTCTCTTGAATTATAGAGCTATGCTGAGCGTGTTGTGCTAAATTAGGAGAGAGTGCCTTTTTCAGGCTTCAGGCAGCGGAACATATGTTTCCCAGTTTTTTCTGTCTATTGATCAGTTCTTTTGGAAAATATGTTTTTCAGAACAGGTTGGTGAGGATGCAAAATGCGATTTTTATAAACGCACAACGAATCTGATGCTTTTGTCCAGGGAGGGGAAAAAACAACATATATATAGAAAGCGCAAGAGAAGTGTCAATAGAAAGCTAACATCCTTGAAGTGTTTGACTTTTTGCTAAAATTCTAAATTTTTCCAGTCTTCTACTGTTGGAGCACTTTCCAAACAAAAATAGCAGTTCCAGGCAGGTTACACTGTTCTCAGTTTGCACTGCTGTGCTCTGCCCTTCCTAGTGTGATCCTGACCCCTCAGTAAGCTGACTGAGAGAGCGTCGCTGCTAGAAAACTCTTCAGTTTTTTGTTTTGTTTTTTTGTTTTTTGTTTTTTTTTTTTAAAATCACCTTGAGCCAATTTGTTGAGAGCTCAGCTAAGCACCAGTACAGGGGCATGGGAGAGATGGTCAGGATGGTGGCAGAACTGGTTCAGATCAGCGCAGTCTCAGAGCTATACTGTGGCTTCTGTAGTGTTTGCAGTTGGTTTGTGCATAGCTTACGTTTTGCCGAAACGTTACCGGTGCGATAGACCTCTTCCTTTATCTTACAGTGTGCCAAGTAATTGGCATGTATGACTACACTGCACAGAATGACGATGAGCTAGCGTTCAATAAAGGCCAGATTATTAACGTCCTTAACAAGGAAGACCCAGACTGGTGGAAAGGGGAGGTGAATGGACAAGTGGGTCTCTTTCCATCCAACTATGTGAAGCTGACGACAGACATGGACCCAAGCCAGCAATGTAAGTGACCCTCTCTGCTGCTGTGCCGTGATTGTGTAGTACTTTAAGATGAAACATGCAGCATTGCTGTGATTCTGCTGTGGTTTGCAGAACTCAAAGCTTCACCACTGCTGCACTTGTCAAAGTCTCTTTGAAGACCTTCCGTAATGCAAACCTTATTTTATGTTTGTTTTATTTTTAGTTCCCATCCCCTTTGTAGCATGTTACCCTTTATCATTTTTGCACCATGCTGTTTACATGCCTGACTCATTTTCCTAGCTTGAATTTGCTCATTGTTTTGTTTTGCTTATGTGTTGTTTTCCTCCTTTTTCTAGGAATCATATGTTGTCCATCCCCCACTCAGGCTTGAAAGTCCTCAAAGAGACCCACTATCCCATATCACTGCCCAGAGGGATGATGGGAGATGCAGCCTTGATCATGTGGCTTCCAGCATGATCATCTACTGCCTTCTGAGTAGAAGAACACACTGCAGAGCAGTTTACCTCATTTTACATTAGTTGCATGTAATCGCAATGTTTGAGTTAATTACCTACAGATATAGCGCAAAATTAAAATGAAACAAAAAAAACACAAAAAAATCAGAGGATAGTGGGTCCTTTTGTGGCTTTCATAGTTACCAAGCTAATTTTTCCACCTTTGCGCAGGTGCTTTCAGTAGTTTTAAAATTATTTTTAAATATATATTTTAGCCTTTTAAAGGAAAAGTATAAATTAAATTTCTTCATTGCAATTTTGTTTGTGCAAAAAGACCCACTATCAAGGAATGCTGCATGTGCTATTAAAATTGTTCCAAATGTCCATAAATTTGAGACTTTATGTATCTTTCTTTTTTATTGTTCACTTGTCCAGTGTTGTCAATATGTCTTTTTTTTTTTTTTCTTTCTTTAATTACAAAAGAACAGAAGGAGTTAAATCAGTTTAAGGAACTATAAATGTGCCCAATTACAGATAAGGTATTTTGTTGTAGTTATTGTACTGTATGTATCAGGTGTTCCTTGTTGAGTGTGTAATACATTGTGGAGAGAAGAAATTAACTTCCTTCCAATGCAAGAGATATTAACCTTCCATAATGTTGTTATCCCAGTTATGTTACTTTTATTTTGCACATTACTTGTAGCTGCATACAGTTAGAAAACATCCTGGTTTGTGTTTGTCTCAGATGTTTCGTTTTTTGCATTTTCGTATCAGAAATCAGTAGAATGCTACATTCATATGGGATTTTAGAATTAACTTCTTTGTTTTCATCTTGGTTACATGAAGTTTCATTTCTCATTTTTACTTCCTTATGACTATGGAACAACACATTTTGAGCAAGTAATTTTCCTGACAAGAAAGAATGTATAGAAATATCTCCCTGCAATTAATTTCCAATGTTTACATTTTTTTAAACTAGACTGTGGAATTTATACAAATTAATATTAAATGGAGCTTACAGTCAAGTTTATGTAGTAGATGTGCTGTAGCTAAGCCATGTTTGTCTTTCCAGCATTAGTTACAAGCTCTTGATGAAATGCCTGGTGCTGTCAGTGCAGAAACCCTCCCTTCCCAATGCCTCAAGCACAATATAGTCGTTCTACTAATTACTTTGCCATTTAGTTAAGTTTTGGTTTATGTATTTCATTTATTTCTAAAGCTCATGCTGGCAGTGCTGTTAGTGTTTCTAATCCTACCCCATCTCTCTCTTTCTGACCCGTCATGCGGTGCGAAGAACAAGTGAAGCTCCTTATTCAATTGCACTTCAGTATTTCATCAGTATGAATGTAAATTATATAAATATATAAAAACCTGCAGCTTTAACAACTGTAATACAGCCTTTAAAATTAGTTACATGTATAGATAATTAAATTCTTCATATAAAAGATAGACTAAAATGTGTGTGTTTGTCTTGTTGCTATGTACACACAGAATTCACCCAGTGGCGTTAGTGCATGTAATGAATTTGCCACCAGAATAGCCTGAAGCCCACCTGTTTAATTTCAGAATGACACTTGTCTTGTTTCTTTGAATATTATTTCAGTATAACTATTCAGATTGATCGTAATTATCTGCAACCTTTTGCATCTTTCTCTATTCAGTGGCTTCTACGTGTTACAAATCAGTTGATATTTTTGACGCTATACTGGTAGATGCATTAAGTATTCTTTCTTGTTTTACCACAGGTTGATGTTGACTGAGGTTCTGTGTTTTATGCCAGAAGCTCTAGTCTTAAAACACGCACAATTGCACAGATTTTATTTCTTTTTAGGATAGTATTTAACATGCGCAAATTTTTCCTTTACCACTCTACCATTAAAAAAAAAATAAATTCTTCTCCATCATAGCCACTTGCAGAAAAATATGCTGCCTGGTATGACAGAAATTGAACAGAACATAATACTTGTAATTTTCAGTGCCCATTGTTTTGCTTACTCGGGATGATGTAGCCAGCTTTTACTCCACTATTTCAACATTTTGTGCATTAAAATGTTATTTTAATGAAAGGATATCTCTATTTTCCCATAATGAGCTGTTATATTGAAAGATTTATAACTTGACTAAAAGCATTTGTCCTAAGGGACGTTTTGGTTTTTATGACTTCAGGCCAGAAACTTACTTTCTCTAAATATTGAAATATTGGCAATACTTTGGATATAGGGGATTCAAATGTTGCTTTTTTTTCCATTAATTCAAGTGAGAAGAAAAATAAAGCTATTACAATAATCTGCAGGCTACGTGTTTCCTAACATGCTTCTTAAAAATGCTGAGAGTGATTGCTCCTAAAAGATTTTCAAAATCACAGTGCCCTGAAAGTTCCTGGGGTCAGTTTTCCACTCAAGTGAAAACAACAGCCTGAGGTTGTCCCTCTGTAGACACGTACACACACATACACACACACGCTGATGCACGTTGTGCCAGGACTTCTCATACAGAAGAGTACTCTGTATTACTCAACAGAGCAACAGCTTTATCAGTCTGTTGTTGAGAACAGTTAACTCGCAAAAACCTCAAAACACATTTAAAATGTCCTAGACAAAGATATTCAAACCATTGGGGCTTATATTCACATACATTGTTGAAATATCTCTAATGTTTAGTTACTCACTTACTGAAGTTCTTAAGTGTACTACTATAGCTTGGCCAGGGTAGTGTTTAATCTTCCTCATAATCAGTTATTTCCCTTGAGTAGCAAGGAACAAGATATTGAACTTACTCTTTCTTACCTATCTAGGGTTTTGGGTTTATATGGGTTTTTTTTTTTTGAAAGGGAATATGAAAGCAATTCTTTAATAAAGAAAATTTATTATTTCCATTAACAAAATAGTTTTTCAAGATTGTTTCTCAATCCGGTTTTGACCCTCTCTTCTCCTTCCTGATTCATCTGAAAAGATCTTTAACCTCCTAAGGCACATGTCCCCTCCCAGAGTCGCAGATCCAGACTGCAGCAAGCAAACCTATTTCCAAAAAACGCTTGCCTCCTGTGATGGAAATGCGCCCACACTCTTCTTTCTTCAGTCCTTGGATTTGTGGCTGCAAAGCCAACAAGCACTAGTCCCAGTCAAGGCTGAAACAAGACTTTCATAGACAAAACTAAGAAACCATTCAGATGATTTTGGATTTTTACTTGTATTTTAAGTCAACGTTAGAAAAAGAGCAGTCTCACTGCTGCCTAGTCAATTGAATGCATTCTTTGTATTAATTTTCGTTTGCAAAGGGAAAAGATACTTTGCACAGGAGCTCAGAAAAAGGAGCTGTCACTTGAGGGATGCAGAGGAGACTGGACTTGGAGACTACTCCAAGTGGTGGTGGGTTTTTTTGTTTACAGGTTTTCTGGTTTTTACCTTGAGAAGAATTTCCTCTGTATTCAGCCGCTGAGGAAAAATTTCCGTGAATGTTTTTTCAGGGGATTTGTTAATACCAAGTCCAATGCTTTAAATTTGTCCAAGACAACTCAGAGTCGAAGATGTGGGTTCATGAAGAGTGCTTTGCTTTATACCTAGAATCAGTTTCATTTAAATCTCAATTCATTTGGAGCTTCAGTGGCATCTCTTTCAGTCCCCGTGAGCAAACTGAACACATTTTGAAATGGCCTATTAGGATAACCTTCCCGCAAGGCAGCAAAATTACTGCAAGTTCTGGTTTTGTTCTCTGGTTTTAAAGCAATTCTTTTTAGGTCTTTGTGTTTATAGACTCCATATATGCAGTCCTCTTCTGATTGCAATAAATGGCTTATTTTTAACATTTTTTAGGCAACTTCAGTAAGTCCAGGAACAATATAGCTCTAATATTAATCATTTGAATTGCAGACTGAGTGCATGCACACAGGCAACTGCATAACAAGCTGCTGCTTGGCTAAATAGAGAGCACTAAGGTGACCTTTTGATTCCAAACCCTGAAAGAATGTTTTCAGAAGGTTATCCTGGATGCAGTTAAAAATGTAAATTATTTTCACAAAGACTTCATTTCCCTCATGTACAATTTATGAGCTTTGTTACTTTTGTTTGATAGCTTGCAAAGGAGTACTTTACCATGAATAAGGATTCATTTTGAGTTATTGTCCATGGGAGGAGAAACCATGAGAGTTATCTGAACTATTTGGCATAACCTAGTAATGTTAATAGTATGTGTAAATATAATTGTGATATCGGCAACCAATTTCTATAGCTTGTTCACAGCAAGTTTCATAGCTGTTTCGTTCCCCTCCCCTTTCCATACATCTTAATTTGGAAACTTAAAAAAACAAAACAAAACAAAAACACACATGAAAAAAAACAAAACAAAACAAAACAAAAACGCCAAAAAACAAGAAGTATTCTTGAAGTGCACAAAAAATCAGGTTGCAATGTCTGCGTAGAGCTGGAAACTAATTTGAATCAAACCTGTAACTCTTCTGTAAGTTTTATTAATCCTGTGGAGCAACACAGAATAAGAAGGCATATTTTAGACGAGTTTAATCTTGTGGAATAGTTTTAATTTAATTTCCATTAATTAAATGGAAAAGGTAGCTGTTAGTGTCTGTAGATGGAGAGATGTTTATACTCAAGGTAGCTGTTCTACAGTAAGCAGGCGTAGAGCTTTTAGAAGCTGTTGGATATCCTGTGGCCTCCTGGTGCTCCTTGATCACAGGATTTGGCTCCACTTTCTAGCATGAGTTTCTCCCTTTGTTTCTTCGTGCCCTGCCTACCTTTTTGAGCCTGACCCCTCGGCAGCAGCTGGCTTCAGTAGCAAGAAGGAAGCTCCGTGCCTGTGTGCTGTTCACTTCCCGACTTCTTAGTCTGGTCTGTCCAGGTACCCGTTTGTACCTGCAGAGCACTGACCTGATGCTGCCGGCTCAGCTGATGCCCACCAGTGCACAGCTGTGAACTGGTGCCAGCACTGGCAGAGTGCTGGTCTGAGCCGGGCTCAAATCGGTGTCACAGATAGAGGTTTTCTGTGCCCTGGCCTAGATGGCTGAAACCAGATTCATTTTTCCTCCGTCACATTCACACTGCCAAGTGCAGTTTTCTTTGCTGAATTGTTTCATATGTTGGAGTAATTTTGCATCCAAATGAGTGTTAAAATAAACCTGATTTGATTCCTTCACTTTAATTCTTTTTTTGGGGGAAAGACCTAAAGCCAGGAAAGATGATGACTGAAGGTCTGCTCAAGAAAGTGGAAAAAAAAAACCAAACAACAAACCACACTGTACTTTAACTTCAAAATACTACGTTTAGTATTCTGAAGTTTTGACATATTTCTGACTCCAAGTGAAATACCTGTACAGCATCTTTATTTTTGCAGAAGAGAATGTAAAATTGGACTGTGCAGTTCCTTCTGGTTGGATCTGTGGCTGATGGTTTTGACTGATGTGCTGTTACTGTACATTAAGTGCTCAGGGGCTCAGGACAGGTCCTGGGTCATAATTCAGAGTTGAGATTTAAAGTTACCTGATGTCAGATAAAGCAGTTCAGGAGTGGGTTAACTCAGCCAATTTATATTTTTAGATGCATCCATGCTCTTACGTGTAGATTCTCTGCTCTCCAAGCAGATTCTAGAAAGGGAGTGGTAGACATGTTCTGTTATTTTCTGAAAGGCTTGCTTCCTAACTATCTCACCTTTCTTTTTTACCTCCTTCCCTTGATTGAATACTAAAACGTTTTTTTCATAGAAACCAAGGTATTAACCTAAAACACTGCAGAAAGATTTTGCCATTCTGAAGTGAAGATGATGGCAGTGTATCACAAACGTATGTTGTTGAGGACTACAAAACTTGCCTTCAGCACTCAGGCATGTTCTAGATTTTGAAAAAAAAAAAAAAAAGGAAAATTGGAATGGTCACAAAAGGTTCTTGAGTCTGTTGCTTGGCCTGTGTGGATTGGCAGTGACAATCCTTCTACCTGGTAATAGCTGACTGGTGTGAACAGGAGGAGGAGAGGCACACGTGTTGGTGGTGTCTGGTCTTGGCAAAAACACAGTAATGCTTAATATTTTGCAAGTGAGACATTTGGACTTGTTTCTAGATCCTGCTTCCATCTGTCCCAGAGGAAAACACTCTGCTCTACCAATAAACAAAACTAGTCCAGTTAGGAAATTGTTGAAAATAGCTGTGAAACGGGATTTTGCGTCACAGAAGCTTGAGATGGAGAGAGCTGTTTGATCATGAGACTCTGTGTTGTCCTCAGGAAAAGCTTGACCCTCTCAATGGAGGGTCCATCCCACAAGATAGTTACAGGAAATTGGTGGTTTCATCTGAAGCTAGTTGATAAGAAGACTGAACGGTGAAATACTGTAATTGGCGTGAAGGAATAGTATCATGGTGCCAGGAGTGCTATTTCTTCCCGCTTAAGGTTTTGGAGGAAAACAGTGACATAATTTTTTACTGCTTCTGGTTCCCTATAATACAATTCCTGTCTACTGTGATCTTGTCATTATGGTCTAGGCCAGCATGAGGTTTACAGTGAAATCTGGAAGTTATGTTGTTCAGAAAGTCTCCCTGAATTGGAAGAAATCAGAAGTTGTGCCCACATAAGTAGATCAGTGAGTTCCACAGCAAAACCTTCCTTCTGAAAAAGCAGCATCTCTCGTGCATTGCTTTCAAGCTTAGTTGTTAGCTTGTAATACCCATATTTTCAGGACTGACTTTGTAAGGAAAAGGAACACCAAGTTTACTTCTTAAAATGATGCTTGAAATTATTCTTTTACATTTCTAGAATCTCTTAGTCCTACAAGTCCTATGGTGATACGAGGTCAAAGCACAGATTTCTAGTTACAGCATTTCTGTGTTGGTTCTGTAAGTCCAGGCAGAGTAACCGGTCTGGAGAGTGTGTGCGAATGCCTCTGCTTGGGGCCATACTGGTTATTCAATTGAAGGACAGAAATTCGCGTATTCATTCATGGTAGTGTGAACATACCAAGTTAGCTGTTGTAATTTCCCCATTCTTTTCTCAGTTTACTAGACTGTTTGTAGCTCAGGATTCAAATTCAGCACCTTCCAGATGGGATCCAACGCTCTACTTCCTCAGAGCAGGAGAGAAAATATGAAAGAACGGGGCAATCAGTAACTGTAAAGAGAAATGCCACTGCCTGATTTTAAGTACCTGAATGGCTGTATGCATGAGGGACTATCAGTGTGCATTTAGTTAGAAACGTTAACCAATTCTACGCTGAGGTAGGGTCCCGTACTTTACCCACGGCAGAGCTTTCCCATCTGTCGTTGGAAACTTCTGACATCAAGGGCACTTTCTGGCCCCTAGCAGGAGTCTCTTTTAGTGAACTGAATTCATGAATGATATTATTACAGCTGCAAGCGGAATTTGGGTGTTCATGAAAGTACTTTGCACAGTACTTTGGTGTCTGTGAAAAACTAGCTAGAACCCAATGGCCTGACATTTCCCCTTGGAAAGGAACACAGTTCTTTGGTGTTTTTAATACAAAGACAAGAAAAATCTTAGTACTTGTGCACCTCATGAAGAAATTCCCGTATCAGAGAAGTGTGTCCTGCATGTTCTCCTCAGATCGAAGCAGGCTACTTTCTCAAATATTTTAGAGTTCAAAAGTAGGCCATTTGTTGAAGTTCAGAGTAGCCCATTTACGTCCCAGTTGGCTGGCTGTCAAGCTAGCTGCTAAAATATGTTATGATTCAAAATGTTAAATGCTTCCTCTAAAAGGCTGGTGGTTGGAAACCACACTTCAAACCAAGGTCGTCAGTATCTTTGAACAGCAAACTTCCCCAGTCTCTGAAGAAAAATAATTAAATACTTTGTTCACTGTTAATGAAGCTGACAGTGTATGGGAAAAGAAGTTCTGTTTGATAGACCTCTGATTTACTTGCTAACTAAGAAAATGCTCTGAAAGCAGCCATTTATTAAACAAATTAAACTTTTGGCTTTTGAAATGTGCCTAGTGCTTTGATTATTTTGGCATAAAATCGATAATTCTCAAAAACTATTTCAAGCAAAGTTGCAATTGCATCTTCTAAAGGACTGCAATGTACTGTATCTCAAAGGAGTGTTATCAATATGCTTATGATTCCAGTCTGATCTGTTCTCAACTTCTTAATCATAGAGGAAACTACTTTGTCTCTATATAAATTTTATTATTTTTTTAAATTTTTAAGTCAAATATATCATTACCTTTTCAGGAGCACAGATTAGTTGAAGCAGCAGTTGGAGATAGTCCATGAAAAACCTAATAGTGATACACGTGGACCTTGCTAGTGGCATAGTGCAGAATGAGCTCCTCAATTACATTCAGGAAGCTAAAACTGCAGTAAATGCTATCTAAGTGTTTGATAATGCGAAGAACTGAAGGAGTTGTCTGGAGCGTGATGTGATGTGATGTGATTAGGAGCATTTGAGGACATCTGATCTAAAACTCCCTGTCAGATCTCAGTAGGTTAGTGTCATTGTTGATGCTTGTGAACAACGTCAAAAAAGCCTTGACCGTTTCAAAAGTGAGGGTCTCCTTGAATATTTTTCAGTCGGAACTTTTTTCATAAGGAAAGTCTGTTTCTATGAGGAATATACTGAATCTGCCCATACTTCGCTGAGTATTCTGAGAAAGACTTGAACTGAAGAGTTTTGATTGTGTAGAAATAATCATAAATAGTACACTTTTAAAACAAAATGTTTTAAACTTGTTTGAAAGCAACCTTTCCTTTTTAAAATGCATTTTATTTTATGCAAAAAAGTAATAAAAATAGTGTTATAAGTGAAACTGGAAGAAAACAAACATTTTGTTTGCCAGTCTTGGAAGCAGTTAATTAAGCTCAGCTGAAAAATACTGGCTTACATGAAAAATTGTAATTAAATGTTCTATTCTAATTCAGAATAGAAAATAAAATTTGAGATTCTAGAATTTATACAGAAATTCTAGCATCTACACAGGATAAAAACAAGGGAGGTGATTTGCAAAAATAAACGAACAAAACTGATGGCAGATGAGTTCTTAGTTAGTTACAAACTTTTTGCATGCTTCTGAAGAAAAAGTAGAACAATAATCAATCCCTTTGTCTTGGCCTATAAATTGGTGAAATCTGTGGGGCGATCTCTGCTGACCTTTATGTGTTCTCGATCCAGTCCTTCAAAAATTTAGAAACAAATTTTAACTGAAGTGTGAAGAAAGTAAGTAAGCTCTATGGTACCTTCTTGATTAGGATGCCTACTTTGACTAGAAGGATAAAGGCTAACCTCGAATTTAGAGTGTCAGTAAGCTGAGGGCTTACTTGTAATTCCAAAGTGACCATCAAAGCATTAAGGTCACTGTAGCACTCTTTCCTAATTCTGTTCCCTTTTAGGATATCTCTGTTTTCTTTGGCAGTCATACCAGATGAAGTCTTTGCCCCTTTTTTATTAACAGTGATCCATTTTGGGATTTGTTTCACAGTGTAGCTCCAGTTGAATGACACAACTAAAGGGGACAGTGAACTTCAGAGTGAGGCTGGAAATGGGCAGGTAGCAGCGAGGGGCACCTTTAAGCTTTGCCACCAGAGAAAAGTTAGCACTTAGAAATAGCCTGGATTTTTTTATGATTTTTTTTTTTAAAAAAAGCTGTTAAATACAATTTTTTGAGTCACTAAGAGATGAAGCATTGTTAGCATTGTACCATTACACGTGAATAATGATTAAGTGAACTGAACAGGCAGTAGTTACTGTTCATTAAGCATTACTTGAACTGCTGTCAATCTGAATCAATTTGCAAATGACTCCAAGTAAAATCTAGGATCCCTTTGTGTTTTCCAGGGTGTGCAGACTTGCATCTTCTGGATATGTTGACACCTACTGAAAGAAAAAGGCAGGGATACATCCACGAGCTCATTGTCACTGAAGAGAACTACGTAAATGATCTGCAGTTGGTCACAGAGGTAAGAAGGCACAGCAGCTTTAGGAGCAGGTTTTAATCACTCATCTTTTTAAAGTAAATCAATAATTTCACTGTGCAAACTCATTTTTTATCGCTGCCGTGTTTGACTTCCTAGGGACCATCTGTATTAAATTTTCATTATCTATATCTATATAGATATAGCTATATAGATACATATGCATGTGTGTATGAGTGCGACTGATGTTAAGCCCTTGTTTTACGTCACCAAAACACTGATGTTTAAAGTATCATTCCAGTAAACTTTTTTTGCTCCTAATTTTGTATGTTTATTTCTCGTGTATAAGTTCCTAGAGCTTGAAGCACAGTTTCCACATTCACAGTGGCACTCAGTTATCCCTTACTGTGTTACAAGTTGAATCTCTTAAGTGGAAAAAAAAGGAAATTAGTAGAGGCAACTGACTTAGACAATTCTTTTGACAAAGAGGGAAAGCCCTTTTTTGAAAAAGAGATCAAGATATGCAAACCTGTGACACTTTGAGATAAATCAGAACTTCCATAAGAGAGTCTAAAGTAAAATGTAGTTTCAATTGTATTATCAAAGTAATCCTAGGATATTTTGCAAAGGAACTCTGACTAAAATTCCCAAGTTTCAAATAGATTATCCAGGTCATAATTAACGCCATCAACACAAATTTAGAGTATTCTCTGTTAAAGCCATATGCCGCTCACAAACGTATTATCAGGGAACACTCTGGATCTCTAGGGCACAGCGCATATTTGAAGTCTGTTCTCCTGAGTGCTAAGTGCTACTCTGATGTAAAATTTTCTCACCTTCAGACTAAGGTAATAAGCACCATCCATCTTAGTCACTTTGATTATACTTACCATATACTTTCTAAATTGCTTCATTTTCTGAATCTATAGATATTCCAGAAACCACTAATGGAATCTGAGCTGCTAACAGAAAAAGAAGTTGCTATGATTTTTGTTAATTGGAAGGAGCTGATTATGTGCAATATAAAACTACTGAAGTAAGTTGGTTTTTTTTTCCCCATACCTAGCAATAACAAATTCATGGGCCTCTCCCCCCACTCTTCCTTTTAGCTGCATGAAAATATTTGCCACTTATGCAAGTAGTAACCAAAATGGCCATGCATTTTTCCTTGTTGGAAAAAGCAAAATATTAACAATGTTTGCTATGGCTTACTGTTTTTGTTGAGAAAAATCCAGTAGTTCTTTGCTGAGTAAGTACTTGCACTTACTTTGCTCTTGCACAGGTACAACCTGTGCTCCAGAAGGCAAGATCGACCTCTCTTGAAGAGTAGTGCCTGCCAAGGCTACCCACAGTCCTGTCATAGACTTTTACTTCCTCTGTCTCTGTCACAGCCCATGCCCAGTTCTCAGTTTCAGCCCATACCATTCCAGTTCTATTATCCGTGAATGCAAAACGAAGCACAACAACCTCTGCCTCCCTTATTCTGGGTTACTGATGTGTTCCTTTAGTTATTGTAGGCTTTTAGCACCTGAATGAGCTGTTTTGTGAGAAGCGGTGCCAACAAAGCCTGGTTTCCCATGGATTTGCATCCAACAAAGTACATTTTTTGCCTTCCGAGACGCTAATTTTTGTTGAACTTTTTAGGGATTTTATAACTTTGAGATATCTCCTTTTTTGTAAAATGTGTTTGAAAATGGCCCACAAATTGAAAAGTTATGACAGCGACAGGACAAATGCAGGCAGCTCAATGACTATAAACCTCCTTTCCTTAGGAAACCACGCTAAAAACTAGAAGTAGCTTTGAGCTTAAAATAGTGGTAAGGCTTTTATCCCTCGTTCGCAAGCATATCTGTTACTCTCTTTCGAAACTAATAGAAAAGGAAATGACATTCCTTTTTATATTGTATCTGATCTGGCATTATATTAAGTTAATGTCAAATAACAGTTCAGTGACTGCAAGAGGGAAGAATGTTGTTGGCTGAGGGTACAATCTTGATTATCGTATTCTTAGAATATGCAATAAATCTAGTGGCTGACCTATTTATTATTCAGGGGTCTCTTTATTTCCATAATAAGTAAGAATCAAGCCAATTATTTCATAAATGAGGAATCGTTCTTCAGTGGTCTACTTATAAAACCCACATGACCTTTTCCTGTTTAGAGCTTTGCGTGTTCGTAAGAAGATGTCTGGAGAGAAGATGCCAGTGAAAATGATTGGTGACATACTGACAGCTCAGCTGCCGCACATGCAGCCTTACATTCGGTTCTGCAGCTGCCAGCTCAATGGGGCAGCGCTTATCCAGCAGAAGACAGACGAAGTCCCCGAGTTCAAGGAGTTTGTTAAAGTAAGAAAAGAAACAATCGCCATGAATCTTGTACGCTGTAAATTTAGCTCAACGTTTTGCTAATTTGCAAAACATATTCTCAAGAAGTGATCTTGTTGGCCTAGAGTGAAGAATCTTCAGCCTCACTGAAGGAGTACGTGTTTTCATTGAGGGAATACGTTTTTTTTCAAACAATTATAGAGCCACAAAATACTTTTTTTAATAATGATTTTGCTGTAAAATGCTGGGACAGTAAGAAACAGAGAGTTCTGGGACACTAAGAAGAGGCCCTTCTCTTGTACAGGCAAGGCAGGTGAAGAGTATGTTGTAAAATACAAGAAATTCTACTGCAAGGAAATTGTTTGCGATCTAAGAACAGATTTAGCTAAGGCATGTTGTTCATTTTTTGCCTTACCTTTTCCTTTCTTGGAAGAGCTCATTTTGCAGGGTTTTAAAGAAACTGACTAACACCATTTTACCTCTCTAATGTTTCAGAGGTTAGCAATGGATCCTCGCTGTAAAGGAATGCCACTATCAAGTTTTCTACTAAAGCCTATGCAACGGGTAACAAGATACCCTCTAATAATTAAAAACGTACGTTCTTTTGCAAAGATGATGTTTTTGATGCTGCTTTGCTTATAGCTTAAGTACAGGGTGGTTTCCCTATTTGTGTCAAGCTTTATCACTGTTAGATATCTGATGTGCTAGAGAACGTGGGGTATCCTTTTGTATTTGATCACACTAGAGCAAAGGTGGTAACACATTTGACTTCAGCGAAATGACTCTGGATTTCCATTAGAAACAGAGGTGAAACTTGCACACAAAGAACCAGAAGACAGTAAATGCTGAATGAAAACTTTAAAATTCAGATAACAAGAGTAACGAGTCAATCTTATGCTCATCTTTGCTGTTTTCCACAGTGTCATTCCCTCCCCGTAATCTTTAAATGATATTCAGTGTGCAAGCCTGAATGCCAAATTGTTGCAAGTTACCTTACTGCGCAACTTACATTGCTGGATAACTTACAACCCTTTCCTAACTTTCATTTGTTGCCTAATGCTCACCATTCTGAATAATGCTATTGAACTTGGCCCAAGGCTTGCACAGGAAATAATTATAAATTGGATGTTGGCATTTAAGAGATTCCTTAAACATTCACAGATATATTTCTATGTATGGCTGGAATTTGCATACTTATGTCAGAAGAGTGAGCAGTGTACTGATGCAAAGGCTCTGCAGGCAGGCATTCATTTCAGCTGCTCCCATACAGACTGTGAGTTTGTTGCCTGTTTTCCATGTTTGTCAAGAATGAAAAGAAATTTGGAACATGCTGGCTAGCTCTGACGAAAATAAAGAAATAGAAGTGTAGGGCTGACAATATGAATTACCTTTCAACTGCAGATAACAGAAAAGGCTAATGTGTTTTATTTATCTGTAGATAATAGAAAACACTCCTGAAAACCACCCTGACCACAGTCACTTGAAGCATGCTCTTGAGAAAGCAGAAGAATTATGTTCTCAAGTAAATGAAGGAGTGCGGGAGAAGGAGAATTCAGATAGGCTGGAATGGATCCAGGCTCACGTTCAGTGCGAAGGCCTGTCGGAGGTAAACAAAGTGTTATCTAGAGTAACTCAGATGTGGGCACACCTCTCCACCGGTCGGGAAGAAACCATGGCTCACTTATATGGCACTGCATCAAGGGGCAAACAGTGTAATTAATCAAGTCGTATAATCTTCAATCATTTGTTTCCATCTTTCTTTGGCTCCCTTTCACTCCTGCACGTAATCGTTTTTGCTGCTCGTGTTATTGCCTTCTGTATGATAAATGCTGCTTTTGTTGCCTGCCTCTGGGCTAGTGCCAGGTTCAATGCTGCATTTTGACCACAACTTTCCAGTTTCATAGCTCTTATTAACTACAATAGCAGTTATTGTACTGCTGTATTTCATCCTGAAGCTATACCTGACCATCCTGAAGTGCTTTAAAACTCATCACAGAAAATAACTTTTTGTGATAAAACTTTGTATACTTTTTGAAAACTCAAGAATACTGATCAAGTCTCTCTCAAGACTTTAGAGAGAGAATCACTGCCTCCCATTACATACTGTTTTTTAAGGTAACATGCTAAGTTTCTCTACTGAAACTATAATGAAAATAGTGTTGGTATGTCCTGCCAAAAAATGGAGGATATTTCGATGACCTTCCTGTTATTGCTGAAGGTAATAGAGGCAGACAGATCACATCTTGATTTTCAAAATATGCATTGAGTTTTCAGTTCTAGAAGGTAAAAAATTATATAAGCACTAGTTGATTTATAAACTGGAAAACATTGCATTTCATCTTATGACATCTAACTCTTTTAGGGAAAGACAGGTATGACAATTTCAGAAGGGTCAAACATTCAGGTGTCTTATAACTACTGCTTGAAGGAAGGTCGCTGCTTTTATCTTCCATATGTGATGTCTGGCCCTAGAACACCAAAAATACTACCTGAAAGACCAACTGGCTGCTCACTGACACGGTAACGCCAGTAGCAGCATTGAATCTGTGGCAAGGCTTGGTCTGACTTTTCCCTAGTCTTCTGGCTGAGGTGTTTCTAATCTGTAGAAGGAGCCACTCCAGATCTAGCTGCCCAGCCAACTAGAATGGCAAGAACTGTACCATTATCTAGTGAAAATAAAACTGAAAATGACACTGTAGGAAAGGGCAAGCCTCTACTCATCTTTTAACAACCTCCAGATGAGTCTTAAATTCTTCTTGTTCCAGCTGCTGGTCAGCAGCTGACCTCTAACTCCAGGTATCGTGGGTAGGCACAGACAGGTTATGTGGAAGTCCTTTGGTATCTTTTAATGGGTGAAATTCAAACACAGTTCAGAAATCCAGGCCTCGTTAAGAAGGCGCAGTGTTTGGAGAGGCCATTTGCATAACTACTGCTAATCCAGGACAAGTCATCATCAGCTCAGTTCCATTCACAGAGATGCATGTGCGTGGCAGAGAAACTTGATAGGAGGCACAAATGCTTTTGGCCTCTTCTCTGACTGCCCAGGCCATGCCCCGGGCAACCGATGGGCTGCCTTACCGTTAAATTCCGTGTAGCCTTTCTATGACGTGCACTGCTTATCACGCGCAAGGCAGAGACATTGCTCATCATCCCTGTGATACAAATTGAAAGCCATGTCAGGACTCAAAATTATATTTGATCTCTTTCAGGGGAACCTCGATTGTTTTACTTTATACAGTGCGTTGTTCTTCTTGTTCTACTTTTCGCAGCAACTCGTATTTAATTCTGTTACAAACTGCTTGGGACCACGCAAGTTTCTGCACAGTGGGAAACTCTATAAAGCCAAGAGTAACAAGGAACTGTATGGCTTTCTGTTCAACGATTTCCTCCTCCTGACTCAGATCATAAAACCTCTTGGCTCTTCTGGCACAGACAAGGTCTTCAGCCCCAAGTCTAATCTGCAATACAAAATGTACAAAACTGTAAGTACCACTCTTAAATGGTGACTAAGATGGTTATATGCTAACAGTGCATATAGCAGGCAGCAGCTCCCATACTGGGTGTGTGGGCAGTAGCCTTTATATAGAAGAGGTTTGAAAGCTTTGGCATACGCTGGGGATTCCAGGGGCTGATGGGGAGAAAGCTGGTTGTTTGCTTTAGCAAGATCAGAAAAGATGCTTTTGAAGTTTTGCTAAAACAACCTCTTCAACAGAGGTCACGTGTATCAGGGAGTGATGGGGGGGATCAGTGTTTGCCGCTCTTGGTGGGAAAGGGGAGATTGCTGTGCTTCATGAGGCTTCCTCAGACGCTGGAGGCACCTACACCTTTGATAATTAGAAATTTTTAAAAATGACATATCTGAAGAAAGATGGGAGGCAGGCAGAAGGGCAAAGATACTGCAGGCACAAGATAAATCTGTTGTAAATTGCTCTATGTTGAATGCATCTGTTTGGATAATGTGTGGTAGAACTCTAGCTTTGCCTAATGTTTTACAGCCCATTTTTCTAAATGAGGTACTAGTAAAATTACCCACAGACCCTTCTGGAGATGAGCCCATCTTCCATATCTCCCACATTGATAGAGTCTATACACTCCGGGCTGAAAGCATTAATGAAAGGTAAGTACCTGCACAGGCCTTTTTTAGTACTGAATTTTAAAAGTCTGGTGCAAGTGTATATAATGTACACACGCATAGCAGTCTCCAAGCAGTGTATGTTACAAGACTGGAGAATTCCTTTTGCTTGAGAATATGGTGATACTCAATATATGAAAAGGAGGGAGAAATAGTGCTCTTTCCTGAATTCCAGTAAGACCAACAGTGAAATGGCTAGGAGGGCTAATATATTGGCCGTATTTCACAGCATGTTAGTCAGCATAAGGAGGCAAAAAGATGCAGTCCTTCTTCTATTAACATCTGTTTGTTTGTGCCAGTGCAAGCATTTTTCTGGCCGTATGTTGAACGAGATTGAGGAACAGGTCAGAATTCGAACTTCACGCAAAAACCTGCCAAGCTAAACCCGATTAGTTTTAATCTGGTTCAGTTCAGACTGAAACAGTCAGAAGAACAGCAACCTCATGATTTTTGTCTCTGTTAAGGAGATGGGATTACATTGGAAAGGTTTCTCTACACAAATGTAAGGTCTTGAAAGATAACTTATGTTAAAAAGTGAAAGCTGAAAGTCCAGCAAAACGCCCCCATAGAATAGACATTGTATTTTGCCAGCTTGCAAACATGTTGCCCGTAAAAATTCTGATGCATAAAAATGTATAAAACATCTTTGCTCCCTGCCTGCCCAACAGTGTTATTCATTATTATTTATATACACAGTTTTTCCTGCAAAAGATCGTACTTTTGTGGATCCCACTTGTCCTTTGGGATGCTGTCTGTCCCTCTGTGCCACAGAATGAACAGACATCGTGGTTAGACGATGGTGATGAAAATTGGCGTAGCCTTTTCCACTTAGGATCTGTTGCACACATCAGACTATAGCAGTAGTCATCTGTTCTGTGTCAGAGCACTCCCTGCAGTAGTCAGAAACACCTGAACTCTGCACTGCGTTCATCCTACCTAGCTCGAGGAACTTCAGCGAGGTGCTTAGGCACACTGCGCTGAACCATCTGTTGAAGGAGCCAGATCTTCACATACTGAACACCCTCTGAAGGTGCCCACATCTCTCCATTCACTACAGAGAGAACGCATGGGAACTGCTATCCGAATTCAGGCATTCCAGTCAAATGCATTTACTCATATGGGATACAGCCTTTGACTTTCTGTTATGCCAGAACTGCTTGTTAAATAAATGCAGAATTTTAGGTGAGATACCTCCAGGTTTTCATCATTTACTTGCTTTTAACTAAGAGCAACAGAAATAAAACATTAGCATCAATGAGTGATTAATTTGCCCATTTAATCTTAAAAGACCTTTGTGGATCAAAGGCTTTGTACGCTTCTGAAGCTGCCGTTTACCATTTGGGGCTGAGCTGGAAGACACAATTGTCCTTCAGTGTTTTGTTTTCTTAAACAGCTCTCTGTGCAGAATTCAGGTGAGTTCAGACCGAAATCCAGGCCAGAGTAAGTAGCTGCAATGCCCTGCAGAGCAGCAGCTCTTCATTTTGGGATCAGAAATGGACGCGCAACTTCTAGATTCTCTCATTTTGCCTCGACTCAGGTCTCAGGCTCCCTTGTATGTCACAGCAATTCTTCTAGGCCTTTGAGATCCCTTGGGACCCCTTCTTCTACCCTTTTTGTCTGTCAGTCTTTCCACTCAGTCTCTTAAGTATGAAATGATTTCCCAGAAGGGCCCATAGGGAACCACGGTCATTGATCATCTGTGTGCTCCCTGAGTTATGCTTCATGTGTCCTGAGGCTCAGAAGGATTTTGGTATGAAACCTCAGGGATCAAGAAAACGGGCCACCTCTGCAACATAGCTGTCTTGTATCTACTGGCTACAAGAAGTCAGTTTATGACAATAAAGCAAAAGGCTTGGTGAAGGCAAACTTGTTATCTATACCTTTTGGTTTCTCACCAAGTCCCTCCTGCTCGTGATTCTTTTGAGTTTTCTTTGTGTGCTGGGATCTGCTCACTTGGGACAGTTAGATTATTCTACAGGTGCTATGATTTCCAGTAAGATCTCTTCCAGGCAGACAGCTTCAGTGTAACAGAGCCTGTGATGACTGCAAGTGAGTGGGAAGGAGGGACAGCTTTACTTTTGTCTACTGTGTTCCAGGGAGGAAAAATAAAAATGATATTCCACAACTTTTTTTCCTTTCCTTCTGAAGGACTGCCTGGGTTCAGAAGATCAAAGCTGCTTCAGAACTTTACATAGAAACCGAAAAGAAGAAGAGGGAGAAGGCCTACTTAGGTACAGCATGGGATGTGGGGTCTCATAGTTTGTGGAAAAATCCATCGGCAGGAAAATACGTTAATGACTTTTCTCTCTCTTCTTCTGTTTCACCACAGTTCGTTCGCAAAGAGCAACAGGCATTGGGAGGCTGATGGTGAATATTGTTGAAGGCATTGAACTAAAACCTTGCAGGTCCCATGGTAAGTGCCTTGGGTTTTTCATAGTATGCTCTATGAAGAAGACATTCCTATTTGTCAGGCTAACTTTGAAGGAGGTTCTGTCCAAAACATGATTTTGTTTAATGAAGCCATTTTAATGAACTTAAAAGATAGGGAAGTGATTTTGTGCAGTTCAGTAGCAGTCATGCAGTTGTCCTGCACTTAAGCGTTTGTTTCAGACCAACTTAGTTTCCACCACGTAAGCCATATCATAAGAGATCGTAAGCCACAAAGTCCTGAAATGAAGAGTGGAAAGTGCTCAGCACCTTGCAGAACTTTGTCCCTGTTCGTTACAATGGCAGTGAGGCCACAAGCTTTTCCCCATCCATCGACTGTAGGAGTAAAAGGACATTTAGGAGGAAGATCACACACCTGAAAACACTATTACTCTCTTCTGTTTGTTTCCATCTTCCCAGGAAAGAGTAACCCGTACTGTGAGGTGACGATGGGCTCTCAGTGTCACATTACCAAGACGATACAGGACACCCTCAACCCGAAGTGGAACTCCAACTGCCAGTTCTTTATCAAAGACCTCGAGCAGGACGTGCTCTGCATTACGGTGTTCGAGAGGGACCAGTTCTCCCCAGATGGTATGTAGAGGGCTGCCGCCCTTCCAAGGGTGTTTTCAGATCTCCTGTTTTGAAGAGGGCTGTGCCTGCTGAGGTGAATCATAGAATCAGAAAATGGGTTGGGTTGGAAGGGACATTTAAAGATCATCTAGTTTCAACCCCAGTATTGAACCCCTTTACATATTGAGAGCCTGCTCACCCTTGCTCCCCAGTGGAGCCATGCTATTATCAGTGCAAGAAGGATCAAGCTGTCTCTGTTTTTTGGGGGGTTTCCTTTCCTGTGCAACTTGACAACAACTAAAGTGTGGTTTGCAATTCTGCCAAGTCTTTAAAAAACTCTGGATGCTGTTTGCAAGTGGGTAAATTAACGCAGGAGGAAGAGAAATGTCTTCACGTTCCTGTAATATGCAATAACAGTGACAAAAATGAACCGTAACTCGCTCCTATTTAATAACCTGGGATAGACATGTGGAGCATTGAAGAGTGTATTTTGGAGTCATAATCTCTCAGGAAGTACTTGGATAGGACTGTCATTCATCTGGCCAGCACCAGCTGGCCCATTGACCTCATTGCTAGTGTGATGCACTCCTTGGCTCTGTCATCTCCAGAGGGCTTCGCACTTGGTTTGAACTGTTCAGCAGCCTTTGGCCTTTGTTCTAATGTATCATGAAATAAATAAGCTACTGAAGCAAGGCAGCCATGAATTACATAGTGGATTTTTCTGCTTATGGGACCATTTATTTTTAATGCTGCTGCTGTCTAATATGGTCCAGCTAAAATCCTCTTCTATGCAGATTGGCAGCCTTTGGCCTTCTTCAACTGCAAAAATATAGTTGAATTGAAGACTCGTTTTCGCCTTTTGTTGTGTGTACATGGAAGCTTAGTTCCTTCTGCAAATTAGCATTTTATTGCAACGTAAAACAGTTGTGTCATTTCTGAGCATGCTGTCTTTTTGCATTTCAGACTTTTTGGGCAGAACAGAGATCCGTGTGGCAGATATTAAGAAGGATCAGGGTTCAAAGGGACCAGTTACAAAGTGTCTCCTTCTGCATGAAGTCCCAACAGGAGAGATAGTCGTCCGACTAGACCTGCAATTGTTTGATGAGCCTTAGAAGGAAAGGGACCAATGTTCTCTTTTGGTCTGAGTTCACCGCAATAGGTGTCTGCAGAAGCAAATCCTTATTGATGTGGTATGAAACTACTGCTTGCCCTTCAAACGTAAGAGGGTTATCAAAGCAAACAGGAGCATCTTTGTGCCTTGATAATTCTCACTGAAAAATGAATCCTGATTTAGTGAGGAGATCTCCCTCAATTTCTCTGTGTGGAACTTGAGGTTAGTTTCCTGGGTTTATGAAATAACCTAGTTGTTCGTCGTGCTCCAGTCTGAACGGCTGGCAAACCACATAGGTTGCTGTGCTTGCTCCAGTTACCCTACTCTTTAATTTACATGAAGAAGGCAATGGTAGTATGTTTTAGAGGCTTTCTGCAGGGTTTTCCCCCTTAAGGAATTCTGTGCCTATTGCTCAGCAAAGTGGTGTGTAAATGTAATGTGAATGGAAGGAGCAGTTATGCAGTAAGATCTTTGAAGATTTTCATGGTGGTACTGAAAAGACTTAGAAAATAAATAGTCTATATCTATAAACAGAGAAGATTCTATTAACATACCACTTCATGACTCACGTTCCCCCTGAAAATAAACTATGTACAGACCTTCTGCACAGAGATGAATTGCACTCCAGAAGAGTCCACCCACTCGGTACCTTTGGAAGCTGCTGTTTTCTATAGGACTGTAAATGTTCAAACAGTAAGCGAAGGATTAAGCATAGAGCCCTGCTGAATGTTGTGCTATACCACTTCGATACTGTTGTACTGCTGCTGCTTGACTGTGTGACCGCAGATGGATGATCTGTCACCTGCAGCGGGGAAGATAACAAATCATGGCTCTAGCTCAGGAGGCTAATTTCTACCCCGCAGAGTCTAGTTTGCAAAGCCATCAGTGGTGACCAGTTATTGAATTGCACCGTGTCTGACTGTGTTTGACATCGTGTTGCTGAATGCAGGACGGCAGCATGCCGTAGCTCACAGAGGTGTCTGTGGCAAGCCGGGCTGATCGCAGGTTCAATGGCAGCAATGCTGGATGCGACCAGAAGCAGAGTGCTTGTGATGGTGCAGAGTGGGTAAACCCCAAGTAAAAGCCTTGTCATCTGAGGGAATGCCAGGGCTTATATATATCTCCATTTAACTCTATGAATACACACGAGTAGGCCCACATCCAGCAAACTCTCCCTGTTTGGCAAAGCACCCAGCGTTAAGCGTGCACTTACGTCTTGTTTCCCTTAAGCACATGCGTAAGTGCTTTGCTGAGTCTGGACTTGAAAGAGAATAGACCCCTAAGAGTAAAATTCCTCTGTGTTCTGCTTGGGTTCATTTCGTTCATGACCTATCATGCATATGCTGGTATTTTTGTAAGGACTTTATTTCCGAATGGGAGGTGTCAGCCTGTTTCATTAGCATGTGAACGTTCTTGTGGAGCCTGTTGTTAGGTTTTGGTGTTCCTTGCATGTCCTTTCAGTACTGGTTTCCACCTTTCCTGTATAGGCGGTGTTCTCTAGCACTACAAGTCTTATTGATTTCCATTAGGAAATTAGGATATATTCATAACGGCTAGGTAGATACAGTATGGTGATAAGTGTAAACTGTGCTGGGAAGTGTCTGTGTATTATAATTTCCTACAAGACCACTGTAATGTTTCAAGCAATGGGAAAAAAAAAATGTATGTTGGAGGGACAACAAAGTTTACATTTCATACTTTTCAGAATCGCTTTATTATTTATTTATTGAAAATAGTGTAGAATTTTGTATCGGAAATGACAGACATACTTATGTATTTTTTGAAACAAAACAGAGATACACACTTTAGTTAGAAACTTTCAACTGACCACATTTTAGAGGGAGTGTAACTTCCTAAGCATGCATTTGTTTACCACTAACTGGCGGACAACACAATTAAGAGAACTTTAAGTTTCTATTTTTCAATGTTGTGAAGAAAATTGTTTCAATTAAAATATGTAAATAGTACTAAACCCATGCTTTCCTAATTCCATATCAATACATTTTATTAAATATAATGTATATGAAAATACACATTGTTGTGGTAGGATAAAAAAAGTGATAAAATCTATTAATGGAGTAACATTAAATGTCATTGTCTAACCTTTTATCGCTGTCCTAATTTTACTCAGTAGCTGTAAATACGGTGAACCTTCATTACAGCGTTTAAAAAGCAGCATCACTTTTTTATTTTTTATTTCACCAGCGTGAGTTACAGTAACAACTAGCAGTAACAACTAAATAGACAAACAGGACAAAAAAGACCGTGAGTGTAATGCAGAAATCCTGGCCAGGTTTTCGAAGGGAGCCTCAAGGAGCTGCACCTTCCTCTGAGGCTCTACTGGTGTTGGAAGTGCGGCACCCTCAGCTGCAGGGGCTCCTCTCAACTTGAGACCCTTGTCATGGGCATGCACAATTGCACCGTTTTGGGGAATTGTAACAGAACTGACCGCTTTCCCGACCACTGTCGCTTGTGATTTCCCACTTTCCCTCGATGCACAGCAATGTTTAATGCCCGTTGATGTTGATAGGAGTTATGTGAACATGATGATGATGAAAGGCTGGGGTTTGGCTCTAATGACTCCCTCATAATCGGTCTAATCCTAAAGAGGAAGCTTGTGCTAATCCCTGTGCGTTGAGGACAGAATGGATGTATTCCCTTAGAGCCAACTGACTGTGCATCGGGATGTCACTATTTTCTCACTTGCTTACCCTCAGTGCTCTGTAGTGTATTGGCACTGTTGGCTTTCCAGAGGGAACTGCTTTTCACCAGAGTTTGCCAAAGGTTCTTAGAAACCCATTGCTTCCTGCCTGGTTTTCCCTGTTCTGGAATGCTACAGCCTTGCACATCGCTTTGCATTAACTCTGCAGCTGCGCAGGCTACGGGTTTCTGCTTTTTGACCCCCATAGGTGCAAAGGCCTCCTGCTCATCCAAGACTTCATGCTGTAAAAGCTCAGGCCTTTCACTGAAAAACAGACACTCATTAGCTGTATTCCTACTAGTGCTTTCGTGGAGAAAACTGCAAGCTCTCATAGGCTTGTCAAAATACCGCCTGTGTCCTGAAGAGCCTGGGGAAGGGAGAGGCACGCGGCAATACCTTGGAAGTCAGGTATTTCTTCCTGTACTTGGAAAGTCAGCTGGCGTTACCGCAGTGTGTGAAGGTCAAGCTGTCCTCTTACGAGTGCCGCGTGCTGGCTGTCCAGGGTGAACTCTGCACATTGGTGCTACCAGTATTGAGTACCTATGTTTGTGTAGACCCTATCTTTCAGACACTGGTTATCTATCTCTGAATATCTTCATAAAATAGCACAGCTCAGCTCACAGGTCCCTTTCCAGCCCCATCAAGATGTGTGTAAATTTTTCCTAGTGTTACGCGAAACAACCACAGCAACAAAATCGAAGCTCAGATAATACCTGGTTGCATTTCAAGTTGAAAGAAGAGATTCCTGCATATAAGCCTCCCCACTAAAAAGCAGAGATTGTTTACCTGTGTGTTGTGGAGTGCTTTCTCCATTTGCTTTGGTAAAATTCATCCTTGTAGAGAGGCTGAGTACAAGGTCTCTCCGATACTCATCCTTAAAATGAGGCACTGGTGAGACTGAACTTGTACACGGGCCGCTTGGGCTGGCCCTCAAGACGGGGTTTCATTTCTACCTTTTAGCAGGCTCTACTTTTTTTGAGAAAACGTTTTGCTTAGAAACAATTCTTCAGCACCAAACTCCTTGGCTGGCAATCAAACCTTTCTGAAAATAAGACTGTGACTTTTTAATGCATTCACTGCCTTCATTGAAACAGTGGTCTTGCTTTGGATAAACTGGGAGAGAAAAGCCCTAAGAGAAGAAAGTGCAAAATCTGCAGTTGTGAGAAAAAAATGCAATGGAAAAAGTTGCACTGGTAGTTTGGTTTCCAAGCTGTAATTCTGGGAATTGCCTTTTCCCTTAGGTACATTAATTTTAACAAGGAGAATAGTGTTTCTCCCTTGTGCTTCCTTCGTTTTAGATCTTGTAGTAGAACTGAGTTAACAGAAACTGGAAGGGAACACCACCACTTTTAGAAATCATTAAAATGACTTTTGAAAGATGCTGGTAGCTGGGAATGGGCAGAATGTCAACATTGTGGCTGCAGACAAGACAGGATACTGAAGAGGAAGGAAAGGAAATTTATTTTTTTTTTTTTAGGGGAAGTGGTTAATTTAAAATCAGATCCAGTGTCTCACAGCAGAGCTTCAATTATCCAGGACCCCAAGCATCCATAACATCCATAATATAACAACAGTGATTAATAACAAACTGTGTGTTTGTCCTCAGCGTGGGAGAGCCACACTGGATGCAGTGCAGCTCTGGATTTATGCAGGAGTTTGCATGCACTTTTTTCCAGAAGTGGAGCTTTTTGGTGTTTGTAACAGCCCTTATACACCTCTTTCCAGGAATTACCTTCTGAGAGAGACCTCTGAGGTGCTGAGGCACTGTGCTGTTTCAAGATGCTTTCATAAGGACTTCATAAGCTTATAAACGTAGTTGTCAGTCTCTGTGCTTTCCTGGTGCCATCCAGGCAGCTCTTATGACCATCCAGGAGATACAGGGGTACGTGCCCCTTCCATACAGGGCATTGGCTTCACCAGCATCAGTGTGCCAGTCTTCTGTCTCTCAAAGGACTTGTTTCCCCAGGCTGTAGCCATCTGAGCCAGCACTACCATTATACATCAGCAGGGTGGATGTCCGTCCTTTCTCCCCTATCCCTCCACCTTTAGGACCTCTCCATCATTGCTCTGATTGCAGTAAAAATCAGCCTGGTCTTGTCAATCTGCCTTGAGAGCATTTTCTCCCTGTGGACATTCCCTTCAGAGATGCCTCTCAGGGAAACCACCTGAGCTTGTTTTTCTCTGCGCTTGGTCAGATGCAGCTGGAAATCATTATGTCCAGGGCAGGTTCAGCTCTCCCCCTTCAGAGGTCCAGCCTGCCACCTGAGCACGCACCCGTGCCATCCTTCCCAGCAGTGCCAGGCTGGGAGCTCCTGCTGCCCACACTGCCAGTCTGCAGCCTCCAGTTCGTTGCCGTTAAGGTCGAGGCTCATGTTTGGGATCACCCAGGTCCCCCCCATGATTTTCCCCACCTTTTAAGTCCGTTGGCTCCTGCCTTGCTCTGTCATGGGTTTTCTTCATATGCACATCTTGTGAGTAAACTGGTGCTTCTGTCCTGTAATTAATTTAGTCCTTTGGAAAGCATCACACTCTCCTTCCCTTCAACCCCACCGCTGATGCTCAGCTGCGTGAAACAGTGCTGGTTTAGGGACTCCTTTCCAGGCCTCTCCCTCACAGCTGGTCTGGCAGCTGCCATCTCTGCCGCAGCCCTCCAGCCCCAGCTCAGTGAAGCACTTCTTCAGCAGATGCTTAACTTTAATTCAAGCCCTAATTCAGTGCAAAGGTGTAGGTAAAGCCAGGCGGGTGCCTACGAGCTTTGCTGGGGATGCGTGGAGGAATTCAAAAGGCTTCAATAATGTAAAGCTTACGTTATGAATGTGGTTCGAGCTCTGTAAGGACTGAAAGATTGCAATAGAGCATCAAACAAAAAATCAAGATTAGAATAAAATACAGAAGTAGTTTATAGTCTTTGCGCTGGATCTGGTTTTTTCCTTGTCTTCCCAAGAGTGGTTTTAGCCACTAAACTCACCAGAATTGTATTTACCAGGAACATCATAATTCATACACTTACAGATTGCAACACAGTTGGAAGCACTGTAAATTAAAAAACACTGGGCTGACCTGCCCTTGGAAATACCCAGTACTGTACCAAGTTTAGTGCTGGTAGAAAGCCAGTCTGTAAAGCCCTGAGAGGTTTCAGGCAGCTGGTGAGTTGACTTGGGCACCTTGAAAGACAGAGCATGTCACTGAGCTGACGCTGAGCCAAACGACTGATAAATTACAGAACTTTTTTCTAGATGCACTTAAGTATTATATATTTTCTCAACATGAGTTTTTATGAGGGAACTTTTTAAATGTTCATTTTAAAATTTTTTTACCCTTTAAAAATAAATAAATAAATCACTTTTTGTTACATGTGAGTAGGGTTGGGGGGGAACATTGTGGATAATGCAGTTTTTGTAATGTTATTAAATACATTTTCAAAACTAATATGTGACAAGTCCAGACTTTTACTGCAACAGTGGTGTCTACTTTCATACTGCTCCGTTTGCCACTGTGATAGTTCAGGTTGTTCAAATCTAACAGTCAAAGCCCTTGAAACACAGAAAAGTTGGGAATCAGGTTAAATCACCTTAGCTTGGAGGGGTTTGCTCTGTACGTACATTCCACATGTATCCTGGCGTTCCTTTAGCCTCAACACTCTTGTCCTACATGCATATCGATGTATCTATAGTTAAATACATGCTTTTATATATATATATGTGATTATTTGTATATATAATATAAAAACACAGCTATGTTATCATTGTCAAATACTGAGTAAATCTAACAGAAAAGTGTTTATAGGCACCCAGTTTTGTTTGTTCAGTTAAATATTTTAAAATAAGTACCGTCCTTGAGAAATTATTTTTCTGTACATAGGAGGATATATTTAGGACTTAATAATTTAAAACAATAAAGAACTGCAGTAAGAATACGTTAAATTAGCCTAATCACTTGATAGAGTTGTCAAAGCTGTCCGCTGCAACTGTAGGTGAATCCCTTCTGCTGCTTGTAAAGCTGCCAAAGTGTCACCATCCCTGGATTTAGCGGTCGGTCCTGGGCTCTTGATGTGTCATGCAAGTGAAGGGAGCTGGTGCTTCCTCTGAGACCTCCCCCCTGCCCCAGGCAGCAGCTCCTGCCTGTTCTGGTGAGTACAGGTGAAGGAAAAGGCTGGGATGCGGGAGAGCAGAGGGGGAAGGGGAGAAATAGGGGCAAAGCTAAAAAGTAAGAGCTTGGCGAGTGGCAGGATTTCTACCCCCCAAAAAAACATGTGTGGGTGTCCATCTGGTGATGGATTGGAAGAGAAATCCCTCCCAGCTGTGGTGGCTGCTCCATAGTATAACCCATTTTTGCCAGAAGAAGAAGGAAGGTTGGGAGTGGGACTGTAGTGCTGGTCCAGGTTCTTGGCCAACTCGTTGCCCCTGCTCTCCCTCCCTCTTGCTTCATCTCACTGCCTCTTTCAGGCTTTCCTAGGTTTGTACCCACCACACTCACCCCAGGATGTTCTGTTTTTGAGGTGATCGGGCAGCACTGCCTGAAAGGCCATGCTGGTGTGGAGGGTCTTGCACCGACCCTCCTGCACCGCACGCATCCCACCTGGGCAAGGCCCACAGCGAGCCACCACAGCAGGTACATCCTTCCCCTACGGCGAGACAACCCCTAACCCACGGTAAGACAACCCCAATCCTCTGGGGAAAAGGCAAAGCCGACCCCCAAGGGGCAGGTTTTCCCCAGAAGGCTTTGGCTTTGTTAACAGCTTCTGCAGAATTACCCCAGTCCAGTCCCCCAGTTGCTGAAAAGGAATTGAGATTGTGGCAGCCTTTGCAGACTGTGTAAGGTACTTTTCTACTTCATGCTGGTAAAGTGTCGAAACAAAAATAGCCATAGTAATTTTTTCAGTGTTAACACTTAGAATGGGGAATCCTCCTCCCTCCTGGTGGTGGTGGTAATTTTTAGTGCACTTCTTGCTGCCAAACAAATGGTATCAATTAGTATCCTTTTTTTTTTTTCCTCTTAAAAAAGGAAGTATTGTACTGTCTGTAGTATTCATATGATCCTAAAAATTACAAAGGCATTATAAAATAACTGTTATGTGTATGTCTTAAGATCTGGCCAAATAGGAAGAAAAGTTGTTTGTTTTTTTTTTTTTCCAGAGAAAACTGAATTAATTTGTACTGTTCACTTACATCACATCTAACTATTCTACAGTAAAACATTCATACTGTGAAGCTGGTTTCTTTTGTTGTTTTTTTTTTTTTTGAAAGCATTGGTAATAGGTATAATGTACACTTATGAATCGGACACCACTGTTTCTCGTAAGACAATTTCAACTGTACTTTGGTTACTGTGAATGTGTTGTTTCCTCATCCACTCTTGGTTAAATAATTCTATTTACAGACACGGTCCAATTAAGCAAAAGTCCTTAAAACGTGTTCACCTGTTTGAGGAATTGTGCCGCTTCCCAGACTGCAGTCACCACGGTGGAAACTGCCGATACGGTTTTAGGCTGTGCAGTTTGTTTGACACAGATGAGACTGTAGTTGTGCAAGTGAAATTATGCAAGAATAAATCCATTTTTTTTAAAGTTTAACTGCGTACTGTTACATTCTTGAGAAGCACTGAAGAAGAGTGACATGGTGTTGAACATACTAAATAAATCTTCAGATTATTTTTGACAAAAGGACTATGTAGGTATAAGCAAAGTTATAGACCCAGCAACTGGGAAATAACTCACCAGCATTTAATGCCTGACCTACGCCACTTTCCATCTCTGTAACGCACTGTTTGCATTTTTTCTGGATTTGAAAATTGAGACCTGACCAAATCTATAGTCAAACAGCAAAAATAAATTATAACAAATAATGATTAAAAAACCACCCACCCCCCAAAAAACACCAAAAGCACTTGCTTAATAGGCCAGGTGCTGTTACTTTGTGCCCGTTAGGACTTTACCCAGGCCCTGCTCCGTGGCCAGGCACGCTTGTGGCAACATTTATGCAGCTTCTCAGCGACCACCCGTGGCTCTGCTGCCTGGAAATACAGGAAGTGCCACACTGGTCTCTCCCCTATTTTTTGTTAATAATTACTGCATGTGGCCAGCTGCCCCAAGGCCAACATCCGCCGAGTCCTGTCAGGCGGTGTGTCCCCTTGCCTAGCTCCGTGCTCCCTAGCGCCTGCACCTCCAGGATGTATTTTTTTCCCCAGCTGTTTTGGGGCTGGGCTGGCACATCCTGACCATAGCCGAAGTGCCTTGCCGCGACGGTTTGTAAGTCACAGCTGCTGTAGGTAGGTGCGATGGAATGCACCAGGAAGCTCACCAGCTCTTGGGGCTGCTTTGCTTTGCCCAGGTCACACGCATCCAGCTGAGCATGGGCTGGTGTCCCCACTGTACAGCACCATGCTCTCCAAAGCTGCATCACCTTGGGTACAGCTTGATGCACTCCACTGCTACGGAAGAGGAGTGGAAAGCAGGGTGCAGGACCTTTGGGCCACCTGCTGCCCAACAGCCCCGCTCAGCTTGCCCCTCTGCCAGGGCCACAGCAGCCTCTCTACCCAGCTTCTGAGCCTCTGGGGTGTCCCAAGCACCACCCGCCCTCATCACCAACTCCACAAGCTTCAGCACTCCATCCCCTTTCCCAGCACAAGCCTACCCTGCTGCTCCCACCACCTCCAGAAGGAGAACTTTATTCTTACCCTGGGATTCCTGGGACGTTTCCATCCAGCACCCCCCTGCCCCAGGAGAGCTGATGAGAAGCTGAGCATGGCATTCACTTCTCCTACACCTTCTCCAGGCAGGAGGTACAGCCAGCAGCCCTGGGCTGGCCTAGGTGGGAAATGTACTTCCAGCATGAAGTACCAGAGAAAGCACAGGGCTTTCTAAATGTTCTTTAAAGAAAAAAAAAAGGGGAGGGGGGTGGGGGGGGTGGGGGTAGGTGTGTGATGTGTAGAAAAAGTGGCTGGTTAACAGGTTTCAATAATAAATAATCCAACTGGAATGAACTAACATTACTAGTTCAACACTCCACTCCTGCAAGAATGGTATCCATGTAAAATTAAGTCAAATGTCAGTCCTTGATCATCGAATCATAAAATGGTTTGGGTTGGAAGAGACCTTAAAGATCATCTAGTTCTAACCCCCCTGCCATGGGCAGGGACACCTCCACTGCACCAGGTTGCTCAAAGCCTCATCCAACCTGGCCTTGAACACTTCCAGGGATGGGGCATCCACAACTTCACTGAGCAACCTGTTCCAGCGCCTCACCACCCTCAGAGTGATGAATTTCTTCCTTAGATCTAATCTAAATTTGCCCTCTTTCCGATTAAAGCCATTGCCCCTTGTCTTATCACTACATGCCCTTGTAAAAAGTCCCTCTTCAGCTTTCTTGTAGGCTCCCTGTAGGTACTGGAAGGCTGCTTCTCTTCTCCAGGCTGAACAACTCCAACTATCTCTGCCCCAACCCATGTGCAGGACCTTGCACTTGGCCTTGTTGAACTTCATGAGGTTCTCACAGGCCCACCTCTCCAGCCTGTCAAGGTCCCTCTGGACGGCATCCCTTCCCTCCAGCATGTTGACCACACCACACAGCTAGGTGTCATCAGCAAACTTGCTGAGGGTGCACTCAGTCCCACTGTCCATGTCACCAACAAAGATATTAAACAGCGCAGGCCCCAACACTGACCACTCATCACTGGTCTCCACTTGGACATCGAGCCGTTGACTGCAACTCTGATTGCAGCCATCCAGCCAATTCCTTATCCACGAAGTGGCCCATCCATCAAACCCATGTCTCTCCAATTTAGAGACAAGGATGTCATGCGGGACAGTGTCAAATGCTTTGCACAAGTCCCGGTAGACAATGTCAGTTGCTCTTCCCTTATCCACTAACACTGTAACCACATCGTAGAAGGCCATCAAATTAGTCAGGCATGATCTGCCCTTAGTGAAGCCACGCTGGCTGTCACCAGTCATCTCCTTTTTTTCCATGTGCGTTAGCATAGTTTCCAGGAAGATATTCTTGATCTTTTCAAACACATGGGTGAGACTGACTGGCCTGTCATTCCCTGGGTCTCCTTTTTTTTCCCTTTTTGAAAACAGAGGCTATATGTCTCCTTTTGCAGTTGGTGGGAGCTTCACTGGACTGCTACAACTTCTCAAGTATGACAGATAGTGGCTTAGCAACTTCATCTGCCAGCTCCCTCAGGACCTGCAGATCCATCTCATCAGGTCCCATGGACTCGTCCACCTTCAGGTTCCTTAGATGGTCTCAAACTTGATCTTCTCCTACAGCGGGCAGTTCTTCATTCTCCCAGTCCCTGTCTTTGCCTTTTGTAACCTGGGCAGTATGGCTAGAGTTCTTGCCAGTAAAGACTGAGACAAAAAAGTCATTCAGTACCTCAGCCTTCTCCATATCCTGGGTAACCAGGTCTCCCATTTCCTTCTGGAGAGGGTCCATGTTTTCCCTAGTCCTCCTTTTATCACTGACATATCTATAGAAGCTTTTCTTGTTGCCCTTGACTTCCCTGGCCAGATATAACTGCAGGGCTCTAGATTTCCTAACCTGATCCCTGGTTGCTCAATTTCTCTGTATTCTTCCCAGGCTACTTGTCCTTGCTTCCACCCTCCGTAGGCTTCCTTTTTGCATTGCAGTTTGTCCAGGAGCTCCTTGTTCATCCATGCAGGCTTCCTGGTGTTTATGCCCAACTTCCTTTTTGTTGGGATGCATTGCTCCCGAGCTTGGAGCTTTCTTGGGCCCCTCTTCCCTCTAGGGCTTTATCCCATGATACTCCACCAAGCTGACCCCTGAAGAGGCCAAAGTCGGCTCTCCTGAAGTCCAGGGTAGTGAGCTTGCTAAGCACATAGAGGCATTGAAGTTTGGCTCCTGTTGAAGCTGATTTACTGGCTGGAATTCCTGTCCCTGCCCACAAGTGGAATGAGAGAGGAAAAAAAATAACCTGTGATCAAAATTCCCTTACCAATCGTCCCAGGGCCCTAAAGTCTCTTTTGATTGTCCTTGGGCTACGTGTTTCTCCAGGAAGGCAGCAGAGTTCCCTAAGAGGAGGATCTATCCAGTAAGAATCATGTGGTGGGTCGACTCAGGTTGGACACCAGGTGCCCACCAAAGGTGCTCTATCACTGCCCTCAGCTGGACAGTGGAGAGAAAATACAGCATAAAGCTTGTGGGTTGAGGTAAGGATGGGGAGATCATTCAGCAATTAACACCATGGGCAAAACAGACTTGGCTTGGGGAAAATTAATTTCAACTTATTACCAATCAAATCAGAGTAGGATAATGAGAAATAAAAACTAAATCTTAACACACCTTCCCCCTACCCCTCCCTTCTTCCCAGGCTTAATTTTGCTCCAAATTTGTCTATCCCCTCCTGCCCAGCGGCACAGGACGATGGGGAATAGGGGTTGCAGTCATCATGTTTCTGCCACTCCTTCCTCCTCAGGGGGGGAGGACTCTTCACACTGTTCCCCTGCACCAGTGTGGGGTTTCTCCCATAGGAGACAGTCCTCCGTGAAATTCTCCAACATGAGTCCTTCCCACAGGCTGCAGTTCTTCACGAACTGCTGCAGTGTGGTTTCCTCCCACAGGGTGCAGTCCTTCAGGAACTGACTGCTCCAGTGTGAGCTTCCCAGAGTTACGGCCTTCTTCAGGTGCAGCCACCTGTTCCAGTGTGGTGTCCTTCACAAGGTCACAAGTCCTGCCAGCAAACCTGCTCCAGCATGGGCTCCTCTCTCCATGGGTCTACAGGTCCTGCCAGGAGCCTCCTCCAGCATGAACTTCCCACAGGGTCACAGCCTCCTCCGGGCACATTCACCTGCTCCAGTTGAGTCCTCCACAGGCTGCAGGGGAAACTGCTCCACCATTAACCTCCATGGGCTGCAGGATGACCTGCCTCACCATCGTCTTCACCATGGACTGCAGGGGAATCTCAGCTCTGGTGTGTGGAGCACCTCCTCCCCTCCTTCATCGCCCTTGGTGTCTACAGAGTTGTTTCTCACATATTGTCTCTCCTCTCTTCTGACTGCTGCTGGTGTTGTGGTTCCCCCGTCCCTTCTGAAATATGTTGTCACAGAGGTGCTACCACTGTTGCTGATGGGCTTGGTCTTGGCTGGCAGCGGATCCATCTTGGAGCCAGCTGGCATTGGCTCTATTAGACTTTGGAGAAACTTCCAGCAGCTTCTCATGGAAGCCACCCTTGTAGCCCGCTGCTACCAAACCCTTGCCACGCAAACCTAACCCAAACCAACAGGGAGAAACAGGCATTTTACACCCTTCACAAGCCTGTTGAAGACTACCTAAAGGGAAAGCACTTCAGGACAGAAACTGGAGTTATAAATCCGTGTCCAAACGTTAACCAGGAAGCACATACAGCCAGTCATGACAACATTGCCGTAGTGCTGTTTAGTTATGAACCCCTGTCCCATTCCAAATGTTTTTGTACACCCTTTTAAGTTACAAAGACCTTAGCCTCTCACTAGAAAGCTTTTAGAGGGCAATTTCAGTTTAAGGCACATACAAAACTCTCTCCAATGATGCAGACGTGGAGATGAACTTGGCCTGATACAACGTTTGCTGCTGAGAATGCACTGATGACACAACTGTTCTAACAGTCGCTATTGCACTTACGAAAGCATCTACCAGTTCCAGGCTTCGTGCCTTCCACACACAGAAATACTTCACACTGTCTATTCAAGAAGAAATATTTTTATTGTTTCTGGAACTGTCCGACAGGTTTCACTGTGAATGATGAGGACAGCTCACTAGACTGTCTCTCTCATGATTTTGCTGAGCTTCTGGATCTTTGACCTTGTTGACATATCCACATACTTCTCCCCAATATTGACAATCATGCCACCAAGGATTGATGGATCAGTCTAAAGAAGAAATGTAAATTCTATTAGGAAAAATTTGGTAGCCTAGTATACAATTTTTACAGTATTAAAGAAAAAAAGCTTTTAGAAAAGCCTTTTTTAAGAGAACTTTACAGTCGCTGTATTCCAAATTTAAGATTTCAGTAACTAAAGCATCATCAGATCTACAGGAGAGCACAGAACTATGTAATAGAGCAAGTCGATTCAGTAAAATTATTTTTTTTTTCTAAAGATCAGAGAGACAGTAGGCCAGCTTAACAGGAACTTGATGAAATTTATTTACAAGTAAAAAAAATCCGTACCTTGGTCTCCAGCTTTAAGACCTCTCCCTTAGCCAAGAATCCACTCAGAGCACTTTTTAGCTCAGTAAGGCTGGCATCATCCAAGGGCTGAAAAACATGAACAGAAGACAAGCAAAATGAAGGACTTAAAAATATTCAGATGATATAATGAGAATCCAAATTCTCTATTCGGATTCTTCTAAAGACAGATGCTTCCACTAGGAAGAAAGATTAAGCAGCCCCTTGAACAGGAGTAACCAAAGGACAGCACAGGAACAGCAGCCACTTTGTGCCTTCCCAATTTCACGAAACAATGTGTTATTTGTGCACATATTCCCAGCAAGACCTCGATGCTGACATCTTCAGATGGCATGTGTCAGGAATCCATACTTGACAAAGTAAGCACTTCATAGAAAGCCTTCAGGTCTACCTCACAGGCTGTACAAGGAAAGATTAATTTTGCTGCTTCTAACAAAATTATCAGCTAGAGAAGAAACACAGTTTCACGTAAAGCACTGGGCAGTGACCGAGGACACTGGCAGCAAGCTCCCAGCCCTGCTGCAGGCTTGCAGAATGCTCCTGGCTAACTACACACCTCTCCATCACCACGGAAGAACTCTGCATCCCTGTGAGAGAGACCCTGTGAATTTGTCCTTGCTTCCCCTACAAGTCACTCGGATACCACTGAGATAGAGACAAAAGGCTTTGTGTTACTGGCAATTTAAACAATTTCTAGTTAGTAGCTAACAGTTCGAGAGCCAAGAGAAACTAACAACGACAAAAAAGCAGCAGGAAAGTAACTTTATGTATGAAATATTTAGGAAAACTTATGGAAAGGTTTGCACAGGCTTGTGCGTCCACATGTCCCTGAAGGCTACCAACCTGACTGACGATCCGTGCTCAGGGCCTACAGAAGCCAGTCAATCTGAAGTGGATCAGTCTATTTAGTCCAGGTAGGCAGTTCATTGCAGCCCTAGCCAAGGGCTATAGGTTTATACTACATACCTAGCTGACCAGCTTCCTGCTCTAACGGATCTGAGCGTGGATCCATTAATGAAGAAGATACTAAGTGTCAGAACGATCATGCCTCCAGCCTGATGTTTACAGCTCATGGAGACACAATCTTCTCCCTCACCTTCCTAAGCACCAGCCAGACTTGCCTGTCTGCTACTTATGAAAAAGTCTTCCCACAGTTTCAGAGTTAGCCACTTGTCCTCATTACTGCAGGTGGTGAATTAGGTAGCTGCTCCCCATGAAGCACAGCACCAAGTACCACAGGCAGTCTCAGTCCTACGAGGTATCTGCTTCGCTCCAACTAATATCTCCTCTGTTAGTTCTGACCTGATCTGTACAATCCTGATGACAGAAGTAAGAACAGGGGCAGCTGTATCTGCAGACCAAGCTGAATTTTATCAGCCACTGGGTCTGCACATAGGAAGGATGATGCAACCTGTTAAGCTGAAACGGGAGAAACAGGTCTAGTTTTTGACCAATAATTGTTGGATATCAAAAAAATTATTTGCCTAAGACTTTCATCTTGGTAGAGGTGACATTATTTCCTCACTACTCACATAGCAAATACTTAAAACTACAGAGATCAAAAATAAGCTGAAGGAGTTTGCCTTTTATGCCACTACCTGTTAAGCTAGATCTAGAGGTTCCTAACTCACCTGCGCAGTGGTGACTGTGCACAGCACTTCTCCTCTGTACGCACTCATGATCTTCCCAAATGCAGAAACAATGTCTGGAGTGTGACGCAAGCGACCGTTTTCAGCAAGCAAATCTGGAAGAGGCGGACGCATTGGAAGGGTTTAAAGCACCCACTAGAAGCAGATGTGGTCAGCTACCGGTAATAACAAGTAGCCTTAGATGTTTTTCAGAAGTCAAATTGTTACTCACTCATCAAGTTGACAATAATAGGGGACATCTTCTCTTTTGCTAAGGCATCATTCACAGCTTTTTGTTTAACTGTGCTCTTGGTGTGAGGGTTCATAACAACACTGGACAGCTTGGGGTCCTTCAAGAGAGTCTAAGAGCACACACAAACAAGGTGATAAAGGCCAGGAGTTTCCCAGGCATTACAAGGCCTAACTGGACTACCCAAAGCAGGCAATACGGTCATTCCTTGAGTAAGAATGAAGAGGTCTGAAGCTGATGGGAAGTGAAATAGCAGCTCCAGGTGTAGCTCATTTACAGTATGTCTCTTTTAGAGCTGATGCTCTTCCCGCATCCCTTCCAAGCAGCTTAACACCGGGGGCGCAGCCCAGACAGCAGGCACGCCAAGCCGGCTACAAGCAGGAGTCTCGCAGCTTGCAAGAGCTGAGCCCCCCTCCCTCCCCACAAGCAGCAGCGGGCGACCCCGACCGCCCCCGGACCCCTGTGCGCGCCGAGGCAAACACGGGCTGGAGAACGCCTTACCCACACTCGGCTCAGCTCCTTCTCTACCTGGTCCAGCTTCTTCTGCTTGGTGGCGGCGGAGTAGAGCGCGGTGGCATAGCGCCCTTCCAGCCCGTACACCTGGATGGGGGGCTGCGGGCGAGAGAGCGGGCAGGCGCTGAGCCCGGCCCCGGCCCGGGGAACCGGCGGCAGCTCGCCGCTCGCCGGGCCGGTGCCCCCCCCTCGTCCCCCTCACCTTGACCAGCTTGGAGACCGGCCTCGCCGCCGACGTGCTCAGCTGCCGCACCTGCGGGGCACAGAACGGCCGGCGTCGGCGCGCGCCTCCGCGGCGGGGGCGCGCGCCAGCGTCGGGGTGGGGGGAGGGGGTCTAAGACCCCGCGCGGGCGCGGGAAGGCGGGTGAAGGCGCGCGCACGCCACGCCGTTTCCTTCCCCGCCGTCAGGGCCGCCACCCTCCCCAGCTTCACCTTCAGGCAGAGCCCCACCGCCGCCGCCATCTTCCCCGACCGCCGCTCGAGGTCACAGCCGGGCCCCGCCCCCGAGGTGAGGCAGCGCGCAGGCGCGGCGGCAGCCACCGCCCCCGGCCCCGCGCTGCCCGCCGTGCTTTCCTGCCGCGGGGCACGCTGGGAACGGGAGTTCTTCGGGGCGACGTCTTCCCGCCGGCCTGTAGTTCCTGAGCGCAGCCCGTCGTGAGAAACTGGTGCCTAGCGCGGGTGAGGCGGCCCGTGCTCGGCCCACGGGGGAAGGAAACGAGAGTGCGGCCTCGGTGGCATCCCTGCCCTGTGCTGCGCGGGCTGGAGGTCCAGTTGAAACGTCGCCCTGGTCGCCCTTTCCCACACCGTGGTGCTGAATGTGGCTTTCCTCAGGCACAGTCTGGTGGTGGGGGTGTCCGCAGAGGACCGGAGTGACCACGGCAGAGGCTCCCCTTGGGTGCGCATGTCCTGCGCATGGCGAGTTGCACCCAGCCCCTCCGCTGGCCATGTGTGTGTTGGTGACTTTGCAGGTGGAGGGGCCACGGGATAGGAAGAGCAGTCCAGGCCACAGAGGCTGCCTGGGGGCCTTGCAGTTCCTGTAACAGGGTAGAGTGACCCACTACCCTTTCTCATGTTCCTGTAAGGGACATCTAACTCGCGTACATGCGCACATCCCTCCGTTCAGATGCATCGGGGAGCAAGCGTCACATGAGTTCTTCAACAGAGAAAATGTCAGCTGTGCTTTCCTCACAGACATTTCTGCTGCCCTGTAACACAGTAAAACTACCTCTGAAATGCAATAAGCTATTTCCTCCCCTTGGACAAACTAGATCCAAACATCTCCTGGGGCAAAGACACCATCTTCCAGGTAAAGCATAGGGTAGGCAGCTCTGACACTGTCAGTCTCTGTGTGTGACCTTCAGCAACTCACTCATGTCCTGCCTACTACTGAACTATCTTGAACGGTTAAACATTTTCTCTCCCTAATTCTTCCATCTTTTCCGTAAGAGAAAATGAAATGCTTGCCTGCTCCGCAGAGCTGTTACCAAGTTTGAGAAATTATTTTCTGCAGTGCGAGTAGCTCAGATGGGCGGTGCTATTGAAATACAAAGCATGGCGTTAATGAAAAGCATGCTGCATGAAATTTGCACGGCAGACTTTAAACACTAGATGTTGCTCTTGCTACAAATTGAAAGCAAAGCGATCGCTTTAGCTACGTCAAAAACAGAACGTTAGAATAACGCTCTTTAGTAGGAAACACAATCTGAATAAAAGAGCTGGTCTACTGCCCCGCCAAATACGACGATATCATCAACAGGCTGTATTCTGGATGTCAGAATTTAGTTCCCTCGTCTATCCCTCACTGAATGTGCTGTGGTGGCATACAAAGGCACAGGTATAGTCCCATGACAGGTTTAAGCCTGACATAACACCATGCTTTTCGGTAATTTTAATGACTACAGTACTAGGAAAAATGTATCTAAAATGTAGAAAATTCTTTGGTTTTCTTTAGCAAAAATAATATTTATCTATTTCTTTTGGTGGTAATATGCATAGAATTATAGAATGGTTTGGGTTGGAAGGGACCTCAAAGATCATCTACTTCCAACCCTCCTGCCATGGTCAGGGACACCCTCCACTACACCAGATTGCTCAAAGCCTGATCCAACCTGGCCTTGAACACTTCCAGGGATGGGGCATCCACAACTTCTCTGGGCAGCCTGTTCCAGTAGTACGTCACCACCCTCAGAGTGAAGAATTTCTTCCTTAGATCTAATTGAAATTTACTGTCTTTCCTAATAAAGCCATTACCTCTTGTCCTGTCACTACATGTCCTTGTAAAAAGTCCTTCTCCAGCTTTCTTTTAGGCCCTCTTCAGGTACTTCAAGACTGCTATAAGATCACCCCGGAGCCTTCTCTTCTCCAGGCTGAACGGCCCCAACTCTCTCAGCCTGTCTTCATAGGAGAGGTGCTCCAGCCCTCGGATCATCTTTGTGGCCCTTGCTCCAGCAGCTCCGTGTCCTTCTTGTGTTGGGGACTCCAGAGCTGAATGCAGCACTCCAGGTGGGGTCTCACAAGAGCAGTCATGTACCGAAGTTTTGGAATGATGCAGAGAACGAATTTATTTGAAGTGGGGTCCCATATCCCAAATTTTAATTCTGAAATACTCTATGATCTTGTGGCATTTTAGTACACAGAAAATCTGGCTTATTGAGGTTGGTCAAATCACTGAAAGCTGAGGGTACTTTAATGAACTGGAGATTGGGTCAAATCCTGATAGTGCTTTCAAGAATTAGAATCAGAGCACCTCTCAGAGGTTAATTTTAGACACAGGTGATAAACAGTTTGTACTTTTAAACCTTATATATATATATATATACACTTTATATCAGAAGGAATATTTAAATCCTCATAAAGCCTGTCCTTATATTTGGATATCTGTTATAAGAATAGATTCCTCTATCATCATTATATGGGAGTTTTTATCAATTAAACTCCCTGTACTGCCACTCCCTCATCATTTGCCATTTACCTCTCTCCCTGGTTTCAGTTGTGTCACTTAGGATCATAGAATCGTCTGGTTGGAAGAGACCTTCAAGATCAAGTCCAACCATTCACCCTGCACTGTCAGGGTCGCTAAACCATGTTGCTCAACACCAAATCTACACGTTTTTTAAACACCTCCAGGGATGGGGACTCCACCACTTCCTGGGCAGCCTGTTCCAATACTTCACAACCCTCTCTGTAAAGAAATTCTTCCTAATATCTAACCTAAATTTCCCCTGGTGCAACTTGGGGCCATTCCCTCTTGTCCTGTCATTCATAATGTGAGAGAAGAGACCAACCCCCATCTCCCTACAACTTCCTTTCAGGTAATTGTAGAGAGCGATAAGGTCCCCCCTGAGCCTCCTCCTCTCCAGACTAAACAGTCCCAGCTCCCTCAGCCGCTCCTCATAGGACAAGTTCTCTAAACCCTTCACTAGTTTTGTTTCCCTTCTCTGAATCCGCTCCAGCACCTCAACGTCCTTCTTGAAGTGAGGGGCCCAACACTGGACTCAATACTCAAGGTGTGGCCTCACCAGTGCTGAGTACAGGGGGACAATCACTTCCCTGCTCCTGCTGGCCACACTGTTTCTGATACATGCCAGAATTCCATTGGCTTTCTTGGCTGCTTGGGCACACTGCTGGCTCATGTTCAATCGGCTGTTGACCAGCACCCCCAGGTCCTTCTCTGCTGTGCAGCTTTCCAGCCACACTTCCCCAAGCCTGTAACGCTGCAGGGGGTTGTTGTGGCCCAAGTGCAGGACCCAGCACTTGGTCTTGTTGAATTTCATACAGTTGGCCTTGGCCCATCGATCCAGTCTGTCCAGGTCCCTCTGTAGAGCCTCCCGACCCTCAGGCAGATGAACACTACCTCCCGATTTAGTGTCATCTGCAAACTTGCTGAGGGTGCACTCAATCCCCTCATCCAGATCATTGATAAAGATGTTAAAGAGACCAAGCCCCAGCACTGAGCCATGTGGAACACCACTGGTGACCGGCCGCCAGCTGGATTTAACTCCATTCACCACCACTCTCTGGGCCCGGCCGTCCAGCCAATTTTTGATCCAGTGAAGCGTACACCCATCCAAGCCATAGGCAGCCAGCTTCTGCAGAAGAATGTTATGGGAAACAGTGTCAAAGGCTTTGCTAAAATCGAAGTAAACAACATCCACAGTTCTTCCCTCATCCACTAAATGGGTCATTTAGTGAGCACTTGAACATTTACAAGCTCTTCCATGAGAAACACCTGGAAGAACATTCACTTGTGGGTTTGCCACTTTAGTGCTTGTAGGATTGTAACCTTAAAGTACTCATTCTTAGTAAATATGGTGATATTATAAACATAACATTTTTTTCCTGTTAAGATAGACTGGAACTGAAATAATACAATATATATTCAATTTTCCTTTTATTTGAGAAATCTTGAAAATAATTGGGCTGAGTTTAGATACATTTAGACACACCTTTGTGCTTATATTGAAGACATATGGACTTCACATAGGCATAACAGCCGCAGAGTTCACTGTAATCAGCACTTTTACATCTCTAGAAAGAATGTGATGATTCTTCAACCATGTGGTGGTAGGGATGTGTTTTGATGAGGGCCCGGATGCGTGCGGTGTCATAAAACTTGTAGCAAGTCTTAAGACCATTCCGCAAAGAGCTTGCAGCACACGGAGGTAAAAAGGAGATGTAGTTTGTAACAACACATCCAGGGTCTTTGCAGTGATGAGAGCAGATCAGGTCAGTGCCACGAAACAAGTCAAACTTACTCTCCACCAGACTATGGCCAGCTCCTTAAAAAAAAAACAAAAAACACCACTCATAAAAGTCTAGTAATTACACTAGTAACCCAAAATTTTTAAGCAATGCTGAAAACACTGAATACTTTTCTCACTCACCTTGCAACTCACCTGAAACACGAGCTCTCGGCCTGTTTTGAATGCTATTCTGCACCTGCTAGTCAGTAATTGCACCCGGCTGTTTCCCTTTGCCTGAGCCTGGGATTCCCAGACTCGGCATGGGAGAGTCTCAGAGGAGCCAGGCTGTAGCTGCAAACAAGTTCCTGACCTCTGTAAAAAGTTTGTATTATTTACAAGAAGCGGAGGAGTTTTCCTCTCATGGCACTCGAGTTAAGCTCGGGGAATGTGGCACAGGAAAGCTATGACCCAGCTCACCTCCCTGTTGCTACTGTGTTTTTATTCCTGCAGCCACTGAAGGAAGGTTTTTGTTGGTTGTTTGGTTTTGTGTTTTTTGTTTTTTTTTTCTCTCCCAGGGGCTGCCCTTTATCTTCAACAGAAACAGCTGGTACACTCGCTGAATCTAATTCACCTGGTTGTTTTCCATACTTCTGCTCCAGAAGCAGTTCTGCTCGGGCAGGTAAGTTCAAGTGCTCTGTCATGCTGACTCCCTGGGGACTAAGCCTTTACAGGCAGAGTGACCCATCCACTAAAATCTTGTTGCCTAGGGAAGACCTGACTCATTTTCCTGTTAAAAAAAGGGGTTTTCACTCAGTGACAAGAGACAGAAAATGTGGGTGTTTTTTGTTGTTGTTGTTGTTGTTGTTTTTCCCCCCAATGGGAAAGAATGATTGTAAAGCCACAAAAATGGTTAGGGAAATTCAGAACAGGAGCAATATTAATCGAGTTAGGTGACTGAACTCTCTGACCTTAGCATCAGAACTCTCTCCTGAAATCCTTTCATAGGGGATATTTGCAAAACCAAGTACCTATACCTACATTTTCCTGCCCCCTAAGGGAGGTTTCAGTCTAGCATTGTTATATGATAAAATGATTAATCGTTACGATTTTACATGATACTTCTGGAGTGCTCATGGTGTTCCAGTTTATTTTCCTTGCTACCGTAGTAATCTGTTGCAAAAGGGGAAGAAAACCACAACTAGGTGTTTGTAGATTCCTTGGCAAAATATCTACACTTTTTAAGCATAGACTTAAAAAAATCTGTGCTCTTTTAAGATACCCTAGAAAGCCTGAAAAATTCATTTAAGAGTGAGCTATGATATGATTTTTATAGGTTGGTGAAATAAGCTCTAATCCAAGGCTTTATACTGGAAAAGGTGATGTGGGCTTACTTGGACATTTGACTGTTTTAGAGATTGTCCATGATATATCAATGGTAAAAAGAACTGGTTTGGGAAAATATGTGAGTAATAGACATGCTTTGGTGTAGGTAGTACTAGCAGCTGAAGTTTACCATTTCACACATTGGCAGAGGAGCGGTTAGAACAGTATCCTGAGATTCAGGAGGTTTGGGATCTATTTTCAGCTCTGCATTGGGCCTGCTGGTTAGCTTCTAATTATTCTGCACCTCAGTTCCCTCATCTATAAGAACGCAAGAATGAGACCAACACCCTTGGTAAACAGCTTTAAATTCTGTTGATGAAACACGTTATTAATAGCAATGATACCTTCTCACACGCGCTGCCGTTAAAAAAAATTGTAAGTCCACAAATGTCAGTCAAATTATGGTAATGTGCAAGTGGCTATGGAGAAAAAAAAGAAGAGGACCATCATGCCTGCCCCATCACCACTGTGGAAAATGAGATGTTAACCTAGACTCATCTCTGGAGTCAGAGGTGAATTAGAGGTGTTGGTCTATATTCTTGAGGTCTGTCACAGAAACACCCACTAAACTGGCAGAATTAGCAGAAATCATTGACTGAACAGGTCTAGAACTTGAACCACCCTCTCAGCTAGGACTGAAAATGCACCTTCAAGTGGAAGACCTCTCTTCCTTCAGTTTAAACTTGGGCCAGATGCTGGCCAGAGTCATAGCAGGTAGGTCTCTGAAATACTCAAGTCAGAGATATTTCTGCAAAGCGGAGACCCCAGCCTGCTGTCCACTTGCTACATGTAGATCTTTGTATCTGCTTTGAACTGAAATTAGCTTGAGCATGGACGCAAGGGTCTTGCCCAATGTGCATATTGCAGCGTTTTGTGTTAGACAGAAGCCTCAGCAGATTCTGGCTACGTATTAGGGCTACAGCTTACTCATTACCACAAGAGGGAAGGCGATACTAATAATATGACTTTATTCATGTATTAACTGTGGTTATTGTGGAAAGGTTTTTATTCATGTCAAGGCTGTTGCATGTCTCCTTCTCTTTCCTTGTAGCAAATGTGCATTTGATCATATGTCAGAAACTAAAGAACATTATTCCACATTCCATTTGCTCAATGTCCTGTGAAATGAATTGCATGGATTTGCCTGTCTCGTTTGAATGGTGAATATAAAAACCTGAAACAGAAAGTTGGGACGAAAATAAACTGGTTCTTTTCTCAGCAAATTTAAAGAGTTCACATGCAAGGAAGGGGAAGTTCAATGGGCACAGCACTCGGTAACATAAACATGGTGTTTTCCCTCGTTTGACTGAGCATGAGAAATCAAAGACTGTTCTAGGAGTCATAGGCATAACTATTTCTAGTAGCTCTTACTCCATAGTAATGGCAAATTAATTCAGCAAGTCCTCTGACTCTTGTTCTTTAGCCTGTTTCGCAATGTATGCGAGTACCTTCTTTATGGATTCGTTTGTTATGGCAAACCTGATCTCATTTGCTCTGCTGCAAACCAGAGTAACTCTGCTGGTTTCAGGAACTTCATTGAATCACTTATCTTGTGGTATGGTGTCTGTGGAAGTCACCCTTGTTCAGATCACACGCTGAAGGCTTAAACCTGGTAGATCAAGATTTGTCGTTATTTGTCAGCCAGACATTATAATATGCGTGCAGCCTTTTGACAAACGTCTTCGTGGAGTGGTGAAAGCAGGGATTTTGCAAATGAGAGTTTTTTAAATAGTTTGGGTGGAACACAGGAACGGAATGGGGATTCATTAACCAAATTTCTTTGGTTGAAGTTTTCCTGCTCTGTCTTCTGGAATGCTGCAAGATATAAATATATAAGAGTCACTGTTCAGAAGATTCCTGTACAGCATTGCTGACATATGTCACTGGTTAGAGATCATAATTCTTGGTGTTTGGAAGTTACGATTTTTAGAGGAACAGCAGAAATGTGAAGCCAGAAGCAATGCAGAAAAACACGTATGTTAAGGCTTCCTATGAAGACCCCTAGGGTGTTCCCTGCAAGTACAGGAGAGCGAACCAGGGCAAGGTTGTGAAAGTCACAGACAGAGATTGCAGTCCCCAAAGGACATTTGCATAACTAGCTACTTTGTTCAAATGTTTTGGAAATACTTCGGGATCATTTTGCGTATTTTGTTCTCCACACCACTGCCCCTTTTTACAGCAGTCATACCTTAAAATGTTTTCCTAAAGATGCTGTCGGTCTCAGAGAAATTGTCAAGCTTAAAAGGGAAATATTACTACCAAGCTTAGTCGGAAATATTACTGCCACTCAGGTGGGCAGACGCCTTTCACAGACCCTCACAGTATGTTGTTGTTTGGGTATTCCCGTACTCCTTTTCTCTCTCCTTTCACTTCAATGCTGTTTTAGGCCCCGGTGCCGCGTGTATGTATGCATGCGTTTAACTCCAAGTACATGAGCAGTCACACTGCCTCCAGTGAGAATATTCACATGACTAAAATCATGCACTTGCATAGGGATTTCCTGAATGAAGGGCATAAAAGGAAATGGCCAGGTTAAAAATAATGGGCTGGTTTTATTCCTGATGTAATGCCTTTGGCACTAGTGGAATTATACAGGGCTGAAATGGATCCAATATATCCAAACAAAGAACTATCTCTAGCTCCCTCACCTGCCAGTTTCCGTATTTATGTTTGTGGCATAATCAAATTCAGTCCTCCTTTCCCTGTGGCTGAGGCTGGGGGGATCTCAGATCACTTTGCACTAGCAGAAGCTGTTCTCTTTCAGGACAGTACCTCCCCAGGTCCCAGGAGGGTTTGGCCTGCAGAGCTGTTATGCCCGTGGAGCTTCACCAGAGCCTGTATTCCCCGTGCCCCTGTTGCCCAGTCACTGCCACAGGGGGTGGCTGGGGTGGCTAACAACAAAGCAGGTCTTGCCTGTCCTACCACGTACCTGCTACTGGCTGATGCTGAGCCGTTCTGTGGCCATAGCAGGAGCTGCTGGTCTTGGGGTGAGAGCCTCTCTTGTCTTGGTTGGTGTCTAGGTTGCTTCTCTTTGTTTCCTGCACCAGTGCTGCTTTGTTCTGTGTGGGTATTAAACGCTACAGATGAATGCTCACACTTGAAAACAGCTGGTATGTAAACACACACACACACACACAAAAAACGGTTGTTAGGCTTAGAAGAAAACCCTCTTAAAAATGTTTCTCCCTCCTTTCTAATGCCATCCTGCCCCGTGCCCACGCAGTGTTTGGGAGTCCCCAGCCTGTGCCACTGTGAAGGGGAACCCACTGATCTGGGACCTGTGTGCGGCTGAACTCACACCTGCAGCCAGATTTCTGTGCAGCGCGTCCATGATTTCCTCCAGATCATCGAAAGCATGTGCCATACCTGTCTGCTCACCCAAATATTCACTAACACAGGATAGACCTCTGAACGTCAAAAGTTAGGGAGTCAGGAGAGAGGGGAAAAAAACCCACCCCAAAACACAATGCTGAATAAACAACCTCCACCACCCAGGGCTCATGACTGCTTTTGACAAGATCTATCTTTAGTTATAATAGTGAGTCACATCATTGTGATCTGACTTTACGGTTAGTTTGAGGTATGAGCCAGGCCATGGGATTGAGAGCGAGAGCATCATGGGATGTAGCTGTAAAATTCCACTACTCGCTACTCTCTGAATCAGGTTTGAAGAGCATTAAGAAACAGGAAGCGTGGGGGGTGGGGTGGGGGGAGGTATTTTTTTCAGCAGAAAATTATTGCGGCGCATGGTGCATCGTGATGTAGTTCATCAGCGCAGAGAGAATAACAGGGGAGATGTGTTAGCAATCGGGGACGGCCGTAATAGTCCTGAGCAAAGCACACCTCTCTCCGCATAGCGCTGTGTGCAAAGTGTCACGTCTAACCCACCCCACCAGCCACTACAAGCGAATGCGGGATTTTCTTGGATGGTGCTGCGTTGCTTAGCAACATTGCTAGGCAGCATGCTATACATCATGCACGGTGCTGGCTACTACGGTGTAGCGGGGCTGCTTCCAGTTATTTTTCTCCGCTATAAAATATTAATTTTCTGCTTGCCCGCAGATGCGGCACCAAGAGGTTGAGGGATGCTCCCTCCTGAGTGGACATGTGCAGCTCCTGTTGGCTGTAATGGGAATCACAAGCAGCCCCAGGCTGAGCTGAGATCCCGGTATGTAAAATGTAGGCGTGATTTCTGAGCTATAAACACTTGCCATGCCTGAGATGGAATACAGGTTGGCTTTAACGTAAGTAAATAAATAACGAGGCAGTGAAGGTGATGTGACAGACAGAATAATGCATCTAACATATACCCCCCTACACTTTTTTCTTAGACTGGCGTAAGCAAATCCTGTTGTGAGGACTGTGTGTTTGTGTGTGTACACAAAGAGAAGGACATTTACTTGACATTCTGGGATATTTTTGAGGCTCCTCTACCCCACGGCATTGTTGGATGAGAGCTCGTATCACAAACACCAGTGGCAGCTTTTTAGACTTACGAGTGTGATTTCAGTGAGGTCTGCCTGCCATGCCCCCTCCCCGAAATGATTGCATAACCAGCTGTTGTAAGCACACACACAAAAAAGGAGAAAACCAATCCTATTCTGCAAGAAGCTGAGGTGCTTATTACAGAAGGCAAACAACAGAGAGCCTGGTCCCTGGAGCTACAGAGAAGATGGCATCTGCAGCTCGCTTCAGGTGTGCAGACCCAGAACTAGGAGCTGCATCGTCCAAAGGCAAAAGAGGCCTCTGCAAAAGGTCTATCTACGCAGGGCGGGGTCTGAATACTTTTGAAATCTCCACACCTAAAATGTTCATTTTTTGGACATATCGTTACTGATACTGTTAGCAGGTGGCAAGAAGGGATGGGTGCAAAAGGGCTGATAAAAGGCAGCAGATAGTTACTGGCATCTGAACACTGTTTTTCTTCTGCACATCAGCGGACGGACTCATTGTCTGAGCCAAGCAAAGAGGGAAGCACGAGGGGAAAACCACACTGTCAAAATACACAACGGTTTGTGAGATGAACAGCTGCATTACCCTTCGTTTACGCTTGCAGATATGGCAGCACTGATGGAGTCAGCAAAACTGTGTTTTGCCCGACAATTATTTTTCAAGAAAGCAGGAATTTAGTTTTAGCTTAAACCCATCCTATTGTAGACGTACCTTACTGCATCTTGAGGTGTCTGGTGGAACCAGATAAATCAGACTTTTCTACAATAGATTGGTATGTCTTCTCACTACAGATCCTGGAGGAGTAGAGCGACTGCAGTTTGATACAGAAACTGTTCTCGTGGCATTCAATGGCATCTGTCCAACAGCAGAACAAAGACAGCGACAGAACTTCCATTTCATGTTTTTCACCAAATCGCAGCAGACTGAAGCAAATTCAGTGCCCAAGGCTCAGCTCCTCCGTCAGGCTCCTCAATCTTTGTTTGTACATAAGGCCAATTTAATCCTAGAAGATGTTCAGAATTTGCACTGAGAGTAGTATATGTACCTAACACTTTGGAGTGAAAACTACGGCTAGAGACAAGTAAAATACCATCCCTCCTGTACCTGTGCTTCAGGCACAAGTGTCATCTACAAGCCTGTCCTGGTTTTGCAGCCAGTTTTGTCGCATGAGATGAAAAAGAATATTTATCATCTGTCTTTTTTTTTTTTTTTTAACCTGAAGGACTTTAATTGGAATGATTTCCCAGGTTTATTGCTAGATTTTTAGCAAGATATTTCTTCCGTAAAATGCTTCAACAAATATTGACAGCAATCACAGTAAAATTTAAGGTGTATGAAAAACTCGCAGAACTTCACCACAGGCTTGCAGATCTTTCTGTCACTTCACAAGACTTCTCAGCACCGATCACTTGACAATGGACAGAGCTGCTGTACTTTTGGTGAGTGGAGACCAAACAAAAAGATACAAGGCCCATAACTGTGCGCGTTCACTGACGTCTCAAGGAACAGCTTCCCCTCGTTATTCAAGCAGAGGCATGAATTGCTCCAGAAGGACGCCTGTGAGTGGCAGAAGAATGCCGGGCCCAGGACACATCTAGGACAGCCAGGGTGTCATGCCTGGTTCCTGCCAACATGAGGACTTCAGCAGCCGAAGAATGCTTTGCTATGAGCGTAGATGTCATTTATACCTGCTGCAAGACTTCTGTGGAGACGTAATACAAATGATGATCTATCTCAGCCCTTCCTGAGGGCTGCGAGTCATCACAGCAAAATTTAAAAGCTAAATTACACCTCACCACAAAATGGTGCCAAATACAGCGCCTGCAAGCGTTTAAGTCTGTGCAGAGAGAAGAATAGTCTTATGTTGGGTAGGAGTAAAAAAAGAAACAAGCTGATCTCTAATGAAATTGGAAAAGAAAATAGCCGAAGGACTTTTTCTCTCTGTGACTTTCATGGTAAATACCACTCAGTTTTTGGTATCATTAATATCTTATTATTTTGACTACTATAAGCACCACCTGCTTTTGTCTGCGTTTTATGGGTGGGTCTCAGCATTTTACAAGTTGGAAGTTGTGCTAAGAGTTGGAAATATTGTATCATCATTTCATTACCACCTGGCTTGAAGAGAGGATCCATTAATCTGGTTTTGTAGGCATCTGCTGTGAGAAGTAAGGGAGGAGGCCGCTACAAACTCTACTATAGTTACTGTGAAACTGCAATTATTTTTTTAAAGAAGAGGCAACATTTCTTTTCCACTTCCTTAAATTGATCATCGCAGCTTAGTTTTTTCCCTTTGTTCTATTTATTTGCAAGAAAGAAGGTTGGTTTGTTTATTTGTTTCACGCTACAAGAGATGTCACTGTCTTCTTTCTCTCCAACTGACTCAGGGTCAACATAATCTGGAAAACAGCTCTAACAGAACAAACTTTTCACAGATAAACCCACAAGAACTGAATCCAGTGCTGTTCTCCTCCAAAAACTATTTGCATGTTTCCCTTTGCTTTAAGTCTATCTTGTATGCATGGATAAATTATGTTCAGAAGCAAAAGAGCTCTTCTATAAAGATGTGGAAAAAAATGTGGTGTGTCTTACCTGGAAGAACTCTTGAAATTAATATAACTGGGAAAAAAAAGTGAAAAAGACCACTTAATAAAAATTAAGTGTAATCAGATAGGATGTGTCTGTTTTTGTGGGGGTATCAGTCTCCCTCACTCTCTCTGATACTTTAAAAACAGTATTAAAGTCATGAGCCAAACCCCTGAGAATGGATAAATGAAAGGAGGAGACTAGCCCGGCCATTTGCCCCCTCTACATGTGTGTTTTAGGACAAGATTTTAAACAGTCACCTGCTATTTGTTCATAGAATACCTGCCTCATCGAGTTGAAGCAGGTGGCGACCACTGAATACTGTTTGAGATGCCCGTCTGTCTGAGTGAAAGCATGATGGAAATGCCTTCGGGAGACCTCCCAGTGGAGGACTGGAAGCATACATACAGAGTATAATGCAGAAGCTAACTAGGGAAGAGGATAAAGAGAAAGTCAACTTGTTCTTTAGCTCCGTGCTGTCAGTCCTGACCACTGAATGTGGCAGGTGCTCTTCGGTAAAAGAATATCTGATCTCGTAATAAAAGGATATAATAACATGAACGCACTAAAAGACTAATTAAACCTGTTTGGACCATCATGATCATCTCATCAGATTTTCTGCAAAATTCAGGCTGTTGATCCTCAAACTACAGTTCCTCCCTTCACCCTCTGACTACTGTTTGAGCTATAATATATGTGACACTGCTGTGATCATATTCTTTTGATGCTTATTTTAAATGCGTTGCTTCCGTTTTGCCTTGTGCTTTTGATTTATTGTTGCAGGGTAGCCAGCCCAGGTTTGCTACGAAGATATGCACAAAGGCTTTGTATGCAAAGTTATATTTTAAATATTGCTAGAAGCAGTCTCACATTTATGATATTTTCTTTTTTTTAAAAAAAAATTATATTTACTTTTAATTCTAATTAAACATTTATTTATGTTTATATTTCAAATTGCAGTGAACTGAAAAATTAACAAAAAATTATGGGTTCTTCTCTTGTATTTTTTTTTGTTGAAGAAACACTCCTCCTAAGCAGAGAATAAAAACCAATAGGATTTTTGTAGATGTAGACATTTCAAGATGTTTTTCCTTTTTTAAATGAGGGGAAAATTAAAATAAAAATAGTATAACTCCTTCCTTTATTCAGTCATTTTTAATACCAGAGTCCTAAAAGCTGGTTTGGAAGATGAACATGCATTACAGAAATATCTAAGCATGCATTTTTTTGCCCTGGTCCTGGATGAGTGACAGTAACACCCTCCTGGATATTTTTCCAATACATGGGAGGCTGCTGATTGCTGTTTTATAGATGTCGAGGCCATTTTGTTTGTTCCTTAAAATCGTGTTAATGTTGCTGCCATCACACAGTATAAAACCACGCTGTTGCTACGAACTAATAATTCACTGAAAAACTCAGTTATTGAAAAACAGTTAGAGAAATCTTTCTGATTCGTGAACGTAGCAGAACTGATTAGGGGTAATAGCAGCACTACCATAGCCAGCTTACTCTCTGTCAATAAATCTGTTGTTTCGGTCTGGGTGAGTAATGCGATCTAGCTTTTGATATTGCTCTGTTGTTCTGCAAAGTAACGTTTGTGCTGAGGTGTAACGCAAACCCATTGTTGACAGTGTGTCAATGAAAGTGACGCCAGCTTATGCTTCAGTCAGAATGTCATTAATTGTGCTCCTTGCTTCAGCAAATAGTACATCCTTATGGTACATTTTATGTAGTAAACGCTTTTTTCATTTGCTTTTTAGTTTGGAAAAAGTAGAGTTTGATTCTGATCTCTTGGGGCTCATGGGGCTGAGATGCCCCATGAAGACCACAGGTAATTTAGTTAGAACCATTGGAGCTGCATTGCTCTAAAGTTGGTGAAGGGCTTGAAGGCTTAACCTATGGTATAATTTACACAGCCATCATTCTGCTGCAACTCCATTCACTTTATTGGTGTCAGGAGGACAGACAGGAGGACAGAGGTTTCCAACTCCCTGTCCAGGCTCACTGTCGCATAGACAGCCTAAAATTTGTTTCTGACTCTTGTCCTGCTGAATTCCCTTCTCTCTAAATTTGTCCTTGATGACTTTTGTGGTCCTGTTTCCAGCCTTGACAGTCCGCTAAAATTCATCTTAAATTCTGCCTTCAGGTCAGAGGGCCTCCTGCTCATCTTCAAGTTTCAAGAGCTATTCATTGCATCTGACTGTCACACAGCCGTTCAGTCCCTCCTCACAGATGTTTTCATCTTCTCCTGTAGTTTCAGTTTGTATTTGATGAACAGTAATTCCTCTTCAGAGGAATCTCATTTAATTAATCTTTAACATGTCTTTTAAACCACTGTGATGATATAAACAAAAAGTAAAAATTAACATTTACGAGTCGCATATTGTAATCCACTAAACAGTTCTGAAGAGCAAGTCACAGAGTTGGGAAAATCTGTTTGCTCATCAGCCCTGTCAGTGCTTAGCTGCTTCTCCACAGGATATTGTCAAGTGCTTTTTCCAGCTGATGTTTAACTGGCCTGTTCTGACTGGCCAAATTAAACGTTCCCATGTGGGTTCCTGTCGAGGAGGGTGTCTATTGCCATAAATGCTGTGAATACCCTTGAGCTCAGCAAGCCTTCTCTGGGCTTTGCTGTCTTGTTGGACGGTGCCAGTAAAGGAAAATCAATACAGAACATGTAAAATTGCTGGCCAGAGGTTTGGAATAAATTCTGATGCAAAGAAGGAAGATAAAGACCCCATTTTTGGGAGAAATTTTTCCAGTATTTAAATTTAAACAGGGTTAATTTGGGAACAGAAAGTTCGAGAATGGACATATCTGTTTCCAGAGGGAAAAAAAAAAAAAGAAGAAAGGCATGTATTTCTCAATCAGCTAAAATGTCCCTGGCCATATGTACTGGCATTCTGACACCTCTTTCCACACAAAACTAATCCTGGATTTAAGAAGGCAAGTAATTATTTGCTTAAAGTTAAGTCTAGAAATAAATATTTTCAGGATACAAATCTTGTTCAATATTTTGTGGTGCTGATGTTTGACGGACTGGACAGAAGAAAGCTTGCAAATTTCAGATTTGCAGTTATAATTAACTATTAGGAGAGAGAAAATATTCTCTGAGTTTCCTTCTCCTTTTTCTTTCCTCATTCAAAGACTTTGTGTGGACAAATTCTACAGCTGCAGAATCGTAGAAAATATTGGAACGGTGATGATGAACTGGAATGGTTCAATTGCTAATTAGATGTAAAGTGATACAGAGAAAAAGAACTAAATAACAGCTGCTAACGTATTGTCAAAAGAAGGAAATATAGGTCAGATTTTTTAAGATTTAAACAGAAATTTAAGAGAATCTGTTTATTTTCAACAGACACATAACAGTTAAAACCTGCCATTGGTTCTGCATGCGCAACATCCCATCCAAAAGTGGGACTGTCACATGTCTGGATACACCTTCTTCCACCCAGAAACTTTGTGCTGTCACAAAAGGAAGAAGGTAAGCATCCACCTTGAACTTCCAGCTGCTGGGCAGATGTCCGAAGTCCCATAGAGACAGCCACTGTGCCTATATGGCATAACTGTGCAAAGGATGTGTGACAAGTCCAGCATGTCAGGGACATGCTAAGCGCCCTGCTCTTAGGCTGCAGTGTTGATCTGTGTGCCCACACTAAGTCCAGAGCTGTTCCAGCACTGCGGAATCTCATTGTGTTGAGATTTCCCAGAGATAAGAATGGGAGCTGGAGGTGGTAGAGCAAGTAGAAAAAAGTAGGCATGGGTCTTCTCATGAGCCTGAGTGACAAACAGGTGAAAAAATCACCACTGAATATCCATATATGCACACAGCAACTTTCAACCTGCCGTTTGTGAGCTTCTTGTTGGTCTGTGACTGTTCCTATGCAGTGAAAGGTGTTTAAAGTGAGCCCACAGGCACGGGAATCAAATCACTGCAGAGGAGTCTACAGCTCCACTGGAAATTTTCTAGGGATGCAAAATGTAAAACCTTGAAAACCTGACTTAGGTAGAATTGGGTTTAAGTGTAAAGTGCTGGGGTAAACCAACGTGGCAGACTTCGTAGTGCCTGCTTGTAGAATTTGGATTTTGGCACCATTTGATGTTGTTTGATGTGGTTTTCTGTTTATTCTAAAAAGAGTTACATACGTGTTTTATGTATATATGCCATTTATACTTCATATACCCACATATACATATACACATACATACTTTGAGGCATGTATATGCACACGTGTATATACATGCACACGCAGATACACATATCTGTACATATATATATTTATTTACATATACATACCCATACCTCAAAATGCACCTCTGTTACTTTCCTGCCTACGTACTCTTCTTGTGAAACATGGAGAGAACAGTAAGATATGCTTCAAGAGATTCAAATGGTTGCAGGGTGCTGCTCATCAAGAGATGGCTAAACAAACACCAACTGAAGTGGCATCACCTTAAAACCTGCCCCCTCCTCTTTCTTACTTACTTATTTCTTTATTCTCCTGACTTTCAGACTGCAATAGCAATAGCAGCCTCTGTGTAGGGAATTTTCTCTAAGTAACGGCTAACTAGGGTTAATGGGTTTCCACTGTTTCTCAGTTCATCCACTCTTCCCAGCTGGTCCCTAATCCCCACAAATCCCTTGCACCTCAACTCTTCCCTTGTTTCCTGGAAGAAGATGCAACAGGCCTTTGGTGTTTCAAAATGGATGAGCTACTTTAAATCACAGTGAAATCTACTATCCAATTTTAGTCCAGTCAACCTTAAATCATGGCATGAGTGCTTAATTTTCTTTCATCCCCTCCCTTTCTTATATATGGTAACATGTCTTTCATAAATGCCGAGAGAAACAGGATAATTACTTTTAGTTCCTTCTCCAAGGTCAGCAAATCACAGCTGACTCAAGTATATCTGGTTCTTGTCCTCTCTGAAAGCAGCTATGACTGTGTGAGAACGTAGCTGTTCAAATTACTCAGATTACTACTTGCCTGAGACAGTTCTTCTTATATCAAGGCTTTCTTTTGTAGCTCTCAAAGCACTTGTGAAGGAATGTTTTATGGAAGATGAGAACTAGGATCAAGGTCTTGCCCAAAGACTGCAGTAGGACTGGGAGCTTGATCTCAGGAATGGACTGTGATGTCCCAGTCATTGCTCTACCTTGCCTCACACTAGGTGGGATGGCAGAGAAGCAGAAAAGGGTTTCCGAGGAGGCTGGCAGTGTAGCTTCTAACACTGGTGTATGCTCTGGAGGAGTTGCGACTTGCTTTTACATATCCACTATTGAATGAGTATCAGCGTATATCTTTACAGGTAGGGATTTGCTGCTCTCTGAAATTTCTGCCTGTGTAAATACAGGATAATTTCACTGCAACCACCGTAAAATTGGTGAGAGGCAGCACAATCCGGCCCACACTGCTTTTCAAATGAAAATAAGGGAATGTTTTGTTGAGAAGCACCAGAGATGAAAGTGGCCGTTCATATCATCAAGCTACAAAAATGAAAGAGGAAACAAATGTTTGGTTTAATTAGCATTCATATTCCTATTATTCATGCTGGCTGTTCCAAGCAAATGGCAGGTCTTTGCCTTCACTGGGAGCAGAAAGGAGGCCAGTTTCACTCTCTGCTTTTTTGTTATTATTTTTATTATCTTAGTAGTACATTGATCAGAGTTTGTTGGCAAGTATGTAGCACAGATCATAGGCATTCCTAGTATTGAAACGAGTAAAATTACATCAGGAGGAAAGTTGACCCAACATGTTTTGTTTTGATTTTAATCACAAAATCTTGTTGGGGGCTGATCAATTCTTTTTTAAACAAGATTGCTCCAGATTAAACAAGAATAGTACAAACCAAACCATGCAGGGTTTGCTTGTTTTGGACACTGTTATTGAAGAGGAAGAGTATAAGCATCCTGCCAATTTGATCAGTTTAACAGTGTGAGGGAGAAAGCATATAGCAAGTTAACTATTTATTACGCCAGCTGCCTATGCAATTATTTGTAGCCCCTTAGTTCATCTGACCTTTAAAACTTATTTTAAAACACAATTGGTTTTGATTAAGTGGAGCATTAAGGTCAGTTCTTCCTCTCATAGCAAAGTAAAGCTAGCCAGCATTGTGCAAGCAAAACTGGACCTTTTAAAGGATATCATTGTTTTGCAACTGCAAGAGAAGATAACTTAAAAAATTGAAGACTAAAGGTGATGTGGATTTAAATTATGTTTTAGAGCCAAACAAGCAGTGCCAAAATAGATCCAAATAGAAAATGCTGTCATTTGGCCTGATCATCATTTGTCTCTTAAACTCAATTCTTGTAGTTTTGAGATACTCTTGAGTAAAATTAAACATGTATGAAAACATATGCAGAATTTGGCAGACTCTTCTATGTTCACAGGAATGGACTGCTGTTAAGAAGACCACATTTCAGCCTTGCGGACCACCTGAAGTGCTTTTCAGCAATATAATAAGACTGAAATAAGATCTACATGGTCAGGGGGTAAATGTTTCCCTTGTTCCATTCCCTACTTCCCCTTTCAGATTAAACTCCCACTGATTTCATTGACAGTTTGTCTTAATGGAATAATAATGGAATAAATCTCAAGGTCTGACTCATACAATAGCTGTGCGATCCACCCAGATACAGTGGCTTGTTAGTCTCTTTAAAAAAAAAAATAAAGGGGGGGGGGCCTGTTTTGGATGATGTTATCTTTAAGGAGGAAGACTTTGCCCTTTGGCGGCTGCTGTTGTGAGAACATTCACCTCCTGTCAATACTGTGATATCAGATTCGGGCCTCGTGATGCTCTTTTTTTGGATATGTGGAAGCTCAAAGTTTAGCAGAGTGGCATGGCTTGTGCCTTTATCTTGGCTTTCAGTTGTCCAATGACAGCAGAGATGGATCTTGGCCCTGTTGGTTTTGACCAGAGAGGAAGCCTACAATCTGAGCTATGTTGCTAGATTCTGGGTGGACTTTGAAGGTTGGACCAATTTTAAATTTCACAAATCATCCTTACTTAATTGACTGAATCGAGAACAAATTGTCAAGGGAGTGAAATACTTTCCACTTGTTTTCACTCCATGTCCCATGATATTAACACCTTGGCTTAAATCCTTTAGCCCATTTCCAGTGCAAAGGCTGCCTCTTTTCCACCCCTTTATAGAGTTAGCGTCAATGCCTCCCACATCTGGTACCACACACATACATGTTCCTCCAGAGCAAGAGTATACCTGTGTTATGGCTACAGGGCAGATTTTCAAGGTCGTGTGTTAGGTGCAGCACGTATTAGAGGATCAGACTTTAGTAAGACTCTAAAAGGGCCTAATTTTTGCCTTGAAAGCACAGGAAATACACTGACCTACTAACCTCCCACCCAGCCCCTACCAAAACAAAGCATAAAATGCTATATATTTTCTCCGCCTCAGTTTTGCAAAGGAGTTTTTTACTTGTGGGTGCCTAAAATTCTTCTGCTACAGCTTTGTGCTTCCTCTCAGCACTGTCCATCCCATCTTGGTCAGGTTTTTTCTAACTTTGGACAGTCTGAATTAGCCTGGAGCCCACACAACTGTGAAAGTATTGACTAGCTGTTTTTGTCTTCTTCCCAGTGAACCTGGGAGTCTCCTCATTCACCTCCCTGTGGAGGTCTGCAGGCTGGTGTCAGTATCTTGCTTCCTTTGCCATGTCTTAGGGCATTCACCAATCTAGAACAGGAGGGAACTTGCTTCACATAGCCATTGTCTGAATAGACAAAGACTGAGGTGGACTGAAAACTGGCTGAATGGCTGGGTCCAGAGGATGTTGACCAGTGGTACAAAGTCAATTTGGAAGTCATTAACCAGTGGTGTACCCCAGGCCAGGTCCAATCCCATTCAGTGTCTGGATGACAGGGCAGAGTGTACCCTCAGCAAGTTTGCAGATGACACAAAAGTGGGAGGAGTGGCTGACATGCCATAGAGTCCTGCTACCATCCAAAAGGACCTTGACAGGCTGTCGAAATGGGCTGACAAGAACCTCTTGCAGTTCAAAAAGGAGAAATGCAAAGTCTTGCACCTGGAAAGGAATAACTTCATGTTCCAGTGTGTGCTGCAGAATGACTAACTGGAAAGCAGCTTGGCAGAAAAGGACCTGGAGCTCCTGGTGGACACCAAGTTGAGCATGAGCCAGCAATGTGCCCTTATAACAAGGAAGGTGAACAGTATCCTGGGCTGCATTAGGAGGAGTGTTGCCAACAGGCTGAGGGAGGTGATCCTTCCCCTCTACTCAGCACTGGTGAGGCCACACCTGGAGCACAGCGTCCAGTTCTGGGCTCCTCACTACAAGAGAGGTATGGACACACTGGAGAGTGCCCAGTGAAGGGCCATGAAGATGATGAAGGGACTGAAGAAGGTCTCCTATGAGGAAGGGCTGAGAGAGCTGGGACTGTTCAGCCTGGAGAAGAGGAGGCTCAGGGAGATCTCATCAATGTATATAAATACCTGAAGGGAGGGTGCGAAGAGGACAGAGCCAGGCTCTTTTCAGTGGTGCCCAGAGGCAGGACCGGGAACAATGGGCACAAGCTGAAACACAGGAGGTTCCCTCTGAATATTAGGAAACATTTTTTTACCGTGAGAGTGACTGAGCACTGGCACAGGTTGCTCATAGAGGTTATAGAGTCTCCATCCTTGGAGATATTATAAAGCTGTCTGGACACAGTCCTGCGCCTGCTGTAGGTGGCCCTGCTTGAGCAGGGGGGTTGGACCAGATGCCCTCCAGAGGTGCCTTCCAACCTCAGCCAGTCTGTGATTCTGTGACAAACTGTTAGGTTTTATTTACCAGCCTTGCTTATGTGTCTTGCAATAAGTGATATATTCCTTGTTGGCAAATGGTGATTCCAGAACCACAAAACCATACCTCAAAACAACTTGATATTTCACAAGTTGTATATAGATAAATTCCACAGGTTATCTCACATATATAAATATTAATGCACGTGTGCAGTAGGAGATGGGAATAGATACAATGAAACGCTGTATGTGAATGAATTTATATCTCACAATGAACGAGGAGGGGTTACTCACTTGATGAACTGATCTGGAATGAGTCATAAGGTAAATTTAAGTAAGTGCTCACTGTTTTGTGTAACAAAAGTGGTAACCGAAGATCTATGGATAACTGAAGATGTACTGTTTGATAGCAGAGAGCAATCAAATTCCACTGGATGATACAGTTTGTATACACTGGGGAAAATAAACTCTTACGTAATGGAGGGAGACAAAGGACTGTGCTATAAACGGTAAGGTGAGGGTAGAGACCTCTTGCCCCACCCTGGTTAAGCCGATGCCTGTATGAGTTAGAAGTGACACTGGTCCTCAATAGCTGTAACTTGGTTTCCTAAGAAATCGAGGTTTGTGTAATCATGGTCAGTCTCCTCTTCCCTCCCTACCGCTTTGGACTCTTTCGGCTAATTTCAGCTACATGAGACAGAGGGGCTGTGTTTTCAAAGATATTAAATTCCTACCAGTTTCATGAAAATCAGAATCTGGAGAGAGAGAAGGTCAACTCAACATCACCACTGAGGGGTGGGCAGGCAGAATCCAGGCATTAGTTTGTCTGATAGTGAGCATTTTGCAGGCTGATCAGCCCATATGTAGCCCTGGACTAGCTGCACTGCTTGCCATTTCTTGCTTGATAGGAATCTGATAGGGAAAGGTGCAGGGAATTGGTTTGTGTAGGGGATAAAGGGCAACAAATGGCAGAAAACTTAACTTTATTCATACCGCTGGTTGTACAATAACGTGTTGAGTTTTCCCATGTGATGTTTTCCTTCTCTGTGTTGAATTTTTCTAATACAGTGATTAATTAAGGGCTTCAAGAAGCTGAACTTAAGGTAGTTTCCTGAATCTGTATTCAATCTTTCCTGATATTTAAGGAAGTACAGTAGAAGGACTTGTAACTAGAATATGGAGCCTTTTGAGAAGGGCACCAAATGAGTACTTTGGAGATGAGTCCTATTTTTCTCAAAATCTAAGTGTTTTCAAATCCAGAATTCCGGTTCTGTCCTCTCTTGAATGGTAATTTTTTCCTACTGTACCAATAAGGAATGTTTTCCTTACAAGCTGGCTGTTGGGGCTTGATGGACAAGCTGCCTCATCTGTTATGGCAGAGCCTATGTTTCTGCTAGCATCTTCTCACATAAATATTCCATGCATCAAATATGTACGACACGCAACATAATTGCGTAAACAGGATGACGTATGAAGAAAAATATGCAGTGCCCGTGGCTAGGAATGTCTTAATCAGATGTTCAAAATGCACATCTACGCACCAAGGAAATATTTTAAGGTATATTATCTAAGCATGCTACAAATAAAGATTTTTTTCATGTTAAACATAGTAGCTACCATTGGCGGACAAATCATTGGGATGTGTTTGCAGTCCTCGTTTTCTGGGGCAGTGGAAATTTTCTTTCTTTTTGCCTTGCACTAATTCAAACAAATCTGCTCTTTGGTCTTTCCAGCTAGATTACTTCAGTAGTTGCCCTCAGGACACTTAGTTTAAGCATAAACTTATGTAGGGCTCATGCTTTTCGTTAGTTCCAAGGGCTTTTATACTGGTTTCCCCATTAAAACTGAAGGAGGAGAGAATGACTTTGTCATTGTGACTGTTCTCAGTGAAGATGAGATGTTGTTTGATCCCAGACTGTGGAATTCCTTCACTTTAAGACATATATAATTTGTTAAGAATGATAACTTGTAGTGCTTGAATTGAAGAAGTGCGGGATACTGTAAGAACCAGCTGGAGACAGAGAGCTTTAGGTGCTTAAGTGCAACACATTGTTGCAGGACTGAGGATCAAAAATCTGAGCAGAGGAGCTGGGAAAGGGAGAGGAGACTATGGTGTTGTATTGTTGTCATGTATCCTTAGTGAAGTGCAGTGGTGAATTTATGACTCTCACTGAGGACAAATTGCTTTTGCCATAGCCTGTTAATTTCTAACAGGAATGAATGAATAGCTGAGTGGGTGAAAGCCGCAAAGAACAACAAACAAATAATAAAAACTTAAAGAAAGCAATATTAAATAAATGAAATGTTACAGTATGTGACTACGCAGAAGAACCTGGGGGAACTACAAAAAAGAAGGATTGAAAGGGAATGGGAGTTTGTAATAGAGTAAATACAAATTAATGCTAAGCTACAGTGAAATTCCCAAGGAATTATATTTTGCATCCACATGAATACTAGGGTAATTCATCATGATTAATGATGTTACAATGAATCCTGGTATGTGTTGAAATACTTTCCTGTTCCGAAAGTAGGAGAAAAATGTTTACTAGGAACAGCTAAATATGGACATTAATCATTGTGTCTTTAATGCCAGGTCAAAACTGTTTTCCTGCTGCGAATATTCTGCTCATTATTATTATATTTAGAGTTAATAGACTGACTGAGACAAGTGTAAAATTCCTAAAGAAACTGTGCAATTGAAGCTAGAGTTGCATAGAAAGTCTCAGACCTCTCAAAATATTTGAGTAGTCTCCATTGCTACTTGCTTTTCGTGAGGCACGGGTGCAAAATGGCTGGAGGAGCAAAATAGCTGGAGGAGCAACAAATGTAACATGAGGTGTGTTGACACTGATTTCACAATATCCTTTGTAGTTAAGGAGTGGAATTAAATTCTCAGAGTTGTACTTGCTCTGTGAAGGACAATGTAGATCCTGGGTGAATGGGTGCAATCCGGGTGACTGCAGTGGCATGCCTTCCAGCAAGCATTTAGTTGCTTGGGTGTCTGGCTTCTCTGCCCTGAGCTCCTAGTCCTTGGCCTGCTTGCATCCTTGGACAATTCCTCTCTGAAGCCCATCCTGCTGTTCTTGCAGTCAGTGCCACAAACACTGGTCTCACCAGTAGCAGGATCAAACTCCTAATTTCCCTCTGTCTCTGTTGCCTATCTGGGGGACATGCTTTGAATCCAGTTGTAGAAACCTTTTCCCATCCTCAGCCTCCTGACTTCTGCTCTTCTTGCATCTGAAAAAGCAATGCCACCACTCCTGAACATACCTTCTACTCCAGGCCCTGCCCCTGGCCAGTTTGCATTGCCTTTCCCCATGCTGGCACCATGATTTGTGTCATCAGGGGCTGTCTCAGCTGCTTTGCAGGGCTAATTTTCAGCCATTTCAGTTCCCTGATTTGGCTCTTGCTTGGCCTTGTGAAAGCTAGATCTAGCTCAAAGGAAACAGCAGGACATACTACAATGCTCTCCAGCAGCAGCCTTCACTTCAGGGTTGCACTGTTGGCTGCTCTTACAGCTCGGAGGGAATTGGAAACTGCAACCTAATCCTGGTATTTTCCTTACATCCACCCTTTCCCTGTCTGTGGCCCATCTGCACCGGTCTCCTCTGATGAAACAGCTCATGATGTAAGTCTCCCTCCTTTTTGGGTACCTTGTGATAACCTGGAGCCAAGCCAGCCCAGCTGCTGAACTTCAGACCACTTGGCTCAAGGCTGTGCTGATGTTCAGCAGAGGAACTGCTCAGCAGCAGCAGCCAGGAAGAAGGCTATGCAGGAGCTAAGGCTGCTGGCCACATCCAGGTGGTATGTGCCTCCTGGAGAGCCAGACCCCTCTGGGGAGTGTGTGACAGCTCTGGCAGCATAGAGGAGCACAGGCCACGGCATCCTTGAGTGCCAGTGTCCCTCTTCAGAGCTGGGGGACCCAGGCTCTCTGGCGATCCTTTGTTACCGACGCGCGGCAGCAGGCTGGCGGGCTCTTCTTTCCCAAGCTCACCTCCCACAAACATGTGCTCAAGAGGCTCTTCTCATGCTGGAGTGGTTTTATTTAGGGGAAATTACACTGGCAGGCGCATACCCATATCTGTCTGTTTACATTTTGAAGCTTCTGGGGCTGTGTCCAAAGTCCACTGAAATCAGTGGGAGTCTTTCCATTTATTCCAGTGAACTCTGATTGGGCTGTGTACCAACACAGAAAGGAGACTTACACTTTGCCGCTTCCCCACTCCCTTTCTCCCTGCTTTCCCTTGCCCTGGCTTCTCATCTCTTCCTCCTCTCCCCACTGACACCATCACCACATAAACCAGAAAGGCTTAACAAAGATTTGTGTTATCAGTGACATTTAAAGCTTCCAGAAATCAGGAGTCTTTGTAATCACAGTCGCAGGCTTTGTAATTCTCCTGTGCCAGTACTGATTATACAGGTAATGGGGTGCTGTAGCAAATGTTATCACTGCCTATTCAGAGTGCTAATCCAGTGTCTAGAAAATTAATGATCACATAACATTTACACGTATTTCTATCTGTCTAAGGTATTGGAATATCTTGCTTTCTTTGCTGGATTTACTTTCTCGGTTTATGTTCTCTTTCCCCAGAGGAAACACAAGCACCTCCCTTCTGTTGCCACACACAGAGAAAATGATGTGGACAAGGCGATGTGGGCAGTCTGTGGCAGAACAGGGAATTGAACGTGCGTCTCCAAGCACCAGGCTAGAGCAGGGAGGGTAGATCTCATTATTTCAAACAAAACAATGATTTTAAATTTTTTTTTAAAGGCCAAAGTGGTGACTTTGTAACACAAATGGCTGAAGTAATCATTACCAAGTGAACAAATAGAGGTAGGAAAAGGGCAGAGAGAAGAAATTCTGTATTTCAACATTTTTTAATGTTTCAAGCACTTTGAGAGAACAAGGCTTCTAGCTTAACCCAAGCTATACTTGGAGGTAATGCTGGAGCAACCGAGTGGCCTACATATGGGGACCAGCGAGACTAACAGTGATTCTTTTATCTCACTCTGGTGATTCCTCCACTTTATTAGCCCTGGAAATCATTTTGCAATACTGTGTGTTCTGTTTATAAGTGCTGTTAAGGGATGGTGGTGTTTTATGTCATGGAAACAGGACTTTTATCTGCCTTGGACGAGTACTTAGAGGAAAATTTCCCTGGAAAACAAGGCTTACTCCTTGTTCTGTCCCTTCCGCTTCCCAACTACACAGTGCCTGCGGCCTTTGCTAGGAGCTGGCCCCTCTGCCTCGTGCTGGCGAGTGGAGGAGCAGGGAGCCTGGCTGCTCTCAGCCTTCAGGGTGAGGGCACCAGCAGGGAAATCTCCTGGGCTGGCGGAGGGATTCGCTGCCACCCTCCGCTGCAGCCCCTGGCACGGGAGCGGAGCCAAGGGGAGCTGGAGGGGAGGAACCCGAATGTGTTGCAACCAGTTACTCTCGGCTGACATCGGGGCCCCTGGGGGCTGCCTGCAAGCCAGCGCAGCGTAGGCAGGCCTGGCACGGGTTACAAGACACGAATGTGGCTTGGAGCCACCTTTGTTCCTCCCCTTGTAGCCCCTCTGCTGTGTCCAGGAGCCGAGGATCTGAGGGAATTGGGATGGAGGCAGCGACTGGCCAAGAACCCATGGGGAAGAGAGAGACATTTTAGACAGTGATAATTTTGAGCAGCTCTGCATTGTTTTAATCGCATACTCCTTACAAGGAGTTGCAAAGACTAATGGCCTATGTGGTATGATACTGAGAAGAGGATTTTGTTTAACATAGTGGGGAGTGTATAAAATAGCAGATGAGAGCTTTGGAAAGATTGGATTAAGTTCAACAGATCTGGAGGAACTCTGTGTATGTGTGTATGTAAATCCTGGGGTCCTTAGCTTTGTCTTGGGCTGAGAACAGGCCGACTGGGGGCTGCAAAGTCTACATAAACTGTAGATTATCCTCATCTTGTACTGTCAGTTTTTACCCTGAGTAGCTTACTTCTAAGCAATTTCTAAATACTATCTAAAAGGCTAGTACACATATATTCAAATGGTTTTACTATGCAATAATCTTTACAGTGTGGTTTCAGTCCTGGAAACAGCAGTGGCTTTCTGGAGTTACTAACCTGAGTCATGTGAATGGCCCTGTGTCATCTTTGGAGTTTATTTGCTCACATAAAGATAAGCAGATATGCAGGAATGGGCGTAGCAGAGCTCATGTAGAGGGTTAATTAGATCCTCCCTATCATCAGGATATAAAAATGTAAGAAATAGGCTTTAGAATGAAAAAGGAAATATTTTCCTAATATAAAGCAAGAGGTTGTGACTTACCGCAGCTTGTTTTTCCAAAAAGACTTTGTAAGTTAACTCAGTTAATGAAACGGTGACATTTTCTCAACAGTGTATAGCTTTGCCTCAAACAAGCATTTATGTTTTTCATAAGCAGCTACATTAAATTTTAATCCATGCTTGGTAGATGCTTTTATGTTTCTAACCATTTCATTAATGTTTCAGCAAATGTGTCATATCTCCCAAAGCAAAGCTTTTGCTACATGTGTGAGTGCCCCAGAATCCTTTACCGCAGACAGGAGTGATGGTTAGGAGGAGCCCATGGTCTTGTGTGGGCTTGAATGCCCTGGTGGGAACATGACATGGTGTGAGGAATGTAGAGACTCAGGGAGGGCCACCTTTGGGCAATCTGAAGGAGATGAGGTGTCTGAGAGCTGTTGAACTGCAGGCAGTATGGGTCGAGATGGTGTTCCTTCATGGAGGGTGAAAATGGAAAGAGTTTTCTGGGAGAGCATGAGTTTACTGGTGATATTTGTGAAGAGCATGTAAGCAAAAAGAACACAGATGAGAGATCAGTGGGGACTTGAGGAGGAGGTCCTGGATGTGACAGGAAGTAGAGGAGCAGCAGGGTTGAACAGCAAATACATAGTCTCCCAAGAACCGGAGGGTATTGGAAGACTTAACTGTGGTCTAAGATAGAGCAGTTCATGCATGGCCATGAGTGACTGAGATAATGAGGTGGGAGTGAGTGATGAAGGATTATATTCAGCAGGAGGGAAGCAGTCTGATTCCTTCATTGCTCATTCCCAAGCACTCTAATGTTTGGGTGGTATTTCAGTGGCAGGGTTTTTATAAGGAAAGTGTGATGTTGTTTTATGGGGTGCTAGCCAGATCCCACTGAGCCATACTCTCAATCTTCAGTCTTCTTAGTCACAGTTTTTTCAACAGAGCATTCATCTGTTCATGAAGTTGCCAGTGTTTCAACATTATCATTGCTAAGGGCTGGCCTACATTTACATTTTTTTGCCAGTATAACTGCCTCAGTTAGAAGTGTGGGTTTTTATGGTTTGGTATTGTTGAAAATGAGGTATAGCTGTTAGAGAGAGCACAAAAATCACTTGTTGTGGTGAAAGTATCCCACTTAGTGTCTGGGAATAGCTGCATTACCATTAACAGCCCTTCATGCGGTTGTGTAAAGGATGTATTAACATGCAGGTTAACAGTATTGGAATGATAATGCACTACAGAGTTGTCATATAGAAAACAACTTGGAAAACAATGTTGGAAAGGTGTTGCTGAGCCTTCAGAGTGTTTTTTCTTGGTTTTGAGTATGAAGGATCTTTCCGATGCTCTACAGCTTTTGTCTTTTTCAAGGAATTTTGTAAGTACGCAGAGTATTTCATCCAAACTCATTCCTGAGCACTTAGCTTCAGTTATTTTCATGACATACCAACAAGGCATTTAGAAAAATTCTCATATTCTTTTCTTCACCTGCACAGAAACAATGGTGCAGTGAGTTGAATTTGAAACAAACACATTGTTTTCCCCGTTCCTGTGATACCCCTCCACCAGCTTAAGATAGCATTATATTGTTGAGTAACGTGTCAGCAAGGTCTTCTCGTTATTGCTTCCCCCTGAGAAAAAAATGAGTTCTGAATCCTCAGAAGCAACGTTTCCTTAGTGGGCTAGCTTTTAATCCATGATTTTGGGCTCCAGTGGTCGACATAAGCCATTGTAAGAAACACTTGAAACAAGATTGTCAAGTTGAAGGCTACTGAAATTGAACCTATGTGACTTAAAGGCAAAGTATCTGTTCAGGGTGGAGGGCTTTAGAGCAGCAATAATGCACATGTGAGCAGGAAAAGCACTTGAGGCAAAGGATGTGTCTACCTCTGCAGCAGTGTTTTGGCTGACATACTGTGACAAAGGGTACTTAAAGGCTTCTAAGCACATGCCATGCTAGCTTTACAGATGCCCACTGTGGCGCACAGTCTTCCTTATCTAGGAAGGTGAATTGACAGCAATCTTTTCATGATCAGCCGCGGGGATCCATCACCACAGTTGATAAACAGAGCTGCTTATTGCAAAATATGCCCATGTTACCATGCTGAAACCAAGCTGTAGATATTAGTGGAGCACTGCTGACTTGCTTTAGTTGAAGGTCTTGCGTATAGGTTGCTTATGCAGCTCACCTTTTCTCATTTTGAATGCTTCATCCCTGGCTCAGAGGGTTTTGGGTTGTACTCTGCATCATGATCTTAGCTGTAGTGGTCATTCAGGAACAGTGTTATCTCTTGAGACCATCAATATCCAGGGATTTAATCTACATTCATTGCTATTCCTGACTGCAGGAAAGAAGTAGGGTGGATTTTATAAGAGGAGACACTGCTTCTGTCAGAGTAAGCATTAGGGTTGCTAGAGTAATTGGACATGTGCAACTTACCTATATCAACATTGAGGCCCCCCCCGCCCAGATTTTGTTCGGTAGCTACAGTCAGATTCTGCATTGGCAAGGTCCAAAAATAGTTCAGATTTCAAATACTTTGTTGTCATTAATTTGTAAAAGGGCACAGTGTATTGTACTCTTTCACCAGTCAAGTTCTAAGCAGACTCATCTGGGGATGAATTTGGAAATTCTGGAAAGGGCTTTGCCAGCGTTCTGGAGGCTCAATGCATAACAATTCCTCTGATTTGCTCTGTAGCTAAATCTTAAGCCAAAGAGTTCAACAGCTTCTATTACTTTGGGACTAATCTGCAGTGATTAAGTTAAAAGAGTAGTTGCTTATCAGGATCCAAGTGGCTTTGTGTTCCCTCTAACTGTGGTCATTGCTTGAAGAATGATCATGTAATCTCATTAATAAAATGATTAATAGATACCAACCTGGTTTTGGGGGTGAGCAGTAAGGCTGGGATGAGGGGGAGGCTGAGGTTGGACAGCAATGGCGGGAGGGAGGGGACCGGGGTCACCGGAAATCTACTGCCAACTCTAAATGCAGGAGCAAAATATAAGAACAGTATAAACCCCCTAGTTCCCTAGAGAGGCCTAGTCAGAGGGAAACCTGGTGTCCATCGCGGGCCCTGTAATATTCTGGACCTCTGTTACATACTGAAATAAAAGTGACTTAATGCCAGCTTTTATTTTAGAAATGCTATTGAAACACTTTTTAAAAGCAAAATAAAACCAAGAGACACATGATGAGTATGAAGCAGTTATTAGTAAAAGTATACTGATCCAGGATTAAAATACTTTATTAAGTAGAAAGCAAATCAATATTAATACTGAGTAAAAATTCAGTCACCAAATTAAAATCAGCTCTAAGCAATCCTAAGCTCTACTATAGTAGGCAGAATACAAAGTTTTGCTGTAAATCTCACCTACATTATTATATTGAACACTTGGATTAATGATCTGAATCTTTTGGTTGTTTCATACTCAGTTCAAAGGGTTATTTTCGCAGCCTTCCAGTACTTAAAGGGGGCCTACAGGAAAAGCTGGAAAGGGACTTTTTACAAGGGCGTGTAGTGATAGGACAAGGGGCAATGGATTTAAACTGAAAGAGGGCAGATTTAGATTAGATTTAAGGAAGAAATTTTTCACTCAGAGGGTGATGAGGCACTGGAACAGGTTGCCCAGAGAAGTTGTAGGTGCCCCATCCCTGGAAGTGTTCAAGGCCAAGTTGGATGAGGCTTTGGGCAACCTGGTGTAGTGGAGGGTTTCCCTGCCCATGGCAGGGGGATTGGAACTAAATGATCTTTGAGGTCCCTTCCAACCCAAACCATTCTATGATTCTATGATTTTGGTTGCCCTTTTGCTTTGATGAAGAGTGTATTTTTAAAATCTGCGTTACATTTGTACACAGGACAAGCACAGCACTAGGTTTTCACTTTTGCACCTTAAAAATTATGAAAGAGATTACGTTGCCCACACGACAGGTTAAAACAAAAGATGAGAGGAGTTGTTCCACGAGGAAGAAGCTTTGCTTCCTGGGTGTTTGTGCCCTCTGTCTCTCAAGCATCAGCTTCCTAAATTCTCTTCCTGTTTGACTGAGCGAGCAGCTGGCCTTAGGTGTGCTGACTGCCCTGCTGTTTGCTGCCCGCACGTTGGCCAGCTGGCCAGCACCGCATGGCATACACAAGGTGCTGGCTTCTGCCTGCTCGGTCCCACAGCAACACTGGCCCCATGCCTCTCCCTTGCCAGGTTAAAAGGAAGGCATAGAAACCTCACCTCTCACCTCTTTGAAACCTCCCCTTCTCAGTCAGTTCTAGCAGAAATAGACCACTGGTTTGCAGTGTTATTGTGGGAACTAATAGTTGGGCGAACAACTTAATCGCTGGCGCTTTGTGCCCTTGGGAAACCAGACTAAGGAACGAAAAAGTAAGAAAGAAGATACTAAAAATACAAGGACAGTGCGAGCTCTTCAGTCCTCAGAACCTTCTGCACGCTTGTGTAGTACGGGCTAGAAGTGCAGAGCAGATGTGGCACTGTTTTGCTGGCATACTGCTTTCCACTAGGAGGGATTTTTTTAGTCTGGAGATGGAAGATGATTGATTAGTCAGCTACTGAAGGAGCTTTTAAAATGTTGATGCAATGACTTGCTTTTCCCCAAGTGATAGCTGCTGATATTCTGAAGCAGCAATATTCCCTCAGGTTGCTTGCTGACCCATAAGACGAGGCTTTTCTGCCTCACCCTTGAATTTTGTGGGTTGCCTTGCACTGTTTCCCTTAGGGCCAGGCATCTTTGTCCAATCAAGCTTGAATTAGGTCACTGTTAACTAGTGTCAACTTGGAGGAGTCTTGCTGAAGCTGGCAGTCTAAAAAAAATTAAATATTTTCCATGCCACAAAGACTATTGGTCTGTGACCCACCAAAATATCAAAAATCCAGATGCATAAGACCAATTCTGATGAAGTTGGCATAGTCTTATCTGGGTCAATTGTCTTAACAAGACATTATGTCACCAGTTAGGGGAAAATACAATCAAAACCCCCTAAAAATAACTAATGGGAAAAACCTTGCACAACAAAGCCAGTTGCACAGCATTTGATCACCAGAAAAATAAAAATAAATTCAGACTCATGATATATTTAATCATCTGTATTTGTTCCTCTGCTAATCTAAAAACAGGCAAATGTTCTTTTTCTTCTTGGAAACAAGGCAATTCCGGAAAACTTCATATTTTAGGCAGCTCTTCAAACAGCTTTTCTCCTAAAACTTAAATTTTGTTATTTGTTAGGAGGAAAGCCATTGGAATGAAAAAAATTTGAATTGTATATCAGCTCCTTTACCATACCAACTATGTTGAGGAGGACTGTTCTCTGGGCTCTCAGAATAGGCACCAGAGGAATATACTTTTTGTATTTTGTCACAGAAGGAGAACTTGGATTTCTTGGATTTTACTTAAGCCATGTAAGCTGCCATTTTGTCCCAGAAGAGGAGTGGCAGCTCTGTAACAGCAGTAGCAAAAAGAACCCAAGGAAGAAACGGAAAGGCAGAGAGATCTCCAGATATGTTTATTATGTGTGTGCAGGGAGCATCCTGCACGTGAAAATATTTTGCGGTGGTGATGTCTGAAGCCTTCAAAAACACTGCTCCATTAGGACAGAAGTTATCTAGGCATTCTCAGCCACCAACTTCCACGTCTTTTGTATGAAAAAGCCATGGAGGGAAAAAATTGAGGAAGGACTACTCCAAAATATGGTGTTGAATCCAACCACTTATGGAGTTTTTTCAAGACTGGCCTGGATTTGAGAGAGAAATAAAAAAGCAATGCAGTGAGAGGGCTGCAAAGAGGGTCTCTAAGTCTGTGATGCTGCGAAAACACAAAAAGATCCTGTGGTCCTTCATCACAGCAGTGTCCAGAAAACCCAAGAAGTTTTCATTGAGGGGATATCTTTGAGGAAGGAGATGAAGTAAAGCATTTCAGATGCCTTGGAGTTCTTCAGAATCTCGAAAATTGTTGTTTGAAGCTTTTTTCTTTTGCTAAGTGGATTAGAGATTTGGTTGGATTAGGACCTTAATAAATACCTACAGCGTTTGTCTTTCATCTGTGAAATGTTTGCCTGCTTTTAAATAGACTATTCTTGTTTGCTCCAGTGTTGTCATGTTGATGTGAAACTTTGGAAACAGGAATTCTGCCCTTAATTCAATAAAAGGATTTGGAAACCTGAAGCTAAAACTTGCCTCAAATGTAACTGGTATAAATCCAGAGTAGCAGGACTTTATTTCAGTGCTGGAGAAGCAGCAGGAGACTAGCTCCTTGACAATTTTTGATGTCTGGATGACTTGTTTATTTGCCTCATGACAGTTTGCGGTAGTGTAGCTATTATTTTTAAAGCTCAGCCCTGGCCAGAGGGCAGCCGTTCTATTCCACGCGACGGGGAAACCCAGCGGTACTTCTCTGGGCAGGAGACAGTTCGTTCCTCTGGGGAGCAAAGGACCGCTAGCTACTGCAGTGGTGAATGGAGGGGCGAAGCCTGGCCATCTTTGCTAGTCCGGCAGCTGTGCAGTTGTTAAACAAGAGCCAGTCTCGTGAAACAAGAGCGGATCTCATGAAATCCATAGGTGGCACCGGGTCAATGGGGTGCAAGGAAAGGTGCAGTGCAGCCATGGTCCTTCCCAATGCTGCGCACCACTGCTGGTGTTCCCCGCTCTGCTTTTCCTTTGCGGAGTGGCTTGGGTGGCCCGGTGTGCGGACACGCCGCTGTGTGTGCGGTGGGGGAGATGCCATCTGCTCTGTAACTGTAAACAGAGGAGTCATAAAACCCGCTCCCCATCACTCTGGCTATCCTTTGGATGCTGTTAACTGATGAACAATTCAAAGGTGGTAACTCGATGATGACAATTTATTGCAGCAATTTATAACTTCAGTCATGTACAATTAACAACCTACAGGCAATAGGAGGGCAATGATGAAAATTTACTGCAGCCATTTGTCATTTATATTGGTGGCCAGAACAAAGTATGTCAAGGCACAAAGACAGGCCACAGACCAGGCAGCGGGAGCTGGCTGACAGCTTTGCGGGCGAGGAGGTCCCCAGCTCCAAGTGCTGGCATGCCAACCCCTTTTCACTCCTTCTCCCGTGAGGGCACAGCCACACGGGTTTTTTGGGCCTGGTCATGGACCAGCGTGATGCGGAAGGTTTCCCACTGCCTACAAGGCTAAGGTGGAAGCTGCCGGTGAGACTGTCAGGACCTGCTATCGCAAGGTGGGGTGCGAGATGGAGCAAGGGGCAGAGGAGATGTGAGAGGTGCTGTTGAATGAAGGGGTCACCACGGCAGGACTGGCCCATGGTCTGAGGGTGCTGTTTAGCAGGACGGGCTGAGCTGGCTGGCTCCTGGCAGGCTGGCACAGCAGTTGTGCCTGCTCCCTGTCTTTCCCCTGTTCCCACTGCCCAGTCTGCAGGGCAGGGCTACTTGCCCGTCCTCGCCAAGAGGTGGTAATGAGGCACAAACCCAGAAAAGATTTTTCTGATGGTATAGTGACCCACATTGGTTCGTTGTGGGCTCAGGTGAGTGCTTGTCCTGGTTTTGGCAGAGATAGAGTTCATCTTCTTCTTAGAAAGAAGCATTGAGGCAGGGTTTGAAGCAGAGAAGGAAGCATTGGAGCAGAGGGAGAAAGACCCCTGCCCTTTTTGGTGGCAATGAGACAGGGGACCATCTGCGGTGACTGGAGGTGAGACAGTCCCAAGCCTGCTTCCCAGCTGCTTGGGGAAGGGGCAGGGTTGTTCCCGCTCCACAGGCAGAGGTCTGTTTCCAAGGGCATTATTGACAGTCTCTTTGTAGAGCGGAGATTAGCTCAATAATGAATGCCTCAGAATAAATCAATGGTGGGACAGCTCCTGGACCTGGTGATTTTCCACCCTCTGCAGCTTCTAGGTAGCAGGCTAGCACAGGCTGCAGCCCAGCAGGGACAGCAGGGCATACTTCAGCTCCACCTTGGAAAGCGCTTGAGGAGCTCACCTGCTTTTGCTTCAGTTCAAGAGTGTGGCCTTTTTTCTTCAAGGTACATCTCAGCAGCATTTTACATGTCCTCCAGGCTGGCGTTTTTGCTTCAAGGAGTCGTATAGTTTACCGACAGGGCTGTTCAGATGCTGTTACTCACTCTTCAACACTACTCCATCCTTTGTCATTGTATCTTTCTGTATTTGTGATGATGGGACTGGTTTTCATCCACCTGATGAAGACAACTGGTAGCTTGCAGTGTTTATTTCTGCTCTCATAAAATCTTTTAAAAGAACTGTATTGATCTTTAAAAAAGAGAATTACAAGGTCATAAGACAATTATGGCATGCTGAATTGTGCAGCGTACATCATTACTGGAGAGGTCAAGTCCTACAAGTGAAGGTGATTCTTAGATCTGGGGCATAATGATAATTGACCGTGCTGCATGTAACATCTCATAGGGTGATATAAATTAGTATGATCTATTGTTTATCTTTTAAGAATCCTGTTTTTCCAGCCACCACAGCCATAAATTACAAAAAGAGTCCTGTCCCAAAAGCCATATTGTGGCCGTCTGTTCATATGACAAAAGAGCAGGTGGGAAAGAGCAATGAGAAAGGAGGGAGGCAAAGGATTTGAAAGGACACTGATCAACCCTACTGTCTACCTGCCCCTTGTCAGCTGATTTATAAACATAAACAGTTGTTCAGCCTCCTTTTTTTTCCACAGAAGGCTCTGTCGATACAGCCTCTAATTGTCTTCTTTTCTTTTTTTTTGATGCCAGACCAGGACAGCAGTAGACGAATTGGTACTGGACATGCATAGAAAGGAAGAAGCAAAGAAGGAACCAGAAGGTCCATGCCAGAGTGGAGAGTAAACAGGGAAAATGTTCTGTGATTGTGAGAGAAAGATGTCAAATGACAGGCTGAACAGTTTGAGCAAATGGAGGTGTTATTCTCCGTGTAATTTTTAATAGCTGATGATTAAATAAGAAGAAAGAGAAGGCAGGCAAGAGTACTTTACTATTAAAAGGGATAAGGAGGAAAAATTGTGTGATCTCCTAGGACGGATCACACACACCCAGAGCTAAACTTGTCACAACAGAATCAAGTTGATTCATGAGTTTGTGTGCTGCATGTAATTATACCTTATTTGAAAATAATTTAAAAAAAAAAATTTAGAAAAGAATGGTCTCCAGGTTCAGCCGCACTGCTCTTGCAGAGCTAAATCCTGCCCAAACTAGGGAGGAGGAAACGTTGCTGGAAGGCCCTGAGTCGCAGGGCTCCTCCTGGCCAAACCAAGATTCCTCGGGATGGTTGAGGCAGTACGTTCTAGAAACAAAAACACACCCGGGCCCTCCTCCAAAGGCAGCTGTCGTGCTAGCAAGCCTAATAAAGTAGCCACCCCCCCAAAACCACATGCCGCGGTAAGCTCTTGCGTGAGCTTGCCCACATGGTGAGCTGGTCCTCTGTGCTAGTGCTTTCTTGAGCTCGGAGAACCTGATCAGCTACGCAGGCCGGAAAAAGAGGCCCCCTACATCTGCTGAACAGCACATGATAGGATTTAGCCAAAAGATGACTTAATTTCTGTGGAAATAGCCTGATTTTTTTCCAAAGTGGCTGAGCCCCACGCACATCCTACTGAGATGAGGGGAGGGGGGAAGATGCAGGCGCTCAGCCTTGCTGAAGACCGCTGCGAAGGGCTGTGCTCCTCAGTGTGATGAGGAGATGGGAAGGGCTGTCAGGTCCCGTACGTCTCGCAGGTGTACTTTTTCTTCTCGCAAAATTCAGCCGTGGCTGAAAGGATCCAACAAAATCTTTTCTGACGCAGAGACAAAGTGGGGAAACTTCAGCCTGAGCAGAGAATTGCTCAGGAATGTAGGAATGGGTGATAATGGGATTCAAAAAACCAACGTTGCAGCTTGAAGTGAAACCATTGCTACCCTAGAGGCTTGTATATTCTGATCAAGAGTGGGAGGCAAATTAGGCTGGCAATACCTCTGTCTAGTCACCCCACCTGCAGAGTTTCCAAGCATGGTATTTCCGAGCTTTCTCTATTAAACTGCTGAAGTTCAGCCCTTTCAGCACTGCTAAAACCATTTCTCTCTCTCATATCCTTGGTTAAGCGATGGCTACTGATAATGCTGATCCTTCTCTGCCAGCTCCCCTTCATCTAAACCACCACTCTTAGCAATGACTTCCAGTCTAGCTGGCTGACTTACTGCCTTCAAAGCTTCTGTTTTTCCCGACTCCCTCTGTCCGGGAATGTAGCAGGAAAAAGAAGGCAGCACTGCATGGAGGGCACTGACCGGGAAGAGACACAGACAGCCCGGGCTGCCAGGAGGTGGGTGCCAGGAAGTCTTAGGAAACACCCTGATCCTTCTTCATGCTCACAGATGCTTGCATTGGACAGCCTTGATGTACCCCACCAATGGCACGGACAACAGTCTGGAGTTAACTCAGTTAAAAATGTGCGAGCCAGAGCTACCCTCTGACCCCACACGAGTTAATTGCACCATTAAATGTCAAACAGCTTTTGTTACCATCTTCTGCTGATTGAGTGCGCAGTCTGAAGGTGTGTTTTGCTTACCTACTCTATAAATTCTCACCATTTTCATCTTCCACAATGATTTCTCATCTCTTGCCTGACTTGTTTGCCTTTGCTGGTGTCATGGTTGCAGCCCTGGAAGCTCCTCAGTCTGGGTCACACGTATTTCTGAGGTGCAATTTGTTTTGCACAGCCATTGTTCTCCCATACCCTGTTGACTTACTGGGAGGGGCACCTCTACACTGAATAGCAGAGTGTTGCTCTGAGTATGAAACATGCTAATAAATAATAACCTCCTTGACCAAATGCCGGATAATTTTGTAAGCCTAGAATGGATAAACCAGCAATAGCTTGGTATTTGCTTGTCTGCTATGAGCTTATCCATTTTGCGAGTCTAGTGTGGGGTAGGCATGGAGGAGAAGTGAACATTGGGACCCTCTTTAACTCCATCTTTAGAGCTGGTTGGGTAAGTCAAAGCGCTCGTGATACCGCCCTGTGGACAGTTCTGTGCTGATCTCAGTCCATGCAACCACCTTCCTCCATGCATATTCCCTGTTGATGTTCTCCTCCGCCTTGATAGTGTGACCACAAAGATATCAAGGCAGAGGGGTACATAAACAGGGAATATGCATGTGCGGAAAGAGGAGGAGGCAGGAATGTGCACCAGAGGGAAAAGATTGACTCAACAGTGATCATGGAGCTACTCTGATACACAGATTATGGCGCGTGAGTCCACATGTCTTCTTGGAAGTGACAAAAACCAAGGGGCTCTGGCCCAGCCACCTCTACCTCTTGCCATATCATGGTTTTGGAGGTGGAGTAAAGATGTCCTGGAGGTTTAGTATCGGGGACAAGATGCTTGTGAACATGACAGGGCTCTTCTGCCACGTGTCTAAGATAGTTTTTCAGTCACTTTGCATCACATGAACGGGGAGGTCTGGATCGAGCCCAGTTTGTATGTGTGTGCTCAGGCCACCTGGCACTTTGGAGTATCCATGTTTAGACACCAAAAGAAACGTTGAATTAAATCCTGCTTTCTCCTTAGCACAGTATTGATCTTTAAATAGGAAAAGACCAAACAGTAAACCGGAAACTCTATATCCATGGAAACATGGAGCTCAGCTCCTACAACTCAATAAGCACAACAGTAATTATTTTGCTGACGTTTCTACAACTTCATAGCTTAATGCTATTAAGAGACCCTCGGCTCCTCCAGTTGATTATTATCTGTCATTTGTGGTTAAATAATACTGTCAAAAGAATATCACTGACTTAAATTTTATGTTCCCATTTCAAAAGTAACACCTACCACATCCTGCTGTATTAAGTAGTATATGAGGTTTTAAAATTAGACTGATAGACAGACAGATAGATAGATATTTTATCTCTTTTTTCCTCTCATTCACTTTTTAAATGGAGACACAAACAAGTTCTGTAGTTTTATTATAACCCTGATGAAGCCTGTTAGCTAAATTTCTTCTTTCCCTGATTGTCAGGTTAGTCTTTCACTCAGCAGTGAAGGAAGCTTTTTGTAAATTGGAAACAAAAACACTGTTTCAAAACCGAACAGGCAACGAGAATACCTCTGGCAGGACCAATTTATGCATAAAGACTGCTTTTTTACTGCAGCATCAATACTGATGGAACTGGTTTTAACAAAGAGCAGAACTGCTCCTGTGATAGCTGCTTTGGCTTATCTCAGAGTTTTGGGGAACAAGTAGGGGACCATATGAACAGGATGGGGCTGGGGTAAGTGGTTCTTAACTGAATGTGACCAAGCTTTGCATTACAGAATGTTTCATATTTTAAATTAAAGGTGTTTTACTGTATTGGATCCCATGGTATTGTTTACTTCATGAATATGCACTTATTCATATTGAGGAAGACTGTTTCATGCCACGTGTGGAACAAATTAGCTTTAGATAGAGTATCTTTCACCAGCTTTGTAATAAGTTGATGGCAGGCTAAAGACAGCGTTGGAAAACCCATACTGAATCCCGGGGAGAAGGAATGAGAAGGTCTAATTTCCTTAGCAGAGCCTGCAGGATGCTCCCTAAGTGTGACAAGTGGTACTGCAACTTGCAACACAAAGGGCTCATAAACAAAGGAACCTTTATTGCAGAAAAGTTTCCACTGCAGCGAGTTCTCAAATGGTCCATAAAAGGGCATAAATTGGCTCTTTCATTTCAGAAAAATAAAATGCCTTCCCACTTGATAGCACAAATAGTAGAACCTGAAGCCAGCTCTCGTTTAAGGTGTTTACAGGATTAGACACACACCAGGGAACGGGAGTGGAGTAGGGCAAGGGAGGAGCTCACGCCTCCCTGGCTTGCTGCCTCATGTACCTGGATCCAGAAGATCCATTCAGAATTTATGTTAAAAAAAGCACGCAAACAACACCTTAATGGTTTAAAAAGCACTGGCAAAAGAGAAGCACTGGGAAATGTGCTAGTTTTGTTGCAGCCTGACAAAAAGAGAGAAAGCCTTTAATTTTAAGAGTTCCAGAGCTCTTTTTTTTTTTTTTTTTAAGTTATTCGCATGAGAAAATAACTAGGCATTCCAACGACATCATTTGGCAGAAATTAAATCTAAGTGCTCCAATTTAAGTTTCAATAAATCAGTACTAGAATTGGCTCTGTCACTCTGTAAACTCTTGGGCATTAGCTTTTATACCCTTTTGGAACTGGCTGGCTGCACTCTTAAGCACGCTGATCATGACGCAGTGATGGTTTCATCATGACACGCTCTAATCCAGAAAAAAAAAAAAAGCAGGAGCATATTTATATTGCCCCCCCCCCCCCGAAATGGGTAGCGTTTTTAATGGTTCTGTTACAGCCTCATGAAAATAGAATAATTTGTTTAACATTTCCAGGATTTGCTTTCTTTTCTTGCTTTCTGGTTTTTTTTTAATTATTTGGAAAAATAAAAAGGCAATATGATACCACGCAGCAGCCACTGCTGTTAACATGATCTTTCTGTAATGGTGTGTGGAAAGAATGCACAACAAAGGAACTAGAAAAGCTTTGTAAATATACATTGCCCGTTTTGGCAGAGAATAAACCTGTCTGATTATCTTTCTGCTACTGCTGCAAACGATATTTCCCTTTTATTGAACAGATGCAAGGCCACTGAATCCAATTAAAGGCTTCTCAGGTGTGCCCATATGAGCAAATTTTGGATGCTGAGGTGCATGTGCATTGGCGCAGCAGGTATTTCTGTTGTGGAAGCTATGACAGCCTGGGTATAAGTGTGTGTACATTGGGGGAACTATGTGTTTTTCCAGTGTAGATGCTGTCAGAGGCTCTTAGTATCAGTGAACACGAAAAGCATTGTTGTTTCTCTAAATGTTATGGCAAAAGCATGAATGGAATTACAGCATTTCTAAATATTTTGCCTAATTAGTCTGTTGGGAAGAACTTGAACTCCACTTGTCCTGAATGTGAATGCAAAGTATTGCCTGAACCCAAAACACCCTTGCTGGCCATCAGGAAGGCCCAAGGTCAGTGTCACCAGACAGCTGCAAATCCCAAAGGACGCTTTTCACGAAACCCTCCTTCCTTGCCTTTGCATCTTTGAGGGTTTTTTGACTCTGAACCACAAGTGTCTCAGATTACAAGTCCAGGTCTTCCTCCCTGGCTTAGAAGCATGTGATACAAACAAAAATGAAGGCATAAAACATTTGAATATAAAGTAAACCAGGAAAAGATTATATCCCTATAAAACAGCTAAGCCCTATTAGGCCTAGCCCCGACAGCTGTGTTCACCTCTGCTGTGTCTGTTGGAGAGGCACCCTCTGATACATTATTCCCCAGCTTATTCAAAAGCAAAGCTTACTTTCTGTGATAGGTAAAGTAGCTGCTCTCCCACGGGAGAGAAGAGTCGGAGCAAAGGACTCCGCTGCCATTCCACAGCCATTACTGGCAGGGCTGGAAACAGTGGGGCGACAAGAGGTCAAAGGGTTTTTCTCATTGTGACACAGGTTTAAAAAGAAAAGAAAAGGTCCTTAAATGCTCTGTCTGCCTTTGGTCCACTGCTACAGGTACCAACACAGCCACAATAACGGTTAGGTAAGCCGACAGAGACATGGCCCTCTTCATAGAGAGGTCTCCCTGGGACCTTCCAGTTCTTGGGAAGCTCTGGAGGGTGATGCGAGCCCTCCTCACTGCCTTTCTGCCAACACTTGACAGCTCTGCAGAATATGGGTAGGCTTGGGTGTGTCTGAGCAAGTCCCTATACCTTTTCAGTGTAAACTTCATTTAAAGAAATCCTGCATTCAGTTGGTCAGGCACATTCTTCCCATATGCTTCACCACATCACGTCTTCAAGAATCAGGAGCCAGCAAAGGAGACATGTGGGCTGATGGGGGAGCTCAGAGGTAGGGAGAGGACATAGCAACAACATCAAAGACACTGTTGAAGCGGAGGCAGATCAGTTTGGCCTCATTCTTCCTAGGTGGGTAGATGACAGACCTCTTGCTGTTCGCACCTCTTCCTGGGACGAGCCACCTACCCTTCTTTCCAGAATGTGTCCTAGTTGATTGAGAGAGGGTCTTCTGCTATGTGTGATACTCAGAGAGTCCTGGGTGCCAAAAGCTTTTCCAGCTACCTTGCTCTGGTTGGCACTTTGATTGTCCCTTAGGTGTCCACCTGTTGCAGAAGACCTGGATAATGGTCACTTGGAGATGAATCTCACTCTTTCAGCTTGGACAGCCAATATAGACACTGGTCACTTTCAGAGCGGGGGATGCCTAGAACTCAGAAAAAAAATAGTCCCACTACTTCTTGTCCATGGGCTAAGCCTACCTGTGCAAGTGAAAGATACATGTGCTGTTGTGTGTGGTGTGCAAGTCTGCATGCACTTAAGTGTGGTGAACATGGCCTAACCTGCTGCCACCTGGTGAACAAATTAACAATCATGTCCTAATAAATTCTGTTCCCACTAGGTTAACTTCTGCCTTCCACAGCTGTTCCCCTCCCCCTCCTCTCCCTCTTGGTGCACCCAAATCCTCCCTTTCCTCTTCTCTGTTCCACCCAATCTTTTACCCTGCCGAGGAACAGAAAGTCCCAGCTTCCCATCTCCTGCTTTTGCACTTACAACTTATATCTCACCCTGCTTCTGCAAAGACCACTACCCCTCTCTTGCAGCTGAGTCCTGATCTTGCTCCCTGCCAGCCTATCTGCTGTGTAGGGCTGCCCTCCAGCCTCTCCAGGCTGAGGGTCCCACTAACTGGTGGCAGAGGCGGGCAGTGTGTGCAAGACCTGCTACCAGCTAACTGTCCCAGTGGAGAAGCCAGGACAAGGCAGCACTATCTCACTGATGGTGTAGAGCAAGATTACTGGGAAATTGCAGATTCAATATGCAGATGAAGCAAAATGGTCTCACTGAGTTCTTGGGAAGTTTTACTGCTTGCTGTGGAGGAGCTGGCTTGTTTTCCACTCACGTTTTCACATCGTAACGAGAATGGCCTGCAGGGCAGTGGAGATTCTTCCGAGTCACTTTTTAATGATCCTCTGAAAACACATGGGGTGAAGTCTTGGCACTATAGAAGGCACACCTTGCATCAAGGTGGCACACAGAGTCACTTTAAATAGTGGCCAGTGACTTCCCAGGTATGCTCCGGAGTCCCCCAGTTCCTATGCATTTAGAGAGCTAACCTCCTATAATCCATGCTGGGTGTATTAAGAATCGTGTACTGTGAAGATGGATTTGTTACACTCGAACAAATAAACACTTAGGAAATTAGCATGTTGAAAAATTCAGAAAAATGAGTGTGAGGAATCAAAATTAGTGAGGAACTAAAACTGGCAAAAATGCCTATTTAAGGGGGAAACAGCCAAGAAATCCTGTATTAGTGAAGCTTGTTAAATCAGCAACCTGTTGTGTCTGATACTGTAAGGCTATTAGCGGACTTCTCACTCCACTGTGGTACATTGAGTTTGTTAATGTAATCTTCGGCCCTGCAATTACTTTTTCAAGCAATTTTAATGTGTGATTTTCTTCTTTAGTTTACAGTGGTCAGGGTTAATTCTCTGAAAAGAGTGGAGAGGGCACCACCAGGTAAGGTGTTCAGTATTTAAAAAGCATCTTTTAACCACAGCCATCATGTAATGTTATCAGTAAAATGTCAGTGTTTTTTATGCTTAGAGGAGGAAATAATCATGAGATCTTAGATGCCTCAGTGAGGTTATGCTCGCCAAATGCAGACATTTTAGAGACTTTTTGCCTTCAGAACCTCCTCTTCTACAGTCAGGTAAACCACTGATCTGTCTCATTTCTACATGTAGCCCACATTTGTGGTAAATTATTCTTCGGTTATATTCTCATATGCCTGAAGGCTTCTACCTAGGAGCTGAAATGTGTTCTTTTATTTCAGGAAGTTGCCTAGATAGGGTTACAGCAAATGGCCCGTGGCAATCCTTAATGCTAATCTTTCACACGCTGCAGAACATTAGGTTAAAGGGAGGACAAATACCGTACTTGCTCATGTAATTGATATGTCCCTCCTTTCACTTCCCAAGATTTTATCCGTAGAAGTGAGAATATGGCCATTATGCGCATCTTTTGTACAACTGCTGGTAACATTGCTCATGACCAGGCAGCACAAGCGTGTGTTATGCCATCAGGTCTGCATGCAAGTCTTGTCCTTCAGGACAGGACTTGGAGGTGAAGTTTCGGCTCCTAGTATTTCTCAGACTTCCTGAGGACGCACTGACTTTGGGCCATCTTTTCAAGAGAGCACTGTGGTTTAGGACACCTCATTTCTGAGCTATCACGTTGAGATACCTGGGATTTTATTTTTGGACCAAAGGAGCCCTCAGAGTACCACCTGCAATTGGTGGCTGCCCAGCAGAAATTCAGGCTCAAGTGAAGCTTGCTTGAAGGCATGCAGAATGGGTGCTGCTTTTAAAAACACTGGCTTCCATCTCACTTTTCTTCCTGGAAATTACTGCAAATCTTAGTATCCCTCATCAGGATGTAACTTGGCCAATAGTATTTCTAGTCTCTTTGGGCTGTTTCTGTTTGATATATAAGGTGACTGAAAGTGTCAAACTTCAGCAAATTTAAATTAAGCACAAACCACATTTTCTTACTTGGTAACACAGCCTATTTGTTAAGTTCAAAGGGGCTCTTCTGACTCCTTTGGTGTGTACCTGAGTTATTGAGTACATACCTAGAAGTAGGGAATAGGAAACACAAATAGATAACATGGAGAGGCATTGATTCATCTTCATTTGTGAAATTGATTGTTTAACAAGTCTTTTGTAACAGTGACTTCTGGGACAGAGTCCATCTGGGATGAATAACTTTTATATAACATTTGGGGTCTAAATTAAGAGCTGGATTCTGCCTTTGGCTGCTCCCCCCCTAAGTAAAAGAGCACAGAAGCACAGATGGTAGAAAAGCTCAGTGTAAAGTAGTGACCTTACATGCAGTATGACTGCCCAGCCAACAAATGTGCTCTCTGCACTAGAAGATATTGCTCATGTAGCAGGCTGCACACTGAGGTAGCTCTTAGTAGCAGGAAAATAGCTAATGGGCTATTTCTTGTGTTAGCATACGCATCCATTGTCCTCAGTGGCAAAAGCAGCTACCTGATACAATGTGCAATCAGCTGATACTGGAAAGAGGGGCAAGGAGCATCCCATGGCACCAGGCTGCCTGGTACAAACTGGCCTTCGGTGATTGTACTGGGGTCCCCAGTATCTCTGTTCTTTGCTGTCTGGGGCAGGATGCAGGGGCAGGATGGTCCCTAACACTTCAATGACAACAATCAATTGTTTGAAATATGTCCATGCAGGATTGGGTTGATCTTCTGTTTTCTGGTTGAGTTTCATTCTGAAGACTAGGGTGGGAGCGTATCTCCAGTTAGAAAAAGGCCTTCTAGTCCAAGCAGTGCAGGCAACTGAGTGCCCTTCCATGGTAAGTCTTCACCAAATGAGGAATAAAAACAAAGAGAAGGAATATGTGACCTTCCAACCTTAAGCTCTGCATGCCATGTGGCTGGTGGGAGGCATTAGCAAGGCTCCACTGTTCGTTGTTGTGGGTGTCTTTATGAACTGTAGTGACAGAGAGCCAGCGAGCTAGCTGTAAATACAGATAAGCACCAAACTCCACATTAACACTTCTCCGCTCCACTGGCAACAGAATAAATATTGGAAGTGTTACTGTTTTTCGAAAGTTATGTGTTGAATTTGGTCTGCAAAGCAGAGGTATTTAGGGCCATGGTGACATAATACATGGAGTAAGCAGTATTTGCAGGGGACTGTGTACAAGCCAGCTATATGTGTGCTCTAGCCCTGCTTAAAATAAACCTACACATACTATCACTTTCTTATTCTGGGAACGAGCTAAAGGGAACGAGGGCTGCAGCAGCTACATATCAGTAGATACTGCACATACGCTGATTACTCCCACTCTTGTCATGGCCATTTCTACTCAGCATTTGCTGTGTTGTGGAGAGGCATAACTCCTGATATTTTGGAGAATGCGAGAAGACAGTAGTCAATGTTTGCTTGGCTACCTCCCTGTTGTCAACCTAGGTGATGGGTTTCCAGCTGCGTGTGTGCATGTAGAAGCAATATGTGTGCACACAGGCAACTGGGTTAAAATTCCTTGCTGCTGTGGAAGAAGAGGGCATTTTTTATTGACTGAGGGGTGCCTGAGCCTTGATCCAAGCTTCACTGAAGTCAGTGGGAATCTCTCTGATGGTGTTGCAGTTGTAGTATTACAACCCTCAAGATGGCAAAGCAGCAGTGGAAAATATGCATGATGTGCACTCAGCAAAGGCTACAAATCCTGATGCCTACCTCCCCTCTCCCAGTCCCCCCATTCTTTTCCACACAAGTGTGCTGGATGAGCTGGTAGAGATGAAAAAAAAAAACCCTTTGGAATAATGATGCTGAGTCATTAACCATGTGATAGAAACAATTCATCCAGTTATCATCAGCCAGCTCCACCTCCAGCCTCCCAGTAGCTGGGGGCTGCTGAAGTGCTGTCCCTCCTCCTCGGAGCCTTTTGTGTTCCCAGTCCCTCTGTCCACACCAAGGAGCAAGCACTCTGGTATATGACTCATACCCTGGGCACTGCATTAGCTATGATAATACTTTTTTCTCAGACCCTTTCATATCTTAACACAGTTGGGAAAGTATGAAATAAGTAGAGTGGAGAGGTGAGAAAGATTAGCTCCCAATTTCTTCCTTTTTATGTAGTTAAATTAGTACCTAGTTAGAAAACTAACTTTAAAAGGGACCTCAGCCTGGCCTCTACAATTGTTAAGTCTCTTTTCACATCTGCTTCTGCCTATGCACCATCCTGGATGTAGGTACGTACATACTGCAGATGCCAGTTTGCATATAGAAAAGCTATTTGTGCCATTTGGGAAAAGCTTTTTTATATGCAAACCAACATATAGATTTCGAAAATGTGTCATTAAGTGGTACTTTATCACAGATTTTTTGCCTTCCTTCTTTCCAAAAAGGCTGTATGATTGAAATATTGTGCAAGTTGCTAGTTGGAACAGGATTTTCTGATTCTTCAGTAATTTATATTGACTTCCATCTAACAATGAAAATTGCTTACAGTGCACAACTTTCAGCCGACTATGGATTAAAATGCATTTTGGAAATCTCCCCAGATTCCCGGCACATTTATTACAACAACTCAAAAATACAGAGCATTTGGGATCTTTAATCTTCACATTCCTGTAATAAGAAAAGTTGTATAATCCCTCTCTGAAGGACAAATCCTTATGAAAATATTGCGACTATAGACGGATAGTAGGCTTTCTTCATATTAAATCTCTTATCCATATCCAGTGAGGAAAAGAGTCTCATTTTCTTTTATTGTAATGTTTGTTTGTTGAAAAACACCCATGAAAACTCAGCAGCCTCTTTCTGAAGGTCCACTTTCCCCCTCCACCCCCCTTTTTCCTCTGTGCAGCTGCCTTCCTGCGCTGGCGCGGCTTGCGGGTGGGCAATGATGGGATCAGAACAGCGCCCACTGGGACAGCGTGCCACCTGGGAGAGGGGACAGAGGTGGAGCCCAGGGGATGGACGAGCAGGCAGAAAGGCAGGATTAAAGTATGGTGCATGTGCGTCCTGCTCTTCCCTATTCGGTGTACTTATCGCGGTCCTGGAAGGAGCAATCTTTCTCTGGCAGAGGTCTTATGGGTCATTTCCATCCCTGACTTCTAAAGTGCTAAAGTTAATGGCATTTTATTGCTTCTTTTCCAGTTCACCTCTAATAACTTGGCCTCCGTACACTGCAGCTGCAGATAAAATATATACATGAAGGAAAATTCCACTGAACATATTGTTTTGCGCTTTCTCCTTGTTTCCAAACACCACTCTCCAAGCATGCAATGCCAAGTTAAATATTATGTATTAGTCCTTCTTCTTCTATTCCTGGGTCCCGTACAGAAACCTGTTTGTCATCTGTAAGGGCAGCTGAAGAGCAAGAAACAAATGGATGATTCTTTCACGTGCAGTCCAGATAGCAAAACAGCTGAGCTGGACTGTTGACAAAGACCTAGTATTAGAAAGCATACAACTTTCTGGAAAGGTGCGTTGTTCAGTGATCAGCCAATCTAAGGAGTGATCTTTGGATGTGAAACAACCAAAACATCTAGCTATTGCTTGGATCCTTTCAGGGTACAGACATTGTGTATTGCCTGCCGAACCTGAGAAACCAAAGAGAAGCTGTTTAAACTGAAACACCCTACTATGGGTAATAAACAGTGATTGTTGATAACATTATAGAAAAAAACGGGATTCAGTTCAAAACTTTGACAGTCATTTACTGTGTGATATCTATATTTATGTTTTTACCTATAGATGTAGATGGATCTATTGCTATCCTTGCCAAATGAAAGGACAGATACAAATTGTCTACAAAAAAGTGAGGTATGGGACCATTGTTTATATGATATGGAACAATTTCACTATTGTTCATATTCATTTTGGTAGAGCTACAAAGTGGTAAAATATATTTTTTTTTTCAGAAAGACAGGAAGGAAAGCAAACTTAAAGCATTCCAGTTTCTTTGGCATTTTCATACCGATAATGAGCTTGTTCAGCTTCAAGATTTAGAAGTGCTTAGAGCTCAGGGAGTTAAGCTTAAAAAAAGCAAACTTTGCTTACCACTCTGCAAAAGGACATTTGTCCCTCCCAATGTATTTCTAAGTGCAATTTTTACTGCTCTTTCCAGCGTGGCTGTCTAAAACTCCACCAGAAATGCTACACAGGGCAGAGCTGCTGTTTCTTACAGGTTACTAAAGTTCAGTTTCATTACTTTAATAATTTCTGTGGTGGTTTTGTACTATGTATTCATCTCCTGGTTCTGCAGTCCATACTTACCAGCAATAGTGCCTGCATGAGTGTCCTGCTCACATCTCTGCAGCAGTTGTTACACAGTTCCACAGAAGGCATAACACAGCTCCACAGCAGTATAAGCCACCAAAAAGACAAGATTACCATGATGCTGGTACTGCAGTTCCACAGATTATGCTAACGCTGCCACCAAAAATGTGGTCTTACCTTGCCTCTGCTGCTCTTTCTTCTCCACACGTGTGTTCCTCCCATCTCCGCTTGCCAACGCTAGCATTTATTTGGCTGGTTGTTAAGCCAAACCACGGATTTGCTCTGGCTGAAAATTAAGCAAGCCCCACACCTCCTTCATGAACATGTACTGTGTGTACACACACATGCATGCCTTCGGAATTGCTGTAGAAGTCCTACCATAGGCTGCAGACAAAGGTCACCAAACTGTAAATAGTTTGGGCTTTGTCTTGTTTCCTTTTCACAGAGTGCCTGGCACACACAAAGCACTAGACAAATAACAGCATTGTCATGGAAATGATCATAGCCAGTAAAGGTGGTTGCTAGTATTTGTATCTTCTAACGTTGAAGAAACCACTGGAAGATCATAGTATTGGTACCCCAGGTAAGAGAAAACGTCGTGTCATTTAATCATTGGCTACAGCTAAGACTTTAGCCTCTATCACACACATTCTACGAGCAGAGAAACAACAGGGGTGTTGCAGGGGGCTTTCTGTCAGCAAAGAAAATTCCTAGTGGAAATGCTGCCCTGAGCACCACCGGTGTCTGCAGTGGTCTGTGACCGCTGCGGAGAGGTTGTTCCCTCCACAGGCGTATCAATCTGTGTTATTGCAGCGTGCCGTGGGAGCGCTGGACAGCACAGCTCCTTTGTGCATGGGTCCCTCTAGGTACATAAGAGTGGACGGTTCAGGCTCAGCTGAAACCGCTGCCTAAATAGGTGAGCAGACAAAGGAAGGCAGGATGTGGTCTTAGAGTTCTAATTTTACATCAGGGGATGTTGGCACAGCGCTGAGCATGAGTAGTTGGTGGTGCCAATGGAAATGTGCCAATATTGTCAGCTGCTGCATTGCCCATATTGGAGGGGAAGAGGGTGTAAAGCACTGGGTATAATTACGTGCATTACTGCCCTATTAACATGAGGTAGGTGTTTGGTACCTCCTATCTTATAATCTAGGTTTTCCATGAGAAGTGGGAATGTGACACATTAAAGAAGTGCTAGCAGAAAGAAGTGATCTTGAAAATTACTGATTGTATCATATCCTCCGCACAATTTTGTGCAGGGAGGGAACTATGCAGACTCCACTGCTGAAAATGAAGGAAAGGAGTTGCTGTTATGCCCTGAGTTATTCTGCTGAGAATAGCACAAGTTGTTCTGCCTCACAGACTTGTAACATCTTATTACACAAAGCAGACAATTCCACATCCCACAAAGCAATGATACAGTTCATTGTTTCACGGTGTCCATTTTTTTTTTTGTATCTAATTTCACTAGTGGAAATGGGAATTGCTAGAATAATTTTTTTTGTGTATCAGCATTCATAACATCTCTGCAAGGGGCTATCTGACTTCCTACTTTCCTGCAGCTGTCATCTGTTTTGCTGTATCTTCTGCATATTGTTTTTCACACACATTTGCTACAGCAATTGTTCTGTGATTTATCTAATCCTAAATTCTGTACCTACCTAGATCCTCCCATTTTGCCGATACAATATACAGTTCTGAAAGCAAAGTTCTGTTCTGATTCACCTCATTTTTGGTAGCATTGTCAATACCGTAATTACCCTTCACGCATTGCAAGTCCCAGTAAATGTGACAGCTAGATCACCTTCCACTAAAAAAAGGTATGACTCTTTCCCAGACACTTGTAGCTGCTGAAGCAAGTCTGAAAATCCTTATTTTAATGGATGCACTGTTGAGGATCATGGTGGTACCTCATAAAGTCAGTCTCATTTCATTCTCATTTGCTGGACACACGCTTGTGTACACACCCCCACACACACGTGGGAGGGCTCTGCATTGCTTTCAGACTCCGTGCTTGCCCTAACTTGCAGTGCTTAGTAACTCAAGTTCAACGTACTCTCGCTCCTACCAAGCTTGCTGTGTTGTTAAATTGTGTGTTAAATTGCAGACGAGACCCAGCAGGGCTGTAAGCAGAAAGCAAATCCTACTGATTTGCTCGAAAGCTAAGAAGTTAGAGATTTTGGACACAGATTGGTATCTATAAGAAATGATGCTGCAAACTGTTTTAACCTGTTGGCTGTACAATTTCTGTCTCTTTTTTTGAGGTTGCGGTCCTTAGAGAGGTTTCTGAGGTTTTTTTCAAAGTATGGAAGAAATAGCTGGTCCTTCATTTTTACACATTCAGATATTCTTGCTTGCAGTGTTTTCTTACAAGGCTTTTGCTTTGTTACTTCACTGTGAATCAAAAAAAAAAAAAAACTGAACAAGCTGGATCTTTTTCACTCTTACAGATGAGACAGAGCTGTTTACTGTGCTACAATGAGTTAACTCTTTGCGAATTCACTGAAGGCAATGGGATAGCTAAGATGCCATTAAGGGCATAAAAAGGCCAACAAGCGTTATAACTGGAAATGATGCATATGCTATTAAAATACTCCTGGGCTGATCCTCAGAGCCCATGCTTTTTTCAGGTCTGGAGGTCAGAGTATGCTTTCATTACTAGGTGGAGCACCTTTCCTGCAAAAATCATTGAGACAAAAATGTGGAAGTCCCGATTACAGGAAGGCTGGGGAGGGACTTTTTAAAGAGTGTCCACTGATAGGACAAGGGGAAATGGGTTTAAGTTGAAGGAGAACAGATTTAGATTAGATTTTAGGAAGAAATTCTTCAGTACGAGGGTGGTAAGACTTTGGAATAAATTGCCCAGAGAAGTTGTGGATGCTCCCTCCCTGGAGGTGTTCAAGGCCAGGTTGGATGGAGCCTTGAGTAGCCTGGTCTAGTTGAGAGGCATCCCTGCCCATGACAGGGAGGCTGGATTAGATGATCTCTAAGGTCCCTTCCAGCCTATGCCATTCTATGATTCTATGATTCCTATTTCAAGACTTTTTTCATGTCAGAATCCCATTTAAAAGTTCAGACTAATTGAAAGTTCCATGCTCACGAATGCAAAACTGGCCTATAATCGCCACTAAGACAGACTTGTACTGTTCTGCTGAGGAACTTGCAGTATGTTACACTAAAGATTTACTACAAGCTTCATTAGCTTTTTGAAAGCCACTAAGTTCTTAATGTAGATTGGTTTGAATATACTCATGATTTAAATACACTAGATCCATGCACTGATTTTGTTTGCTGTGAATTAGATACATAGCTGAATATATTTACCATGCAGATATGTTGTATTACTTGCTATACATAATTTCACACTTAAATTTTAAAAACGTAATAAAAACCGAGACAGCAGATTACTTATTTAATATATGTGTTCATTATATTTTATTCCATGAAAAAAAATAGCAAACTTGTATCAGTTCCTTGTCTTAAGAGAACTGAAATTACACTTGTAGTTGAACTGGACAGGTAAAAACAAAGTCATACCAAAACCAGAGGTTTCACCGTTGTGTTATTACTCATTGTTTAGCTAAAAAGTTTCATTGGGATAATTTAGTAAGAATTTATTTTTTCTGGAAGAAAGAAACGGATCTAGGTGAACGTGACGGGTCATTCCAAATCCATCTATGCTAGCAGCAGAAAGAACATTGGCTTACTCTCCTTTTTTGTATCAGCGTTTTTGTATTGTGAATATACTCCATACTGTGATTTTCCCCCAATGCGGTTTTCCCCAAGAGCCACTTAAATGATTTAGTATTTATAATACTTTAATTTCTGGTGACCATTTTTTTCCACCTGCAGACTCTTTCCTAGCTCATTTACAGCATTTTCTCTTCTTGATTAATGTGACGGATGAAAACAAAGAAAAACCTGGACAATTTTGGTTTTGTAAGATCTGGGTGACTTGTCTTGGCAGAGCTGAATCTGCAAGGAGCAAGAGAAGTGAAGAGCGAGTCGTTTAGATATCTGTTGGGAGTCTCAGTTCTTAAAAGCCATGGATGATCCTGGTCTACCACCAGATAGCATCCTTGTGGTCTGCACATTTTATTAGGCACCTATGACTGCAAGACTTTAGGGCCAAACACCAGTTTTGTACCCAGAAACACCTTCATGTTAGAGATGATGTTCAGCTAAGTGTTTTTACCAAAGTTATGCATTTTCTTGTGTGACTTGAGAAGTGCAGAAAGATCAAAGTTGGACAAGGACTCAGCCTCGCTCTCTCCTATTGATCGTGCTATGTGAGATTAGTCTAATGATGCAGAGGTGAGTGTGTGAGTCAGAATGTTTCTATGTTCATTAGGAGGAAGAGGAATGGTTTTGGAACTGAAGCTTGGAGAGAGCATTTCCTGCAACTTGCAGAATCTGGAGTGATTCTTTCATACTTCCTTGCTAAACAAAGGGGCAGTGCTTTAAACAGTGGCAGAAGCTGGTGTGCTTGCTAGCCTCTTACAATGTTTTTCCTTTCCCTGTGACTGTGTTGGTCCTGCCTGATGTCAGACTGAGCCATTCAACACCTCCATAGCCATCTGCTAACCTCTTAGAAGCTATCTACCATTTTTCTGTGACACAATTGACTGCGTTTGTTGAAAAGGGAAGAGCCAATTGATTCTGAAAGTCATTCCAATGCAGTGTACACCAGACGACTGTCTCATAACTTTTCTAAGACTTGGGTTTTTCTCTTCTGAAAAATAAAGGGAGACTCAGACATGAATCTATAGTTTTATTCCAAACCCTTGAATCTTCCAGATCTTGGGAGAGTTCAGACAAATGTTCTGGCTTCCACTTTCAGTTTGGAAGTCTTGTTGTGTGGTGTTTTGAAGCACTATCAAAAAGACATTTTGCTACTGAATTCCCATCCAGATAGAAATACAAATTACCAAAAAATTCGTAATAGTTTTAGAAAAACTGTTACTATTAAATTCTTAAAACCTACATAATTCCCAGGTGATCTCATTTCCCAGGTAGATGTTATCAGGAACATCAAACACCTTGTCGTGGTTTTTTTTTGGACTGAGGGTCGAGACAAGAACCGAGAGGGAGCACCCACCAACCACGGTCCCGGGCAAAACATGACTCAGGCTTTCTTCATAAAAAACAAAACAAATTATTAACAGTTACTTAACAAAAGACAAAAGGGAACGAAAACCGGTTACTTGAGAGGAGAAAGAGAAAACAAGGCCAGATCTTAAAACAACACCTCCCCACCCCCTATTTTCCTTTCGTTCCTGGCTCTGCCTTCCCCCCAGCGGCGCAGGGAGACAGGGAATGGGGGAGTACAGGTCAGTTCATCCATGTTGTTCACTGCCGCTCCTTTCTTAAAGGAGGAGGAGTCTTTACACCATTTTTTCCCTTGCTTCGGTGGATCCCCTACTCACAAAGAAAAAGTCCCCAAACTTTTCCAAAGTAAGTCCTGCCCGCAGGACTGCAATCCTTCCCCATGGATCGCACCAGTTCGGGCTTTACCAGTCTCGGCCTCTTAGGGAGCTGCTGCCACTCGCGTCGGCGTGGGTCGTCCCACGGTCTCCAGATGCCTCCACGACCTCGTCGTGCATTCCATGCCCCATTATCAACAGTACCTGGTCGCGCATCCCCTGCTCCACGACCTCTCCTGGGCTCAGGCATCTCCTTCCCGACGTGGGTTTCTCCACGGGCCACGAGTGGGTCGCTGCTCCGCCGAGTACACCCTGGCTGCAGGGGGGCCGCCTGCCATCTCACACCGATTTGCAAGGGAAGCCTCAGCTCCAGTACACCTCCTCCTGCTCCATCTTTGCTGACCCGGTCGTTGTGGTTGTCTTCTCTTAGATATTAATCCTCTCTGGGGAAGCTCGGCCCGGTGGGCACCCCGGGAGTGGGGCGCTTACCGAGTCCCCCATGCGGCTCCCCCGGCGCCATCTTGAGCACATGGCGCCGGCCCGGGCCCGAGCGGCCGCTCGGCCGGGAGCCGGGAGCGAGGGCAGCGCCCTCCTGCTCTCTCCTTGCTCCTGAGCAAAGAGCCCTTTCCCGCCCCTTTGTCTCAACTTAAATAGGGCAATTCGCAGAGGCGCCGATTTGGCTCAACCTCCCCCGGGGGGGATGGGACTCAGATCTGGTGGCACAGGGAGCAAATCCCCTCCCCCGCCACCAGAACACCCCCCCCCACATCAAACTATCACATTCCACCCCTCGCCTCTGCGAATTCCCTATTTAGGCACAACTTCAGTTAAAACATTGAACAAGAACACACATTTCACAAACAATCCACCCCTAGTCCCTTCACCAAACACAACAATCAAAGTTTCCCAAGGTCCCTCTGTTTTCACCACTCTGAGTCATGTTTTGCCCGGGACCATGGTTGGTGGGTGCTCCCTCTCGGTTCTTGTCTCGACCCTCAGTCCAAAAACCACGACACACCTGTAAGCAGCCTGACCTTTGTAAGGCATGGTATATTTGCACAAATGTTATTGTAGAAATTCTGTAACAATTGCATTAGTCATCTCTAAGAACTGAACTTGAAGCTTCCAGTTGTAAGAGTACAGGCGTCTACTGCAGGTTGCACTTGGGTGAATAACTGTATTATCTGCAAGACTTTAAATTCTCTAATTGAAATTAGTCACATTGCATTGAATAGCTTGCTTAATATAATATTGCTAGGACTAAATTCCTAGTTTGTAGTATGACTCTAGGGAGCTCTGTTCACTGAAGTTAATACTGGGAAAAATATAGGATCCTGTTTGTTATGGACAATTACAAATTGTTGCTCCATATTAAAGAAACCAAGACGAATAGCAAGGCCTTTTTTCCCCAAGACCATCTTTCTCTGGCTGGCAGCAAGAAAGAGAAACAGAGAATGTGCCTGACGAATACTCTTTATGTCATGCCATTCCTTAATCTTGTGGAATGAATGATGTGGGATACATAACACTTCTCAAAGTGGGAATAAAGCATGTCACAGCTAGCTTGCTTGCCAGGCAGGCAGCCTGGGGAGGGTTAAATTTGCCTCCTCACCTGCTAAACATACCTGGCATACAGACCTTTTCTCCCAAATATTCCTCTCTCTTCTCAACAAATTCTCACCTGCTCTTTCTGTTGTACCTTTGAAAAAGCATAGTGTAAGTTAGGTTTTAGCCTTAACTATTTCTCTTGTTGAGTATTTCTAATATCTCCACAGAGACCTACAGAGGCTATTTTTTTTCATGGGAATTTCTCAAACAAAAATACTTGTGCATGTTCTGGATAACACATGTGCACCAAATCTGAGGCTTTTGAAATCATCAGACTTGCTCTGCCAGCTGGTATATTTGGTCTGCGAATGCATAGTAAATCCAAAACATTCCTGTTGCATCCTGCGCAGGTGGTAATCAGCTCTACAATATATGCACAAAAGCTCTCGTGCTTCTTGGAAGCATCAGCCTCACAGTTCATGAAGCACAGAGGTGATCTGCAGGTGTGCAATACATGAGTCAGTCATAGTTGGACATTTATCAGCCATGCTCAAAGTCACAATTCCAGTCAGACTGACTGATATCTGAAAATTCTGAAGAAATGTATGAAATCTGCATTTTATGCCCAGACACAATTTTTAAATGGAAAAAGAATAAATGTCCGGGGAAATCTGGATATATGGTAACCTGGCGCAGAAGTTACTGTCTCCGTAAGAGAGGCAGAGACAAAGGCTGGCTGAACAATCTTCGCTTTAATAAACTAGAGTTTGGGAACAGAATAATCTGAAGCCATGATGCAGGGCTTCTCTCAGGAAGCAGGAGACAGGTGGGCTCCGCTGAAACAAGGGAGAATTGTATTTGCTTGATTTTTTTTTCCTCATATATTTACAAAATTATGAGCATACATATACATTTCAGCACTATTAATAGCTGCATAATATGATGGGGTTTGCATGTTTGATTTATAAGGGTGATGGGATCAAACCTCATCACTTCTCTAAATTACTCTGGGTTAGGGATTCCTTTGAGGAAATGCAGGTTTAAACTAGATTAAACAATTGGATCAGTTTAGATTTCCTTGTTCATGTTATTATATTTCTGCAACACTATTTATTATCAGCAAACACCCTCACAGAGAACATGGCAAACAGCTGTAAAGCTGAGAAGAGGCATTACACGTATAGGAGACATAATTTTAATTGCATAGAATTACATTATCACCTTCATGGCACTAGAAGGATGCCTTAGCAATATACACAGTCTGTGGTTATTGCCAACATAAAATGCAACCTTCACATGAGTTCTCTGTAAAGGAAGCCTAACTGTTGAAACCAATACTGTTACAGTACGACAGCAGTGCAGGAAGATGGATGGTACTGGTGTGAACACTGGGTTTTACTCCCACTCATGTCATACATGTTTTGTGCAGCTTGATGCGTGCCATTTTCCCCTCTTTGTACCTTTGCTGCTTCTCATGCCATTTTCTTGGCTTGGCTATTCAGAACAGCAGGCCCCCAGTACAAGGACAAGGGCTGCTGCCTCCCAAATGTTTGCAAAGCAATGCAACAAAAACAGTCTTTCACGTTCATGACAAAACCTTTCAGTCCTCTCATAAAGAAGAAATGCTAGTATTGGTTGTCTCCCAGGTGATGGGATTTCAAGCTCCTTTTGCCAGAAATGCACATAATGTAGCTAGATGTTTTTTTGGTGTTGTGTTGGTTTTTTTTTTCCCCCTGCATAAGTTACCAATGAAGGCTTACTATCTGTTTTTCACCTGTAACAGGAAACCAATGCAGCAGCGATTCAGCCATTCTGGCACAGCTCCTGTCTATTTACAATTGCAGAAGCTAGGAGAGACCTCAAGAAATTATCTAGGGGTCAGAAAACATTCAAAGTTTGCATATTGGTTCTGATTTCTTTTCCCTGCTTTGAGGTTACATGCACTGGAAAGGACTTACTTGGACCTGAGAGACACTTCATCCAATGACGGCACTCTCATGATGCCATGACTCCCAGCTTCAGATGCTACATATGCCTTTCAAATATGTGTCTGCGAGTTATTATGTACACTTGTGTCACAAGCTGTTACCCTTGGGTCTAGTATCCCCCTTCCCAAACACACTCAACAGTATCTAAATGATGCCTTTCAGCTGTGTTTAATACCATCAGTGCTAAAGACTCAATAACCTCTACTGGCACCAAGGCTTTCTTAGCCTCCTAGCTAGGAAGTTTTTTCTTATATATAGCAGAAACCGTAGCTCTACACACTATTTAAGCTCCCTGCTCTTCTCTAAGCATTGAGAGTCACCTGCTGCCTTCCACTGAGCTGCTACCCTTTTACATATTTGAAGACTGTTATCATGTTTCTTCCCAGTTCTCTTTTCTCTAGACTGATCAAATCCAGTTCTTTGAGACTTTCCTCTAGGGTTGGTTTTTTAAGACTTTTAGTACTTTTTGTTGCTCTCAGGACTTTCCCTAATGGCCCATTCCTCTCTTGAGTTCAGTGACCAAAGTGAATCTGTCCATTTTCAAGTTTGAGACCTCACCAGAGATGAGTAGGAGTGAAGAAATTATGTCACGTATCTCACCTAGCCAATTTATACATTTCAGCACAATACTTGCTTTTCCACACTAGTATGGCATTTTTAATTCTTAGTCAGCTTGAGCTCTTACAAAATCCCCAAGGCATTTTTGTGCAGGTCTTTTGCCTTGCTGGCTGCTCTCCATTTGGGGGTTTATTCTTACCTCAGTGTAATAGTTTACACCTGCTCTTACTACACTGAATCCTATTGCTTTCAGACCATTTCTCCAATTGATCAAGATGCTAATCCTGCCAAGCTGCTTGTAGAAATTTCTCTACAAATTTGGTAGCCATACTCCACATGCCATCTTCCAAAACACAATGAAAACAGTGAGTGGTACAAGCCCCAGGAAGGGCATCTGCGGAACTGCTTTCCATAATTTTTCCACTTCAACAATGAAGCAACAATAGTTCCTCTTCTAGTATTTTTTTTCAAGCAGCTATGAGTCCACCTTACAATACTTTTGTTTTGGCTTGCTTACAAGAAATCGCAAGAGACTGTGTTGAAAGCCTTGTTCAAGTCAAGATATGTAATATCTATTGTCCATAAGACCTGCTACTTGTCAGAGAAGGAAATTAGCTTGGTTCAGCATGATTTGTTCCTGGCAAATCTTTCTTGGCCTCTGCTTATCATTTCATTATTTCCCATGCACAAAAGAAAACTTTGTTTAATTATTTGTTTCAATATATTTCCAGCAATTCATGTTGGGCTGTTTTCTCTGCCTATATTCTTCAAGCTGCTTTTCTTCTTTTTCAAAACGGTGTTCTGCAATCACCTGTCTCTGGTCTTCTGCTCCCCAGGTGCTGTGGGAAAGGATGCCTCGCGGCTCTAGGATTGCTTCAGCCTGCTTCCCATGTGCTCTCAGTTAGTTTCCGTCAAGTCTGGCTGACTGGAAAATAACCGACTTATTGAAGTAGTCTATTCTGTTCTTTCTGTTATTTAGCTTTAGACATGAATGGTTAGTCAACTGATCATAGCTGATTCTTTTTGCTGAGGAGTGAGAGGACATTAATTACTTTGGCTTTTTCTGTGTCACTTCTTACTAGCTTTTCATCCTTGTCAAAGGGTAGATAATTTTTTTGCCATTGTCTTGCTCTAACTTCTAATGCATAGAAGTGCTTTCTTGTTATCCTCTCTTTCCTTTGCTAATTATATGGACTTTTTTGCCTTGGCCTTCCTGATTTTATTCTCACAGGCTCCTGTTATGCTTTTATTCTAGTCCTTAGTTTGCTGTAGTGTATGGTCACACTGGAGGGCTAATGGGCCACTTACTGAGATTTAAACAAGTTACTGCCTGTAAGCTGGGGCACAGCAACCGACGGTGTGACTGCTGTGGCTCTGCAGCTTGCTTTCCAGAGTTTTCCTCTACCTGCTCATGCAGTTACAGATGTTTCCTTGTCATCTTGTATTCCGCATAAACTATGATTTGTTACAATTACCTTTGGACTTGTATCACTGACCTGCCTGCCTCCTAGCTTAAAGCCTTTCTTACACAGTTGAGCCCTCTCTTCCTACTTTTTTCCATAGGCCTCACAGGCACTCGGCAGTTCTTGAAAACTCATCCAAGGCCTCCTGGTGACTCCACCTTCCCAACCACATGTTAATTTCCAGTTTGCCAGAGCCAGTGCCTTTGCCTGGAAGAACTGGATGCTGTCAGAGCCCGTGGCGCCTCCACTGTCACTCCCACGAGTGACACTCCACGCAGCCTTATTTGACTTGCTCATGGTCCTACCTGGCAGAACCATGAGCACACATGCAAAGGGGCAGTAGAAGGTCTCTGTGCGAGGGCCAGGTGAGTCACAGCAACCTTACCGCACCATCTTGGATTTGGGCTTTTGGTGGGCAGGACACCTCCTGGGGTATCAGGCTGAAGAGCAGAAGGATGCCTCTTCCTCTCCTTTCCGTAGAAAAGAATCACCAGCCATAAATACACTTTCTTACCTCTTGGGTGCGATGGTTTTGGGATGAGCTTTATCTGTAGTTTAAGGTTTTGTAGATTCTGGTTAGTCAGTTTGAGACAGTTATATTTAGAGTGAATATTTCAAGAAATTGATACACTCTTCTTTCAGACCACTTTATATGTCTAGCACCAATTGAACTCCGTTTCATCTGGGATCATTCAGCACTTCTGCAAATTAGACCACAAAACGTCACATCAGATACCCAGAAACTAGGAGCATGAAATTCGTGGCCACCTGCAAGAAGTGCGGTTTAACTGACTTATCCAGCATCATACAAGAATTATGTGGCAAAGGAGGGAATGAATCCATTCCTAAGGCAGCGCTCAGCTGTTTTAATCAAGAGCTCATCCTTTTTCACATGATCCTGTACTGTCATTTACTGCACATCTTCCATTTGCTGAAATAAATGTGGAAAAATTCCTGTAGAAAGTGGCCTCCTCTGCTATGTGGTCCTGACACAGCTCCAGAGCAGCTCCACCCTGAAAAATAAATGTGGCAGAGATCCCATGGAAAGAAAAGTATGCAATTATATACTTTGCATATGCATATGCAAAGGAGAGGAAGGAGAAAATAACACTCCTCATTATGTAGCATTGATTTCGCAACCTAGTCCTCATTTAAAGCAGATTTTATATGTGCAATTATCTAGCTTTTAAAAAAGCAAACAGTAAAAAAAAATCAAACCCCTTTCCATCACGCGGCATCATATTGTTGTAAATATCATTAGGGCTGAAGCCTTTAGCTTTACCGCAGAGCTCCCTGCCACCCTGAGCTAACAGGGAAACTGATAAGAGCGGTGGGTTGTCATCCGCGCGTGGACAGGAAGAATATTAGACAAATTTACTTTGTCGGGGGATTCACAGGTATTTGCTGACAGAAGCGGATGGGTGGCAGGGGTGAGTGGGGGTGGGGAATCCAGAGACCTGTGGTTTTATTAGAAGCTCTGAAATACACGATTCTTCCTGTTCCCTTCTAGCACAGCCCATTCAGCTTCCTACTACCCCATCTCTCCCTGTCCTAGGCTTCTTCAACACTGTCCTTTCTCCATCCTAGTCTTTTCCCATCCATTCTTACTTCTCTCTTTCACCTCACTCTTTACATCCGCCCATTAGATCCTACTCCCAGTTTGAGAGCACCACGCCACAATCTCCTCCACATGCCTTCCCACTTGTCCCTGCTGTGGTCCCTTTGGCCCACACTTTACCCTGACAGTCCCACTTTTCCTTCATTTCTTTCTCAGCTCTGTTTCCTTTCAATTTTTCTTCCAGGGACAACCCTGCCCATGTGTCTAAGAGACATGTTCCCAGACGGATACTTCAGGAGCCCTATGTACATGCTTACAACTGCGCCGTCTATTCAAATTATTTTCTTCACTTCAGCTTTGCTCACTCATTTGCTCCCCTGGGACCAGATGACTTCTGATATTTCACTGCTCAGACCCAGCTCCATCTTTGGAGTGTGTTTGGCCCACAGACACTGCTGTGACTGCAGAGCCATGCAGGTATTCCCACGCTGGCTTTGTATGAGCTAGTTCAACTGCTGTTACCTCAAATGTACAGTGCACAGCTACAAACCTTACCGAGAAGGTAAGTAAATAATAGGGAGAATAGGCATGTATCTGTATCTATACCTCTGTCCATAGTCTACAGACAAACACCAGTACAAGCAGACAAAACCACACTTGGCAGTGTAATTATTCTTTCCACAGGCGATTCCTGTTTTCTGCTAACACCTCTGAAAATCTGTCCTGATTTGAAGTTCAAGACAGCCAACACCCTAGTTCTAAACCTGTAATAATTTTTGATTTTGGTTTGCTATTGAGCAATGTTAAAGCTTTTATTCAGAGGAGAGGATTGGCTGTTCTGTGGTGCACAGAGTACTTGTTTCAAAACTGGGTATATTCCATCATAAGGAAGAACCATGATATTGTGCTTAGAGAGGCTATTAATGGTAATTTTGAGGTTTTAAAAGTGCAGTATTTTTTTCTTTCATTTTCACCCTTTAATCTGCTATGCTGGACTAGCTTTTTTGTCAGGAGTCTATGAGATACTGCACGACACTTTTTAATTCCCTAAAACATTTCCAAAAGCTTTTTCACAGAATAGGTTCTGTATTTACATACGCATACAGAATGCATGAGAACATATTTTTATCTTGTGCTTTATTAGAAAGAGTGACGTTATTCATTAGCGCTGTCTGTGCTGCTCTCTGGCGTAGGGGTGGATGTGGAAGACACTAAGATGTAGAGAGGACAGTTTGCCTTTGTAACGCCCAACCTCCAGCATGAAAAAAATCGACTTGAGCCTCTCAAAAGTCAAAAGTCTACAGTTTTTACGCAAAAAAGAAAAAACATCTATGTTAGGGGAGTTTAAGATTTCCTTACTGAGTATTTAAGGCATGACCGCTGTATGTTTTTCAGACCACCTTCTATAACCATGTGCTTTCAAATGTTACTTGAAAGTTTCCTACGGTCTTTGGATACTTGTGGATGTTAGCGCTTTGAGGAAAAAACAACCTTGTGAGATTCGAGGTAGCTCATGCCTGGTGCACACACTACATCAGTAGCGAGAAAGTCAGAAACCATCAGGAACTCCCACAAAGATACGGGACGTCGCAGATGTACACAGTGGTCAGTCCATGAGTGAGTGTGCACAGCTCTATGTAGGCATGATGGATGAGACCAGACGCCCATACATGCGTGGCACTCAGACACAGATAGATACAGTCGCTGTATCTGTGTGGCTAATATGCATGAGAGACCCTCAGGCATACACATCTCATGCAGCAAATATATCTAGAAATGTGTTTCTGGGAGTGTGTTTATTATGCACAAGCGTTTCTGCACGTGTGAGCAAATCCCAGGCACAGATACAAGTGGGCTCAGGCTCAGTCTTCTGTTTGTGGGGTCTTGAGACGAGGCGTTGAAGTACAGGTGTGGGTGGGATTCACAGAAAAGGGGGACAGGGTTTGTTGGCCACCTGCAGATGTGTATTTGCGGGGCTTGCATGTGGAATGTAGTTAGAAGTGAGCATGAATGGTGAATATAAATGTCTATCCAACTGAGAATCAAACACTGGCATTTGAAAGCGGCGCTAGATATTTCAGTAGATAGACTTGGGGATTTGCATAAAGTTCTGTGCGTGAGAGAGAAAGACTTCAGGAACAGTGATTGAACGCATTTCCTTTTTCTGGCAGAGGAGCGTTTTAGGCAGGTAGAGCATCAGTACGGCAGCGGAGTGTAGGGGTTTCATGTTGAGGGAAGAGAACAGCGTGGCTCATGCGTGACTGTGCCACCACTGGCAGGGAGCATCAGGAGGGTGGGAACAGCCACCTGTTCATGTGTGTATGGCAGGGACACCTGGCCATTCTTGCCTCCGTTGGTGACCATCACTTACAAACTATCTGGATTTCCTCTGGAACTGACTGGGCACCTGTCCGGAACAAGGAAGAAGCTCAGGCCAGCCAACACTATAAAAAAAAAAAAAAAAAAAAAAAAAGTAACCCAGGGAGGGCTTGTATGTGGTAAGCACCAACGGGCAGTAAATTACACCTGTCAGCCGACTGGCAATTATTGCCCAAGCACTGGCGGGGTGGGAATCTGGGAATATGGGTAAACACTTCTGCATAGGCAAATCGCCCTGAACAGCTGATAACTCGTAGCTCTACACAAAACAGCTCCTAGCGCCCACAGAGGCTTTGTTGTGCCTATAGGGCACAGGACCTGTGGGGAACTACCTGGAACTCACATCTGCTTACGATGAGGAAGGCCCATGGCACTACCCGCAATACCCACACCTTGGATTCGTTTCACCAACTATGGTACCACTCCCGTGCATGTGGAGCACAAGCAAGCGATCCTGCTTGTTGGCGTGGAAGGGCATGGTTTGGGTTCCCAGGTGAGATGCTGAGGCCTCTCTTGATGGGCTGGTATTTCATAGATAAATATTTCATTAAAGTTTTTTAATCTCGAGATCTGCCTTCTTCCCTGCTTCCCCTTCAGCCATGGCAGGGTGGCTCTGCTCTCTCATCTCCTGCCTCTCTCTTTTCTGAGAGCAGGCAGGACCAAGCGATGAAGGCTTCAAAACCTTGGGCAGAAACTTGGCGTGAGTTTGCTCTCTTCAAAGCCTGCCTGTGTGTTGGGTGCTCTGTGGTACCGTCAGAGGGACATGTCTCTGCCGTGGAGGAAAGAAATACAGCTGTGACAAGCCTGATGTACCACCAGGCTCTCCCAGTGCCCCTCTTGGTGAGGTGCAGGTGGTTCTGGGCTTTCGGCATAGCCACGGCTGGACACAGAGTCAGATGCCCTGCTGACAGAGGGCACGTGCGTCACTGACCTTGATGGCTGCGTGCGAGTGCAATGCCGACGGCGCGTGCCAAGCACCGCTGGCTGAAAAACATTTACCCAGAAGTTCCCTCAGTGGGAGCACCCAGGCATCAAAGCCAGCCATCTTCCAGCCATGCGGTTTTACCTCAACCCCACCACCCCTCGGGTCCCTACACCCAGCCCGCTGCGTGCGGGTCACATCCACCCATGCCTCTGTCCGCAGGCGACAGGCACGAGGCACCGGGACCTGGAAAGCTCTAGAAGAGCCGGGTGCCCCACATGTGCGCAGCCCCTGCCCGCCACCGGCACCCTCGCCTCCCCCTCTGGCACAGAGTCGCTTCTGCCCCGCCGTGCCGCTGCCGGCCCGCCCAGGTGTGCGGGGCCGCGCCCGCCGGCGGCGGGCAGCCAGGGGCAGGGGCCCCCGCGCCGCCGGCGCTGTCCTCACCCCCCCCCCCCCCGCCATGTGCGGTCTCGGGTGTGTGGCGTGTGCGCGCGCGGAGGGGGGGGAGCGAGGGGGCGGACACGGTGGAAATTTCCACTCCCTGCAGCAGCCACAGCCGCCGCGGCGGCGGCGGCGGCGGGAAGGAGAGGCGGGCGCAAGCCCCGCGACGCCGCAGGGGGGAGGCGGCGCCCGCGCCTCCGCTCGGGCCGCCCGGCTCGGGCCCCTAACCCCGGCGGCTGCAGCGGGTGCCCCCTCCCCTCCTCTGCCCTGCCCTCCCGCCCTCTACCCCGGGCCGGGGCGGCGGGGCGGCCAGCGGCGGCCCCCCGGCGCGCGGGCGGGTGCACGGCGGAGGCGGTGCTTGGCGCGAGCCGGGGGCGGCGCGACGGAGCCTGCGCAGCTGCCGGCGCCCTTTAAGCCGCGCCGCCCGCCCGCCCGCCCGGGTGTCTGTGCAGCCCGGGAGCCGCGCGGGCAGGAACAGCCGCCAGTACTGCCTGCCGCTGGAGACGCGCCTTCCTCCTCCGGTTCCTCCCCCTCTCTGACATCGCCGCTGCCCCCTTCTCCCTACCCTCTGCCCCGCCGCATCCCCGTTCCTCCCGCCACAGCCAGCTCTAAGATGCCCCGCTATGAACTGGCTTTGATCCTGAAAGCCATGCAGAGGGTGAGTGCGGGAGGGGAGACGGGAGGGAGGGAGCCAGGTGGGACCTGACAGAAACACCCCCTTTTTCCCCCCAGCCTCCGGCGCCCCCTCGTTGCCTCCTCTCACCGCCGCCGCGTGCCGGCTTTCCCGCGGCAGCCGCGAGCCCCGGCCGCCTGGCGGGGCAGGGGGCGGCCCGGCCGGCCCCTTCCCCCGGGGCGAGCCCTGCCCTCCCCGCCCTCCTCTCCGCGCTGTGAAGCGGAGTTGCGCAGCGCGGCTCAGGCTCGTGTGTGCCTCTCTGTGCCCTCTCTCCCCTTCCTCTTTTTTTTTTTTTTTTTCTTTTCCCCTTTACCCCTGCTCCTTCGGAGATTTTGCTTAGTTGTTCCCCTAGAGCCGCAGTCCCCCCTCCCCTTAGGGCCGCAGGTAAGCCGATCCCACGCTTAGCGAAGCAGATGCATTTCTCTCTGTCTTCTCACCCCCCTTCTGCCCGGTGCTTGTGAACTTAGCCCCTTCCTTGCCCGTGTACATCGGTGCCAGCACGGCCCCCTCTTCCTCTGCAGCACCAGCGCTTTCCGTTGCCGTGTGCCTCCCCCCCGCCCCTTCCCCCGGCTCCCCAGCACCTGCCATGGCTTCCCTGGGTACCTCGCCAGGTCGCAGCAGCCCCACGCTGGGTCCCCTCGCCTCCGGGAGGCCTTGCGGGAGAGCAAGGACTGGTCCGGCAAAGCTGTCCCTCGCGGGGTGCGAGGGACCCTGCCGGCTCCCTGCCTCTCCAGCCCCGCTCTGTACCAGGGAAGTCTCAAGATTATTATTTTTCTTTATTTTTTTTTTTTTTTTCCCCTGCCGTTGCTACCACCAGTTGAGCTCCGCTGATACGGCTCGCCGTGTCGCCCCCGGGAGGCGTTGCTGGCCATTGCCGCCGTCTTTGGCGGCGGGATGATAAGCCGGTGGTGTGAGCGAGAGGCTACGCGATGCTCTTGCTATTTTACAAAGCTGAATCAGTGCGGGGGGGGGGCGGGGGGGGGAGGTGGCGGGTGGGTGAACTTGTGCGTAAAAAAATAATAAAGTAGAAGCATCTCTGTGTAGGTGGGACCCTTTATTTGGAAAATAATAGCTGATACTGGCCCTTCTCTAGTACCTTCTATAGCCTTTGTTTATCTGCTACTTTCCAGCTTAATATGCAGTGCTGGTGTTGGAATGTAGCAGCACCTCTGCTGCGCTGTAACCCTTCTGATCTGACCCAGCGTGGACATGCTTGCTCTTGCATTTAACCTTCATTTAAATGAACGTGTATATTTGTCATGGAATAGCAGGAAGCTAAACAGCGTTGCTGTGTTTGTTTTGTAGTTGCAGGAGCATGTCTTCATGTATTATATGTGCTACATATACTAGTACATTTCCATTCATTTTTACATGTACCATCCACATGTCAGGGTCGGCTTTTTTTTTTTTTTAACTTGGTAGGCTTCTCAGGTGGGTCCTCTAGTGGAGAAATACAGCAACAGGGGAAAAAAAAATCTGGTGACATTGCTGCACCACCTCACGGAGCAGCTTTCGCTCTGACAAAACACACTGCTTTTGAACTTGGGTTGTCAACATGTGATTATTATTTCTTTTTATTTATTTTGTTTTCCCTACACCCCTCTCCATCAGTGTATAAGCCATAGGTAAGGTGATGAGATGCTTTTCGTATACATGCTGTTAATGTGGGAGATGCGCTATGCTGTGCAGACACGATAAATGCAGAGCAGGACAGAAAGCGTAGCAAATCTGACACGAATAAACTGACTGCTCTGAAGGGATTCCATGGAGTGCTGCCTGGTGGAAAGGATCTTTGTTTCCTAGGATCTGAGCACAGAGATGCAGGGATAAGATTTTAGCTGTAATATACTTCTAAGGAGCATCAGTGCCCTGAGGATTTAACATCCACAACCTTTTCTTCTTTGAAGTTTGACTCTCTAGTATATTCTTTCCTGATAGATGTATCTGGAGGTGTTTTTTAGCTCTGTGGTTATATTAAAACACTTAAGTTTTGGCTCAGGTGTACTGTTGTTTTTAACCTACCCTTGTTGTAACACTAAAATGTAGAGAGTCTGGCTCTAGATGCTGTTTTTTTGTTGCTGTTGACAGTACACCAGATCTAGGTGCTTTCTTCTGTTTCATTATTTTGCTACTGCTGCCTTTCTTTTGTAATGAGAACATTTGAAGAAAATTTTTGTAGTGATTATGGTGCTCTGAATCCTGCAAAGGGGTTGCTCTAATGACTCCTATAGCAGTGCATGATCTCGACTGTAACGCTAACTTAAATTAGTCAAAACATGGAGACCTGAATAGGGGGCTAATAAAACAGTCTGAAATTATGGAGTAATTGCATAACCCCTTCTTGTAGAAGTTCGAGAGATCATACATGGTCCTGAATAAACTACCTGGCTTCTTCACACTAGTGCTTCCTGATGAAGCTTCCGTGGGCAGGTGTTCACTGTCCCTCTGTGCAGTGGCTGCATGCTCCAGTGCCTGCCTTAGTCTGAGGCTTGAACAAGTGTTGACTCTTCTCTTGGTGTCTGTGACATCTGTCCTTATCTCTGACAGCACCCGTGCCTTTGGAGGAAAAAAAAAAAAAAAAAGTAAGCCCCTGCTGCCTGGTTTTCTTGTGCTTTAGGGCTGTCCTTAACTCCTGTGAGCTCCTTGACAACTTGAGTGCAAACCTTCTCAGAGCTATGGTCTGATAGACTTTCACGGCTCTCTTCAGAGGCAAACTTTGTGACTCTGGGGTTTCCCCACCCACAACTGTTTTTAATATTTACCTTGGCGTTTTCATAGGTCTAGGCAGAATAAATCCCTTCAATTCATTTTTGTTGCTTTAAACTCTGTTGCTCCCTGACACTGCTTGTGTTCAAGCTTGGGATCCCTCCTTGTTCTTTCTTGCATGTGCCTTCTGTTGTGAACCATGGAGTCTGTTGTGCAGCTGGCTTCCTCCCTACCCAGCTAGCCTCGACATGGTTACAGGGCAAGTGTGACCCCTCAGTCCTGCGTGATGCTCCTGTGTCCCCTTGCTTTGTGGCAGACTTCCTTACAGCCTCTTCAGTGTTCCTTTTGTGCCTTAAGAATGCAACATCCAAGAGCATGGGGCAAGGGGCAAAACTTTTACTTTAAAACTTTGTCACGAATTGTCTATGTATGCTTTTCACAAAAGCTCATGACTTTGTTTTGAAGTCAAAGCTGAGCAGCCATTCTCTGTCCTGTTTTGTAGGTAGCATATGACCAGGTAATTGACTTGCACTAGAAATAGCGTATTTGTAAATTGCCTCGGGACAGAGTCCTTGATCAGCAGAGACTCCAGTCAGTCACTCTTAAGAAAACAATAAAAAAAAACCCTAAATGCACCCCCAAAATAAATAAATAAATAAAACCCTGCGTTTCTGGTATCACCATATTTGAAGAGTAGCTGCAGTGAGGGACTGTGTGTAAGTATATGGAGGAGGTGCTTTGGAATAAGAGGCCAGCAAAGTGACTGGAACTTAGGGTGGAAATAATGGATTTTGCCCTCATGTGGCTTTCTATACTCCAACATGAAAATGATGAATAGTACGGTGAGCTTGGGGAGTTTGGTAGCAGACTTCTTGTTAGTAGCCTACAGGTGTATATAAACAACACGTTGTTTACTCTCAGGACCCTGAGTCGAAGCCTACAGCACTGCTGAAGGTAAAGGTGCAAAGGGAAGACACAGCTGTTCATGCTCTAAACTTTACTATTCGTAGCAAAAGATTAGTTTCTAATTATTTCTAACTTTCTCTCAGGAGAGTTATCTTTGGCTTTCAGTGGGGGAATTACGGCAGAGTGGGACCTTCAGCAGGAAAGGGTAGTGACCTGCTAGTGAATTAGCAGGAGTTGTTGGTTGCTGGAGAAAGGAAAGCTCTTCAGGAAGGCTGCTTCTTCCTACCCTTCTCGTACTGCTGAAAATCCCTTGAGAGCCTGGGGAAGGAATTGGTGGGGAAAGGGAAGGAAGAGCTGGAAATGGCTTCCTATTGCTCTCATGCTCTTTTGCAGACTGACCACAGGGCGGCAATGCGAGACACCCTCCAAGGAAAATTGGCAGCCTGGGGAACCTAGGACAGAGAGAAGGTGGTGGTATTCCCATGCTGTTCTTGCTGCTGCTCGACTTTTGAGAGCTGGGACACCCGTCTTCAACAAAACAACTCTGTAACTGGAACTGAAGTGAATGGACAGTTTGAAAATACTTTATATTAGAGTATGTCACTAAAAAGGAAGAAGCTTATCAATATTTTATGAGCAGCATACTGTTCTCCCCCACTTCACCTGTAACAAAGGACAAGTGTGTGTCATAGCCTAAAACCCAGTTACCTTTTCAGCAAATACTTGAACTAGGGAACCCATCTACCCACCTCTCTAATACTACAGTGAACCCAGGCTCTCAGTTTGGCTGGTGTGTTCATGCAATGTGTCTTGTCTACAGCATCCGTTTGCTGCCTTTGGAGTCAGTTGCCATGTTTCAAAAATTCGCTACCTGCTGCAAAGACCATTAGCTATTTTAGGAAAGCCAAAGTAATGGGCAGTAGTGTTGCTTGACATCTTGACTATTACACTTAATTGCTGTGTAGGCAGCTGCAGCAATTGGGCTTTTGATGTCTTAGTTGCTAGGAAGGAGGAGGGGAGGACGAAGAGGGCAGTAAGCAGGCAGATACTGGTTTTATTTTCTTTCCTTTCTGGTGAACCTACCTTTTCTTAACAGTTGAATTTTATATCTTCACTGCCTCTCTCCCTTACTTAGCAGGATAAAATTATATGAAAGTTTTCCTCTATTTCCTATGGCTTTTTTAGCAGGCTGAAACAGGCTCTTCACAGTATTATGCCTAGCAGAGAAGGACCCTTGTATCGGGAGTGGTGCTGGAAAGAAGACCAAAGAGCTGGAACTAAAAGATAGTATTGGAAAACCACAAGATCTAGTGTTGACTTTCTTGTAGGAGTCAGCTCTTTGTTTTCTGCCTTAAGCACTTCCATAAGAATAACTGGATTTTCAAGTGTGTGACAGCATTTGAGAATGATACTTTTGTGGCTGATGCCACTTTTCACTCTTAAAATTTGAGAGTGGTCCTCTTCTAAGTTTTCTTCCAAGTGTGAGATATGTGCCTGGCTTGAGTATGGGGAGAGGTAGAGGATTATTCTCTTCTACAAAATAGTTTAAGCCTTTTTGTAGCAGATAGTTGTTAGCTAGGTGGATTTGGCAAAGTTGTCCAAAGCGAGTACTAAGTTGATGGCAAGAACAAGGGACTCGAAAGCCTCTTGGTTTATATAGGCTTTTGCAGGGTATCAAGTGGTGTGCTTGAGTGAGTGTATGTAATGGGATACCCTGGTTAACTCTGCCGCTCTTATTCCCTGAGCTGTAGAGCCTGAGCACTGAGGCAGGAATGTGGGCAGGCCCTTGTGTCCATGCTGGGACTGGCAGACTTCAGTGGGATTTGGCTAGCTCCTCTTCAGTGGGCAGGAATGGCGGCTTAACCTTTAGGATAAGACTTCTCTTCTTTGCCCCCGTTACCTGCTTAGCAATGTGCTCTTTTGGCTGTGTATCTCTCCTTGCTTTTTCTCTCTGTGTATGTATACATGTGGATGCATCATATGTGTGAACAGGGAGATGCTTGTAAACTTCAGCACGAGAGCAGATTGTCTATCTGTAAACTCCTGGAAAAAAAGGAGAACCTGTTGTGATAAAATAGCATTATTGCTCTCCATTGTTGTAAAACCCCTCAAAAGTGACTGAGTCTCAAAGATGTCCATTACATCACTTAGAGTAAGCTGTTAAATGAATTCAAGTGTGAATGTGTGTATGTTTGCTTTCTTCGAATACATCATACATACCATATTTTGTAATGATGGAAGCTCTTGCTTTCTTTACATACTCTTTTGGGAAATGATTTCTCCAATTCCCTTGTTCCAGAGCTGTAACACGAGCAATTTCCACCCAAAAATTACTTTGCTGGTTGTTGATTATTGATCAAGTAACTTTTCTTGGTTTTTGTCAGACTCCAGCCAGAGCAGGCTGCTGCTAATTCTTTGAGTCGCAGCTGCGCAGACCTCCTCTGCTACAAGTCTGTGGCAATGGAAGAGGTGCTTACGTGGAAGCAGTTGCTTGATAGGGCTGCGTATACCAGCCTCTCTGCTGCTTATCCCAGGGCAGAAGGAACCACCAGACACCAGGTTGTTCCCTTTAAAACTGCCTAGGCAGTGGACCAGCCGAAATATCTCTAATGTGCATTCAGTAGAAGAGCTGATAATAAAGAGAGGGGAAAAGAAAAGGGAGGACAGATAGGCAAAATATAATTGGTTATATAGAAGTGAAACAGGAAGAGTGGGAAGTAAAAATATGAAAAGTAAGACAAGATGTGTGTAAGTGAATGACCTGTGCTGTGGGAGCACTAGTGCAAATATTGATGCTGGAAATGAGATACTAAAGAAAATGCATCATCCTATTGGTGAGGAGAGGGGAGGGAAAGAAGCACATGGTGTAAAGAAGGGTCGTGAACTCTAGAAATATGATTATGAGGAACTACATAGGAACTATTGTTCTGCTGTTTCTTAATGTCTTTTTTTAATCCTGGCTTGTCCAAGTCTGTGTTATACAAAATTATATGTTATACAAATACCTAAGGAATAATAATTAAAACCAAAGTTACATGCAGAGCAGGGATACAGGAAGGGAATGTGTTCAGTGGAGTTAGTGTGTTTGTGACTACTAGGAAAATAAATCAATGTTTGGTAGCTTTTAATATAGATACTTACAAACCTTGATGTAGAATAGCGCTAGTTGTTTTATAACCAAGATAACTTTATTTAAGCCTTATTTTGGTGTCTTAAAATCTCCAAGAAGGATCAGAAATCTTGCAGGAGCACCCAGCAGACTAGGAAGCTTGGAAGACCTCTAACTTAAATTCTAGGATTATGTATGCCCCTGAAACTTCTGTCTCGCCTTTCAATAAAACTTATGATGCTTTATGTTCTTGGAAAGATTTTGGGCAGCCATAAACGTGATGGGAACTTGGGCAAGTCCTAAATAAATTTAGTGAGTCTGTTTTTTTTTTTAATTCTCCCTAGAAATTCTAGGCAGAACTACTTCTTCCTAGTATTTTGCATAGTTGAATGGTGACCGACACTTCCACTGCTCTTTTCTCATTCTCCAAGTAACCCCTGAAGTCTATACTATCCAAGCCAAAATCCTCTTCAAATGAGGTGAACCAATGCACTTTTCTAGGCTAGGAGTATGCCAGTTATACCAATTACTGCTGAATGGTGATAACCACTAACTGGATCACATCTTTGTACCTTGCAGCTAAAGAAAACAGCCATTCCCAGTAATGGTAGAGACTTTACAACCCTTTCTGATGGTGTCCTTCTAATAGGGTGATAATGTTTGTTCTCTATGTCCAGAGAAATTGATTATGTGGTCCCAAATACTCTACAGAAATAAAATACTTGCATGTTTATGCTTGTTTTACCCATTCTTGTGCTGTTGCTCTTAGTGACTAAGTACTTCATTGAGCTAATTTAGGCAAATAGTACTTGCCGGTGGCAGTGAAAATGTTTGTACATCTGAACTTTAGGTAGCCACAAGAAGGAATTTGAGTTTTTGAGCTCAGTGTCCCTCTGCAGCATCTAACTGAGTATGTTAGCTGATGTCTTGACACAATTACCTGGCAGGGAAAATTCTGCCTGATGGTGCGTGATGCCAGCATCTTCTATTTTTATGCCATCTCCTGGAGGAGACATCCCCTCCCACCTCTGTTAAAATGGCTTGCTTTCCCTGTTTGCCCCGTTGCGCTCTGTACCTAGTTACTGTTGATCATGTGCCTTCTCAGTACCCTCTTTCCTCTTCTGCTTCCAGTTCCTGTGTAGAAGGAAGAATGTCATCTGCCTGCAGTTGCAAAGAAAAGCATGGTTTCCTTGCTGAGGGATGGAGCTGCTTATAGTGACAACCTGTCTTTGGGCATCTGAGCCTCTGGTAGTCATCTGCTTGAGTTATGGCAGAGGCATGGATGATTGTGCTTATTTGCCAGGGAAGAGTGGCCCAGTTCCTCAGTGGTGCTGAACAGCAGCTGTATGTTCTGCTGTCTTCAGAGAACCCAGATAACATCTGTCAGCTGTGTAAACATAAGCCAATTCTTTGGGCTGACAAGGGGAAGAGGAAGTGCTTACCTACATATTTTCTTTAATCTAATAGTCAGTTTAACTTGAACTTAAGCTGATGGACTAGTCTTTCTAAGACCTGAGTAAGATGACTGCAGTATGGTAGGCATGGAGAAGATGGTCTGTCTTCCTGACATCTCTTAATTTTAATAAATAGAAAGGAACCTTCTGTCTCCTCTCTTCTGTCCCCAGCTTAATGCGCCCCCTTCCCTTTTGGGTGCTTGGAGTCTTTGGAAAATAAATCTGCTATTCCTAACAGAGTGCTGGGGACTGATTTGTGGGGAAAGAAACCATCAAAATGTGAATGTCACAGGCAGTAGCATGAAGTGGCTTGCTGAGGCACTGCTAGTGATGCAGGTTTCAGAAAATAAGCCATCTTCCTCTTGCTTTGCAGTTCAACAATACTGTAGCCTCTGTTGTGTTTACAGAATGCTGAATGAGAACTACAATAAAGCTGCATCCTCTTTCTTCTGCTTCCTGCTTCCCCACTTAATTTGTGACTTGGTGGGAGACCTAAATAGGTATATACACTTGGGATAGAGCAGAAGAATGGTTGAAAACAAAAACAAGTACGTTGATCTAGTCATACCACTGTCAGTCACAGTGCCCTTCAGCTTCACTTGGCCTTACAGTACTCCAGTTACTGCTTCTGTAATAGTCCGCAGTAGTATTATGTTTCTGACTGGCAAATGCAGTGTAGTTCTCTATTTCTTCTGCTGAACTGCATGCTGCGAGATTACTGATTTCTCTCATGTCTCCTTCAGCAGTCCTTTAGAAAAGAATCAAGAAGAATGTATTGTGGAGCAAGCTTCTTTTTCTGATGCTGCAGTAAAATGAAGACCAGAACTGGAGCGATTCCTGAAACTCCAGACAAAAAGTGCATTATGTGTTCGTAGCTACTCCTTTGGGTGACTGACTTGAACCTTGCACCTCAAATTGGACTTCTGTGGTAGTGATGGTTTACAGAGCTGCCTCTGCGGCACCTGTGTTCTCCAAGGCCAGCAGAAGTATTGATGCAGTACCACTTTGGGCAGCAGAACGTGTGGCAAACAGGTTAGTCAGGTCACTGCTGGTTCAGGTAACTTGTAAATGTGTTACTCTTCTACTCCAGCCTGTTGGTCTGCTGGGAATGCCAGTCCAGACCTTAACTCAAGTTATTTATTAGATGCTACAGGTCAACTTCTGTCTTTCAGCTTTCCTGCTTCCTACGACATGCCCTGCTTGTCTTGGGTGGGATTCCTGTCCAGCTCCTCTGCTTCAGCTCATAGTTTGGAAGGGAAACTCCTGAAACTGCAGTCCCAGATGTTTAGGGCTCTGAGCAGCTGGCAAGGATAGCCCCTGCTTTGTCAAGGACATGTACTACATAAGAATAAATTGATACGTATCAGTTATTCCATGAAGAACATTTGTGCTTTTTTTGTGTTCTAGAGTGCTGCAATAAATGGAACGAAGCTTTTTCCTCCCTTTTTTTTTCTGAGAGATAGGCTACCTCAGACGACCTTGTGTTAACTGTGGAGCAGTGAACAGGTATGAACTCACTTGTGTGTGTAGCAGGTAGCCTGCAGTGTGAGCAGGCTAGACAACACACTTGAGGGGCTGAATGTTGTACAGACCTGCTCAGGGCATGAGACTTTTTGTTGTCTTTTTTTCTGGGAGAGAGATTGTTAATATTTTCCATGTAGGTATTGAGCCTGGCAATCTGGGTACGTTTCTCCTGTGAAAGTGAGTTGATCAGTAGGTAGAATGCTTCTGGTGTGAGTTAACATACCTCTGCTTGAAGAAGGTGGAGAAGAAAATCCTTGTTGCTAAGAAGGAACCTCAAAACTACTTTGAAATCTATGAATAAAATTAAGTATGCACTTAATTTGCTAACAAATGCTAGCAGAGGACCCTCCTGTGTGATATTTGAGTGTTTGCATCCACAAATTAACCCTTAAAGTGTTGGCCATTGGGACTGACTCTTTAAGGGAAAAAAGAAGTCAACTGAGAAACTTCCCATCTGCCAAGAAGAGAAATAGACTGCGCAGAAAACAAATGGTTGCTTTAGGGCTGGAGCAGTTTGATTCTGGCATATTTAAAGACCCGTCTTATTAGAAAAGCACTGTGGAGAAAGTGTTCCTTTAAAACAATCATACAAATTTCTCCTAAAAATCCCACCCTAAATCTGCTTCTCATTATCTAATATCTCTTCAGGGAATTGCTTGAGACTTTTTTTTTTTCTTAAAGGACAGGCTGCCTGTTGGAGAGACATATGCATTGTTTCACTAAAGCTGTAGCCCTCTATCTTCGGACAAGGGGGAAGCACATTGTTTTGTGTCTTCGATATGATCCAGCCAGAAAACAGCCTTAGGGAAAAAAATTCAGTCCTTGGCAGCAGTGCTGTCTTTCTGTCTCTTTTTTTTTTTTTTTTTTGTCAGTGCCACAATGTACACTGTTCTAATAACTTGAGATTAAACTCACATGGGGCGTCTCAAAAGTCCTTCTTAAGACTTGAGGTCATAACTTGCTGAAAGTTCAGAGGGACGAGTCTCACTTTTGTAATGAAAAAAGTTTCAGGGTTATTTTAGAATTAGGTCTAATAAGAAACTGGTACAAGAAGCTACTTTAGTACAGTAATTTAGTGACAGTGCAGCAAATTTGTAGCTGCTACTGAAAACTTTCTACCTTCCTGCTCAAGTAAGCTGAACCCTGCAAAATTCAGATGTTAGGTGATGGTTCAGGTCTCTGTGGACAGATTATTTCAAACGCATGGTCTGGCTGTACCTTTTGGTGGAAAAAGCTCAAGAGGTTTCACGTATTGTTTATTTTGGTTAGAATGAGCCCACAGTACTTTGGCAAGTATCCTAACTGAGAATCGTCACAATTTATTCAAGGGCAGTGGCATCTTCTATTTCCACACTTTTCAGAGGGATTGAACGTGCTTGTAATAGTCATGCTATGAGCTGGGTACCTCTTGTATCAAATAGGTGTAGCTTTAACACGTTTTTGTGATTTATACACTTTACTGACTGATGTTTTTCAATAACACAGCAGGACAACAGAAGAGGGAAAATATCGGTTATTAGTATTTCTTTAGTTTGCTCATTATTCTAACTTTCTGTATAGTAGTTTTTCTTCTTTCTGCTATGTTTCAGTAAAATCTCTTCCCCTTTCCTTAGAATATTTATAGTTTCGGTATAAATGTTATAATGTAGTTGCAATTGAAAATTTAGCTGAGCTTAGTAAAATACGCAACACTATCAAAGTGTTACTCAAAAGTGCTTAAAACTAAGAATAGTACGTTATACTTGTATCTGATGGCGTCGCATGATCTGAAGTCTTTATAATTTTGTGTTGGATTAAACTAATAGACTATAACTTCTGCATTTGCGGGTGGGGATAAATGTGAATTCTTCTATGGAAGAATTTAAAATACATCTGTGGTTTGAGGCTTATGAGCATGATAAATTTAGCACACTACTGTAATCGGTCCATTTTGTGCCATGTCTCTGTAGTCTCTCATTATTGGCTATAACTCAGCAGAATGAATATCTGTATTCTCATACGGGTTTGTGGTGGTAGTAGGGAACCCGTATTATCTTTTTTGATTCTGAACTATGCTTGAAAAACAGCCAGCTCGCACGAATAACATGATTGTGAATTTCTCCTTAAGGCTGAAGCTGTGGTTTGCTGTAGCTTTTATTAAAAACCACATCTGCCTTAGTGAGAAGTGCACACTCTTGCATCAGTACCGTTGCTGCCTTCAGTAATGCGCAAAGTAAGGCAGAGGGGGGAGTGTGTGCATTTTCAATCTTAACTTGTAATGTTTTTTATTTACTTTTTTTTTTAAACAAAAGGAATATGCTACAGGGATGCTAAACAGGAAACCACCCAAATACTAGAATATGTTATCTAGGTGTTTGTATTAATTGCAGGTTAATTAATAGGGAAATATGAGCTTCAATATAGTGCCAAAACACTTCTGCAAATGGAGTGGAAGGGGGAATGCCTGAAGCTGACACTTGTAAGACTTTTAAGGCCGGTCAGAACAAAGATCCAGTGATTTTTGTGCCTGTTACCTTTACTAGTGAGTGGGAAAGAGGAATGGAGTCAGACCCTGTTCCTTACACTTCTGTAATAATCTTGAATACTAAAGATTTGTGTTCTGATCTTTAGACTAAACTGGTTCTTTGCTTTGATCTTCCCTTCCCTTGCTGTACCCTTTCAGTGTAGGAAGTAGAAGAATCTTATGTCCAGCGCTCTCTAAACCCATTAAATGGTTTTGAGTGTGTATAGGTAAACGATAACCTCCCAAGGCATAAATAGGAGATATGAGCCTCCTGCCTCCATGGCAGCTCTTCAGTGCCCCTTCCTTTCCTACCTGTCCGGTAGGAAGGTAGGAAGTCTTTATTATCCCCTTTCTCCACTTCGAACGTGTCAGTCCTGCCTGCCTGTTTCCTGACATGCTTTGGTAGAGTTGGGTGTGATTGAGGGTTCAGGAGTAGAGTAGCAGGGTATGCTTTGCCTCAAAACCTTGTACCTCTGATGTAGACATGGTCCTCTTCATGCCCGGATGCAAGTGGACGGTGCTGGGAACAGTGCTTCCTGGCGTCCTAGTAACTGGCAGCTACCAAAATCCATCCAGTTCCTCCCTCCTGTGCCTAAATGCTCCCAAAAAAATCCCGAAACCGGGTGGGTGTGGGTATCAGAAGGCACATGGCAGAAAGAAATACCCTATAGCTGGATGTCAGGCGTAGTTTTGCTTTTGTCACTTGGTTGAATGGGGCTTTTTCTTTACTTGGATTACATGGGATATGTATGAAGAGCTTTCAGAGTAAAATGTAACCCTGTGATCATCCATACCCCAGACAGGTGCAAACTCGTCTAAAACCTGCAGAATAACCTTGATTCTCCAGCCAGTCTTAAACTTAACGTTGTTTCTCAACAGTGTTGTGACTTGACTTTCACTTTAGCTCTAGCAGCCAGCCGTTGTCTCAAGCGCGTGCCTGCGATGCCAGGATCTATCAGGATTTGTGGCGTGCAGTGCTGGAGCAATATATGACTAGCCAGGTTAATGCTCCTGAGCGGTTCCTTCACCCCGCCCCGCAAGGTTGCTTGAAAAAGGATGGCCTGTTTAGTGGCTTGAGAAGTAGACTTGTGAGACTCTGCAGAAAAATAAAATGTATTTCTGTTCCTTGCCTTGTTTTGGGGAATTTGGGTCGTCTAATACTGCAGAATTGCTGTGTCTGTAAATTGCTGTGTGCTTGTAAACATTAAAGTTGACTTATAAAAGGCGTTACTACTTAGCTTTACAAATATTTAATTATGTGTATTATGGATTGCATAAATACAGCAGGAAATATAAGGGGGAAAAAAAATCTGTGGTGTTCAGTCATTGTTTTACTAGACTTCAAATTTTTTCTCATTACTTCATGAAATTCTTCTCTAATTCAATCTTTGTCTTTTGTCTTTGCTGCCTTGCAGGGTTGGTACAGTAGGCCTCACTAAACTTAGCTGCAACTAAGAATTTCTCCTACATCAACTGAGTTAAGGCTGATGCTCTTGTGGAATGTGGATTAAAAGTGCGTGCTAAGTTCCAAATTTCCATTTGAGAAGCGGAGAAAGTAAATGTACCACAACCACCAGCATCAGGACAGCAAACCAAGGGACAAAGAATTTGATCCGCAGTGTTGATATATGTTAACTGGTTCACGTGTTGCTTAAAAGACGTTTGCTGGGGGGCGAGAAGTGGACGTCAGCTGTGCGAAGTCATTTTGTTTACAAAAATGAGGGCTTCTTTGGAAACAGCAGACATTGCCATTGTGGCACTGTACTTCGTGCTTGTAATGTGCATAGGTTTTTTTGCCATGTGGAAATACAATCGGAGCACCGTAAGTGGCTACTTTCTGGCAGGGCGTTCTATGACCTGGGTAGCTATTGGTGCATCTTTATTTGTGAGCAATATTGGAAGTGAACATTTCATTGGGCTCGCAGGATCTGGAGCGGCGAGTGGATTTGCAGTAGGTGCATGGGAATTCAACGCCTTAATGCTTTTGCAGCTTTTAGGATGGGTCTTCGTCCCAGTCTACATCCGGTCGGGAGTATACACCATGCCTGAATACTTGTCCAAGCGTTTTGGAGGGCATAGAATTCAAATATATTTTGCAGCATTGTCTCTAATTCTTTATATCTTCACCAAACTCTCAGTTGACTTGTATTCAGGGGCACTTTTTATTCAAGAATCACTAGGTTGGAACCTCTATTTGTCAGTTATCCTCCTTATTGGAATGACTGCACTGTTGACTGTGACTGGAGGTCTTGTGGCTGTCATCTACACAGACACCCTTCAAGCTCTGCTTATGATTATTGGTGCCCTCACACTTATGATCATAAGTATTACGGAGGTTGGTGGGTTTGAAGAAGTTAAAAGAAGGTACATGTTAGCATCACCAAATATTACGTCTATCTTGTTAACCTACAACATTTCCAATATCAATTCCTGCAATGTCGACCCAAAGCCTGATGCTCTTAAAATGTTGCGTGAGCCAACAGATGAAGACATTCCCTGGCCTGGATTTTTGTTGGGACAGACCCCAGCTTCTGTCTGGTACTGGTGTGCCGATCAAGTCATAGTGCAGAGGGTTTTAGCTGCAAAAAACATTGCTCATGCCAAAGGATCCACTCTGATGGCAGGCTTCTTAAAGTTGCTGCCGATGTTTATTATAGTTGTCCCAGGGATGATTTCACGAATACTGTTTGCAGATGATATCGCCTGCATTAATCCAGAGCACTGTTTTCAAGTCTGCGGGAGCAGAGCTGGATGCTCTAACATTGCCTACCCACGTTTGGTGATGAAACTTGTGCCGGTTGGTCTGCGGGGACTGATGATGGCTGTGATGATCGCTGCACTGATGAGTGACTTGGACTCGATATTCAACAGTGCCAGCACCATATTCACGCTTGATGTCTACAAGCTCATTCGGAAGAGCGCGACGTCTAGAGAACTGATGATTGTAGGAAGAGTCTTTGTTGCGTTCATGGTAGTGATAAGCATTGCCTGGGTCCCGATAATTGTAGAAATGCAAGGTGGTCAGATGTACCTTTATATTCAAGAGGTAGCGGACTATTTGACCCCACCGGTGGCTGCTCTCTTTCTTATGGGGATCTTTTGGAAGCGTTGCAATGAGCAGGGGGCTTTCTATGGCGGAATGGCTGGGTTTGTTCTTGGAGCGATACGGTTGATACTGGCATTTATCTATCGTGCTCCGGAGTGTAACCAGCCGGATACTAGGCCAAGCTTTATCAAAAACATCCATTACATGTATGTTGCGACAGCTCTGTTTTGGATCACTGGAATCGTGACCTTTGTAGTAAGCCTCCTTACGCCTCCGCCTACGAAGGAGCAGGTCCGGACGACCACTTTCTGGGCCCTGAAAAACAGGAACATAAAAGAGAACACTGCAAAGGGGGAGCTGTACCAAGTGCAAGAAAAGAGCATCCTCAAATGCAATGAAAATGCTAACCATATCATTCCCAACGGCAAATCGGAAGAAAATATTAAAAATATTAAGCCAGAGGATATCAATCTTCTGGTTACTTGCAGAGATGACAGCAACCCGGTGATTTCTGTGAGTCACTCTGAAGTTGAGACACCAGTTGATTGTTACTCGAATGGACAAGTGGCTTTGATGGGGGAGAAAAAGCACGAGGAAGAGACTGATGATGGAAACAGACATTTGAAATTCATAGATTGGTTCTGTGGCTTTAAAAGTAAAAACATGAACAAGAGAGCTGTTCGGGAGATCGAGGAAGAGACTGTTTGTTTACAAATGCTGGAAGAGACTCCAAAAGTTAAACTATTACTAAATACTGGACTGGTCTGTGTCTGTTCGCTTGGAATATTCATGTTTGTCTATTTCTCTTTGTGAGTGAATAGTGAACTTTTAAGGGTATGGCTAAACATACAGAAGTTGATACAGGTCTCTGGAGATTTTGTTTGTTTTGGGTTTGTTTTTTTTTTCTTTTCAAATAACATAACCACAACCCAGGCATTGTTTACGCTATAACTGTAAGATCAACTCAACTTTACCCTATTTAGAGACCATTTGAGACATGTTGTCCTATCTCTGCTGAAGGCAGAACGTGTCGTGTGGTGTCTTTTTCTTTTCCCTTGTCTTTTTTTTTTCCCATTTGCAGTACTAACATTTTGTTTTTCCATGTATAGCCGTATAAATATACCAAAGGCAGGCAGGTGTCTATATTTGAAGTCAGGCAGTTACAGAGCTCAGTCAACATTAAGGTGAAGATAACAAGTAATCATTTACTGATGTTTAAATCCAAATGATTAAAGCTATGTTGAAAGATTTTTAAATGTAGGGCTGCGATGCATATCACTGTGTAGTCAGTCGTTTTTTGTAACATAGCTATGTTATCTTGGCCAACTTAGCACTTCGTAATTTTACTCACTGCTTCTGTTTTTTGTTGGGTTTTTTTTCAGTTTCTCATTTGTCTTATGGCAACAACAGGAAGATATTTTGTCTTGTCTTGTAGCACTTAAAACATGATAGCTGCTAGTAGCTTTCTGTCCTTTTTTTCTAAGAAAATTTTTGTCTTTTGATTTTATTCATTGTTTATCCATTACTGAAAAGTTGCTGTATTAAAAAAAAAAAAAGAAAAAAACAGCAATCAAACCACAAACCCTGGAGATGACAAACTGACAATGGAGGAGAGAGGTGAAAAGGAAAAAAAAAAAAGACTCTTTATTTGGGTTTTCTAGTATATTGAAATAGAACAGTATGTATTCAGCCTCTTCAGTCTCCAAACCTGTAGGATGTAATTAGGGAATGTCCTAATTATGACATTTAGAGAAAAATCTGTACGTAGGTTCTGCCACATGGGAAAATGAAAACTGTGAGACTACGCTTGTTTTCTGTTTGATAAGCACACTGAAAAATAACTGTTTTCCTCTGCTGTATGTGTCTGGAAGGAAATAGTCTGTGGCCCTACCATTGCTGCATACTGGGTCTGTAAGGGGAGAAAAACAAGTGTGAAGACAAGAGGAAGGGGAAGTGGGGGAAAGAGGTGGAAGTAGTCCTTATTTTCCGGAGTCCTGTTGCCTCATGTCTTCTCCCACTTCCCCTTTCACCCTGTCAAACCTTCCTATTTTCAAGGAATGAATCCTGAGAGATTCTGTGTCAGGAGATAAGGAGTGCATGCAGTCATAATCTGTGTCAGCAATTGAGGTCTGCCCTTACAATTCTTAAAAAAAAACAAAGTGAAACTTTTCCCAGGTGATCACAGATGATGAACTGGTCTCGAGATGCTGAGGTTCCTTTCTCCCAAAGGATGGATGTCTGAGGCAGGGATGAACAGTTCCCAGGTGTGGAGGAGGATGTGTGCGTGCAGCAGACCAAAAGGTTGCAGAACCTGGTCTGCTTTCCCCCCAGTAAATCAGAACATGTTGCCGTCATGGGTGGTCTCACCCTGAAGCTAAACCAAGTCAAGGCCAGTTTTTGGGCAAGGAGCCAGCTGGCAGTGTGTGGCTGTGCTCACAGCGTTACATTCCCTTACCCTCCAGGACAGAGTGGTCATATCCAGGCCTTCTGTGAAAATAATTCCTCCGGTTGTCTTTGCTCCCGAGCTTGTCTCAGGACTTGTTTGGGAGAGCATGGACTGGCCAGGCCAACAGTGGTCCAAGGGACCATGCTGACAGTTCAACAGCATCGATTCCAGGGTCCAGCAATGTTCCCTTGGCTCGTAAACAAGAACCAATCTCTGAGTGACATAGTTTCGTAGAGTTGAAATTTGGGTTAATCCTGCCTTTAATTGCTGGAGAAGGTTTGCTTTCCAGTACAGTGGTGCTGTAAGCTGCAGGCCATCCAAATAGGTTGTGGTACTGTGGTCTATAATACATGTTTTCAGTTAAAATGATTACCTTCCATTTTTTGCGGGTTTTTTGTTTGTTTTGGTGGTGTTTTTAAATCAGTTGGATCCCATTCATTCCGAGACTTTAAACAGAGGCTGAGATGCCCTACCTTTCTCCACTTCTGGTTGTTGCTGGAAAGTATTCTTAACTGGAAATATAGTAATAAGTGTAGGAGCAGTGTTGCAATGTATGTGGAAGAGGAGAGTTACCATACCTGAGTCTTGATGTTAATACCAGTGTGACAAGACACATTTTCTTAGGGTTTGTGTGGCTGGCTTCGTTCAGAAAAATACTTTAAATCCTTTTTAATGGTAAAATTGTAGTATGTGAAATATGCTAGTGGCATCTCAAGTTGCTTCATTAGTGGACTGAGTTTGGAAGGATGATACTATAAGAAAGATGTAAAACATAGTTAATTGTTTCTATGCAGGAGAAAGTGATCTAGGGCAAAATTTGATCTTAGCGGGATGAAAAGCTTGTGGAGGGTAAAGATAAGTCTCAGTCCAACACTATCAAAGAACTATAGGATGGTTTGGGTTGGAAGGGACCATAAAGATCATCTAATTCCAACCCCCCTGCCATGGGCAGGGAATGCCTTCTTGAAAAGGCTGGGACCTGGCTCGTATGCCTAATTTGGCACAGGTGAAGAGACTCGTGTACCAGGCACTGTCCCTTTGTAACTTGGCACGTCTTTCTATCAGCGGCTGGTACTTGGATTTGCCAGACCGGTCCTCTTTGCTCTCTATACTAACAAATGCATTGCCACCTAACCTGTCAAGCCAGGTTAGCTCAGGGACCCTTTTGCTTGGCTGCTATTGCTCCACCTGTGCTTGCTTTTTTCCCAGGGTGCCTTACATGGTTATGAAGCTGAAGGCATGGCTTTTACTGCCACCTGAAGAGTGGTTTGCTTGTAATGGCTTTTCACCAGCTTGTTTTTCCTCCTCCTTTACCCCCCAAGTCATTTGCTGTTACAAGAGAATGCTGTTTAAAGAGTTAATATACAGAATTCCTGTGTGCTATTTGGTGTAACTACAGTCAGATCCACGGTGAAATTATCCTTTGACTGTGGTAGGGAGTCACATTCCTTTGCAAATGTATGGTGCAGCCTTTGACTGTTGAATCTGAGATACTTCATCTCCCAGTTATTCTCGCTTTTGCTAAACTAACAAGTTGTCACATTAATGACAGTGGTAATTGGCAGTCAGTCAGGATCTTAATAAAGTAGTACTTTGCGTCCTCCCCATCTTTAGACCTGTTATTGTGAAGAAGCTTTTAAGCAAATTATTTCTCCAGTGCTTTTTCTCTTCAGTTTAAAAATGTGTTTCTATGCTACTCTCTGCCTAATGCCAGCCTCTTCAGTTGTGTTCTGTTTTCATGTCTTAGAGGTCATAGAACTTGCTAATGTTCTTTGCTGTATATAACCACTTAATAAAAGGCCTTTATTAGAAAAAAAAAAAAATTATAAGGCCTCAAGCGAACTGTCTATTGGTGATCAAGTATCTTGCCTTGTATTGTGGACCTTAGTGTAAGTTGCTTGAGGTTTTTTTTATAGCGTAAACATGCCTTTGCGAATCTTCTGATCATAATTTACATGGAAGAGATGTTAACCCAGATTAATACATTTTTGTTAAAATATCAACTTTTTGGTCCAGTAAAACTACAAAGGGTCTCCCATAATAGACAATCCGTTCCATAAATTTTAATGCCTGGCCTCCTCCTCCTCCTCGGTGGGACTGGCCAGTCATGCAGGGGTAGATCCAGGAGGACACGTGCTTCTGTCTTGCGGTAGTTGGTTCACTTATTGCTTTGAGCTTAGAATGACAGTTGTCTTGAAAAACTTGTTTTGAAATGACACCTTTTTTGATGTTATTTCCCTTAACTTATTTTTCTGTTAAAATATTTAAATTTTCTCCCAGAAATTTGTTAGAAGCCTTTAAAAAAAAAAAATAGAAAAAAAGTAAGAGGCTTCTTGAGAGCTTTCAGTACATTCTGGGAGACTGTTCTTACTTAACTTTTTTTTTTGAATGAATGATTTGACATTATTCTCTGACGAAGTTTAGGGGTTTTGTTGTTGGGTTTTTTTTTTGTAATCTTTCCTGTTAGCTTTTCCTAATACCTGAAATGAAACGGTGAAAGATTGTAAGAAATTAAGATGGCCTTCAGTATACTGCTTGTGTATTTTCTACTTCTCCACTTCTGTGTTCCCCTGTCCACCCTAATCCCAGAAGGGCCAGCATGAGACTTCTGATGCAAGTCATGAGAGTACTGTAGCTGAGTAGTGAAAAGGTTATTTCCCACAAGGTTACAGCGAAGCGAGCAGAGTCATGAAAGGATCTCTGTGCGAACACTTAAAGCAGAAGATGCTTACAACTTTAAAACGTACAGCTTTATTTTTTTTATATATATATTTTTTTAAATCCTAAGATAAAGGAGGTGTTGGGAGATGCTCCCTTTCAGAGAACAGGATACGTGGAAGAAGTTGGAGTTGCTAAGCTCTCGCTTTCTAGAGGAAATCTTTGGATTTAGCATGTATAGCGAAGCAAAAATACTCATCTGTTAATTTGGTATTCTGTATGTTCTGTGCCCTTAACTGTAATTGTTTTGAAAATAAAACTAACCTTGTTATGTGATGTTAAAAAGCAGACTTGTGTGCAATGTTTTAAATTTTTTTTTTAAAGAAAATGTTTGTATATAATTAAATGGTTTAATGTGCTTTAATTGGCCTAAGGTAAAGAGTAGTCCTAGAATGTAAACATATATAATTAGGATTTCTGATTTCACTGTGAGATCTCTGAACTCTCTTGTTTTGCAAAGTGGTTTGTTTTGTTTACAAAACACTTTCTATTATTTCTTTTATGGTGTTGGTTTAAAGGCATTTGCTTCACTTCTGTTCTAATATTGAATTCATGGTATAGTGACATCTGGTGACACTTAGCATTATCAGTTTCACTGTGTAAAGTCAGACACTTTGAGCAAAAATGGTAATGATATGACAATTCTCTGTGTCTATGAATACACGTTTTTAAATGAGGTGGTTATAAAAATAGTTGCTGTGCAAAATGTTAGTAGTCTTCTTCAAGAAGAAAGCAAATTTTCTAATATCACTAGAGCAGTCTCTTCATTCATCTTATTTTTAAAGCACAGTGTCAAAAGTGATGCTGCTTTACCTTGTATCTCTGATATAATGTTTTTTTAGCTATCTGTGAAGTATTTTTGGGTTTTGTTGCTGTTGTATTTTTCTTCAGATTTTATATAAAATACCAGTTAATGAACTGCCTTTTTGTTTTTTTAACTATTCAACTAAAATACATTTCAGACCAAAACCAAATGATATCATATAGCATTTGAAACCTGCCTTTTTCTTTGTCCCTTGTTTTTGTTTTAAATAAGCCAAATGGGCATGTAGATAAGATCACTATAATGGATCCAGGTTTCTTTTGGTAAAGTGTTATTTAAAGGTCTGTTAAGATCTTAGAAGACAATATACTGAAAAAAATTATTGTAGTAGGAATATAGATTTAGAAGTGTTAATGAGATTAATACAGCTTAATTATATTGTAAGTTGCTACTGTCCTTAATGACAAGCTTTTTGTCATAGAAACGATGTATGATAAATTAATTTTGGTCTAGTGTATAGAATTATCATATTGCTATAAATCTTTGAAGTAAATCTGATGCAAAATTTTCATAGTTAGCATTGCTGGCCCTGTGTATACTGTTCTTTGTATACTGTATGCATATTATTTTGCCTATTGCATTAGTCTTCAAACTAAAACTCTTATTAGAGAGTATTTGGATACTTCAGACTGTGTTTCTTGCAGTTTACATTCCTTTACCCCATGGCATTTTGTCCTGTCTAAAAGTATTGTATGGAAATGTTTAAAACTTCTGTACAAAGTTTCAATAAAAATAGAGAAAAAAAAAACAAACAACACAATAGATATTTGTGAAGCTATTTTGGAGAACCTGTCCATAATTGTCGTATGTATTATTTGTAGTAAGCCTTCCATCCCTACATATAAGGATACTTCCCCGTGTTCTGGGTTATTAAAAGGCAGACACCTCTTGAAGCAGAGTGTGGATATTTGGTTAGAGAAGTAAAAAAAGACCAACAAACTAGATTTTTTAAAACTGCAAGAAGAACTTAAGGATCCAACATGAGGGTGCAAAGCGTGGCTACAAAAACTTTTGTCCAACTCATGTTGTGGGGAGGTGGGGCTGGGGTGGGCTGGACTGATTTTTCTATGACCTGAAGCTGGGGATGCTGGCAGGGCAAGGCAAGCTGCCTGAAGCACCCTGCCGAGCAACAGTTTTGCAGGCAAAACAAAATTTGGGTGAACCCTTACCTAGCAGAGCAGCCTTGTTGGATATCGTGTAAAATTGTGATTTTTTTTTTTTTCTTTTTTTCTTTCGTACTTTAAATGCCCTGTTCAGCTGCTGCTTAACCAGTTATTTGGTGGGACAGGCACCTTCTTACTTGATTCTGGAGTGTCCTTAAATACTTCCAGTTGTGCTTGGCTATCCCTCTGGGACTGCCCCAGCCTGGATGCCTTGGTGTCTGTCACGTATCTATTTCTGATTGTGATCTAGAAATCAGTCCTGGTGCCCAAATCCTCCGAGAGGCCCACGAGTCTTCCACTTCCCCGTCCCCCATGAGGACATATTTGAACTCCTAGCCATGGAGAGCGTGGTGTGAATCTTGATGACTTTGTTGTCCAGTGATGATGGTGCAGCAAGGAGTGGGGCAGGCCTGATGTTTAATCACCTGTGGATTGGGGATTAAGATGTGCTTTTTGAGGTGGGATGTTGGCAAAAACAGAATGACGCTAAACCCAGATTTTCAGCGGCAGAGGAAATGCTGCATTCATCAAAATTATTCTTGGTATTCTTTTGCTGCTGTGCTGTAAAAGAAAAGTGGAAACTTTGCTGTTGGTTGTTGAAGGAATGGATAAAAAACATTTTTGGAGAGGAAACTTTGCATTTGAAATTAAAAATAAGCAGAATTTCCTGCCTGCAGACTTAAGCTTGGATTTGTGATTTGCAGGAGGGGATGGGACTCCTGTGTTTTCATTAGTTAGCTGTTAATTAATTAGTTATCTATTTAGTTTATTAAGTGGTTATTCAGTGAGCCGCTTTCCGTTTCATCAGTTTTAACAGAGGTTCAAGAAGCCTGATCATCACCAGCTGGTTCCATTTCTATTAGTTAGCAAAGACTGTTGGTCCCTGATTTGCTGATGTTTGAGACTTTAGAGTCCCTTTGGGTGTGGAGTCCTGGCCCGGGCAGCTTGTGGGCAGGTTCAATAAATGCTGCAGCAGTATTTATTTTGAGGGTTCACTGGAAAAACCCAAGGAGATGGTGGTAATGAGTACTCTTTGCCTGCTGGCTCTGAAGTGAATTCTCCCTCCTTGCATGTGGCTGTCCCAGTTTGCCCTGTGCATGTTCTCGTGTCAGAAAAGTGAAAAAGCCAGGAGGTTTCAGCTTTGTGCATTCTTCCTGCTTGTCTTACAAGCACGTTCAATCAGGTTGTACTTAGTGATTTGCTTTTTTGATGTGGGTTTGTTTTTGAGGTGTTAATAGACGGATAGGAACAAGGTGACAATTTGACTTCATGCTCATGACACTTACAACCCTTTAAATTGTCAGCAACTGTTTTTAATACCTATCTGAACCATGAAACTAGTTTTGTAAGTTAGAGTATCCCAGTATATACACTGTAGTATGCAGGAGAATTTGAGCAAGAAATTGCCAAGGTTCACTCTCACTTGTGCACACCAGATGGTGGAAACAGTCTGACTTTCACTGTTCTGGTTCAGAGCCAAAGATAGTTACTTTTCTGCAAAAGCATGAGAATTTAAAAATTATGACTATGTGTGTCCTCACACATTCTTTAGAAAGTTTTTTAGTAACCACATTCAGCTTTTTCTTAGTCCTGACTCTTCTTTGTTCTTCTATGGTAGTAGGAATGTGCATGATGAGGGTAACAGCTACATGTTAGGAACCAGATCTTTAGTCCTTAAAAGATGTGTCTCATAGATGAGAGCTCTTCAGTGACTTAGACTAGTCTGGGTGGTGCTACTGTTACACCCTGGGTCTGGAGTGTTGGGGACTTGGTTGGAATATATCCTAAAGCCCGACTGCTACCATGGGTGCTTTGGGCAGTTGCAGTTATTTCTTCCAAGGCTGGACTGTTGCTGGCACTCCAAGGCTGGAAGCCTTCAACCCAGAGAATGTAAAAATTAGCTGCGTTTAGCCTTCGCAGCTGTGACTCAACCAAACTAGTGTTTGTCTTCTGGGAGCCACGCAGCACCTGTTTCCTTTGCCACTGCGCAGACTTCCCACAGTTAGAGGTGTGAAAGCTGATTTCAAAAATGCCGAACGTGCCCAGAGCGATTACACTAGAAGAAGCTCTGCGGGTTTGGAGCTGCCTGCATGTGTGCTGTGTTGGACAGCGAGTTATTCCCTGTGGGAAAAGTACTGGGCTCAGTATCGCGTGGCAGGGAGGAGGCTTGGGTTGTGAGCTCCGGTCATGTTGCATAGTGTTTGCAACACACCGAAGCCCTGCTCCTTCTTGATAATACCACTGACTTTGTCCCTAAAGCATCCAGGGGAGCAAGTGGTAACAGGTTGGATTTGTGTCCCTTCCCCAACTTGCAGAGAAGCTGGTGAATGGAGGTGTAGGGCAGCTGAAGGCGTGGTTAGCTCCGCATTCAGGCAGCTTTTTTCTTTCGAACACTTGGGGCAAGGGGATGATGGGCTTCAACTTGCCTTGGAATAGCAGCCGTCACTTTTGGACCCTTTCTGTCGACATCTGTTAAGTCTTCCAAGCTAGTGTTAAATATGTGGGTGAATAGAAAAGCTTAAAATAAGTTGAGAATAAGAGAAAATAAGTTGAAAATGAGGGAGAAAACACTAGGGGAGCCATACACACAGTGTATGGAGATGGAAACCAGGCTGAGTTAGAGAAGAGTGAAAGAAAGCTTATTTGAGAACAGAGATCATATCCAGAATTAAAATTCTTAAAATTAGTCATGTCTTGAGAAATTTGATAGTATAGGTGATATTCATGAGAAGTAAGCTTCCAAACTTAAGTTCCAACTTCATTCTAGTGTGGGGTTGTATACGTTATTTTTCATAGGAATTATGTCATATTAAACATCTTACTAAGTAAAATTGCACCAAAAGACCGCTTATCCAGAAGAGGCATAACCAGCTTTCTCAAGAAAGCAGTAAACTATAACAGTCAGCTGTAATCTTGGAAGATGGGGAGGAAAAAAGAGCAAAACTTCTGCTCCCTGTCATGGTTAAAATCCTGAATACATCTAAGAATACTGTCATGTGTAGGATTTCCTTTTTAAACTTATCTAAGGGTTGCTAGATGCAGATCTTTATTAGACTAGGTTGCACGCTTAGGTCTGGCTTTACATTTTGCTTATCTCAGGGTCTTCTAAAGGTGGATCCATGAGGTTGGGCAATTGCAGTCCAAAAGCTTGAGGAGTCAGAAAAAGTTCTAGGGTGTCTTAAAACGGGCAGCTCATTGCTTTGAGGGGAGGAATTGATGACCTAAATTGGCAAGCTGCAACCAGGTATCACCTCGCGATGTGCTAAGGAAGAGGTTTTCCAGTGAGAAGCATGGAGATGGTGAAAGAAGCACTGGCTTCTTGGCTGTGGTTCCAGCTTCTGTATCACAAGATTGGAGAAGACTCATCTTCCTCTTGCCTTCCCCTCTTTCTGCTCTACTGTTATCTTTTTGTTCTCTTCATTGGAATGACTTGTTTCCACACCTGTTTTTCATCTTAAACACAACAGGTGTGGAAACAACAGGAATTGTATGTGTGTGTGCATGCATGCATTTTGAAGGCCAGGGAGAAAAGGTGTTTGAAAATAACTCCCTCCATCCTTTTTTTTTTTCCTTTTCCGCTTTTGATTATTTAAGCTTAATGAATACGTAAATTAAATGTATTCAGATCTAGAAGTCATGAGAGGAACAAAACTTAATTGTGGTTTCTGGTAAGCTTTGTCTTAACGAGTTTCTGGTAAGTCGACTTTAGCTGACCAGGAATGTTACACTGAAGTCTGTATTATAATTTAGTGTGGTTGAAAAGGAGGGTTAAGTTTCTAAATGAACTTTTAAGGAAGGTGTTTAATTGATTCTGAAGTTGTGGCCAATTGTTACGGTAACTATTCCTAGTAATAAACCCTTGAAATGGCCCTGAATCGTGGAGGATTTGTTAGCTGTTTATTTCAGACTTACAATGCACCTTCTAGACTTCATTTTAGAAATGATCAAGAGTATCAACTCTAAAATGAATTAAATTCATCTATGTTCAGTGTTGAGACTAATATGTTAATTTAACTGTGACTTCATGTTTATTGGGTACTTGTATTGCTTATTTTTTAGCTCAGTTTCGTACCTTTAATAATTTCCTTTGATCTTAAATACTGAATTTAGAAAAAGATACATTGCGGAATTTAGATTCTTTGAAGAAGAAAGATTTTTGGAACAGAAGAGATACTACCATCACTTTGACTTTAAAAGTTGCTGCTGCTTCTGCATCAAATTGCCTGGGCTTCATACTCACATCAGGTGAAGTTGCTAGTTCCTTGGCTTATTCCCTGTTAAAATGCTAATTAAAGATCTATTTTGAGGATAGGGCGTTATTTTTCATTCAGATTGAGTCAATTTTGATCACTCCCCCAAACTTATTTTTGGTGAATTCTCACTGTTTGCCAAATCTGTTTCTAAAATAGTATTACACCTTTTTGTTCAATCAATGTTTGATGGAAATATGAAATGATTTTCATGTTCAGGAGCACCTGCGTTTCTCCCGTTTGTTCCTTATTCTATATCTGGACAATTGTACTGTTGCAGTTACAGAAACCTCTATTCCTACCTCATGCTGCGCTACATTCAGCTTTTCCTAGACCAATCCCTCCTCATCCTTACCTGAGTCTGAACTTCCAGGAAGGTATCCAGAGTCCTCATGTTTTCGTTGCTCAGTTTCCAGACATCCTGATTGCAGCCATCCGTCACACACAGGCCGTTTCTAGGAGGGGTGCAGCATAGCTCCCACGACTTCTCTTCACTTCATCTACTGCTTTTGTCTTTATTTTGATCTTTTCTAAATAGTACCTATCCTTCAGTGGTTGTACCCTACTTAGGACTGCTGTTCCTTGTTGTTTATGCTTTTATAGTAATTGCAGCTTTGCATATTTCACCAGGAGTTCAAGTTTGTTCCCTAGGCAGGTGACGAACAACCCTGCCACTAGCCATGTTGTACACCTGGCTATGATTTTTCCTAATATTAGGACTAATTTTTTCTTTGGCCATTCTTAATCTGCTGATTATTTTTTTCCTCTGTTTGCTGTGTCGTCTTGTGTACTAAAACAGGGTGTGACAATTAAATGACTCTTTCCAACTTTCCCTTGTTTCACATTGCAAAGCTATTCTTTTTTATGCCGATGTTGATCTTGGCTAGATCACAAATGTATGTGTGTTTTTTTTATCGTTTTCACTAATAAGTTTCTAGTGTTTTATTATTTTGTAAATGACAGTAAGGAGTTGTTTTTTCCCCTTAGTTTTGCTGCTTTTGAATTGCAGCTTTCTTCTAAATATAGATTTCGCATTCTTTGATTTCCACCTCAGTACAACGTTTTGTAACTGTTTAACAAGCAAAAAAAGACGTAATTTTATTTTACTCTTACTAAATTGAAGGGATAATCAAGCTAATTATGATGGATTTCTTTCTGTTTATAATTTAAGGAGATGTGCCCACTGACTTTAAATGCTTGCTGTTGAATTGAATGAGTGGCCAGAAGAACTTGAGTACAGTCCTAGCTGTAAAACTGTTTGGTGTCTGCTTCCTTTTCTCTCTCCGAAGACTCTCTTGGAGGAGCTTTAGTGGCTTGAGAAGGCTTCTTTTTTAACCAGTTCTGTTTTTTCTATCCCTTTGACTTCTGTCCTCTCTTGAGCTCCCTCTGGCCAGCTAACAAGATGGAAAATTCAGCAGAGGTGCAGTCTTTTCACATGTCTCTGGTTCCAGCCACAGCATTGTCCTTCCCTTTAGGATTTGGGCAGGTGGCTCCTTGGTTTTTAGGAGACATAAGCAGTACAAAAGCTTTATAAGCTTTTGCCACGTTTTTGGTCTGTCTCCAAGCTGCTCTTTGCGGCTCCGTGGCTGATGAGCTCATGTCCACTTGGCCTCTGGTAGAACAGCAGATGCTTTGCTGTCAGAGTATTGCCATTTTTTTTCTGTTCACCTGTTTTTAATACACTTGGTAGTTGCCATGTGAGTTCTGTATGACTGATAAAAAACGTGCTGTAGTTTTTATTCACGCTGATGGCATATAATAACTTCCCCTCAGAAAGAGGTTACTTAGTGCTGCGTTGCAGTGCTTGCTGGTTATTACCATGCATTTGTGGCTTTGATCCTGGGCAGTAATGGATTGTGCACCCCTGTCCGTTTCCATTTGCACGGTCTGGTAAGATGCTGAGGAAGTCTGTTACACAGCTTTCTGCTCGCTCGGGTGCTGATTATGATAAACTGGAAGACTGATGAGAAGAAAGGGAGAAGCCAGAGGTATGGAGGAAGCGCTTAGGGCATGGTATTCAGCTGTGGTTTGCCTGACACCTGGGACTATGAACAACTTCTGGGCACATGGGAATAGCGGAGTTTTAAATAAACTGAACTGGACTCTTTGTGGAAAGGTGGCTGGTGATCTTGATGTGTGTAGTTACTGTGGCATCAGCAGCAGCTGCATGAGGTCTCCTTGGTGGTGCAGCCTCCTGGTAAATGTGGCCGCAGCGATCCTCCATGGAGGAAGCCAGCGATACACAGACAGTATGTGCTGTAGCGTACCTCCGTTGTGATTGTTTTGCCCAGCAGATACAGGGTTGACATGCTAGTTGACGTGTTTCTTCTGGGCAGCTGCAAGCTTAAAAAGTGTCAGGGTAGAGGAGTGGGGAATTTTGATCTGCAGACAATAGTCCTTCAGTTACTTCTTCCAGGAGCAGTTTTCCAAGGAAAAGCCCTTTGACAGTCTGCACTCACCTTCCTTCTCCTCGTTCCATGGCTTGGTTTGGTCTGAAGGGCTGTGTGTTTCTGAGAACAAGGTAACTACTTGTGGCCGAATGGCAGTGAACCAGGTTCACTAGCAAAGTTCACCGGGTTCACTAAGGGTGAAGCCAGTTGAAAAGTCTCTGGCTTGACTGTGCACACAAAGGAACAAGAGCTAGAATTACATACCAGGGGCTTAGATGCTCTTTCTAGTGCTTCCTGCTCTCCAGTATGGATTTCCTGGCACTAGCTTCCATTTTCTCCTTTTTGCTCCCCTCTCTCCTATCTTTGCTTCCCCACATCTGTGGTGCTGGAATTACTGCTGGCTGTTCAGGAAAAAATGTTGTGGCTCCTGGGTTGGGAGCCAGGCAATACCATTTCCTATGTCCTCAACTGGTCTGGCTCTGAGGCGAACCAGGGAACCTGTGTCTGTGGATATTATGGTTAGCAAAGGCTAGCCTATATATAGTTTGGTGGATGGCTTTAGGCAAGCTATGGTAAACCATGATCTTTTTTGGAGAGAAGGAATGAGAGGGATTACAGTGACAAGCTTTCAAAACCAACAATTAGTTTATGTTTTCAAAGTACGTCCGCAAGTGGGGAGGTTGCAAAAACGCGTAATATTTTACAGTCCTTAATGTAGAAATCTGTGGCTTTCTTTTCTTGTTCTTTTTGTTTTGTTTTGTTTTTAAGTATATGGGACTTGATTTTAGGCTTCGTTGTGTTTAGAAACTGCACATCATGTTGGACATGCAGCCACTCAGGGAATGTGCTGATCTGTTGGCATGTATAAAAGAGACAAAAAGCTTGTGTGTCCTTTGAGGGTATGAGGGATGCAGAGTACCCAATACCATAATATACCCAGTAACATTTAACTTACCCTTCTTAGCAACCATGCAGATTTAAGTCGGACAACTCCACTGCGGGACACAAGCTGTTTGTCTGAAGGTCTCAATCAATTAAGAACTCGTTTGAACAGAGCTCTGTTTACAGATCAGCATTTTTTATGTGAGTGGGAGACAAGTAGCAACAGTAAACTTAACAGTATTTTTATTCATTGACGTGACAGATTTCTTCTGTGATAATTGTCTGAGCACCGTGGGGCCTTCTGCAACCTGACCATGCACAGCAGGCTCAGTGGGAGAAGACTTGAATGGCAGATTCTATTGTTTTCCAAGAGTGTATTTTCAAGCCCAGGGTTGGAAGCACTGGAGGTGCACTGCAGTCCACAAAATATTAAAGCTGTTAGGTTAGGTGCCCTTTCTCTCCTAAAACTGCTCATTTCCTGTATTTATGTGGGTAAGTAAAATTCCAATGGTCAGTGTCAGATTCTTGTTTCAAAGGCAAGACCTTCCAGATAATAATACCTCAATGCCTGCTTCACACACGTGGTAGTTCTTGTTTATCTCTTCTTTCTTGAAGCCAGATTTCTAGTATGGTTCTTACAGCATTAAACCGTGGATATCACTAGCAGCTCTGTTACCCTACTTTTTGGCTCGTTGGTGTGAAGCTACTGCTTCATAACAAACGAGGGAGTCTCACCAGTAGCTCCTGATTCAGATGGGTTTGAGCGTGTTGATAGAAGCAGCATAAAACCTGTCTAGAGTTTGGGCCAGCTTCTCACACCTTCGTGACCTGTAAGTTGAGCTGAAACAGCCATAAGGAGCTTGGGTAGAAATTCTTCATGGGGAAAGTCTTTCCTGAGAGAAGAGCCTCTGCTCCCCTCTTGCCCCTTGTGTTTTGGCACGTGTGGAGAGTTTGGGGTCAAGGAAAACGGAGCTGTTGCCTCCCTCTTGCTGTTACTGATGTTTCTCCAATAGCAGAAGTTTGAATGAACACTTTCTACTACGGCAAAATGACACATGGGCATGATGCATATATGAGCATATAGAAAAGACTAAGAATCCAACCTTGGAAGAAAATTCTTGCATTGGTGGGATACTCTGTAATATTTGAATCTAGTATTCTAGTATGCAGAAGTATTTGGGAGACAAAGATAGATTTAAAGGGGGGAATGAAAGTATTAACGTGGTCAGGATCATCAGCTGTAGCATCAACATGCATGTGCCTGCATGATTTTACAGAATCAATTTTATGTTATTTTTCTAGCAAAGGGCTGTATAGTTGTGCTGTGTCTGTCCATCTGTCAGGCTCTCCTTTGTTAAGTTTTGAAAACACTGTTGTTTCAGGTAAGCTTGAAAGAGTTTTGGAAATCTCAGAAACTGAGACTCCTGTAATGCTTGTGGTAACAGCTTGCCTTGTGGCAAGAGGCCAAATGGCGTTGCAAAGAGACCAAATTAGTTCTGCAAATGCTTTTGGGAAGGAGGTCCTAAGCATGAAAGGTGCTTACTTGAAAATGAGTGATAGTGGAGGCAGCCATCCTAAGTAAATTGAAAAATACTGTTATTCCTGATTTTAAGCAAAAATGTGATTTAAATTAATATAGTGTAATCCATAAAATCTCTTAAGCCCTTCATCCTAACTTTTTACACTGTGACAAGAGATACCTTTAGTATTTGTCTGTTGTGAGAAACAATAGTTTTGATGCATTGAAGAACTTTGGCAAGGTAGCAACTTTTCTTCACGTGCGAACATACTTGTCTGGTCCCCATAATTGTTTTACCACACGATCTAAACATATGTTGAAAAAAAAGTGCAGGCATTTTTGCTGACATTATAACTGTTTAGGTTCTTTGTGTTGAAATAAATTTCCCAAACAGTTTATGCAGCTGGAGAGGGCTGGATAAAATTTCCGATTGATAGAGAGGAGCAGTAGGTGTGATCCCGTGATTGACTCTTGACTGCCATAGGGCATGTTTCTGGCCATCTGTACTTCAGGTCCTTTAGCAAGCAGTCAATGTTACAAAACATCATATGCTGAATATCTATGTTTTGCCTTTGGAGGCTCTTTCATATCACCTTGTATCCTCAGGAAAATGAAAGAGAAATTTCACACACCAGAGTATGAACTGCCGTTACATGTTGTGAGGCCCCGGTACGCCTGTTTCACCAATTTCAATTAGGAGATCTGGACATTAAACAACCCTTTTTCTTAGCTAAGGTGTACATCTTTACCTTACACTTGGGAAACCAGCACTTACACACAACATCATTGAAGGATTACACAAGTTTTTTCTTCTGGCTGAGAAGGGACAGTGAAATTATTATGGTGGTCTGATTCAACAAAATAAAATCTGAATAAAGCTGAAAATCAGCTCTTTCATTACTTTTCCATTTACAACTGTTGCCATCTCACTGAACAAGTAGACTTGGGAATATATCTTGATGTGAAACGTTGCAAGGAGTGGGGAAGAAAGCTATACAGTTTGGTTTGTATTGAGTTGGACATCCATTTAGTTTCTTTTTTCTGTAGGAGATCCGTTTCTTAAGATACCTCTTGTTGCTGAGAGCGTACAAGTTTGCAGTTGTTTTCAAAACATTCTAATTTGTACTTTATTAACATTTTCATAGATATTGTTGAGTGTCATTATTGAAATGATTCAGCACTCTAAAGAGCTCTGATACGCAATGAGCAAGAAAACGTTGCATCTGTTTTACCTACTGTTTTTTGGCTGCCTGTCCTTCAAACTTGTTTTTCTAAGGAGTGAAATCTCTGCATGTTAGACTAATTACTGCATGTCAATTCCTTAACTTTTAAAAATGCTTGGATGTCAGCTATGCAAAAGTAATGAGACATGCAGTGATGTAGCCAGGGGTCCAAATATCTGCTACGCATGTGCAGTTGAAATGACCATATAAAATGAATGTGGTCCTAATTGTTGTCGCTGTAGCAAGCCATGGATTACTGTTCCCCACACACTGTTGACTTTAAATATTGTGGTGAACAATATTAATGAGCATCGATGGTCCAGGGACCTTAAAACTGTTGCCAATTCATAATTGCTCTTTGCCACATATATTTACTTACACCTGTTCAAGGGTCAGTCAAAGTGATACCAGGTGAGTTAAATCCATAAACTATTTCCTCTTTCCTGTTGTTGTTGGGGCCTGACTTTGAAATCTGTGGAAGCTTTGCTGTTGCCATAATTCAGAGGAATGGGCTGTTTGTTCTTAAACATTCTCTTCCTTAGGAGGAGGTCTGGTTCTGCTTCCACTTTGCCCTCCTGGGTTACGGGATGATCTCTTCCAACACTGAGCTGTGCAAGTACAGGTGTCCCTTCTAATCACATAGTAAGAATAACCAGATTTGTGTACATTTCCCACTTTATCTTCTTTTTTTTTTTTTTTTTTTTTGTGCTTTTAAAGCCTGAGACTGCAGCTGTGCTGAAGCGCACTGTTGAGGCTCTTATGGAGAGAGGAGCCATTGTGAGGAACCTGGAAAACCTGGGAGAAAGGTCGCTACCTTACAAAATCTCCAAGCACAACGAGCGCCACAGAAGAGGAGGGTATGCATGATGTGTTTTTCCTTAAAGTCCTTTAAGTGCTCCGTTAGAAATGTACGTATGTAACTCTCACTGTTTGATCTTCCGTGTGGTTTTCGGGAGTACGCCATAATGTCTGTGATCTCAGTAAGATGGTGCGTGGCCATGTGTGCATGAGTGCATTCTGCTTCAAGTGTTTTGTTTTGATTCTGTGTGGTGTCGGCTTTTTGGTGGTGTTTAGTTGTGTTACGAGTAGCCTGAGTCCAGGCCTACAGAACTACTTTCCCCGATGTACACAACGTTATTTTATGTCATTTTTATGTAACTGTTTTGCAAGCCAGTCAGACTGTTTACTGATAAAAGTCCTACTTAATCTGCTGGTTGCTAATTGGCAGGATCGATTCTTTTCCTCTAATGCATCTGAACTAAACGTTAATTGCCATGTGTATCCTGTAAGACTTGGTTGTGTTTCTAACACGGTTTTTGTTAAGGATGTTAGAGAGGACCGTGTGGTTTACGGGAAGTACAATAAATGTAAGTGAAGCTGTGAATTGGCATCTCGGATGTCATGCTTCCCCCGTGGTGTTGGAGGAAGGTGCTGCGGATCGCACTCCAGGCTCGCTTACACCGGTGTGTTGTTGCTCCTCGAGGCTACCTCTGAAATGGATGCTGGCTCTTGCAAGGACTGAGAAATGTTGCTAGGCAACTCATGCTGCACGGGCTCCCTGCAGTAATCAAAATAACAATTAGCTACATGCTCCTCATAATCCCTGTAATGCAACTACGTGTAATCGGATGGTTGGCCAACCTGCCTACCTACCCTTTGGTACTGGGGAAGGCGAAGTGACTCCGGAGGTGCACCTTTTATGAAGCCTTTCTTGGATCATCTCGCGAGGTGACTCACAGTTTCTCTCCCTCTTCTGAGGACCTCTTCATTCTTCTTCAAAGTGGGAGTGGTGACAGCTGCCAGTTAGAGCAGACTGACAGACGGGGTAGGGAAGAAAATCTCTACCACGTGCCTGTTACTTAACCAAAAGCAATGGCGTTGTGGCCGTGGCTGTCTTGGTACTCCTGCTCCATGATGTCCTTCAAAACATAGCTTGATCCTGCCAGTTTTGCATTTTAGCATTAAGTCCTGTTGCCTACACATGGGAGCTAATCAAAGCCTTATCTCAAGACAGAATTACTAATTACATTATCCTTCTGTTGGATTACAAGTATTTTATGAACATTAAAATCTTTTCTGACCGCTTCAGCAGAACGAGGAGCTGGTGTTACTGTCTTTGTACAGGTGGGGAGCTAAGGCAGAGGGACAAAGTTCCACTAGTTTTGGATGCCGAATTTGAGACTTTTAGCTTCTAGATTTATTTTTTTCCTAACATTCTTAAGACTCTGTAAATTTCACCACATTGGATGACAGTTTCCACTTGGCATGGGTGGCAGTGCTTCTGCAGGTTAGGTCTTGGATTCTTCAACAGGGAAACCAGGCCAGGAGAAGACTAACCAGCATCACAAGAACTATGTAGCAGAGATGAATAGAAGCCATTTCTCCAGGGGATCTTTCAGATGTGTAAACTAGCTTAACTCATTTACTGCAACAGATTACCTACTTAATAAGCAGGACGAGGGGATCTGTAGACTATAACCCCCTTATCATAAAATGTTTTGAGTTGGAAGGGACCTTAAAGATCATCTAGTTCCAACCCCCCTGCCATGGGCAGAGACACCTTCCACTAGGTCAGGTTGCTCAAAGCCTCATCCAACCTGGCCTTGAACACTTCTAGGGATGGGGCGTTCACAACTTTTCTAAGCAACCTGATGCAGTACCTCACCACCCTCAGAGTGAAAAATTTCTCCCTTAGGTCTAACCTAAATCTACCCTCTTTTAGTTTAAAGCCATTACTCCTTGTCCAGTCACTACAGGCCCTTGTCAAAAATCCTCCTCCAGCTTTCTTGTAGGCCCCCTTTAGGTACTGGAAGGCTGCTAGAAGGTCTCCCTGTAGCCTTTTCTTCTCCAGGCTGAACAACCCCAACTCTCCCAGCCTGTCTTCATAGGAGAGGTGCTCCAGCCATCTGGTCATCTTTGTGGCCTTCCTCTGGACTCATTCTAACAGCTCCATGTCCTTATGTTGGGAGCCCCAGAGCTGAACGCAGTGCTCCAGGTGGTGTCTCTCCAGAGCAGAGTAGAGGAGGAGAATCACCTCCCTCGACCTGCTGGCCACACTTCTTTGGATGCAGCCCAGGATATGGTTGTCTTTCTAGGCTGCAAGTGCACATTGCTGGCTCATGTTGAACTTCTCATCAACCAACACCCCCAAGTCCTTTTCCTCAGGACTGCTCTCCATTCATTCTGTGCCCAGCCTGTACTTGTGCTTGGGATTGCCCTGATCCATGTGCAGGACCTTGCACTTGGCCTTGTTGAACTTCATGAGGTTCTCACAGGCTCACTTCTCAAGCCTGTCACGGTCCCTCCGGATGGCATCCCGTCCCTCCGGATGGCATCCCATCCCTCCAGCATGTTGATTGCACCACAAAGCTCGGTGTTGTCAGCAAACTTGCTGAGGGTGCACTCAATCCCACTGCCTATGTCACTGACAAAAATGTTAAACAGCACTGGCCCCAATACTGACCTCCAAGGAACGCCACTTGTCACTGGTCTCCACTTGGACATCGTGCCGTTGACTGCAACTCTCTGAGTGTGACCATCCAGCCAATTCCTTATCCACCAAGTGGTCCATTGGTCAAATCCACATCTCTCCAATTTAGAGACAAGGATGTTGTGCAGGACAGTGTCAAATGCTTTGCACAAGTTCAGGTAGACAATGTCAGTTGCTCTTCCCTTATCCACCAACGCTATTGAAGGCCACTGAATTTTTCAGGCACGATTTGCCCTTAGTGAAGCTGTGTTGGCTGTCACCAATCACCTCCTTTTTTAACTTGTACCTTAGCATAGTTTCGAGGAAGATCTGTCCATGATCTTGCCGGGCACAGGGATAAGACTGACTGGCCTGTAGTTCCTTTTGCAGAGTCCTCAGAGCAGATCTATTTTGTGTTCTGAATGAGGCAAGGTTTTAGTAGCAAATAATTGCAATCATGTCTTGAAACACAGGCAGGAAGCCATCAGATTAATGTCACCATCACTGTTCCTCCTCCACCTTCCAGTTCAAGTGTCTCTTAAGTATTCAGCAGTCATTCTACTTGCCCTGAATTTGCATCCTCTGTGTTTGAATGTGGCAATTCCCTCCGCTAAATTGCTTGACTTCTTGAAAGGGAGAAGTGATTGAGAGAGGGTACTACAGGAAATAGATGTTTTGTGTGCTTTTAATTGGAGAACTCAATTTCGGGTGAAATGAGATATTACGAGGGGAAGCAGAAGGCAGTTTCAGTACCTCACAATGTGGGAGAATTGTGTTTCTGTAGATTTTGCTAGGGAAATTGCAGTTCAGTGTTTAGGTGGTGGATTCCTGATATAGTATCCAATATTTTATGGTCTGGAGAACAACTTGCTCAGGATATTAAAGATAATCTAGGAATAGGAAGTGAAAAGTCAGTTCTTGATCCACCTTATAAAATCGGTCAGTTCTACTTTACAGCATCTGTAAAATGTAATAATTTTTTTCAACAGGACAAAGTTAAAGAAAAAAGCTTTTAAAATACCTCACGAAGCAGAACATACACCTGTACATACAAAGAAGTGCTAAGATCTTTTCTCCTTTATGGCCAATTTTTAATTCTGTCTGTGTCCCCTTTCTTAGCAAATCGGTGTGGAGTATTAAGTAGCACAGAGTGTGTCACCTTTTCCTTAGCCTGGGCTTTTTCTGAAGTTAACTGAGAGGGCTTCTGTGAGAGTGCAAATGATACTGTGTGTCTTGGGGGAGTGTTGGATCTTCCAAAGCTTTTCATTTCAGGGTTTTTTGTTTACTTTCTTAATATATATATAATTTTATTTTTTTTTTAGCTTTGTGATTCTTAGCAGAGCTTCACCTAATTTATTTATTTTCCAGTAATGTGTAGATGGTTGGGGAATGTTGTGGTTTAGTCCAGCGGGTAATTAAACACCAAGTAGTTGCTCGCTCACCCTCTCCCACCCCCGGGGAATGGAGAAGAGAATTAAAGGGGAAAAGGGAAGGAGACTCATGAGTTGAGATAAGAACAATTTAATAATAACAGTATAAAATCAAAAGTAATAATGATAAAATAATAATAATATGTGAAATAAATATATAATGATGATGATATATACAAACAAGTGATGCACAGCATAGTTGCTCACTATTCAGTGACCAACACCTGTCCAGTCCTGGCAAGTGATGCTGAAACAGTTAAGTCCTGACAACACAATCCTGGACAAGTGAGAGACCTGAAAAGAGACCAAGAGAGAGATGGAACTCCAGGAGCCCTTGAAAGCCTGTTATGCTCCTGCACACTGGCAAAAACACAGCAAGCTAAAAAGTCCTTGATGTCTCAGCACCAACTATAAACATCAGTGCACTATCAACATTCTTCTCATAACAAATCCCAGACTAAATCCAAAACACAGAGCTCTTCTAGCTGCCAAAGAGAAAAACTAGTGCTGTCTCAGTCGAAACGAGGACAGGGGCGTAGGATGTATGCTGAATCTGTTACTTCCTTAGACCTCCTGGCTGGTAAATTATATGAAAATTAGTGGAATACAATATTTGTAGCAACAAATTTTATGAAAATTAGTGCGATACAATAGTCATAGCGTGGGTCACAGCTTAACAGTGTGTCCCTTAGAGACAGCTCTTGTTCTAGTGACTACTGCACGAACCATTTTCCTGTCACTCGGAATGGCATGGGATCCCCCCGACCTGTGTGGTGTGTTTGCCTGAAAACCAAAGCTAAGGAATCTTCCTCACCGGTGCAGTGATCTAGCTTTGCTGCCTTACAGAACTCCCAGAGCTCTCCAGGCTGTGTGTCTCAACGTTGAATCAAGGGCGATCAGTAGGGCAGCGCCAGCTGTTCATAGGTCAACTGAGACATGCTCTGTGCATGCCTAGTAGCCATCCTTCTCCCACATTTTTGCTGGACATTTTCTTCATTTAGTTACTTCCATTTTAAAATGCAATTCAAGATTTTATATACAGCATATCCTAAAATGGAGCGATTGACAGCAAAAGGACACACAAATGTGATGTGCACAGCAAACTACTGCTGGACTTAGCCAGGTTTTGGTAGTGTCTGTAGTGAACAGTAAAGATCTAAACTGGAAAATACATATCCATAGGTCGATAGGGAGGATAGTTGTCTCTTTAATAAAGCGCTTTTTCCCCCTCTGAGTTCCGTAGTGCTTCGGCATCATCTGTCTCAGATACACTGCGTTACAGGCGCATTACAAATTTAAGAATATCCAGGAGACTTTACAGAGAATGAGAATTTTACTGCCAATTTATCTGTAAAGCTGAGATTTTTTCAAAGTCTGCCATAGGGGGTTGCGGCCCACAGCTGTCACTGGAATGAGTCGTTCTACTCTCCCAGGCAGCTTTGAAGACCGCAGATCATACGTATAATTAACTCGTTTCTTCTCAGAAAATTATATTCACTGAGCAGGTGGTGCATGTGCATTGGGGTATATTAAAACAAAGTTAGGCCTTTCTCTTAAATGCATCTCTTTTGGCAGAAAACACCCTCCTTTTTTCAGAGACCTAATATTGACAGTTTTTGCATTTAACTAGTTATGAAGGTAGTATGTTTCAGGAGCTGCGTGGATACGTCTAAATAATCAAACTTTTAAATCACGGGTTAACTGATATTTTAAACTGAAGTTGAAGCAGCTACTAGTTCACATTTATGGTATTAATTGTCATAGTAGAACATTAAAATTTTGTTTAGAAAGTATTTAAGAATGTGACTAAGGTAACATCACACAAAATTGTAACAAATACTATTTGTCTTATAGATGAATAAAATGTGACGAGGACATGTTGGTTCAGTGGGGGTTAGGTATGTAAATTTAGTTGAGGCATTGAGCCTGTGTGACTTGCCCATGGCCACCATGTCTCTGAAAAAACAGTGGAAGAACGTACATAAGGATTCTCAACTTTACCTCCTAATGAGCAAAAGGTTTGTGCCAAGCATTTGTTCTGCTAGCCGTTACTTGTTTATTGATTTTAATGAGTTATATTTAAATTACTTTTAGCACAGTGATGCATTTTTAAAATATTGTATTACTTGTATTAGGAGGTGCTTATTTCTGGAACAAACAAGAGTGAACTGATTTAAATAAGGTGTGTACTAGTATTTGAATCCCAGGAATGTTAAACTCTGGATTTGTTTGCTGTTTAAGATGATACAGAAGCAATGAGTCCCTCAAAGCAGCTTTCAGATAAAAGGTCCAGACTGGGGCTGGGTGATGACATTGCAGAGCCGTTGCTGCATATTTGGTCAGTGCTAAACTGGAGAATATTGCAACTGCCTGTAAAATGATAGATCTCAGTAGCACAGTCTGTGGGTTTGCACTTTGTGGCGCACCTGTTTTCTTTGGCCTTGCCAGGCTATGCCTTAATCATATGCTTGTGACACTTCCTGCTTCAGGGCATTGGATAAAGGAGATGGTTTGGGGGACGTGGTTGTTATGTAGGATATTTTTACTTTAGAGGAGATGGTACAGGGGTAGCTGCAAAACAGATATTTAACAAAAAAGAAATCAGGTTCAGACCCTCCTTTGAGAAGGTAATGGCTCAAACTTTTTGCAGACTAGGAATCTGTTGAGCTGGAAGTAGCTATGCCGGGGCCTTTGGGGAGAAGAAAGTGGCCAGGTGTAACTGGGGTTTAAAAAAAGGTATCTATCTTGCTATCTCCTAGAGATTTGTCGTTGGCGATTTATTTATTTGTTCTCCTCCTAAATGTTGCTTTCATTCTTATTTTCATTACCTCTATTGTAGAAAAGATGATGTATGTCAGCCTGGCCAGTGCTCAGATTTAGTATGGTTTTGTAAATCAGTAGAGCACTGTGGCCTTTCCCTTCTACTTTTTGTGTATGTGTGTGCTTTCCCCTATTTAATCTACCTGTAGTACAGTAATGTTTTTAAACCTTTCTCCTCATATTTTTTATTTCATTTACTTTATTTATGAGTTCTCCAGCTAAACTGCGTGTAATTCTGATTATTCATAACAATTTCCATGTTCTATTTGCCAGTTTTTCATTGCCTTGTTGTTTTTTTCCCTTTCAAATTTGATTTTGAAAAGATGGCAATTTTCTTTTGTTATTTGCTTGCTTGTCTTTTAATCTTTTTGTTTTGCTGTTCACTCCCAGTTATCTCATCAGCCCACTTGTTCTTTGAAATAGCAAACTCAGGTCTTACTTTTGTTCTTGCTGAATTGTACTTTGGGAGCTTATCTTAACATATGCATGGAAAATTTTCTGTAGGTGGTGTGCAGGAACCCTGGTGATGGCCAGGGTCTACTGAGGAGCACAGGGTATGTACTGACAGCATCTAATGAGATCAGGAGTCAGGAAGGCTGTAGGCCTCCCTTGGAGGATATCCAGGTCTTCCCAGAAATCACTCCCGCCTCCTCTGAGTGGTTTAGGGTCTGAAACAGTTGGCCCTCCTGCAAGAGCACCTTGTGTTTTGCCTTCATTATATGGCGTGTGACATAACATTGTTTTGCCAAAGTGTGCACTCGGGAAAGAGAGAGCACGACGCTTGTTTCTGGGTGCCTCAGTGACCCAACTCACAAGGAATCGTTATTAAGAAGACTATTTCAGTAATTGAGCATCATGTTGTTTAAGAGGTTTGAATATTTTGGAAACGTGTCTATGTAAATTACAGTACATGTTCAAACTTTTCCTCTTTCCATAAAGTATTTGAGCTTAGGAACTGTACTTACACAACTTAAGCAGCTTGTGGGAGTGTAGTATTCCAAGTGGACAAGAGATGCTGGGTTGTCTTCCAATAACCCACACTGTCTGGATACAATTTTATTTACTTTATTTGTAAGAGTGAAATAGTAGTTACCCATCAGAATTGTTCTCAGGAGGGTATGCAAGTTTTGGCAACCCTTCTTTCTCCCCACCTCCTAGTAGAAGACAAACTATTGTATAGTTAAAGGACTTCATCTTGCAGATAAATGTGCCAACGAGTTTAGCTTCACTCTCTTGATGATTTTCATGGCTCTTGAAGACCAAAGAGGAGGAAAGAAAAACAGATGGAAAGGGTTGCGAGCTTTTCTTTCTTAAAACCACCAAACTAAATTTATAGCTAATGCACAACCTGTGCTGTTTGTTTCTGTCCAGATTTTAGAACTTCTTGATCTGTATCAGCAAAAAGGAGCTCTGGGTCTGTCATGCACTTGAATGAGAACAAAACCAGTTTGAATATTTGAGTATTATGCACATTTATAGTATTTTCTGCTAAATTGATTGCCTTCTTCCACTAGATGGGGCTTTCTTCATTGATGAGTTGAACCATTACTTTTCCTTAAAATGCTTTTGTCTACATGCACATGCATGTAAGTGTACACGTGCCTCAGGTATCAGAGCCCTGAAATGTGTTGTTTTTTTTTTCCCCCCCTCGCCTTATCTGTGGGAGTGCAATTTGCAATTTTGGTGCTTTTCAGTAGAAATGGCCCAGTGCAACAGTTGGTGGTGTTAAGGCACCAGGATCATTTTCTGATGCAGTAAATTCTATAGCGTCCTTGTACGAGCACATCGATTAAATGTGATGGCCACTCTTAAATAGTGGGCTTGGTCGGATGGGAATCTGTCACCATTTGGTGGGTTTTAGGCTGTGAATTATACAGAAGGCAGAGAAGTGACACAAGCAGAATGAATACTCTGTGTAACTTCAGCTCTGCTCATAACAGTTTTGCAAACTTTTCATATGCTTCTCAGTGAGCATGACTTTTCAGATACTCCAGACATGTCAGGCTGGTTTCTCTTTTGCAGTGTAACAGTATTTTTTTTATTTTTCTGCAATGCTGCAAAATGTCTTTCCATTATTTAATTAGGTTAATAACAGGCATCTATGTATAGAATTTGGCAAATGACATTTCTGAAGACTGTGGATGATAAAATGTGTTTTTCCCACAAGTACTTGCTCATTATGTATTATTTGTGTCATTGCTATGTCATTGTCTAGTTACTAAGGTGCCAGGTTTTGGTTTTGATCTGGTACTTCCCAATTGCTGTCCTTATGAATTTCCAGGAACATCTATCTACTCCATACCTGTTTTTTAAAAGCTAAAAGTAACACATGTACTAGTCCTTCCAGCTACAAAATGATAATCCCTCTGAGCATGAACCTGCCCACCTGCCCTGCTGGGGAGGGATATCTGCCACCAGAGTTGAGAAAAGTAAGCTACCTCTCTTCAGAGCAACACAGTGGTCCCAAAGATGTAGTCATCATTCAGGTAGCAAAACAATTTCATTTATATAGTTTTACCTTAATGAGAACGAATGTCCAGCTGCCCTCATGTGGGTGCCATGGCTTGCTTTCCTCCAGGCAGGTTCCTGTTTTCCCTGTTCGATGCTTCACCTCTACCTGTTTGTCAGAACCTTCTCTTTCTTTTCTATCTTCCACCTCCCCACTGGGGAAGCTTACATAAACTCACTGCCACTATGTAAAGGAGAAATTTTAAGTATACAGACATTTTTTGGGCATAACCACAGGACCACACAGCCTTGGTTCTAAGTCCATCATACATGTGCTTTTCTCTCAGCTGCCCAGGCTGACAGAGTCGTATTCTACGAGGATTTAAAAGTGAGTTTTGATCCAGGTGCTTTTCAGTGTTCTTTGAAGTCCTAGACCGTCCATTTGAAAGCAAAATATCTGAGTATCCTTAGGACTCGAGGTTCAAACAATTTCTGACTTGAATATGTTAAAAAGGATAAATGAAACCTGGATTTTTTGCCTTTTTTTAAAAAAACATATGCAAATACATATTCTCCTTTATTTGAGATCATATTATTTTTAAAATTTTTTTCAGTTAATGCGTTGTTTTAATATGTTTCCGTCTGCTCTCCCGTATTTAAATCATCTTTCTATTTACAGTCAAGCAGGATGACAAAAAATAACTGTGGTATCGTTGTGAATCAGTGGAATTTTCCTGCATTTCTCCCCTGATGACTCGTCTGACTCCTAGAGAGCCAAAATGCTTTTGCATTTTTGCTTGCAAGAATGCGGTGGTTTCCCTCCTGCATTCCTGTATTTTTCCCTATCTTTAAGTCTCCCTGGGATTTGATTTTGTTTACTAGACAAACAGTAGCTCCAGCGTTGTGTATCAGGTCACAGATCACTGGCTGAAATTAAGGTTGCTGCATGCCTTGTTGAGGGTGGGTTAAAAAAAACCCCACGGCCTCGTGACAGTTGATCTAAATGTCTGTATTTGAGGGGAAAGGGGTTCTAGATCTCCTCAGGGTTTGCATTGTCGATTGTGTTTGGTTACTGCTTTGACAGCTGTTAATTTCTTCTCTTTCTTTAATGAAGAAATAATAATTTTTACGCTGGCCCTCTTCTCTGTTTTTTGGCACAGGAAGGCAGTCGTTGCTTGTTAACGTTGAAGACTGGTGGTTGTTTTTTAAAACTCGCAATGTCCCCAATTACTGCAGTTTTGTATCCTCAGATAAAATACCTTTTCTGCGAGGAGTCATAAAGATATGCTGTAACAGCTCATCCTCCCATCCCCCCCTTCTCCTTCAGTTATCAACAGTGCGTCAGTGGAAATTTCCACCCTTTGCTAATGTGAGAGAAAGCACGAAGTTGCAAAGCAGCCTTTGGAGGAAAAAAAAAAAAAAACCCATAACTATTGCCGTTTTAGGAACACAATGAAAAGCAGCATATGACTTGCAAGCAGAAATGAAATTAAATTCTGGAGAAGTGAGACTGAAACGGTGCAGCAAAGAGCATGGTTTGCATTACGAACCAATGCTCTTGCTAAGGGAAGGGGGCATGAAGGTGGTGGTGGATCACCAGTGGGAGTGTCAGCCCCCATCCTCCTTTCTGTTAGTTGCGACTGTGAGGGGATTTGGAAGACTTCTTCCCGAGGAAAAGAGTTAAGTGTCGTCTGTTAAGTTTACCAGTGGCTTTTAATGGCTTTAACAGAAAATACAACTTTCCCTTTTTAAAGGGTGTGCATCCCTCAGATGTTGCTCTGCAGTATTTCTAATGAATTGTCCAAGCTTAAAAACTGTTTCTCTGCCTAAACTTTTAACGGGGTGACATCTCTTAATTATAGAGGCCAGAAAACAGTAGGCAGTTCAATTTTCCAAATGTATTAAGCTGAATCCTGTTCCTTATTGAAGCCTGTGAGGATTTGAAAGGAGGACTGAGCCCACCAGAGTTCTTTCAGATCCTCTTGAGGCAAGTTACTCCTGTAACTCTTGGTAGCCCTGCTGCAGTCAGAGGAGCAGAACCTTTGTTGACGTGACCTGGCACTGGTCCCTTGGCTTCAACGATGCTCGGCCACAGCCTGCACCAGCTGGGCATCTGTTCTGGAGGACTCATTGCTTCAGCATGAGCTGCGGGGAGATGTTTTTGTCCTAAGACCCCTCACATACAAGAATTCAGTGCTTCGGTCTGGTCTTTCTGAAAAAGACTCCAGAGCTGAATTGTGACTATTAACATAGAGGTCTGTGTTAAGAGTTTCAGCATTGGATGTCTGGCTAAGGAGAAGCTTCTTCACCATGTTTTCCACGGGTGGACTCCACCCTTGTGCAGTAATCCAGCATGTGCTATTTGAGTAATTTCTGGCCTGATGGATCTCTTCTGTGTGTGATATTGTTGGTGTTACTTAGTGTAACACGTTTAGTTGGACGAAAATGAACTCTGTGCAGCATGAAGAACATGAGTGTCTCTGTTGTTGATGACCTCATCTGCTGTTCAGACTCCCACTTCTGGTCTCGGGGACTTACCATTCAAGATTACCTTTACGAAGATGGACTGTGAAGTGCGATGCTTATGCTATAGTTGACTTAGTAAGAATCCATGCTTCTTGTGGAACAAAGTCCTCTCTGTTACGTACAGTTGTTAAATCAAACAGATCTTGGTCCTGCTTGGATAATATGACTTCATTTACAGGATATCACTTTCAGGTTACAGTGATGCTTCGTGAGGAGGTGTACTTGAGAGGACTAGGAGAAAAGGGAAGCTTTAATAAGATGATGCGTAAAGATTGAGATGAAATAGCTAGGTGGGAAGTGCTGTGCTGTGCATTTAGCCTTTAAATTACCTTGGAAACGAGGTGAGTGGTTCGTTCTCTTCAGCACGCTTTCTGAGACAGTTGCAGTGTCTTTTTACTATACTGTAGTTAGTGCTATGCCAAATGCAGACAAAGTAATTAAAAAGTATTCTGGTTACAGCTCTGTTGACAATGCTGGTTCATTCACAGCATTTCAAGGGAGGAGGGATGGCCAGTGACATGGCTCACTCATTTTTCGCATTAGTGTGATGGCTGGCACTAAGTTGCTCATAACTTGCGGGAAAAGCAGACCTGATGTTGCTGATGAATTTAAGGTACATGTCATATTAAGAGATGGTATGTGAATTTGCATATCTGAGATTAAGTTAGTGTGTAGTCATGTCCCTTGTCTGAAATGGGGCCCATGAGGTGCAGTACACCTCTGAGGGTACTGGAGTTTTCCATTACCATTCAGCTCCGAAGCAGACCTTTAAAGGAAGAATTGTGCCTGTATGTATATAAGCTTGAGGTGTTTCACACTGGCATCTGTTCCCAAAAAAAATGATGTCGTGAATTTGAAGGAGGAGGATGCATGTTGTAACTGGAATGAATGTGCCACCCTACCTTTTTTTTAAGACTATTCAAATCAAGGTGTGGAAATGAATGAATAGGTACAAGAAGAGTAAGCTCTCTTTAATCTCCTTGGGTAAGCAGTGCTGTACAACAAAAAAAAGTTCAGGCTCAGCCTGTTTCAATTGAACTTTTCTTATTTGAAATCAAGATAGTACCGAGCTTTTATTTCAAACAATTCTGTTACCAAGATGTCAGAAAAAATTAGAAAGTTTAATTTAAGAAAGCTCATAGAACAGTTACTTGAATTAACGTTGTTGCAGTACAGGTATTTTTTTTTTTTTATTATTGTGTGTATGTTTCTCGTTGCAGGTATTTTTTGATAGACTTAGAAGGCCCACCTTCAATTGTATCGACCATGATGGATCATTTAGGACGTGATATTGATGTAATTAAACGTGCTTTTATAAAGCATCCTGTATCAAAGACAGAAGAATGCAGTGGCATAATCCCAGTCGACTACGAAGATAAACTAATTGCCAAGAAGAAGTGAATAGCGTGTTTGAAACTTTTTAAAAGTCTTTTTTATTCCTGCTTTGGAAAACAATTGTGATAACTAATGTCCATCAAAAATAATCAGTTTTGACCATGTGATATGTGTGGTATAGTACACTATCTTGAGTTATTGTAACATGAGGATTCTTTTTGTTTAAAATAATTTGAATAGACAATCTGTATGCTTATCTTGATATTTGACAGCTTTAAAAATTGATTTTCTTTTCTCTTTGAGAGTTACATTGATAATGAAGATTTGTCCATCATCAGAATGCTAAAAATAGCATTCCCTTCCGAAGACAGATTACTTCAGAATATGTATATTTACATAAGAGATTAAGAAGTCTACAGTGTAAATATAGCAGTGTAAGATGTGATTTGTTGGAGGGTGGGTTTTTTTGCTTGTTTTTGGAAAAAGGTAATAAAAGCATGATTAAAAATAAAACTTGACTCATTTTTTTAAAAGCAGAAAAAGTACAAGAAAAAATAACTTACACTGCCAAAAGACACGTCATACTTATTTCTTTAAGGTAATAACTGTTCAAAGTACAGGTAAAAAATTATTCTCTATAAAAAAGGCTTCCAGGTGGCATAGAGAATAACCATGCTTATGTATGAACAGAAGAATAAAAGATGCTTTGTTTTACCATCAGCTAGACCCAGATGGACATTTCAAACTGAGAAAAACGTCAGAACAAAGGGTCTTAACGTACATTCTGTCTATTTGCTCTTTCGAAAACAGGAGGAAAATGTAATGCATGTGAAAGATGACATTAACGTAGTATGACCTCCTGCAGGTCGGGCACAAATTCAGTAGTTTCCAGAGGATCTCCATATTTCCCTCATGCTACTGAAGGAATGCACTGGCCGTTTCTCCTTCTGAAGAAACATGTGTATATAGTTATTTCTGTAGAAGAAAGTAAGTTGACATGGATACATTATGCACAGAGGATATTCTTTACCTGAATGAGCTTCATCCAGAAGCTGTCGCCTCTGGCACTCCAGCGTTGTGTGTTGCCAAAGGGAAGGCCAGTTAGGAGGCCGAGGGCAGATTCCCAGAGGTGATAGGTCTCTTTGGTGTGACTGCTCTCTAGTGTGCTGTTTCATCACGAGTTTGTCTTTTTCGTGGAGGTATCAGGGTCATTTATAGGGGGGGAATGCTGCTTTTTTCTTTGGATGCAGAACTTCGGTGGAAAAAGAAACCAATGTTTCTTCTGAGTAACTTTTTTAAATGAAAAAATGCATTAGAAAAAGGAAAGAGGAAATTTTCTTTCTGTAAATCTTTATTTAGGAGGCATGAATGTGTGTGGTTTTGTGTTTATTTTTTTTTCTCTGGTGTTTTTTCTGTTTTTAAACCTGCATTTCTTTTAAGAGCGGGCTGTCACATTTTGTCTCTTCATTCCTAGAAAAGATGTTGGAAGAATAGAGGGAATGCACTACACGCTTACTGAAGCTGGATCTATGTTAGGTGTGCTTTTATTTTTGCAGTTACTGCCAGCTTCGATCATGTGGTTGCTGTCTGCACTGGTGCCTGCTCCAGGCGGGGCTTGTCTTATCAATGATTTTTGCTTGTAGGACAGACCTTCCTTCCATACAGGTACGAGCTTAGCGAGGAGGAGCTGTAGGTTTGTTAAGTCTATGGTATGAGTTTGGCTCCCTGAGCTGCCCTTGCTGGTGGGCTGCTGAAAATTCAGCGTAGAATTTTTTGCAGTGCAAAAAGTGCAAACTACAAGTCGGGAAATACAGAATGCTTTAAAGAATGTGTTTTACTCAAAAGTCTCTCAGAAGCTTTTCTGAAATGGAAAGTGAACAGAAAGCCTGTAGTTTAGTCACTTTGCCTCTGGCTAGGACTTTAAGCCTTAGATTTCATTTGGGTAGAAAGGAAAGCTTTCCACTTCACAAAATGAAAAAGATTGTCAACAGAGGCTGTACGCATATAAATGTTTTATGTTTGTCTTTATTCAGTTTCCTTTAGCATAGTATTAAATTTTGCATTTAATTTGTTCCAATTTCTAGGTTGATGCCTGAATTCAATAGGAAAATCCTAGATGCTCATTAGAGATGAGCTTGTCAGGTTATTATTAAATATGAGACGTTATTTGTTGCGAATTAGGACTTTTGGTCAGTCAGATGTTCATGCCCCTCTTTTCTGTGGGGCCTGTTTCTGATCTTAACAGAAGATTGATGGATGTCAAGAGCAGAAGACTTGGGCTCCTGAGTCAGCTCATCCCAAGAGCGGATCAGCAGTAGCACACTTCTCGGAGCCTCAGCTGATCCACAAAAAAATACAGCAGTGCTGGCTCTGAAGGAAAGTGGTCTCCAGCAGGCCACAAAACAAGGAGTAAGGTGTTACCAAGCCTGTTTTCCTGTCTTCTGAAGTACCGAATGTGCAGAGGGGAGTGACTGAAAGTTGTCTTTGCCTTTGGGCTAGAAACACTGACCACTGAAACCAGTGGCCACGAGCAGAGCTGTGCTTGCCGGGCTGGTGCGTGGTTACGTAAGCACTGGTGCTTTCTCAGCAATACGATTTATTTATAAAAGGTCTGCTGAATAGCTGGCTCTCAATTGGATGTACTATTTTCTTCGTAATTGATAGTTTCTAATATGAATATTTTATTTATTTTTTTTTTTAATAGGGGGTAGGGTGGAGCAGGCTAAGGAAGGATCTTGGGTTGCAATTTGTTTAGCCCAGTCAGCCACCCAGACTGGTAGTTAGCTATTTTGGGAAGCTAATGCATAACTGTGTGCTCCTTCTCTCTCAATAGCTGTAAACGCAGGACTGGACACTGGAATCTATCAGAAGATTTAAACAGTTCTGGGTTTGAGCAAATGGTCTTGAGTTGTGCCATGGAAGAAAGCGAGTAACTGTACCCTGAATGGCCATAAATTCTCCCTGCAGAGGAAGGGGAACCTTAGCATGTCTTTCAGATGTGTTTACCTTTTTGATTGTCGATAGCCAGTTTATCCCACTGGGCTGTAACCAACTCTTGATCTCCAAGAATAGAATTTCAGGACACTGTGGTGTTGCTGGAGAGTCACAAGAGTCTGTGTAGTCAAAGCATGGCCAAATACCTAAAATGTCAAACTCCATTGGCATTCCCAAAGGTCTAAACAGTTTCAATACCAGTACTTTAAATTTTGTTTACCAAAGAATCTGATAGTGAAGCTCTTCAACCCTTCCTTAGATTATGTTCCCAAGTGTATAAAATAAGTAGTTTTGTGCTTCTAGATACTCTGGGGTTTTTTGTTTGTGGATTGTGAGGATACACTGAGTTGGTTAAGTATTAAAATAACATCTGGCAGTTCTCCTGGCTCAGGAATGTTTTCTGTGTCTTAACCTTCAGCAAACAAACGAGCACAAGTGGTTTTATGGTGAAGATCTTAGGTATGCCTTCAATCACTCCGTTTTCCTGACTTTTTTCTCTTTCTCAGCTGAATCTTGCACTCTGGAGGTTTCTTCAGCAGACTGAAGGCTCTGCACCCTCAAAGCATTCAGCACTCTGCTTGCAAAGCACTCGCTGTGGCTGCTGGCTTGACCTCAGGAGGTTTGTGCGTGCAGTGATTTGCTCCCATGGACCTAGAGCCTGTGCGTCTTCTGTACATCTGACTAGTCTGTCAAAATCTTGGTTATTGATAGCGTAAGCTTAAAGAATTTCAGGATCCTCAGTGTCAGCAGAATATTTCTGTCACTAAATGTTTTAATGCCGCTCTGAAAATCATCTTTCAGCTGGACTTCTACTTAGGAGTAAACTGTTGGAGCTGCAGGCTGAGCTGGGTACAACAAATGCGCAGGGCTGTGTTGCTTTGGAAATCATCCGAGGAGCAGTTAGAATGGCAACAGTCGACATGACTCATGGGCTCCTGCTGTTGAATCTAGGCTTTGATCACTGAAACACATCACCTGTCACTTAATGAGATCAGTTTCTGTTTAGTAAGTTGCTACACTCTGTTATGAAGGAAGGCTTTGAAATTCAAAGCAGTCCTGTTGGAGTCATAGAAATTTCTCTTAAGACGTGACCAGTCTGCTACACATTATTTCTGCTCCGAGAGGCTCCTAGGATCTGTCCAGCACTGCCAGTGTCTCCAGCACAAACGTTCAAGAGTCATAAGGCAAACCCCCCAGATATTTTGAACTCGTGGCATGTAATCATGGCCTTGAAAATCATGAGTATTGTTTAAAACATGAGGTTCATTTTATTGGCCTCTTAGATTTTATGATTCACTTTTTTCAAACTTTGTTGCTGGCATGATTTTCACATAACGTCTGACTGAAGAGCTCTCAGAAAAACACAAGCTCTAGCAAATGAGATGCTTGATAAATTCATTGCGACTGGTGCCATGTCCCTCCACCCACTGAAACAGAACAAGGGAAATTAAAAAGGGAATCATTATTGTGTCCTTTCCTAGAATTCTGAGGTTCAGATAGGATAAAAGTGAGAAATGACGTGGAGCCAAAACATGCATTTTCTCAACTGCTGCACGAAGGGAAAATTAAAAATGTGTCATTCCCCATGACCTATGTAATGTGTTGCTTTCTTAGTGCCGCTTCAACAGACCTTTAACAACATGCAGGCTGCAGCTCGTGGACTACCTTAGGCTAATGCTGCTCCTCTTTGCACAGCTATTTGTGCTATGCTGCGGAGGAGTGGGAGAGTCACCACTTACTGAATGCTGGTTAAGAGGGGGAGTGATGCATTGACAGATTCCAGTTCTGGAGTATTCAAGGTTGCCTTCTAAAAGTGTTTTCAATGAGAGGTAATGCTCACTGTAAACCTGGGAGAGTTTTCATCCCTGTTATTTTTGCACTGTGCTTAGGCTGCCAAATCAACCTTGTTTGGAGAATGCTAACTGACACAGAAAATCTGGCTTATTAAAATCTTCAACACATTTATGTTAAGGATAATTTTGGGGGATAGTGTGGCTCCACTGAATCAGTAAGAGGCCTCTGGCTGAGTTTTGCAGGAGCAGATGTATCCTGACAGTACGATGCACTCTCTCCCAAGCGGAATCCCTTAGCCACCTTAGTGGGGTTTGCAGACTGCTCAACTTTTGTTGATAAAGATTGACACGATGCTTCCACGCCGGGGCTGGTTGGTGCATCTTGGAGAATGCCTAATGCACACAGGGCTCTCACAGAGCTTCTGACTGTGGTAATGAGGGAAGTTCAGCTCGATTCTCTGCCGAGGGCTGATGTGAAAGTTACATGCAGGGAGAAAAAGGCATTAATTTTGAGTTTCCCTTCAGAATTCACCTTGGAAGCAGCAGTGGGGTGAGGCAGGGTGGAGAAGGCTTGTTGCATACTCGGTGTTCTCACAGGCTGTCTGCTCCACTGTTTTTTGTATGTGATGGGCAGAATGAAAATGTCATCTATAATCTGTTCCATCTGTATGCATTGGGTTTGCATTGGTACCTGGGATATACATGACTGAGGAAAAAGTAAAGAGCAGGATGTTCATTATCTTATTACTGCATGGGCATCATTCCCATTCCCTTGCTCAATGAGTGGGAATGTCGTGAAAGAAATACGCTCTCACCTTAAATGTCAAGGAGACCAGCATCGTAGAAGGGCTAGGAACTGTAGCACTGGGGTGGAGGGGTGAATGAGGCTGAGCATCTCATTTAACAGCAAGTGGCTGCAGCCATGGTCATAACAGACAGCACGGGGTGAAAAGTGAGATGGAGAAGGGTGGCAAAGGAGTAAAGGGTCCATGTGGAGAAGCTGAAGGTACCCATGCTAAGTACAGGCCAGAGAGGCGTGTAGGAATGTTGGAGGGGAAAAAACAAAGCGCATACGTCTCTCCTGTCCTGAAGCAATCTGTATGTTTGCACAGAGGAGTACTGGAAGAAGCTGGTGGGTATGGGTCTGTGCCCAGCATGCTCAATGTGTAGACAGAAGACTTGTGCTGCATCAGCATGCTGGAGGAGAATCAAACCAAAATTGTTTGATCCTCCAACTTGCTAACTATGAGGCAGGGTAGGATATTGCAAGTTGTACCAGCCGCTGGAAAGTGCAAATGGTTTGCTTTAGTAATCCCTGTAATCCCCTATAAATAATGCCGTCCCTTATATTGATGAAAAAAAATTACATAACAGCTACATCCAGCCAAAGGGAAAAAATAAACTAAACGAAAAATCAACCAGTGCCCTCGTGATGCTAGTCAAATTCATCTGAGCCGCATTAGGAGAGCTTAGTATTCCTGCCAGAGAAAGGAGGACTATCATCAGGAAGGAAAATCTGCATAATCTTGGGCTGTAAAAGTAGTTTTCAAGAAACTTTAGACCCTGAGGCTTTGTCAGGATGCAGGCTGAGCTAGAAGGTGGGAGACTGGTATGTGGGGTGACATTCAACTACTCGTTCATGGTGACTTTCACCCTGGGGTTCCTATACTGGCCTCCAGGTCAGTAGCAGCTGCCCCTACTTTGTTGTGGAGGCTTTTCCATGTTCTATGTGCGTGGAGAAATTGCTACGGGCTTACACTGATACCCTCGTTAAGCTTCGCTGAAATGTGATTTAGTGGATCAGGAGATAGAGCTGTGAAGGGTTTCCCTCTCCGGGTTGGATATACTGGCAGAGCTGCTGGGAGATATCTGTAATGCATCTGAAGGAAACTTTATTCTCTGGTCAGAGAATTGAAAAAGGACCAAGATTTGGCTTCAAAAGATAACGTGTATTTGTTCAGTGTACACTTATATGCTTGGGGTTGTCCTAAGATCTTACTGTGTCTCAGGCTGTGCTCTGGGCTGCAGTCCTCAGGGAGTCACCTGTGATTGACAGAGCTGACAGTAATGTCCATTTGATTGTCCTTGGATATACCGTAGAGGTTATGGATTGAACAGAGAGACATGGCCAGTGAGTGCTGGTGCTGCACCTGCCTTTCTCCTTCCTCCTTCCCTGCCTTAGCCACCTCCTGAGCAGCGCTCCCCACCATCCTCTGCTACCCCTGCCCAGAGACTGCCAGCTCCACCACCTGAACTTCTCATAAGTCGTGGGCTTATACATTGGTGGCAAGCCAGAATAAGGTGTGGGCAGGTGGCCTGTGGCAGAGATCAGATGTGTCGCAGATGCTGGTAAATGTGTAGGCCAGAGCTGGAGTCACTTTGTGGATCCTCATCTGCGCCTCCTTCTCCGTCCCCAAGGGACGAGTGCATCACCTTGGTTGGGCTCAATAATCTTAAAGGTCTTTTCCAACCTAAATGATTCTATTATTCTATGATTTGGTGTCTCCATGTGCTGGGAGGTACGTTCCCACATCAGGCAGCCAGTCCCTGCCTGAGTTGGAAACAGCACTGGGTGGGCTTGTCCCTCTGCAGCACTCTGGCTTTGCAGCTTAAGTCCCAGGGTGGGTGGGACAGGGAGGATGGGGAGCAAGAGCCTTGCACATGACAAAATGGTGGCAAGCCTGTGCATGCGTTGCTGTGCCGACTGGTGCTGCCCGGGCTCTGTGTGGGTGGAGGAAGTCCATGGGCTTGGTGACAGGATGAGCAGCAAGTGGGACTTGCCGCTGGTGCCGAATCTTGCTGCGGTCCCCCAGCACTGGTGCGCTGGGTGATGTGCAACCTTGGAGGAGACGCGCTGTCTGTGACAGGGCAGGGAACAGTTTGGGTGTGCGGTGGTTTGGCCAGTGCTGTGTTATCCTGTGGGTGTGTAAGGGGTTTGGGCAGCTCTGGGAAAGCCACTGATGAGGCTCCCAGCCCGTTCTACAAACTGAGGGGCTCTTGTGGCATGCCTGCAGGCAGCCTGAGGCCAGGGCAGCACAGAGAGTCAGGGAAGGGGTGCCGGGAATCATGCTGACAAGGTAGCGTAGACGCAGCCCGTCTTTCCAGTTGAAGAGGGCTGCGACAGGTTTCTCTGATGACTTTCTGTGCTCGGTGGGTGAATCACTACTGAGAAGTAGGACACTCCTGCTTGTGTGGGTCTCTGCTGCCGGCTTCTCCACAGCCTCTGCTGACACTGAGTAATCGCTCGGAGATGAGTGGGGCCGATGACCGTGAAGAGGATTGTAAATCACAGCGTTATAATCGCTCCTGCACGTGACATTCCTCTTGACCTCTGGGAACTCTAAAAACAGCTGTGGCCTAAAACCCCCAGTTAATTGCACTGTGAAGAGCAAGAGCCCCCTCTGAGTTTGTTATGATTTGAATTACATGGTCCTTAAATGCTGGCATTTAAGGAAGCACAATAGCGATCTTCCTCATGTGAGAATCCACAGCAATGTTATGGGTTCTTTTAATGGTAAATGTGGCCAACCCACTGAAGCCAGTTGGAGTCCGTGGTAGATGGTTTCAACAAAAGTATTTGCTAAGGTATTTTTGTGAAGATGAAAATTAAGAAGTCCAGATGGTCAAGCAAGGTATCTTGTTCTTGGAAACGCATATGCTTTGTTTTATTCCTCTGCCATTGTTTTCTGCTTGGCTCTAGGGGAGAATGTGTTTTTACTTTAGCTTGCCCTATTAATTTCAATCTGACTGCTTAGTTGCACAAAGTTAAGTGTATACCTGAAAATGAGCAGAATCAGCAACTTGCTTGTTGTCATCCAGGTCCAAAAACCAGAGCTTTCTGCAGAATTCTTCCTAAAAGATTTCTAACAAACTTTCCTTGAAAAATCATAGGTTGGTTGGTTGTGGTTTTTTTTAAATCCTGAAAATAAAGTCTAGCAGGTTACCTGCATACTAGTTATTTCCTCATTCAAATGCCAGCTTTTTCTCAGGTCTGGGTGAAAGTAAAAATTCTGGAAGATTTTACTGAGAGTTCAACTGTTTTGACTTTGATCACAGCTAGCAACAAAGTTATTTAAAAAAAAAAAAAAGCAACTCTTGGCAGACAGAAGACATTCTAGGTGGGCCAATTAACTTTAATGAGTTTTCTCCTCTTTGCTATGTGTGTCCGTTATTTGAAAATACCTTGTGGAGTTCAGTTGAGAGCCTTCTGGAGTTTATGGAGAGCCTGCTGGCATCTCTAGGCTTGCATGTTTGTAGTCATGCTTAGGGAAAGATAAAGAGTTTTTTCTGACTTCAGATAAACAGACACCATTTTTTTTCTGACATCTTTCAAAGTTCTATCCCTTACTTGGAGGTCGAACAGAATTTCAGTGGAAATGCCTGAATCCTTTTTTTCCCTTGTCCAGTTCTTTGTACGTTTTCTACAGTGCTTTTTACCATAAAGAAGTTCAATTTTATTTTTTAATTTGAGCCTCATTTTCAGGAAACAAACTGTTTCAAACAGGACATGTCAATCCTCTCTCTATTGTAGGAAACTCTGCAATTCAGAGGTACTTGCACTTACTTGACTTTCAAGCTGTTCCAGGTGCCTTTCTATAATTAGATTAATTCTCACATATTCTTCTACACTTCTCATATCTATTCTTCAGTGCATTCCTGAATCAATTTCTTCTCTTCGAGTTCTTCTAATTGAGCGCTTCTATCATTGTCCTTGGCCAGTGAGCTGTTAGAGGAACTTTCTGTCATGTCCTCTGAAGAGATTATGGAGATCAGTTGAGGTGTAGAGCAAGTCTCAAAGCATTTCTTTAGAACTGCACTCTCCTGGCTTCATAGAATCATACACACCTTAAGGGCCAGAAGGTGCCTTTCATCATTTTGTTTAATTTACTGGCTATCACAGACTCTACTTATTGCCATACTCCAACTTGTTTTGAGTTGGCCCAGCAAGTTCGGTTTGGCGTAGGTTTTCTCTCTGAAAGGTCGCCAAACTTCAAATGAAGATTTCAAGTGAAAGCTAATCTAGTCTCTCCTCTGGAGAGCCTCTTCCACCAGTTAATCACTCTCACTGATTAAATATGAGTTTTGTTTCTGCCTGGCTTCCTACAACTTGCCATCTGTTTGAGAGAGGCAGATTCCCACTTTTGGGTTTGAGAAATCTATGGATTTAGTTTCTGAAATGCATCTTCTCCTTGTCTCATGTACCTTAAAAAAACCAAAAAAAACCCCAAAAAAACAAAAAGAAAGGGAAGATGAAATCTCTGGTTCTTCTCTCTCTCAATGACATGATAAAAGCAACTGATCTAATATCAAATATTGTTAAGGTAGTGCTTTTTAGATGCAGGGCTTTTCCAGATCTGCCCACTGCCTTTGCTACCCTTCACACCGTCTCTGGTGTTGCTTTTGTAGACAATCTTCTCTGCATCCTCCACTGTTGGAAGAGTGAAAGAAGCACAAAGCAGAAGGGGTAATCTCAGAACAAAGGCGGCACGGGGCACTGTGCCTGTCACCTTCAGAAGTGGAAGTCAAGCTGTGTTCATAAGAACACTTGTTTGTCAGTCTTATACTGCTCATGATTATGTTTCTCTGATGTACAGCTTCCCAGTAGTAGAAACAGTCTTACGAGACGCTTTGCAGGAAAAGTCATCTATATTTATATCGCTATTATGTTTATTTGTAGCTTTGTATATATTACCAGCAAGCAAGTCTATTCCTTCCAAGAGCCTTTCCCTGGAGGATCAGTAGGAGGAAAGATATCTCATTTAACAAGAGAAAAAGGGAAAGAATCTGGGGAAATAAAAGATACCAAACTTGGAGTAAGGGAAAGTAGAATGGCCAAACTTGACATTTTTCAGTAAAAAAAGGTAGAGACTTGAAGCAAAGGAAAATAATGAAATAGTTTGAGAAAATACTTGACTAAAAGACCCAAGTGGTCTAATCAGAAAGAACAACATTCAAGAGAGAGAGAGGAAATAAATGAATTACAGAAATAAATCATCCAAATTATGGCTTTCAGCACTCTCATATTTAATTTCCTAAGTTGTCCATAAATTATTCAAGATCAAAAGGTATAAATACAGAAAATATATGTGTAGTATCCAGTTGCTTTAGGCCTTATGTTCACACTTCAGCCCGAACATTCTGTTCACCCTCCCTGTGTGTTGGCTTTCTCTGGCCCTTACCTGGAGTGTAGAAATTTGCTTACTAGGTTGGAAAGGGCCCATGTAGGAGAGGATTAGCTCACACTCAAGCTCTGCTCCTGTGGGCACTTTTGATGCTAACAGCTCACACCACTTACACCTCCAAGCTCAGGTCTGGACTCCAGGTGAACCACCTTGACAGTGTAGACAAAGTAAAGGTGACCAGAGATCGTAGAATCATAGAATGGTTTGGGTTGTAAGGGACCTTAAAGATCATCTATTTACTATTCCAGCTGAGAGATCTGCCTGACTAAGGTGGCCCTTGTGTGCTCCACCGCTTCCAGTTTGCTGGCAAAGAACTGACTGCTGTGTATTTGGACTGGCGTGGCCAAGAAAACTCCTGTCCTCTGCAGATGGGCATGCTGCAAGTTGGACTGGAGAAGGTAAGAAGACAGAGCAAGGCCTGATGGCAAGAACCTGAATGGTTGTGAAAGGCTAGGGTTTTATATCTAATAACCCTGTATCTGAATCCAGGAGAAACTCTCCTGCCTCAGGTCACTTCCCCTTGCACAGGAGACTTTCCTTACACTGAACTCTTGGCATTTTTCTGAAAGCTTAAGTTTGCTTACTTGTCTGGGGACAGCTACTAGGGCTTTAGTTTCACTGTAAAACAGTTTCCAACTGTTTGCCCAGCAGTAAGAAGTTCTGCACTGCTTTGCTCTCTGCAGCCAGCTGTAGAAGATGCTGCCCCAGTCTGCTGACATTGGACCAGAGGATCATGCTCTGGGTTGTAGCTAACTACAACAGGGAACATCCTTCTGGAAAAGTCACTCAGCTTCCATACTTGTGTGGAAAATTGCCTGGGAAAGGACTGGCATTGGGGTAGTGTGATAAGATCTTAAGGCTGCAGAGTGCCCACTGCAAGGCAAGCAATGGTAACTATAGGTCATGTAATTCTCTGCCTACTAGCTTTTCCTGCAGAGAGTTTGTCCCACCCTGAGTCCGTAAGCTGTTCAACCCAGGATATCTGGAATTTAGAGCCTCACAGGTATGTAGGTACTTGGCTTTCACTGGAACTGCTGCCTAGGTTTCTCATAGGGCCAGGACCTGACCACCCTGTAAGTCCCTGCAGGAAATCTGGGTCAGTGCAGTTCCAGTGTGGTGATGGATGTTTAGATAAGAGGTACATATAGGTCTGTAGACGAATACTCAAGAGTTGCTCTGTTCCAGCAAGGACAATGAAGATGCTCGAGGGCATGCTGTTACTTTCCCTAAATTATCTCCTACTTTGCACTGCTGCTTTAAAAAAAAGGTTTTATTTCCTCTGCTGGGCAGCTGCACCTCAGGAACAGGCAGGAATGTGCTAATGTGCATGTGTGCTTATACGGTTTTGCAGAACCAGCAGAGTTTTTAAAACTCTTTGAAAAACACTTGGTGATGAAAGGCTGCATCTGAGCGTGTGTCATTGTAACCCGTACGAGCTTTATAGAGGCACAGAAATGTAATTAACTGCTTATTTTAAAAGCAGGTGTCAGAGTTTCCCTTCATCTAATGCTCTGTCATTCTCAGGTTGTGAGAAAAGTCTCCTTCGTTTCTCATCATCGAGAGCTGTGCTGAGGGTAAGATCTGCAGGGAGATGTTACAACATGAGCAAGCCTCCCCCCATCAACACCACCACGTATTAATGAAATGATTTGCTGTTAGATCAGGGACAATATTAAGACACAGATCTTGTGTCCTCCAGCTTCAAATGTTTATTTCCCCTGAGAAGATGTGAGGTTTTGTTGTCACGGCCAGACACTGCCTCCGACCTCAGCCCGCTGCAGAGTCTGTACGGAACAGGTTCTCCAAATCCAATCTCGAGCACGGCGGGGGGCTGCTTCTGGTGATGAAGCTGTTTTCTCTTCTCCACACTTCATTAGGAGAATATCTTCCATTTATGTAAATGGGCTTCCTCACTTCTCAGGCTCTCTGCAAGGCGGGGAAAGAGAGGAACCGTGCACCCAGCTGACTCTGACTGTCTTCCTGCCAACACCTTACACTGTTCCCAGTGATAAGCACGGACATGTTCGTCCCTCATGTAAGAGCAAAGGGTGGCAATGGCCATGCCTGAAAAGCCTCGTGTCCACCTGGCTGCAGGGCTTGGCAGCCTGCAGTAGGAGAGGGCCCGGGGCACGCGGCAGTTTCAGGGTGTGCGGGGAGGGACAGCCGGGATGTGAGCCATGCCTGGCTGGTGACCACCGGACACTGGGGATTCGGGAACTATCATCCACCCCTTAGGACCCATTGCAAATGGTGTGTGGAGGCTCCCGAAACCTTTTTTTTGTTGAAACCTAGCTAGATAAAATCTGCCATGCAGTTCAGGCAACAGGAATTCTTGACTACTCTCTGAAAAATGCCACTGTTTCAGCACGTCACGTCGGCGCAGGTCTGCTGCTGGCTCTGAGATGCTGCCCGTCGCGGCAAGAATGTGCCTCTGCACAACCACAGCTCGCCAGGGTTTTGCCTCTTTTCTGCGCTTCCCAGCTGCAAATTCCCGTTTTATCTATGCTCGGCAGTGTAGTGGGTCTCTGTTGGGTCGCTGGAACAGACGGATGGCGTTTTGGGCTTTTTCCTTTCATTGCAGGGACATAGGCAGAGCTAAAGGTGTTGCATAAGTGTGTTTCCCTACAAATGAAAAATGTCACGAAGAGACTGTTCGTTGAATTTGGTTGTCTCAGCATTTTAAATGTTCTGGGCCAAATTACTTGAGTATTATCCCAGTATATTCCAGGTCACTTGAAGGTTCTTAGAGATAAGGCGTGATGGCTAATTAGTAGTAACACAGAAGTGTTTTAAAAAACAGAAGAATTTGGTATAATATATTTTTTATCACTTCCTTCTCTTTGAGAAAGACATTTTCCCAGCCAATTTTTTTTTTTTGCTATCCTCACAGAAGTGATCATATCAGCTTCAAAGAAAAATGCTTTCATCAGTAATACGGAGCCAGATTTGGGCTCAAAAATTGCAGCACAATGAAATGGATTGCTACTCTCTTCCTCCTGCTGTATATTTTGTTTTGGAAAATAGCCTAATTTTACATAATTGCAATGTTCTTTTTTATTTCAAAATACTTCTTCTTCTGTTTTATTTTGTATTTTTCATTGTTTTAAACTATTCCTGGGTATTTTATGCATTGTTAGCATTGATGTAGTACATACAGTATGACATGCAGTTCAAACATTCTATCACATTTTATTTTTTATTTTATTCTAAATTTCATTTACAGTAGCTTCTGCTCAGCGCTGACTGAAATATTTTATCTTCCTTTCTTTTCTGTGTCAAAGCATCAAACTATCCTACAAGAGAAGAAAATATGTTTTGATTGGTACTATGCAGCAACTGCCCTTAATAGTTTTAAAAGTAACACTTTTTGGTAGAATAGAAGGATATTTAAATCATAATATGTCATATTATGACATGTCGGTATTAGTCAGTGCATAATTCTATTGATTAGTCATGAAATAACAGGAAAATATGCAGTAAGAGAACTTCCATAAAATAGGATATATTTAAAAATGAAAATTCAAAGTCCTAAAATGGACTCTGGAAACCAGATAGCTCTTAATTCTTGTTTTCCTCCAGATTGTCCATTTATTGAGAAATTAATGAAATACTTGTTTTTATTCTTGCATCAAACCCAAATTTCAAAATGTCAAACTTTGATGAGAAAAGAAGTTCTGAGTTTCGATTAGCTTTGAAATGAACGTACGCTGTTAGAACTACAGTTGTAAGATGATCTCTGGTAATTTTCTTGTACTTGTTTGTATTTTATGACTTCATGCTGCTATACAAATGTTGCATAATATCAATTATCATCATACATGCAGAATTTTAGTTTTGTGAAACTTGCTTGTAGAGATTCTATGAGTAGAATAGAATTTCACTTATGGTAGAATTTAAAACTGCTAAGAAGCTCTATCCAGCATCTGAGACACAAGATCAATTTTAAGTATGTGCGTAAGTTCCTTTTGACAGCAAGAGAACTTAAGTTTGAGCCTACAGATAAGCAGCCGATCATGCTGGAAAAGCCACCACATTCCCCTGACCTCTCTTTTCCACTGAAATGCTTGTGGTATTCATGCCACTGCAGTGGCATGCTGTGCCAGGTTGATCATCCGAAAACCAACCTAACAGAGAAAAAAGGTCTGTTTGCAGACCGATTGGTTTTCTGATCTGGATTGCTGTTTGGCTACTTGATTTCTCAGTCCACGAAAGCCCTGGCCAGAGAGCAGGATCATGCTGACGTACTGCGGGGTAAAGGCAAGAGCCAAGCAGCCTCAGCCAGCGGCAGCGTAGACTTGTATTGGATTAAAGTAACCATGTAAGCACAGCCTAAGTAACTCCAAGCTTTGTTTACTCGTGTGCATAAGACTGTTTGGGCATACTGGTTCCTGGCTAACAGAACGAGTACATACAGAGCCCTGTGAGAGCGATGGTTACAGATAAACGTAACACGCGTTTCCTCCACCCCCAAACAAACAATTCTAATGTGTGTATCCTCTTGTGGCCAAGAAACATGAGCACTGAGAATACAAAAATGGGAGCACCATGTGATAGCCCGTGTCTATCTACTTTTAACTCTTTCACCGTCCCTCTCCTGTGACAGCACCTGGTGAAGTCAAACTGCTCCTTGCATGTCTATTAGATAGCTCACCGTGCAGTGTAAGTGAATGGAGAGCACTGATGAGCCCAAGCCTGCTATATCCATGGGAAATGAGCTGCTGATTTAAGCAGATAAGGCCTTGCAGCTGCCAGGATGACCACAAAGTTTGCTTAGCTTCATCTCTGAGTGCTGGGGCCACTACCTGTCCCTGCCTGTGTGGTGGCGAGAGGACAGGAATGCTACCTCAGCAGCCTTGGGGGCATTTGGGGTTTCTAGTGACTGCAAGCAAAGTTTTTACCTTTGAGTGCTAACAGCTGGGACAAGTCACAAACGCCCCGCAGAATGTTCAAGGAAAGATTTCAATGAGAACACGCTCTCAGTTTACTCTTCTGGATCCTCTTGGCTTAACATTTACCATGCTAGGCCTGGAAATATTGATTCATAAGACTGGTACTCAAAACGCTTTATCTACCATCACATTAAAAAGCATTAAACGCACTTACAGTTAACAGTATAAGGTAACTGAGTAGCCTCATTGGAATTGCATTCCAGTTTTTGGGTACAGGCAAGCCATCCTGTTACTGGTGCTGCCGCTAAATGTCGTATTCTTTACTCCTTCACACTGCTCCACGCTTGTCCCCAGCTATGTCTCACATCTCACTGCATGAAGAACTTATTTTGTCTCTGATTTGATGGCATAATTGCCTGCATGAGTACTTCTTAACCTGTTCCAATCAAAGTGAGTCTACTGTGGCAGCGAAACCCTACTGTATAAACTGTTTAAATTAACTTAGCTTATTTTGACTGAGTTGGCAGATGGAGGAGGACAACAGGAGGTCAGTGATCAGTAGTGACTTCTGTGATGCTGACTTTGAAATGAGGTGACTAGTGCCTTTTCCCAGCTGTGCCTGCACCTCCGCTTATGTAGGAGGCTGGAATGATAATCTCTCTGCATCGTTCTGCAAGCCATTTCTTCTACAGCCAAAATATCTTAGTTCTTTGACTGCACTCAAACCCTGAGTCAGGGTACCCTGGACTCATCTGAAGTGGCACATGTAGCCCTTTGCTGAGTTGATGCAGTTCTGGCAGTGTTCTGCAACAATGAAACGCAGTTTTCCCCTGCGCTGTGCATTATTTATGAGCATTAAATTTTGCTTGGCATCGTATAGCTACTGTCCATCCCTCTGGAAAATCTTATTGCCTGACTAATCTAAATAACTGTGCACCATTTGGAAATGTTGCTGCCTCCCTGCCTAATTCCCTTTCCAGGTCATCAGTGCCTGTGTTTAAAGACAGCAGACCTAGCATGGCACAGAAAGGGTCTCAATGCGACCTTTGGCCATGAGGAAAATGGACTCTTGATTTTCATGTCATTGCTTCCTGATTTGTAGATCATTTGTGCTGCATGAGGTTACCTGGTCTCACAGCCTAGGATCGTTTTATGTCTGCAGAGCATGGACATCTGAATGAAAGTCACTGTCTTACAATGGCACAGAGAGCTTCGGCAGATCAGCTGGTGAGTACTGCCTCATTAAACTGCGGTGACATCCACCTCACACCTGAGGTGACTTCTGCAGGGCCTTTGCTGGCAGTCTTTAGACTGCCTTCACAGCTTTGTCAAATGGCTCTCCAGTGCCTTCACCAATGTGTTCTAGAAAACAGATGACACCTGATTTTTGTAGGACAGTAACCGCGTTTGTGAGAAATGACTGTGTCTGAGCGATCTTCTGGGGACAACTTGTTCTCTTTCTAAACTAGTTTAACCTGTGAGTCCTAGTAGTGTGCAGCTCAGCTCTTCAGCTTCCTGGAAAAAACTGTGCTGTCCTCCTAGCCATTGAAACAAGGACTATTTTTAATGAGTTTACTTATTTCTGTAAGAACATGACTTCAGTCCACCCAGACTCATGAAGGTAAACCTGGAAAGTATGTGCTTTTTAAACTCATTCCTATGCACTAGCATAAGTCACTATTGCTGACACATTCCTCTCTTAGTCAGACTGGTTTAGGAGCTAAAAATGTAGGTTTGGGATAGGTATCGCTTTATCATCTTTAGTTCTAAAGACAGGTGCAAAGGAATTCTTCAGCTTCTCAGAAATGTAGTCTCTGCTGTGACTGTTTCCCTAAAGCCCCACCAGTCAAGTGAGTGCCCAGGCTACTTCATGCATTTCCTGGTTCTGATTTCAGTTCCGACTCTCGTTTCAGGATTCAGAGGCGCTGAGGCTGTGTATGTGTTAGCACATGGCGATGGCCAGTAGGAGAAGGCCTGCAAAGCAGAATGGCTGGTGATGATGAACATGCAGGATCCAAACACTCTACAAATTTCAAGGGACTTTTATTTTAGATTTGTTGTGGACTGGTCCCATAAAGTGACCACCACTTAGCAACTGGAGCACATTCAATGCATTCCCAGAGTGCATCTTCTGGTTTAGTTTCATCTGAGAAGAATCTAGATTATCTGCTCTGAGACATCAACACAGCATACTAAGTGAAGATGAAGAGATTTGCTTCAAAACCATGCTCCTGATCTGAACTGAAGCACTAATATAGACAAATCCTGAAAGGACCTCTAGTTGATTTGTTTTAATACTTCGGGCTATTCATTTTTCAAACTCAGTTTTGGCTCTTCTGATTTCCCTCTTGGTTTTTTTTTTTGCTCACAGTCATTTATCATTGCTTTCATTATGACTGGCTTGCCAAACATGCAACTGCATGCTAGTCCAGCCTGAATAGCCTCTTGAATTTTCCCGTTTAGCCATATGTTATTTCCTCAGGGCCTTTTATTAATGAACTACCATTGGTGATGATTCTGTGTTGGCCCCAGGTGGCTTGTTTCTTCTCCCTCTCTAATTTCAGTAGTTTGTGAGTCTGAACACAGTACCTCTCCAGCTCCTCCTCCACTTCATGTAAAAATTATACATTATGAATGCATTTGTCATAGTTGATTATCTACGACTTACGACAGGCTTGTTTCACAAGTATCATTTCTACTCTATTGTTCCTTAGGTCCTTGTTCTCTTTGCTTGGAAACAAGACAGAACAAGCAATTACTCTCAGCTGCTTTATGATTGAAATGAGGGGACCATCTTTCTGAAATGCTCCAGGAGATGGAGCAGAGCTGGAGCAGTTTACCTTGACAAAGAACCTTCCGGAAGTTTGCATATGATCTCACAGTGGTGTGAAGGATGACTGTAGAGAAGGCACAGTCATTTAGGAGCTATGAAAAGTCGTCTCAAAGTCAAAGTGGTCAGAAGTGGTTTGAGAACTTAACTGAGTGCCATTTATTTTCATGATAAGGTCATAGAAGACATTTGGAACTAGACCTTGCTGGCTGCCTGTCACCATAGACCTTTTATAGTTCACTTTTCAGAATGCACATATTCATTTTGCAGGTAGATTTGCATATTGCAGCCTGGCAGTTGCACGCACAATTAGATGGCTGATTGTATGTGAACAATCCACTGAGTTATTACCTCGTTTGTGCTTGGCAACTGGGAAACTGCAGGCAGGTATCATTATAAGAACTGGATTCTTTACTGAAGAATTCTTTTAATTCTGGCATTTTCCCGGTCGCCCTTTGCAGCCTGTGAAATCAAGCAGTGTGTCAGCTGTGGAAAAGCAGCCTACATTTTGACTCCCAGATTCAGTCGTGTCTAACATCAAATCAAAATTGCCTATGAGCCTGCCTACTACAGTGGCTTTACCAAAGTCCTGCTTGTGTGCATGAGAATGTTTTTGTGAGCACGAGAATGTTTTTGTGAGCACATGCTGCCTGGTTTTCATGGGCACAAGGCACCGAAAAGATGTTTCATGAAATTCTGGATTTGGCCTGACTGAGCAAATTCATACCAAAGTGAGAACACCCTTAGGCTGGGAATAAATGTGCTCTGGCGATTCCTAGTCCTGGTAAGTTTGCTGGAGGTGAGGTGTCTTTCAGGAGTCACTTCCTCAGATGCTTCCCCACCTCTGCGTGTTTTCACTGACTCCAGGGTAAAGGCTTTTTGTACCTTTGTGGCAGAGGTGAGCCTTGCTGCGGTAGGATCATTTGTGTATCAAGCAGCAGGGGCTGCAGGGCAAGGTGGGTAATTTTGGCTCCTGCTCATCCTCCTTGGCCCTCCGTAGGTGCCAGTGTGTTGTTTGATCTAGTTCCTGTCTGAGATAATTGATCCCAATTTTCTAGACTATGCCCAGCTTCTAATTAAGGCTCAGCAGGCAGAGAGATCTAGTGCAGATAAGATGTGCCTTGTTTACTCCTTAACCAAATGGGTGTACCGAAGGGAAGTGGTGCTGCTTGAGGTACTGCAAGTGGCTCCTCAGACCCAAGGGATTCAGAAGCATCCATCTTGTCCCTATTTTTCATATTGTTCAGTAGGATATCTATAACAAGCTCGGGTTTCCCTTACAGCTGAGCCTTTGCTAAGGCAAAATCGAATTAGTCTGTTCATTGCTTCCTTATGGCCTAATAAATAGCTATCACAGCAAATGGATTAGGGCTGCCTATGCTGTATTTTTTCTTTTCTTCTTTTTTTTTTTTTTAATGTGACAAATCTCAGGCCTTACATCCCCTCTCTTAGCTGGGAGTTTTTCTAAATGAATGAGGTATCACTTGAGGTTGAAACCTAAACTACTGCTCCCCTCCCTCACTCCCAAGGAGGGGGAACTAGTTGGATTAAGCTAATCCTCTTGACTCGAAACCTCATTGACTTGGATATTAAAGGACTTTCCAGATGGGACCACACTAGGAGCTCTGTGTTCTGTTCTGGGCATTGCAATACCAGAACGGGCCTCTTCTCACTTCAATTTCTCTTGTAATGTGGGCTGCGTGGTGCTGTAGGGCAATGTTTGACCTAAAAATGAAGGAATTATTTTCATATGTCCCCAAGAGTGGCAGTTTCAGCCATGGTGAAGCAGTGTCATCTTAGAACAATTGACTAGAAGAAGTTGTGGCATCTTTCCCAGAAACTGTACTCCCTGGCATGAAACTGTAGGATGTTTCCTTGATGTAATAGACTGCATGTGGGAACTATGAGGGTACAGTGGGCAAGTTGAGTTTGGCTTGCTTTCAACTAGCTGAACCTAGGAAATTAGCTGGGAACTGACTGTGTCTGACTTGGTCAATGCAGACAGTGAGTAGAAATGAATGGGGAAGGACTACAAACTTGCTGAGATTTTTTTTTTTTTCCCAAATACTTTTCTGAGCTCACCTAGCCACATGCTCTGGTTGTCTAACTAGCCAGGAAAGCTCCTTATCAGGCGTGGGCTAATGGAAAGGGCTGTGAAGGTTTTTGTTCGGTAGCTAGTGTTTGCCCGTGTGGCCTGGGCCAAACGCCACAGGGCTACGTGGCAGGCTCAAGCCGTATACTGTAAGGTGCTCAGGCCAGGGATGTGGGCTGGAACTGGGTCTACCGTACACCAGCAGTTTTGTGGTTGAAATCAGCAGGGCTCCGCTGCCTCGTGATGGGTATTTCCTGAAACAGAGAAGCAGACCTTGCTTCACAAAGCACTGTCCGCGTTTATGGTGGCAGGCAAATAATGCAGAGCAGTCCCTTGAGGTGTTTTCATGGGACTCGTGAGTGGTGAAGTAGCTGCAGGCAGACAACACAAACAGTTATTCTGCTCTCTGCACCCACCAGCAAGTTGGTGTGAACTCATGCCAGTGCATCTGGGCTGCCGCTAAGCAGGGTAATGTTTTTGGCTGGGATGACATGGTACGTGTAATCTTATTTTAAGATTTGCTCTGCTAAACATTTAGATTCCCTTATTGGGACTATTAAGAAAACAGAAGCTTAATCTCCAGGGAAGTGCAACATTTCCATGGGGCTGAACCACCTTCCCTCAATCCCTCTTTCCTTCTTTATTGCCTCCTCCCTTGTCTGCTTCGCAGCATGCTGCGGAGTGAGTTCAAAAACACACACTGCGCAGAGAAAGTGAAATTGTCAGTGCATTAAAATGGGTAGCCCAGTGTGGTAAAACGCAGCAAAGCCTAGCTGCAGGCAGCAAGGCAGGGAACTGGCCTCGTGCTGCTAAGAAATAGATGTGTTTTCCTACAAAAAGAAAACTGTAAATCTCTCTCTCTCTCTGTGATATGACGGAAATCCTCGCTGGGATGGAAATACAGTTACTAGGTTGGCACGGCATCTGTGTCCCTCCTCACTTTTGGACACATCGTGATGATTGAACCAGGTCATGAAAACCAGGTGTGGAGGAGAGGGTCTGTAGGCTCTGAGAAGCGCTGGGCAGTTTGCAGAGGATGTGTCTGCCCTTTTTGGGGAGATTCGGCACTGCACTGCGTGTAGGAAACCTCCACACTGAGCTTTCTGTTTGCTTTTATTCCACGTGGCAGGGTGGCTGAGGGGGGAGGAGAGCGGGGAGCTGTGTTCAGGGAGCAAGGCTAACTCTCACACTCTGCCTGGGTGCGGTCTTCAGCTCAGGGATGACAAATTTCTGATGTTCTGTACACAGAGTGCGTTGCTGGAACTGTTTTGCAGATGCTGAGGTGAATGCGTGCAAATTTCACACTTCTAGAGTCCCCTCGCTCCTTCTTCTTTTGTCTGGCCAAAGTGAACTGGCCTTCTCTAGCAGCAGAGCTAGGCTCAGCCTTGCCCCTCCAGTCTGAATGCTGTTTGCTATCCGTTCAATGCTATTCACTGTCAGTTCGATATCAATGCTATTGCTAATCAGCTGCTTGCTCAGCATTGAGCTGGAGAACAGTTCCAAGCACCAGGCTTGGCTCTCTGGGTCTTGAGTTGCATTGTATTCAGAAATTTTCTTTTAAAGCTGTTTTCACATGACGTTACAGCCCGAGATGGCACCAAGCTTATAAGAAAGTTGATCCCGTAAGATTTAACGTTTACATGAACTCTCATCTGACTGTTTATGGGATTTGCAGTCCCTAAACTCCATAAACATTTTACCTCTGATTCACGCTTGACCTAAAGCATATCTAGAGGCCTGAATCCTGCCCTAGGCTAGCTCTCTGCCAAGCTCAGGCAATGGAAATTTTAAAGTAGGTTACTTAGCGACATGAATATGGACTTAACCACAGCTGCAGACCAATGCTTTATTTCTGGATCTGCCTCTTTTCACTGAAGGCCACAGACAAGACTGAGAAAATAAGGCTGTTCTTGGAAAGAATGTGTGTGTTTCTATTTGTCCTTATCTTCACCAGCATAGCTGCTTAATGTCCAGAAAATGATCCTGTTCTTTTCAAAAAGATGGTTGTGCTATTTATCACAATGACTTTCTGTTGCAGAAAATTCCTCAGACTGCCTCTGGACCTCTTTGAGAAGTATTTCCTTTTACTAGTTCCAAATGTATCCAACTGTAATCTCATCAAGTGTGTACTTGTTGCTTTTGTATGGTATTATGGTGCTCCGTAACATGAGTATTAATGTGGGTATTATTATCTTCTGATCAGCAGCAAAGCGCAAATCTGTTGAGTAGCAAATTATTTTCTCCAATTGAATGGAATTTTTCAATCTTTCTGTAATCCTGCTTTTAAATCTCATCAACTGGAATGATTTTTTTAATATCATTCGTATCTAGAAAATAACTTTTTTTTTTTCAGAGGGAGAGTAATAAGTCGGAAAAATGCCATTAGTTTTCTACCTAAAGTGCAACCATATCACTATACATACTTGTGCATACTCATATACTACAATTTTCAAACAAAATACCAGAATGGAAGGCCTCTATTAAATTACTCCTGATGTTTAAACTTGCAGCTAAATCTGTTTCAGACCAATCTGTAACAATACAACACAATGCAAACTATATGGGTTAAAGGCAGGCTCTCTGAAGATGCTTTGCGCTTCAAAAAGGTGATCAAGAAAAAATCTCAATTTTTGAAGCAATTGGCTACAAAGTTCAAGTGCAGTTCAAGCATCATTCTAATGTCAGTTTAATGGCACGGTAATCAAAAAGGGAAAAAGGTGCTGAACTCAAAGGCTTACTCTAGTTTTTTGTTCACTCAGAGAGCTTGTTCTTCTGCCTTTGTACACCAGACTTGTTGACTTAGATGTGTTGCATAAAATAACTGTGAAAAAGCTGTGTTGACATCTAGATCAGTTATGCACACAGCTTCTCTGCTGACTTTGAACAAGTCATGGGGAATTTCAATGATGGTCTAGGTTTCAGGTTAGTAGTGGGTTAGCAGCAAAACTGGCATAGTGAGCATGATCCACTGATACTTCTTGCATTGTTTTATGTCATTCCATCAGTTGTTGCAGTTCTAACTCAATCCTTTTATCTTTATAATATGATAGCTGTACTCAGTTTGGGATTAAGGCATAAACTCAAATATGTGTGTGTCCTCAGTCCACGAAATCATCATGGAGCTGCCTGAAGACCTGAATCTAGGACTTACCAGAGCAGTGGTTTGTTTAGCCTGGTGTGTCACCTCCAGCAGCTCAGCAGCCACTTAAAATACATGTATGTATGGATTGCACATCAAACCCGCTATCTGCAATGACACTATTAATGCCTAACTCTCAAATATTGCCTTTCATCAATAGTTCTCAAAATGCTTTAGAAGTGATGTCAATATTAACATCTCTATTTTACAAAAGAGGAAAGGGAGAGCTGGGAAAGTAGATAACCCAGTTGCAGTTGCCCTGCAGGCTGGTGTTATAGGGGCAACAGAACCAGCTGTCCGGGATCTTCATCCTGTGTCCGGTCTATAAGGTGCATGGCTCTGAAACAAACGCTGATTAAAGCTGGATAAAGCACACAGGCTCCTGTTCACTCAGAAGTTAGGCAAGACCAGGTTCAGTGCTGCTTGCGCTACCTTGTCAGATATACAGTGGGATTATACAGGGTTTTTATCAGGATACAGTCCGTAGGGTAGGATTATTCTTCCAGAGATGAATCATGGAGTAGTGAAGGAAGCTGCTTCCTGGAGTCTGGTCACTTGTGGCTGAAGTAGGAATGTGCGTAAGGTACAAAACACAGGCTTGCAGGCAGTGGAAGGACTACTGCCTGATAAAGAAAAGCCTCATGCTGGTCTGCTCTGGTGCAGGCTGTTGTCCATGTTCTCTGCCACAAAGCCTCTGTGTGATCCTGGGACAATCATTCATGCAGCCACAGGTGGTCATGTATGGTGTGTTCCTTATTTCCTGAATTACTTGCAAACCTGGGGGCTCGTTTGAGGCGCATGCAGAACTGCTGCCAATAGTATGCTACAGAAAGTAATTCCTGCCTATTTCAAATTGGGCACCCACTCTGACCAGACACTTTCATTGCTTCAGTTTCCTAACGAGGGAATAATATTGTCTGCCCTGCCCTTCGGGAAGAGTTGTGAAAATAAATGAACTGATGTTGTGCAAGCACAGAGAGACAGATTTTCAAAGGTGTTTATTCAAATACAGACAAATATGTAGGGCAATATACCAAACACTCCCAGCAATGCTGGTCCTAATTATTTAAAACTCTATTTAAGCGTCTGCATTCTTGGGCTCCCGAAGAAACTATTGAGTCTTTAGGCCTTGGAAATGCTAACATTGTGAATTCCACAGAAAAGGAAATCAGTAAGGAAGTGAATAAGGGTATATTTAAGGATATAAGCTGAAGGAAATTTACTGTGAGAGGTAATGACTTTCTTGAGAGACAATTTGAATTGTGTGCTGTAAATAGTGTTTGCTAATGCTGAACAGCTATGGGAAAACAAACTAGTGAATAGGTGTTTGTTAAGAGTGTGGCCCATTCCACCCGTAGATCGAGGCAGGAGGCTGAAAGAAAAATGGTATGTGATTGTGTTGTTAAAAGCTGTTATCTGAGCCTATAGATATGAGAGAAGTAAATGAGACTTGTATAACAACGCTGAGAGTTTTGAACAGCAGTCATTTTGTGTGCAAATTCCTTGGTTGCTTGGAAAAAAAAGGAAAGTGATTCTGTGTTCAGGAATGGTAAGGCTGGGACGTTTATCTTTACAGTGTGTGCAGGCACTTACACTAACAAACAGTAGTAGGCAGCTGCTATTCCCAGTCTGGATCAACAGCAATGTGTCTCACAGGTGCATTGGAAAGGTGGGCTGTGAGCATCTGCTCAGTGCTCAGCTGCATGACAGCCCTTCAGTGTTGCTTCATGTTCCCCACCTTTCCCTTGCCCTTTCTTGTGTCCTTTCCTCGTTGACCTGTCCTCCTGCCTTACCCCTGTCTCTCTTTCTCAAAGGTCTTGACTTGATTCTGTGGCCCTGCTTGTTCTCCTCACTGGGCAAATTTGTAATTCTCCTCCCTTCCCTCAGGAATTACTTTTGATGCATAGCATACTCCAGTTCTCTGTCTGATATCTCTCTCTTCTCCTATGATTTTTATTTGTGCCCTGCCTCCATGCTACAGTCCTGTCTTATATCCTGTTTTTTATACATTGTAGTCTCCTTCCTTGGGCTTCTCCTTCAGTCTTGGTCTTCTCCTGTTCCCAGACTCTTCTTCCTTGGCTTCTTATCTCAGTTTCCTTGCCTAAACAGGCTCATGTGTCTCAATGTGTGTATGCCCAGACAATAGTAGGATCTGACTCTCCTTTTTCCTCTTGTTTCTGTGACCTCTTCTTTCCCCCAGCTGCTCCCTTTCCTAGTGTCTCTCTCCAGTAATTTGTTGCTAGTGTCTGTTTCCTCACCTCTAATCTTCACATCCGTTTCTGTGTCTCCCCTTCCACTGTTTCTCTCTTTCACAGAATTATAGAATTTCAGAATGGTTTGGGTTGGAAGGGATCTTAAAGATCATCTAGTTCCAACCCCCCTGCCATGGGCAGGGACACCTTCCACTAGACCAAGTTGCTTAAAGCCTCATCCAACCAGGCCTTGAACACCTCCAGGGATGGGGCATCCACAGCTCCTCTGGGCAACCTGTTCCAGTGCCTCATTACCCTCAGAGTGAGGAATTTCTTCCTTAGATCTAACCTAAATCTACTTTCTTTCAGTTTAAAGCCATTGGCCCTTGTCCTATCACTACTCAACCTTGTAAAAAGTCCCTCTCCAGCTTTCTTATTTCCTTCCATGGCTCCAGCTCCTACCCCTAGCAGGACCAGATCCCCTGTCCTCTCCATCCTTGTGGCTGCCAGTCACACTCTCTTTACCTTGTGGTCCCAGCACCCCCTTCCCATGCTGTCTCCAGCTCCTAATCCAAGAAGCTCCTTTCCCAATATGCTCCAGTCCTTTCCTCAAACTCTGTCACAATTTCTCTCATATTGTCTCTGAGTTTCAATATTCTCTTTTTTCTCTTTTCAGTGTCTGAATCACTCCACTGTTGGATGCCAGCAGGGGCAGCATCAGAGTGTAGCAAAGCAGTTTCCTGCTCTCAGGTCCAGTGCCTGGTCTCATGCCAGTCTGGAAACGCCAAAAGCAGCCGTTGTAGATTTTCCTTGGTTTTATCTACAGCATGAACAACACTAAGTGCTGTGGAAGGAACAGGTTCAGAGAAGAAGAAGAAAGGTTCAGAAGAACTGCCAGAATCATTAGCTGCTGAAATTGAGGAAGTCGCTGCTGAGGATGTGTGAAGTGTGGTTTCTCTTAAGATTTATAATTAAATTCACTTGGACTTTTATGGCAGAAGGTAAAGCCATAACACAGATAAGCTAAGTTTTAGGCTTCTGCTAAATTTTAACATTCTTTCCAATGATATGGGAGAAGCAAAGCTCTTCAGAGGAAAGTTTTTGCTTTAAGTGGTGAGATAATTTATCAATTCCAAATCTCACTCTGGGAAACAGCGCAATGATTTTGGCTGAACATTTCAAAACAAACAGACAGAATTCCATCTGAATTTAGTGCTTGTCATAAAAACTTCATCTCAAGTCGTTAAAGTTTGACTAGGTGATGGGTGCACAAAAGCAAGGTGTTATCACAGAGACGTCATGCTGTAACACTAGTTGGTGGTTCCTACTAACTCCAGTGGACTTTGTTAATATCGTTTCATTTTCTAGCTTTCCCCTTTGCAAAACTATTAGCACTAGAAATGCATTTTAGAATTTGGCCTTCAAAAGTCATGGCACCGAGTGGTACTGGCTGCCTACCAGGCTATGTGTGTGAGAATTTTTTTTTTATCCTGTTTGGAATTTGGTAAAGTTATAAGATCTCCCCACACCCTTTCTCTGCAGGAGTCACTTAATTTCTTTGTGAGCTTTGCTGCTAAACTGTGCATAATTTGAGGTTTCCATTGTTCTCACCCTGCTTTTGAAGTTGCTTTGTGATTTTTGAAAAGATGTTAATTTTCCTTTTGTTGTTTTCTGTTGGCCACTTAATCCTTTCCCATTCTAATTGTTATTCTTATTGGTCTCCTCAAACTTTTCTGTTGTTTGAAATGTCTGTCATCTAAAACTTGCCTTTGTTCTTCCAACAATGATTTTGGGAGCCTCCCTGCTGAGCTGCATTCCAAATGTGTGTGTGGCTGTGGATGGGGGAATTTTGGCCTTCCTTGCTCTTTGACACCTCTCTTTCCTGTATCTGGGCTATCAGCAAATACAATCAGCTCAGAGAAAGCACTCCAGTTCTGCTTCCTTGGACACTGATTGCCAGACAGCACAAAATCACAAGAAGCTGAATGTCACTTTCCAAATCCCATTGCCACTGTGTTAGGCTCTAGCATGGTGTCTAATTCAGCAGTTGTGGGCTGATGAGTCTGGCTGCACCTTAGTTCAGACAATCTTGTTAAAAAATGAATTTATTTTTAAGTGTCTTGAGCCTCCCAGCTGCTGCTCAACAGCTCTGCAAACATTTAAGAGCTATGTACTTATCCTTGCTATAAAGTGGAAGCAAACCAAAATTATGAATCATTCCTTCAAAAATAGTTTAGAATAGGATGGAATACCTGAAGATAAGAGGGGAAGTCCAGATATTTATTGTGGATTAAGTATTTTCATTTCAGTTCAAAGAATTTCACCTCAGAAGACCTTGGACCCTAACAGCCATCTTCAAAGAGGATTTAGGAATCATAGTTGTGTTGACTTCTGAGAAACTTGCCATCTAAAGGTCCAAATTTTAAAGCTATTTGGTTACCAAGGGTTAGATACAACTGTACAACAGCAATATTAGCTACATAAGCCCAAAACGGAGATCCTTGACTCAACTTTAAGTGGGTATCAACTCCATGGCCTGGAGGAATGCATTAAAAAAAGAGCTATTGGATGAAAATGGGATGTGGGTGCTTCATTTCTTGGCAGATGTTTTTGTGTTGGTTTTTTTCGTCTCCAGATGGATGGGTGTAAATGCCAAATATGAGGAGAGGATTTAGGGCTATGACTTCTATAGGGAGAGATAGACGCCTCATTGCTGCCCTCTGTAAAGGGCCATGTTTCTAGGGGTGGGTGATACTTAAGGAACCTGCTAGTCCTTGGAACTCCATTGTTGGCTGGCTTAGGCAGCTCCTTGCTCATTGCATTTATTTCTGTCAGTATTGAAGCAGCTCTTCCCTGAAGGCCTCAGTGCTCACACTAACATCACAGCTTCCATTCAGTGATTTAGCAGCTCAGCACTCAACATCACAGTGTGGAAGTCCCCTCTTGGGGTCTGACCTTGAAATGCATGTTACATTTACACATCTTTTGTCCTGCATGGAAATGGCTTAGGAACCTGAATCATCAAAAAATGCTCTGAAAATTGCATCGTGCTCTGAAAATGTGTTCATAGAATCATAGAATGGTTTGGGTTGGAAGCGACCTCAAAGATCATCTAGTTCCAACCCCCCTGCCATGGGCAGGGAAACCCTCCACTACACCAGATTGCCCAAAGCCTCATCCGACCTGGCTTTGAACACCTCCAGGGATGGGGCATCTACAACATCTCTGGGCAACCTGTTCCAGTGTTCTTAGGAGAACTTGCCCCTTGCTGAACTGCAGTTGACTGTACATGGTGGAACTGTGACAGTCCAGTCTTCTCGTCAGTGATTGTGTTGTGTCCTGGCACAAACTGGTTTAGTTTGAAGTATTTGTGCCTGCAGAGCTCACTTAGAATTATCAGCTATTATCAAGGACAGGGCAAAAACGTGTACCACAAAAGCTAGTATTCTCTATCAGTGCTAAATATTTTCTCTTTCACTAACATAGTAAAGACTCAGCCCTGAAAACTTTACTCATCAGTTTTTCAAGTTACTACAACATAAAGCAGTAGCATGAATATATCCATAAGTCATGCTCTGCTTTGGTAACTACAGTCATACGAAGGCTATTCAATGGCCTCTGCAGGTCTCTTGGAAGCCTTAAAGATTAGATATAACCTCTTTTCCACTTCCACTCTTACTGTAAATCCTCACCTCTTGGCTCCCTTTGTGGGCCCAAGCCAGTGCTGAGAACTGGCTTCGATTTCGTTGAAGAGGCTAGTGTCTTGAACTGGCCAGTTTCCTGGCTGGCTGCTGGCCTAGGGCAACACTTGCTGAACTCAGAGAGGTCTGCAGGACAGAAAATACTGTTGTGATGGCCTGATGGCACAAACATTTGCAATTTCCATCCAAAATATTTTAGTTCCTGAGAAAGCAAGCTTGGGATTGACTATGAGGCTTTGTAAATGTATGTCTTCTGACTAAACCACCTTGGACAAGAAAAATCCCAACACTAAAGAAATGCTGCAGAACATCAAATATTTCATTCAGAGTCTGTCTAAATATGACTGGTTGTAACTGTGCTAGGTATTACTAAAGTAAGCTTCTCTCCCTCACCAAGAGAAACTAGCAATCCTGGGTAAAGTCCAGTTTTGTCAGGGTAATTAGGTCAACAGTTGGCCTTGCAGCAACTGAAGTTGTATAGTTGGAGGTCACATCTCCTCACCATTCCGACCATCTCAGCTGGCCCAGTGCAAGTCTACAGTGTCAACTTAGCCTTACCCCAGCACCCCACCCTCTCTACAGCTTGAGGCGAATAGCAGATATACCAAAATCCACTCCATCCTACCTGCCAGAGAAAGGTCTTCTTCTCTGAAAGTGCCAATTTCCTATTGAATCTCCTAGCCCTGATTTGGGCAACTGTTTGTATTCAGTTCCAGATGAGGAGCAACTGTCTTCCCTATATGAAACTTTTTTAACTTGACAGTATCTCTTGAGTTAGTGACAAACTGTGCTTTTATGAAAACCAACCAGTGATTTTTCAGTGATGTTGGTTTGACTGGAGGTGATTTACCCAGAACATGTTGCTGAGAATCAGTACACTGCTGTAGTTCAGTAGTTAGTCTTTGTCAGATATGATCTTTACTTCAGTAAATTCATTAACCTTACAGTGCTGCAGTAACAGAAAAACTCCCTTTTGACAATTAGAACCACAAGGGAGGGTTTGGGAAGATGATTACTCCCTCCTGGGAAGAGATGAAAGACTACAGTGTTAAAGAGAAGAGATTTTTCATTATAGATCTTAAGATTAAACTCGAGGGACTGCTTGTGCTGGAAGTCTGCCTTATGTTTTGTATCAATAAGTGGATTTCAAATACTTGGCTCCTACTCATGTTTTTAGGTAATGGTTCTCTAGATTAGCTCACTCTGATTTCTTGGAGGTGGATTAGTACATAATTAAATATGTGGAACAGTGTAACGAAAAACATGATTCTATCAAAGCAAATTATTTGCTAGGCCTGGTTTTGAACTTAGTAGAATCATTACAAACAATGAATTTGCTACATCTTCTGTAAGTACTTTCCTGCTGGCCTGTCTATTTACGTTATAGTCCTTGGCATTTACTGCAAGCAAACATAAACATAATAATTTTATTGTGTGAATAAAAAATAGAGGGGAAGACCTGCTTCTTGTGTATATTAACGCTTCTATGTCACCTGGTGGACACTAGTTGGTGTAAACTATACTTACACCCCTATTAGCCTACTAGAGATGTATAAAGCAGCCTTCTTGGAAATGAAAACCAGGTAATTGATCTTCTGTCATATCTGTAAACAGAGTTTCTCTTAAATGGCAAAGAAACCATTAGTGTCTGTCTAATATTGCATCACCAAGTATTTGCTTTTGTGCTAACAAGTTCATGTGGAGACGGAAATTTAGGAGAAATCTGAGCCAAAGTTGGTTTTGCTCTGTGGCTCCATGGGCAATTCCAGCTTCTAGAATGCTTAATCTGGCACTTTTCAAGACTGCTAAATGGAAAGGCAATGCTGATGCTTTGTAGAAGAGGGCAGGGAGAAGTTTCTGCTAAAGATAAACTTTTAAATATGAGAAAAGCTGAAACTGAAACTTCAAGCAATGCTGTGAAAGGTCTTTATGGTAAGAGGCCAATTTGAAGGCAGATGAATCTCCCTCTGTCCCATGCACCCTTCCGCTGTATTCAGCCTCCGTCTTTTAAGATTGCTACATCTTCTGGATAGGCTGAAGAGCAGGTGGAACAGGAGAGAAAAGAGGATCTGGCTACCCAAAAGCTACTTCTCCTGTGTTCCTGTGGTTGCTGGAATTGTGTACGTACTTATGTATGATTTTTAAGTGTGAGGTGCTTACATTAAGTTAAAGCAGTTCTTTGGATTTGTTTTAATTTCCTTTTTGGTTGTTTCAGTTATTTTAAATGAGAAGAAAATGTTTGCTTACAACAACATGAGTCCTCTGACAGACCTGTTTAATCCTCTGTACCTCATCCATCACTGCTGTGAACAAGAAGGAGCAGAGAGCCATCTACCTTGGTTGCTGCTGCTGTTTGACAGTTCTTGGCATGACTGGAGTTCCCAGAGGAGCAGCAGCCCAACTATTTACACTGTGGTTGTGTCTACAGTAGCATACTTGAGGAAATCTCCCATCGTTAGACTTCTGGCAGAGACAGTCTCTCTTCTAGCGGGAGCACTAGCATTGGCAGAGCATTGGAGCTTTTAACCATCAAACTGGCTAATCCTCTGGGTATTCTTTGTGCCTCTCTAAGTAAAAATGAGGGCAAGCAATCCAATCCAGTCCTGAATGCAGCTTTACTTTTCTCAACTTGTTTGCTGGGTCCGCTTCACTGGTCCAGTGCATACTAGTATATAAGCCTTATTGAGTTCTGAAGGTTTCTTCTCACTTCATGCAAACAGATAGAGATTTGCTACTGAATTTTGTGAGAGCGGTATCGGGCTTTAATACTGAATTATCAGCCGTTAATAAGGAGAGAAACCAGTGCTATTGGTTATTTCCCCTTTGGCATAGCCTTGCTTTATGCTAAAAGTGCGCACAGTTTTTAACCTGGTTTTCAGAGCTATGATGTGTCCTCCAGCATGGAAACAACCAGTGCTGCAGTGGTAGTTCTTTCTGTTTGCAGTCAAAGGCTGTTGTTTTTCTGCTCTCTGAAATATAGGCTGAGGGAGTGAAGAGCTAGGAACTTCTTCATCATAAGAAAGAGATTCAGACATCAAGTCAATCTTACTCAAGATGCTAAATCACAGCTTTTCTGTTCGTCTGACATTTCTGACTTCATGATATTTTCTTAATAGTGTAAAGATTTAGAAATCAGTTTCCTCTGCAGTAATATCTGAAAGCAATTCTAAAAACTTCTTGGATGGCAGTCAGACCTCTTCATCTCCAGTAAAACCTCTTAATCTCTGGATGTCTTACTTTCAGGTAACCTGGGTCAGTTCAGAGTTTTTCTTAAATGGCAATGAAACTATCAGTGCCTGTCTAATAGTGCATCACCAAATATTTGCTTTTGTGCTAAGAAGTTCATGTGGAGACAGAAATTTAGCAGAAATTTGAGCCAGTGCTTTTGGTCTACGCTGATCTGCAGGCACAGAGAGGCACCTTTGAGTCGGCATTCACCAGCCTGCTCCTTTAGACCCCTCTGGACTGATTGTGTCGACTGAGTGCTATCCAGCACCATTTCTTCTGTGGGATGTCTCTTTGTATCAGTCCAGCTAGTTTTGCAGACTAGCTGTATCTAAGCTTTTCAACCTCATTCTCCCTAGATACTACACCTATCTAGACACCCACTTGCTGAGGTTTCCATCTGTGCCATTCCTCCTTCCTGCCTCTCTTCAGAAGGCATCTTCCTGGATAGCCATTTGCTATCTTCTTGCTCTGATCTATCTTCAACAGAGTGTCTGCAGAAAAGCCACGCGGATGAAAAAAGAACCCGCCTAAGCACAGATTTCATCAGGCAGCCTACCTCCTATAAGCGTGATTTCTGGGGTCAGAGTCCTGTGTGTCAGATTTTCTTCTCAGTTTCTATCTTACAAGATAACTTTATAACAATATTCTGTATTTTGGAAGCCTTTCAGATTTTATAACTTGTCCTAAAATACATTTGAAGACGTTTCTTCCATTTGATGCCAGCCTGCTGGCCTTGGATTATTTTTTTTTTCTGTGTTTTCTAGCCTTCAGGTCACTTAATTCACCTGTTGTTTTTTTATAAGTGAAACTCTTTAGGCTGTCTCAGATGAAGCTGATGAACTTCGTCACCCCACCTGAAGTGCCTTCAAGAGTCTGATTGTCAACAGTCACTAAGCAACCTAAACAATTTTCTTCCCTGGTTTAGTCTCTGCTGTTCAAACCCCTACATTTCACCGACAGAGTGTCAGGGGTGGCTTGTTTCTTGACTGTTACAAGACGATACCACATCCTTTAAAGAGCTGAGAGCAATGGAAGCCCTGTTGTACCTCACAGGTGGGAAGGAAAGGTATCCAGATCAAACCCAGTGCTCTACTGTGGGACTGGGCTGTACCTGAACCAATTATTTTCTTTATTTATTCCCTGAGAGGCCAACCCACATGGCAGGGGAAAATAGTCTGGTAGCTAGTATGCCATGTGGACGAGAGAGGTCTGAATCTCATCAGAAAAGTGAACTGGCCTCAGACCCCTTGATGAATGGTCCATCAGTTCGTTTTACTGACTAGGATGGCAGTGGGACCCATGCAAGACTGGAGTGGCTTAGCTCTGCTCTTTCTGAAAGAAAATGCTGAGGTGCTTCAGGACAGGGGAGGATTCAGAGAATGGAGTGGCATGGGCAAGTTCTTCATACAGCCCAGAATAAGGCAGCTGGGCCTTGGGGTGGTTTGAATGTATGCCCTTGGCACTTCCTCTGAGCCATCTGAAGCATCTGTTGTCCATTGAGTGGCCTCTTGGGAATTCCTTTGTATGAGCAGATCCCTGTAATAAGCCTGGCTGCCTAGCTTAGTGCTGGGAATCCTACCGCAGAGCCCAGCGCCCAGACATCAAGCAGCTGCAGTGTCGAGTGCTGTATGTCCAGGTTACCTCTGTAGGTTGGCACCATGTTGGTAACCTGCTGGACACTGACATTAACCAATAGTGAAAACCAGCTCTGAAGTATTTTCTTCTCTTTTGTTTTATTGATTAATCCAGATCTAGACTAGCCTTTCTGCCTGTGGTAGTCAAAGTCCATGTGAAGTACAGCAGAACACAGAATGATGGGATTAACATAAGTCTGAAGAAAATCTTTAACCAAGTAGCTATTCAGCTTTTATTATTCCAGAACTAAAGTTAGAATTGCTGAACTGTTGCTTCTTTATATGCACATGATGTTCTTACTAGCCACAAAACCATCTCTATTCAGACGGAAAACATCTTTAGTAATGAAAATGATGTGAATTATCCTAATTTGGTTGCTCTTCTTGACAATAAAATTATTTTTTTCATCGATGAATTGGTTACTAATTGCCATTGCAAAGCAATTAATCTACCTTCTTAATACTCTCCAAACATTAGCTGCGTTTGTCTATCTAATAAAATAAATGTGCATTTTTTAGAGAAGGCTCTTCATTCATTCAGCAGATTAGTCTATCTTGAGAAAGAATGTTATTGAGTGACAGCATAGATCTATGATTGTCCTTTTCTCAGGTCTTAGAGAAAATTCAGCATCTTAGAGGAGTAACTGACCATCAGATGAGCTAGCCTGCAACTGTAAGCCAAACCACCATTTTAAACATGAGAATTGGCAGTTTCCAAGTACAGCAAATACAAAGGTGTTTATGCCTATGTTTTGATTATCTAGTGTGACAACTACGATGTCCTGCAGTGTGTGTTCTCAACAGAACTACTTGTATGGTCAGAATTTGCTTGTGTTTAGGTACATTGCCAAATCAAAGCATCTACTTCTTTCTCTCCTATCCAGTCTAGATATTAATATTGCACAATTGCCTGTAGTGGAAATCTCTTTAGAATATCTTTTCAGTGGAATTTTTAACTTGAAATAGCTTTTTAAATGAAGACCGTAATGCTAGCCAAAATGGAAATTTCCTTGGTAAAAATATCTGGGTTTAATTACATTTTCATGTCTTCCATTAGGAAAATAGAAAGCTAAAAATCTTCCTGTGTCTGGCAACCTAAATTTAAACAAACTGGCTAATTATCATCTGACTGGCTGAATTTTTGGGGTTATATTTTTTGATTGTAGAAAACTGGAAAATAGTTTGTGGAGGGGTTTCAATTTTGTGGTGAAAGTTTCAAAAATTCTGTGGAAGACTGTAAATGAATTAAAATATTTGTATTTAGTAAATATGTTTTTCACATAAATGACCTGAACTTCCAAGGACTTACTTTGTCCTATTGAAATACATTAGTTCATACTTGCACTAATTTTAGGTATCTAATTTAGAAGGCTGGCTCCTAGGCTGGCTCTGTAATCCAGAGAGAAAACCTGCTACACAGCATGATTCTGGACATGTAAATCAGGCTCTTGCTCTCAGTTTCCTCTTGGAGGAACCTTTCTCTGTCCCTTGACCATATGGTATGCCCAGGGAGACCAGCTTTGAAGTTTGATGCTTTAAGATATTCTATGTTGGAATCACCCTCTGACCAAAACCAGATTAGATAAAGAACGTAACTAAGACATTTTCTGGGACCATTGTAATATGTGAGATTAGCTGCATGCATTTGTTAACATAAGTAGATTGGATAAAATTGTTCTATGTGTGCACTCTCTGTGTTTTTCTACGTGTGAGAGAAAGAGAAGGAAAGATTGTGTGAATAGCTAAATGAAGTTTCAAAAGATAGTCCCTCCCCAGGAATGGGCATCTGCTGACTGTCTTTTCCTACCCATCCTTTTGAATGATCTATCATTTCTGGCATATTTTTGTGTCTTGCAAGGCATCTTCCTCTCATAGCATCATCATTCTTCCCTTCGCCTCTCTTCCTTTCGTTTTATAGCCCCATGCTTCTCTTGGCATAGACAGAATCTCTCCTTCATGCTTTCATAATGTCTTTCTCCACTACCCTTCAATCTCTCTTTCACTAGTTCCCAGCTCTCCTACTGCAGAAGCAAACCTGTATCAGGACCTAAAAGACCACCTGTCTTCTGACTCAACTGATTGCCTGGCTATGTTCTATTGCTGAGAGTAACTTCAGCCAAGGCAAAGTGAAGAGGTACAGAGACATCATTCAGCTGGTGTGGATGATAAAGAAGGTACTTTGCTATGGAAAATCAAAATGGCTCCGTAACACTGAAGGAAAAAAATAATTATAGAAATAATACAGGCACAAATACAGACTGGGCGGAGAATGGATCGTGAGCAGCCCTGAGGAGAAGGACTTGGGAGTACTGGTGGACGAGAAGCTCAATATGAGCCGGCAATGTGCTCTTGCGGCCCAGAAGGCCAACCGCATCCTGGGCTGCATCAAGAGGAGCGTGGCCAGTAGGTCGAGAGAGGTGATTCTCCCCCTCTACTCTGCCCTCGTGAGACCTCACTTGGAGTATTGCGTCCAGTTCTGGAGTCCCCAACATAAGAAGGACATGGACCAGTTGGAGAGGGTCCAGAGGAGGGCCACGAAGATGATAAGAGGGCTGGAGCACCTTTCCTATGAGGACAGGCTGAAAGAGTTGGGGCTGTTCAGCCTGGAGAAGAGGAGGCTCCGGGGTGACCTTATAGCGGTCTTCCAGTACCTCAAGGGGGCCTACAAGAAAGATGGGGAGAGGCTATTCAGGAGGGCCAGTTGTGATAGGACAAGGGGTAATGGTTTTAAAATAGAGGGAGGTAGATTCAGACTGGATATTAGGAAAAAATTTTTTACCATGAGAGTTGTAGAACACTGGAACAGGTTGCCCAGAGAGGTGGTGGATGCTCCATCCCTGGAGATGTTCAAGGCCCGGTTGGATGAGGCCCTGAGCAACCTGATCTAGTTGGAGATATCCCTGTTCCTTGCAGGGGGGTTGGACTAGATGACCTTTGAAGGTCCCTTCCAGCCCTAACGATTCTATGATTCTATGATTCTAATGAGCTGAACAGCATCTTGAGAGATCTTTTAGTCTCCTCCCTGTTCTGCAACAGGGAATGTAGAAATCATTATATTCTAATTAGCTTTACTCCCTTTTCTGCTCTCCTCTGCTAAGCCGAGGAATCGTTCAACCCAAGTCTGCTGGATGGTGGTTAGGTCTAGGGCACAAAATCCCAGTCTCCATAGTGTGCAGGGCCTGCACCTGGCTCCTGAGAATCCCTCCTTTAATACTACCTCTGCTGTGTTTTCAGTTAAAATCCTGAGTGTTTCCATGAGGTCAGAGTAGAACTGTGGACTTCAAACAGTATGTCTCAGCAAGTTTGGCTTCAGCATCACGTCACGCAGCAGATAGTCCCCTCATGCCCATGCCATAGCAAGGTTTGTGAGGGTCCTGGTGCTTCCTTCTTTCCTATTTGAGAACCCCATCAGACAGACCCAGAGTTGGACCTAGACCCTACCATCTTTGCTTGTTGAGGAGAATGTAGGTCAGCATTCAGCGGCAAAACACCATGTTGTACCATAATATCCCTGAATTCACTACATCTGTTGTCTTTTCTAAGGAGGGAATTGTACTAGTTTGGCAAAACTTGTTTACAACAAGCCCAGTGTAATTGTTTGTTATCATCTTCTAGACACTTAAAAAATGGTAGTTTTATTTAATGAGAGTTTCTGTTTTTCAGAGATACAAGTCTGTAATTCCCCTATCCTTTTTAAAGAGAAGTACTGTGTTCTCTATCTACCAGCCATTCAAGGGGATCACTCGAGGCTCTCAGATTACTGCAGCTAGCTTCTTAACATGCGAGGATTTCCTCAGACCCTAATGGTTTGAACATCCTTAATTTATCAAAATATTTTTAACCTGTATTTTCTACGCTGTGGCCTACCTTGCTATTTCCTTGTTAACACGAAGTCATAGTTAACTTTTTTTTGTGACTACAGAAAGCAGCATGTTGTCATACACTTTATATCTCTGTGGGCCTTCCTCCATTCCTGCTTGGAAAAACACCACTTTTACTCTTCTAATTTGTTTCTTATTGCCTTTATATCCCCTGTCACTTGACATTCATTTTTATTCCTATGATGTGCTTTATCTGTTCCACTTCACTCACTCTTAGTTACGTGCTTTTGCTTTCATTATTTGCACAAGCCCTTTTTGATATTCTGTTCACTGAGGTGCTCAGCATTGCAGGCTCAGAGGTTGCATCAAGACCTTTCTTTTGGATCTTGTGGTTTGCCGCTGCACATTCAATATAGTATCCTTTACTAACTCACAGCTATCTCCAATTTTCTTCCTAGAAGACTTTACCAGTTGCTTGCTTAGCTGGTGAAGTCTGATCTCCTGAGATCTATTATTCCTTTTCTGCTGCTCTCATATTTCCTTTTCTTAGAATACTGAACTCTGTCACTTCATTCAAATTATCTCTCAATTTGTCACTCGCCAATCAATTGGAATTGGACAAAAGCCATAGTCAAGCCTTAGCATCTTCCTCCACCTAAAATAAAAAGCTGCACTCAGCATGTTCATAGATTCATTCATAGATTTCTAGGTTGGAAAAGACCTCAGAGATCATCAAGTCCAACCGTCCCTAATCCCCATTAAACCATATCCCTAAGTAGATCATCCACCCTATTCTTAAACACATCCAGGGATGGGGACTCAACCACCTCCCTGGGCAGCCTATTCCAGTGGCTGACAACCCTTTCAAAGAAATACTTCCTAACATCCAACCTGAATCTCCCCTGACTAAGCTTATACCCATTTCCTCTTGTTCTGTCACTCATCACTAATGTAAAGAGCCCTTCCCCTACCTCCCCACCATCCCTTCTCAAGTATTTGTAGGCTGTAATCAGGTCTCCCCTCAGCCTCCTCTTCTCCAGGCTAAACAGCCCCAACTCCCTCAGCCGCTCCCCATAAGTTTTATTTTCCAGCCCCTTGACCAGTTTAGTCGCCCTTCTTTGGACTCGCTCCAGGAGCTCAATATCTCTCTTAAAGCGAGGGGCCCAAAACTGGACACAATATTCCAGGTGCGGCCTCACCAGTGCCGAGTACAGGGGCAGGATCACTTCCCTGTTCCTGCTGGTCACACTATTCTTGATACACGCCAATATCCCATTGGCCTTTTTGGCCACCTGGGCACACTGCTGGCTCATATCAAGCTGGTAGTCAACCAACAGGCACATGTTGTAGGCACTTGTCCCACTGAACTGTTTGTCCAAGAGATGCATGTGTACCATCAGATATTGTCTTTGAGTCCTTCTGATATTTGCTCAAGAAAAAAGTAATTTGTCCCCCTCTCCCTTTTTAAGTGGTCTTTAGTAACTTTCTAACATGATATTGATGCCATATTTTCATCTCTATTTTTAACCTGATGTTCAACAAAGACATCTTTTCTCTCATTTGAGACTCATAGATCTATCTGCTAGAGAACAGATGAACCTCCGTTTTTATTCTTGCCTTTCCTTCTTATAGTAATGCCCTAGTCCAGAAATTTGTCCTACCAGTAAGGTATGTACGTGTTAGGCCTTTAAGAGATGATCACTACACTGGGTGGTTGAAATCCTGTTCTACATCGTGTTCCTGAGCTGTCCATTGGCCTCACTGGAGTTGCACAAGCACAGCTGAAACTAATGTTTAGACAAATTAATCTCTAAAACTTTTCTCTTTTTTTTTTTTTTTTGTTTGTTTAGTACCCAACAATAATACAAGGATAACAGTGGACTATTCCACCAAATTTTCTGCAATAAAGGATATCTTCAACCAGCCCTATGCTACTTCTCATTTAGTAAGCAGATTCCTAATTTGGGGGAAAACGGTTTGTTTTGCTTCTGGTTAAATATGTTCTTGGATGCTTAAAAATGAAATCTGATTCCTAATTGAAATGGTTTGCTTCCATTGTGAATTTGCCAGTTTGTTATTGCAGAGTTGCATGTGATTGTCAGTCTCTGGCACTGCTGTGGATAGTGAGGGTGGGGGGAAAATCACTGAAGTATTTAATTTGAGGATAATAGTCCTGCAAACGAATGTCATAGGCCCTGAAAAAGGCAAAGGGTGCTCAGCCTACTCCACTAGATTGCTTTCACCAGAAACTACCTCCTGCTCAGGGTTTTAGATTTGGGCCAAGTAATCTTTTTACTGCTTAATTAAGTAATCAGGTGATTTTCACATATTTTTCTTTGTTAAACAATTAGAGCAAGAGCAAAAACATGCCTACAGACCATGTCTGGGTAGGCATTTTGTCACATCTCTCTTTCAGTGGAATGATTTTTGACCTCTTTTCCATTCATACACTGCTTGTAAACAATGGGGGTTTTAAAATATACTTTTATTGTGCCAATTCTGGGGCAGATTTATGGGTGCTCAGGGACTCTTTCACTCCTTTTTCATCCTCTCTATTTGTTCCCCAGTCTTCCAGATTCTGAAGGCAGGGTGAGAGACTATACCACCTTCTGTTCTGTATTGAGGCTGTATTTAAGTCCTGCTCTTTACAGCAACCTCAGAAACATTTCAAACAAAGTATTCGTCATCTTGGAATTACACCTGGAATTTACTCTATGCTTTCCTATCACCTACAACTACTGTGTAATACTAACATAAGAATTAAGCAAATTCATAGCTCTTCGGTCCCAAACAGGTCATTGATGTTTTTCTTCTGGACTGTACCACCAGGACAAATAAGCTGTGTGCTGCTCACTCTCTTCCCGGTTTGAATCAGGGCTAAGGAACAGGGAAGCGAGGAAGGGGTTTGCTCGCAGCACTTTTACAGCCCACAGGAGATACTGTTATGGCCATAGAGGAGCTCCCAGAGTGGTAGGAAACTTCAGGCTCTTCACAACTTCCCCTTTGTGGGAAATGAGAAGAGAGGCCTTCGCTGGAGTGTGAAATCTGAGGATTGTGGATGGATCCTCCTGGGAAGGAGAGAGAAATGTGGGAAAATGGCATCATTCTCTATCGGAACATGCAGATATATTCTATCTACCTGAAGGCAGAATTTGGTAACTGCAGATGTGAAAAAGGAACCTCGTGGCTACAGATGACCCCTGCTCCATGTGAGAACTAAGATGAAAGAAAAATTTGGAGTCAGAAGGCAAACGCTCACAAGTCATGAGTTCAGAGTGAGGGTGGAAAGTTCAGACTTAGCTCTGTGTCCCACTTAGGAGCTTCCAAGTGTACTCTAACTTGGTACTTCTTGTTTCCCCTCCCAAGCAGTGCCTAATGTGCTCTGAATGGAAATTTTAAGTCATAGCACTTAAACACGGAGGCATTACACAACTGTGGATGCAGCCCCGGCAGCTGCCCTGGCAGGCTTTGGGCACGATGATGATTCTTATCAGTTTCTGTGTTGTGAGAGTGTCTAGAGATCCCAGTGTACTAGGCGTTGCACAAACACCTCAGAGAAAAAAGTCCTTGGCTGAACGAGCGCAAGCCCAAATAGCCAGGGCTGACAGAGTGTTGCTCGGGACATGGAGGTGTGGGGAGCTGTAATGATTTTTCCAGCTCTGCAGTTTGATAGCAACGGTGAGGACAGAGTGCCATCCTCCTTGTTTCAGGAGGGCCTGCTATCTATGCTGAAGAGTGGGAGTGTTCCTGCTCTACCAGCCTTTAGAGTAGCTCAGCCAGGAGAAAACCCTGCAACAGGAGAATTTCTTCCTCCCCCATCCTCCTTCACAGTCACCATCGAGCTAGTTCAGCATAGCCTGTTTAATACTTGGGGAATTCAGCTTCCTGAAAAGATGGGAGCAGAAGTGATATATAATACTGTAAGTGCAGTTCCTCGCTTGGCTGTGGAGACCTTACTACGTCCTGTGGTTGTCCTGTGTACTCAGACTCATGTCGTAAACTGTGGGAATATTTCTACAATCAACAACAATTTTGCTATGTTAAAAGTTTTATTTTCATACCTAGTTTACTGACACCCAGAAGGCTCTTTTCTTTATAGTAGAGTGTATCTCATGAACAATTCTGCTTTGGGCTATAGGACATCAAAGTTAATCTTTTTTCTGCTTCTCTCGCAGAAGCCATGATCTATGAAGTAGACTGTCTTGAAATAGAGTTGACTTCAGGGCGGTACACATTCATTATAACATGCTGGAACACAAAAGAACAAAATAAATGTTATTTGATTGTAAAATACCTTTATTTATCCTAGCCTAATTTTAAAATGGAATAAAATAATGGTGAAACCCAAATGTTCTAAGAACCACTTGTTTCAAAACACAAAACCCTCCAGCTTGCTCACTCTTAATCCAGTTGAGATCATTTTGTATCTGTTCTGGAGCAAAGACTTAAAATTCAGAAAATTTTCTTTGATTTCAATGGACTTTGGGGTGGGATCCTGTGGAGGCCAAAACAAGTGGCAAAACACCAGCACTGTGACAGGGATCAGAGGGTACCTTAATGAACACTTAACCTTAACTCTTTAGGTGTATCTAGTCTCCAGATTCATGGGGACAGTCAAGGTTCATACTGTGCTATGAGAATGACCTCTGCAGGACGCTATGTATTGGCTCATCACAGGCTAACAGAAAAGATATGGAACTGCTGTCTGATAGATGTTTCTGGAGAAAGAAGGGAGTGTTATTAGGACTGACTTGAGCAATCTTGATCTGCTCTGCCATTCTTAAATGCAGCCTTGATTCATGTCCGAGTGTGTCTTGGCAATGTTGCACTCAGAGTGGGCCTAAGACTTTTGTGCAACCATAGCATGATGATTGGTTGAGTTTTCTGGGAATGCTGCAGCAGCATATGGCATGCACCTCAGCAGCATATTTTGAGTTTTTCTGAGTTTATTTGGATTCTTAAATGAGATTATTGGAAAGAAATTTCACATAAAAATATCATAGAAACATCTGGAAAGAAACCGCTAGATGAGAAAAGAGCCACATCCCTGATGACAATGGATTTTACTGCTGCTCAGCTCATAACTTTAGACTGTGATACGAGCCATAAGTATTTTCCAAAGGGCTAAATTTATTTGCAGTTCCCACAGGGGTTTGCCTTGCTAGGCATTTGCAACAGCTGTGTATATGACTGTTGGCCACCTGCTGCACGTATTGCCGCCATGTTGTGAGCTGCTGCTGCCAATGCAATGACAAAGCCTCACTTCTGCTGCTTCTGAGGGTCTCTTGAAAGATCAGTGGTCGCAGCAGATGGTGGCAATTTTGCCATTGCCTTCAGGAGGAGCAGATTTGGGGCTCTAAATTGCACCTTTTTATATATAGTATCCAGTGCTATTTTGCCTGGCAAACATTCAGAGCAAGCGTGGTTCCACATGGCTCCTCCCTCTGTGTTGCAGGAGAGGGCTCTTCATGTGCATGTGAATATCTCCCAGATGTTGTGCATTGGACAAATTTAGCACTTGAGATGGGATGTGGCATCATAGCACGTAGACAGGATTTTCCTGGACAGAATGGAGAAGCTTGTGTTATACTTGAAAGAGTAGGTTGCTACACAATCCACTTCCCTCGGTTTTGTGCTGTGAGAACTATTTCTTTTTGTGTGACCTCCAGAGTGGTCATGACAGCCAGGCACGAGTACACAACATCTAAATTTGGCAGAGTTCTTGAAAACGTATCCCCTTATGTTTGACAGATGTCCACTGAGGTGGGAAAGAACTTTCCTCTACCTCTTAGGTTGGCTGGGGACTTCAGCAAGTCTCCTCCAAGGTAATCCTGGTATCATTCTCCAGCACTGAAGTCAGGTAGTTTTACTTCAGTTCTCTATTGAGAATTTGAGCAATTTCTCCAGGGGCTCAAGCAATGCATTCATATCTTCATTGTTTGCTATTGTATTTTTAATATGTGTATCCTTGAGATCTAATTTGGAGATCCTATTGTAATAACCTACTGAAGTTGTTGCTTTGGAGTTGCACCTGGCATTTCTGAGTCATCAAAGTAGTCAGAGCTCAAGCTGGGAAAGAACAGGAATGTACATCTCATTAGCTTAACAAAATTTTTTTTGTGTATGTTGTGAAGGAGGCTGGGGAGGAGAGAGTAGAGGTAAATGCCTTTGAGTGCATGGAGGTAACCAACAATGGAATCTGCCTCCTTGCTGGTGCATGGGTTTTACTTTTTCATCTCAGCGTAATCTGCAAGCATCCTTGACCGCTTCATTTCCACTCTGTTGGCTTTGTATGGAGGCAGGCTTTCACCAGTAGAACCTGGAAGGATTTTAAGCCTTTTCCAGCTTGTCCCTGACTTTGCGTGCACCCACATCTTTGGGTGTAGGCCAACCCAGCAGAAAATGGGACACTGCTTCACTGAAGCCAGTAGTTGTTTCTGTATCAGTAAAATAGACTACAAGGGCCTGAGCCCAGGCACTGCAACTTGATTTCCCCTACTGTTTAGTTATTAAGTTAATAATTTAATAGTTCCTGGGGTGGTGGGAGCAGGGGACAGCCAGCTCGCTCAGTGCAAGGACCATTCCTAAGAGGCAGTTTGAATATGTCCACTCTGATCTGTGGGCTAAGAGAGTTTAATAGCACAGATGTGGCCAGTCTGTGCCAGTGGGCCTCAGGGTCCAGTGCATGGGCCATGCCACTGTGCAGTCTACTAGTACAAGTGTAGCCAGTGATGCAGGGTCTGTTTCTTAATGTGAGATCATGATAGTGAGCTTGTCAGTTACTGTCATGATGAGTTTTTTTCCAAGCTCTTTTCGTAGCTGTTTTCTCCATCACAACAGTGCTGTCTACCACTCCCTTCAACTGACCTGCTCATCTGGCCATGTGGAAGACCAGAGCTGATGGTTGCTTCAGTATAAGACCTCTTTGTGCCCCAGGGAAGCAGGAGCATGCAAATTCTACTAGCATATGACTTGTCAGTTCAAGAGCACTTATCTCCTCAACAATACATATGGAGCTTTCTGCAAGCTAACCAGTTGTCTGCAGGGTTGCAGCGGTGCTGCCCTGCCTTGGGTTATGCTTCTGCTGTCACTGAAATCTACAGTGACTTCAGCAGCTCAGGACTGGACCGCAGACTACAGCATTTCAGGGATCCTTCAAGATGAAAAGCACTCCACGTGGGTAAGTTATCATTATTTGTTATTATCCTCTCACTGATCCACTTTGGAAGACAGATGTGCATTCTTTCCCCCCCTGAGAACTGATGAAACATGAAAATCACTTCTTAGATAAAAAAAAGCCCACAAAGTCAACACAATACATTGTGAGTTATTTGGTTTCTAATCTCTGAAAATGAGCCAGGTCAAACAGACACAGCTTCTCTGATAAATTGTTATTCTTAGAGATTTCATCCTTCCATGGAAAAGTACTGAGCTGACTCTCTGATCTCCTCTTACACTGTCATCAGCATACAGCAGCAGGCCAGTGGAAAATTGGAGAAAACCAGCTGCATGTAGAGTGTTAAGGGCATTATTTTTAGATGCTTCATTTCTTTCTGACTACACACACTTCCCTGTGGAAAACAAGACTGTCTATCCTAGTGACTTACTGGCAGCTGCTGCATTATGCACAGTGAAGCTGCTCCTTAGAAATGGGATGCTAAACAAAATACATAGGAGGAAAACAGACCTATAAATTTGTGCAGGGCACAACAAGAGAGAAGAGGGAGATTTGAGAGCGAACGCATGGGAGTCTTTGGAAAGCGTGCAAGTCCTCCTTTCTATAGAGGTATGAGTTTGAGGGGTGTAATTCCAGTTGAATCTCACTCTGCCTCTGACTGGGGTGTTTACTTTCTTATTTCCACTACCCGTTGTGACATTTAACAGGTATCAAAGCTGAATGCCAGCTTTTCTTGCAAATACCGATCTGCTGTCACAACAGGGCTGCTGAAGAGAGGAATTCCCAGCCCAGATCTGCTGAGAACTATGATAGTAACTAAACATACTATCTAAGCTAAATGCGTGATGACTCCAGTGCAGGCAGTCATTTAAAACACAAGCACACACAAATTGATCCACTGCCTCCTGCTGACAGCCTGCCCATTATCTCCTAAGGGTGATTTGCCAGTGAAGCTGGATGCAGTCAGATACACAATATGTCGGTGTGCTGGAAAGGTTCAGTCTTCTTTCTTTTGGTCCTGCAAGGTCTCACCCGAGTGGGAGAAGGAGGCATCTCCGGGAGCGCAGCAGAACTCACACCTGTAAGTGTTAGGTCATCCTCTGTAGAGTGAGAGCAACACTTCGTATGAAGAAAGGACAAATATGAAATCCGTGGGAGGTGGACAGCAAGGAGAGTCAAAATCTCTGTCTTAACCATGCACACTAGTCATTCCACTTATAAACCTTTCCTCATCCAGATTCCTTAAGGGAAACGGGAAAGAAGAGTGTAGTGGGGACTGCACAGGCATGTGGCTGTGATGGTTGCATGTCTGAGTTCGCGGGGCATCATATAGATTCTGAATATGAATGAAAGAGACTTTAGTTGGGTTTTCACTTGTACCAGTGTTTCACATTTGACACAGATGGATACAGCTAAGAGAGCTTGTCAGAGGTCTGCTGTTCATTATAGCACCTGGGAAATGTCTGGTGTAAGGCAACGTGTTCCCTCTGCTCCAGAAATTGTTACCGTCTTAGTGAAAAATGCTACATTTTGCCTGTCTTTACAGAAAGCTAACAATATGTTAAACCTATCTGTTTTTCCAAACAGTCCTTCCTGCTAGCTTTTGGGGCACTTCAGCTACTTCTAAATTCTTGGCATTGGCAGCACATCTTACCTCTGAGTACACATCTTTGTGAGCATCCCGACAGCCAGTGGGGGCGAAACCTGGATGTGCTCCAACCTCTCTTGCTACCCCAGGAGACTGTTTTGATGCCAGATAAACTAGTGAAGAATCCAAGTGTTGCCAGAGCAGGATGATGCCTGTTACTGAAAAATTAATTATTCTCTCTTTTGACACCTTGTATGCATGCACATGTATAGCATAGGTAGGTCTCCTGCATTGTCCAAAGTTTAGGCCTACACATTTTTTACTTGGTTTTGCCAGTCTTGAACCATTTTAGTAGGCATTTCCTGGGTCAAGTAGCCACTTCAGATTAATGTTTTGGGGAAGACTTGCCTAGATGAGTTCGATCATTTCCAAGAATAAGGACATTGAAAATAGTTGTTTTGTCCACATTGTGTTAAAAAAAATAAAATTCTTTCAGACGTTCTGCTGAGAAGCTTTGGTGTTTCCATGCTTGCAATTTCGCAATGGGATGCCATAGTGTCAGGGGCATGCCTTTTGCTATTTTTCCAAGATAAATTGCCTCTATTTGGCCTGCTTAGCAACTTTTAAAATTTGACAGGCACATATAGTTAGTAGAGAGATTTAGAAAACTTGGCACTGAGGCATGCTTCAGACCATGGCTTCAGAAGCTAAGCAGAAGTTTACAGGTGGCTGCCTGGGAACACTGTAGTGCTAGCCCCAGAGGCTGAGAGCAGAAAGACTGTTTTGTGTGCTCTGAGTGCTCCAGAAAGCATGCCAGAAAGCAAGATGGAGGAATTTTTCTGGACTACTACAAAGGTAACATAAGGGCAGTGCAAGTGGCTGGAAAGGAAGAGACAAAGATTTAATCAGTAGAGCCCAGCAAGTAACAGAGATCTGTTTTCACAAAGTATGTACAGACTACAAGTGGCTGCGACCATCAGATTCAGCATGGGAGATGGTGAGAATTAAGGAGACAATTTCAGTTTAATCCTTGTTGCTTTATGTGAGTGTTGCTGGTATCACCTGTATTTACATGGGCTGTTTGGGCATACTCACCTCCTCCAGTACTCAGCCTCCTGGATGAACCAGAGTCATGCACAGACCGAGACTAGTGATGGCTACAGCTTTGCTCGGAGAGCTGTTGAAATGGGAAGATGTGTCATCAGTGATGCAGAGGGTACAAAGCAAAGTAAAACCAGTCTGGGTCTGGGTAGATGAACATTGACTTGGCAATACGAATTCTCTCTCTGCCTCTTGGAGAAAGTGACCAAGATTGACACTGAGATGTAGTTTTTGGCTGGGTAAAAGTAACACTGGAGCAGTTCTATGGAACCTAGAGTCAAAGCCCCTGGTGCTTATGCTCTTGGTGACAGAAGCCAGCACCATCCTCCCCTCGTTCTCGCCTCGCAGTGTCGTGCAGGAGGCCCATGCCATGCTTAGCTCCCCTCTCCAGCCTGCAGGAGAAGGGACAGACAGACAGAACGAGAGTGCTTACGGGAGGGAAGTCTCAGCATATTAGACAGACTTGACCAAAACACATTGGGAGCAGAGTTTGTAGTTTAGCCATTCTGCAGTTAGTCATTTGGCCCGTGCTGGGCAAACTGAGTCTTTATGGAAGCAGCAAGCCGTAGGGAAACCAGGTTCTATGTATACATGGATAAACACAAATATTTCTAGTGCTTATTTCCTGTCTGTTTGCCTCTTGTATAGATGTCCTTTCACTCCTGTCCACTTTCTAGCGTGAACATGGGTCTGGACTGGAAGTCTTTGTGATACATGGAAAGGTCACCTACTATTCATCCCTCAGTGACTAAATAGTGACCTGGAAGCTATTCCTAAAGCAGTCAAAAGCCTTCTTCCTCGATGGTGCTGAACAAGTAAACCCTGTGGTCATCATCTTGAGTTTGGAGAGGACAAAAACCCTATACGAATCTTGGGGGGGGGGGGGGTGGGGGGGGGAAGTAAAAAGCATCTTATTTATTTAGACATTGTATTCATGTCCTAATATCCTAGATAGCAGTGTTTTGACTAACTGCGAAGGTTCTGGAACTCTCCACCTCAGAAGAGGACTCAAAAGTGCCAATGTAGAGCAAATCAGTTAACTTAGAGAAGTTGAGAATTGGTTTTGGTTTTGATCTTATAGTGGCCAACGAGATTAAGCCTGAACAATGTTTTCGCTGTTCTATCTCCATGATAAACACTGGAAACTGGTTTTGCTGATAGAATATCTGAAAACTGATTTGTTGGTAAAGTGCTTCAGAGCCTTCTTTCCATTATTTATGGCTTTGCAGGTGGAACGTGGGCAGCTGAGAACCTGAGAAAGATCAAGGAGGCCTGCATGCCTGAAGGTTATTCTGATTTGTTTAGTCTCCTGTTTTATATCCACTGGGGACTGATAGCCTTTCCCTTCCCTTTTCGGTTATTTTCTGTTCCTTCATCAAATCTCAGGAGTCACTGCCATTGTGTCCTAAGGGTAGCCTCCCCCAACAGTCTGCTTATTGTGCTTGTGTCATTATTTACAAGCCTAGTGTCTGCTTAATGTGTCTAAGGCCTGATTTATACTTCCAGCTAATGTAAATTTACACCCCGATCTTGTTTAATCTCCTCATTCCAGGCTCACACACTTGACTGCATAGTCACAGAACAGATTTCTCCCTGTTTGATTACATTAGGCTCTCCAAATTCAGAGCTCTGCCCTGTTCGACACCTTCAAACTGCAAACTCAGAGCGCAGGCTGGATGGGTAGGTGCCAAACTACTTGATACCTTGATTTGAAAACTCATTTTATTTATAATTCTGAGTTTGTGCAACAGCATGTTGAATATAAGCTCTCGTATGAAGCCTCTGCTGATCAGCAGAGGCAGCAATGTGATTTAGCATATTTTGAGGAGCAACAGAGGGCATTATACATGTGAAAAATCAATGGGCTGTGTCTTCACAGGACGTAATATAACTTGGGAGCTGCACCTAAATACTTCTTTCCTTACTGCGCTGTTCTGAGGCTGGCTGCTTTGCCCAAGCAATACATACAGAGCTGCCATTACAGTATTTACATCTTACTTCTCAAGGTGAACTGGGAAGAACAGACAATAATAATACTGCTTTATTGTGAATTGCCTCAGCAGATATTGACTCCTGGGAACGTGCCTCAGCACAGTCTGTAGAACATCTCTGGCACGCCACTGGGGATTGCTTCATGCATATTTATAAAGCACTTAAGTATTTTTCAAGCAAAGGCGCGAGGCATGCTTTGTGTTATTTTTGAAATGTGGCGAATATGCTGCACGCTGCCTATGCTAGGCCCTCAGAGTCCACACACTCAGAGCAGGCAACAACAGGCAGTAACAGGCAGTGACACGCAGTGCTCAGAAGCTTTGGAAACCAGTTAGGTCGAGCAGAGCACTGGCCATGCACGTGCCACATGGCCTTCACACGTGTGTACGTTGGCAGAGTGCTACCAGGGTCATTCACCTCTGCTATTTGCAGAGTTGTCACCTGAAAGGAAGTCTTTGGCTATTTCTCTTCCTTCCTTTTTTTATGATATTTGGAAAATGCTGTCTCAGTCATTGGGAAAGTGCTGGTAATGAATGGCTTCCTCTGAGCACAAATGGTACCAATACCTGGGGCAATGGCACCATTTGTAAGGCCAGGTTGGAGAGCAGAGGTGAGCCCTTAGTTTTTCTAACTGTTGGGCTGTGGGAGGCTTGATCCAAGGGCTGTCTCTACCTGGCTAATAAGTGGCTTGAACCAGGTGTCCTACCTCTTTGGCTATGTGATAACCCCTGGCACCCTGACTGCTCTACACCCTGTGCTGAAACACCAAGTGGGTCTGTGGTCCTGCCTCAAGGCTGAGGTCTCCCACCCATTTCTGTGCTACTGAGTCCTGGCAGAGGGACTATGTTACACACAGCAGAACAGCTTTCAAAAGCAAGTGAGGTGTTGCCCAACAGGGATTCGAGCTGACCTCTGTCTAAGATCCTCTTTATCTGACCCTGCGGACACTTCACACCCTAAGGGAGCCCTCACATACATGTGATTACCAGTGAGCTACTGAAAAGGGCTGATCTGACTGAAAAATTAACCTAGAGATGAGATCACAGTTAAATCTGAGTTCAGGCAGTTCCCTGAACCCTCTGCTTGGTTGTTAGTGCTGACAGAAGAGTTTGGGAAATTGAGGCTCTGTAGGGAAAGAGAAGACTTGTGCTGCCAGGATTTAGATCATATTGCTAAATTTCTTCTATTGAATTTGTAGTGGCACATGAGGCCAGATTTTAGCTCAATAGTTCAAGTGTCATGCTCTAACTTTTCCCTCATGGAAGCTAAACATGAACATCTGAATTGAGCAAACTGGTGCTTGGTATTCCCACCTGGAGTAAGATTTAAAAAAAAAAATTCATAACCAAGCAGCATCTGATATGACACTGAATTGCTGACTTTTTGCAAAGAGCTCACTATGCCTTGTGGGATAGGTTGGGGTTTTTTTTAGAAATATGACCTATAGCGTAACAACATAGAAAAAAATAAAAAGGTTTTTAAATGTATATCTGTGTATATGTCTATGTGTGTGTACATAAATATGTGTGGTTTATATACATACGCATACATGAACTTGGCATGGCTATTACAGTTGCAAGCCACTTACTATCTAGATTTACTTTGTATTTATAGTGGTAGTGTTACCTGTACTTTCAGGTTTAGTGATGGTAGGAGACCAATTAAAGCTACAGTTGCTTAGAAAATAATTTCCAAGCATTTTGGATCATGTGTTGATGGCACGTTGATCAATTTAACTTGCTGAGGCACCACAGATCTGTAAGTGTTTTCCTTGTCTCAACCCCTCTTTGTTACCTCAGAGCACTGCTGCAAAACCCAAGCTTAGCTTGGTTCTAGGCAGCTGATGGGAGAGCTAAAACCTGAGATGCTCACTAGTGTTTTGCCTTTGACAACTTTTTTTGGATCTGTTGGTGTCCGAGTTCAGTGTTGATGTTCTCTGCTGCTTTTTTGTTGCGCTCTGTATTCTCTTCTAGGAGGTGGTTTTGCAGAATGTTTATGTCCCAGAGGATGAGACTTCGTTTTGAACTCAATTAGGAGTAAAGGGCTACTTCAGCATTGTCCTCAATAAACTCTCGTTTGACTAGCAGAAACGTCTGCTTGCTCTGAGCCAAAGGGCTGACGTAGGAGTTGTGTCAGTAGAGGACTGACAAGGCACAGCAGGAGCTGAAGAGTGAAAAATTCAATCAGGGCAATGCTGAGGAAGAAAAAGGTTTTGAGCAGAGTAAGGGAATAAGCACAGCCATTTGCTCACTGCACAGGCATGTGTTTGGCTCAGGTGACAAATGGAAAACTTTCTAGGCCTTTTCTCCACCCCAAAGAGGAGGAGAAAGTCCCTCTCCCTTTCAGGCTTTCCAATGGAAAGGGCTCCAGGATGCAGGACTCATCAGCTCAGCCCAGACCCAGGCTGACATCTCCTCCTGCCACTGCTTTGTGCTAAGGGGACAGGTCAGCTTGAGTCACTGCTGGTATTGCAGTAGCTACACCAGGCTCCCTCCATCAGAGCAGAAGTGCACTTGGAAAGAGAAATCTGCACAGAGGTCCTTTGCTTCGTAAAGGACGTCTCCTGCTCCTTTGGCTGACCAGTGTCTAGAATCACTGGGCTTCACTGGGGCTGAGGTGCTGGGAATGCAAGTAGTATAGGTGTGGGCATGCAGAGCCTACCTGCAAGAGGTTAAGAGACATCTTCTGTGCTCCCATTTGGGCTTGCACTCGCTGAGACTAAGACATGGATTTGAGTTTGATCACGTGTCTGATGTAAAGCTGCTGGACCAAACAGATGCTGAGGTGCCAGGGACAAAGCAATATAATCCCTTCCTTTCTGTGCAGGACTTAGAAAGAAAGTCATGTTGGGGACTGTACTTGTGCTGTGAAATAGGCATGTTAGGCTCTGTTGAAGGTCAACTGATTCCTCTGATAACAGGAAGCTAAGATCTTGGAAATATCACAGTTTTAGGTACCTACATAAAAAAAAATTCTGAAAATAGAGAGGACCCTATTGTTCAACCAGAAGAGAGGCAAATTCAAGCCAGAAATAAGGTGCTTATTTCTTCCAGTGACATTAGTGCTTTAGCTTCAAGATCATTTTATACCAGCAGAAACCAGTGAGTGAAACAGCCATATCCTTTCACTGCTTGAAGGCTTAGCTCAATTCCTACACCATCCCTCTCTCAGTCACATTGCACAAGTGTTTTCAAGGCCAGAGAGAGAACTGGATTGGGAACCGGTCCAAGTTAGTCACCCTCTCAAAAAGGAAAGGTTTGTCTTAACCCAGATCAGCACTCTGATTTGATTCCCCATGGCATCTTAAACACATGGGATAATGGAAGGAAGTGAGCAGCACAGATAAGAATGAGCAGCTGGTGGCTAAGGGCAAGTCTCCTTTCTGAGGGTCCATTTTGGCTGATGGTGATAGTGAAACAATGGCCTAATCCCATCCCAATTCCATCACTTGGAATAAAATCTCTAAGAAGTATGTTCTAGCTCAACCAGGTGGACCAATTCTGTGAAAATCACTGTGTTTCTGCGGTAACTGATGACAAGTCTCACACTGCTTTCAAAGAGATACCATTCCCAGTGGGTTCATGCATGATCCATGAGTGGAAAACCAGCAACTGACTGGTCACAGATTCCACCTCATTCCATGGAAGAGGCCTGCAAGAGAGAGATCGCTTCTTCCCATAATGGATAGAGGGAGCCACTCTGGTTTGAGACATTTAAAATGATCCAAGATGGAGTGCTTGAGAATTTACCATCTTCTGCCAAGCAGGGTGTAACAGGACTCTAGCAGTTCACATTTCTCCTGTAGTCTAAAGTATGACTTCTGATATATTGATTTGTAGATGCAAATATTCAAATAGTCTGGCTCTTGCCTTGTTTTTTTCATTGAGTTACTTTTTTAGGAGCAGAGGTGGATATTACTTACAAAACAAAGTTAAGCCCTTTAAACAAACAAACAGAATGTAATCTTTTGCAAGCTAAGAGTTTTTGAATAATACTTTTATGCTCAACAACAGCGAAGTAACAAGATTTTTAAGAGGCTGGGAAATCAACATTTTCTACGCATACTTATTCTTTTAGATGAAGTCAATTGTAAAAAAAAAAAGTACTTGGGAAATGAATGGTAAGTTATTCATGACTTTTTGAAGAAGAAATAACAATGTTCCTTCTGTGAATATTAAGTAAAAGTAACCTTAAGGGGATGGGTTGGGCAGTGTGAGTCATACACAGGTTTTGAATTATTGATGTTCTACAACTGTCAGCCCTTACAAGTTTGCGCTGTGTATTTTAGTCCCTTCGAGGCAGGTGGAATAAGTTTCTGCAGATCCATATATGTTTCCACAATAAGATACTATGGCAGCACATGAAGGAATTTGTAGTTGTGCTGATTTTTGAATTACCTCTCTGTGGAGCACAGCCTCTCTTGAAAAACAGCATGTAGCTGTGCTTTTCCCAGGGGCTATTCAGGCACACTTTGTGTGCTCCAGCCCAGTACATTTCCATCAGCTACTTCCCATGCGCCTATTTTGAATACTCTGTGATTGCTTTAGGGGTGTGGTTTCATTAGTTGTTTCTTACAGCTGAGTTTGAGGAAGGTAATGCCGATGGTTAACAAGTCTCAGCCGTACAACATATCAGTACCTTCAGTCTAAGAAACCAGAAAGTGTGAAGACTGGCACATAAAGCAGTCAAAATTTATTAAGAAGAATTATTGAACTGCTTGTGCATTGTCCATCTCAGCTGCTTGCATGTGTGCAGTGTGGTGTGGTTTCCAGTTATACGCTCGTGTGCTCTATTTTCTGTGACACGATGGCCCCTTTAGTGTGCTGGCCGGATGCTGCTCGTTTACTGGGTAGCAATTTGTTATTACTGGTTCATTCTCAGCTTTCAGTGTGTGGCCCCAGCTCTTATTTACCGCAAATGATCTAAATCCTGCAGAGATCCCACTCTAATTGATTTCATCAGCTCCACTTTGACTTAATTTATACCACTATACAATGTGCAAGCACTAGAGATAAAATTCACCCTGCTGCCATGAGTGGAGAAGCTTATGCTCTGTCGAAGGCTTCCCTGCAATCTCTTCAAAGGGAAGTTGAGGGTAATTACAGTGGTCAATAGTCCTTGGACTACTGAGGAGCTTCATCACTGTGTTGGGCAGGCACTACTACTACGACTTTGACTGTCATTAGGAGAATCAGCAGGATAACTGTACCAGAGTGATAGACGAGGTTGTGTTGAGGTCCTGGCCTGAGAAGAAGCTTCGGGAAGTTTCACCAGGCTAGAGGATTTCAGGCTTCATCAGAAGATCTCTGCGTAGACACACCACGCATGTTTGTGTGACTCCCTGTGCCTATAGTTGTAACTACAATGGGTAAGTAAGTCATAGGCATGTAGAGAACCAGAGCCAATGGCTATTCCTGATGGAAGGGTGTGACAGTGGTCTTGGCAGCTGTGGGAAGAGGGAACGTGTGTCATGACATCAACACTGGCTGGGGGTTGGATGGAAAATCTCTTGCTTGTATGCTCTCTTCTTTTAAAAGACATATTGGATGTTTTGTTGCTGGTTCAGCTTGAAGCACAGTGGTGGCAGAGGTCCTGGAGTGTGATTTGTCCCCACAGTCAGTGCTCAGAGATGCTCCAATTCCTTCCATTGCATGTTAAACCCTACAGCAGAGACACTTGTGCTGCTGCAAGGCCACGTGCTGGACACCAGCTTCAGGACATGCAGGCAGGGAGGGGTGGTGAGAGAAAGCCGAGCAAGTTGTCACTCTGCTATGCTTGTGCGCAGCAAGGTATATACATGAGCAGATGTCTAACAGGTGTGGTATCATTTAATCTTAACTGTCTTGATAGGCCTACATTCAGGATTTAGCATGAGGTGATATAGAAAATAATGTGTAATTACTATTAGAGGCAGATTATGATAAGAATAAGAGTAGTAATTTAGGATGGATGAATAGCTGTCACAGGCAGTGCGTGTCAGCGTAGAATTAAATATGTTAAACAGAAGTTCAATGATCAGGAAACATCGGAGGTGGGGAGAGGAGACAGATGAGCTGGGCCAAAATGTCAGAAGAAATTCCCTGCTAGTCAGGTAGCCAATAAAGACATATTTTACCTTAGTAGGGCAAGATCATATGATCATCTCCAATTATCATATCCAGGCTAAGTTATTTTATATTATGAACTACAATTAATTAATATTATTGTTATCTGTTACTGCAGAAGACTAATCTTGCCGACTGTTGTGGCGTCCAATGTCGTGCCTGGGAGCCAGCAGTCCAGGCAACGGGGGAGTTGGAAACCATGTGGATAGCAGCTCTGACCTCCCTGCCTGCCTGGGCAAGAGCCTGCGGGAGCTGCTGAATGCTTCAGGGGGACAGGGAGGAAGCCCACCCACTGTGCTGCAGCTGCTTGCTTCCTCCTACGGCCATATCAGCCCCTTTGCAGCAAACGGTGCAGCTGCTTGTGGTGCCCAGCTGGCATGGCCGGAGGCTGGCAGAGAGGAGGGAAGGACAGGGCTGGGCCCCGAGCGCTGGTGATGTTCCCCACTGCAGTGCGCTTTGCTGTCCTCTGCCAGCCTGGCTCCTTCTACACTCCTGCCCAGCAGGGCAGAGAAAATTTGCTCAGAGGGCTGGGATCAGCCTGTAGGGTTACAGAGAGAGAGAGAGAGACAGAATCTTAGTTTGGAACTGTTCTCTGCTCCTCCGTGCTGGTTCAGCACGAGCTGTTGTGGTGCAGAGAGAGGCAGAGGGGCAGAGAGGAGCCTTGCCGTGCTCCTGTCGTGCCTCTGCATGCCCCACCAAGGCTTGCCTGTGTCCAGCAAGGCACCTCTGGGCTTCCTCCGTGCCTAGCACAAGTGGTGAATAAGGTGCCAGATTGCTGTGTCTTGTGTGCAGAAACGCAGAAGGCAGAGAAGCTCTTCCCATCTCCTGTCCTCCTCGCCCAGGCTGCCAGCTATGGGGGAAACAGAGTGAGGTCTTCCAAGCAAGGCCATCATTCAGACGTCTTAGGAGACAACCTGAGAGAGGCCTGTGGTCAGCACTCCCTGGCTGCTAGTGAGGGTGGAGGCAGCTCCTAAGAGTTTGAACACTCAAGTACGTTGATAGTCTGCTTAAAATAGAGTGGCAGGGAGTTTATGACAATCCTGCAGTCTCTTGGGAAACTCTGATGAAGCAAAAGGTTCAATGCAAATAAAAACAGGCAGGTCAGGAAGAAGCTTTTCAAGCATAAAATACCAGGACCAGAAACATCAGCTGAAAAATGTGCAAACTTTTTTTTTTAAAATAGGAAGTCTATACCAAATTACCCTTGCTGGTTGTAACTGTTTCCTCAGCCCCCACACAGTAGTCTGTCTTCATTTGCTGCTATGTTTTGGTTAGATGCAAAGCTTTTATAGCCTGAGATCTATCTGCTTTATGTGTTTATAAAGCTCCATGTATTTCTTGGAAGTTGTTTGAACAATAATAGTAAGTAAATACCAGGTAGTTTTGGCAGAAATATTGCAAAATGTATACTTTTTGTATATACAAAAGTCCTGTAATATATACAGAGTCCTGTAAGGTGCTTGATTAGGTATATATTTGATTTGGAAATTCAACTGCGTGTGAAATCACATGACAAAGGTCCAGATGAGCTCTGAGCCATGTTGTGAAGATGTTTCCATTCTTATTAAGCCCTGGTGCTGTCCGAAGGGCTAGTCTTTCCCAGACATCTGTGGTACAAGCCTGGAGTTTTCAATAAAAGTAGAGAAATAAAAGTACAGATGAAAGTCTCTGCTTTTTGCTGAGGTAAATGACAGTTGTTGATAAACTGGGTCAGCTGAAAAGTATTTGGACATGGGATTCATGTTACTGAACTTTAGATGTCTAAGGGTAGATGTCTACTTCAGAGCTGCTTCCCTGAGGTCTTTCTTGCCCTAATTTAGATACCTGCTTGAGGTTGGGATGAATCATGCTCTGCAAAGCACCTCAGTTGGCTGACTACAAAGGAAGCCTAGCTCAGTGGTTGGTGACTGCATTGGGGAAACCTACATTTTGGGAAGATAAATCCTGACTTGGATGTTTTTAAGCACAATAACAAGTTGATGAATATTGTGAAGGAAAAAAATTGTTTCCTTTTACTTTTCACAGCAGGACAAAGGGGATTGTACCTGTGGGAAATGCAGTATCCTGTTTTTTCCTAGGATGCTTTTGCTTTTCTGGAGTTGGTGCTTCCAGAAATGACACTAGGGAGAACGATACAAGGTAAAACTTATTTTCCAGGCTTGTATGTGGGAGTATCAGAAAACCTGTCAGAGGGCGTATCTTCATGGGCAGGTACATGCTAATTTCTACCCAGAAGTCAAATAGCTGCCTTTCAGCACTCCTGGCCACGAAACCATCCTGGAGCACACAGAAGACCTCGGGTCTGTCTGTACATGTCTACGTAGGCATGATATGAAGCAGCTGTCTAAAAAGGACAACAAAAACCTATTTCTGTGATTGAGAAGGGTCTGGATCCAGTTTCTTTAAGGTACATATGCAGGTTATGCACACTCAGATACTGGGTAGCAATAAGGGCCCTTGATGTAGCCCAAGGAGGTAAATCACAGGAAATGTTTTAGGCATGGGGGAGTAAAAGAGTAGTTAGATATGAAAGGGCTATGGAAATAGCAGAGAAGCAGATTGGAAGAAGCTGTCATGATTTATAATAGCTGTGGCATTACAGGGTAGCCAGAGTCAGAGCAGTCCAGAAGGTACAAAGCCAGCATCAAGCCCCCAGTCTCTCTCTCTCCCTCTCTGCTGGCATCCTAGTGTTCTAGGGAAAAACAAGTGGAGAGCTGAGCATGAGGCACTCTGGGACACTCCTGGCAGTGTGTCCATGGCACAAAATCACTGCAGTGTGATCTAGCTAACAGCAGTGACTGTTCACAGTCTGCCCACACGACCATGCCTTCAATTGCTACGTGACCTGGAAGCACAGAGCATTCACATGACTGAGGGGTGAACTACAGCCTCAGAAGATGCAGAGCAGAATATAGCATGTGATACTGAGTTGTTTATAGCAAGGTGTTACTAGTTGCCTTGAGGCAAAATCTTTGCTCTATAGTAAGCTCCTTGCACAGTGAAATGAGAGGAAAAAAACAGATGAAGCCTAGTCAGATGCTAAGAAAGAAGGCCTGAGATATTCTCTAATTGCAAAAAGGAGAGTCTACAGTTACTGACAATTGCTGTACACATGAGAAAAACCAAGCCAACGTACTGAAAGTGTGTCATCATGAGAAAGAGCAGAACTGACAGAAGGGGGAGACTTAGTAACTGTGTGCAAGAAAGTGTTCTGCTGTCATTTGCTCCTACTTTTTTTTCTGGGAAACAGGACTTTGTGGGCTTACTTGGTAAATAGGATCTCACCAAAGAATCTCTCTGATGTTGTCGTTAATTTTTTACTTCCTTCCATAAACAAGCCTAATAGCGACTAGCACTAATAGTATGATAGGATGTGTTCCTCAGGAAAAAAAGACAAGTTGCTTGAAGAGAAAAATCTTGGAAATATGATTTGTGGCACAGTTTTTATTTAGATCCGGATGTAGGATAAGATATATCCACATTTGGCTCGAACTGTTGACATGAGACTTACAAGAGAAAAAAAGGGGCCTCATCTGAACTAAGGACCTGAGAAAACTTAGGTTCCAGGCATATCCACATGAGACTTTCCAAGATAAATTAACAGCGGGCCAATTTGTAGATGTTCAGCTGGACTTAGATTTACAGTCCAAGATGTGAAAGGAGGCTAAGAACACTTCACACAGCTGTGGAATTTGCCAGGGAAACTGAACCTTCGTTTGTAGCAGCTCACCGGGAAAGGAAGCAGACAAAAAGGTGGAATTCAATTGCTAGGAGCCCTATTAGTCAAGACTTGCTTCTGGTAGGCATCAAAGAAAAACAGCAATTGTAGCTTGGTCTGTGATATTTTTCAACTCCTGGAAACATTATTAAATTTGATTTAGAAAACAAGAGGATAATGCAGAAATCCAGGGAGGCTGTTTGGCTAACTGCTGGTGTGGTGATCAAGAAAAACTGGCTAGAAGAGGCTTGTTATAACTTTTAAGGTTGGCGAAGAGAAAGGACCACAGTTGCCTAGTGAAAGTTCCTTGGAACCAAGCTACTGAAGTGCAGCTGGCATGTCCAAAGGTGACCTGCATGCTTTTTGGTTTGGATCTGGGAGTGGTGCAAGAACAGTGGACGTTTGTCTACTGAACAGGCAATAAAACTATGAAATGCACAATGGCGATGGACAGCAGTTCAAGCATAGCTCTTCTTAGATCTGTTATCTCGTCCAAGAGAGCACTATTCTTCAAGGCCTTGAGTTCCTGCCTGCATCTTGGACTGCAAGAGACAGCACAGCCTGTGCAAAAGAGAGGGAAGTGTGTTTCAAGTACCCTGATAAAGCTATAGACTGGAAGAGCTTTTTATTAATCTGTTATTCACTGTGGCTTCTTTTTATTGGCACACAGATGAAACACCTAAGATTTGGGGGATGAAAGAGTCCTGAAAGCTCTGGTTTCTCCCAGGGTATGCAGTTTGTTTCTGCACATAATTGAAAATTGTCCGTGACATCTGCTGTATCTGTCAGACGCTAGCACAGACATTGGCAATTAGCAAACTTTCTCATGCAGTAGCTGAACACGCTGGTCGTCGCCACTGCTGAGATTAGAAGCAGGAACCACATGCTCCAGAGAAGCAATTCCACCACTACATGATGTATGAACCCAGGGAAAGCTTCTTTCTAACCTTGGCAGTGCTCAGCTCACAGAAGATGAACTTCAGCTATTTTCTCACATTCAGAAATCCTGTTGTAACTAGATGTTCTTGTAGGAAGTGGGAGGTCTAGACAAATGAAAGATTTTAGGCACTCCTATTTGGGGAGCACCCAAGGGAAGGACTGTTTGAATAATTTGTTTATGCAGTGCCTAAAATAAAGGGGGCTCAGTCCATAGAGTTAAGGGAATAGAAATAACAACAACAACAGTAGTCTTTCCCTTTTCAGAGGGGGCTCCTCACAGGATGGATGTAGAGCGCAGTAGGCTGGGATTTGACCTAAGAGAGACTTGTAAGGCTTTTTTTAAGTGCTGTGCGGACAGAACCTTTTTGACATCTCAATATGACTCATGCTTTATCAATGTGACAAGTGAAGAGGAATGTGAGAGTTGGCTCTGCCTTTGTGTATAGGCAGATAGGTTTCCATTGAAGATGGAGGGTTGGACATGTGCACTCAAGTGTGAAATCTGAAGTACCAAAAATACATCATGTAAGTTCTGAGTACATAGTGACCAGACTACAGGTTGTTGATACCCAAACCTCTTTTATACCTAGTGGTTTTCTCCGTGTGGCAGACAGGAGCTATTTTTTTCCAAGGACTCTGGCAGCCCTGGCTTTGTACAAATGCTCCACCTTCAGAGGATGCTTGCATGTCGTGGGGCATTTACTGAGATATGAAGGTGTTGACCCGTACAAGAGCTGAGCACTCGGTGTTCGCAGCCCAACTTGGCTCCCCTCTGGTGGATTTGAGGCACACAGAGGGAGGGAATTCAGCTGTTAGGATCTTCCTTTTTATTCAAATGTAACTGCACAGAAAAGTATATGAGTGCTTTCAGACTGAGTGTCCTCTCCTTCCTCAGTAAGGGAGATGGCAGGATGAGCAACACATTGTTTTCTTTCTTCAGCCTGTTAGTGGCTCAAGCTACTGTGGAAGCTGCTCTCTGCTGAATTTCACCTGAGAGGCAGCTGCTCTTCACATGGTAGGGTCACCAGGAGTAGCAGCTTTCAAAGAGAGCTGGACCCTTTGGGGTTACAAGTTGCTTTTGGCATGTTCTGATCACCTCCTCATGTGTCAGAGTTCCTGGGTAATGGCTGTATAAAGACCTCATCTCTGAACCCCATCTCCATCTCTTATGGTAGGTAGCCATTTTTTGGGTGGTACTGTGAGCTAATGCTAAGATAAGCTGCTTACCTAAGACGTTGGAAAGGTCAGTGATGCCTTCAGCAAAGACAAGTTGCTGCACCCCGATCCTTGTTGTTTTGTCCTGCACTTCGTTCAGCTCTCATTCGTAGAAGACTTCTCTTGCTGTTTTTTTTTCTGATTGTTCTGTCACTGAATTGTGTAATTAATGTCTTTAATACAGCAATCATAACGTGAGGTGGTAACAGAGACACTCTGGCAACCAAAATAAGTGAAAATCCCTGTAAGATTAATGCTCTTGTTCTTTCTCCCATGGTAAAATGTCAGTATTTTAGGAGAGAAAATGTTTTCAGCTGTGCACAGAAGGGTTTTTATTTAAGTGACCACAATTTCAGAGTTTCCATTGTGTTCTCATTCTCCCTCTTTCTTTATGAACAGGCTAGTATCATTTATTTAAAATTCTCCCTGTTTTCATTGGAATGTAGTTAATTGACTTGGAAGGAGTATAATCTCTTGAAGAAAAACATGCTTACCATGTAAATAGCTCCTTCTCAAAAGGTTTGCAAAAAAGCAGATTATGTACAAATTCTTAGAATGCTCCGTTGTGCCAAATGCTGTAGAATTTGCTTGAATTGGTCAAGTCCTGTCATCGAAGCATGACATTTATATGATTATTTATGTTGTTTATTAACTAATGTATGGCTGTGATAGTCTAATTACTACTGCTCTTAGTATGGCCATATGAGCTGTTCACAGCAATAGCACAAACCACATGCAATTTGGCTGGTTTCAAGTTTAAGCAGGGAAGTAAAAATTACCGGGTTTCATGCAAAACTGTTTGGCCCATGAACCTTTCATCAAATCTGCAAGAATAACTTATTTGTTTTTGGTTCCCCCCCTCCTCATCCCCCTACACACACCCCTATATTATGGAGAAGCTTAAATGAATGTTGTGTTTTTGTTATGTAACTTCAGGTCAGTGGCTGAAAATCAGGCATATGATAGATTTCCTTGTTACTGATTGACCAAAACCATTGTATTTGAGTATATATAGGCATAGCAATGTATCTCACTGCTGTGGCCCATCCTTCATGAAATGATGAAAAAGTTCTTGACACCACATACTTAAGACTCAGACACAGCTCTGCTGGGCAGCCCAGGTGGGACACAGCTACCTTAAATTCACTACCAATGTTTGGATTCAAAATTTAGCTCCAGTGCTAAGTTGACTCAGGGGCAGCTGAAGTCCGTGTTCATCTGCCTCTTTAACAAGAAAGCAGCTAAGATCCCATTTCTGAGTATTATGGCAGTAATACTCTTTTGACAGAGTCAAAGCAACGAGCCTTTCTCTCATGCCCAACCTCCCTAAAGATTGGAAGCTTGGTGGTCCCAGACTGTGTTACCTGCTGTGCTCTTGCTCTGACCAAAAGTACACAGAAAACACTCCCTGTGCCACATCACCCATCACAGGAAGGTGGATCGATCTGATTTCCAGGCTCTCCCATTCATCCCTGCTGTGGGACACTGGGGCTCAGTTCCCTGTCCTGCCTGACCAGATACGGATCCATATCGTAGGCGACCCAGGGGAGCACTCACTCTACAGCCCCTTTGGAGCTGTGGCTGGGGTACAGCATCAGCAAAATCAGCTGAACCTGCAGGAAGGGTGGGGGGACAGTGTGGGTTTACATGCCTGTGGAAGCAGTTGAGGTCAAAGTTATGCCAGCTCCACAGTGGCACCGAGCTGGTGGGACCTGAGCCAGTCCTACGAGGCATTTCTACTTGTTGGATCAGAGCTGTGTTGGCAGTAAGAATGCTTGCTCTGCTCTTGGATGTGCAACGTAGGTACAGTCTCATGCTCTGTGGTGGCATGGGGCTGGGACTGGCACCAACTTGTGCCCTCCTGGCTTGGGCAGAGCTGACATGTGGTCACATGCTGAGTCTGACTGTACAGATGTGCCTTGTGACTCCCTAGCCCAGCCATTAAGGCAGTATTTAGAAAAGAGGAGTCTGGCTGCAAGTTGTGTTACTATTGTGCACTGAACAGGACGACCAGGCACAGGCAGATTGTACAGATATCTACAGCAACGGCCTATGTAGGACTGATGAGAAGGCAAATCCACCCCACTGTTTCCTTCGTCAGCCTTGGAAAGTCTAAGCAGGATGCTGCTGCTGCTGCTGCTGCTGCTGCTACCCAGGGCAGAGTTTGGGTGTCTGGGACTGTGACAGCAAGAATCACTGCTCCTAGTTGGATTTCCAGTCTCCATCCCCTGATTCTCCATCTAGCACTGCCCCTTTGTCTGCCTCTTTCCTCCTCGTGCCCCTTAGTGTTGCAGCAGCAAAATTCAGTTTTTCCTACACTGCTGAGAAGCCTTTAGCTGATTTTGGGAAGGAGAGGACTTTTCTGAAAACTTCTGATGGCATCTGAGTCCTGGAGAGGGACAATATTGATTCATACCCGTGTTTTTGGCATTTCCCTTGGCTGGCTCAGGAAACTGCACTTTGTGGCTCTTGCTTTAAGCTGTGCTGTTCTCCTGCCTCGTTGTGGGAACAGAAGGCCCCATACCTTGGATGCTGTGAATTCCCCATGGCAACCCAGCAGCTAAAAATTGGGCATGGCCTCATGAAGCCTTGCTCAATGTCAAAGTATAATGGACAAAGGCAGGTCAGAGAAAGAAATTCACAATGTTGGAGTTATTAGGCTTTGACGGATACATGGTCATTCCAGTTTTTGTTCCCTGTTTCTTCAAATTAGGTTTACTCTACCATACTTTGAACATTTCACTACGTTTAAGCAGCAGTGTAGCCTCAGGGAAATGAATGGATGGCTCAGAAGGGGAAGTTTGTTGAAAGGTATGGCTGAGGGGGGGAAACGAGAGCACTTTTGCTTCAGTTCTCACAAATCAGGGATGTATTTAGCTGAATTCTGCAGTTCCACTGTCCAAAAGTACACAAACAAACATGTTTTATTCACACACAGAATTACTGTTTTTGTGCAGTTAGGGAGGGAGGCAGGCAGGGAGTGGCTGGACAGAGAAGGGCTTTTTGTTCTCATTTTGCCTTTGGCAAACGCTCTGCCACTCGACTCCAGCAGCCTTTGCAGAAGAGTTGAGATTCTCTGCTGAAAGGTGCAAAGCGCTGCAGCACTGCAGCCCGTTCTGCAGGCACGAAGCCGATGCGTGTGCAGCGTGGGCCTAGCTGTGTTAAGGCAGGATACCAGCGCTTTCTGCCTATAGTGATGGCTTCGAAAAAGAAAAGGTGCAACCACAAAAAAAGAATGGTTGGGTTTTTTGGTGGGTTTTTTGTGTGTGTGTGTGTTTGTTTGTTTTTTTCCGAATAGCAACATTTCTAAACAAGTCATTTTTAACCGGCTCGAGAAAAGACAGATTAATGCTACATGTTCTCAGTCCCTTGTCCTCTACCATCTACCATTCAGGATAACGATAGATTTTCAGTTCATAATTGAGTCAGTCTTCGTTGACAATTGCCTTTAATTTGTTTGAAATACTTTCCAGACCTTTGATTCTTCATAATCGCTTGGCAGAGGGAAAAGGAGGAGACTGAGTACGTTTTCAGATACCTGGCAGAGTTTGGAAGCTTGGAAGAAATAGAAGGCAATTGTAGATCCATCAGGCAACTATGCAACATGTTATTTCAGGAGCAGCCTCTCCCAGGGTTTACCAACAACCATGGATACAAGCCACCCCAACCTCCTGTGCTGGAATTTTCGAGCTCTTCCAGGTTGTAGACCCCTACAACTTCTCAGGTGAAGCGCTGACTTGCTGATTTGCAAGTGTTGCACAGGAAGCATAAAATGTCCTTTTGCAGATCCCCTTAAAGGTACGGAAGAATGCTTCTATCCACAGACAAACCTCTCAATGGGTCTGCAAACCACAGTTTGAAAACTACTACCTATAACAAACCTGCACCAGAAGCTGTTAGAGCACAATGTGTGACTGAACAGAATCAGTTCTGGCCAAGTGGACCATCAGCGTTCTTGTTTTCTGCAGTAATAGGGGTTGGGTATGATAATAGCACCCAGATCATTCTGAGAAGGGGACAGCCTTTGCTGGGACAGAGGAATGGAAGAACCCCCAAATTCCTGCTTTCTGGGGAGAAAATTCCTTAATGATCTCAAGCCTAGGGGTTGGGAACAAATGTGCTAGGTACCCTCACCAGACACCTCCAAGGTGCACTTTGCTTGTCACTCCAGTCCTTGCATAAACAGGTCAGTGTGAGGATGAGCTGAAGGGGCAGAGGGGAGTGCTTGAGAAAGGAATGTAAGCAGAAACAGCAGAAGAGAAGAGGGGCAGGGATTTAGGGCGTAAGGCTTGAGTGTTTTATTACAGAGCAGTGGGAAACGGGACTGAGGAGAAAGACAGGGATAGCTAAGCTAGCCAGGTTGTTATGGGGACTGTAAGGTTGCTGTGGAGGGAGAGCTTGGGAGAGCTCCTGGGACCCAAATTTGAGTTCAGCAATACGTTCAAGATTATTTATTAGGAGTATTACAGACGTGCCCTGGAGCCCTAGGCTGGGACCAGGACTCCACTGTGCTAGCTGTTCTTTTCCTTCCAGAGCTAGCAAATCACGCGGGCAGCCTTGTCTGCTGTGTGCTAACTGTATCTCTCTCCCCTTCAAAGCCCAGTGTCTGTGTGAATCATTTCTAATGTAACTAATATTTTATTATTAGGTATTTGGAAGCAGAAAAACTGAAAAAAAAAAAAAACAGCAATATCTTGATTTGGCTTTTCTCTTAATGAACTACTGAGAATGTGAGTAATGTTTGCTCTCCACATGCAAGAAGGCTCTGGGAGTCTGTGCTGTCTGACCGATTTACTGAATCGTTTCTTGTGTGGGTTTGTAACACTGATTCTGGCACACTGGGAGGCTGTGCTGCCATGGGAGGAAGAGGACGTCAGACAGGAGGAAGAGAGATGGTGCAGCCAAGCAACTGCCAGCAAGACCTGAAGTTTTCAGGAGAAAAGGGATGTTAGCATGGGTTCAGCTCCATCCTCGGATTGCTAAATCCTGGGTTTTTTTAACAGGAGGCTGTCGGTAGGCTGTGATAAAGCAGTTACGTTTTTTGTTTGCCAGGTGACTGGAGTGTGAAGAAACCTTCACAGCCATGATTTATAGCTCGTTGCATGCTCTGGAGCTTTCCAACTGCTCCACCTGATCTTTCCTCCTCCCTGGGAGTCACTTGTGTACTATTGCCCGGAGAGGGAGGACCATCACCCTCTTGTGGGAAAGGGATGAACTGAAGTGTAAGACAGGCCATACAGGGGGGAATGCCCGATTTGTCCTTATCAAACGGTAAGGAAAGCAGATCAGTGCTGCCAATATCCCTTCTAGTTGCTTGTCTTGATCATTTCACAACCTTTTGTGTTCACTTATTGTGGCAATCACAGGGAGACTCTGCTATTTGGGATGGCTCATCCCTTTTTCTTATGTAGACTCATAGAAAGGTTTGGGTTGGAAGGGACCTTCAAAGATCATCTAGTCTACCCGCCCCTGCCGTGGGCAGGGACATTTTTCAGTCAATCAGGTTACTCAAAGCCCCATCCAGCATGATCCCGAATACTTCCAATGATGGGCATCCACAACATCTCTGAGCAACCTGTTCCAGTGTCTCACCACCATCATTATAAAAAATTTCTTCCTTATGTCCAGTCTAAATCTACCTTCTTTCAAACCATTGTCCCTTGTTCTGTCACAACAGGGCTTGGTAAAAAGGCTCTCTCTATCTTTCTTCAAGCGCTTTTTGTATAATGAAAAGCAGCAATAAGGTCTTCCTGGAGCCTTTTCTTCTCCAGGCTGAACAACCCCAACTCTCTTAGCCTTTCTTCCTAGGAGAGGTGTTCCAGCCCCCATTTTTGTGGCCTTCCTCTGGACCCACTCTAGCAGGTCCATGTCTGTCTTGTGATGGACGCTCCAGAGCCAGACTCCCGGTGGGGTCTCACAGAGTGGAGTGCAGAGGGAGAATCCCCTCTCTAGACCTGCTGGCCACGCTTCTTTTTATGCAGCCCAGGATATGACTGGCTGGATACTTTTTGGGCTGCAAGTGCACGTTGCCAACTCATGTCCAATTTTTCATCCGCCAGCATCCCCAAGTCATCCTCCTCAGGGCTGCTCTCAATCCTTTCATTCCCCCAGTCTATATTGATATCCAGGATTGGCCTGACCTAAGTGCAAGACCTTGCACTTGGCCTTGTTGAACTTCATGAGGTTTGCATTGGCCCACTCCTCAAGCCTGTCAGGGTCCCTCTGGATGGCATCCCTTCCCTCTAGGATATCAGCTACACCACTCATTATCTGTCATTCCTTGTTTATTCATCTGGGGTGTAAAGATGCGGGGGATGAAGGCAGATTTGTTCCCTTTACTGAGATGTTCAGTTCTGGAATCAGGAAAGGGCTGGTTAAGTCCCTGAAAACATTTTCAGCTATTAGACACCATGTGAATAAAGTTCAGTATCCTTGTTGAGTTGGGATGACACAACAAATTGCTGTGAAACTGCTATGCTGGTTGTTCCTCAGTAAGAGCTTTCCCACAAGCAAGAAGGATACTGGACTAGCTAGTTTATTCTGATTCATGGGACACATTGGTACCTATGGAGTCCTAGCAAGATAGTGTCTATCCTGCACCTTAGAGTGGGAGCTGAAGTCTGAGAACAGGCCAGGTGCATGACAGTAAGCAACAATGGAGAAAATCACCACAAGACTTTCCAGCCTTGATGGACCTCAGGAAGTGATGAGAGAAATCAGTAAAATAAAAATTCACTGAGGGTCACGATAAATAAAAATTCAAACAACCTAACCCCCTGTCTTTCTTTAGCTCAGAAGGTATAGATTGCTGAAGACTGGAAGAGCATATCATACTTCTCTTGTTCTGGTAGTTCTCCCTAGATACATGTTGTTGGACACTGCCAAGGTGGTATGGGCTGTTCTTAGGTTCATCCATGTTCCAGGTTTTCTACTGTACTTTTAAGTACAGTACTGCACCAAATCTTTATTAATAATTTAAAAAGTCTGAGTAGAAAAGCCTGTGAAAGACACTTATTTTTGTTGTTAATAATCAGCATCAGCATGGTCACAGTGGCAGAGCTCTGAGGCTTCAGTGGCAGTCAGTTCCTGTTTTATTAGTCTATATGCAAGCATATGGGACGCACGTGGCTTGCAAAAAAAAAGGAGAACCACAACTCCATATTGTTGCTGGTGTGCAGGGGAAATTTAATTTGGTGTCAGTCTTGCGGGACTGGAAGTGGCTTCTGCCACAGAGAGATAGCTGCCTCTGATGTTCAACTGGGAGAGAAAGAGAAGATTGGGTGTCTTGGGAGGACCTCAAGATCACTGTCCTCTCTGATGCTTTCTCGAAGAGTTGCTCTCTCTTACATCTCTTGTGGACTCTGGTGTGACATTGGAGGGTGGCTTGCAGCAGAGCACACCACACAGGGCTGCTGCAGGTGGCTCCAGTGGGTGGTGAGCAGGCACTTGCCAGATGAGTGGAGAAGGAACAAAGTGGCTATGGCTCTGCTGTCTGTGCCTGTGGAAGTGAGGTAGGAGCTAGATTATGTCAAGTGGTGGTTCCTGCTGGAGGGCAGAAGAGGGAAAGAGGAAGTGAGAAAGGGAGAGGGAGAGGACCCCACAGCTCCTCTCCTGGCAATGTCAAATTTCATCCCTTTGGCAGCAGCAAGAGCCGGCTTGGAGATGCAGAACTCTCATTTCCTGACCAGTCTGATTGATCGACTCTTGTGCCCACAGTCTGAGAGCTTGTTCACCTTCTTTCACAAGCAAGACATAGGTCCTTCTGGTGCTGCTGAACAGGAACAAGGTAATCCCTATTCCTGCTGAGGCAACATTCGTTTTCATCTGCTGTACTGGGAGGCCTTGAGTGTTTAATGCCCAGCTGAGTGTCTCTGTAGTACAGACAGAGTCTGAGGTCAACTTGTGAAATCTGCAGGCCTTCTGCAGGTAGAAATTTCCAGGCTTAGGTTAGCAGGTCCCTGTCATGAACCTCAGCACCAGGTCCCTAGGTGTTGACCAGCCTTGAAGCTTATGAGGCTTGATGGGAACCCCAGCAAAAGAAATCTCACAGCTCCATAAAAGTCAGGAAACTGGTGCTGGCACATGGAGACACAGGTTCCCCCATGATAAAATCCCTGTTCTGCTGCAGACTGGCATTTGCTAATTGGAGAGAAGCTGCAGCAGTACAAGAGAGAAGTGAGTCCTCCATGCCTGTCAAGTTGAGTGTGTGCTCAAAGGCTTTGCTGAACCTCTGCTTGGACTTACACATCAGCTAAAAAAATGCCATAGGCACAAGTGCTTTTCTGAAGCAGAGCCCTACATGCCACAAACATATTGGTCAGGAAGTGTCATGTTTGTCTTGCTAGGGATGTGCTTTGTCCCTCTCAGCGTGAAGTTTTAAAGCTTCTTGACTTCTCTAATAGGCCTAATGCAGTAGGCCAGATTCTGCTCTTGAAGCACATAGATGATTCGCCTGAAAGCTAATGGAAAGTATATACAAGTTCAGTAGTTACCCTATCCTCTAATGTCAGCTTCTTCATATCAAGTTAGTCAAGTATTTTATTGTCTCTTACTGATTGGTTTGCAAACTACAAGCTGGCTTGGCTTCACTCAAAAAAGCCTGTCCCCAAAATATGATTTATAGCAATCTAGATTTATTTCATTTCATCTTTAAATTCATGTCAAATCAGAGGAGGGTGGTAGTAAAAAACAAACATTTTTCTGAAACAATAACAAGGACATCGTTATGATAATTGCAACATAATTTACTCCATCAATCACATAGTTGTGTGGGTTTTCTTCTTTTTTTTCTTAAAAAAAAAAAGAGAAGGATAAATGGTTAGAAAGCCATGCAAAAACAAAACAAAACAAACAAACAAACAAACAAAAAACCCTCATGAATTTTTAGCCAAATGCTTGTCTGTTGTTAATTATAAGAATCTGAATTTACTGACTGACTTATGGCTATCTTTCCACAGAGAATAGCAAACCATATGCCCCTTAACTAGTACTAACCTGCCAAAGTTATATTTTTTGCTGAAAGCAATCTGGAGTGGCTAGCGCACTCACTGCATCTGTTTTGCAGATTAAGAGAGAGGAACACAAAGAAAACTATTGTACTCCTGCTTTTTAATTGGCATGTCGTGTAATAGCCCGGAGGAATATCACAATAGTTAAAAACTGAGATTAAAGTGATGGGAATCTGGTAAGATTATTTTTGTCAAGTAAGTATGCAAATTATAAGCCTGTTAAACTAGGTACAAATGTCTGGAAAATATGAGACTCTTACATTCCTTTTAGTCTTTTCTCCAGCCTGATTTTGTACCTTGATGGTATTCCTACAAAATGCTATATATACACGTACAATTGAATGCACGTTAAGTTCCAACCCTTGAATTTGTGCTCCTTAACAAAGGGCCAAACCATATTTTTTGCAAATTTTGTTACTTTACTAGTTCAACTGCCTTGTATAAGGCTATGGACTTGACTTTTCATCTGTAACACAATTCTTGCAAGAAATCATACTGTCTCACTAAGAAATATTTCTTTGTCTGTTAAATTTATCCAAGGGGGAAATTGCAACATCACTTGAAAAAAAAATAAAATCTCTGTTAACTTCATCTTATAAAACTGTTGCTAAGCATCATCAGTTCATGACAACCCAAAGAGAACAGCCCTGGAAGCTAAGCCTGCAAGGTTATTCGTGTGAATGATTCTCCCTCACATATCAAGGGGATGGCAGAGCTCTGCTTATCTGAACAGTGAGATCTGCAGGACTGAGTGTGGATTCCCACTCTTAGACTGGAGCAGTCTTATTTTACGCAAGCAACATTATGAAAGCCAACCATCTCCTCAGATGAAGCAGCTCTTCATAGAAATGAAAGGCTGCACCTTTCTTTGGTCCAGGAACGTATCCTACATTTAGGTCGCAGCAGTTCTGCAAACCCAAATTTCAGCCACTCGGTAACTTTTAGCTAAAAACTGAGTTCCATTCTTGACTACTAGTCAGTCTTGTTTTCTAGACAACCAGTGCAGTCCTGCTTTTAAGCTTTTTTGAATCTTTTACTCTTCTGTTCTTCCACATAGGTTAGGGGAGCACTTACACGCTTGTGTACTTCAAGCACTCAGACATGCTTACCAGTTCAACTGCTGCTAATATGCACAGCTGGATAGATTTTTCAATCTTGTATCTGTGAAAGCGAAATTTTCTCTGACAGGATTCAAACAAAAGGCCAGCTCTTTGGCTATAGGCATTGTCTTTATTTTAGTACCATCTTTCCAAGGTTTTTGTGGTCCTCCTGGTATTAATACTTAAACACTGAATGAATTCATGTGCTTGAGCACAAGGCAACAGAATAAAGAGTTTTTCCACTTCAGTCCCTTCTTTTGCTTTATTGAGACTGTGAGAGGATTTGAGACACACTATTGAGAAGCTCCTTTAATTCCAGTGAAGAGCTTCTTTCCTGTTACTTGTCTCTGGATGGCTGATCCAAAGTGTGCTGCCTACAGCAAGTATCCATGCATTTCTGTAGTAGCATCTCACAACTGTTAGTAAGTGGCAGAGGAACAACCTGCCTTTTTTACACTGTTTTCTCCTGAACTGAGCAGGGAGATGAGAAAATTATTCTGATACCTCTACATAAAGTGGCCACTGTCCCACGAGTCCTGAGTCCTGACAGCTGTCTACCTGAAGCAAGGGAATATCTTTCCTCATCTGGTTTGCTGCATCAACTTCACAGCCTTCTCCTGTGGTCTCTCTTAACCTCTCTCCTCTGGTCTTTCATGACCTCTCTCTTGTAATTCCCTCTTTCCTGTAAATGCTGTGTTTTATTTTCAAGAATGATATTGCAGGGCAAGGGTTATTTTTTCTGTTGCCATCACTGTTATCTGGTGAGCATCCTCTCTCCCAGTCAGGGACCAACATCTCACTACATAAACACAAACATCTCACCAAACATAACAAGAAGCCTGTTGTCTGAAAGACTTAAGTAAAAGCAGTACTAGAAACTCCAAGAAGCAGCTGGAGCAACTGATCAAAGGAGACTAGGGTTATGCTAAGGCAATATTAAACAATATTAAGAGTTGAAGACCTTGAATCTATTGGTTGTTCTTAGCAGCCTGACTAAAGCAGACGCACCACCCTCTCCTGTGCTCACAAGCTCATAAATGCTTACGTTAGTTTACCTGTTGTTAAGAGCTCATCACACTTACAAGCTCTCACTGGCATAAACACCACTTGAGAAGATTCCCATCGTCACGATAAGCATGGCTTCACCTGTGCCAGTTGCCTAAACTCTGTCATGTCTTAATCGAGGACTTTTTAGCTCAAAGGATGTTGGAATTAGGCCTGATTTTATCCATTTTTAAACCAGGATTTCATACATTAATCCATGCTGGACAATGACACTGCTCTGCCCCAGCAGCCTTGGCAAGCCCAAGGAAAGGAGCAGAGTGGGACTGTAAAACAGTAGGGAGGTAGTCTAGTGAAGAGGGTAGCTTCTGCCATCCCAGCTTTCACCCAACTCCCACAGTCTAATGGGAATAATTTGATTTCCTTCTCACCCTAAGAGAAACAATGAGAAACCTTGATACGTTGGTGGTGAGCACAGTAATGTACTTTTCAAAGATGGGCACGTACAAGGACGTTAGGGAATGTTTCTGCTCTGTGAAAAAAAAAAAGGAATCATGGAGAGACACAAACAAGTGGTTATTTGACCTACTAAACAGAGGAGGAATTGTTTTCTCTGAGCCATCTTTTTTTTGTGCGGTTTCTCTGGTGTCTAATAATACCTTGCAGTAATTTGCACTAATTTAAGTGTCTCCTTCACTAGCCTGCCCATTTGCATGAAATACTGGGTGAATTTAATATCTTTGAAACTTCTGTCAAGTTTTGTGAATTGGCTAGCAACTTCGAAAGGCATCAGTGAGAATGGGTAGCTTGTATGAATACATAGGCCTGGTTTCCTTAGAAAACTAGGATAAAACCTCATTAAAAAATTGAATTCTCTACCTGCAGCAGAGCAATTGCAGCCAAGGTGATTTTCCAGTTTAGATTTGAGCCTGATATAAACACAGTGTTTTATGGTTTATGTATTAACTACACTTCTTTACAAGGTGTTTCTCCTATGCCTAGCTCCTAGCATAATTCTTCCTAGCTGTAAATTGATAGCTGTAATCATTTTAAGAAACTGTAACAATACTTTATGGAACAGGGTGATATTTACAGGAGGCTTTGTAAATTTAAGATGTGTCTTGAATTTCCTCCCCTAAGAAAGAAAAAGAATAGTCCAAGATATTTGCAAAATCATGAACTTTGAGTTTGTCCTGTCTTTGCAAAATGTCTCGGTTGTGTTGAGTATGAGTCAGACAGCATCAACCTCTGCTCGAAAATATTCTGTAGAAATGGTTCACATAAAAAATATCATTACAAAGAAGTATTTTTGAGGTGGGGGAGGAGTAGGTTTAAAAATGTGATTTTTTAATTGAATCGACTGATTCAGTTTATTCTAATTAATACTTATCACAGGTAATAAGTAATTATTTTGTCTTGTTGAGTGCAAATAACCCGTCTAAATCCTAGTTCAACAGGATACATACATGTATGTCTGGCCTTAAGGAAATGACAATTTCTAGTGAAGTCACTTATATGCTGGAAGGTCAATTGTGGGTTTTTTTAGTACTTTTAAGTGGCGTCTTCATAATTGCAAAATCCCCACAGTTAAACCATATAAAACTGATAGAACTGTGATATTCTTCATAGCAGTCATGTTATAAAAGGAGTTAGCTAATAAACAGGCAAATTAAGCAATATGTAATTTGCACCAACCTGATCATCATCCTCATTTTCTAACTGTGCACAGGTTTATGAACTCTCTAGGACAGAAGCAGGACCTGTCTTCTAAAATTTGACTTATGTCACCACGTGGCTTTCATTGAAGACTGTATACAGCTCACATCTTCCATTCCACCTGGATTATTGTTTTAAACGGGCATTGTTTCTATATAGATTATTTTAGCTTCAGAAAAAATGTGGCAACTAATTCCCATATAAGAAGAGAAAGTTATTACAGTAATTTTTTAAAAATTTTTTTATTTGGTCAGCGGTTAAAATTTTGCCTGTCAGGCTACACGTTTTGCAACTTTTGTGACATGATATGAAGCTGTATCAGGGGAAGTTCAGATTGGACATTAGGAAAAGGTTCTCCACTGAGAGGTGGTCGGTCACTGGAACAGGCTCCCCAGAGAAGTGGTCACAGCACCAAGTCTGTCAGAGTTCAAGGAGCGTCTGGATGACACTGTTAGTCTTATGGTTTAGTTTAGGGTAGTCCTGTGAGGAGCAGGGAGTGACTCCATGATCCTTACGAGTCCCTTCCAACTTGAGATATTCTATGATTCTAAGACCTTTATTTAAGCAATTTGCACCTTGCATCATGAATTATCCAAATACCTACTGAACAACAGAACTGTCTGTGAACACAAGTGGAATGGGTAGACATCTGCATGAGGGATGAGTATCAGTCCTGCTCTGTATGAACTTGCTTGAGTCAGAATGATTCACCTTGCTGCTAAGCCTGAAGTGCTTTGAATACTCCACTTACACACCGGCTAAGCTGCCGTTTGGGGACTGAAACCTAATTCAACTTTTGTACCACGAGCATTATTTCTCCCAAGGCCGCTGCTACTGCATCGCAGACCATATCACTGGTACATTTGGTTCTTCCTCTATCCGTGAGGGAACAAATGCATTCCAGCAGCATCCTGAGCCTGTGCCAGCTGGTCACGTAGGGCTGTAGCTAGCACCACTCGCCCCATGCAGCAGATCCCCTCCCAGCTCCCTCCAGTCACAGTTTGGTGTCAGGCTGCCTGACACAAGGTGCACTGGCTAAATGAACTAGGGTAACTTCAGCTGCATCATCCTAGCTGAAAAATTGGTTTGCAAAACATGATCTCTTACAGAGGGTCAGAGAAGTCCTTAGAAGCAGAGAAAGATTTTTATATGTGCCTAGGGGGAAAACCAGGAGGAAACATAAAAGGATAATTTGTTTTTACACAAAATATGAAGTCAATTTAGCCTGTCACTTAGAAGTACGGTATGAATCGTGTATTGAACTGTGTAACGTGCAGCACAAAAGAACGCTTGCAATGCCTGGCCTGATAAAGCCAGAAAGGCTGTAAGCAGAGGGATTCCAGTCTCACATCGAGAGACATGGATCCTGCAGACACCTCGTTGCCTTCTATTACACAATTGTCCAGAGGCAGATGCTCGAAGACAAACATTGTGCCGCAGGGGGATAAGGAATACACTGTCACGTGATATCTTCATCTGCCTTAACCCTTGGGCTGTAGCTACAAGGTCAGAGCTTGCTGGCATGTTTTGCACAGATTTTCAGGCTGTGCTTTTTTTTTTTTTTAATATTCTCACGAGTTTTATTGTATAAACACTTTTGATAAAGAAAATAAAAGAGTCTTTACTTAAAGCCAGAGGAACTGTAGCTAAGTACTATTAAAAAGCCCAATGACGGCCTGTTAAAGTGGTGTTTCATCACGTCGAAGGTAGCTGAGTCTCTACAGAAGTCAGGGCCTAAAAACCCGGTTGAAAGCAAAAACGGATCTGCTCAGTGCGAGTCTGAGGAGAGCTAATGATGGTTAAGCACCATACCATGCTTGTGCGCGTGTTTGTGTGTGTATGTGTGTTTTTTTAAATACAGAGGGTAAGCAATCTCCCAGCCTGCAAAAAAACATAGAAAAGAAGAAAGATACCATTCTGTAACGTGAGTGGGAAGGATATAACAGTGTGGACAGTATTACTTTATAAATAACACAGACACAAATGGACAAAATTAAAATTAAAAAAGAATAGGTTACTTTGTGTGTAATTATGTTTCTACAGCTGCAGCTTGAGAGTCACAGGAGATGTATCTTGTCCTGCTAAAGAGGGCAGAGGGCTTCAGTAGTTTAAGCCTGAATACAGGGAGGAGCTAATTCCATTGCAGCATGAGTGCTGCACACATTTTATTATTCCTGTTAGTGCAAAACTATAGCTGTATTGTATTTACCCTGCCTCTCCTGGGAACTAAAACAGGCCTCTCACAGAGCAGAGAGAAAATCTGTACGAACTATATCTGAAAGAACAGGGAAAGACCGCTAAAGGATGTACTGGTGTGTGATTAACAACAGAAGAACCTCTGAGAGGTACGGTGGTTGTTAGCAGTAGGCTGCACTTTCTCTGCAAGACTTCTGACTAGTTCAGAAAAAAGAAAATCAGATTCATGCAGTACAATTACAAACAAATACTAAGAAGATAAAAACATTGGTCTTGTGATTTTTGGCTTCTTTCCCTTCCTTTTTCTGCCTCTTTTCCCAATTCTCAGATATGTTTCTGGTCATTGTCCAGCAATTCATTCTTTGCATCTGTTCATTGTTCATCTGCTTGCTTGGTGATTCTGTGTTCAGTTATCTTTCCCTTTTCTCTTACACTCCTTTCTCTTTTTATTTTTTTTGCTTCTTTTCCCCCTCATTTCTGATTTTGCTTCAGTTTAATTGCCTTTCTTGCTCTGTGTTTCTTCTTCCCTTTTTTTTCTAGGCTGGGTTCTGGTCTCTCCATGATTTCCTTGGGTGTTAACTGAAGGCAGAGTTTCAGTTGGTATAAGTTGCCATAGCTGTCTTTCCTCTTAAAGAATTCTTTGCTCACTCTTCCTGAGAAGTCAGCTTTTCAAATTCCTTAGAACCATCAAGGAATTCCCCTTTACTGAGATGTGTTCAGGCACCTCTCAGGAAAATGTGATCTGCTGTCATTGTTGGATCTACTGGAGATCCAGCATCTCATGCTCACGAGGAATGCCTCGTACTTCATGAATCATTGTTTTACAAAGTATAATTTAGGAAGTTGCAATTATTTGAAAAGTCCTTCTGATAAATTTGCAATTGCATTGTGATTTCAGCTGCTTTCAAAACCCAAGGAGCCAGGCTATCTGCCCTTCTTGCCTATTTTCATGTAATTTTCCACCTGACCACCTGAATGCCAAAGGACCTGGCTCAGAAGAAAATCGTATTTCTGCAGGATACGCGTGCGGACATGAAAAATGCCTCACCATTCAGCAGAGATCTCACTGTGATGTGAGAAGCGGTAACTTTATAACTCAGTACGCAGCCAGCGTGTACCAATTCCACCCTATGTTTCGGAGAAAGAAAATCAAGCAGCGAGCAGTTTGCACTTGTCTCTTACTCCGTGTAGGATTAGCAGCGTGAACTCTGGCCAATTTATGGAAACATTTTACTTGCACATTTTGTTTTACTGAATTCCACAGTAGTTTCAAAGTGAAAAAAACTCGTCAATACTTCAGGTAGTATTTATCTTACCTCTGCATCATCACTTAAATGCTAGCTATCCAGCCTAAGCTTGTTGATTAGAAACTCTCTGGGGGTCTGTATAGAGAGAGAATTCTGTCCTTGGATGTGTCCGGCTGTCTTTTGGAATGGTCTCTCTTTCACTATGAATTTTACAGGCAACTTAAGTAACTCAGGCTGTACTACAGAGGCTTTTTTCCCAAGTGAGGTAAAATGAATCTCACTCTTCTTAAGTTGTCTGCAGAGCTACATCCGACTCACTCAGTACAGCCTGGTCTGTCAGTGGAATAATTTCTATGGCACGTGAAGTGATGCCTATGCACTGACTGAATCAATTATACAAATGTTGTTAACAGGGTTACGGTTATTACAGTAATACAAATGTGAGCTTGTTCTTGAGAAATAATTTATTTCAGAACTCAGGTGGAGCTGATCTATAGCACAATTGGGTGCTACAGAAAATCAGATAAAAACAAACAAAACTCATATGAAATAATTGTGTTATATGAATCTTTAGTTTGACTTTCAGCTCTTACAGTTTTACACTGCTTTCCAATGCTTTCCAGTCTCACAGTTATGTTTTTCAAAATACATAACTAACCAAGTCACTGTTGATACCAGCTAAATTTTGGGCTCATTGTCCTTCAGTGTTATGGGTGCTCTTTTCTAGGCCATTTCCTTGAAGGAATTGTTATGGGGCAAAGTAATAGCTCTCTGGCAGGTCAGTTTTGAATGGTACAAAAACTATAGGAATACCCATTGCCTTTTTTACTGGTCTCACAAATAGCTCCCAGAGGCATTGAGTAGGTCTGAAAAAAACACCAACTCAGATAAAGTTTTTCAGTAAAACCAAAGCCAACTCAGCGAAGTGTTACATTAGAAAGCAATTGCTCTGTGCAGTATGAACAATCAATTTCTCCGTATTTCTTTTACTGGAACTTAAAGTTAATGGCACATTGTACAATAGTGAATTCACATAATGGTATCACCAAGCCTTCTTGCAATTAATCACACACTTTTCCAAACACATTTCAATATAACCCTAGGAGAAGTTTTGGAAACTTTCTGGACATTGTCTGACAAGCCGTTCTGCTGACACATATGCTAACTGCAAACCAGCCTCCTGGCCACTGTCCCACCTGGGCAGGCATAGCGGTGCCAAACCAGCAGGTATGGGGCCTGTGCTGCACAGACCTTTTCGGGCAGCTCCCCGGGACGATGAGGCTGGGTCGCTTTCACCGGATTCCTCTCCATCGCAAGGATTTATCCTTTTGGTTTTGCGAACTGGTGTTTGGCAAGCATATAGAGCTAAAGTGTACTCTGTTTTTACTATCTGGGAGTCCTCTTTAAATGAGATATAGGTTTGAGAGGTGTGATGTACAGCTGACTGCAACGGGATAGGCTCCATTCGGTCAGTGCTTCTCTCCACACCTGTGCCCAGGATCGACAACTACAGCAAGCCGTGACTACCTACCTGCTCAAGGCTCAGCTGCCTTCAAAGCCTAAACCAGCTTTTCTGATCATTCCCTTATATAAATCAGCAGACTCCAATCTCTGAGATTAAATATCTGGCACTTAGGTAGGTGGAGCTATACCGATGTATACAAACTAACAAAGCTTTGATATAGGAACACTTGCCTGAAACAAAAATGCTTGTGTTTGGAGAAAAGCCTGGGCTTCAGTTTGTCCTCAGAACAATTATCCTGAGGATGAATGGTCTGGAAGAGGAGCCTGAACACAGATTTAGATATTGCCTTCCCATCATCTGGCGTGGGAGAGGATGTATAGCCCTCAAGTCCTTTCCTAGGAAGACATGTTGACTCCTTGGACGGAAGGTTTGTTGCTGTGTCTTTGGCAGAGACTTATTTGTCCAGACTAAGCTTTATCATTATTTATTTTGTATGCAGAAAAAAAGAGGCGTATCCTGCAACTGCAGATTCCTGTTTGACTGAGTCGTATTGGAAGGTGGACTTCCAATATATAGTTAATGAATATCTGCTTGTATCATTGCTGATAAAACTCCTTCTTTGGAAACAATGACTTTTTGTTGAATTCTGATTGTGTCAGTTAAGACTGTAAAGGGTTTCCATCTAGTTCAGAGCATCTAGACTCTGCACAAGTGTATATAGGCTTGTTTACCAGATATTTCTAAAGGCTTTTTGAAGTGTAGGTGAACCAGGGATAGATTCTACTCATTCCCATGCCTTTACCACTGCTGTAATGGAATTACTTTTGTGTAACTCAGAGCAGAATTTGGCCTCACAGATGGGTGTAACTGCATTATAAACTAGAACATGATACAATATGTAACCATGACAAATGCTCTATTAGGAGACCAGACCAGACTTTGGTGCCAAACTTGTAATAATTTACCATCTGGCTGGTCACCTCAGGCTTCTTTGCAGCAAATAAAAAAAAAAAAAGAAAGAAAAGAAAAGAAAAACTGAGATTGTACATTTGATGCTAAGTATTGGACTGCTGTATTTGCATAGAAGTGCTTGTGCGGGGCTAACTGCAAGCTGACTAGCAGCTGGGGCCTTGCTCTATAGACATCAAGGCAACGTGTTGTGGAGCCTCTATTCCATGATGATTAAGGGGAAGAATATCCTTCCAGCTCTAAAGTTTATTTTAAATTCCTTTCCTTACCTGCTGACCAGTCCTGCTGCTGGGAAAGGGAGGGTGCCATTAGGGAAGGACAGACTTCAGAAAAGCGAGGCTTCGTTCACATAAGCACCCATTTCTGGTGTTCATGCTTTGAATGCTGACCTCGTTCGATCTGAAGGATATTCCTTGGAAGCCCGGAGTATCAGTTCAAAATGGAGCTTCTATCCATGGAAAAACTTGGAATGGAGTTATCCCATCTACTATAGAGGCGATTTCTGTGGTAGATAGAAATCTACCTTTTTCTATCACTAATTTTTGACTTGTATTCTGTTCAATTGATCTTAATAGTTCCTTTGGTGTAAGAGAAAAAGAAATCTACGAAAACTTTAAAGTGGTTTTGCGTTCCCTGAAAAACAGAGAACTTTTGAGGGAGACTAAAGAAATACAAAGAATTATTTTGTCTAACAAGCCAACAAAACAACCCCAGCATTGCAGGTGGCCTGGCTGCAGCTCTGTGTGCACTCCCAGCAATCCTCTGTAAGTCCAAAGGAACTGCTGAGCTCCATCCCAGCACTACAGCAGGAGCCAGGGTACTTCCAAAGGTGAGAACCATTATTTTCAGCGAAAGCTTTACACGTTCTTCACATAGAAAATGAGGGTTCAGCAGTTTCAGTCGTGTATTCCAGGTTTCTGCCTCTAATCTTATCTGGAGATGGGACAGTGTGTGTGTACAGGAAAAGAAAAAATCAAAAGGGAAAAGAAGAAAGTTAGAAGAGATGTTATAAAGTGTCCAGTGTGAGACTCTTCCCTGACCTTAAACTGCTCTGTGATTAAGAGAAGATTTATCTGGTGACAGCTTATCTGCCTAACGAGACATTTCTTGCAGCAAAGCACAAAGTACCCTGGGTGAGGGGTTTGGGTTTGGTGGCCTGCGGATGTAAGCAGCTGGGTTCTTGAGTCTGGTTAGAAATAAATCAGAAAAAATCTTTCAGGCTGATTCAGGTGCAATTGGGGGATATATGGAGTTATATTTTCTGTCAATCTGAATGGGCTGTTACATCCAAACAACTGCTTTTATTTTTTTTTTTTTAATTTAGGAGTTCTTCCTGATGAGATCTAGCAGTGTACTGTCTGAATCAGTCAGGTAACTCCCTTCAAGCATCCTTCTCAAAGTGGTAAGTAACAGCTTGTTCACACAACTAGTTTGGTGTCTGAGTTCTCAATGGCAATGAGGTTCCACAATTTCATTTACATCACCAGGGCATTGGTCTGCTTTATGACGTTGTGCTGACCCATGTTCTAGTTGTATTGGTTTGGAGTTTTTTAATGTGTTTTCATTTAAAAAGTATTAACAGCAACTTGGCAAAATGATTTGGCTCAGCTAACAACTACAATAGCTTAATCCAGATTTTATTATACTGAGACTTCATTATGCAAAGTGAGTCACTATGCAGTAAGAAGTGAACCTCGAGGAGTTTGAGGTTTTGCAAATCACAAAATAATTTGGAATTTGTGAATAGTGGACCTTTTACCACTGTGGTATTCACTCATTTACTTCTGCAAGGGAGTGGTGAATTAAAAACTCTGTGGCTAAAGCGAGCCCTACGTGTGAGGGAGAAAACTCTTCCCCAGAGCTATGCTGGCAGAAATGCACGTCCTACACATGGCAGGTATGCTGTGTTTTCAGATGAGAAGTTCTGCCTCTTGCCCCCTCATCTTCTTTTCTTTCATGTGTATTGATTTTTGTTATACCCACTTCTTGTTCCATTTTCATTCTGCTTTTTTTTTTCCCCACTGGCTTTCATTTCTTCCAGCAAAACATAAACTTAATAACATTCAAGTTCATCATTTCATACCAGAGCACTCACATAGGTTCCAAAAGTCAGAAAGTGAATTTACTCAGTCTGACATCAGAGGAAGAACATGACATAGGCCCCCGTTTAGCAAAACAGTCAGGCACATGGCACATGGCTACAGGAATAATCCTGTGCTAGAAACGGGGCAGATGCCTAAATATATTTCTGAACCATTCAAATCATGGCCACTTCTAACTAGGAGTAAACCCTCAATACATGCTGTTCCAACAGGTACAAGATTTCATCCTTTCTTCTGCAAGGGTCACACCAACATGGACGAAGGGATGCTGGTGAACTTGGGCAGGGACCTGGACAGAGCAAGTGCCAGCACGCTGTGGGCAGACAGGAGCTGCCTTAGTGCTGGGGCTGAGAGACCGAAGCTGCTGCTGGCCAAGCCCTGACTCAAGCCATTTTGTTATGCTTGCCTAGGGCTCCCGGAGTCCTGTGTCTCCCCAGGATCTGCTGCAGGTCTTGGTTCTTCCTGAACCTCTCCTGACCATCCTGAACCACTTCCTACCACTGGATACTTCTGTCTGTTTGGTGATAGGGATTAAAAGAATGGGTTATTTTCTATTGCCTATCATCAATCTTCCCTTCCTATGAACTGGATAGAACGAGCCTGCCATTGCAAGAGCTATTTACCAACTGTTGGATCATTCTCAGGCCCTCTTTTTACTTCTGTTTAACATTCCCACATCCTTCATGAAGTGTCATGTCAAATTCACCCACTTCCTTTAGCCAAAAACACAAACAAACCCCAAATAGGAAAAAAAAAAAAAGGAACATTTTACTTTGACTGTCCTAAAGTGAAACATTCCTGTTTTTGAAATTCATAGCAACAAAAAGTTCAGAGTGTGCCTGAATTTTATTTAAAAGAAAATGGAGTTGTTTCTCTTTTGATCAAATTAAACATCTCACTTGGCCTACAATGTTTTCCATCCTCAGTATTTTGGTTTACTACAAATAAATAAAGAAAAAGGCTACTATTTCAGGTTGATTTGAACTGATATGAGTATTTTATTATGACCTACTAGCTAACTGAAGTGTCAAGAATATGCTGCCATTCTTGCTTGGAGTCCCAGAGGATAAGGCACTGCATAGTCATAAGGAAGTATGAAAAAATCCCCCTTATTTCAGTTAACTGCCAAAGCAGCCTAACATTCCTAGCCATCTGGACATTATCTCCTTAAGTTTACAGAGAATATATTTAATTTTCTATGTTACTACCAAATGACCCTCCGTATTTTTTTTTCACCAGTTTACCCATCTCAGTTTGGTAAAATGCAAGTAACTATCCCAGCTAAGAACTGTTTGCGTTAGTGCTGATAGTCATATGAATTTCACATAATACAGAATAATTAAAGAAATGCTTTCAAGTTTCCACATGATGAAGAAAGCCATGGGGCACTGATCAGTCATATGTTTTGGTACTTACTTTATTTTTAGAAACTCCCATAAATCAAATTATTAATAAATAGAGGGAAGACAGACACAGCTGCTTTTTTAAAAATATCATTTTTTTATCACAGTGGGATTCACATACCATATTTTCCCTTCAAAGAGAGAAGACACGGGGCGGGGGTTTGGTGCAGCCTTTTGTGGAAAGTTTTCTTCCTCAAGTCCATGTTATAAGAGATAGCATTGCCCTGCTCACACACTGTCCAGATCTTTGAGTATGCCCATTCCAGGTCTGTGTGAGGATGGGTTGTTCTTTTTAATGCGGTTACTGAAGTTTTGTCTCACTGGTTTTTAAACGCTCCAATTAGTCAGAACTTGTGCTGATTCCTCTTGGTGGTTACTTGCAAAATCCACAGCAGAATTCTCTTGCAGGTGATAAATGTCTCAAGACCTGCTTTTGTATCCTTGCATAGAGGAAAGAGTTCTCCGTAGCTAACGCAACCTGATGATATAAAAAGGCCTCCAAAAGTAACTGCAGTTACTTAAGTTCAGTGACTACTTGCTGTTCCAATAGTTGAACATATGCTGAAGTGTTTTGCTGTGCTGTGGGCTAGCTCTGGATGGATTTATTGCTGGTAATTTGAGGAAGGCAATATAAGTGGGAGGTAAGGTAATACCAGCTTGAATTTCTCATTTGTGAATTTCTCCTTCCAGGTCATGATTAAAAAGTGTTAAGTATTATGCAAAAATTCAGAAGCTATTTGAATTTATCGGGTGAGAGAATAAATGGTTCCCTCATTCCTTTCCTGCCTCCTGAACCTCAGCTTCAGACAATGAAAATATCAATACAGAGCAATATATTTCTGGGAAATCTCCTATGGTGTTACAAGGAGACTAACCAAAGATCTAAATGGCACTCTATAAAAAAGTACATAGTCTAACAATGACCTCTTAGGTATTGCTAGCCCTATATTTTAAATAATGCTAGCTAGTATTTTTCTTTCCTATCCTCTAGCAGCTCTCATCTTCATATTATGTAGTGCCAAAAAACAAGTTAATTTGACTATTTTTTTTTTAAATAAAAGATTTTATTTGGTGCTGGAACAAATGTTTTACCGAGAGGATAATGTAGCTGAAATGCATGTATTGCTTTGCCTATACTGCAGTCATTTTTAAAATTGTGTCAAAATAGGCGGCCGTATCTTTTTGGACCAGATTTATTGTGCTGCTTATTGCTCAATAGTCTATTATTTTCCAAATGTTCATTAATTTATTTTTTTAATATTTGTCCCATTACTACTAGATACAGTAGTGAGACTTACGAGGGGGTAATTTCTGGGACCATTGAATTTCTTGTTAATTGCTACCCATTTTTGTTGTTATTATTATCAAAGCATCTAAAAGTCCCACCATGATCTGGGCCCATTGTGCAAAGCACAAATGTATACATTTAGGAGGAGACAAGATTAAGCAGCTCAGTATAGTAATACAACTTCCTCTTTTATTGAAAATCGATATTTTGCTTTCTTCTAGCACTGTAGTTTCCCCTGTCCCTCACAATGAAGGAAGAATTATTGGCATGGCAAATTCATTGAGTAACTCCTTTGATACACTAGCATGAACACTGTGCAGCTAAGAAAATGTATTTGTACCTCACATAATCCCTCTTGCATTCTTTCACAATAGTTTTTACTGATTGGTGAGCGTGTGAGTGGACTTTCTTAACGTTTCTTGTTAAACATGAATGTTAGAAAGGGAATATGCACCTTTTTGGAGGGTTTACGAACACAGACCTACCCCCTCAGCTGTTGGTAGGTGTATTTTCTGCAGTATGTCTTTACCTGGCTCAAGTTGTCAGTTTTTCTGTTTGCTCCTGATTCCACTAGCTTCAACAGCATAGTGAGGGGATCTTGTTTCTGACAGCTCTTTGGAGGCTATCTAAAAGCTTGAAATGGAGGGCACTGAAGGAGAACATACTTGTCCTAGTTGTGAGCCACAGGATGACGGTAAATCTATGGTAAATCTGCAAAATAAATGGCAGTGAAGTTAGCTCTGGCTGAGCTTTGTTCTGCTGGACCCAAAGCCTGGTTGTTTAGGGTTATTCAGGCACCACTACAGCTACTACTGATCTCCAAGGCAGATAAACCCTTTGTCTCTACCACCTCTGTTTAATTTTGCCTTTGTTTTTGCCTGATGTTATGCCACTTCCATAGGCTGCTTGTGTCAACTGCCTGAGGAACATCTCTAGGCGACCACAACTGAGACCTAAGCTGGACCCTGAGCAACTCTCTCTGACACATGTGACTGGAGTTTTCTCACTGCGATCTTCAGTGCCTTAATTTAGACCGAGGACCTCGGGATCCCATGGTGAAGCCCTTTGGAGTAAAGATGCTGCTGTCTTTTCCTTTTAAACTCATGTTTTGAAGCTATAACCCATTTTGAGATGCAGAGAAGGAGCTCTGAACTGTGACTCCCCAGTCAACTGCATGATGGGAGTTGACATGAACACTAAACAGAAAACTTTTAGCTTTGCTGCCAGCCCACAGAACTTCACGCTTACTCTTTTCGATCGGTGCTCTTTTAGCTCTGTCAGTGGCTCTCCCAACCTTTTCAGCCTGGCAGGCCACAATAACCTTAAGCTGCTCGATAAGCTGTAGCTTGCAATAACCAGAATAATTCTTAATACTCACGGACAGCTCTTGGGTAACTCATGCATTACTCAGCCCATGCATCCAAGCAAGTCCATGTGTCCCAAGCAACATCTAGGAAAGTAGGAAGCTGTGAGCATATGGCTGCCTGAAATGGCTGCCTGAAATAGCTGCCTTCCGTCTGCTGCTGCTGGAGGAGACTGCGAGAAGTATTCTCATGGCAGAGGCCTGTGTTGGCTTCCCTCTTTCTCCTGAGAACTTCTTGGAGTCAGCACCCGGTTACGTTGTGAGCCAGATGAATTTCTCTGGCAGTGATGGTAGCTCAAGAGATTTCTTAGAGGCTCTGTGCCCTGTGTGTCCCTAGGAGGATGTGATGGCAGAGGCTAGCAAATATTTCAGAAAGGAGCCACGTAAATCTCCCAGGAGCTGGCCGCAAATGTTCAGAATTGTTCTGTTGGGCCGTAGATCTTCATATTCCTGTGCCGATACCCCCTGGTTGCTGTGGATTTCAAACCTGCAACGCCAACAATGTGGGCAAAAAAATACTCCTCCTGGATAAATCTGGTGTGTGCTGACTATTGCTTGGCTAAGTAATTGCTAGTGGGACCATCACCAAAAGCGAATGGCTGTCTTGATATTTCATTTCTGAGGCAATTTCCTTGGAGGCAATGTGGCAAGCTCCTGCAGTAAAGTGTCTCATTCCATCTCTGCTCACATAGTTTGACCCAACATTAAGCCCATTCTGGCATGGCATTTGAAGAGTCTTTGAAAATCTCTTGACTTGAAATCATGTCTAGTAATTATATTAGCCGTGTTAGACGAGATGGTAAATGCATGGGTCTTCTCAGGTTTCTTTTTGTGAAAGGAACCCAGTACTAAGCATTTCTTGTGTTCCAAGGAATGTGTTTTCCACATCTATAAATTTCATACAAGAACCAGCACAGTCATGTGGCAGCACAAGTTTTGCTCCCCACAGCTTCTCAGAGATGGTTTTGCATCCAGAATTAAGATGTCTGTTCCTACCACATAACTTGTTTCATTATCTGCTAATGACCCAAATGTTTCATTTTTCTGGCTTGGAACTCAAGGGTACCAGCATTATTTCTTACAAATAGCACGAAACTGTGTGTCAGGCCTCAGAAATATATGGGATTTGCCTCTAAGTTAGGCCGGTATTCAAAAGCTAAGATGGACTACTTCCCTGTGTTGTCAGGACCGTAAATCAGACTGGCTGAATCCCAGGGCCAAAAAAGGCTCCTGCTCCTTATGGGACCCAGGTGGGTAGTAGCTCGCGTTTCAGGAGAGACAGTGCGAGGTGCTGGCTTGCATTTTCGGAGAGCCTGGCTGAGGTGCTCGCTTTGGTGAAAGAGCTGTGAACAGATTCACGGTGCCCATGAGCAGCAGAGTTGAATCTCAACTAGCAGGGGTCAAAAACAACAGCAGGGAATATTAAAACTATAAGTAAGTGAAAGGCTATTGCTCTGTTTATTCCAGGATCTGAAAACATTGATCACAGGGGAATATCCACATGTAACCTCTGAAATGGGACTTGCTTTCTGCTGTTTCACTTCCAACAAGGTCTGTGAGTGTTTAGGTATTATTCCTGCTGTACTGTTGAAAGTGGAGTTTGCTCCCAGGGTTACCTCTTGCATTTTCAAAGAGCTGGTGTTGGCTAATAGCTTTCTTTACGAAACGCGCCTTACAGCCTGGGATCCTTTCAAGTGACCCTCTCTGGGCAGTGGGTATTTTTGCTTGCTAGGAGATCTGGAAATGCTTCAAGTGTATGTTCTTTGTTTTGTAGCACACTGCTCAGTGCCAAATGCTGCATGCTTTACTTGTCTCAAGCTGTTACATGTTGCTCTCTAAGGGCTTGGACTAATGTTAGTTTTTAATTCCCTCTCCTTTTCCTTCTTTCTTTCTCCTTTTTTAAAAAAAGCTTTTTAACCTGGAAACACAACAAAATGGTTAGGAGTACTCTAGACCTTGTTAAATTTAGTTATCCAGTCTCAGCACATACAGTTCTTATACAAAAGATTTTCAAATAGTTGGTGATAAAGTCAAGAGCTGATTTATACATTTAGCCACCTTGGCTAGACGTTGGCAAGAGCAGCTAATCGGGACATTAAGAGGATATGACAAATATTATCGAGAGGTCATCTGCTTACTAAAATAAACTCAAATTATTGTAAAATCACGTAGTGAAATTGTAGCTTGCTTTCTTGATGTGAATCCCACTTTGGCTTGGTATTCATCTGCTATTTGCCTGGCTTTGTACTTTCAATGGTTTAGAACCTTTCTTCTTCCTCAGATTACCTTCTGTTTTTCCAAGAATCTAAAAGCTGATGAAAACTTTAAGGATTTTTTTCTGTTCTGTGTGGTTTTTGTTTTGGTTTTGTTTTTAAAATGTTTTTAAACCTGCCTGACTGTAGCTGAAGGATCCAGAGTCTCAAGTCAGTCTCTTTTCTCCAGGATGCTATACTCTTGACAAAAGATTTACAGGTAACAGCCCAAGATACAGCAACATAGACAAATTAATTACTTAACATGTGGAACAATTCCTCAGGCACTGCCCATATGCGTTTTCTTACCCTGTGATAAGTGGGGGTGGTTTCCTGCCTCTCAGTGGAGATGTGCCCAGCTAACCTGTGCTGGCTGCGGGAAAGGCTCCGCGTGTGTGCAAGCCCTAATCACAGAGCAGCTGACTGCCTGGAAATGCACACCCTAGTTTACCTCGTGGTAACTATTCCTGTGCATGTCCCCTTAGGTATTTTTGGGACCATACTTTTCCCTGATTCCCGCTCCTTGTCCCCACGCAGAGCTCGTGTGGCTGGGATTTGTTTCTTGGCCAGCTGCAGAGATCTGCTGCTGGGCTGAGCCTTCCCTTCTCCCACCCCCTCTCCTCTTCACCAGCACCTCATCTGTGTTGACATCCTCAGCCTCTTCTCTTTCTCCTGCCTCCCAGGCAGCTGACTTCCCTTGGTTTCCTTCCCACTCAGACCACTGGCTGCCTTCCTCGCCTCCCCTGCAGTGCAGCACTGTTGCCTTTGCTCTCCCCTGCAGCCTGCCCGGGAGAGGTGGTGGTCTCTGAGGAAGCATGGTGGATGTCCTACCATAGCCTGGACCCTGTGCAGTGCCACTCCATCTTAGTGCCTTACAGCTATGCTACTGCAGACTCAGGAAAATCCATACGTCACTCCGTCTTCCTCCTGTGTTCAACCGTTCAGCCGTTTTCTGACAGCCGTTTTCTCCATGCCTGTAAATCCACTGAACTAGCAATAACTGTTTTATAGTTTTGCTGCCCTTGCTGTTAAGGGAGAAGTGTTAAGTGTCTGTGTATTCTTACTTGGCTATTGGCCACCCTTTCAATTTCTAGTGCAATTTTTCTTTTGACATTCCGAGCTGCTCATTGTAAAAACAGACCAGGTATGTTGCAAGCTCTGGGGTGGCCTTAAATCTTATTGTGACTTTAGGGTATTTCAGCCTTTTCTGGTGCACTTATTGTTTCTTTCCATTGCAGCTGATTCATTCTATTCTGACTCTGCCAGTTGTCAGTCAGCCCCGTGCAAGTCTGCAGTCCAGATTGGGAACTGTTAAGTGTTCTCTGCAAAAGACTGAGAGAAAAGCAGGAATGGTGGTGACAAGAGGGACATGAAAGGTGAAAGGGACAGGCAGGAGAACTTGAAGTAGGTGGGTGGCAGAGAAGTTGCCTCTCACAGTAGCTGTCTCTCATGGGAGAGGAAATATTTTGTTTGATTGTTCGTCTATGCTGCCTGCTGATATTTCAGACATGTTGATGGATATCTTCTCATGGTGGCAATGTGGTATGTGGGCCTACATGTGGCAGAGACTGTGGGGAGGCAACTGACCTTTGAAATCAAGACGATCAGCTATCAGAGTTAAAACAAGACCACTGTACTATCTGTTAATGTGGACATAGAACCATAATGGCCAACCTAGCCTTAGAGCTGTTTGAGACTATCAGCTGATCCTGGGATCTTCTGCTGTCTTTGAGAATATGGCCAGTATTACAGGATTGGAGGGGCCAGTGAGAATGACTAGGGTAGCCATGTTTTATGTGGGGAAAATCCTAGGCAGTTTATGAACCTTTCAGCAACCTTACAAGGAAGACGAATGTTTTCAAAAGCCTGGAGGTAAGTCTGGGCTGGGGTGATCCCATGGAGATCATGACGTGTCCAGCTGGCTGTGATGCCCACTCCCATTTCTCAAGCTGTTGCCAAGGGACTCAAGGAGAGAAAGGGTTTAAATAGAAGAGGGTCAGGTTATCTTAGCAAAAGGGTAGCCCCGTCTCCCATGCCCAAGATAAGTCTGAAGCTCCAAGGACTTAATTTTCACCTCAAAAATGGTATTGGTTGACCACCCTGCTGTAGAGAGCCACCTTGCCAAATCAACAGAAGAAATGATCCCTTAATGTACTGCTTACAGCACTGACCCCTTCCCCGTGTCCTACCTGTTTTACAGGGAGCTTGTGGCAAACAAGGACCAAGTGGGCTCTGGCAAGTGCCTCATATCCAAGAGGACTAAGTCAAACTGCCCCCAGCACTCCTGTGGAGGGGCTGTGGGGATGCTTCAGCTGCTCCCGCTAGGAGAGATTGGGTGAAGCAGCACGAAGTTTTCACTAGCCAGCTAGCTTGTGAATCATTTATGCCTCTTGTTTCATTTGTGCTTTAGCTGGTTGTTTAGCTGATCTGTCAGATATGCAGGAAACAACTGAGTAGTGACACTCCCTTATGCACAAAGTGTTTGCCCGTCTTTCGCACTGTAACATGGCACAGAGGATGACAAGCACTGTAATACCTCATGTAATGCTGTTCATTCTTAGATGGCAAAGCAATGTTTCTACTTATCCTGCTATGTAAAATCTCTCACAGGAGATAAATGTTTGCTCTTATCAGCAGGGTTTGCTATGAAAAATGGATATTGCTTGCAATAAGCTAAGCTTTTTCATTCTTTTGCTTAAATTTCTTGTACTTATTTTAGGCCTTTGTTAATGAGACACCTTTTGAGAATTTCAGTGGTGTTAAATATGTGTATTCATGCTATGCATGAATGTGAGCATCTTGTGCTTTTAAAGTTCAGCCATGAGAGGAACATGTATGTAAACAAATGTATGCAGTGATGAACAGAGAAAAAGAAGTATGTGAAAAGTGGCTTGACTTCTGTTCTCAAGATCTGTGTGCAGTGGAAGTATTGATCTCTCTAAAATTATTGGTACCTGGAAATCCCATGCGAGAGATCAGTTGGGTGACTTTTTTGATCTCTCCTATTCCAAGATTAGATGTACTGGATTGTTGCAATGCAGGTGGAGGTGATAAATTTGTGCATCACTCTGACTAATTCTTCAGCCAGAAGGATGGAGAAACTTAGGATGGAAACATTTTTAAACATGAACATGAGTCACCCAGGCACAGTGATGATTTTCTACTCATGCTATGCAGGGTCTACTTTCTAGTAGAAAACACAAACATAGATCTATCTCTATAAGAGGTCATTTTTTGCCGGTTTTAATGGCTGTACTTTTCCAATACCAGGTGTTCCAATATTACTGGAATTATTCCAGTGGTTTTTGATTATTTGAAAAATGGTACATTTCCAATATATTGAAATCGTTCTTATATTACTGACATTCAATGAGTTTGGCACCCAGCTTTAACAAAAAAACCCAAACCAAACCAAAACGAAAATCCCTTGGTTCCATTTGCGTAGTCCAATTTAATCTAAGGCAAGTCATGCAGTGAACATGTTGTAAGACAAGAATACCCCCTAATACTCCCCATGTCTATCAGAATGGGAGAGATGAAAGCACTTAACTGACTGAGGCCTTCAACTGGTGAAGCTTGCATTAGGACAGCTCTTAAAGAACCAAGATTGTAGAGTCCAGCATCATGAAATCAAGTCAGTTTGCTTCCTGTCGCAGTGATTAGAACTGGACTGGAAGATTCCTCCCACAGTTGCTTTCAGGGCTGGCTGGCCCACGGACAAGACCTGTGTGATCCAAAGCATGATGGTTGAGTTACTGGCTTGGCACATAGGAAATTTGGTTTTGAGTCCCTGCCTTGCCCAATGCAGACTGGACGTGTTTCATTCCAAACCTTTACTGTGTTTCAATCTGGGTGACTTGAATATAGGACTCCATATGCCAAACACAGTACCACAACCATCAGGGTATGGAATATTTCTCTTGAAATAGAAACATTTCCATTAAAACTCTAGCACTGCTGACAAAGCAATCTACTTAGATGAAATGATGTTCATTGATGAAGGTAATTTCTTAGTTAAATGACTTTCTTGAGAACAGAGCCAGTCTGGACCTGGTGCTAGCTGAATTACAAACGCACTTTGGTCATCCCCTTTGCCCTGCTGGAAGCTGGGAAGAGTCAGTGAAGACCTAGGTGGTAAGAGCTCTTGATCCCTGAGATCATCCATGGCCCAGGACAATTTTTGAAAGGAGAAGCATCAAGCAACTGCAAGTCAAGTGATCATCTGTCCCTTGGTCCAGTGCATTAATACAGTCCTTTCTTAGCACAAAAGAACAAGCCACCTTACCTTTTATAGCTATGCAGACTGGCCAACCTGCTATAGGAGGCCTACTGAAGTGGCAGATAGATCAATCTGAAGTCATCTGTTTTGTGGTGAAATTAATTAGTATGAGTTATCTGTCCCAAGAATAACTCATCTATGGACAGATCCTGAAGTCTTCTCTCAGTCTGTTTTTGCTCAGCTTTTAGTGAGGCAAAACTGCCGTTGAAGCCAAGATAATTTTCTTCTCTCTGTGGAAAATAGCAATGATGTCAGGATTTGGCGTGGTAAAATAATGGTAATTCTCTGCATTTTACAAGCTCTGTTTATATGATGATCTCAATCTATTTAAAAGATGTTAATCAGGCTTCAGTACCTGTGTGTGAGCTGGATGGCAAGCGGATGTTTTTGCAGGCTAAGGCAGAAGGAAGCTAAGGGCTGCATCTGTCATCATGTCATATGCTGACAACTTTTCGGTCATTTTTGCCAACGATTAGTCTATTGACTTCAATTGACTCTCTTCAATATTGAAGAGTCAAGGAAGAAAACACGAGGAGGTGCGTGTACATATTATATATATATATTTATATATTTATATATTTATATATAAAATGGTGGCTCAGCACATCCATGTACAGGCATGTTTTAGAGAAAAATGTAATGATTCAAAGGGCCAATTTTAACTTTGCTAAAAGCAGCTAAATGGCGCCCCTGCCCTACATTAAACTATGCTACGATCAAAGAGGGCAGATGCCAAGTACTTGTGGTTTTACAGCTTTCAAATAAATATTGCTCAACCTCATAAAAAAGAGCATGAGAACACTGAGTGAATTTTTCCTTTTTTGTTTGTTTGTCTATTTATTTACAATATGCTTTACAGGTAAAGGGGGTGTTGCGGCTGCTCCTTCTCAGGGTGTCTGCAGAGTGTTAAGTTGTGAATGCCGCTTGACCTCAAAGCCAGTTAATTTAGGTTGGCACGCTTGATCACAAAACATTTTATGAGCTGGCAGATAGAGGTCCTGGCAGATCTGCCGTGGAACTGCGAAGTTCCATACCCAGCTGAAACTTTTTTCAATTTGACACTGTCATTTTTAAATAACAGTGCAATTGCAAAACAAATTGGCAGGTACTTACGAACTGAATGCTGCCTGGGGCTCTGTCTTTTCATTTTGCTGACCAGTGTGCTGGGTCTTCAATTTAGAAAAGCACCCAGTAGTTAAAAAGCACTGGTGAAACCTTGTAATGCAGAGCTAACCGCATTGTTCGTGGAGAGGGAGATGCTTGCTCTGACTTGTTGATCCTTACAAACTGGTTAGCTTCATGGTGGAGGGCAACATTTGAAAATAAAAATTCTCCAAAGTATCTATCTATTACAGCAGCCACCTGAGTGTGAACCTTCTTTGCAAGGTTTAAGTGTTCTGCCCCAGGTCCTATGTGAAGCTTCAAGGAATTTTGCAATGTTAAACTGGAAGGGCTGTCTTGGGTCATTGACTTCTAGTGCTCTGCTGTCTTGAGCAACTACCTCATATGATCTTTTTCCTGGGCAATAGATTGTGTCAGACACGTGTCGGCCATCTCCTGTAAATCAGCATAGCTCTGCTGAAGCTGATCTGTGAAGCTGTGGCTTTTGCTGCATGGCTTTGTAAAAGTCTTCGCTGCGTTACCTATACATTTGCATTGCTGTCTCCCTAAGCGTAGTAACCAGAGATTGAACAGGATGTTTAAAATAAGTAGAGATATTCAAGTTATCTTACAAAGTCCTGCATCACCACTGCATGAAGCCCTTAGGTTGTCAGTCTTCTGTCAGTCAGGGTATGAACTAATCAGTTTGTTTGCCCATAAGCCAAGGTGATATGTAATGATATAATCCAAAAGCCAAAAATAAAGTGCTATGTTTGGAATGTTGCCTCACGTGAGCTTTGATGACCCAATGGAGGATGCAGCTTTCATAGGCTGAGGTCTTCAGCTGATTGTCTTGTAGGACAGACAGAAGGCAGGAAGTGCCAATAATAGCATCTTTGAAGATATTTCAGTTGCCATGAACCAGGATGATTCAGGTGTGGTTCTACTAGAAGAAGGAGCACTTCAAAATGTTGTAATTCTCCAGCCATTATCCCAGAGTGACATTCACACACCTTATGATCATATGTCACATGGCATGGGCCTGAACTATGTCCTGTTCAGTGGGCAACCTCTGTTCACACAATTTACTCTGCAACACGGCCACAGAACAGAGGGTGCCTTGCAAACTCTGTGGACATCTCCAGTCACGGGACTTTGTGAGTTACAGCACTGAGTTGTGATGTTGAGCTATGGGGACAGGGGAAGTATATATGTTATGGGCTTCCGCTTACCCGTGAGCTCTCAAGATCTTAGCTCCCCCTGTGGCCATGATAAATCTTGTTGAGGATGCTATGAGGACGGTGTCTTTGACTGCTTAGGTAATGCAGTCACTTCCTTAAGGGAGATCTGCCCAAGACATTTACCAATACCTGTACTTCCTGGTTAATACTGCAGTAAAAGCTGTTGTAGTCTTTGGGCCACTGGCATTATAAGTGATCTATTTCTGAATGTTGTCTGGAAACTCGAGTCTGCCACCCTGCTCAACGGAGATGGGCGCATAGGGATATTTTCCTCAAAAAGAATTTCAAAGAAAGCACTAGGTACTCTAACTCAGCACAGAAAAGGCAAAGATAACACAAAGGATTATCCTTGCCTCTTTTATATCAACTAAAGGCAGCAAAAAACATTTAGAAAATGGTGTGAGAGGCCCCTCTTCCCAATTCTCAGCATAACTACAAGCAGTGAAGAATCCAGACAGAATCCAGGAATCTTCACAGTGTTTCAAAGTACCTAGTACTTGCTGCTAGTATCTATATTTATTCCTAAACCCATATGGGATAAGATACCTTCTCTATTAAAAAAAACCAAAACCATTGTGTATTCATCTTGAGTGAATATGTCTTCCAGACTACTGATTTTTCAAAAGGGCTTTGCTCCCTCTAAAAGTGAATTGCATTTAAAATATAAGTTGAGACAGGCAGAATCATTAGTTCCTCCTCCGGAAGAATGGTCTCTATAGCTGTAGAGAAAAGGAACTCAGCTTGAAAGGAGACAAATACACAGTTTTCTGACATAAAAATCAATGTGAATAGGAGATATAGCATACAAAAAGATGTCTTTCAGCAGGACAGAAGTGTTTGTGAGACTATTTGTGCAGGAATTTTATGGCTAAGTGTGTAGGATGTTGAGGTTTTGGTCACCTGGTTTGTACTTTTGCCAGCACTGAAAGAAATATCTGGATATTCTTCTTCATTAATTCAGTTATGTTGGTCCTTGTAATCATAAAAGTTCATGCAGTGCGTTATGATTCTAAGAAAAGTTAAGGAACCCATTGCTTTTTAAGGCAAAACCTTTTGTTTCATGGCTTTCTCAGAAATGTGAATCATCTAGCATTGGGTGAGTCTTTTGGTCAGTTGTCTCTGCACATTGACCAGTTCAGCTGATTTATGGCCAGATGAACTCTTTTTGAAATTTCTGGCTAAGGGCCAGAAGAAGTTCTAAAACAATCTTCGAGGTTTTGAGCCTCCCTTCTTCTCCTCTAGGGAAGGGAAGCTTGTATAAATGTGGTTACTCTGGGAAAGCCTACAGTTTCCATTTCTCTCCCAAGGGGGTAGAGATATCTTCCAAACCTAGTATTGAAAAGAAAGGCCAAAGGACTAGCTCAGGAAAGAAGATACAACTTGGGAGACTGGGCTGCATTTTCTCTCTCCAAAGTTTTTTGAAGAAGATATGAAGCTGTGAATATCTGGAACTCTGTCACCTGGACACTTTCTTTCTTTTACAGGGATCTGTTTTGAAAGTGAAATATTAGAAGCGAGCAAAATCATTCCAGTGCACCCAGGCTGAGTGGGTGGAAGAGGTATGTGAAAATTAAATGTAGTATTTGGAAGCTTCTCTGAATGCTTCTTGCTTTCCTGGGGGAAGAAAGGATCTAGAACTGTTTGGTCCTATCTTTTTTTTTTTTTTTTCCCCCTTAATTGGCCTCAATAAGATTTATCAACCATTTCTGTCCAAGCAGTGTGCTAACACATATTCAAAACCAGTTCTGTTCTGAGGGCAGGCTGGTACTTGCTGGTAGGTAGGATATAGAAATGTTCCACAGTGCTCAGTTTCGGGCTCTTTTCACATGACTCCGGTATTCCCAACAAACCCCGATTGTGCATCTCATGTGTCAGGCGTATCAGCACACACCAGAACTCTTCTGTTTTTAACAGTATGTCCCTCAAAAGCCTGATACCATGCACTCTCATTGTTTTCCCCATTTGACACAGTGTGAAGTTCTTCAGAAATCCCAGCATTGCAGCCAGGTCGTTCTCTTGCCTTGGCTCTTCAGGCAATGAAACCATTGCTTCCCTCTGCTTTGAAAATAGCAACCAAAATATCCTTGCGGCAGCTCCCCTAACACGCTCAAACTAACACATACCGTAAAGAACTCTTTCTTTGTTGATGCTCTGAGCATGACACCAAGCGATGCGCTGAAGAAGAGTGAGACTACTTGTGCTTTTTAGAGCATTTCTCAAAAGGTTAACAATTTTTCTGATCTGGGGCTTTAGTTGTAATGCAGCCACATGGACTATCCTGTAAGCAAGGGATCAGATTGCTCTAATGGAATCTCGTTTATGGACTGGAGAGCTTGGCTGAAGATGAAGAAAGTGAGAAACATAAGAAAAGTAACAAATACTCAGGTTTTAGCAAGTTTCTGTTGTTACTGAGGTTGACACTCTTAGCTGTAAGTTGTCAGTAGTTTCCTCCTGGCCCAATCACGCAGAAGCAACTAAGGCACTAGGAAGATGTAGGCATTAGCCTCATGCAGTCTTAATGCTGCAAGAAAATTGTATGGCCTGTGTACTGCAGGGTAAATGATCCTGATCTTCTCTTCCATTCTTAAAATCCAAGGCACTGACCTTCTCAAATACATGACTCATCTGTTGCCAGGAAGGTGAAAGTCCAACTATTAATGAGTTGTTTCATTGTATACAGCCTTCAAAGCCAGGCCTTTGCAAATAGCTCAGCTGAACACTTTGGACCACTTCCCATCACTTGATCGTAATCATGGGTCTGCACCTGGTCCAGCTTTCTGTTTGAGACAATATGTCAAAAATTCTTTGTTGCACTTTTTTTTTTTTCCATTTTAATTGACTTTCTCTTCCCCTCTGAGTTAAATGAATGCTTTATAAGATGAGAACTGAACAACAGCAATGGAATGAATTGTGGGGGAGAGCCACAGGCACAGCTCATATTCAGGAGAAAGCAGGAATATCCAGCTGTAGCCTGCTTGCCTACTTTGATGTCTCTGGCTGAGTGACACGTGATTCAGACCACCTACGCTCCAGGCCCTGGGTCCCTAGGTGATCAAAGGGGAGAAGAAATCGTGAACCCGGCACAGCCCACCTGTAGCGTGCCTCGTGCATCCTTCTTCACCGACTGCACAGGGAGGAGCAGGTGTCTGGCAGCGCTGGGCACTACATAGTTTCACGTGTTTGTCCCTTTCATGATCTTAAACGCTGTACTATGGGCCTGCATCCACCTGAAGCACAATAGGATGCAGTCTTGAGTGCACTTTGCCATGCACCTTACAAAACGCTGTGTTTCTATTTGCCTTGCCATTTCTGAATAGGACTAGACGACATTGTGTATGCTTTCTCTAGAGCATTAGGCAGTGTCAGGACAATCTCCACCTGGCCTGGAGGGACCGACTCTGGAGATGAACATATCTGAGGTAAATCCAGATAGCACTTCAACTTCCTGCACACTGTATTCGTGTTTCATGTGTTATTTTGTTTTAAACTCCCTTGGTTGTTTTTTCAAGTGGGAAAGGTATCAGGAGGCATGGGAAAGCACTTTGGAGGTGATCCTCACACTTTGTTCCTCAGCCTTTGGAAGTAATAGGAACTTAGATCTCCATCGTGAGCATCTCTGTGTACTTGCAAGTGAAGTGTGTGACAGCAAAAACTGCTATAACAACTGTGGCCATGAAGGAAATCCATAGTCAAAGGCAGCTTATCTGCTAGGGCGTGCCCAGCTGCTGGTTATCGTCCATGTTGCATCTGGCTTTTCACGGTACATCTGTTTAGCATAAATAACTTTTTTTGTGTGTCCTATGGTACATCCAAACAATGAACAGAAGAAAAAAGAGAAACTGTAAATAAATTTTACAATGTCAGTAAGAGCATTCACATTAAGGGAAACTATTTTGAGTGAATGCCAGTTCTTAATAAATTGCTATTATTCTGGTGTTTTTACAAAGACCACAAGGAAAAAAAGAAGAAAAAAACAGCAGCGATTGAAAAATGGAAACACTGAATGTCACTGCTCAATCACTCCTTTTAATAATAAATACTTCTAAGCTGTTCTCCTAGCAAATGAGGTGCCAAATTTTTTTTTCTTCTTTTGGTGTCTATCTGAAAGCCAGTGACATAAAAAAAGACCATGTGTCAGTTGGCTGAGCTCCCTCTCCTGAATGCTCCCTGGGCAGCTGTTTCAACCCATACTACCAGCCCTGGGTCTGAACAGGCTTTCTGGCACCTTGAGGCTCTCCTGCCCAGCCCAGCGCTCTGCCGAGGTGCACTGACTCTAAACATGCAAGCTCAGCCGTCAGAAGCTGGAGGGCCCTGAAACCATTGCCCAGCCAGTGCCTCACACTAAGGACCAACAACACTTCTTAAGACAGCAGGCTTTGCTAAGAAGGATGCCTACAGTCTTAATTCCCAGTTACTGATGCCGTGTTTGGTGTAATTTCTCAGAAATGGGACCTTACAGTCCACTTAACCAAGAACTCTGCTCAACCATCCAAATCTCCTCCTGGAGCTAAAACTCAGTCTTTCTGAAACGCTACCTCCTGAGTATTCCTGATTTAACTCTCTAGGACTGTGTGGACTTTGCAAGGAATTTTCTAAATCTCTGTATCAGTGAGGCTTCATGGCAAACCGTAATTGTGGGCAGCACACTGCACAGCAAAAGTAGTCTTTTCTTACAGAGTTCCTGTCACTCAGCATAAAAGAGATAGCGGTTCATATTTCAGGGGTCCCAGCAATTCTTTGTTTACTTTTTTCGGTTGTTTGTTAGTGATCAGGCTATTTTATCTGTGTCTCCGTATGTTAACCATGTGTTTCACTTGGTTCATTTCTGTATGTAGGGATTTTGGGAATCATTAGAAAATGGACATTATATGGACATATACATTAGAAATATGGACACCTCACGTGGTGTTGGAAAATCAAGTGTCAGGCTGACAATGACAGATGCTGTTTGAAGGTCATGGCCCAACAGGCAGACAGGAGCAGGGGAATTATTTTCATGTTATTGTAAATAATGCCAGAGGATGGGGCTCTCAAGTCATAGCGATGCCATTGTTTGCCCTGCAAAGGTTTTCAAAGCTTGCAGATACATTAATCACAACAGGTACTGCTTCCTTGTCAGGGAGGATTTCCTGGGCATCATGGCCATGCTCCTGCATGGTCATGTAGATGGCATTAAGGTCTAGAGATATTGGGCCCCTGCAGCCTGGGATATGTTGGGCTGCATTCCAGTGACACAAGCACCGGTAACTTGGGACAGTCTGAGGAGGACCTTGCCATCCTCTCTCTTTCTGATATGGCATCTGGAGCTACACCCAGAAAGCCTAGAACTTGTGCCGAAAAAGCAGTTTTGCCAACAGCGAGAGGGCTCATCCTCCAGGAGTGAGAGGAAACGAATGCTCCTGATCATGGTCTACTGTACCCACTACCATCTGCCAGCCCAGGAAGTGGGCCCAGGGCCTGAATGAGCTCTTTCTCCTTTTCGTGCACTCCAGAAGTGCTTTTATAATGAAATAAGGCCAGACTCCAGCAAGCCAAAGAGAATTAGAGACGTCGTATGTGCTCACATGCTCGCTTCATGGGGCAATTGTAATGAGTAATTTATTGCTAATTATATGTGCTGTTTTGTGGTGAAACATCATGGTACTTTGATATGGACCAAGAACTGAAAGTTTCTGTTGTGCTTAGTTTTCAAAAACTTTTGGTGTGGGGTATTTTGTGCCTAATTAATTTAACGTATTGTCTTGGGTGAGTGTTGATTTACTTGCTGAATTCAAGACTAATTTTAATGAAGCTCTTTGTGCGTGCTGGTTTGGGGACACAGGGTGCCATGTTATTGGTTTGTCTAGATTGCTCACTGTTTTGTTAGACTTCAATAAGAAATCTTCTGGCATAGTGACAGCTTCCCACTTCCCTACAATTGAGTAGACAACAACAGAGCTTAAACAGACAACAAACTTTATTAAACTCACATGTACATATCTAACAAGTAGAAACGTTAGAGCAAGCTAGTCCGATCTATGGGCCAATAACAACAAAAAGTATATTCTTTTATAACTCCCAAACCAGGTGCAACCAGGGAAACAGCAACTGCAGCTGAAGTGCCAGGCTGTAAATAAAAATGAAAAATAAAATGCAGACATCATCAAAGATATTCATATCTGCTCCATTTTTCACCACCGTTTCTCTCCACCCTTTCTCTTTTCCTACATCTGGGGCAGGACAATGCAGTCATGAAAGTCTTCCTGGGAGAAGGATGGGGCAGTGGCTCAGAGTGCAGAGAAATTCTTCATGGAGCTCCACGCAACCAGGGCATAGAGCTGGGATGCTGCTGGATTTCCAGCGTGCAGCCAGCTACAGTTCTTCCAGATGCTGGGGCCTCCCTAGGTACTATGAGTCCACTGTGGAGGGGCTCAAACCTGGAGGGCTTGCAATGGCATTGCAACCACAACTACCTGTATTGATGCAGCTGAAACTCCAGCGTTTTTTTTTTTTTTCTCTCCAGCAGGATATGGCTGTGCCACCTGGATCAGCAGCTAAATGTTTGGAAGAATATCCTGCTTGGATAGAGCAGAAGTTAACTAGGACTTTTGGAGCTGGTAGTGGTTATGCTGGGAGCAGACCAAGGGGAATATTTTCTTTCCAATGCCAAACAGGAAACTATAAGCCAGTCCAGCTTGCAGGGAGTGTGGTGTGGGAGGATGTGCAGAGACACGGGAACAGGGAGACGCAGGAATGCTGATGGAGGGCTTTTCCACCCTTGAAATGCGTGGTCACGGTTAGCCCCCCTTAGCAGTGAGTTCAATCACTGCTCCTCTCCTGGGACTGGAGAACACCTGTGAGCTGCCCTCACCTTGCGAAATGGCATTCGGGCCTTCCAGGATAGACAAGTGGGTGGTGCTGGCAAGAACGTGAGCACCAGTTCTTTCTCATTCTTTAGAGAAGACACACACTAACTTGTTATGCTCTCTTTAATTTCATTTTGTGTAACAAACAAGCCCAACTGTTTAATGTCCTGTGCACAAAAGGAGAAAGCAATTATTATGTTATTCGAAGGGAAAAAGCCATTTGCTTTGCTTCTGTAAGCAAAACATGAATTGGCACTTACGAAGTCCAAAGGACCACAGAATTTTCTACAGTATCAGCTTCCAGAACGCTGATGTTTCTTTTCCAGAGAGATTCAATAGCAGGATGAGACAAAAGGATACGCAGCAGGCCTGAAAGATCCTTCCTCTCCTGAGTAGTCCCCACCAAGCCAATGGGTAAATGTCTGCAGAAGAGGACCACACTGAAGTTCTGTTGGTAGGTGAACAGCAATGGTTGCCAAACAAGGCACCCCATTCAATCTGTTTTCAATGATTTAAAACTGAGCTAGAAAATGTGAATCCAGGCAGGAACGTGGCATTTAAATGATATACTCAAGATGACTGAGCCTTTTTTTAAAAAATACAATATAAAAAATAATAATCCTGAGGGATGTGAAAGGAGTTAGGGCATGGAGACAACATGAAAACAGAGTCCTTTCATATGCTGCTTGACATTTCAGTAATACTTCAAGCAGCATTTTTCACTTCTTTTAAATGAAGAGATTTCTTAGCCAAGTTTGCAGCATGAGAAGACTGAAATTTGATCTTTTCAACATACACAGTCTTGGTATAGCGATAGCTCTTTCCTGTATGTTTGTGTTGCTACCAGTGTGCACACATACCTGCCTGACTTCAAGCCTAGGAGATACTAGCATTAGATATGTTGCAGATGATGCAGTAACTAAGGCATTTGGCTATATCATGGACTCAAGTGATATCGAATGAAATAATATCTCGAATGATGTAAAATTAAAGTGTAATTTACATTGGATATTTATAAACAGTAAGATATATGCATGGCACATATACATTTTAAAATAAGTGCATTTAAGTTTCTTAATAATCTGCCTCATGATTGACAAGATTAGCAAGAAATTGGTGCATTTTTTTTTCTTAATCAACAGTGCTAGGAAATAATGATTAATGTAATAAATATGTATTAATAGTGGAAAGCTGATTTAGGCATCAGGGGATTAACCTAGGCCTCAGAAGCTTTCTCTTCATTTCACTGCACTGCTAGACTCTTCTTGACTGACTGCTGATAGTATCAATTCAGTATTTGGGTATCTGGCTGTTGTTAAAATCAATGACAGGTAGTGTTTGAGGGTGCTTCCAGGGAGTGCAATAGTGAAGAATATTTAAGTGGTTCTCCAAAACTAAGGGCTGGCGTAACTATGGAACATTTAACCCAGAGGAGTTGATGTTTCTGATCTTCAAGCACCAAAATCTACGCATTTAGCACTGATGACGAAAAAGGCACCTTGCTAACACTCTCTCTCCCAGCTACCCCTCCACCACCATCTGACCACTGTAAGTGCACCAAGATGCTGTGCAACTCTCATAATGCTGCAGCTGGGGGCAGCTCCGCTCCCCAGCCCAAGCCAAAGTTCCTCAATAGGAATCTTGGTTTCGCTACTCTAAAGGGCTGCCATATATCTGTTATTTTTGTTATTATTTGTCATTTCCCCCTGGGTATGGCCTTTTTCCCACCTGGAAATGGTGACTTGGCAGGTTCTAAGTTTTTCTGAGAGCTTCCAGCTGCCTGGCTGACAGCCTTGACAGACAGAGAGTGCTACTTCATTTTGACTATATGGTCATAGGGTAGATGGGCACAAAAGCTTCTTGTGTGATGGGCTGAAATCTCAGCTATGTTTTGGTTTTCTTTCTGTATTGACTCCACGGAAGCTGTGTAGTGTATCTCCATCACTTCAGGGTGCAATGGATGGATATAGTGCTTATGTCCTGCATCTAAGTGCTAAGTTCAACACTCGCTGCTGTCAGACACAGAGCGGATGTTGAGGCATCTCCGGAGTAATGTTGATAGCTCTAGTATTGGTCAGTGGATCTGGAACTATGTTCAAAGCACAGAGCATGAAAAAAATCTAGGGTGGGAGTGCAGATGTCCTACTCATGTCCTGCTCAGCTGCTCGGGCCCAGGCATTCAGCTCTGTTCATCTGAGTCTCAGTTTATTTGCTTTCAAGGCCATCTCCCAGGGCCATCTAATTGTCCCCAGGCTCTCTGCAAGCAGCCCAGGCACTGGGGTCACAGCAGGAGGGAGCCCACAAGCTGTCAGGGCCTCTCAGGGCTAGATGTGACCACAGGGAGTGGCAAAATGCCAGGGTTCTGCCATATGAGCAACACTCACACACTGCACTGAATGTCCCTTGTGATCGAGGATGAAAATTTCCCCATCCTTGGCTTTCTCCTTTCCTCCACACTGGTGTGCTCATTTATCTTGGAGGCTACAGCTTTGAGTAGCCTTCCCAAAGCTCCCAACCAGTGAGCTGGGTGGTCAAAACCATTTCTGAGAGTCACATTGCCTGGTTCTGTGCATATACATTAAGTCCAAGGCTATTCTTCCTCTTACCTGATCACAGTCCTGCAGTTGTGCAGTATGTGCCGCATATAAATTCAGAGAACATATATAATTTTCTTTGTTGAAAAGCAACCCATGATATACTCATTGCCTCTTCCTCTTTCAATCTGCACTTTCTCACAGTGCGCTCCTTGCCCCTTGGTGCTTTCTGCTCCCTCAGCATGAGTGTGCATCTTCATTTTTATCCCACTTTTTAGGACCCACTGATAAGTCTCTCACCAGTGCACCATCAACGCACTGAAGGAGAGTGCAGCAGTCATAATTCAGGGCTGTGATGCAGTGGTATGCTGGGAAGGGATGCTCAGATCGCTGTGGTGTGCCAGCACGCTGCTGGCAGCTGTGCACCATCTACCAAGCAAGTAGCCCTGCTGGCATTCAGCTGTGCTGCTAGTGCTTTAACACAGGGATGTCATCACAAAATGGTGGTTTGCAGGCTTTAGTTGCAGAAATAGTGGAAAGCTTCGCTGGAATTCAGATCAGGCCCTTAGAAAAGACAATGGTCATAGTAGTCATCTGACCTTAGACTCGGCTTCCAGATCTACTCACTTCTCTGTTTTTCATACAAGATGTACATTCCCTCATGCATGGAGGGCTGGATAGATGTGGCTTAGCAATTCCCCTGTCATGTGACCCTGGTCACATCCCAGCTGTTGCTAATGGGAGAACTCAGCTCATTCAGCCCCTCTGGGCATCTGCCTTGAACGCCACTCGCCTGACCTTAAAACATCAGTGACGTTTGTTTCATCAGGGAACAAGAGCAGGCATTAGCAAAAGTAATTTTCACCCCCTCACCCCATGTTTGTAAACGCATGTGCACTGGTGAGTGTGAAACTGGACTGGGGTGGATTAGCCTGTCTTTGTCTTCGTCCTCATCCACATCCCTTACCTTCCCCTGACTCCCACAGAAAGTCCTCTTTGTTGGCATGCCAACCGTTGTTTCCTAGCACACGTTCCTCAGAAATCCCTCCTAAGCGTATATTGTTGTCTCTCCAAGAAGGTATGAGTGTGGCAGCATGCAGTCACAGGCAATGCATATATGCATGGCAACTCATTAGCCATGGCTTTTTTACAAAGAATTTTTAACTTCGTCTTTGGTTGCCTCAGCTGAAGGAAAGGTCAAAGAAAGATGCAGCAAAAATGAAAAACATGCAAAAGGTGGAGCGGCTTTGTACTGCATTGAGGGATCTTCTATGCCTTGCTTGTTATGTAAAACCCATCAGAAGGAGGGGGGAATAAACAAAAGAATTTTCTTCTCAGCATGTGCTGGGACCCAGCACTGCAAATAAATGCATTGTTAGTTGAAATCAGTGTTTTGGTTTCTCCCTTCCTTTGTGAGATGCTGTAGAGGAAGCAGATTAAAGATTGCCAGTTTTCTGGCAAAATATACTGGTGGCATCATAATGACTTCATTATGGTCTCTAAATGAGCTAACAGACTAATAATGCATTCAGGAAAAATACACATTATGAACATGCACACAGGTGTAGGGTTAACCCCTTCTTTGGCACCCCTTGCTTTGAATCCAGCTACTGTAGCTCAAGCCACAGTTCAGTGCTCTACTAGCTGGGCAGTAAAGGATTTAATTTGACAGCTGCGTGCCAACTAATTGCAGCTGTATTTTCTTCTGAGTTCGTCTACAATGCAAACAAGATGGCAGCTGTTTGTTTGTTTGCTTGCTTGGCTGGTGGTGGCTGGGAGTGCTGCTGCTAGGTGGAAATGCCAGCACCATGGCACAGAGGCTCTGCGAGGCCCTGCAGCTCAAACCTGCTTTTATTAAAAAGGCTTTCAAAAGTGGCTTGCATGACACATCCCTCCTTGGGTTTTCCCTTGTTGCTTTATGTGCTGTGTAAAACATGTTCACTGGAGGAAGTCGAAATTCAACAATAGGCCAAATTCTTCTGCCCACACTAGTTCTCTGCCTGCCTTGCTGTTGTCTCCTCTGCCTCGCCTTCACCATCACTGGACCCAGACTCTTACTGTCCTCATCACAACTCCTGTAGCCCTCCTGCCCTCTCTTCTCCACCTTCATTGCTTTCTGCCTCTACTGTCATTAAGGGTCTCCATAATTTTTAATTCCTGGATTATGTAAAAATCTTCCACAGTGTCCTTGTTAGCCATATATAACCCTTCCATGTTTTCTCTTGAGGTTTTCTGGATGTGATAATATGGACATTATGGTTACAGACTGAGAACATGGAAGCACAGAATATCCAGGATGTTCTACACATGCTTGGCAAAGCCAGCGTTTCCAGAACATGCGAGACTTTTATTATGTGTGAAGACCAACTATGAAATACCTGTTCAGGCATCTCTGATATGGCTCGGAAAACTGAAGTTTTCTACCTACCAGGTAAGTGTCTTGCACAATGATAGGTACTGATCAGGCACCATTGCTGTATGGTAGGGTGTACTTATATAGTGGGAGTATCTGGAATATACAAAAGTCTGTCAGCTCTGCTGCCCAGGTCTCCCTGCATCTGCCAGAGGTCCAGAAATCCAACCATAGGAAGTCCTGAAAATGTCCTGAAATATCCTAAAAATAAGCTAAATTTCTAGGTGGAAGAAGAGCATGTGTTCAGGAAAATGTGAGCACATCGGAACAAAGCCATCTTTAATGTAAGCAATCTTTAACGTACAGACATTGCTACCCTGTTCCATGAATATTTGAACTTATGTATCCTGTTTTCTGATGGATTTGTATCTGGAGGCTGACTTTGGTATGTAGGAAGATGTGGTATCTGATGGAAGCTCTTATGTCATTGGGATCATTTATATGACCTCTTTCTCTCCCACGTGATGTTTAATACAGAGTGAATTCATACCACAGCTTGTGGATGGTGTGGTCAAGGCAAAGACTCTCCTAGGATCTCTGTCTTCTGCCTGCCCTCTATTTTAATTTGCCGTGTAGGAGTTTTGTATTTTGAGGTGCCTGTTCACCTGCCAGATGTGGTTGAACTTAGCCAATGAATGCAAAAATTATGAAATAGGACAAGAGAAAGACACTAACGCATGGATAATATTACCATATTGGAATTCTTTCCTGAGGAAATGAGGCCAAAATCTGTAGCCCAATTCCTGCTCTTCCACTCCACAAAGTGTTGTAACACTTTTTTCTCTAGCCTTACTCTATGCACCACCCTACCCAATAACTTCCTATTGAGAATGTAGTTTAGGGAATATTGTGCTTACTGTGCCAGTCCTCTCTGTTCAACCCGTACACTGAGTCTTATTCCTTGTTATATGTAAGGTCCTTGTCCACACTGTCTTGATGGAGAAATGCCTCTCTTCCTCCTTCTTGTGGCATCATGTTTGGTGATGTCATCTCTCATCTGCCTTGTTGCCAGCGTCTAATGTCGATGTTAGAACTTTAGTCTGAGTTCTTCCTGCTTTCTTACATAGTGCCTCTTTGGTGAGGGAGCTTCCCAGTAAAACCTGCAAAGTTACTTCATTATTTGCTTTCAGATTCCCCTTTCCTTGGGCAACTGTGACAGCAGCTTGGTTGTGAACAACAGTGGTACGCTGTGACTGCTGCCGACTATGCTCTGCAGTATTTTCTCCTTACTTCCTGGCATCCCTAGTCTACATCCATTTGCTGTCTTCAGTCACTGTCCATAAAGTCTCTGGATCAGAGTTTAGTCAGGGGCTTTGCTGTTCCTAGCACAATGAGATACTAACCTGAAGACTGAGTTTCTTAGGCAACATGGTACAACAGTAAGTAATAACATCCCACGGGCAACAGTAGTAAGAAATCCAGCCACTTCCCAGCAGAGGAGTGGTGCATCAGGATCCTTTGTGCTGGTGGGAAACTGCAGGAGAATGAGAAGGACATGTCTGAGGTACTAATTATTCTGCAAGGCCAAGATAACCAGGATATGCCAGGCCAGTGGCTGTCAACCTGGTCCACTGAAGGTCACCAACCCTTTCTTTAAGAAACAGCATCTTCTGTTATACTATTGCTGACGGTTTACACTTGCAATCAATTTAAAATTAAATTAAAAGAGGACTACTCATGCAGTTTTGATCCACTCTCCCTCCATTTTGTTGACTCCTTTGGTTGCTTTTGTGGGTGGGTACATAAACGAAAAGGCTAATTACAAGCCTGTTGCACTCACTTTCTGAAACCTTATCACCGGTCCTTGGTAAGCAGGTTGAAAACATCTCCTTTGAAGAGCGAGACTGCAGAGCCCAAGAGTCTAGCTGGCACGCTTCAAAATGGACTAAACTTGTTAAATAGCAGAAGCGTTGCTTCACTACTTTTATGGGTCAAAGCCAAGTCAAATAGCCCTCTGTAACGCCAAATTCCAGTAGGAGAGTCTGTGAGCCCCATCAATGCTGATTTACCATGCTCCATGCTGTCCTTGCCAAAACTGATGACTATATGCAGATGTACGTGTAAGAAAAGACTTCTGGGACTCGTTTATAAACAGTATATAACGAATAGTTCTTCTGTAAAACAAGCTATTGTTTATGCATGACTGCATCACCACTGTGTCATCTTAGGGTTTCTGTAAGAAGTGGACAGTTGCCTTCAGCAAGTACGTGTCTTGGCTGTTCCATGAAAAGTGGAAAACAGATAAAGAAGCTTTTTGATTGAGGGTGAAATTTAAGGTATGAGTGGCTATTATCCATATCTTCCACTCCTCTGAGTCTGCAATAAGGCAGACCAAAGGGTAATAAAGCTGTTGAGCTGGCATGAATGATTCTTTAGATGGTGTTCTGCTTAAGCATTCATTCCTTTCAAGCTATTTTCTTACTTTAAAACTGCTTTTTAATGTATGTAGCTTAGGAGCTATTTGTAACAAGCAGAGAGCCCTGGCTGAATGCAGGTACCATTCATGAACAGCAAAGTCACCTCGGAAGAGTGTATGGATTTTCTTCGGAGACACAAGGGGATTCTTTTGTAGGAACTCTGTTTATTAAGATAGACAATGTATAAAAAAGTAGAGAATCATTTTCTGCTACCACTGAAGATACTCAGTCTAAGATTTTCAGATAGATTCAGGTATCGAACAGCCTTAAGTAACCTGGAAAATGGTGGCCTGTGTACACTGTTATTCACTAAAATGACCTGGAGTAAGTCTGGACTTAGGAAGCCTATAGCCAGACACCCAGTGATCTACACTGATTCTACTGCAGCAGCCCAAATTCATACTGGATGGAGATGTGGCTATGAAGACTGAGGCCATAGCCGTTGACTTTTTCGGTTTTCCCATTTACTGCCAGGTCTTCAAGAGGCTGGAGACCAGCTCCTATTCTCAGTTCATGACTGCAACCTGGTTGCACTGCAGACTTAATGGCCCATATCTTCCTTCTTTTCTGGTATTTTTCTCTGGAACATCGAAGAAAAAATATAGCACACAATGCATCAGCTTCCTGTTTCAATCCTATGAATGTTTATGGAGATGAGCCAGCTTTGTTCCCCATAGCGTGTTTGCATAGGATTTGGATGCAGAGTGTTCCTATAGGGACAATGAACATGTCACCTGGAAGAGCAGCTGGTTTGCATACGATCTCAGCTACTGAGCCATTCAGTGCCAAAAGTGAGCAGTGTGGCACCCGTAAAATCTTTCATTCATGCTAGCATAAACCTAAGCAGCAATTGAGGTTGCATAGCCCGACTATCTTTCTGTTTGCCTTCTCTAAAGGTAAAATCTGCCACCAGCATGGAGAACATATTAATGAGTGAAAGTTTATTGATAGGAAAACAATTGAAGGAACTGAGCACTTTCCAAAAACAAGTGGGCTTTAAGAAATGTATATTTGAGGGCTAAAATTCTTGTTACTGTGCAACACCCCTTGTAAGGGTACAACACCCAGCAGAAATATGCAGGAATAAGTGGGAACAAGACTGTTCATGTAGAAGAAAACAAAATTATCCTGTAACAAGCTGTAATGCAATCCTGATTCTTTTGGAGGTGATGCAAAAACTGCCACTAATTCTGAACAAGATTTGGATGGGGCCTATAGCAAGTACAAACTGAACATTACAGGGGAACCAGGTCCTTGCAATGGGATAATCTATTTTCTTTCAATAAAGTGATTGGTAAATGCTGTTCACTTTGGGCAAGGCTTTTTATTGGAAAAATTTCATCCTTGTTGGACTGCTGCAGAAATGAGAACCATCATTCATATCAATGAGGACAGTACAGATTCTTAAACATATTTACGTGCTTACACTGAGAGGAAAAAATGAAGTGACCTGACTTAAAGTTGTAATGCTACGAAGGAAAGTGAGAAAGGTGAAAGGAAACCTAGATATGTGAAAGGGAATACGTGTAAGTGTGCATGGTTAGACGAGGAAATTAAGGCTCCAGGGAAAAATCATAGAATCATGGAATGGTTAAGGTTGGAAAGGACCTTAAAGACCATCTAGTTCCAAGCCTCCTGCCATGGACAGGAACACCTTCCAGTAGATCAGGTTGCTCAAAGCCCAATTCAGCCTGACCTTGAACACTTCCAGGGATGGGGCATCCACAACTTCTCTGGGCAACCTGTTCCAGTGCCTCACCACCCTCACAGTGAAGAATTTCTTCCTTTGATCTAATCAAAATCTCCCCTCTTTCAGTTTAAAGCCACCACTCCTTGTCCTGTTACTACAAGCCCTCATAAAAGGTCCCCCTCCTGCTTTCTTGTAGGCCCCCTTTAGGTACTGGAAGGCTGCTAGAAGGTCTCCTCGGAGCCTTCTCTTCTCCAGGCTGAACAGCCCCAACTGTCTCAGCCTGTCTTCATAGGAAAATATGAGAGGACTAATGAGATAGCTGGCGAGGAGGACTCTCAGAAAGTATTCTGAAGGGAAAGAGAAACTGAAACATTGTTTGGAGAATGTAGAGCATCTGTGACAGCTTCCTGCCGATTATACACTGTAAAAATGGCAAGTCACTGTCTGCTTTCTGTGCTTGATATTTAGAGGAGACTCTGCATTTCATCTGTCAGCATTCTTTTCTGCCTCCCTTGGACTGGCATCCCTGTCTAAAACACTCACAAGACATTATTTTAAGGAAAACAAAGATTGAGGGCTTTTTGTTGTGTTTTTGTTGGTCTATTTTTTTTTTCCAGAAAGAGCCTAACATTTACCTAAAGCTGTTCCCAATGAAGTCAGTGGTAAAGTTCCCACTGACATTTCATTAGAGAACAGTTGTAGTGTCACGGAGGCTTTTGGAAAACACTGCCCTCTGCATGCCAAACAAATCAAGAGCAAACAATACAAACCAGATCCTGAAGATGAATTCATTTCTGTCCCTGCTTCTGGGCCAGAAGCAATGGGAAGTGTGTGCAGCCATGTGAAGAACAAGTGATGGGGTGTGGAGGTGTGCGGTGGGTGAGTTTTAGGATCTCAGAGGGAAATCCTTCCAGCAGAGATGCAGAATAGTCACATGCTGACTTTAAAGGGACTGTCGTGCCATGTAGGGGTAATCCATCCATACTTCGGGTTTATTTGTCCTTATCTTCTGATTCGGGTTAGAGTCATTCAGATGACCTTAAGGTAATCTTTTTTCACCTCCTGCTTTTTTGCTACTTGAGATATTATATATCCATAACTCATAAGTTTATCAGGAAAGTATTTTTTCCATAGTAATTTTGTTTGTGTTATGAGGACCAAGGCCTGTGCAGAGAGCTTGTATCCTTCAATAGGTCAGCTGATATTTTGGTAAATGTCATCACAAGCTCATTTAGAGCAGTGTTTTCCAATGTTTCCTGGTTAGTGGACCCCTACAAAATTTTTAACAGAGATGAAGCACAGCATAAGCATAGTGACAACTCTTCTCTTCAGTCACTTTTCCCAGATCCCTTGTAAGTAGTTCTCATGCTACCATGGGCCTGTAGGCCAGAGGATGGCCATCACTGGTTCAGGTGGTTTTGCCCTTAGGTGGTGTAAAGAGACAGTGAAAGAGATAAGCTCTGCCCTATGCAAGTGGCAAGTTAGACAAGATCTGAGTTGTGAAACACAAAGAAACTTTGAACTCTTTTACTTTCTAATGAATGCCTGAAAATTGACATTTTTTAAAACTAATTTGCAAAGAACAGTGCCACTAGTTTCTGTTAGTCCCTCAGTCCATCTCTATCGTTAGTTGTCTTTAGGGAGGCTGATCCATGGGTATTATAAATAGCCCACATTTTGGCAAAAGCTTTTTTGTATGCAAAGGCTATGTTCTGTATGCAAGGCATCTGTGTGCTCTGTTTCAATTTGATAGATAAACCCAGCTTCCTCCTTCCAAAATGTTGGAAAATGTTTGAAGCAACTCTTCTGATTGAATGCAGGAAAGATGATCACGGGGGCACTTGGCCGTCTGGCCATCCACAACACTACATCTGTAGTTCAATGACTTGCAAATCGCGTCACATCTAAAAACAGTCCTCGGGCAAGAGCGCAGTCTAACATGCCCAAATGTAACTAGGTCACTCTATAAATACATTCTGAATGGGGTCTTGGTTTCCCTATTTGTGTAAATACTTACCTGTCTCACATGAGTGTTGGTGAGAAGCCATTAATTTATGCTGAGAGAACATTTTGAAGGTCTAAAACATTGTACGTGTCACATATTAAAATGGGAGAGATCCTTCAGATTTGGTACACTAGCTGGCTTTACATAGACATGGAAATGCCATGTACCCTGTTGGAGAGGCTCCAGAGGAGGGCCACAAAGATGATCTGAGGGCTGGAGCACCTCTCCTATGAAGACAGGCTGAGAGAGTTGGGATTGTTCAGCCTGGAGAAGAGAAGACTCTGAGGAGACCTTCTAGCAGCCTTGCAGTACCTGAAGGGGGCCTAAAAGAAAGCTGGAGAGGGACTTTTGACAAGGGCGTGTAGTGACAGGACAATGGGTAATGGCTTTAAACTGAAAGAGGGGAGATTTAGATTAGATATAAGGAAGAAATTCTTCACACTGAGGGTGGTGAGGCACTGGACCAGGTTGCCTAGAGAAGTTGCAAATGCCCCATCCCTGGAAGTGCTCAAGGCCAGGTTGGAACTTTAATCTCGGGAAAGGTGTCCCTGTCCATGGCAGGGGGCTTGGAACTAGATGGTCTTTAAGGTCCCTTCTGATCCAAACCATTCCATGATTCTATGATTCCTAAGGGTACTATAGGCATTGTTAATTCAGTTTTGTTTCTAAATACTTAGAGAGTGCATACATTGGAATCACTGACCCCTTTCTATTGTGTTTAGACCCAGTGTGAACCCAAGTGCTCTGACACTGTCACCTTGTGCTGCTGCAAGAACCTGGCACTCCACGTCCTAGAGTTGTTCCAGTGCTTCGCGTTTTGTTATACATTATGAATCAAATGACAGGTATGTGCATTTTAGACTGCTGACTGGGTGAGAGAATTCGGAAAAAAGTCAGAGGTAATGGTTTTCTAGTGACTTGCTTCTTCAAGGTCTCATTCAGGAACTTTTATGGGTTAAGATGTAAGACATTTGTCCTAAAACAGTTGCAGTATGGATTTCATCTCGATCATCAAGTCATGCTGCTCTTTTCTACTACACCTGCCTCCCCCCACTCCACATGTTTCTGACTATTACTGTGCGGTTTTCTCACGGCTCAGTCCAGGAGTTTTCAAGCCTGTTCATCTCCCAAATGACAAATTTTCTAGTCCAAATACTTTTGACTGCGGTGACCATGACACCAATGTCTTCTTTTGTTTTACTTCACATCTTCTTATGCAGTACCATTGGTTTCTTTTCCTGCTGTTGTCTGGACCCTCTGTCTTCTACTTACTCCCCAGGCTCAGCATCCTCAAGGTGCTCTGCAAGGCTGTGTTGTTATTTCCCAAATTACACTTTGGTTAAAGTGGTTAAGGTAAGCAGCTGCCTCCTCCTAGAAAGTCAAGGTCCCTCCTATTAGCTGAGTGACAGTAACTTCTTCCTACATGAGGTCAGAGGGTGTTGCTCTGGCTGAGCTCTGGGCTCACTGAGATCCAGGAGATTGAGTGCTGTCTTTTCACCTGAGAACCAGCGTCTTCCCATTTATAGCATCCTAATGAATTCAGAATTTGCCCCCGTGCCACCTGTGGCAACCCTCCCGTGGGTTTCCCTCTGATATTGCACACCCCTTTCTCAGGCGTGAGGATCCCCAGGTGTTTTGCAAGAAGCCAGTCATTTGAGATCACCCACAAATTTTTACCTTCTTTAAGGTCTACCAGTCCTCTACAGTGGGATTCTTTTGGCTGAGTTCTGTGGGATATGGATCGGGCCCGTAGAGAGAAAAAATATGTTTGTTCATTTTGGGGAGGAGAGTGTCTGTTTTGAGAGGAGAGGAGGTGCTGGCTGTACATTTCCCCTTGAAGTCTTCAGGTTTGTACTTGCACAGAGTGAGAGGCTTGAGATGAGATCTCATCCACGGTTCTTCATTTTACAGTTCTACTAAAAAAAAATAACATGGGGGAATTTTCTAGATTCCATCCAATCCATAATAACTTTTGAAAAGTTAATTTGCTGCAGCTGCTTTATAACTTCTCCTAAGGCCACAACTCAAGATGATTACACAACCGCAGTAACTTTTATGGCTGAGTGGAAACACTATCCTGGTTTTGTTGTTCTACAAAAGCCAATATTTGGTTTAAAGATTCCCTTGGATTTTTAATCCACTTTGCTAGGAAATCTCACTCACCACCAGTATTTTTAGAGACTTCACCTGCTTTTGTACCTGCTTCTTGCCACATATCCGACAGGTCTACTGCATATTGGAAAAAAAAACCTGTCCTCCATCCTCTGGGCTATGAACTACGTCATTGGTGTCTTCTGTTAGGCTCTACTATACAGATCTTAATGGAGACTAAGATTAGATACCCTATTCCTCCTTCCTGATAGCCTCCTCCTGTGTGAAAGCAGCGTGTTGAACACAGCATCCAGCCGGCCAGCCCCTGGGTATGCTAATAAAAGTCCTGCTTCTCCAATCAGCCAGCTTTGCCTGAGGAGTCTGTCAGCAAAAATAAAAGGATATTTCTATTTAAATACCATACAGTGTGTGCACATCGAAAATATTTTTACCGTGGTAGCATACATGCCACTACCAATAAGGGTGTATTGTTGTCGTAAGTTGGCTGCTAAAATTCAGCCAGGACTAAAAATTGCCATAGAAATTCTCAGCCTAGAAGGTATTTGTTTATTTTGACAGGTTATTTAAAACAGGGAGTGAAAAATAATTAGTGGTTTTGGACTTCTACCTTGCATTTTTCAGTTTAAAAAGGTCTTAGATTACATTTTCTGGTGATTGGATCCTGACAGAAAGCTCATATCTTGGGGAGGAGTGGGAACAAAAAAACTAGCAGGCAAATTCAGAGGTTTCTTTTTTAGAAAAAAAAAATCTAGTCCGTTTTCAGGATAAGAACAACTGCTAGAACTTTCTGCCCAGCAAGTGTTGAGTTTTTCCCTGCTGAGAGTACAAAATGGATATTCAATGACTGTCCAAATCAAGCGTAATTACAGAGGTATAATAAATATCAGCACAAATGATCATTTTTGCATTTCTCTGTTTGGATAAGGGATTAGAGTATTTCCACCTATAATATGCTGAGCCTCTGAAAGGCCTGAAGAGATGATCCTCTTCATTTGCAGGTGAAAGTTATTGGCTCAGAGAGATGAATCCCCTCGTGATCAGCCTTGTAACCTAAAGACAGGCACCTAAATTAATATGTAGATAATTGCCCTGATATCCGAGGAACACAGTGCTCCTCCCGAATTTGACAGTAAGTTTGGCTGGCTGTGTAACATGGCCATATAGGTGTTGAATCTGAGACACATAGGCCAAAGATTTTAAAAAATATGAATGACAAAAATAAGGGTCCTAAATCTATACTTAGACAAATAAACAAACACCTGATTTTCAAGCTGCTGAGCACCCAGTGGCTTGGCCTCAGGTTTGAATACTTTGGCTTACGTGACTTGTCCAAAGCCACACAGGAAATCTGCTGCAATTCCAGGAATAGAGCAAAGATCCTGTGCTTTAACCACAAGCTGGCTATGTTTCATTTGTCAGCAGTCATTCCCACAAGGAAGCTAAACCAGGGATCTCACTGCATCTAAAGTCAGCAGGGTTACCTACTGGTAATGAAGCTAAAAGATGTTCCCTGTTCTCTGAGCAAGTAAGTTATGTATGAGACCCCGGAGCAGCAGCTGGGTGCTTTGAAGAGCCTGTCTCATTAGGACACACAGGATTAGACACCAGCGCTAAAGGACACTACACCCACTTCTGCATCTTCTGTATTCCAGGCTGCTGCACGGGTTGAAACTGTGCAGATTGCAAGAGCTGTTGTAGGCGTAGAAGGGAGAGGTGGGGCATGCCCTTTAGTTCCTTTAACAAGCTGCTTCGGGGGTACTCACGAGATCAGAAGCTCCTCTGCCCACAGCTGATCTTTTTTCTATTGCCAGCTGTTAACACGCTACTTCTCAGCCACCTGAAGATGTGCAGCCTAAGACTACTTGTGCCAGTCCTGACCTTGGAGACATCCCTCCTGGCCCTTACTTGCCATTGCCCATAGTCCTGTGAAGCCAGCAACAAGGCTTTTTATAAGGGCATGTAGTGATAGGACAAGGGACAATGGCTTTAAACTGAAAAAGGGGAGATTTAGATTAGATATAAGGAAGAAATTCTTCACTGTGTTGGATGAGGCTTTGAGCAACCTGGTGTAGTGGAGGGTTTCCCTACCCATGACACGGGAGTTGGAACTAAATTATCTTTGAGGTCCCTTCCAACACTAACCATTCTATGATTCTATGATGCTATGATTCTATCTATGATTCTGTGTCATATGCGTGCTTTGAACCCGCTCTGAAGTCCAGACTTTACCCCCTCACCCACACTGTTTGCATGCACGTGCCAGAGGACCCGTGGCCAGGAGGATTTCTGACTCTATAAAGTAGAGGAGTTTGAAGTACAGTGGCCAGAACTGAAGGCCAGGTTCTTCTTTCAGTGGGCTGTGTGCAAGGACAGATGAAGCACACAGTGGAACAGCTATCCAATGGACAGCCCAAGTGTGATTCCTCCAAGGAGGGCACAGATGAGTAGACCATGTAGTGCAGACGAGAAGTGTGCTTTAAGCCAGCTTGTAAGTCTACTTTTGCAGTGTAGGGATGATCTTAGGCTGCTTTTAGGAGATCTCCACATAGACGTAATTGCCCTCATGCTACCTGGCTGTGTGTGCTGGATGGTATCAAACACATTCAGACCAGATGAATCCAAAGACGAGGCCTAAACTGATATAACCAACTGTTCGTTGATGCTATATTGCTTTATGCTACCAGGGCATCAAACTCCTTTTTTATGAAAGAACCAGTTGCTGCCTCTCCAATTGCATTTAACTACACTTCCCATAAATACCAGAATGGATTTAAAAATCTGTTATTTCACATTGGAGTTTATGCCTGCGAGCTTGAACTGTTTTATACAGAACTGTTCTGCAGGTGAGAAAGTATTGCAGGAAAAATGCCTTGAGCCACAGTTTTTTGTAAAGAAAATGTTGAGACTGTCTTCAGGGTATATGCATTTGACATTGTATAATGCCAGACAGTGGTTTCCAAATGACATCTTATGTAACTCCTGAGCCAAATAAGATAACAAAAAGTTCTGTGTTGCAGTCAAATAACCATAACTAAAAAGTTTCTGAACATTATACTTATATACTTATTGCTAAACGAGTAAGGGCAATTACAAATTACAAAGTAGAAAATGTTTGAACGTTCATTACCATATTTCTTCCATCAAGGCAAACCACACATTCCTCTTAAACACATGCCAAATGTGAGGCTTTAAGCAAAACGTTTCTTGAGTTATCCGAGTATAAGGAGTATATGAGTGATTTTCTTAATTGTTCAGTGCTAATCTGGACAGATTTTCTTCTTTCTTAAAAAGAAATACATTGAGCTCTGGACTAAGACCAAACACAGAAAATTCCAGGCTATGCAGTAATACGAAGGGGGTTGGGGGAATCGTAAGTGGCAAGTGGGTTATATTGGAAGTCCCATCTTGGTTTCAACAATAGGACTGATATCTTCATACTTGCATTTAAGAAATGTGGATTTCCACATACTAACCATCTTTTATGAATTACTGCAGATCTGACAAATTTGAGTTATTATGCTCCTCCTGGGAGATTTTTTAAAGCCAATTGTAACAACAGATTATATGAAACAGCTGGTCAAACAGAATGAGGAACCAGTTCATTGGCATTTGATGAATTAATAAAAACAGGCACAATACAAATTTCAGCAATAGCTAGCAATTCTCCAGGAGAATAGGAACCAACAAGACAGGAGCAGGAATGAAATTATAGCAGCTGTTTGGCCAACAGGTAGGGGGTAACGATTTCTTCATGGCTAAGGCTTGGAGAACACTTAAAAGACTCTTTGGAAAAAAAAAAAAAGCACCCATTGCAACTTGTGCAGATGATAACAGAAGTACAGTACTTAAGTCAGTCTCTGACTGTTCTTTTGAGCAAAAGCCAGTGAAAGAGAGAAAGGTTGCACATCACATTGTCTGCTAATGCTGGGACAGAGAAGAACAGGCTTGGGTGTTTTGTGGGGAATGGGTGGTCATAGGAACAGCTTTTGCCTTTATGGTTCCAGTGATGAGAGGACGGATATCAAACCCAATAACTGTCTGAAAAAATAGGGAGAGATGTTTCACAACAGCTATGGCACTGAACTTTATGGTGCTAGTGTCTTCTATAGCGGATCATACTCCCAGATAGTTCCCATGTAGGAGGCTATCTTTACAGGGGACAATCTGAGGAGCTGTATGAAGGTGAAATGTCAGGAGAAGCAGCTGAATAGCCAGCTGATGAAATTATTAGTAATGAATTATTAGGACTAGGTAGCTTAGACTCTAGAGTACAAAGGGAAACCAAGTGGATACGGTTGAACTGATGCTTACAATGTGCTCTCTGTAACCTACATCAGCCACCGCACCTGGTAGAATAAAGAATCAGGTGGATAACAGTGATTTTTGAAAAGTTTTTGATAAGGCCACTCATCACGAAGTGTTGATGAGGCCACAAACATCACATGCTGTTAAACAAAAAATGGGTCATTGAATAAGAGGACAATATGCTAAGAAAAATTTGTCAGATTTCCCAGTGGAGGCAGCTCATCAGTGGGATCCCACTGGGATGTCAGCTGGGATCGATGCTGCCCATCACGCTTAGCAGTGACCACTAGTGAAATCTCACAGCTGTTCCTACACAAATAGTACAAAACCCATGTATGGCTTAACACAATCCAAAGCGAACTACAAAGAGTTTCAGAAGGCACTGACAATGCTGTATGATCGAGTAATAAAATGGCATATGAAGTACAATATTCACACATGCAAGATAATGCATACAGGGAAAAAAATCTCACCCTAGCTATGAACAGAATGAGGCTCTAACTGAGCTATTGCTATTCAGAAGATTGGTCTGGGAGTCACTGGATAATTCACTGAAAAGCCATCTTAGTGGTCAGGGATGGTCAAAAACAGAAAGACAGGTAGCAATGATTCGGAAGGAACTAAACCAAAAAACAAATAGATTATGCCTCTGTTCAAATCCATTATGTGCAGTTCTGGTTACCACAGCTAGAAAATTATAGAAGGGCAGGAAATAAAGCTGGTGAGAAATACGGAATGATTTCTGTAGGAGAAGAGACTAATAGACTGGAAAAAAGATGAATGGTAATATAGGTCCATAAAATCGTGAAGAATGAGGAACAGGGAAGGATTACTCATAATTTCTGGTAATAAAAGAAGTAAGGAGAAGCTAATAAAAGTATCAGGCAGAGGTTTTAAAACAGACCAAAGGAAGGACTTTTTAATTCAATGTGTAATTAAATCGTGAAACTTTTAATCACAACATATTGTGGAGGCCAAAGGTTTAAATCAGTTAGAAGGCAGGTTAGACAAATTCATGTGGGATAGCTTTGTTTGTAGCTAATAAATGCTGGCTACAGCCTCCAGTTCAAACAGTAAATCACCAATTGTCGGAAATGCAGGTGTGTCAGGGAACAACTGTGCTATGTGTCCTGTTTCTTATACTCTGTCCATAGATGAACCTCTGACCACTGTTGGAGATAGCACTCTGCTCAGATCAAGCAAAACATATCTATTCTGTTTGAATTCAACTCGATGTAAAGAAGAGAAGTGGTCAGTGTAAGAGAGTTTGAGGAGTGGCATTTTCCTTCTCCAACTCTTGCAGGCATCTATTTGACCTTCAATATAAATTAGCATAGTTTGAAGATACGCACAACTGGAGCAGGAAATGAATGACTGTTTCAGTAGCTGCAGGTAGTCTGAGTCTCCACCTTCCTGGCGCATCGCCTGCTCCATGCCACCGGAAGATCTTCTGGGAGGGGAATTTTGAATGATGTGTGTGTCACAAAAAGTAGCTGCAAGTCACAAGCAAATGTTTTCAGCTCTTGAGAAGGAATACTTTCCCAAGGCTGTCCTGCAGCTGTGGATATCTAGTGGGGAGATGGATCTGGAACCCCACCCTTGGCAAACTGTGACGTGGCTGCTGCCTAAAAGGGAGCAGGCACTGCAATTGAAAGACAGGTGTTTGAAAGGAAGGTTCAGGTCAATCCCTGAGGAAAACCTGCCATTCTTGAGGACTCTGCCATGGTTTGAGAAGTTGTGTATGTGTCTGCAGATTTCTTGGATTCCCGTTTTTGATCAACTTAAAACAGGCAAACCTATATCGATAAACTGTGTCCTGGGATGTGTAGCAAGGAAACCCACTGATCTGCCATCTGCGGCTTGCATGAAATCAGCATGGAGTGAACTGGAGCAATAATCACAATCCTTTACCAGTTTTGATATTGGACAAATTGAATATTAATCAAAGGTTTATCTGCTTACTTTACAGGAAATACATCTGCAGGCCTTGCAAATGGAGAAGGGATTGTAATTGAACCCCTCTGTTAGGACAAAAGCAGCTTGTCGTTGCTACTATGGAGGAAGCCCTCATGACAATGAGACTGCCATTAAGACCTCATCAGAGATTTAACTGCAGCGTACATCTTTATTACATACAAGATTTTCTGACAACACCTGCCATGACGTCATTTTTCTTTACATCAAAGAAATGGTTGTGTCCACAGGGAGCCTTACCTCAGCCTAGGGTAATGCAGATTATTAGCTCCTGGATGCTAAAGAATTCTTAAGGAATCACAATAATGAGGTTGAATGATGATTGGAGGTTTTGTGGTTTTTTTTCTGTGTGTTTCTGTCTTCTGCAGCACTGGGAGATCTTACCCAACTCTGGACATATCCTCGTACTCTGACAGTTGCCATTATGCTAAACACTGTTACTACAGTCTCCTGGGCTTAAATGCATAAAGACTACGAAGAAACACCTTGGAATTTCTGGTAATTTGTTAAAGTGGATTTAAAGTTAAGAAGATGTGTTTGACTGATAATATTGGAGACTTTCTTCAAACAGGCTTGTTTTTGCAATAGCCACACAAGCCCTTCACTGTGTTCAGCTCTGACCCAAAGAAATTCAAAGTACTGCATTGCCCATGACTTTTTGAGGCATGAGTCTCTACCAGTAGAAATCATTGAAGATTCAACTCAGTCTCCTGCAATAGGATACGTTATCATTATTACTCAGATGGGAACAGTATGTGAAGGAGTACAGAGAGCCATATAGGACTTGAGGCAATTAAACTTCAAACTATTGGCTCTTTTGAACTCTATTCTTCAGCAATTTTAGGCAGGAGTCATTTTCAGGAGTGACCTGGAATAGTTTTTATTTGGTATCGCAGTGGAATAGCACTCCATCTCCCACCACCAAACACTCTGAATAATTTAGATGTTCTGCACCCACACAACAAAGGTTTTCAAGCCAAGTTTTCGGTGGCTCTTGCACATATTGCTTTTTTGGGGAAAATATGCTTTATATTTTTCACTAGATGTAATAGAGTTACATTTTTTTAGCTCAAGACTTCCTTAGACAAACCTTTCGTCACCAAACGTGAATGACCTATTGTGATCTATTTGATGGGGCTCGGTTGTGATGTTGTCCAGTTCTCAATGTGGATTTATCTAGGATAGAAAACATCAGTTGTCCCTGGAGTCTGAACTCGGTTAACAATAAGCACTCCACTGAAATATCCACAAGATTTTTTTCAACAGGAAAAAGCCCAATAAATTTTCAGGTGTTCAAAATGTGTAAGAACGTGTAAGAACATGCTGCATAAAGGTATGGATTGAAAACCTAAGTATTCAGTTATCGTGCAGAATGTCAATCAAGGATCTTCCATGGGGGACTCTGCTAAGCTGTTTGACTGATTTACTGAATAGTAATAAAAAATTCAGGCCTTGAGCCTTTTCTAAAGTTATTTTAACAGATTAAATAGAAATAAGGGAAGCTATTAATTTTTAAATCATATGATCTTCTATTTACTCTTGTAATCAAATCACATTCCCACCCCCTCAGTTTTACTGAAGAAATGTGAATCTCATTCTCTGCCTACAGTTCAAAAAAAATTAAATTACAGTGAGTTTACTTTATATGGAATTGCTTAATCAGAATGCAGAGTTCCACTAATCATATTTAAATATAGTCACTGTAAGCCAAACATTGACCTTAGGTTAAAAGATTTTTATGACTTACTTAATGGACATCCCATTTATAGAGCACCATAAAGAATTCTAAATCACGTAGATGCAGGACAAAATGAGATTATTAGAAATGCAGCAATGAACTGCCACAGCTATTTTCATGTCTTGGAAATGGTATTATTTTAAATTGCGCCAGCTGTAGAGCCACTGTACGACTAACAAATTATTTTTGGCTCTAGGACAGTAGAGATTTCCAGAAGGTAAATATAAAGTGCAATACATACGCATCTCAGACCTTCATATTTCCAACACGCTCTTCGGGCCATCAAGAAAAGGTAGGTGTGAGAAGGTAAAGATGCATGTGCAAAGATGTCTACCTGTCTGTGTCTTCTCAGTTTTACTTTTTATGGTAGTAGCAGTGCCAGTGAAGATTCTCAAAGGCACAAAGAGATGTTTGGCTTCATAACTAGTGAGAAAATGAGAGGGAATTAAATGTTTACCTGACAGCAAGGACATTGAAAATCTCCCCTGAAGGTGCTAGCATATCATGGCTGCCATGATTTTATCTATCCTTGCTCATGGTAGGTATAGCATCAGTATAAATTTAACTATATGGTAGGTAGAAAAGTAGTGATTGTGGGTGCTCAGAATGTAAAACTGTGGTAAAGAACATTTCAGGTGAGACTCTGATCAGCACGTACAGCGTCACTGGGTGACTGGGCTGGGCTGCAAATGAGCAAACTTGAACTAGATGGACTCAGTACTCTGGCATCATGGGTTTCTTATGATAACTCTATTTCCGTTCCTGTTCTTTATGATTACCTATGTAAATATTTCTCTGGACTTCAGTGACATGCAACTGGCATCATGAATCACTATGTAAGAGGCAGGGCCTGCATTTTTTTTTTCTTATCTACTGGAAGGATACCCATTATAATCCTAAAGCTTATACATTATCACATGCAGTTTTTACAATAAATGTAGACATTTGTGAAGATCAAACTTCCCTTGCCTTGTAGTCTGTTTGCAGCAACAAACTCCTTTCCCTGCCCTGTTCTGTTTTCATTTTGCTCTCAATTTAGTGCTTTCTGAGTCTTATTTAGCTAACATTTCTGAGAATTGGAGGCAGAGGTGGGTTGGCATTTTCCTGGGCTCAGAAATGGCTGAGCTAACCAGTGAGTGAACGTGGGCCAGATAGCCTCAGAAGAACTTTAGTGTTGATGGGCCAAGGTTGATGTGCTGCATCCCAGCAGTCCCCTGCAGCTGGGCATGCAGGAAACTAGCATTTAAATTCTCATCTGGGTTCAGTCAAATCATTATAAGCCATGATAGTTCTTCACTGTTTTATCTTTCAGTGCAGTAGCCAATAACTCTTGTAGGTTCAGACAGGCTCCTTGGGGAAGCTCATGTTGCAGCACTAAAACTAAGCTGAAACCTTCTATCTATCTGTCTTTCCAGTCCTAAACCAAGATATTTATATCCTGTGCCTCACCGAGGCAAAGCGCTGTGCCGAATTTCACGGATCCCACAAACTCCTATGAATGTGAGTAGGCAGAATTTGGCCTTGACCAACAAACTGTGAAGCTGAATCAGCCCTTTCTCCTTCCAGTCCTTCACAACTTTGTCCATGGGGATGGCTTCTGTTGTTCTGCTCCTCATCCAGCCAGCACAGCTTTCCTGAGGCCTTGGGATGTTAGCTGCTCGTGAAAACAAGGGGCCAAGTTCCTTGAGGGGCTTAGGGCATGCGAATCTGCAGTTGGCAGCTAGTCAGGGCACAGGAGCTTGGGTCCTAGAGAAGGAAAAGGTGAGAAACAATCTACATATAGTATCTGATCCTGGTTTCTGTTCTGCACAGACGGTCCACTGATCTGAAGGACGGTGACCTGTTGCAGCCGCACTCAACTGCGAGGCAAGATCTCCTTGGCCTTTGCAAGGGAAAAGATACACATCTTAAACCCAGGCAAAGACTAGAGGAGAAAATGTCACGGCCATTATCACCCCTGTGCTGTGCTCCAAGAACCAGGAGAAAAGGTCTTTCCAGCAGTGAAATGGCAGACACCCCATATGAAGGGAGCAGCAGCAGCCCTGAAAGAAAATACAGTGACTGCGGATGAGAGAAGATCATCCTAAACTAGACCCTGGTAAGTGAGAGCAATCCTTGCAGAAGGGTATGATTAGGCCAGAAAATATCAGGGTGTGCACATATGGATTAAATGTGTCAAAGGGGAAGCAGCCTGGGGACAGGGTCCCGTGTTCCCAAGGAAATGAAAGAGGAAGGAGTGGAAATGGGCAATTGTAAAGGCAGATCCTCAAGTGAACTTTTTTTTTTGTGCCCTGCATCCCATCCTTCTGCTACAACGGTACCCAGGCCAGCAGTGACTTGTGTCATCATTGCACAGTGAAGTTCTTCCTGTACAGGTCCCTCAGGAAAATCAGATGTGCTGGGAAGAGAGGGCAGGGGAATTAGTGAGAACAGAGAGAGAAAGAGATGTCCCAAACTTCCCATAGACTCCCAAACTTCTCCTGGTTTCCCCAGACCTCACTGATCTCCCATGTGCTCTTATTGTGTCCTCATCCTTGGAGTGATGACACGTAGTTTGAACAGCTACAATGATGTAAAGTCATCTCAAGGGGCTGCATCATGGGCTGAAGCCTTGAGAGTACCCGAACAGGCAAGACCTCTGTGTTAGTAGATCTCTCACCACAGAGAGACATGGAAACCCAAGGCAGAACAAGAGCACAGCTGAAGAAGAGAACAGGTCACATAAGAGCCTGCAATGACCTAGAAATAAACAGCTGTTCTGAAATTAACATGAGACAAAAAAAGCATTTCTGTCTCACTTCCTCCCTCAGCCAATTCTTTAGCACTGGGGGTCTCCTTCATCCTTGGACACAGAGAGAAACAAGACTTGTTGGATATACAATACCTATAAGCCTGATGCCCAGACCTACGAGGGTGCAAGGAAGCTGCCTGCCAGTGTGAGGGTTAGGAATGAAGCAAGGCCTCCCCTTCTGTCAGGGAGGGTCTGGGGAGTTAAGCACTGTGTAGGATAAAGGGACCTGCTGTAGGGCTGGTTTCAGAGTCTGCTAGCTTTTGGGACTCATGAAGTGCAGAGGAAAATTGCAAAACCAGATAAAATAGGAAGAAAGTGGCAGGGTGAGAAGGACAAAAGATCATCTGGGTCTCAGAGAACATTGACATCTCATGTGTCTGATGAAGACAGTCGGGACCAGTAGCAAAAGGGAAACCTTCTGACCTCTGATGACCCTACTACATTTTAGGAGCACACTGCCGTTTTCCTGATACAGGCTGTGAGGGGTTACTCCTCCTGGAAATACCAGATTTCTGGGACTAAGGAAGACTTAGGCAGAGAGAGTCCTTTCATGTTTCTCTGTGGTTTTCTGTCTCATTCCTATGTCTCTGGATTTATTTGCTCCCACATATCTCTTATTTCTTCCTCCTGTCAGTCTTTTTCTTGCTCTTGTACCATACATGTTCTCTTTTTCCTTCCTGGGCTCAGATTTTCCTGTCTCACTCAAAGCTCAGAGTCCAAGCTCCTACAGCAACGAGTGCGATCATTTTTACAGGTTATGTCGACACTTGTCTTGCTGAAGAAATCTTCCAGAAATGCCCCACAGTTTCATTTAGAAAACAGCAGATGTTACCCAGATGTCACAGCCTTCCTTTGCTTCCGAGTTTTTCCAGCATTCGAACAAGGAACAGAAGTCGGTAATGGTAGCACGCTGGTTGATAACACCGACAATCAGGACATTGTCTGTTAGATGCGGTCAGTGTCCTGACTTCTACCATAAAGCAGTGCTAGGATCCATCTGGTCACGTGCAGATATTGACAATGTAGGCATTTCCAGCAGGACTAGTCACTCTGAGTACCCTTCATAGTCGATAAAGACAAATAAGCACTTGCAGAGCACATTTCATCTTATCCTAAATCAATCATCTACTTCAGGCCAGATGAGTCACACCCTAGAAACACTTGCTTCATTCTTGCCTAGTGTGAGCAGTTTAATGCAGATGTCCATACTGTATTTCCTGAAGCTAACAGGATCCATCTCCCCACGTCGCTGTCTCAAGTACGAGCCCAGAATGGTTGGCTCCAAGTACCTCTTTCGCTACTGATCATAAGGCAGCTCATGCTGTGAAGTAAAAAGTATTGCAAAATTGGAAAGGACAACTAGCACCAGACTCAGGAGTGCTCAGCCCAAGGGAAGAAAAAGAAAACTCAGTTCAGCTGTGCCCCTAAAAGGGTTTTGAGATTTGAAACAGCGTTTCAGCCATTGCTTATGGATCTCTACAGTCTTTCTCTGCCTTCCTCTTCAGGGAAGGGCAAACTAAGAAATTGCAGAGAGTATGGTTTTAAAAAAAAGGCCATCAAGTAGCTGAAAAGAAGAGCGAGAGTCCATTACAAAGGTAGAACGGGGAGCACTTACTTCTCCTCAACCGACACCTTTCTCTGGAAGTGCCATCTCCATGAGTCTCATCAGGGACCTTGGCTTAGAGGTACAGGAGCCTTTCTTTTAAACTTTTCAGCTCTGCCTCAGATAGTAGGGTAATTTTATCTTAACATTGGCACTCTACAGAGTTCCCTATGGAATATCTTGAAGCTACACAAACACAAATCCTAGAGAAACAATATTTAGTTTTCGAAGACAATTGAAATATTTTTAAGACCAACCACTGTTTTGGCCCAGGGTATGCACTTTCTGCATGGCGATCTCCAATTTGTACCAGATGCAAAGGCAAAGATATTTACTACACATACCCCAAACTGCACAAATTCCTTTGTCTTTGTGTTCACTTAACCTCAACTTCCGTTCCACATAACTTGCTTCACCTCAACTATGTTTGTTGGAATAACATTGAATTTTGGTCAGTTCATTATTGGCTTTGTTTGTCTCTGGTGCACTGTGCGTTACAGGGTTGGCTTGAAACACGAAACACTGTGGAGAAGGAATCCAATATGGTAATACAATCATTTCCCTACTGTTGCAGGCATAGTTTCCATTATAGCCCCTATTTTTTACACTCTCCTGACTTTCCAAAACACTCACCTTTGGAGATGGAGTTTTCCGTGGTTGGTGTTTGCCTGGAGGTGAAATTTGCCTGTGCAAGTGGAAGTTTCAGCAGATGTCTAGTCACTTTTACATTATGGGAGAGTGGAAAAAACCTCTACATTTTTTCTGGCTTGGGAAGAAAAATGTCTAACCACATTTCTAAGGAGGGCGACAGTAAATCTGCAGAGGGTTGAAATTTGACAGGCACAATCAGTGGAGAGCCCAGTCATATGTTACAGACCCTGCTTTTTGAACTCATCTCTATGTCTCCCGGTGTCTACAGGGGACTATTTGTGTTCAACAGCCTGCAGAATCAGAGCACAAATGACCAGTCACCCCAACTGCTAGCAACTAATTTCTGTCCCTTTTTTCCCATGTAAGTACAAAATTAGGAGCTGTGTTAACAGCTCTGTCCCCAGGGGTCCGGAAATGCTGAAGTTAACTTTCTAATCATGTTAACTCAGTCTCTCGGAATGGGTATAATAAGTTTGTGTGTAAAGGAGTTGTTTGTCCAGTTAAACAAGGAGAACTGACTGGCATTAAAAGAGTTGGTATCTTTCTTCTGCCATTACTTTTCTTTTTCCTTCTTAAAACATCTACCTGATCTATATGAAGGGCTTGGAGCTGGACTGTGGTAGCTTATGAATGCTACATGAAGTCTAGCTATAGAGATAATTATTGTGTGACTACATCTGGTTATTGGATTATTACCTGCATGAGAAGTTGTCTTAGTTTAATAGCCAAACCATTAAGAAAAAAAAAAAGAAGGAAAGAAATACAATAGTTCCACAAGAGCAATTTCTTAGCTGACATATCAGGAACTCTTAAAAAATGTCTGAGCTACAAGCTGTAAAGAGACTACATCCACATAATGTGCAAGTCAAAAAAGCCAGGAAGCCAGGAAGATCATCATCATTATTGAAAGTGCCGGCTGCAGTCAGAGATCTCCCTGGCATGGGAGACACCACATGGGAGGGTGAGGAAGCTAGGCTTGCCCAGGCCAAAGGGTGATTAACAACTTTCAGGTGAGATAAAGGTGCAGGGATTTTTTTTATGACCTTGAGGAGGCAGACATGCATGGAGAATGTTTGAAGCTTTAAAATTTAATATCATGCTTCTACTGATGAGAAGACACTTTTAGGTTGCCTGCATTTATGAACAGTCATAAGCAATTAGTCAGAAATTAGTATCTTCCAACAGCGGTGGAAATGCTAAGAAGTTGTAGCTAGGAGCTCTGGTAGGAGGCTTGACACTAGGCATGTGCTTGGTGAGATTGGAGAGGGAAGTTGTCCTGCAGCCATGAAGCCATGTGCTTTCAGTAAGGGTAAGTCATTCCAGCACTAATTCCAGAGCAGGAGTGGTGAATGAACAAAAGTAGGTATCTCTGGCTGTATCTAGATTGCTCTTTGAGGTGCTCCAGTGAAGGACTAGAGCACCTGTTTCCCTGTATGGCAATCCATATTGTATGGCATTTCTCCCACAAATCCCCATGGCATTTCTCCCACAAATTCCCGCACCATTTCAGTCAAGCTCCCCTTAATACTTATCTCAGTCTCAACTTATCTGCCCCATGTGCACCCTTTTAACTGATCATGCTTGAATGCGAGGCTAGACTAGATGACCTTGGGGGATTAGCTGAGCACAAGAAATCAGGCACTTTCCTCACCAGCCTAACCAGGGGTGAGCAGCCATTATGCTCAGCTGGAGATAAAGATGGGACGTTGCAGGGATGCTTTGCCAATGGGGCGAGACACCAAGGGACACAGGTAAGGACCCTCCTACGGGTCACCGGATCAGGAGAAAGGCACGTGTTGCAAAAACACTTGCTAGTTGTCAAATGTAAAGCTTTTCCTGTGGTCAAGGGCCAGCAATCTGCATCGGCCTCACACAGAGAAGCTTCTGGTGAGATGTCATGCCTGAAAGCCAACTCACATTATATGGCACGTCTGAGACTGCTGGCTCCATAGAGGGAGTACAACCCCAGGGAAGAAATGCAGGCTGGTCAGCCCTATCCCCACTACAGCTCCTCTTATGCTGGGGACCAGCTCATAGGAGTGAGAATCTCCAGCTGCAAGTATTGTAGTCCAGGCTTGGTATGAGGAGGGAAAAGGTGGAGAGAGAACCAATAGCAGCGACAGGCTTACCATAGAGATCCCACCACCTTGCACATACCATGCAAGCCTTGCTTAACCGGAAGAGAAGGGGCCAAGGCAGCTCACATGAGGCACCACGCAGAGAAAAAAACGTCCTCTTTGATCACTGGGGCAACGTGCAATCCTGGAGGTCATTCATGTTCACTGTACCCAGGAGAGATGGGTCACAATACTGAGACAGTGGCTGGGAGCATAATCACAAGCCACATGCTGGCCTGGCCTTTTTCTTGAACAAGCTGTAAGTCAGACCCCAGATCCCTCTGTCAGCTATTCATGGCAGCGACTCCGGGCTGAGGGCTATTTGCTCTTCCGCTTGCTAAAGTCTGTGGTATCAGAGCCTGTAGAAGAAGGTGCATGAGGCATCCCTGCCTAAAGATGATAAAAATCAAGTGGACTGAGAAAAAGTAGAGCTGAAACAGATCCCCAGGTCCTGCTGGCCCCATTTCAAGGAGCTCCCTGACCATGATGGCCCAATTGTCTCTGGTTTAAGGACTCAGCCTTGATGTTGAGGACATAGGGTTGAGCCTCCTACCACTTCACCCGACTGATTTCCTGAAGCCAAGGGCACAGGCTGTCAAGGAGCATGCTGTTGTACTGACCTGATCAAAGAAGGAGTGAACATTTGTGTTTGGATCTGATCCCAGGAGCTTCTCCCCTGACTTTCCACTTGTGCAGCTAGTGCTGCGGGCTGTGTCCCATGGCTCTCTCTTGGGCTCCTCCACCATAATCCATCAACAGAAAATTATGTTGCTGAAAACAAGACTCACTGGTTCCCTTTTTTTGCTGCTTAGGGCATATTTTGGGGTTTTGTCCTGGGGAATAGGGGAGGTCCCAGCAAGTTATTCTGGAACCACAAAAATGTCAGTTATCTGGTGACTCTGTAGCAGAAAAGTCCTTGATGCTAAATGGACTGACTGATGGAAGGGCTGGTGGTGTGACCTTGGCAGGTGCAGGTGTAACACTGGTGCCTTGCTGAGATAGGGCTGGTGGTCTGGCCCTAGGGACAGACAGCTTGCTGCCAGGAAGCAATGATCCTAGCCAAAGATTGACTATTGCTGCCAGGCTAGTGGTGCATCCATGGCAAGATTAGGCCGACTGTCACATGGATGTGCTGACATGTCACTTCCATCCTCTCTGAGAGCTGTGAGTTTTCCTTCGAATCTGCTGCAACCTGCTGGTGGGTGAGGAGTTATCTTTCTCTTATTTGAGCGCTTTCCTGTCTGTGGGCTTCTTGGAATTCTTCGTACTCGAGGCAGAAGTATCTTTCCCCATCTCAAGCACTTGCTCTCGCTCTTGGTCTTGAAGGCATCCTTTAACTTCTTCCCCTTTGCCTCGCACTGCCCTCAAATTTGCATTTCCCCAAGCAACTGGTCTGGTCAAGGATCTCTTTGTATCCCACGGCCACTGCAGCTTTCCTCTGGGAAATCATAGCCCTGCATATATTTCTTTCCTCCATTCCCCTCAACCCTTCCTCCCTATTTAGGGAGGACTATGTGGGTCTTATCCAGTCCCAGAGGTCCCACCCTTGGGCATCAGGTGGTTGACATACCTGGCTGTGGAGATGTAGATGAGAGGAACCCATGTCCTACCTGCAGTGCCCAGCTTTAGAAGAGACACACTGTTTGTAGGGACAAGGGAGCAGGGCAAGATGCCATGGCCCGCATCGCTCTGATTTTTCTGGATATATGTTGGCAAACTGGTGTTCCAGAAGTGCTGCTGCTGTGTGCATGACCGGTCACACAAACATGGAGGTGTCCTAAAGGTCGCTGTAGTGGGCTGGGTGCTTATGAAACGCCGACTTCTGTATGTGCTGAGGTGGTCTCAGACGTGTGCAGCTGAGGAGGTCAGGAAGGCTGCTGGCTCCCACCCTGCAGCGACAGATAAACAGGGTACAACAGGCACAGCTTGGTGGCAAGGTGGGAGCTTCTCCACCTCCATCCCTCACACAGGGAGATGTTATGTTTAAGGGCAGAGGGAAACCAAACTCCACATTGTCGCCTTATCACATGGGTTTGGGAGTGTGGTCCAGCGGAGTGAGCCTTGACAGACGAGAGCCTAATTGGGTTCAGGTCTGCCGCGCGCCTCTGCGTGGGCTTGGCAATCGGCTCTCTTGTCCATCTGTGAAATGGGGCTACTGGTGCTTACATTTGTTTTTGGGATGTTTCAGATCTCTGGACAAAATGTATTATGCAGATGAGGAAGGTTTCTGGTGTTATTTCTCAGTACTGAGCAGCAGACCTTGAATTTTGACCTTTACATGTTGTTGGGGTTTTTTTTGGTGGTGTGTTTTTTTTTTTTTTTTAATGACTCTCCATACTCGCCTCATCAGGCCTGAACTGAGTGGACTGGTCGCAATTGAAGGTCAGAATCATTTTCCTGCCAGCTCTAACCATGTAAGTAGGGGTTAGAGCAGCGCTGGAGGGGGGTATATTTATGGCCATGCAGATGAGCTACCATTAGGACGCGTTTCTGGTGGTAGGTGGAGGGATGGAAGCACAGCTCTGTGGGGACACGGTGTGGTGGCTCCTGAAAACGGCACCCGGAGTGAGTGAGCTGAGCCTCGGCTTGCTTTCTCCTTAGCTGGATGTAGGCAGAGAGCAAGAGTGAAGACCAATCTGCGCGTCACCGTGGGCGAGTAAACAGAAGCGCCAACTCGCAGGGTTACTGGCCCTCGGCGCCAGCCTTTTGGGTGGCCAAACTCCGACACTGACCAGCTTGCGAAGAGGAAAAATATTGATTCGGTTTTCTGCGCTTTGGATCCCGGTAACTCTGCCCTCGATCTGCTCAGGTGGATTCAGAGGAAATGCTAAGTGCGTCCCAGCCAGCGTCAAATCATGCCTCCTCCTACCTGGTTCCATCTGCAAATGGCACCAGCCTGGGCTCAGCGTTTGCCTCCAGAGTAACCCCACGTGTGTAAGCATCTCCCTGTGAGCTCTAACCTAACTGGGAGAGTTATTCTCGTGCAAGTTGCCCCCCTCTATACGCTGCAGTGTTCCCAGCAGGCTTGTACAGCTACAGCTGCCCTTCCAGGGGAACTTCTTCAGGAATCCGTTGGACTCTCCTAGATTCAGGGCCCATCTTCAATAGATAACTCATACATACATAGACAACACACACAACAAACCTGAAGTTTGAAAACTGATATCTTGTTCCCTATGGTTTATCATCTAGCCGGAGGGATGCTCATGTGTTACTGTGTCAGCAAATAATTATTCATTAACTCAACTGGGCCAAGCCCAGATGTATGCTCATCTGCTGAAGGTGCTGCTATGCTGATTTCTGAATTAGAGTAAGCCCTGAGGAGGTACAAGGTTTTGGTGTCCATGGGATAACCTCTGGATTAATCTGTCTCTGAACTTGTTCATATGTGCACTCAGGCGCCCCTGTCAAAACTCTCGCAGCAGCCAGCAGTAGAGGCAGAGGGGAGAGCACTGCACTGGAGCATGTGGTGCTCTCCAGAATACAACAGCAGTATTTCGTTAACACCCTCTCTGTGGACTGGATCCATCACCAGGACAGCTGGCTGAAGAAACAACAGCAAAACAAGAGGCTTGCTGGCTTGCCAGAAGCTTTAGGTTTGGATGAGATTTTGACAGACCCGTCTCATAACTCCTCGGTAGCCCAGGCACCACGCAGATGGCTCTGCTCTTCCTCCCCTCTCTTCCCACCCACCTGCCTGAGACTCCATTCACTTTCCAAGGGGAAGATGAGATGTTTGAGTTTTAGTTTGGGGTGGAAGGCAACTAGATTTCATAAAGGGATTCTTGTTTTCTGCCTAGTTCTCATTGTGATGCTGTGCAGGCTGTAAATCTTGATCCCTGTCCTACACATGCACTTTGGATTGTTTCCCTGATTAGAGTTGAAGATGCCATAAAATTTACCAAGGACATTGTTCTGGGATTCTGGTTAACCTAGGAAGACCTCAGCTACACAATGATATGAATCAGGATCAGGTTCTTTCTCAAAGATAACTCTGAGCTCATGAGTTCCTCCTATTTAAATGGGATAGTTGGTTTCAATACATTATTAATGATTCCTGACACAGCATTTGATCTCCAATTCCACAAAGTCCAGGACTGTTCAGATGAGCCTTTGGTCCTTACTAATCTCATTATGTGAGCTTCAGCCACCTATAATGTGATATTAATGACCAATTAAAAATACCACTTATCCATGAATTAATAATAGGGATCCTTGTTTAAAAGAGCAAGTGCAATTCTAGGACACTGTCAGATTTGTGAAGACTCTCAAGCAGACTTTCATCATGCAGGTAGCATGGATGGTACGTGTAAGGCAGGGCTTTGCTTAAGAATGAGGATTTTGATGTATGTTCTGTGGAGGATGGGGTTCATAAATCAGTCTCTGTATCAAAGGTATCAGAAGTCAGTGGGTCGGCAGAGCCAGCCACAGCTGAGAAGATCTAGGTGCAGCCGCTTGTACTGTCACAGAGTCATTCAGTGACCAGACAAACCACTCAGGTTCTCAGAACTTTTCTGTTCCTACCTCCAACTGATTTTAATAGGTATTACACACCTCAGTATCCTTGAAGGTCTACTCTTTTGGTTGCTTTCCTGAAAGACAGTCAGCAAATCGATATTTTTCATTTGAACTGCTCAATTCCACGGTGGTCCTGTTCCCAGAAAAAGGCCCACAGATACTAGGACAGAGCACTACATGCAGTCCTGCAAATGCAGACCTCCTGGGATGGCATACCTAGAGGCAGCTCTGCGCCAGTAGCCAGACTCTGTCTCTGGTTCGTATGTGTCTGTGTCCTTCAGAACAATGTTCTTCACCTTCCTTAGACTCGTATCGGCTGCAGGATGCTGCAGGGTACGGCTCATGCTGTTCCTGCCTGGTGAGATAAGGCTCCCTTTAAAGTTTCAACTTGTTAAAGAAAATTTCACTCCACATGCAGTGCATCTGGAAACTTCCAGATTGTTTAGAGTTACATGAGCAAAACTGTCTGTATTTTCAGCAAATATCTTCTAAAAACATACAAGCTTTAAAATACATTAAGTTTGTCAAAAGATTCCAGCAAAAAGAGCAGTCACTGTAAGACGGAGATGGTGTTGTGGTTAAAGAACCTTCCAGACTTCCAAAGAGAAGGGCATCTATCACTGCAAGAAAAATAAGCAAAATGCCTGTGTCTTAGCGCGGTAGAGCATCACTTTGTCCTGTTTGGCCATTGCCTCATAGCCTGCCTGTTTGTACCATAGTTTTCAACTGCATAAAGAAAAAAATTTGGAGTCACCATAGGTTGCTGACCCTGGCTTTTATTACAGGACTGATATCTGAAGGGAAAGACAAACATTCTGCTTCTTTAATAAGAGCTCAGTTGGCCCTTCAAATAGGGAATGGTATTTAGAGCAACAATGCCAGCTGGAGTTGGTGGGACCTGCATTCACTGCGGTGTCCCACGTGCTCCAAGAGGAAAAGCAAGGGACATCCCATTGTCCTGATTTAGGGAAAAATACGTCTCTGGAAGAGATTAAATCCACTTTTGCTTCACTGGCAAAAGTGACCCAGATATTTTTGTATCTAATCGTGTTCCTTTTCATTTACCATAATGTTTGGGCAGAGCTGCAGGTCAAGCGAACAGCTTTGTCATGTGTGCCAAATGCAGACTGATATGGAGCCTTTGAAGTAAGAAATGTGAGCAATCTTCTCCCCACAGATTTTGTCCTCCTGATAAGGGGGTACACAACTGGCACATCACTCTCTTCAAACCATTCTTTAGCACTTCACTGGTGTATTAGCTTTATGGTAATTCTCAGCAATGAGAGGAATACTTGCTTATCAAAACTAACATTTGAATAGAGAAAGAAAAAATTTGATAAGTCTTACAGATCAGTTTTAAGAGACAGTCTATCTTTGCTGAGGAGTTGGAGACTTCCCTTCTGAGAAGATAAAATTGCTCTAGGTGAGCCTTGAGCTATGGAAATGGTGTTTTTATTTTAATTATGTAGAATATGATAATTCTGAGTGTGAGCCTGCAAAATCAAACCCCAGAGATGGGGACCCCTCCGATTCAAGCCTCTTTTTCTTCAGCCAACCCATCCACATTATTGCATTTGGATTTTGAACAGTCCTTCTAGAGGAGGATCAGTTTGCTGTAAGGAACTCCTTCGTTTTTCACAGCAGGCTAGGATCAGAGGTGAGCTAGTGACTGAGATCTCAGGTCAAACATGAATGTATTAACACTGAGGAATATGTCCAGGTGAAGTCCAGCTTCTTATACAGACCTACAGACATATGAACAGTCTGCAGCATTTGAATTCGGATTCATATTTTGAACCCTGCCCGAGTTGAGGGAATGGAGATCAGAAAGGTAAGCTCCGTATCCTTGCCAAGCAAGGTTCCTGAATTATGTCACTGGAGTAAATTTTTAATGAAGGAACATAGGAAACTTACTCAACATAGTGCCTTCGTAAGCTTATTAGCCTTTTCCCAGGTAACATACAACACAGTATTTTTCACCTTTCCTTCAGACTGAAACACAAGGAAATTTTTAATCGTTCAGCGTATACACTGGGTAAACTGTAGTCACCCTTTCAGTCCTGTATCTTAAACTTTTCTTGAAAGCTTGCTGCATACATTGCTCCTAATCCATGTCTCCGGGAAGAGAGAAATCTCCGTTTGCTGAAAACCTCCATAGACAAAGGGGAGACACACAGCCTCTGTAGCCCAAGGCTAAGAAGCAACTCCTACCTCACTGAAGAAACACTTGTGGCACTTGGGAGGCAGTGAAAGTTCTCGTATTGACTTCAGCGAGAGAAGGCTGAAAGCCTGATCCTTTTCTAAACGTAAGAAACCTTTTGCTTCTGTCAAAGCAAATATCTGCTGTCTTAGCTAGGCACTGGAGTAACACACTGCCATGAGGGATTTGGTGTGAAAAATGGGTAAATATCCCACGTAGGATTTGGATTAAGGTCTCAAAAGATGCCTCTTAAGCACCTCTAACAGTTTCTGAGGTAGTTGCTTAAACTGGTTTCACTGAAGACTTTCTAAGTGAAGTAATAGAACTGGTGTCCACCAGCAGATGGTGCTTCTGTCCGAGATTTTCTTTCTTTCATGCCCATTGAAAGATGCAGCTTCTCCCATCGTTACTGTGAAAGATTCTTCACAAGGCAAAACATTGTCCATTACATTGTATGGGTTCCATATTTTAGACAGGTCCTATGTATGCCTTCCTATCTTCTCCCTTACTTCCAACACTGCTTTTCTTTAAGGGGCCTTTGATTAAATGGACAATTTCCCTTTTAAAAAATATCCCACAGAAAGTCCTTGTGTAGCAGATGTAATACCGGGTTGAAGAACTTCAGCAGCAGGAAAAAGAGACATGAGTGATGATTTTTTACTTGGGATATCTTTCAGGCTAACTTCAGTGGAGACACATAATGTGCAAAACCAGGCAAGCAGTCCCTGCCTCGTAGCCTGTTGATTCCCAGCTCTCCAAGGACAACAAGCTAAATTTTGTCAGCTCTGAAAGCATCTGGAGCTGATGAGGAGGAGACAGACAAATAAATACCCACTTGAGTCCAGACTCTTCTCTTTAATGTTTGTGGGACCAAACTGCCAACTTTTAGCTCAAATCTGGTTGTGTCTATCGTAACTAATTTGCTTTAGGAACCTTGTACTGGGTATTTTTTCTGCCATTACAATAGCAGTAAGTACTTTAAAACTAAGATCCAGCATCATCTGCCCCGAGTTAGAGTAGTCTCACCACACCTGAGCGTCTTAAGGCTCCTCACCTCCATCATATAGATACCTTGGTGGTTGATAAATCTAGTGCCTTAGTTCACAAGCCATTGTGTAGGCCTGGTGCATTCTTCCATGGACCCAGGGTACAAGCTCAGGTACGCTGTTTTTGGGCTGGAGAGTTGTACTTAACACTGGGCTCATAGCTAGCTCTGGTGATGGAGAAGGAGTGATGATAACGGTAAATCTCTGCATTGTAAGTGCATGAGATATGGCAATCCCTGCAGAAGAACCCAAAACAGAAGTTCGATTCAACATGTTAGACTGGATAATGAAGCTACCCCTTGTCCTACAAAGCTCGTGAGACTGAGACCCAGACCTGCCCTTGTCAACCTGCACACTGACTGCTGTACTCTGGTGCTTTCCATGCTGCTCTGGGCAGCTTCATCCCCATCCAGGAGATACCAGCATGGGGACTGTGGTAACCCCACTGAGATGATGCCACCTCTGAATGATCTGAGTCAATGCAAAAGCAGGGTAAGGTACCTACATGAGATATAGAAGTTTTGTGGACACACTCTTACATGAACCCCAACAATCACCTACTTACAAAAAGGTGTGCATACTCCAATCATGCAGGTCTGCAGACATTTTTGGGCACTATGAAAAATCTTATTTATTTTAAAAGTTTCATAAAAATTTTTATGAAAATGGTATATTGTCCTCTTTCTCCCATCTCAGAAACATCCAGTGAAAGCCAGCAGTGGAAATGCTGAACTCAGCCTTCTCGAAGAAGGCCTGGAATTAAAATAAAGCTGGACTAAAATGCACTTTGATGTCTTTGGTGGGATAAATGTACATGCCATGCCACAATGTCTGCAGTGTATGTTCCTGGCCACCACATTCTCAGTATTTTTGAAATCTAAGGTCAATCAACAGTTCATGGCTCTTTTCTACAGCTTTTACCAGAGCCTTTGACAGAGATGCCAGAAGGTGGTTTCTAGAGCACTGGATGTTAGCAGATCCAGGAGAGTAATTAATCAGATGGAATCCAATTAAAAGATTACTCTCCTGTTCTCCAGATAGGGTGCTATATGGATGCACAAAACTATCTGTTGAAATCCCTCAGGCAGCTTACCTAGAATAGCCTTCTTTTGGATCCACTTCAGCTCCCAGCAGAGACTCTGGTTCAGGAATTCATCTTTATTCAGAACAGCTCTTAAGCATTTGCTTAAAGTTAGGCATGTGCATAAAAGCCACTTCCAACAAGGCTGTACTTAATTGCATCCTAGCTGCCTTCCTAAATTGAGATTAATGTCCAGCTGATTTTGAAAAGCTGGGGTGAGGTCACTGCCACCTCCATGGAGATTGCTGCACTTCTTAACCATGGGAATACTCATGAACTTAAGTAGTGCACAGCATTATCTAAAAGCACATGTCCTTTGGGGCCTGGGAGCCATCCCAGGGAGGGTGTGAAGATGTGTGGTCCAGCTGATCGGCACGAGGAGTTTGCCCCAGCTCCCAGCACCTTCCTGGGAGAGGCAGCACTGATGGGGGACGGCAGGGATCCAGCCCCACTTGGAGGGGCTCATTACCAGACCCAGAGCAGGCTGGTGCCAGAGATGCCGGGTCCCCCTGCATGCCACCAGCCCCGCTCCCTGAGCCAGCGGCTGCGGTGCGGAGCTGAGGCCAGCTATGAGGGAAGGCGCAGGGAAGACTCTGGCGTGGGGAAGGCGTGTAGGCGTCAGTGGCCCCTATCCACCGCTCCGGAGACGAGGGTTTTCTGCTCAAAGTGGGAGCTGAACGCGAGGAGATTGCACGGCCAGTTTGCGCAACTGGGTTGCGGCCATAGAAGCAAATGGGCCCAAGGTCAAGGAAAGCTGTGGAAATAAGGAATGTACCCAGGCTCACGCAACATATACCAGGTTAAATGAGCAATTGTTTCTTAACTCATGTGCTGACACACTTGTTTTCCTTCCTTGTAAGCGGGCTTGGAATGATCAGTTGTCTTTACTTTTCAGAGCTCTCGAGGTGACGCGGGGCCTCAGGATAAGTTTTGGCCTCAATGACCTCTATGGATTGTTGGTGCAAAACAGATTTTTTTTCTGCCAAAATAAATATCAGTTTAATGTAACTTTCTCTGACAGTGGAGTTGGGCTCAGAAGATTCCATCACAAGAGGTTGTGTAGGGTGCTTGCTCTAGTTTTCTATTTCAATAAAATTTCCTGACCTGGCCTTTGCTTCCCCTTTCACTATTACTGTGTGAGCAGTATCAACTGCTTCCGCAATCACAGGGCTCCATTAAAGTCCGCAGTATGAGTAACGAGCATCTCTGCGAGGCTGTATCCAGGTCAATAGGTTGGGAAAAATAAACAGCACTTTTTAAAATATGCAATGATGGAGTGCATTAAACCTAAAGTACACAGCAGCTCTAGACTTAACTTGACATTTCTGCAAAACGCTGAGCTTGTCAGCAGCTTACACCCAGCCACAGCGACCATGTGCTCATACCAGTTGATACTGGCATGACCTGCGCTGGATGCTCTCCTCCTCTTCCCACCTGCGCAGCGTAACGCAACACGGACACTCAGCGTGGGTTGCCTGTAACAAAGCTGCTCAAGTGCCACAAGACAAGAAGAGCAGCTCTCAGATCTCTTCTTTCCCAACATGGAAGGCAGAGATATATGGGCTTGTGTGGCTCAAGCCATGGTTTGCTCGCTAGCACCAAGGTTTTGAACACGGGTCCTGTCAGGTAGCACACTACCAGCTAGCAGTTGTCTTCTGGTGTGAGATCCAGGGCCAGCAGCAGCTCCAGCAGGCCAGCAGTATTCACCCACTGGACACCGGGGTGGGAAGAGGCCTCGATGCATTCCTGGAAGAAATGCAGTGAAAGCTGACCTTGCACTGTGCGTCTGCACAGCAGTGAGTTGAGCTCTGTTCTGCTCCTGCGTTAAACATCACAGATTCGCCCCTGACTTGCTCTCTTATCAGACTTTCCAGCTTAAGCTCAGCCTGTGCAAGCCTCAGGCTGTATCTTGGGGTCTCTAGTCCATTTCTCCTCCATGACTCCTTAGTAAAGCACTCATACAGTCTTTACAAATAGAAGAGATTAAAGTACATAAACGTGTATGTTTGTATGTCGGCATGCATTTGCATGTAGGCATACGGACAAAGGTGGAGTTTCAAACACAAAGTTGCTTGATGTGAGACTGCATTGTTTGCAGGCACATTCGTTCAGCTTCTGTGCAAAACGGACTGGTTTGTGCTAGGCTCTGGACAGGGGGAGATAGACCCGCTGTTTGGCAAGCACTTTAATTCCCAGCTTCTGCCAGTCACTGACTCCCGAGAGTACCCACCGGGGACGCAGGCTGCTCTGGAAGTGCTTCCTCTCACAGCCTTGGAGAAATGGGGCAGTAGTAGCTGCCAAACTACCTGCCACACTGTCAAAGGGGGCCTGTCCTGAGCAGAAGCATCTCACATTCATGCAGGAGGCAAGTCTTCGTCTCTGGCTAGATGTGTCTGGTAGGGGAGAGATCAAGTGTGAGGTGAGGCAGAGTCTTTTACACATGGCTGTAAGCTGGTTTAAAGCACGGCTTGTAGTTCTGGAGCAGATAAAGTTGTCTGTGTAGATATGTCCACTGGATGAGTAACAGATTTGCTGTCAGGACCTGCAGTGCTCGGTAATACGAGGAAATGCTTCCAGCAGGACTTGAAAGGCCCAGAAGTGTCTTGTAATTTTTCAGAGACCGGGGAGGGGGGATAGAATTTAATCCCTGACTTCAGTCCTCTGTCTTCTTGTCCTGGTTTCAGCTGGGACAGAGTTAGCTCTTCTTTCTAACAGCCAGAAGAGCTCCGTGTTTTGGTTTTAGTCTGCAACTTGCTCTGAGAAGAACACTGACAGCACACTGATGTTTACAGTTGGCACTGAGACATCAAGGACTTTTCAGCTGCCGTGTTCTTGCCAGTGTGCAGGAGCACAACAGGATAGGGGGGAGCATGGCTGAGACGGGGGGTCCACGACTGTCCTTATGATTTGTACTTAGGCTTAGGATTGAGGGCCAAACTGGCCAATTAGTATTCCATATTGTGCAGTATCATGCCCAGGATAAAAGCGAGGGACAGATGGAAAGAAGGGTCTTTGCTCTTCCGGGGCTCTCACTCTCGGACTCTCCGAGTCCTCTCTCACTCTCTCTCTCTCTTCGGGCCTCTCGCTAGTCCGTGATTGCGATGTTGGGAGTTATCTGTTTCAGGATCATTAGTTCAGGACAAGACGGACCTCAGTCAAGGGGTGGTGAGCAATTACACTGTACATCACTTGTTCGTATATATTTATCATTGTACATATATGTATATATTCATATATTAGTAGTAGTAGTAGTATTAAATTGTTCTTATCCTAACCCACAGGTCTCTTTCCCTTTTCTCCTTTAATTCCCTTCCTCATCCCCGGAGGTGGGGAGGGTGAGTGAGCGGCTGTGCGGAGTTTAGTTGTCGGAGTGGCCTAAACCATGACACTTCTAAAGAGCATTGCTTTAAAATGTCTCTTGAAACACATCCTTGCTAAGGAGTTGGAGCAGCCCTCCTGGAGAAATGGTTGAACTCTCCTGCCTGCATGAATCAGACCACTTGCTTTGCTGAGGAGTTATGAAAACAGATGATTCACTCGTATGTGCCACTTTTCAGCAACAAGTCTGTAAGTCTGCTGACATGTGAGTGAACGACACCAAGCCCTGCGAAAGTGGGTGTTGGCAGTTAACTCCAGCTCCAGTTCAGGCTCTCCTTGCTCCGTTCCATCCAAATTCCCCATTGGCTTGTGTGGACTTCACTTGAGCCGAGTGCAGAACCAGCTCACTTACAATTCGGGCCGCGCCGGAGGGGCAGCCCATGGGAGGGCTGGTACTGGAGCTGGCCTAAGTGCCCCTGCACCTCTGTCCTGACCCACCTCTCAGCTGTGATTCTACATTGGTGTAATCAAACTCGAGGCTGAAGCCCACTCTGGTGCTTCAGTGGGCTACCACAACATAAGGATGTCTATCCTTAGTCAGCCAGGTGTCCATCTAGCCTTCTGTGGCAAGAGGGACACCTTGGCATACAAGCATCCTGAGGGTGGCAGGGTGTGATCTCTCTTCCGACCCCTCCAGAACCTCCTAGCAAGGCTCTGGCTGCTCTCCTGCCCTCCCCTTTTTATTTGCCTCGTCACATCTGAAGCTCCATCCATGGCACCCTTGCCCCCAGAGGGGGAGGTCTAGTGGGAGCATCCTGGTGACCTTCACATCCTTACCTTTGTTTCCTCTCTTGTCGACCAGACAGGTTGATTCCTACATGCTTTTTTCTTTTTCCACTGTTTTCTTTCCTGCTTCTCTCTCCCCTTTACCAGACAGGGTGGGGAGGTTTTGTTAAGTGAAGAAGTCAATCAAGGGAATGGACAAACCTGGAAGGCTAAGAAAGAACATAAAAGTGGGGCGAGCATGTAGTCACGCTTCCCCAGAAAAATCCTCAGCAGTCTACCGTGGCGGGGCGTGATGTCTTTTTACTCAAACACTCTTGATACATATTTCTTCTCTGAATCAATCTAATCACTTTTGCATGCTTGCCAGCTACTAGCATCCACAGTGTTCTGTGGCAAGAAGGTCCACAGCTTAGCAGAGCACTCTGAAAAAAGAAGGGGACAAGTTCCTTTTGTGAAGACTCAAGAGACTCAGTCAGGATTGGGATCCACCTTAGAGGCCACCCTCTGAGGTTAAGATAGGGAAGGAGAAGGAGCAAGACTTGAAGCCAGGCAGTGTTCCTGCGGGCATTTGGCCCCATCAGAAGCTGTGAGCTGCCCCTGCCCAGAGGAGCTGTTGCAATCAGTGACCTCTGTCACTGCCATGATCTCCTGCCAAACCCAGGGCCTGTTACTGTAACTACTGCTCTCCCTCCCTCTGCTTTACGAGGACCGAACTTTGCAATAACACGTGGTTTCAGCGAGGGTGCCTCTCCCAGTTTTCACTTCCCTGAAACTCCTCGATACTTGCAGCTTACTCTTAAAGAGACACCACAGTCCAGTGGGTTTTGTTGCAAGAAATGGCTTTTTGCTACAGAGCAGGTGTGGTGTGATGCCTGCTACCATTGCACATCTGTGCTGCAATTTCTGTGAACTGCTACCCAGCGTAATCCCAGACAAAACCTCAGGTCATCTTGGGGTCAAAGCACATACTTTTGGCCCTCTCGCACCACCCAGGATCTGCCTTGCCTGTCTCTGGTTGCCTTGCGTGGAGAGAACATGTAAAAAGCTGTTTCATTTTCCCAGCCTAGGCACCTAAAAAGCCAACACACTCAGAAGGAAGAAATGTTCTTCTGATATCGTGTTCGGCTGTGGACATGACTGGAAGTCAAACCGAGGTGCAGGCATAGATCATATCTAAGTCTTGGGCCAGGCTGGCGCTCTGCGCAGGGCAGGCATTTCTGCGTGAGAACAGCAGCCACCACCCTTAACATCTCAGAAGGTCTGATTCTGCCTGTTAATGGAAGTGCACAGCACACACTTCCTTAGACAGTCTTTAGCTACACAGATAGTGTTTATCAGAGCAAATACCAGGGAAAAAAAGTAATACTTGAGGCTGATGGAACATGATGCAATTTTACTTCCAGGACCAGGAATGCAGCTGTCAAGTGTATAAGCATCAGAGCTGTACAGGGGCTCCCAGGGCCCAGACCCCAGGCTAGGCAAGGGGCATGAGGGACAGCGGCACCTCCACACCACCATTGGTGCTAGTTCAAATCACCGACGGCAAATGACCTGTGGTTTTCAGAGATATTCCATGGAAACAGAGGGCAGGTGGGCACAGCCTGTACCTCTCTGTGTGCACTGCCCTGGGTGACATATATGTTCCCCATCCAACTCTTTACTACCATCCCTCCAACTCTTTAAGTGCTCTGGCTGAGCTGTGGACCATATTCCTCCAAAAGGACCTGGGAGTGTGGGCAAGGAGCAGAGGGCAGAGATGTTGGGTGGTACCGACTGTTCTCATGCGGCTCCTACTTACAACCCAGCAAGCAGCTGACCTGCAGCTTCCCATTCAAAGGACAGATTCAGCTAAATCTGTTAGGAGCAAAAGTGCTGCTGTCAGTTATTACCTTTAACTTTGCCTTTCATGACACTGGCCTTGAGCAAGATCTCACCTTCAGATAACCACAGGTGGTGCACTGCAGTTTAGCTGCAGGAAAAATATTTTAATTACAGCTGAAAGCGTGGTGAAAATCCACTCTCCACTCAATATTTAGGAGGGAACCTGTGTGGGCACTCGCATAAAAAGAAGCATGGCCAGCAGGTCGAGGGAGGTGATTCTCCCCCTCTACTCTGCTCTTGAGAGACCCCACCTGGAATACTGCATTCAGCTCTGGGGCCCCCAACACAAGAAGGACACGGAGCTGTTGGAACGGGTAAAGAGGAGGGCCACAAAGATGATCCAAGGGCTGGAGCACCTCTCCTACGAAGACAGGCTGACACAGTTGGGGCTGTTCAGCCCAAAGAAGAGAAGGCTTCAAGAAACCTTCTAGCAGCCTTGCAGTCCCTAAAGGGGGCCTACAAGAAAGCTGGAGAGGGACTTTTGACAAGGACGTGTAGTGACAGAACAAGGGATAATGGCTTTAAATTGAAAGAGGGGAGATTTATATTAGATCAAAGGAAGAAATTCTTCACTCTGAAGGTGGTGAGGCACTGGACCAGGTTGCCCAGAGAAGTTGTGGATACTCCATCCCTGGAAGTGTTCAAGGCCAGGCTGGATGAGGCTTTGAGCAATCTGATCTAGGGGAAGGTGGCCCTGTCCATGACAGGAGGGTTGGAACTAGATGATCTTTAAGGTCTTTTCCAACCTAAACTGTTCTGTGATTCAGTACGAGGGTGGTGAGACTTTGGAATAGATTGCCCAGAGAGGTTGTGGATGCCCCCTCCCTGGAGGTGTTCAAGGCCAGGTTGGACAGAGCCTTGAGTAGCCTGATCTAGTTGAGAGGCGTCCCTGCCCATGACAGGGAGGTTGGATTAGATGATCTCTAAGGTCCCTTCCAGCCTATGCCATTCTATGATTCTATGATTCTACGATTCAGGTTTCTTTTCTTCTCTGAGGGACGCAAATACTTGCATTTTGAGGTGCGTCATCTTATCTTCCCATCCAGAAGGATGCTGTCCTCAGGTTGTGGCAGTGGGAAGAGGTCAGACTGGGAGCTGACAGCCCAATCTACCTTTCAGGAGCCCTTTGGCTGCCTGGGCTGCAGTGAGGATGGGGTTTCCACATGAGAGCTGATCAGCCTGTGCACAGGCACACCTTGAGGTGTTAGTGGGCACGTGGCTGTAACAGTAGCCCTTGATAGTCCTACCCTGATGTCAGCAGACAGAAGGAGCATAGCTCATCAGTGGTGCATGCAGGCATCATCACCATCGCCCGTGCTGGGAGTGGAGGTCACTCAGCAGCTCATGTTCTTCAGGGCTGATGTGGGGATGCCCTTTACCTGCAGTGTGTTGGACAACACTTCCCTCAGAGCTATTTGTCCTCAGCAAAAGCTTTCCCTGTGGTCATTGTTTGGAAAAGCGTCTATTTTCTGTCTTGCTTTCAAAAGGGTGATCTCAAAGAGGCTGAGGAGTGAATTTCCTTAAGTCACTAGAAGCTAAGCATCGGACATGGTGAAATATCAGTGTTTGCTTTTTCATTTAAATGTTATGTGCAGACATCACCCTTATTTATCCTCTAAAGCTTTTGCAACAGCAACACATAAAACCACAGCAACAAAGCTGAAGGATTGCAGTCTCTGCCTGGCCATGATTTCTTCATTCCTGCAGCTTGGGCTGAGGGGAGCAGTGCATTTTTGGCAGGGTGGCAAGTGCCGTTATCTCAGTTGCAGTGCAGCCCTGGCATCAGACACAGTCAGAGTTTGGGACCTGACTTGTTCTGCCTGCTTGTTTTTTTTTCAAGCAGCCAGGGTTGAGAAAGTGCTTAGGCTGGAGTCACTCACTGTCAAATGCATCCTGATGAAATACACTCTTTTCTCAGAGACCCAAAGGGCTTTACTTGCTTATGCTTGTACTGCTTAACAAAATATGGTTAAAATCCACTTTCCTTCTGAATGTTTTTCCTCTCATTTCAGTGAACAACATTCAGGAAAACGTTGCTTTGTCAAACATTTTTATTTAGTCACAAAGGACCATCCTAGATGTTCCTCTCCACTGCCTGCACTCTTTTCATTGTTTCTATACAAGGTATTAAGGACAGTGCATCTTGATGTGGGTCTCTGATGTGACGAGGGAGCTATCTTCAGACATGGAATTATCCTAATATTTAGAGGTAGGTTTTTATCAGCTATTAACATTTTGAGGACAGCCTATCAAGATCCCTCTGAATAGCAGCCAGCCTTCCAGCTGTTCCTCTCGGCTGGCACCCATGCCAGATCCTCTGTGAAGGGATGAGGACTAATACTTTCACAAATGTACCCAAAATGTTATAATAGGTGATCAAACTGTATAGTGTTGCAGTGCCCTACTGTGGACGGCCCAGAGTCATGACCATACACCAATATGGTTAGAAAATCATGCTCCGTTTATTACAAACAGCACACAGGTTATATAGCGGAATGTGGCGTGACACGACTACATACTACAATTGGCTTGCTTAGCATAAACACACTCTCGTGGGCTATAGTGATAGGACAGCGCTGGCAGACCACAGGTAATAAGCTCATCCCTTCAGTCTCCTCATTGCGGTCATCGGAGAGGCATCCAGGAGGCGTGCATCTTGGCAGGCTATCAGTCTACGTTTCCTTTTAAGGCCATTGTTTTAACTTGAAGGACAAAAGTAATCTAGCTGGTAACCTTGTGCTCTGGGGCCCAAACAGGGATTGTCCATACCCGAGAGAATATTATGGCCAGTCTCGGAAAGGAATTCCTCCACACTTCCCCCTTTTTGTTTTTGGACAATCCATAGTCCTGGCATTGCTTTAAGGAGGACCCGAGAGGCGCACTTCAGGACACACCCTGCTAAGAGAATCATAAACAGCAATGCAACTAATATCGTTATGCCTTGTATGATTAATCCTTTTATCCAACCTGGTATGTTCCAACTACCAAACCAGTTTAAGAACCGGTCATCTCGTGTCGTGATATGATGCATGTTACTTTGAAGGTTTGCAAGTTGCTTATGAATGCTTTGAGAGTGGTCAGGTAGGTCCATACAGCACATGCCTTCAAAGTCAGTACAACCATGGCCTTGAGCTAACAATAAAAAATCAATAGCAGTGCAATTTTGCAATACAGCATGCTGGATATCATCTACATCAAGCAATAGAGAAGCGAGAATGTTAGAGGTAAGATTAAATTGTTTCAATGCCCAACAAGCAAGCTTAGCTAACTGATTATTAGCAATGCCGTCAGAGGCTCCTAGAAGGAAGACAGATAGTGCTGCTATTTCAGCTGGATTCAGCAGCTGCACGTTGTCATTACAAGTGCCGTCAAATTCTTTTAGGCTCCTCTTACCCCGACTTGTTCGAGTTGTTCGTTCAGCTTGAAAATCATGAATGCTAGGGGCAAAGAGAGTTAGGCAACCCAAATAGCCAGGACCACCGATAGCTCCTTGTGGAATTCCGGTCCAGGCACGATCTTCACAGATCAGAAAAATTCCGGGGGGCAGGAGCGTATCATGTGTAAATACTTTCCCAATGAGCGCTCCAGTTTTTACATTTCCCCACATTGATGTGCCGGACACATTGAAACGCGGTTTACCTTGGAAGAAGAAACTGCGTCCTAATTTAGTCTAATAGGCTTGCTTCAGCGTTTGGAACCAAACCACTCCAGAGCCAGTTACAAGTTGCATGGGAGGGCGAATGATTTTACATATCGCGCTGTGACTCATAGACTGGTTCCATAAACCAGAAACATTTTTCCATGTCCCTGGTAACAAGCTACCTAAAAGATCAAGTTCCTGCAGTCCTACAGGGATGGTCACATTGAGTGATCTAATCAAGGCGGCTTGGACTTCCAATCCCACATCGAAAGGCCAATCCCACCCACTGCAGATCCGTCTCATGCCACTGGGTTGTTGGTATGAGAGGGCAGAGGCATTGACGAATCTTTGAAACTCTGTAATGTTAGTGCTATTATTTGGCCAAAAGTATTGGCACACCAATAAGGCACGTGCGAAATGGGTCAGAGGCACTTTGCATAGATAAACAGAATTGCGAGACGTTGGTTTTGTTAGCCCAAGTGACCCAACTTATTCAGTGTAGTTAACGTCTGTGCCACTTCAATTCCTGGTGCAAATATTGAAGCTGCAATGATTTTAGCTGGTTTCCCAAATTCTGCTCTGGAATTGCACTAGCTATCATAAGCATGCGTGCTTTGCCTATTCCAGGTGTATCTATGACTTAGGATCATGGTGGTGTTAGGTAAATACATTCCTAAGGTCTCTATAGTACATAGATCTCCCCTTATATGCGAAGGAATACCGTAAGCTCTACTATAGCCCTACAGAAGCAGTTACTAGCGTTTTGTTTTGGTACAGCCTTGCAAAAGCAGTTACTAGCATATTGTTTCCCTTTCTGGGAGTCTTACTATTTCGACTATGCCCAAGATTCCGCTGAGCAGGAGGGTAACAATCAGCAGGGTCATCGCAGAGAAGAGAGGCAGGCACGGCACCTTCAGGGCGTCCCCTGTTTATCCACACAGTGTGCTCTGCAGCCTCCCTCAGCTCCGCTCTGAGCCATCTCTTTTCACCCTCAACAGAGTCTATGACAAAGGTACTGACACGGCGTTGCCGCACGCGTGGCCAGTGCGTGCAACAAGGCTGCCCAGTATGTGCTCTGCCGGCTAACAGCGGTTTTTGCGAATCGCAACATGTTGTTCAATAACAATCCTCCTAGCTTCTCTTTTCAAAGTTACGTGCTCACAATTAGGTCCAGTCAGTAATTCTTTGTCATTAATTTGGTACCAGTCAATTCTTTTCCTTCCAGTAGCTACGGGTGGAATCCATACACCTTCCGATCGGAGAAAACACACAAAGCATATATACAAGCAACTTTCACACACATACTATACCTAACAATGAGAAACATAAGAACAGTTGATATATTAACATGAAATCTTCTATTACGAGTCTGTCCATTTGAACCATTCTCCTCATTCGGTGTTTCTGTGATCTCTGCTTGCTCTGCTAATTCTTGGATCTTCCTTTCTCTATTTGTAGTTTCAAAAGTCCTGGCTGGCTTTACGTTTCTTGCTGGCAACCAGTACGGACCTGTGGGAAAGAGAACACGAGCATACCCTCTTCCCCATGCAAGCAGAGACACAGGGCCATCCCATGAGTTGAGCCCAGTTTCTTATAACATGCTGTTGATTTTTCTGCAAAAATGGCACTGGGTTTAAAATTGTGATCCACAGCCGTAGTATGTTGCCTAGAAGCAGACAAATGAAGAAAATTTAAAACATATGTGGCTTTGTCCAAGGATTCTTGCTGGGAAATATACGGAAGACTGCCCCCCTTTTTTTTTTTTTTTTATCAAGCATTTGTTTTAACGTTAAATGAGTTTGTTCAATAACAGCTTGTCCCATAGGTGAATGAGGGATACTGGTAGTGTGAGTCACTCCCCAATCCTGTAAAAAGGCACCATACTGGATCACTGTCTGTCCCAATTTTCCTTGGTACTCCCATGGTTTTCTCCAGTGTGAGCAGTAGCAACAACAAAGGCAGAAAATATATCAACAGGTATATGTACATATTTAGATCGAAGAAACGATTGAATATAAGTAATATCAGTTTGCCATAATTCATTGACACATAAACCTTTTGGATTTACTCCTGCTGGATTATTTGAAGGCACAATACGCTGACGGTCAGGGCAGGCGTGTACAATCCGCTGAGCTTGATCTGCTGTTGGACCTGATGGGAAGTATCATCAACCAGCAATTGACAAACTGTAGGACTAATCATCATTCCTTGAGGCAGTACAATCCAATGATATTGTTGCGTGGGTTGTTCATCGTTAAGTACTGGAACTGAAAAGGCAAATCTAGGACAATCGTTAGGGTGTAAATAAATAAAAAAGTAAAAAGGTAGAAAAACCCAGTCTTTTAAATCAATCACCATCAAATGCTAACATTCTGGAATCATAGTAGGATTTGATACACCCGGTTGTAATGCACCCATTGGTGAAATGATTGCATTAATAACTCTTAAAACTTTTAACGTAAATCTCCATTTTCCTGATTTCTTTGGGTTAGCAAATATTGGAGTAATCCATAGGGTAGTGGAGGGAATTATATGTCCTAATTTGAGCTGTTCATCGCCTAATTTTTGAGCCCACATTCTGACACCCTTTATTAAATCTGCAATTGTTTTTGACCGATTTCTGATAGGATCAGGAGCTTGCCTGTGCAAAAAGTATTCATTTGATTCATGTCAATATGGGACAATGGATGTGCAAATAGATTGCGAGGAGTAGGGTGTGCTATTCAAGATAAGTGATTGTCTTAGTTTAAGATCTCTGTGAAATGCAAAAACGTAAACCTGCGAAATGCCTCATGATGCTGCCAACCACCAGTGATACACAGAATGCTCTGTCACTACAGAGCAGAGAACTCTGGTGACAGTTCATCATGATGCAAAACGAAATAAAACGAAATTGTAAAAAGGTAGAAAAGGATGGAGAGCATAGATGCTGGAAAGCACTCTTTAGATGGTCACCTTCCGCTTCAGGATTTTTCAGCCATTTAAAACATCCTGTTATAACACTGCCAATAGCTACAGCTGCCCCAATATTGTCACCAACACTGCTGTATACATGGGCTTGGCACGTGCTTAAGAGGATATCTTCAATTACTAACTGGAATAGCAAGACATCTGCAGCAGCTGGATTTTCTGTTTGTCTCTGAACTGCTGCTTGCAGCCGATCAAGGAAATGTTCATAAGGTTCCTGTGCTCCCTGCCGAATGGAAGCAAAGGAAGCCTCCCCTGTCCCAAAAAATCAGGGACACGTCTTAATGCTCTCATAGCCGATTCAGTCAGTTGTTGGAAAGCCACTTGCTGTAACCCTGCCTGTGCCTGATTTTGACATGTGTGACATTTTATTCATCCCAAAATGTTTAGCTCTTGATTTAAGAAATTTAACACCTATAACACATTAGCTATTGTTTCATTGGGAGATTTCCCTGTCATTCCCCCTTTTTGTTTTAAAGGCATATTCTCCAAAGTACCATGTGCATGTTCTATGATCGGTTGCTCAGTAGGATTGTACGGAATACCAGTAACATGCTCAATACCTCATGATGACAAAAATACATACGTCTGATAAGAAGTGTATGCCAAAGTTCCTGCAAGCGTAAACCACGAGGATTAACACCATTCATTGGTGGCATGATCATATTTTAACAGCTAGTACACAATTGTACGATTGAGCGGGCTTGTTGTCGTGTTAAACCAAATTGTCACCTAATAGCATTAGCATTCTGATGGTAGCAGTCATGCAAGATTTTGCCTGCATTAACGAGTTTGGTACCAGAGCTGCACTCGTGAGAGGCTCAGCTCGCCTGTTCCCTTCTGCTATAGGCCTTGGAAGCGTGGTGTGCGCTCGCAGATGTACCATGGAATATGCATGTTTACGGTTTTGCAATACTGGTATTAACTGTTCAAATTGCTGGAACAAAGGAGGATTAGTTATTTCCCGCGATGTCGATCGAGACGATCTAAGTTAAAATGTGCTGTCTCGTCGTAAAACTCGGGCCACGGGCAGTGGCGAGGCGGCCGCTCTCCAGGCTCGGCCTGCGGCGGGGGGGGGGGGGGGAGAGGGGGGAAGCGGCGGCGGCGGGGTCCAGCCCTGCCTCGCCTCAGCCGGGCGGGGGAGCGGGGGAGCGGGGTGGGGACGACGACCCAGCCGCCCTGTGCCGGCCGCCCCGCTTGTTGTTGCTGTTGCTGTCGTTGTTGTCGTTGTTGTCGTTGTCGCGGCTCCGGCCGCTCGCGCTCCGTAACTGCTGCCGACCCCTCCCGCCGAGGACCATCAGCTGCAAAAGAACTGGCACGCCAGAGGAGGGCAAAGCAGGGTTAAGTTTTGGGTGGCAGGACGCTCTTCCTTGGCCCGACGACAGCGATGACAAAGCCGTACAGTCACCACCCCCCGAGTTCCCTTGGGCTGGCACTTCCGCTTTGTGCCCAGTTGGCGCTGGAGGGGCGGCGGGCACTTCCTCTGCTGTCCCTGAGCAGGCTGGGGGCCCCTTAGGCTCTTTAGACTCAGTTTTTTGTTCTGACACAGTTTCTCCCAGCCCCTCGGCTTGTTTCCACACCTCAGTGATAGTAGAACAGGTGGGAGCTCGCATGCCTTTTGTTGGGTGTAAATGTCCGACCCCAAAGAACTGCGCAATACGGGAGGGTGGCGGCGGCTCGTGCAGCTCGCCAGAGGTGTTATCCGGCTGCAGGGCTTCTATGGCCGCAGCAGCAACTTTTCGCTCAGCTTTGATCTCCCGTAAGGTGTTAATTACGACACGCCACGTCTGTCCCACTTCTTTTGCTGTTTTTTCCTCTTTTCCTCCCGCTAAGGTGGTCTCCCAGAGATGTTCCCCCACTTCACGCCATTCGTCAACATTAAAGAGTAGCGGACAGGTTTTACAATGTCCATTTGCTTTCGCCCACTTAATGAGGCTTTCTATTTCCTTAGGGTTAACCGTTTCTCCTCTCTTAGAGAGTATACTGGTTAACAGCTTGATTGCCGCCTCCGTTTCCATCGCGGTCTTACCTTGCAGGGGTTCGCTCGGCCGCTGCGAAACTTTCCAGGCTCCGGCGATTCTCTTCGTCCCGTGCCCTTCCCTGCTGCACGTCCACAGGCTCCCAATACCGTATTCACGAAGCTACGGAGACTTCCGCATTTAAGCAATTTTTCCGCATTTAAGCGACTTTTTCCGCATTTAAGCGATTCCAGGGTCCCTGCTCATGCGCCACTTGTTGCAGTGCCCTACTGTGGACGGCCCAGAGTCATGACCATACACCAATATGGTTAGAAAATCATGCTCCGTTTATTACAAACAGCACACAGGTTATATAGCGGAATGTGGCGTGACACGACTACATACTACAATTGGCTTGCTTAGCATAAACACACTCTCGTGGGCTATAGTGATAGGACAGCGCTGGCAGACCACAGGTAATAAGCTCATCCCTTCAGTCTCCTCATTGCGGTCATCGGAGAGGCATCCAGGAGGCGTGCATCTTGGCAGGCTATCAGTCTACGTTTCCTTTTAAGGCCATTGTTTTAACTTGAAGGACAAAAGTAATCTAGCTGGTAACCTTGTGCTCTGGGGCCCAAACAGGGATTGTCCATACCCGAGAGAATATTATGGCCAGTCTCGGAAAGGAATTCCTCCACAGTATAGCACGCAATTAAATCTCAGGGTCTCTCAGAAAAGCAGAATATCCCAACTGTTGAACCACCAAATGTATTTACCATTGAACAGACAAAGAAACAAGAAAACAGGCTAAGAATGAAACCTCTAAACACTGCTCCCTGAAAAATGGAAGAACAGTTACGTAAGAAACAAACAATTGCAACAGGATTTCCTCACTTAAAAAGAAAACCCAACCTGTACAAGGTTAGACAGGAAAACTCCCAGTTGTGCTGAAAACCATGCCTTTGAGAGGAAACGATGTACAAATTCTAACTCCTTCATCCTGGGAAAGAAAATAACATCCATCATGCATGGGGTGAATGCAGAAAGAAAATGAAACCATAATGATTTGCTTAGAGGAAAGGCAAACAGAGGCAGAAGAGTTAAATGTTTGAGAGGTGGAAGTTAAAGCTCCTGGAGAGGTGTTAGCTTACACATTCTGACCCACTGCAGAGGCTCAGCACAAGAATGCAAGAAACAGGTAAGAGTCCTAGAAGCAACACAGCTGCAGAACGAAAAATAAAGAGGCAGCATCTTTAATGACCAACATCATTATGAGAAACCAGAAGGAGCTGGAAAATGTCCCAAGACATAGTAAAAATTGGATTATAAAGAAAAATCAACATAAAGAAACAGTTCAAACTTAATTAATAGCTGCAATCTTGAGTAATCTTAAGAGGAAAGGTTTCAGCAGTCACAGTTAAAGCCAAACTACAAAAACTTAGTGGCGTTAGTAGGTCTTCTTGTTTCACAGAGTGATCCACTGACAGACAACAACTCGAAAAGCAGCAGCCAGACCCAGGGACAGAACTGTTGATTTCATTAATGTTCTTTTGAGCAAATATGTAAATACCAGAAGGGCTATCAAGAAGGTAAAAAGTTTAAAGCAGTGGGGAAACTAATTAAACACTATCAGCGCTCTAAGTATCAGTAGTTAGCAGTACAGCGTATCAGTAGTTAAAGGCTGAGAAGATTGTGGGTTAAGTCTGTGTACACAAAAGTTTGAGGTCTGAAAGGCACAGTGAATAGTATAATATTATGATTTAACCAGGACAGACAAAATACTAAAGGAAAATTACACAAGTACGTATGAGACGATACTCACACCTCTCCAATAATCACATTTAATGGCTATATTCTTTTGTTTCTAAGAATTAATGCTATGAAAGTCATGATCTTAAGTAAGGAACTCTATAATTAATGAATTATGTATGGTTGATTTCATTACCTTAAAGAAAAGAAATTAAAAAGAAGATGACAAAAGCTGTGTATAAATATATCAGCTGCTGATTTAAGTAAGTGTAAAGTTTGTCTGTTTATCGTAGAGAATAGGGGGAAAAAACTGATGGAGGACTGGAAAAAGTGACCGAGTATACTGGAAGCTCCTATGAAGGGAAATGTCTGGGGAAAAAAGGCCATGATTAATAACAATCTTCTGTTAATCTTGTCTTATACAGGAAACACAGAAAACTGAGCATCCCATTCCAATCCTAAAGATACTGATCTACGTATGTTATGTATATGCATTTTTGTGTTTATTTGTGAGTATCCCTTTACGTGTTTACAACAGATATTGCAAAATGTTGGGAGAGATGAATTTCTAATGAACTCACATAAACCCTCCTATGAGATCTGGGTCTAATCGCAAGATCTTCAGTGTGGTTGCCACCTTCTTCACTGTCTCAGCAGTTAAGACTGACAAGGAACTTGTAAAATAGTCAACAATGAATACATTGTTAAACAGTCACAGAAGTGTTATCAGTCATGAAGTTTATGAACAATTGAATATCATTCACTTCTGAGTCAATCGTACACCTGAAAAGAAAAGGTTTTCCTCGAGTGGTGCCTTCAAGACCACAGGGCTGTTACATGTGAAAATACATCCAATCGTAACGTTGTTTATACTAATCGCTAAATACTGTGCACGTTCACATGTGGTCTACCTCCTGCTGATAACAACACGCTGTCATGGAATGGACCCACTTCCTCCATAACACCTGGGAGGCAAGAGCAGATGTTGCCACAGCACTACCTCATCAGTGAATGGTCAGTCACTGCAATGGAGCTAGCAGATGTAAAAGCACCAATCTCCTTGGTTCTTACATAAAGCCCAGCATCCAGATCTGCTATGAGTTGTCATTTACTCTGTCTTGCCCACGACAGTGGTCCAGGTAGTTCTGAGTCCACACATTTGATCCATATCTCTCCAATCTGGCTACAAGTATATTATGAGAGACCATGCTGAAACCTTGCTAAAGAGAAGGTAAACCACCACTGCCACCCTGCCTTCATCCACTGAAACAGTCCTCCCATCTTCTTGGAATAGAAAGCAATCAGCTTGATCAGGTACAATTTGCCCTTGGTAAATCTATGCTGGCTGTTTCCAATCACCTTTTGTTCTTCACATGCCTGATAACGACTTCCAGAAGGATTTGTCCCTTAGTCCTCACGTAGTTTGAGGTGTGGTTGATCATCTTTCAGCTCTCTGGGTCTTCACTGCCTTTCTCAAGGATGAGCATGACATTTGCCTTTTTCCAATCACCAGGGACTCTTCCTGATTGCCATGACCTAGCTATTCTTGGGGTAGAGACAGGAGGCTCAACCAGCCATTCCTACCGCACTCCATTAAGATCAGGAGCATTTTGCTCAATATTAGTCTCCATTTGGGGGCAGTCACCTTTCCTGCCCAAGACATTTGGCTGCCCATCCTTCTTTTTAGACAGTTCCACGCTGTCTGCCCTTGATCACCTCATTGCTATGAAGACTAAGTAAACCCTGAGTAAATTTGACCTTCAGAACGGGAGCAGCAGAACGGGATTATTCAAGGACTCTTCTGGTTTCATTGAGAACAGAGCTGGCAGCTACATTTCACGTCTGCTTGACAACACATGCATCTTTTATATATGTAGGTATGCCTGTGTGCGTGCGTGGGTGTATGCCTGCAAGTGTTGGCCAGACAGGACTGGCCAGGAACAGATGGCAGCAGAGGTTGGTTGAAGGAGGGATAAGTTCTTTCACCTGGTTATTGGCAGTTCAGGGCAGCAGTTCACAAGCTATTCTGCTTGGCAACCTCCAGGGCTATGGCTCCTCTCTTATCTCCATAGCCAGGCTTATGATCCTGCATTTGGGAGCTCCTCTGACAGCATGCTGGTGGCTCCAGGTGACTTTATCCAGCCAGAACCAACCAAGGCACGTCTCTGGCTGCGCAATGCAGGAGGCTGGACTTGCCACAGTCCCTCTGACTTACGGGTTTCGTCAAAGCAAACAGAAGCAGCTTGCCAGTTACCTTGACTTCAAGAGGCCGAGCCGAGGGCACTTGGCAAACTGCCAGGGAGAAGCGGGGGGATCAGAGAGGAAACGCTGCCAGCAGCTCGCCCCCGTGCTGGGAGGTGTTCAGGCACAGAAAATCATCCAGAAGAAATGATAGCAGTAACCATGACAATGTCAGCAGCATGGCACTAGCAGGGCTTCCTCAGGGATTAAAGCTTTTCCGTAGCAAGAGCGTATCTCCCTTTTTCTGATGTGCGCTGTTGATTCAGTGGTAGTTCATGTTTTCTTTATCTTCCTCAAAGCAGAGCTACCCAAGAAATTGCTCTCTCTGCCAATCACTTAGGCAGGACCACTTGTAAAACGAAAACATTTTTTACTGAAAGTCTCTCCTAGCCCATGTGCTTGTGGAGCACTTTGCACCACAATCCCACCCTAATCCCCCTCCTTTGGATGTTGTCATCACGGCCAGGAACAGCTTCTGACTGAAACCCAAGTTGTCTCATTTCACTGAGCACACTGCTATTTTCTAAAGTGTGACTCAGAGCCTTTCAGTTAGGTGTAAGCATGTGCTATTTGCTAGAAATAAAACAAACATTAATTAATTCTGCTTTTTTTTTTTTTAGCAAGTTTTTATTTTTTCCTGCTCCAGATCAGGAGTGAGGTGCACATAGAGCAGAGCCCAGAGAGGTTGGTCCTGGCTGTGTACGAGGACCTGCTTCTCACAGCAAGGGCTTCACAGGGTGGTTGGTCAACTAACAAGCATGATCCTGGTGGAAGAAAAGGAAAGGCAAACCGTGGGTGCTAAGCAGCCCAACAGGCTGGCAGGCCTTTCACACTGCCTGCTCAGTGCCCAGCCTCTTGTGCCCATATCAGCCAAGGGAATTATTACTGTTGTTGTTGTTGTTGTTGTTGTTGTTGTTGTTATTATTATTATTATTATTATTATTATTATTATTATTATTATTATTATTATTATTATTATTATTATTATTATTATTTTGCAGAGCTCATCTTTACTCTTCTTCTGTCTCAGTCAATAAGGTTGCCAGGTTGGATGAGGCTTTGAGCAATCTGGTGTAGTGGAGGGTGTCCCTGCCCATGGCAGGGGAGTTGGAACTAGATGATCTTTGAGGTCCCTTCCAACCCTAACCATTCTATGATCCTATGATTCTAACAAAGATTGACCTGCATCAATGTTTACTCCTAGGAAAGCACAACAGTGCTCTTTTACAATATATGAAATTGCAGTAGTAAGCATAATGAGCAGTACTCAGCATCTGACAGGTTGATTGATGTAAGCTGTCAGCCAATATTTGACTTTCCAGGTGAGATTAGATTTCATGTTTAATTTAATATAAACATAAAGCATGCAGTACAAGGCACTTATTTACCAGACCATTGCTTATAGCCTTGTGCAGGCTGGAGGCTACTTAAAGTTTAAGATACCTCAGCTCCTTTCAAGAATATCATCATATTACCCAGCGGAGTTTTAAAATCCTGAGTGTTATTGTGATTCTCATTAGAGAGGCACAGGAAAGGTAAGTTTCTGTTGATAATTCTTTATTTCTTATTGAAAAAGCATAGTAATTTTTGTTCTGAGTCAAAGAAAAAGTGGAGAGATTTTACACAGAAAAAAGTTTCAAGGTAGTTTGTATTTGGCTTTGCTTATAGCTTGCTTACTTTCATTAAGGAGAGATCTTATAGCAGCCTTCCAGTACCTAAAGGGGGCCTAAAAGAAAGCTGTAGGGGCACTTTTTACAAGAGCGCGTAGTGATAGGACAAGGGGCAATGGCTTTAAACTGAAAGAGGGAAGATTTAGATTACATCTAAGGAAGATGTTTTTTAGAATGAGGGTGATGAAACACTGGAACAGGTTGCCCAGAGAAGTTGTGGATGCCCCATCCCTGGAAGTGTTCAAGCCAGGTTGGATGGGTCTTTGAGCAACCTGATCTAGTGGAAGGTGTCTCTGCCCATGGCAAAGGGGTTGGAACTAGATGATCTTTAAGGTCCCTTCCAACTCAAACCATTCCATGATTCTATGATTAGATTACCTTTATCCCCTATGTTTGAGTGTGCGTGAGTGTTTAACTGCAGAGGCTTACGTGCACATGCACCTGCATCCTTCTGTGTGTGTGTGCCTGTTCTGTGCATGTTGATATCGAAAGGCTAGTCCAACAAGCAGAGGAAGGCAGATTGCTGAACTCCAGTTTAAAAGACACTGCAATTTCTTATTAGTGATGACAATCCATCACCTCTTACCATAGGCTGCAGTAAGCTCATCATTGCTTGAAGACTGCACTGAGAGCAAGTGACTTGTTTCGGAAGTTTTACCACATATTGTAGGGCTTAGTTGGCCTGAAGCATCAAAGGACAGGTGTTATACAGGAACATCGGACTGAAATGCTTTACTACAGCCTTAGCTTTTTGCAGGCTAGCAGGCTGCAATCCAGTCACATCCTCCTCTTTATGTAGGAAAGGCAGAAAAGGACAGTGGCTTTTCTCAGAGCTTCTTGAGAACTCCTTTACCGGAGTCCATATGTGATGGTTTCGGCCCCAGACCTAGTACAGTTCAAGCAGGACCAGATGGATCAGCACAGAGTAACTGAATCAGGGGACTATGTAGACTGACAAGTCATCAGTTGTTGAGCAGGTATTTCTCTCTTATCTCTCCCCGCCACACCCATTGCTCTGTTCAAGGGTTAACAGCCTGGGAGCCTCAGCAGGGTCCCTCTGCCACCCTTTGCCCCTCTGCTAGCAACACTGAAATCCAGCCTTAGAGAAATACCCTTGAAAACAACAGCTCCTGACAGGCCCTGGTGCAGGGGTACCCGTGGTGTGTCCATATGAAACCAGGCCAGCCTTGTCCCTGAGCGGGAGTGAGCTCGCCTCACCAGCAGAAGCGTGCTGGAGGGGGATGTCTCGTGTGGGATGGAGACCTGATTCATGGTTTTCTGAGCAGCAGCTGGGTGTGACTGTGGCAAGCTTTGGGATAGCTGGGAAAGGAAAAGGACAGACATGGCTTTGCAGCACTACTCAGCGTCCCTGCCCCTTTGGGGTGGCTGGCCCTAACGGCCCATGAGGCTATTCCAGGTATGGGGCTCTGCATCCTTGTCCCTCCTTTGTCTATCAGGCCACCATTTAGGAGTCAGCTGTCTGGCTGTTATGCTCCCATGGACTCATTTGCGCTTGCACAGTACACCAGCCTTCACACCACCAGATGCAATGTCTGAGACCAAACAGGAAAGGGGGAAGGTCACATCCCTCCTCAAGCGATGCTGGGCAGCTCCCTGGAGTAGTGGTGTGCTGGCCCTTACAGAACCTGCTCTGTACCTTGTCTTCTCCTAGGCAAAATGCTTGTTCTTCACTCGGTGTTTTGCCTCAGTAGGGAAGGCAGCGTGCCTCGACTCCTGTAACGTGGGTCATGAGGGCCCACGCTCACTGGTCTTCACCAAGGCGTATTTGGCTTCCCACAGACCGAAAGTGATCTGATTGAGGAGAGGAGTAAGACCTCCTTGGGTCTCTGAACATACTGAACCACTCAAAGATGAGGATTCTCAACTGATCTAAAATTGGTACTACACTTCCAAGTGGCAGGTGTTATTATTTAATGGTCATAATGCGCACAAAAGAAACCAATGTAACTGTTTTATTATACATATTTGATTAAAATAAGTATCATGTTGTCTTTAGCAACTGTAACTTGCAAGGATGGCTGAAATGCAAAACTTCACTTCGGCAGTGGAAGATATTTTCAAGAGAATCTTTCTCACTTACATGAATGGCTGGAGGAAAAACATGACGGAGACGGAGAATAAATTGCAAGCCAAGCTTGATGCTGAAAACTTTGACTATGTTATCCTCTATTTGATGGTGATGATTGGGATATTCTCTTTCATTATTGTGGCGATCTTGGTGAGTACTGTGAAATCAAAGAGGCGAGAGCACTCCAATGACCCCTATCACCAGTACATCGTTGAGGACTGGCACGAGAAGTATAAAAGCCAAGTTCTGAATCGGGAAGACCTCAAGTGTGTGATCCATGAAAACTTGGGTGCAAGGGACAAAAAAAGCTCTGGATCACCTTAACTTTGTGGGAACACCAGCCATGAGGAAATCATAAAGCCACGTGCAGGGAACTTCACTGTGATTAAAAATAGCTGTGAAACTGTTAATTAAATTTATAGACAGGTCAATGTGTAACGGAGAGCTGAAGAAATCAACACCATTGTTTCCTATAAGGACTTTGGCACAGCTGCTCGGGGAACTCCCAAGAAAAACACGATTGTGCTTTGCTTTCATATTCTGTCCAGGAAAATAAAACCAAGAGAATGAATAACTTGATCTTTTTAGCATTTTTGAAATCCAGAAGTAGATCTGGATGTTCTCACCTCAGAATAACTGTGAATTATTGGTCAAAAGTGCTGATTTAGATCTAAACTGTATGACTTAAGCCTATCTTAAAAATAACTTGAAAACGTACAGTAAAATATCAAAATCTCCATCTATTGACTGAACAATGTGTTACGGTATGAATCATAGAAAGTAACCTAAACCTACACACATTCATGCCAAACTATTTTTTTAATGATCTGGCTTCCATTTTTATTTCATAATTCATTGGCAGCAAAGATTGACTCATGTTTTTTTAACAAGGCCTGTTTTATAGCAGAAGAGCTGCTAAACTAGTAGTCTCTTCTAGGAGCATGTCCTGGTTGTCCAGGGTAGCTTCCAGAGGTTTGTCATCTGTCCTCAAGCCCATAGCTGGCCAAGCTGTTTCTTCTGGTGCTCCTTGGTTCTCCAGAGCAATCTATCTGAGATGCAAGCTGGGTGATGGAGGCGCTGGTAACATCTCATCAGCCAGGGCTCAGCATAAACCACTGAGATCCTGCCTTGTGGCTTTCACAGGAGGAATTCCTATATCCAGCTATCAAGCCTGTCCCATTGCTGCGTTTCCTTTCCCACGCTGGGTACTGGTTTCTGCTGGTTGGGAAGTGGGTTTTCGGGATGGTTTATCTTGTCCTATGCTGCTAAAGTACCACTACGCTGGTCCTCAGGGAATAATTAGAAGCAGAACCGGTGATACTTCGAATATCAAAACATGCTTCCTTTTGTAAGACTCTGGGTTTAGCTCCTATTCATGTTGCCAGACTTAAATTGCTTAAGCTAAAAGTTCCCATGCTGGCTGCCTATCGTGTGGGCTTGTTGTTTGTTTTTAGAAATTTTTGGCTGAAACACTTCGGCCATGTCTGGCACTGCATTTCCTAAAACTTTCTTTCGCTCATGTTAAAAAGAAATGAAAAACAAAAGGGCTTCTTTTGTTGGGAAGCTTTGGCTTGTTTTGGAGACTGGTCCCGAGATTTGGCACAGCAGCTGCTGTCACGCTCTGGACGCGACTTTTGTGGGCACAGTAATAAGCCTTTGCATAATCCCAGTCCGTGAGCACCGGAGACTTGTCAGGTCCCGCCACAGCCTTCTGCTGAGCCTCTCCCACCAACCGTGCCCCCTTTCCCAGACGGAAAGCACGTGTTGCCTCGCTTGCCCAGACGGCCTGTGAGTGCCTGCCAGCTCCCCCGCTCCCACCATGGCTGTGCTCCGCACCCGGGCCCCGCGGGCTGGTACAGCGCCGACATCGTGGGGCACCGAGCGGCGGTGGGACCCTGGGGCCACCCGGGCCGGGGCCGCGGCCACGCTGCAGTCACCGTGCGCCCCTTTCGGTACGGTTCGGCCGGAGGAGCACCCCGGAGAACTCGCCCAGGCGCACCGGCGTCCCCAGCAGCGCACCGACCCGCTCAGGCCCCGCTCGCCGCCGAAACCAGGCGGCAGCTGCTGCCGCTGGCCCGGTCCTGCTCCCGGTGGCGGGCAGACGCCGTAAGGCTGCACGGCAAAACTGAGGATGGCGACCTGGATTGCTTTGCCTCGCACCTACCCCTCTGGGACATGTGGGACTTGCTTTACCTCAGAATTATTATTTTTTCGGAAGGAACAAGGGGCTACTTTATGCTGCGGCCTCAGGCGGCGGCCGGAACGCCGCGGGCTGGCGGGACAGACGCCGGCAGCGAGGCGGGGCGAGGCGGGGAGCCCCGGCCGCTCCGCCGGTCCCTGCCCCGGCGGGCCCCGCCGCCGCTGCCGCTCCTGGGAGATGTAGTTTGTCGCGCCCTCCCGCCCAGAGCCATGGCCGCCCCGTGAGGTAGGAGACGCGTTTCCAGGGACTTCCCCCACACCCGTCCGTGGCGCGGCCGTCCGCGGGGAAGGGAGGCGGGAGGCGAGCTGGCGGGGGTGGCCGAGCCAGGTCGAGCAGGAGCGGGGCGACTCCCCGCCCCGGCCCGGTCCGCTCTGCATGCGTTGCTGCCTGCCCCTCCGGCCTGCTGTCCGCCAGCCCCGGAACCCTCAGCTCCCCTCAGCCTTCTCCTGCCCGCCCTGCCCTTCGTCCTGTCTCCCTGCCTCCCTCGTCTCCCCTTCTGCCTGCCCACCCCCCTGCCTGCCTGCCGGCTCCTGGCCAGCCTGCCTTCCCTGGCCTGTTTTCCTGCCCCCTGGCTCCCTGCCTGCCCCCCTGCCAGTCTGAGGAGGCGGTGTGAGGTTTTGGAGCTGCCGGGACACGCTGGCTGGCCATGAAGCGCAGGCAGGCCTGAGCTGGTCATCTCCCGCGCATGACTGCAGGCTGCCATGCACGGCCCCCTCGGAGTGCACTTTCCTGTGTATGAATTTTCCAAGTTTTGTTGTTTTCTTGAACAAAACGGAAGCAAATAAGTAAGAAAGAGGGATCCGACGTTATCGTTTGTTGGAAAAAATCTTTCTCTCAAGCACACGTGCGGGTTGCTGGATGTGCTGGGCACTGGTGCTGCAGGGAGCAGGAAAGGTGTTCACGGCAGAGCTGGGGTCGGGGTGGAGGCAGGGGAGACTGCCAGCCCAGCAGACCCTCCTAGGCCAAGGTGGTGACAGCAAGGGAGGGCCAGCAGCTTGCAAGGACTCTGGGACGTGGCTGAAATGATGCCCTGGGATCCATGGAGGAACGGTCTGATGTGCCACTGACATTTTTGGTTTTGATTTGATTATTTTAATCCAGGTGCCGTGATTGATACATCCCATCTGCTCTGTTTTTATTTTCCAGAGTTTGGAGGATGTGAGGAGCTGCCAGAGGAATCACTAATATTTTCATTTCTGCTTCTTCAGGTATGAAGATCTTCTATGGCTTTATGTTTTTGGTTTTTCTTGAATTGGTGTTAGTTTAGGAAATTCTTTATCAGTGACACTAGTATAAACTGAGTGATTACACAGGTCTTTTTATGTGGAGCAATGTCTTGACCCACCTACACATAAAAGCTGTAAATGTGCACAGGTCTGAGTGCTTCTGACTTAATATAACCGCTGCGTCTTGTGGCAGTGACTTGTGATGTATTCTTAGTGCACCAGCTCTGCCTCGCAGTTGTTTCCACTGTGTTTCTCTGCAGCCTTTGGGCTTCGCCATACTACTGTGTTTTCCTGTGATCCAGTAGTCTTTTTTTTTTTTTGAGAAGGAGGCTTGATCTTGTCTTGCAGATGCTCAGCCTGATGCATCATGCAGTAGGTCACATGTAGTGGTGGATCTTCCAGTGACTGTCCATGTGGGAAGCATGCATTTTGCTTCCTGAAATATGTGCATTAAAGAAAGCTGCAATAAGAGACAGGTGGAGTGAAACTCTTTTTGTAGCTCAGGACGTACTCGGCCATCACTCCATTTTAAATGCAGTCATATAACCCTAGTAGTAGCTCGCTACTTTCTGAGGCCTTGTGACTGGTGACTTTTATAGCTTTTCACAAAGTGGATGAGTTGGAGTTGCTCAGAAGTCCGCAGCAGACAAAAGAATATCTCAAGTCTCATTTTGTTGAGTAGATGGAGTTATTGGCAGAGTGAGTGAGACTTTCAGCCAAGACAACTCAAGTGGGTTTGTGAGTGCCCAGATGCCTGTGTAGATGTTTTCTGGTGCGTGCCGGCCAGTTGATACTCTGCCGCTGCATAAGCAAACAATGGCGTGAGTGGCTGGGCTGTGATGTGGTTGCTGTGGTGGACTGGAACTGTAATTCAGTGGCTGGGAGACCTGGATTCAATTCTTTGCTCTGCCACAGACTTCCCATCTGACTGGGGCCCAACTCCTTAGTCTGTCTGGGGTGGTCTGTGTTGCACAACACAGCATTGTGCAGAGATCCTGGGGCTGGTATCAGCCGAAGTTTAGCTCTGGGACTTGGTGCTCCCCTGCCTGAGAGCTCTTTAGCTCTGCTGAGGACATGAGCCTCTAGGGCTGCATTGGTGACTCTCTCCAGCTGCTTTGGACCCAGAAGACCTCACAGCATTTGCAGCTAACTGAGGATTGCTAGTACAGCATTGAGGTGTGTGGTACGGGCAGACCCTCTCTTCCTTTCCCATCTGCAGTAGTTTAATCTGCTTCACAGAGGAGATCTGAGCGTAAATAGGATAGTGATTGTGAGGTGCAGTCATGGAGAAGGCCACCAATACGTGTCAGAGTGATATCGTTTTATCCTACCCTGCACAGGAGTGTATGAGTACATGACGGTTAGATTTTGGAGATTCTGTCACAGAGTCTCTGGCAGGGCCTCAGACGGAGCGTAGAGCTCCTGTTTCTTTCTCACGTGGCTCAACATGAGACCTCCTTTCTTGTGAGTGAAGGTAATAGTGACCTTCCGTGGGGCCCAGTCTCCGTTCCCAGTAGCGCTATGTTTGTTAAGGGAGCTTGCATTTTCCTGGGGAGCGAACAATGCCTGACTGTAGATGTGTTCTCAACTCCTATCTGTGCCTTATCTGCCTCCGAAAAGGCAAACATGAAACTTAAGCTGTTTATTAGCCTGCATGCTTTTAAGATACCACAACCTTGAAAGTACAGTGTCTGAGATTTTTGCTTCTGAATTGATCACCTCAGTGCTAATTGTTTTTTTTCAATTGTAAAGTGAATCCTGCCTTTTTCTGTCCTTTTCCCACTTTCTTCTCCCTGCCCTATGCCCCAGCTCCAAACATATTTTTCTGTCCTGGGGTTTCAGCTGCATTTGGTAAGGTCTGGATCAAAATGGTGACTGGAAGTGTCAAGAGGCGAAACGTGGAGAAGCGCTTGACCACCAGAGGCTGGTGGCACAGGATGTCGGTAGGCAACATGGAGAGAACAGTGGCTTCCTTGCTCAGTTCCAAGCACAGAAGACACTGTGAGGACAGACCATCAAAATTGTCAGCTCTCACAGGAAGCATTTCAGATCAAAACACCGCTTTTCAGAACAAAGGGAGAATTTCTTTACTTCCCATCCTTTGTGACTTCAGTGCAGCTACTCCTGGTGGATACACAATTCAGGCAGATTCAGCTGAGCTCCTGTCTCAGCAGAGCAGAAATATTACAGAAGCGTTGCGCTGAATGCTTAAATCCTTGACTCGCAAGCAGGAGCATTCACAGGAGTGCACACTGTCGTACACATTGTACGCTGCTTCTGGCTGGTGGGACAGTACCCTGCAATCAGACCCCACAGATGGGCTCGTGTAACGTTTGCTGAGCGTAAAACTTTTTCTGTAGGTAAAAAATCACTAAGCCCCCGTTTTCAGCATCATATGCCAGATGCTAGCCTGTCTTTGAATGGCTGAATTCTTGCCTTTTTACAACGGATTGCAAAAATGATTCCGACTGAAGCGCAGAATTTACAGTAATTTAGGAGAAAAGTGAGGACTGTGTCTGATGAAGGCCCCACCCAAGTCAGCATTCTGAGATGAGGACACCCCAGTTGGGCAGTGGAGTCCCTTGAGATCAGGCCAGCCGTGTGTAACTTGGGTTTCATTGAGAAGCATGTAGCCATCTGAACTGTGAACTAAGAACCAGATTCTGCTCTGATATGGGATTTTTGCTGTGACCATCTGGCAAAGGACTTCAAATCTTAATGGCTGCTGAAATTCTGGAGGAAACATCAGAAGTTAAAATGCCTTTTTTTTGGAGGTGTAACACTACTGACTCATTAGTTCACAGCTGCCCTGATGTTTTCTCAACAGGAGAAGGGAGCTGCACAACTCAGGATCAACACAGTGAATACTGAATGACAAATGTGTTGGTCACGCCACTGCTTCAGCATAGTTCGATCTCAGTAACAGAGATCTCCAGTGGTGTTTCTCTGTGGGGATGTTTCCGGGGTGGCCTCTCCAGGGTGAGGATTTTGCAGCTGGGGGAGCAGGAGAGAAGAGGACTCTCTAGGTGGGGAAACGAGGGTGTCTGTGAAGACGCTGGCTGAGCACCGCAGGAGCTGCAAGAACATTTACTTGACTCCCTGTTTCTGAAGAAAGGTCATCAGCAGCTTTTGTGGTGCGAGGGTCATTTATTCAGCTCAGATGCTGTCGAAGGTTTAGACTACGCTGTAGAGCTTCCTCCTGCTTTTCGACAGTGACTCTGTTGTTACACATACAGGAAACACCTTGAGGGGATCAGGCAGGGAAATGTGCTTAGTTTGAAATCCAGCAGCTGAAATGGTGTCAGCACTGGTGGAGCAGCAAGCAGAGACTGGAGGGCGGTGTTGTGGCTGTGTGCTGCTGCCTTCAGCATCCCCTCAGGCATTTCTCAGCCCCCAAGTTCATCTCTGAAATGTACATTGACCACTCAAGGGATCCAGTGAGTGGTTGGTTCACTTCTGTGTTATTATGGGCTGTGTGGAGAATTTAATTTATTAGTAAATCAAAGAGAACTGGTAAATGATATTAGATACTAGGATTCATTAGACATTCAGGCTCTGAACTGATGGGCAGATGGGCTTAAAAACCACAAGACAGCTCTTCTGGGTGCACTTCTGTCCGCTATGCCGCAGACATCAGTGAGGCGGTGTGATGTGCACACGTGTCAAGCTTTCCAAAGCAGCCAGTGTTGTGTTTTCGCTTGGGCAACTGCTGGGATGTGCTGCGTGTGGTGGAAGCACAGCCTCCGCTCTGCGCAAGTGTTGCACCTGCCCAGGGCCTGTCAAACCCCTGTCCTTCAGCAGCACGGACGTTGCTCCTGTCACTCAGCTCCAAAAAAGGCCCGTGTAGGTCATTCCTGAGCTGTGTGGCACTGATGTACTGCTGGTCACTGTGCCGAAGATAAGCTTGTCAGAGAGGTGCAGGGTGGACATGCTGAATAGAAACAGATTGGCTAATTCTTTCTTAATTTCCATTTCTTCAAGATGCTCCTGTCCCGCTCTGTGCCTTTAGAAGTGTGACGCTCGGTGCTGGGCGCAGCCTGCTGCGGGACAGACAGTATCATCGCGCAGCCAGGATGGTGGCATTTAACTGGAAGGTGAGGTTGTTTCACATTCATAAAGTGGTGAATTTCTGCTCTTTCAAGCAGATGCATGTGAGATGTGGCTGGGTGGGTCCTGTGTTCAAAGATGGTTTCCTTGCCTAGGCGAAGGTTGTGTAACCACCACACTCTCTGCACCTCAGGGACAGAGCACTCGTCGTTGTCCTTTCTTGCCATACATGCCTGCACCTTGCGGACTGGCCCCAGTACTTGCTGTTGGAGCCTCACACTTTAGACCTGAGCGCAGTGCTGGTAGGCAAGCTCTACTCTGCCCACCTCTGCTCCTCCTGGCTTTCCTCTTTCTGGGCTTTTCTCCAGCTGCTCTTTCCTCAGCTCATTCGTTACTGGAGAGTGTTTTCTCCACTATGTCTTTTAGTGTATTGGGGCCATAAACACTCTGCAGAGTGTGTGTATAAGAAAAAGAAATGTTTGAGCAAGTACCTCATGCATTAACAATTTTAACGTGAAATCAAAGCATTTATCAAGAAAGCAATGCTAACCCCAAGCCTTGGCTTTACTGTTCTGGTATTGCAGAGCTGTGGTTTAAAGAGATTGCTATTTTTAATACGTGGGGAGATTGACAGAGGATGATGATTTTTTGCAAAATTAAAGGGGAATGGCCTGATGTCAAAGGTAACATGCAGCTTGTAGAGTTCAGCATTGTAAAAAGACCCCACTTGAGACTCTGATTTGTAGACTTTAAGGGGACACACTAATGGTGTATGGATACAAGGCTTTTTCTAAATTCAGTAGTTTGACAATGGCCAAACAGCTTTTTGAGGTGCTGGAAGGCCTGCTAAGGATACGGGGAGTACTGGGAGGCTTGCTGAGGGGGAGCTGGCACTGTGGGCCTGCTGTGCACACTGAATGACTGGACTGATCCTGCTGGCCAGGTGCTTTGAAACAGTGGGCTGGGAAGTTCATGTACCTTCAATATTCTTCTGGAATTGACATCTTTCACTGAGTGCCTGTGCCACCCTTGTTATATTTGTATTCGAAATTCACAGTGTTACCCATTTGCATTTGTCTTCCACTCCATGTGCACTTACAGTGGCATGCTTTTATAACACTATTATAATATCGTGATACATTGAAATATATTGTGCAATTTCAGTGGTTACAGGCATTAAAAACTCCTGAAACTGAATCATTAGAGGCTGTGAGTTTTTTACATTTTTTCCAGTTTAAAGGCATTTATCTATGCCTTCCAGATCTGGGCAAGTTGCAAAGCTATCAGGGATTAAAATTTCTAGTAGCACAAAAGTGTCTTTGGTGGATCACATCTGATAGCTGCTATGTACCAATCCATGACTCATGTGAGGATTGTTCCACTTTTACAATTGTCCTAAGATATTCAGCTCTTCCCCTTTTTCAGCTCCAGACTGTGCCAATATTCCATTTGCTGTAAGGCAAGCAAAAGCAACAAAGACCTGTTCAAAGGGGCTTCATATACAAACTTGAGTGAAGTGAACTTGTTCTTTCTCCTAGACTTACCTGATCTACCTAGTTTAAAGTTTCCTGCAGAACAAGAATGCATGAACAGACGAGCATTACCATTGCTTTGAACAATGCTGTTTCTGTAGGACACTGTATAGCATCCCTGTAGATACATTTTTAATTGTCCAAGTGTTCCAGTAACTGCCTAAATATATTATTTTGCATTTCAGGCTTTGGAGAATTTCCCATTGCTGATGTACATTTTGGCAGCTAAAACATTGATTCTTTGCTTAGCATTTGCTGGAGTAAAAATGTACCAGAGCAAAAAAATTGAAGAAAAACTGAAGAGGGAACGTGAAGAGAAATTGAAAGCAGAAGCAGAGAAGAAGGATGATTGAAGAGTCTCTCAGGTATAGAATTTATTCGACATCCTGGTGTTTGATAATGGCATTGACATATTAATCTTGTGATGTTTTGACTTGGATACGTTTGGATTGTGCAATTAGAACTATCACCAGTATCTGAGTTCTTGGAACATTTGTCTCCTGTGATGTTTCAATGTATTTGCACACCCATATCATGCCCATTCTTTGTAGGAATTGCCGTTTTCACCAGAAAACTTGACAGCCATGCTTCATGATTTAGGAGATCTTAGCAAAGTATTCCTTTTCTGCTCTTAATCTCCCTGAATTTTTTATGCCCAACCAATTGCACAGGAAGTCCTCCTGCATAAAGAGATGGTTAAATTGGGAAAAAAAATGCATGAGAGGCATGCCAGACAGGATGATACAATAAGACCTCTTGGCCTTAAGTCACAAAATTAAGATAGAAAAGAACCAGCCATTCCATATTAGTTAAATGCATGACAAGTTGTATATAGTTTAGCTGGAAGGGCCAAATCTCATGCCACGAAACTTCCCAAGGTAATGGGAATGCTACAGGTTTTGCTGTGTAACATCTACCATATATACCTCACTGAGAAAAAACGGACATCTTTGCATAAAAGACCAAAATGAACATTACAAAATTTCTTAAAGTTTTGGGTTTTCATTCCCTGAGTGCTGAATTTCTTCCCTCTGTTTTCAAAGTTTAAGCAATCATTGCCTAACTGGATCAAGTCCGTTAGCAAAGTGAGTACTGCCTAGTGCTAAGATTATATTCCCTGCTTTGTTTGCTGTGTGATTTTTGTATCAGTTTGTTTCACATCTTTCTGTTCTGCAGCAAAATGGGAATTCTATTCCTGCCTGCCCTTTGTAAACTCAGTGGGAGTTTGATGTAATGTTACTCTTTATTAAACTAAAAAACCTACTTTCCCCTTTTGAGGTCATCACCTCACACATGAACAGAGTTTCAGTTTTTAGAAATGTTTACTAGTTTTGATTTCAAACCTATCACTGTTTTATTTTGTGCTACAAGGATTTGGAAATTGTGACTAGAAATGAGGCCCTGGATATAACCATGGGAACGAAGTGGTTCATTCGCGTAGGAAAAACAACAAGAACAAAGGTGGTTTTCAGTCTCCTGTTTACATCAGATTGAGGACTTGTCTCTGGGCAGACTTGTGCCATTTAAAACTTTTACTTTAAATCAGTTTCGCTAGCCCCTGGAAAATGGTGTGAGAACACTTCTTTCTGGTTTTGCAGAATAAGTCAAAGCTATATGGAGTTTTATTGCTAAACAAATGAGAGATGGGCTGCCCTGCAAGTGAGCAAGCCTGCTGCTTGTAAGGAGGAGACCATACCGTGCTGTGTGAGCAGCGTTGGGTCCTAGGGAGTTCTCTTTGGCAGAGTCTGTAGCCCAAGGGATTGCTGCACCAGGGTAAGGAGCTCATCCCACAGGGTCTCTGTATCCAGCATGTGACGTTGACCTTGTTGAATGACTGGCATTAAAGCTTCTCTGATTTCATAGAAAATACCCTACTTGCCCAGTCACCCAGTGTCACCTACCAGAAGCCCAGTCTGTCCTAAATTCTGCCATCTCTTGGGCTGTCAGACATGTTTTTCTATAACGGGATTGTGAGAAGGGGTGACTTCTCCTACCCTAAAAATGTTCTCCAGTGTCAGAGCTGTGATTAGCTCCAATTGCAGCGTGCCACGTGGGCAGGCAGATTTAGCCCATGTGCTGCCAGCATATCATGCCTGCTGTTCTCACTGCTGTTTCCCCACCCTGCAGATTTTCAGACACTTGGCAGCTTGCGTTGGATTCCTTTCCTGGGAGAATGAAGCCTTCCTGTAGATGAAGGATGTGTCAAAGGAATAAAACCCTTGAGAGTAACATTCACGTAAACCGTATCTCAACTTTTTATATGTACAGCAAAATATCTAAGCCTCTATTTATGCAATAAAAAATCCTTTGTAAAAAAAAAAAGTAATGGCCTTGGTTGCTGCTTACTCAGATGCTACAGTTATTGCTGCGGGGGAGGCAGTTTTTAAAGATTGGCTGGTTTTAAAGAGAAAACCACTCTGAATCCATCATGGGTGTGTTCGAGGTTCATGGACAGACAGAAGGAAATGGGGAGGGCGCTCTGCAACTTCTGAGCAGCTGCTTCTTGCAGGGGTGTGAGTCTGAGGCTTGCGGGCCCTCTCTTGAATCCAGATGAACAAACCCAGGAGAGGAGTTTTTCCAGGCAGGTCTGTCTTTCTCAAACCACTTTCCGCACCTAGGACTTCCTTAGAGTAATGCAAATCACAGTGTCAGTATGAAAACCTTTGGGGAAGTTTCATCATTTTGCTCTGCACAGTATCTGAGAACTGTGTATGGCTCTCCACTACTCGGCCTATGAAGCAGAGAGGGTTTTTGTGGTTTGTTGGGGTTTTTTTGTTTTTTTTTTTTACTGTTGCTAGCTATTCCTACACGAGCAATAACACCAAATCCTGGAGGGTGAGCTAACTTGGTCAAGGTAGGTTAATCAACAGCACAGATTTTTTTAATAGAAATAAAGGCTTAGGCACTTGTAGCAGTGCCGACAGACACGTTTGCCTTCACATTTGCCGTTGTGTTTCCATTATAAAGCACTGCCTAGATCCTTGGATATTCTAGAAGCTAAGATGAAGCTGCAATCTGGCAGTGGAGAGGAGGAGAGGTGGAGGGCCCTTGGAGAAGCCTTGGGAGCCCAGCAGGATGTGGGAGGCCTCAGGGACGGCTTGCTCCTGCCCTCTCCCTGCCGCTGTGGGCTGAGGTGACTGCTGTGGTCACACCAGCCCACGCTGCTCACTGTCTGTCCGGCATGTGCCACCTGGCTGAGTTTGTGTGCAGCTGATACGACTGATCCTCACTTGGAGCTCTTGCTGTGGCGGAGTTACTCACCAGGAACTGCAGTGATTTTTTAAAATCTCGCTGTCCATATGGTCACCTTGGTGACTGGGTAATGTAAATATTGCAGAAACCCATTCCTGGGGTAGAGCAGTATCCTCCCTACGGCAGCCTCAGGGCTGCCAAGCTAGGGAATACGTAGTGCCAGTTGTAAACCAGCAGTTTCCTTCTACGGGAAGTCATCATCTGTCACCTGTCTATGCAAAGGTGGAATTGAATGGTAGTTTAATTAACTAGCTCTGTGGTGTTCAGAGAGAACAGGCTGCTAACCACCTCCATTAAACAGCTATTGAGGGAAACTGCACCAAGGTACTTCCTTAAGCCACACGCCCAAACTTACCAGGAAATTGTCAGGCCTGGGTAATGTCCACCAGCTTCAAAAGTAAGCAATGTCTTGACTCCATGCAGTCACCGGTTACCTTTGAATATTGGCCTCAATCTAGATTTTTTTAGGCTCTCAACCAAGAGTAGTGTTTTCTAGACCAACAGTAATAACGAGGTTTTTTTGTGTGTTTTTTAAACTGAAAGCAGAGGTATTTTCTACTTCACTATGGTTGTTCTGTAAGCAGAGTCAAAGGTACACAATCTCCCTTTAAAGCAAGTCATTTAGTATCAAGGCAATTGGGCACCAACTGGGAACCATTTAGCACCCAAAGTAATCAAGACTGGCGTTAAAATCTGGGGGCCCTACCTTGCCAAACGTGTAATAAAGGAATTAATGCAAGGAGCCTCTTTTTTGTCCCTGGCTTGAACACAGGAGAAAGCAGCTGTGAGGAGTCTCCTCAGAAGTCCTCCACATCACTACCTTTTTGCCTCTACAGCCAAATCAGAAAACCTCTTTGTATGTGTGAGACTTCAAATCTGATCCAATTTGGCTGCTTTTTTCCTTAACTTCAGAGCGGCACTGCAGCATAGATAACCCCTAGAGCTTGTGATGGGTGTCGCAGTAGGCTGATATCCTAGGGTTTCCAAAATAAGAAGAGATCTTATCCATTCCCAAACCTGAACCAATATCTGTTCTGTGACATATCAGGCTAGAATTTTGATCTGTGCTAGCCCTGGAGAGGTTGCAGCAGGTTTTTTTACCCTTGGGCATCCTATATGCTGCAGTTGAACAAGAATATATGCTGACACTGGGGGGAGACAGCAGCTCAGATTTGTTTCAGTTTCTTGTCCAGAAAGCAGCTGGGGACGTCGAAGTCTGGTTTCTTACTGAAAGAAGGGTTACACAGTTAGTCCTGGCAAGTTTGAAAGAGGAATAGAGAATTCAATTGAGTTTCTTCAAGTGAGAGGAGGCGGCAAGGATAGAGACCCTTGAAGTGCGCCGTGTGTGAGTGTGCAGCTTGTTAGCAGGGGATCTACACAGGATCCTCTTGTAGATGTTCCCACTCCAGAAAGTGAACCAGATCACACTCTTCTGGTGCCCACAGGACTACAGAGTCTCTCCTTCTCCCCTGTTCCATAAAATTACTCTTTTTAAAAAGAGCATTCGTGTCGTGTAGATGGGCAGCTTAACCTTACACAGTACGTTACTTGCACAAGTCTTTCGCGGTCAGATGTTGTCATCGTCACCAGTGCCAAGTGTTAAAGACTGAGAAAATAAAAGCATTACTGGCTTTTAAACTTCTGGTGTTTGCACCTTTAGGCTTTCTTCTACTGACAGGAAGGCCATGTGTTTTTAAACAAAAGCCAAAATCCTTGTGTAGTAATAAAGAAAGAAGCTGTTGGGATTTCAAGGGAAAAAAAATAATTGCTCACAGATTCTGAGATGACTTAAGTGGCTGCTGGAATAGGGCTCTTCCAGCCTGAAGGAGCTCAGTGACTGTGGGCATCTGTAGTCCTTAAAGTGAAAAATAAGTGAAGAAGCATTCAATGGGACTGTTTTCTCATTATCCATTTTAGACTTTGATTGAAATGAACTCAGCTTGAGTTTAGTACCACTGAGCGCTTTTAGTCTGAGGGCCACAAGACTTTTACCAGAAACACAACAGCACTGGTGCTGAAGGAAGGCAGGGCTCCCTGAGCAGTGCTCCAGGTCAGGAGAGATTGTTGCAAGTCAGGGAGCTATATTTTGGGCAACCTGGTGTAGTGGAGGATTTCTCTGTCCATGGCAGGGGGTTTGGAACTAGATGATCTTTAAGGTCCCTTCCAACCCTAACCATTCTAGGATTCTATGATTCTATATGTTTTTCAGCTCTTCCAAGAGCCTCACTTGCAAACAACTATTTCCAACATTTCCTGCCTCACTTTTTTTTCTTGGGGATCAGCAATTCCAGCTGTTTTTTCTGGCTTTTCTCAATAAAAGCCCTGGAAATGTTCTGTCTGGGCTAGAGTCCTTCACGGTTCTTCTTGATTTCAGATTTAAGCTGTGACAGTCAGCATCTCTGCCTGCCTGCTGACTGTCAACCCCCTGGCCTGAACTCTGGGCAAAGAGGAGTTCTGCAGCAAACTCTCATGGCCCCCTTTCCAGCTCTGTCATGGGAGAAACCAGTAGAGTTTCAATCTACTGAAACTCACTTGTTTCAGCCTTCACCATTTCTTCAAAATTGCTTCCGAAGATGCATCAACTTGTTGTGTCCTGTCCCTATTTATTATTTACTAACCTCAGCCTTCAAGTCAAGTTTAGTGAGGAGCTGATAGACCTCACATGAAGGAGCTGACTACCCTGTGAGAGTCTTGTGTCCGACATGCTCCTGATCACATGGAAAACAAATGTACAACCCATGTGTGTGGAGACAGATCAGGTAAAATTTCTAAAACCTGAGTTTAAGTTTCCCACCGGACATGTGCCAAAAGCCATTTTCAGGTAGGATGGCTGTAAGTGACTACTTGGTTTGAGGACTTGGAGGTGACTGAATGTTTACTCACAACCCATGTCACTCCACAGTTTGGCTTTGGCTTTTGAAGCTGGTTTGTCTTGGCTATTGAAGCAAGCCCAGCATATCATCTAGGCTCGGCTAGACCGTGATTGGCATATGTGTCTACCAAACTCGGGGATAATCAGAGCACCAGCTGGCCCTTCTCCAGCTGATAACAGAGATACTCAGTAGTTGCTAGAACAGTTATCCACATAGCAATGGACTCATATGTTCCTGTAGAGAAAGAATTTGGGCACAAATAAGTGATTAGGCATGTATTCATGTGTGTCTCCCTATGGCATCAACTTCTCCCTCTTTGTGATGAGAGAGGTGTTGAAAATGTCTGTGTGTACCAGCATCAAAGGCTGCCTAACCACAAGACTGTTTCCAGTCTGTCCAAAGGCTCTTGAGATGGCTGTCACAGAGCGGAGAATGTATATAGCTGTTTCCTGTTGATCACTAGAAATACAGCATAAGTGATTTATCCTTTTTTATTAGTCTCTTTTTTCCCCAAACTTCCTCATATCAGTTGGTTTTGCTCTCCAATGCCTCAACTTCTAACAGTGTGGCACTTTCCCAGTCTTATGGCTCTTTTGAGTTGCTTTGACTGGTATTCCTCTGGTGTAAACTCAGGCTCATTTCCTGGCTTAGTGTTTCTCATTGATTTGAGGAGGCTTAAAGCTAACCAACAAGACACTGACAGTTAAGTGCAGTTTGAGTCACATAAATGAGTCTGGCTTTTATATGTATTGATTTTCCAAAAGAGTTTTCTTATTTTGCATTTCTTACATAGAACATTGTTCCTACATCCCTCCTTTGTGCATTTCTCGCCCAGTGCACTCCAAGTGCATTTGTCCCATCTGTACCATGGGTTACAGCATGCTATCAGGACAGAGGACTTGAAAATAGGGAAAAAATGTGTTGAGCGAATCATTACAGGCCTGCTTCATGAGCTGGAGGAAAATAAATGTTTTTTTTCCATGAAGACGAGGCTTGGAAAAGCATTTAGAAGTAATTAGTCAATGAGACATCATGAAAATTCAGGTGATTTGCATTCCGGCTAGCTTACAGCAGAGGGACATCTGTTACAGCTTCTTCATCAACATATGCATTTGCATCTGCCTCTCCTCTTTATGCAAAGATACTTTAATTGTTTTATTCTAGTGGTGCATTTCAGTCACATGGAGAGAGTCATGAGTGGGAGCAAAGAGATTTGCTTTGACCTCCTGCAATGGTCAAGTGTACTGAGCCTCGCTACAAGAGCTATTGCCAGCAAACCTCATAAAATAATAGGCATTCAAAATCCTACCAAGAAGACATTGGACTCCTGCATGCTATTTCAAGTGCTCTTGAATAAGGTGCACGCTATTTGGTAACATCCTCCTATTAGCTTGTTTAGTCATATGTTAAAGGAATTGCTTGTCATCCTAAATTACCAGTTGAGTCAGAACTGTATGAGCCACAATATTTTTCTTCAGCACAAAGGGTTACAACGTTTTGTGGAAAACATGGGTTGTAATTACCCTTACGCAGCAGCAAAGGGGGAGGGAGGAAGAAAGAAGACGACTCATCTCAGAAGATTTTATATAAAATATCAAAGTTCATTTGATTTCAGACTCTTTTTTTTTTTTTTCCCTTCCCGCAGGTTTCCATACACATTAAGCAGGACTGGGTAGAAAAGTTTTGCCAGTCCTCAACCTCCCAGCGGGAGGCTGGGAAGAGTGAAGGTGTTTAGTGAGGCTTTCCCAGCCCTTTCTAGGGAAAGGATGTTTTTCCGTTGCTCTCTGGGAGATGTGGCACCAAATGTTTCCTCTTTCCTCATGCTTGTTTCCATTAAACTGTTCATGGAGGCTTCACCCTCATTTTGCCAAAGAATACAAAACAGGAAAGACTGATAAATTCCTGTAACAAAAATTACTTCCTTTTGATACTTCCTCATTGCTGAAATGGATGGAAAGCAGGTGATTCTGTACCTGATCCCATGGACTCCACTGTGAATTAGGGATGGCAGAAGACACTCCCTACAAATGAAGAAGTGTTGCAATGAGGCCCTAAACCCCTAACTGCGTAAGCCATGGCAGCAGAGACCAGTAAGGCTGAGCTGCGGTGAGGCAGCAGTCTGGGACTCTGCTCCATTCAGGTTTGGTCTCGTTCTTCTTCATGTAAATCCAGAACACAGCAATGAAGTCATCGGGTTTGTGCTGATTTGACTACAGCGCACTGTTACTTCTCCCCAGTAGTACAGTGCAATGTCATCGGGTGAAGGTAAACAGTCATTGGGAAAATGGGGTGTGCATCATTTGTTTCTTAAGAAAACCAAGCTACTGTGCAATTACTGCCTATCCTTGTGGTAAAGAGGCACCAGATCTATTTCTTTCCTCATGCTGATTTCACACGGCTTCATATTCATCGATATTTAGTGGAGCAATTGCTGCTTCAAGGCAATGTGAAATGATATTCAGGGCCATGATACCAGGTCAATAAAACATTCCTGCTCTCTCCAGTCTCTCCCCTTTTTCCTCCACTCTTTCCTCTTTGCATTTGAAGCACCTAATTTTCCATTCTCTGCTACATCCATACTTGTAAAAAATGAGCAGATGTTTTTGCTGATGAATATGAAGTTGAGAAAAGATGGTTATTTTTCTCTGTATATTCACATCTCAGCTCTAGAGAATTGCATGCGTGGATTCTTCTGAAGGTAGATGAGACTCCCTTTTTTAGATGTCTCTCTGCCACACCAAATTACAATGCTCATTTAGATGGTTTCCACACACAGGAGAAAAACTGCACAGATTTGCCTCAGTGCATTGAAATGTTTTAGTGAACCTGTGAATCATCTCATAACTTACTTCTTTTATGTTTTTATGGTCTTAGTTCTCTTAGAAGTACACCATAAACACATACTCAGTAACGAGCAACACAGAGAATTTAAGTTGGGAGCCACTTACCAAAAACCAAGAAAGTTTTCAACGAACTTGAAAAAACCTGCTGTTAAGAACTACTACTTTGCAGCACTCGTAAATAATCTTTTGAACTCAATTCCATAAGAAGCCATTACATCTCAGTAATCGGTGTCATGGGTAAAGAAAATCTCCAATGATGAGTGCCATATTTTATCCTGCGAGACTGAACTCTTCAGGCTCTGAAGCCTGAACCAGCTACTAATTGTTAGGCTTTAGAAAGGAACTTCGCTTTTAGAAAGATTTCTTTTACCTATCACTGAAATGTTTATTGCAGAGCGCTGATGGAAGCAAGGTACTCGGTGTAATGAACGACTGAGCTGACATCAGATATTAATGTGTATATGATGAGAAAGTCACATTAAATTCTTCCAACTTCTTTAAGCCGTGGACTCTGGCGTCGGTCACAGTCCTGCATATTCCCTGCTCAGGAGCAGATGTCCCACTGGGGTCAAAGACAGGCCTGACCTACAGAATTCATTTTTCAGCCCAGTCTTTCTCGTTATTAAGGGCATTTACATCCAAGGCACAGTCTCATAACTCCCGTAACAGGAATTTGTGCAGAAGGCCAGCTAAACTGGATCTTAGGCATGCTTTGGCCCATTTTTGTGAAAAGGCAAATTAACTGTCCCTTCCCAAAGCAAACATAGCACATACCAACCTAGTCCTGGAACACATCTAAAATAAAACATTTAGATTTAAAATTATCTCTTTTATTAATGCTATTGACATGGGGTTTTTTAGGTTTACACCCTTTGAAGGAAAGGGCTCAGCAGAGCTGGAGCAGGGTAACTCTTTCAACACCAATCAAAACACATTTGAAGTTTGGCTGCAGGAAGAACCATTTAAGAAAGTGTGTCAAGGTAGTAGTTCTCCCATCTCTTCACTCTGTCAATCACTATCTTCCATTTGTTTGGGGTCATCTTCTCTATTCCTTTAACAATCAAGTCACTGAAGAGGATACACCTATAGGAGTGAGTCCTCTCAATAGACCTCAGGGCAAAGTCCTTCCTGTTATTTATAATAAACCATTTCAAAAAAGACCAGACAACATCCATAGGATAGAGACAGTTGTAAGATGAAGGCACAAAAAGAAGCTCATGGCCGTTTGCTCTAGCAACTTCAGGGCAACACTCGATACTGGTCATGTAGATCTCTGGTGGAACTGGCAGCCGAGTTCTTGTCTCTGGCTCCTTGCCATCTTTTGCCCCCATGTGTCGGCTGCGTTTTATCCCTCATCACAATTACGCACTTCCCATAGGAGGCGGTTAGAGAATCACACAACTCCTGAAAGACACCATTCTGCTGATGGATGGGCAGATCACCTCTTAGCTGCAGCTTGTACCTCCAGGGCACCCATCCTTGGTGGCTGCCAGCATGAACAAGTGTCCATACCGGCCAACGCAGGCTGGCCTCCTTGGCTGCTTTTTCTTCTGTTATAAGACTTTCTGGAGTATCTGTTTCCCCTAAAAAAACGGTGTTGAAACCATTAAGCTGCAGTGTCCTCAGAGCTCTTAAATACTGCAGGCACTGCCTCTTCGAAGTGTCATCAAAGAAGCCCCTTTGAATTATGTGCTTGAGGAGCGGATTTGCGAAGTGCTGCATGCTGGTATCTCAAGGCCCGTGCAGGATGCTCACAGAGCTCACAATATGCCCGTTGCCATGGTGTTACCCCAACCACCAACCAGCGGCAACACCACCAGGGGCTTCCAGGTGGCACATCAAAAGGCATCTTGGAAAGCAACGGTCCCATCAGGCTGGGTAGGCTGCAACTGTGCAGCTAGCAGCTTCTGGTCAGGACGTTGCTCATCTTGAACATCACGGTTCCTTCTCTCACAGCACTGAGTGGATGCTTGGGCCCTGTGTACGTGTGTGGGCCAGCCAGGCACTGCTGAAAGGGGTCCAAAGGGATGGGGATGTGGAGGAAAGAGCTGCCCAGCGTCAGCATGGAGAGTGAGCCAACACCTGAGCTTTGAGACCAGTGGTAGAAACCATCCTCTCCCTCCCTGGCAAGCATGTGGCCTCATGGAAGATGCGGCATTGAAATCCTCCCAGGTGGAGGAGGCGGCTCAACCCCAGGTGTCTTGTTAGGGGGGGAAGGAGGACCTCTGGACCCCCACATGAGTCTCTCTGATAGGCGGGCTCAATTGTGGCAGCATTGCGAGGTGATGCCTGGTGCCCGGTGCCCAATAGCATCATAGAATCATAGAATGGTTAGGGTTGGAAAGGACCTTAAAGATCATCTAGTTCCAACCCCCCTGCCATGGGCAGGGAAACCCTCCACTACACCAGGTTGACCAAAGCCTCATCCAACCTGGCCTTGAACACTTCCAGGGACGGGGCATCCACAACTTCTCTGGGCAACCTGTTCCAGTGCCTCACCACCCTCAATGTAAAAAATTTCTTCCTTATATCTAATCTAAATCTGCCCTCCTTCAGTTTAAATCTATTGCCCCTTGTCTTATCACTACATGCCCCTGTAAAAAGCGCCTCTCCAGCTTTCCTGTAGGCCCCCTTTAGGTACTGGAAAGCTGCTATAAGATCACCCCGGAGCCTTCTCTTCTCCAGGCTGAACAGCCCCAACTCTCTCAGCCTGTCTTCATAGCAGAGGTGCTCCAGCCCTCGAATCATAGCACAGCAGCCCGTGCAAAGTCCACTGTGCTCAGCCTGCCCAGCTCCAGGCTTTGGAGGAGGGAAGGAATAAGTGACACCTCAAATGTCACTTCAGGGTGAGGTATTTTTTGGTATAGTTTGGTTTCTAGAATTCCGCTAGCTTCCCACTTTGTGCACCGTGTCTCCGCTTCGGGCTGGCCCTGCTGATGAACCCCTGAGGAACCCACGTTGAACCCGACACCAACACCGTCACCGCCAACAAGGGCAAGCAACAACTTCAGAGAAACAGAAGGGATTATAGGGAAAAAAGAAAATTGCTCACGTGGTGTTATGTGAGCAAACAGGCTGAAATGGAGGTCAGAGCAGAAGACTGGGCAGGGACCACCCTGCTGCCATGGTGAGTCAAACAGGAGCACAGGAGCTCGTGGCACAACGAGGGCTGCAGCCGACTTGGGGAGAAGGGGAAGGTTGTGGAGCAACAGAAAGTGAAGACTATTTTGACCCATCTGGTTGCTTATCTGTCCCTCTTCCTCCTTCCGGATGCACACGCAGAATTTTACTGCAGGAACGAGCTTGTCAGCACAAGGCTGTTAAATTGCTCACACTTAGCGGTAGCTACAAGGCTGGGAGTGAATGCCAGCAGCATCGCCAGCCTGCCAGATGGGGCTGAACAGCACAAACGTGTCAGTCCCTGATGACGGCATGTGTTTCCTTGCCCACCTTTGAAACTGAGATAGCCCACAGTCCATGTCATCCCCTCTGGAAGAGTTTTTCTTCCCCCTAACACAGTGGGAAACCGAAGTCAAATGGTATCTGAAAAGGAACATGGCTAGTGAGGTCTAACTCAGCTGTCTGGACACTCTCCTTGCTGAGGCAGATGAGTGATAAGGCTGATGAGTGATGAGGCTCATCATGCAAGCAGCATCACGTGGAGAGCAGAAGTCTGGAAATTTGACATCAGAAGGGTATACCCCCAGAAAGAAGCCTTTATGGTGTAACTGTTAGCCAGATGCAAAATGATGGCAGATTCAGACTGTATATATATGAAAATAAATCCTTGAATATGCAGTACATATTCATGCGAGAATACAACATAAAATAATAATGACTCATCTCTATTAGCATTTCATATACCTTTCTTTTTTAGTGTTAGTTTTTGTCCTTAATAAATGTATACCAAAGCATAACCTGACATAAATAGTCCTACTGGAGTTATTGGATGCTTATTAATTTTGAACAGTGCACATTTAGAGGCCTGTTTATGGCCTGAGGTCCCCCAAAACACTGATTTAGGGATCTCACTGTTCAAGAACTGAATGTAAAGTGTTGAAAAGAACTACCTGTAAGGAAATCTTATTCCCTAGTTCTTCTTGGTTCCTGTGACAAGCATCCCACCCCTGACATCCACTGGAACCGCAAATCGTATTCCCTGTTACCTAAATTGAAGGTGTCGTTTCCTTGTCTCCTCTCCAGAGAGGATTTATTTGATCAAACATAAGTTGGAGCATGTCATCCTTGAGATAGACATAGAAAGGGCATGTTGCTTTTGTTACTCTTGCTTTCTAGCTACCTTCTGATTGTGAATGGACACCAGTAGGAAACAAGGCAGGAGAACAACTGTCTTAGCATCAAGGCCATGTCCCCAAGTACTAAAGGTGAGGTAGGGCTTCCCCTCTCATTCCCCGTCCTCCATCTCCGGGCTCGTCCCTGAGGCCTCCTGGCTGTGCCAGGCTAAGAATGACTCTAATGCTGCCCACCTCGACCCTCTCAGACCTGCCTCTGCCACCAGTGGCAAGCAGCAGCCCTGTGCTGCTGTCCCCTGAAGGCTGCCCGCAGGCCAAAAGCCATTGTGCCCAGCACGTTTGTGTGCCCTCAGCCTGCTCCATGAGGCAAACCAAAGCACAGCTGCAGCTGTCAGGAAATGCACTTCAAGAGCACAGTCCTCTTCTGAACTGGACCACGCATGTAGGTACCGCTGGGGCTGCCCAGCAATATTAGGCTTGGTGTTCCTCCGTTTGGACCCCCTAAAGTGAACAATCCTGAAACTGTTGCTCTACCACTCCAGGCTTCTGTGGTTTTGCAGCATCAGGTGAAACGCTGAGCGACAGAGACAGGCTGCTGCTGGAGGCTGAGCGCTTGTCTGTGCTTTCATATGCCGGTGAAGGGACTTAGCGAGGTAGATGAAGGAGGTACAAACCAGCCTTTCTGCTTGTGAGGCTTAGGCGCAGACAAGGTCTGTGTCACTGTAGTTTGGTGCTGTTCCAGAAAGACACCATGGCTCTCTTAGCCTGTCAGCTGGCATCACCATGCCTACATCTCCAGCTGGCCCTGGCTCCTTCAACCCCCATGAATTGTCTGAGCCTAACTGGCTACAAATGTACTAATGATAATGTGGCTGATATATAGTGAGACGGGAGGGATGGTCTGCTTTCATGTCCTTTTCAGAGTAACTATTTGAGAAGTGGATTCTCCTCTGTCCCATTCATACATATACATGACATGAACCCATGTGTTAACCTGCTTTAAAAACAGTTATTCATGGTCCCAGCATCTCAACGTCATTTAAAAACTTAGGCAGCATACATAAGGCACTGGACTGAGACACAAAAATACGTATTTTATTTCCTGTGCTACCCTTAGTCTGCTGTGTTAAGTTTTGCTTCTTTTTCCTCCCAGCCCATGTCTAGGTAGCCAGTGAGCACTTTGGAACTGAGATCTTTCCTCATTTTCTAGTTTTGGACTTCTGACATTCGCTAGCATGGCCACGCGGTGCAAAATCTCTGGGCATAGCCTCTGCCTCACAAGAGCATTTGGGATTTGGGAAAAGGCACTTCTGATCACTCTTTTAGCCTTCAGCTGTTGCACCGGAGCCTCCTGCTCTCGCCCTGCTGCCCCACCAGCAAGATTTGCCCCTGTCAATAAGGCAGCACCCAGAAGGTTGTGCTTTGGGCATCAGCGCTGGCACCGCTCATCTTCTTCCATCACCTGCAGCACATGCAGCCATTGCACCCAGCACCCGCGTGCAGGGCACCGGCTGGGGGTGGTACCTGCCCCCCAGGGGTCAGCGGCATGGAGTGGTGGCCTCAGTGGCACATGGAGCATTTCACAGGGATGCCCAGGCTCAGCGGCCTCCTGCTCCTCCCGGGAAGGAGGTGGGAGACCTGGCCCTTGCCTGCTGCCGGCTCCTCCATCACTACCTGGGTATGCAAGTGGGGGCTGAGCAGTGACACTCCGCCCATGCACTTTTGTGGTGCTTCACCAAGTTCTATTGTACCACTTAGCCAAATAAAAAAAGTAATGATTACCCATGAACAAAGTCCCTATTAATGAAGCAATTAGGATATAAATTATCAGTTACATACCAATTACCCATTTCAGTAGTAATTACGCTATTAGGTTACCAGTCAGCACATTCTATAAGCAAGCTAAAAATCATCACAAACCCTTTATTTTAAAATGCCAAATAAGAACATAATGAAATACAGAACGTAATGAAATACACATAAACAGTAGGCATGATGTTAGGCAAACAGTGGATGCTTTTGGTTTTCCTGCTGTATTATATTACATGTAGCAGCTAAAATTAAGTTGCTAATTTTAAAATTTAACATTTTATTTCTATAAAATAGAATGTTTTGCAAGTTTGATTTTTTTTTCCAAAACCAACACTTGAGAACATTATTCTACAGGGAATTTGGTTCTCTTTCAGTCTTTCATGGAGAGAGAAAAATTAGTATTCTTTTTCTAACAAATACCATACTCAATTTAAATAATCTGTTTTTCCTCCTAGCTGTCTGATGAAGTCCTGAACACTAGCTGAAGTCCCATGCCAAAGTAGTATTTCTGGTGTCAAGTAAGACTTTCCAAAAACGTGTAATTTTAGCTCTTGATCTGTGATGGAACCAATAAGAGAAGCACTTGCCAAAATCAAAGACAGTCTCAGGGTGGAAACACAGAAAAAGGTGGAAACTTCAGAAAATAAATTAGGCTAATACATAGAGTAAGAGCCCTAAACTTCTTAGAGCAGAGCTAGTGACTGCCCCATCCCTGGAGATGTTCAAGGCCAGGTTGGATAAGGCTTTGAGCAACCTGACCTAGTGGAAAGTGTCCCTGCCCATGGCATGGAGGCTGGAACTAGATGATCTTTAGGGTCTCTTCCAATCCAAACCATTCTATGATTCTATAATTCTAGTACAACTGCTAGCTATCTACTGCCTGGACTCTGTAGGAACAGGGTATCTTTAGGATTTGAAGCTTGTTATCGGATGTGGTTGAAACTGTATGTACACACATATGCGTCTCCTTGAGGTGGGGAAGAAAAAGTGCAAGGGAAAGCTTCAAGGCCAAGGGGTTGGCATAGAGCTGATGGGTGTGCCTGGGTCTGGGAAGGGGACAGAGCTATCAGGTCTGTTACCTGAGTGGTTGAGGCCTGATTTTAGCTCTCGATACAGAATGCAGAGTCCCCACTGCACAGTGAGCGCAGGGAGAGGAAGGGCTCACCTCACCCCCATCCCAGCCCACCCGCAAGAGCCGATTACCTGTAAGAGTGTGAACAGGAATGGGCTGGTCCCCAAGGGGACACCAAAGGGGATATCAGTAGCCTTCTATCATAACATCAACAGTGAATTAGTTTTCAGAAGTTTGGTTTGCAGGGAGGCAAAGAGCACGTCGTATGGCCCTAGAGTTCACCCTCCAGCCTGGCACTTCCCTCGCATCAGCCCATCGGGAAAAGTGGCAGCCACTGCTGCAGGAGGTGAAATTTCACTGCACAGAACCTGGCGTGGGTGATGGATGTCTGAAACTTGTATCTAACACTCAGGATGGAAAGAGGAATTTGACTCTGCTTCCTGACGCTGTTGCATGACTGGAAAAATTGATAAACTGGGTTCGCAAAGTGGGAGAAATTGTCACTACTGCTAGAAGTCACGCTAACATCTCCTCTCAATGCTGGCACTGGGCAGAAATTGATCCTTCTCCAAAATGGACAGTGATACTCACACTTTCTGGAAAACATCCACACTGGGTAGAAGAAACAAACCTGGAACTGCAAATGTTTCTTCTACCTTCAAAGCACCTCTCATTTTTCAGATCTGAATAGCTGAGCTGCACCAATGGAGCACAGCTACTGAGTGCAGTCAGGAGCAGTGAGCATAAATAGTGGATCCTGGCTCAAGCCGAGGAGTTATTAAACCAGACATGGTAATGGAGCCAAAAGCTGTGTGGTCCAAAACTAACTCAACTGCCTAATTGGCCTCTGTTGGAGACAGTGTCTGGGGAATATGCACCTGTCCAAAAAAGGAGATGTCTGTTTTGGAAAGTTGAATCTCTGGAATTCAAGGAAGAAGCGTGGAAAGCCAAGACAGCGGTGTGGATTTCATCTTGGCTATCAGGTGGAAGCATCAGCCTTGGAACGCATCTTACGAGATCAGGCTGTGGAAATTCCCTTTAAGGATATGGCCCACATTAAGTAAATAATTTCCAGGCAGTTGTATTGGACCAAACAGTGGCAAAACACCGCAATAATAACAACACTATATCATGGCAGCAAAGGATACATTTAAAAAAAAAAAAAAAAAGGAAAATGAAGTCACAGCGGCAAAACATGAAGCTACAGAGCAAAAATCTGTTTAAGAAAAGTTAGGAAGGAATGTTTCCTAGGGTACAAAATGGTTGAGAACTTTTTTCCTATCAGTAACAAAAGGTAAACGCAAAGCGATGTAAAGGAGGCTGAGTGGAACCAACAACACCCACCCCACAGGCATACAGTTTCATAGGATTTCGCAGGATTTTTGCTTCTATAACAAAATGCCTTCAAATTCTCGGAGTATCTGTACCACTAGTTTCCAGTCATTTCCATTTGCAGACTCCAGAGCTTTTTCCAATGAATGCGTGGACCAAGTATAGCAAGCTGAAGCCCACTTCCAACGTTTGCCTCGCCATAGCTGCCCGTCCTGGACCCCTGTACGCCAGGGCTCTACAGGACATGGATTGAACACCTCTGAGCCGTGCGGTGGGAAAACTCCTCCTTCTGTCTGCTGAGGCTTGGTGGCCTGCAGAAGACACCCTAAAACTAGCATGGCAGCCCTCTGCTTACTGTCTACCACCCAAGGAAGCAGCAAGAGCTGAGGGCTCGGTGGCATTTCATCATGAGGGAGAGGGTTAGTGCTAAACACTGAAGGAATTTGTCAGGGATTATAGACACTACGGGGGAACAACCCTGAGGGTCACAGCTGTGGCTTGTCATCCCTGATGCTGTGCAAGTGGGCCCTGGGAAGGATCCTGGGGAGACATCAGGATGTCTTTGTCTTCCTCATTGTCCCGGGCTTTGGTAAAGGGCTGACACGCAGGAAGAGAGCTGCTGAGAAATGCACGACCACTCTCAAAAACCTGCTGCAGACCAAGTGTGCCAAGCGAGCTAACGAGTTCAAGCCTGATGTGCGTCTCCAGACCCTTGAAATCATCTTCCCCCTAGAAGGGCCAGACACAGGTCAGCATGTCTCCACCTCCGGGTGCCCAGCATGGCAGTCAGGGTGGACGCGGAGGCTGTCGCGGCTCCTCCTGCTTGCAGACCACGCACCCCATGGGCTCACTGGCAGCTCTGACCTCCCCAACAAATAAACAAATAAATAATAACAGCAAACCGGCACACCAAGAGTGCCCCAGCTGGAAACATACTGGCCCTGCTTGATGCAACAATATGCAACTGAAGGTCTTCTGTTCTCCCAAGAGGCGAGCTATAAAAACACGACAGAAACAGTCATGAAGGAGCTAGGCCAGTAAGGACTTGATTTCCAGCCTTTTCTCCAAAGGCCTGGGGCTGAAATAACACAGGTTGTACTCGGGTACCTTCACAGCTGCACGTGGAAAGCTGTCACAAGACCAATCTGCATCTGTCCTGGCACAGCTCCTCATTTCTTGCTTTCACAAATGAAAAATGTCCTTGTTTAGGCTCCTTATGTGCAACAATAATAATAAAAAGAAACCATTTTCATACGTTCCTCAGAGCTGCATCTGTGCTCAGCGTCTCAGACCCAGGGTTGTTTTTGCCATCCTGTCTTTGCAGCTCCAATAAGGCAGTGCTGTTGATAATAATGAAAGTGTCTTTGCTCTCCTTTCCTGGAAGCTCCACCTTGCTTCTCTGAGGGTTAAGCTTCCCGGAATACAGATAGTCAATGTAGTTTTCAGGCTTGCTGGAAACAATATTGCTGAGCATCATGACAAAGAGAAGAAAGCCGAAAAATCCAACGATGATGAGGATGTAAAATGAGGCCATTATCTCCTCTTGCATCTCCAAGGCTGGGTTGCTGAAATTATTGAACCGAAGGGTCTTCTTTTTTTCCACCAACATGTGGAGTAAACTCGGCATGACTGAACTGCCGTTTGTGTGGTTGCTGAAAGCCATCCTACGCTTCCACTCTGGCTGCAAAAGCTAGAGCAAAACAAAGCAAAACAAAAGAACCAACTTAGCTGGTTAATGCACACCTGTCCTTTCGTGTCTTCTAGCTCAGATCCTTCCCACCGTTTCCTCTCCTCTGCTGTGTAGCTAACTGCAGGCAGCTATCCTCTAGCTGCACGTCTTGCGTGCAGAGAGCCACAGTGAAAGTCAGGGGGAAGTTGGCGCTAGAATGCGGAGAATCGAAAGCTGTTGCTCCCTGCACGCAAGATGTGCGTGTACATGCACGGGCACATACTACTCCCTTAGGCTGACTTTGTTTTGCTAGGGATGTAGTGTCAAAATTAGGATATGGAGATAACACTGCCAAATCCAGCAACTATCTCAATGGAAACAGGATGACTCGTTCTTAAGTACCAGAATAATTCAAACATTAACACCACTAAGGGGAGATGAGAACAACACTGGTGTTATAGACTTGGCTCTGGAGTTGAAGGGCCGTTTATGATAAATCATCCACAGCAAAACTGGCTGAATTGAAAAAGAGCTGCGGGAAGGGACTAAATGAATCCAAACTGATGTAAGTTTGTTACCTTGCTGAGAAGGAAACTTGAGAGAGAAATTATTTGCTGCCAAATTATGGATCTTGAGGTTGCCTTCATTCTCTTTATGAGCTTTTTTCAAAGTCACTTTTAGCACAAGAGAAACGTAAATCATTGCCTCTGAGCAAACCACAAAATCCTTCCATTCTGAAAAATCTCAAAAAGTTTTGACTCCATCTCCCAATCCCACATCCAAAAAACAAGCTTTTTCTTTTGGCAGCAACAATTTTCTGACTTTGATACAAATCTATGTGTAAATTTTGGTTCTCTGATATCCCTTTCTTTGGGAAGTATGTGATAATCTTAGAAAAGGTATGTGCAAATCTGCCTAGGAAGTCTTGCCCAGCTGTAAACAGAAGCTGAGAGTTTCATCCCAAATGTGCAATTTTTGCTAATTCAAAGTCATTCACATTCGTTGTTGCAGTTTTCCTTGCTTTTCAGCCAGCGCTGATTAACCTGTGTAGCTCTCCAGTCACAAAGGGTCTGTACAAACAGAGGCTGCTACCCCACGTATTGCAGCAAGAGCTCTGGTGATTTACAATACTTGTGGGTTTAACCGCTCCCTTAAATCTCATGCAAGAAACCATTTAAAGAGCTAGATATGAATAACAGAATAAAAAGCTCTGAAAAATTTCTGATGGAGACTAGAGAAAGCTCCCTCAGAGCAGCTCTGCCTGCCAGACATCCCAGAGACGTTTGGCAGTACTAAAGTGAGAGTTTCCCTTGGAAAAGATAGTGGCCTGAGCCCCAGGTCAGGGCAGCCAGCATCCCTAGCTGGCAGCCTCTTTCCCTTTCTCATCCTGCTTGCAGGCACTGGTGGCAGGAGATGTTTGATCTTCCCTTCTCGTGCCTCGCACTGGGATGTTCACTACTCCTGACTCAGGGAAGTCAGGCATTTCCTCTCCGGTCCAGCTAGGATGAGCCCATCACCGGACCGCTGAAGTGCCGATTGGGTGCCTGAAATCGCCTGAACATCCTGGATGATTAAGGTTAGCTATTCCTGGTTAGGCTTCCTCCTTCTTGCAACTATTACCTTTTAATGAATGTGTTTACCCTGCTGGCTGGGTTGTGACTGGTCTGCCTGGAATCTATTAATAGCCAAATAACCACGGCGAGTGGCTGCGCGAGTCAAGCACAGAGCTTACGTGGGACCCATTCGCAGAGGCGTGTGGAGATTTACAACCGCCGTACAGGAACTGGAGATGTACTGGGGAATATAATGAATTGCAGCAACAGTGGATGTGTGGCACCACATGGTTCAGACAGAGTATAGCTTTTAGGTAACCGGTATTTTTTGATCTCTACAGAAATATAGAAAGGCAAGATTCCTTCCAGATTCCAAGCCAGATACAGGTAAACTGCCCATAGATTACAAAACTCCTCTTCTCTCTGCCCCAGCCCAATCTGGTGACATCTACTTGGCTGAAGTAGAAATCAGTGATCGCAATGCTCTGCAGAAGTGAAATCTGTCTTGGTGTTCCACTTTCAGAGGGCACAATGAGAAAAGAGTGATCTATACCTTGGCTGAACACTAGGTCGAAGTTTTATTCTGAAAAAGACTTACAGAAAGTAAATTACTTTTTGGTAACAAGATTTTCTCTGTTGCTCTCCAAACCCACATCTGCCTTCTCTGCCTCTCCAGCCCATCCTGCTATACTGGTCACCCTGGTTTTTGTGGCTAATGCCATGATAAGCTACAATGCATTGTGGAGGACCAAAGTTCAGAGATATACCAGGAGTCCTTACTCTTCTTGATAGATGAACTTCCTAACTTTCTGCAATCCTACTTCAGAAGAACCCAAACAACGCTGCCACTGTCCACCCCCAGACTATGCTGTACCCAGTTGCCACAACTATACTTGTTTGCTGTCATATAAAAATGAGGCTAAACTTTGAGTGCTCTTATCCATGTTTATTACTTCCAGCGCCTACCGCTGCCTGCATTTTGTCGGGGGGCTTCTTCTGCACTCATTATGTTGCTTTATGGGTCACCTCAATCTCTTCTCCAGATCCCTAGAGACAGGAGAGTGGCTAGATGGACCGTCTCTCTCATGCCTGGGAAGATGATCTCCAGTTGGGAACAGCAGCTCTGCACTGCCCTTGGAGACTCTTGGCTTGAGCTCCCCGACTCTTGCCACCACTGAAGCGGGGCTGGTCCTTTAGCAAATGTGTACAAATTGTTGGGTTTTAAAATTGAATATAAAGGCGCAGTGTTTTGACACGCAGTTTGTCAGACACAGCTTTCTAAGGAACACAGTGCTTTCTGCTCTAGAACAGTGAAACTAGTTAAATGTGAGACTGGCACTTACAATATTTGGAAGAGTGGGTACCTCTGAGCCACGTGCCACTTCACTACAGCAAAATCCTCTCTATACAGAAAACGTTTGGGAGGGCAATACGCATTTATGCTTTTCTAACAGTTTTCCCTCCTGTAAAAAAAAAAAAATACAGCAGAAAAAAACATAACAGGAACCAATTCCCTGAAAACAATAATGACAGGCTGGAGGCGAATGACATAACAAGCCAAAGGGGCAGACTATCACTAACTTTAACAACTGCCTAATTCTCCTTAGGCCAGGCACGCAGCACACTGGGAATTTTTAACTGGCAGGCTGTGGGGGCCAAGCACAAGTGCAATGCCACTGAAAGGCAGAACCTGAGTATTCACCCCAAAACAAGAAAGAAGTCTAGGGTAGGATCTGCCTTTAGTGGTGACAAGCGGAAGGGTTAGTAACCGCTTCTGTGCTCCATTAGGCCTCTAAGAGAGAAAAAACAGGCTTCAGAGGGCTTTGCACAAGTAAGGCTGTGTGTCATTTGTCCGTGCATACCTGCACGCTCACCCCCAAACACACATACATCCCCCCACCATGCTGGAAAGATACTGGGACGCTGCATCAGTGCTCCTCCAGGCTTCAAATATCTGTATTGCTATATTTTCCCCATCATCATACCAGATACACAGGTTAGAAATCAGCCTTTTTTTCCATGGTGGGACTTATCCCCTTTCTACTAACTCCTCTCTCCACTGCTTTTTTACACCTTAAGGATTGTTTTTTCATTTTGACCATTTTCTGTGTATGTGCGAAGGTGTGCCCTACACACGTCGACTTGAAATGTACATTACTATCATCTGCCTCACAAGCAGGCACACAAATGCACACACAGAGGTATATGTGCATATACTTCTCCTCTCCCTGCACACACAAACACACGCTAAAATATAAAAACTCCCATGGAGTTACACATATAATGCCGTATCTAGCTAATGTAATAAAAAAAAGACTAGCAGCTTGAGCGTTAAACAGAGATGATTTTCAGAGAGCAGCACTTTAGGAGAAAAAAGACCCAGTAAACATATCCAAAATAATGGAAAAATTGAAATGGAAATTTAAACCAGTGCCTACTTATCACTATGTAGAGGAAGCTGCAGACACCCCAGGGACCATAACAACAGCTACGAAACGTTGTACCTGTCAAACAGCTTACTTACATGCAGACCTGGCTCTGTCCTGGGAGCAGCACCTCTTTCAGCTGTCAGGCTTGCTCCCAGCTGACCCATGTATTTAACTATTTAAGGAGCATCGGAGAGGAGTGGCCTCTGCTTCTCGCCTCTAGCAAGTAATCACAGGCACATTATGCATGAGGGAGTGTCGGCAGAGCAGTGTGGTAACAGGATACTACAGGCCTGTGAGGCTCCTACTACATGGAGGCTCCAGACAAGTGGCCATATATGTTCCCTTATCGTGCAGGGGATGAGAATAACATGGATAATAAGACTCAGTTGCCTCACTCTTGGGCAGTAAAGAGTGCCCTGGGTGGATGGGCGCTGCTGGACACAGCTCGTGTCAAGAGCAGAACGTGGGCCTCAGGTGATTTTTGGTTATTCATCACAGATCTGTCATTTTTGAAGTCAGCGACTCTCAGAAATGGGAAGGAAAACAGCAGTGTCCTAGCTGTCCCCAGATGCGTTTGGCTGATGCCGCCTCATCACACGAAAGGAAAGAGGCTACGCAGTTTTGCCTCCTCCTTCGGCGCACACCTGCATCCCCACTCGTCCTGCCTTACCCTTCTGGTGAAAGGATGGGGAAAGAAAGTAGCCGGGAACAGAAAAGAGGAGGCTGTATGAAGCAACCTTGCTATCTCCCATCTTGCATCCTCCTGCGCCAGCCTCTCATATCCTGTTCTGCCAGCTGGGCATGGGTGTTTTATTCCCTTCATACACCCTTTCCATGGCAAAACAGCACGGGTTACACCCTTTCACAGCCAAGTCCCCTTCCAAGATCAACACATAACACCAGAGATATTGCGGCATCTCTAATTTAATGCAGACTTTGCCGTGAGAGCCACAGATGACTGCTGGCATGGGGTTGCCTGGTGCAACCAGAGCAACGGAAAGCATCTGAGGGAGGAGGAGAGCGCACGCCAAAGCCAGCTGGTTTTCCTTCAGTGGAAAGCAGGAGGGAGGAGGATTTTTCAAGGCGAGGGTAAGCAGGGCCCCATGACAGCAGGGTATGTCTGCCTTCGGGAAGCGGCGGCAGCTATTGCTGTTAAATTGCCGTCAGACAGACTCATAAATCTTGCTGTGGGGCTCGGTTCAAACTGCTCGTTTTTCCACGTGTCTAATCTTCGCTGGATAACACACAGTGCTTTGCAAGTATCGGCAGCTCGTTAGGCGAGCTGCGCCTTTGGCTAACAAATGCAGAAATAGGAAGGAAATCAGGAGCGGGGAGCTACTGGTTGGAGGAAAGGAGACACGAGGGGTGTCGGGCACCAAGGGCGAGGGGAAAAAAGAGGCTGGGGCAAACTCCCTCATGTGCTTCTCCCAGTTGTGTATAACTCCCACTGCTGCCAGACTGCCGGAGCTGTTCCACAGCTGAACTCCAGCTCTTGGAGCAAAACGTGGTACTAAGAGCACTTCTGGTCTAAAGCCACCATCCCTCCAGGAAGTGAAACCCAGTGGAGAGCATGAAACACCAGCAGCCCTGTCTGTCTGGTCTCCTACCAGACAGAGCCGGAGACCCAGGCTGGCTGTGAATGATCCAGCAGGACACAGCGCAGTGCTGGCTGGAGATGCCAGCGAGGGTCAAGGAGCAGTGTAGCTGGGTCAGCATGGCCCTACAGCACGGCTAGTTATCTGGCTTCTCTGTAGGGCTCGTCAGATTAGACCCAGCGTTATACTGAAGTTGCTGTCTTGTTTCCAGTTTTAGAGGAAGTGTGGTCAAGGATAGGGAAAGGTGAGCCTCACACTTTCTTCTTTTGCCTCATCACGTATAGCTCCTTTGTGGCTCCAGTCCCCACCCCTTTACCTAGCTGGAGTGTGGAGATGGAAAGCCCACCTGTTTTCATGTCTCTTTCCTAGATTTGATGGTCCTTTTTCTTGGAAACAAAATCAAATGGAAATATAAAACTATAAACACTGATAGCAAACCCATTGGTGATGGTGGCCATCTGATCCCCTGCACAGCATGGGAGTATGAGTGAGACAGACTCGAGCCTGTACCAAAGGCGGCATTTGTTTCACTGCCTGGGACTCTGTGGAGAGCTTCCCTACTCAATGGGGAGAGACAGATAGCCCCAAAGGGTGATGAGTCCATCTCTGATCAGAACATACCCTCAAGAGGAGCTTGCTTTCTAATGACTGTGATTAGTGTCAGTCTCTAACCTGATTACAGTAAAAGTGCTGTGATATGGACTCCCCCCTCAGTCATATCGATGCAAAGGATATTGGATTCCTACTTGTCCTTCCCAAGGCAGGACAGCAAGGATCCCACGTCACCCAGAGGAAGCATCCAGATTAGAGGGTAGATGTTGATTAGACATAAGGAAGAAATTCTTCATTATGAAGGTGGTGAAGCACTGAAACAGGTTGCCCAGAGAAGCAGTGGATGCCCCATCCCTGGAAGAGTTCATGGCCAGGTTGGATGAGGCTTTGAGCAACCTGGTGTAGTGGAGGGTGTCCTTGCCCATGGCAGGGGGGTTGGAACTAGATGATCTTTGAGGTCCCTTCCAGCCCAAATCATTCTATGATTCTACGAAATACCATTCCTGATAAAGAGGACGAAGGAGCTGGGGTAGTATAAAATGTGCAGGTGAGGGGGAGAGTGAAAATTGTGGGAGTGTGTCACAGGACTGGATCCCATTGTGTTGTGTATGGGGAGAGGCACGCAGCCACAACCATGTCCCTTGACCAGGAACAAGCACTCAGCACCTGCCTAATGGTGACAGCCTCCTTCCTCCACCCACAGCCCTGGAAGTCTGTGCTGGTGCCAGGTAGCACCTTTCTTTTTAAAAGAGATGAAGGATGAGGGAATAAGTTTGGAGCACAAATGTAACAGCAAGGCCGTAAGAATTAATTCTGACAGTCTTTCAGTGAAGGCATATGGACTCTGGGATAAAATGGGAAGTTTCCATCACCTGTATGGGAGATAGGCCAGGGCACATCAGCTGAGGATCTGATTCTGTTATTACTGAAGTTTCATTTTTTTAAAAAGATAACATAAATAAATAATACTCATCAGGAGGGCTATTTTAGTTATATTTTTGCACAAACATTTGATTTCAGAGCGTTATCAACTCTATAGTGAGAATCAAAGCCCCGGAGGGGTTTTAGGGGATGTTGGAAATTGAACTAGTCTCTGTGCTCCCCCTGTTCCAGGACCAAGGACACCTGGAAAGCATGTGCAGGGCGTGAGCAAGACAGGCAGACATGTCTTTAAAATCCTACAGGTGGGAATGAGCCAGGAGTGAAAGATTCATTGTACTGCTGAAGTGCCCAGACAAGCCCAGATGAGCTTCAGACTTGAAGCATTTCCCATGCACACTTTCCTCCACAGTGTGCTAGCTTGTTTTCCATGCTCTCAACCCCGTGGAATATAAGGTGGATCATGTCTTCAAGCAATCTTTCCTGTTAAGCCAGGGCGACCTGCCTGCCTCAGAGGAAGTGGGATGAAGGAATGTCTGGATCTAAGATGAGTGATGGAGCGTTCCTCACGTGGCTGAGTCCTGCAAACAGACCACACTGGTCAGCGGCAAGAGTGGGGTACTGAGGACCTCAACCCCATGCAGTTCCTTGCACGCTAGCCCTGTGACTTCCTCAAAGAAAATCCAGGTCATGCCATGACAGCGATTTACTCCAGGAATGAACCGTCCTCAAGATAGGGACGCTGAGGGGCGCCTCTTCCCCAGCAATCCTCCTGGGGCTTGCTGTTGGCTGGAGGGCCCCGAGGTGTCTCAGAGGCAGGCCTGGCTTGCCCAGGAGGCAGGGGCACAATGCCCAGGTGGCTGGTACACTGCTGCAGCACTGAGAGGAGACCTGCTCTGCGGGCAACTGAAGAAGCCAGCACGGGAGGAGACATACGATGAGTCTGAAGAGCGTTAGGCAAGAGCTGGGGAGAATTTGTTACAGTACTGAGCTATTTTATGTAGAAACCTCCTTCCTAGGACTCTGGTTGGGCAGGGCGATAATCTGCCGCGTCCTTCTCCCAGCTTCCTCACGCTGGTGGCTGAGTCATCTTGGCTTCCTAGAAGAGGCTGAGAAGGGGCACTCGCTGGCGGCTGCTGCAGGTAATGGCCCCAGCGCCAGGCAGCTCGTGCAGGTCAGCCCATGTCACGAATCGCATTGCCCAAGTTTCTGTGGCTGAAGATGAGCCAGAGCTTTCATTTTGCTGTTGCAATAACAGGCCTTGGGCTAGTCCTGGTTATCTGGTGACCTGTTTCTGTCTGTCTCCATGCTCAAGTGTAGGTGTGAGAAAAAGCTTGTCTGAATCCTTGAGTATTTACGCAAAACACTATTGCAGCCCCGACTGTACACTGGGGGTAAGTGGAAACAGCATGGTGCTGGCACATCTGCTCAGGGGTCTCTGCTCCGTGCCTGTGCACTGCATTGCAGTCACGTGGCTCACTCCTTCTTAATTGTTTGGGTTTTTTTCTACAGGATCTTTAGATATTTAGACATATTATTAGATATTGCCTCCTCCGCAGCAATAGGGGTGAACCCTGAAGAGCTACTTGCACATTGAATACATCAGATGAAAGAAAAGAGCTTTTGCCTTCTGTGAGATATGCAGTGTGAGTCAGATGGAAAAACGATGTTATTAGACAGCGTATTATGAGTGATTCTGATGATAAAAGTCTCCGACAGTTAAGTTTTGGCTCTTTGTTTCTTTCTTCCTTTTTTCTAACTTTTCCAACATTTGGTGGCTGATCCTTCTAAATGCATTTAGCTTTCCTAGTACTCCAGTGTAGCAGACCTCCACAGCTTTTGCTGCTTTCTCACCACTCTCAGACTCTACCTTTGTCAGAAAATTGCATTTTCAAATGCCGTCTGAGTGCTAGTGTGACCCCACATCACCGGGAGGCAGCTGCGGCAGCCAGCGCTGCTGGGATCCATCCTCTCACAACAGCGTGCGCTCCGACAAAGGCATAGCCAAGCACTGCCAACTCACCCGTGCTTCATCACTTGATCCACTTCACATGCAGGCTCTGCGCAGACATAACTGCTTCAGGAGCTGGTTGTCTCAGAGCCACATCCAGATTTTGCGCCTTGTGACTCACCTACTGACAGTAAAATTCTGGACATTGACCTTTAATTGCACCTGTGAAGCAAAAAAGAGCCCCGTATATTGTGGCTTGACGTTCACGTTTTTGGCTCTTGCCCAAACACATGGTAATATGATTTGAGTATTATCACCTTCAGGACAGCAATAAAAGCAATTGCCACTCCCATCCTGTGCTTCACATCCTGTTTCCACCACGGGCTACACATTAAGGAGCTCTTGCCGAGGACAACACCACCCTGGGACAACCTGAGCCAGCCTGCGGCAGTGGCTGCTGGCTGTTGGTGACACCAGAGGATGAGCAGTGCCCTCCCTGCAGAAGGAAGTGAGCTGGAGCAGGAAAACCAAGTGCAGCGAGACACTGATGACTTGCATCATCTGTGATGAACACTGAAAATAGCTTTGTGAAACTTCGCAAAGACCTTTTTTTCTCCCGTGTTTCACTCCTGATTGCAGTCAGCCATCAGAGTAGGTGGAAGAGGAGGGCGCAGAGAGGGCTAACGGTGTTGGAAGAGAAGTTGTGTTTGCTGCCCTGTGACTGCAGCCACTGGCGGAGATGGAGCCCTTCAGGGCATTATTTCTGGACCATCACTGTGATGAACTTCCCAGACATTGACCTTGAGTTGGATGTTTCTAAAAACCATAAGCTGGGCAGCTGGGAACAGCTGTCCAGGATCTGCCCGTAATGTCCCAAAAGTGGAAGAAGGAGGTGTCAGCAGAGGAGGAGGATTTGTGTAGGGCCGTGATCTAGGGAGGCACCTAGGTACGGCCACACACCATGGCAGCAGGCCAGGCAGTTTGACAGGTTGCCCCATGTTGTCTCCGCCACAGTAATTGCCTGTTTCCTCTTCCCCCTCCCCTGAAGATTTCCAGATAAAATGTGTTAACCTGAACCACCTGCACCAGGGTTTAAAGTGTTTCCTCAGAGCAGGCACGCGCACAGCTGTCCACCGACTGGTACACACTGCTCTGGTCCCTGTAGTAGGTGCGGGCTTATCATCCTCATCGAATGAAAACTGTCATATAATAAAATATAACTGTCATGTAAGAAAACTACAAACACAGCTAATAAACACATCAGGTTGCAACATCCCTTTTGTCCCTTTCTAAAATTTCACAGGCTACCTAATTCTCTCCAAATTCCCGAAAGTGCCAACCACTCCTGTGGATAAATAAAGAGGAGAACCCAGATGCAGGATAAGGCACTGCCTGTGTTGCTTCCCACTGAAGGAAGTTCAGGAGGGAAAAGGAAAGCTGCCTGGAACTGGAGGAAGGAAGGAAGGAAGGAAGGAAGGAAGGAAGGAAGGAAGGAAGGAAGGAAGGAAGGAAGGAAGGAAGGAAGGAAGGAAGGAAGGGAGGGAGGGAGGGAGGGAGGGAGGAAGGAAGGAAGGGAGGGAGGGAGGGAGGGAGGAAGGAAGGAAGGAAGGAAGGAAGGAAGGAAGGAAGGAAGGAAGGAAGGAAGGAAGGAAGGAAGGAAGGAAGGAAGGAAGGAAGGAAGGAAGGAAGGAAGGAAGGAAGGAAGGAAGGAAGGAAGGAAGGAAGGAAGGAAGGAAGGAAGGAAGGAAGGAAGGAAGGAAGGAAGGAAGGGAGGGGCCGGTGCAGCTGTGGTACCCCTGGTACCTCAGTTCCTGGATATCTTAGTGGGAGAGCTGGGAAAGAGGTCTGGGGTTTTGGCATGGCTGCTGGCCCCTGTGAGCAGCTGCTGAATGGAATCATTGCCGTTTGACTTGCTCGACAATTGCCTCTGCTGTTATTGCAATTATGCCTTGGCATCCACATGCTGTGCCACAAAATGCACAACACGCACCATGGTGAGGTAGTTTTGCTCATTTGGTTTTTTTCACTAGCAGATCACAAGGTATCAGTTTACATCGTAGAACACTGTCCTTCAGACCAGACCATCTCCCTCACAGGACACATGCTGGGATGCAGTGACGTCCTATACTATAGGGTGATGCTCTTCCCTTTGACTCTGGTGAGTCCCAACCAGAGGGTGAGATGCTGTTCCCACTGCTGTCAATGACAGCACTGCTGTCAGCAGAAATATTATCTTTACCTCTACTCCTGTCCAAGCCCAGCCAGGGGGGTCTCCAGGGTGAAGAGCTGCCCCACATAGCCAGGGTGTACGTAGTCATGTTCCCCTAGACGGACATGGGAAATGAAAGGAAAATAGGACAGAAATCTGAGCTGGGATAGTCTGCCCTTGAGACAAAAGGTCCTACCTGGTGATAGCTTCAAAGGGCCTGGCAATTTCTGCATTTCAGTGACTTCTGTGAACAGAAATAAAGAGCAACATGCGCATAAAGAAATCCAGAAGAGACTGTTTAATGTGCGCATGTTGGATTAAACAATTTGCTGTGAACAAAGAAGACCCTGTCTCTGTTGCCCATATTCTGCAGCGAGCTAGCCAACACCACTGGGAATTTGGATTAGCATGAGCCACTACATTTCTCATCTGCTTACTTTTATTCAAATTGCATTTTATCCTGCTGCAATCCCTTTCTCAAGGTCAGGATTTGGATGGAAATGTTGCTGTTAAAGAAAGATTTCATTGGGGTTTTTTTTGAGGGGTGGAGGAGAAAATAGATAGAAGCATAGCAAGAGGGTTAATTTTAGGTGTCAGTTCTGCCATGGAGTTCTGCCACGGGCTGCCTGAGGGTAAATCTGTGGCTCCTTGGCTGAGGGTGCACCTTGGCTCAGAGGGTGCCTGACTATATTCCTGCATCATCACTCTTGCATATTAAGGTGAAAAATAATAAAAGGATAGAAAGAAATTGATGTTTTATCCCTCTGCTCTTTGCATGCATCTCAAGGTCAGATCCATCGCTGAGGCACAGGGAGCTGGACTGCTAGGGGTGAAGCTCCAGAGGCACCTGTGGGTCGAGCTCTCGGCTCCAGCAGGCCGGAGAAGGGATCTTGCCTGCAGGTGCAGGCTTGGTATGAGATTATTGTTTGCACTCTTTTCCCAGATTTGTTTTGCATTGTTAGGTGGGAAGCTGGTAATAAAGGCTTGAGAAAATATTGCCAGGGCAAAAAGTCCCATCAGATTGGAGGTCTCTAAGCCTGCTGTTGCCATGGGTCTAAATAAAGACCACAGGCTTGAGGCTTATGTGCATAACAGTGAACCAGAACAGCTGCTGAATCGACTGTTCCCCTGACAAATTACCCTGCCGAAGCTGGAGGTCACAAGGAAAAAGGAAATCAGAGCTCAGACTTTGGGAACAATGGGTTAGATCCTGCGCTGATATGGCCCCTTCGGCTGAGGCAGAGGGGTTATGCTCCTTTCTGCCAAGTGAGGCCATGTTGGACCCGTGGAGGAGGCTGGGGAGGGAAGTTCGAAAGCCAGAGGTTGTGGTTTGGAGGGAAACCCGGAAAAGGATGAATATTGTGGTGGGAGGAGGCAGAAGAGACACTGCTGATGGGGCTGTACCAAACGAGCAGTGTCTCCCCAGCAGGTAAGTGCACCGTGCTGAACAGCAGCCACCGATCAATCCCCCATCCTCGGGGTTAAATCAGAAGGAATGCTCACGACTGGGCTAATGAGCTATGCTTTTTTCATATAAAAGTATGAAAGCTGCCACATCGAGAAACAAAATTAGAACTATTGCATACTGAGGATCCATTTGCTGGATGTTGGTCAAAATCCAACTGTTATTTCAAAATCACAGTGAAGGTCAGCTGTGTTTGGGGTTGTGTGGTGTACCTGTTGTAAAACTGTTATCACACTCATCAGACCAATACTGAATTAAGCATTTTTTAGAGCAAGTGCTCTCACATTAAGGTGTCACATTTTATTTTGCTTGGCTCTTGGTTTTGGAAGGTCAGTGGCCCCTGGTCCAGTGTGTGGATATTGTGGGCAGAGCAGAGGAATTATTTTGGTGAGCCTGAGTGCGCCTCTGAAAATAATGCGCTGTAGCCCAACCAGGAGCTCTGGGCCTGCCTGGAGAAAGTATTGCATTAGAGCATTTGGCCTTTCTTCTGCTGAATCAGAGCAGATGGTCACAATGTTCACTTCTGGATTTGGCATCCGTGCATTTTCCATCGATGTTTATGTACATCTTGCCTTTTCTTTGATCTGAAGGACACTCATGGGTGCAGTTTAAAGCTGGCTCTAAAAACAACTATCCTTGAAAGCCCTGCCCTAGAATTACCAAGAGTTAAGCACCTTGCTTCCCTATTTTGGTCTATTTGCTTGTCATTTAAAGGCGGTTCACTGGTACCGTTTCTCTGCTTGAATGTGACCACAAAGCCACCTGTGCGGACAGCTCTGGTCTCAGGGAACAGTCTCCTGCCCACCTCACCGGCAAAACGCAGTGTGACCTTTCACGGCCTCCTCTGCCAAGAAATTGCATTTGTGCTGGTCCCTTGAGCAATTTCTTGAGAAAGCCTTTGTGGAGGTTTCGCATGCGTAGCTGATGGCTCCAGCTGGATAAGGAGATTAGGGAGTGAGTTTGGCATAGTGATAACAACGTGTAAAAATGAAACAGGATGCCATAGAAATATTACATAAGATAATTCCAGTTATCGGCTGTAAAGAATGTTGTGCCTGCTTCTGATTGCTCATATCTTCTATTTTTATCAGCTTCCTTCTGCTTGTCTTTGTGCGCGTTTCCCGGTGTAGCAGGTCTGACCCAACCAACTGCAAATAAAGATAATACTGATAACTATAAAGTGAGGAGAGGGTGGAATTCACTTCAGGCTTGCACACTCAGGCTGCCTTTGACTGTGGAGTACTTTCTGCCAGGTATAATGAAAAGCCAGCTGCCACAGATGCAAGATCTCCATGAGACGGGAAATAAGAAGCAGGGCCTGAAGCTCTCCAGGCTGGTGAGGGGGAAGGAAGATTTTGCAGTGAAGGCAAAGGACGAGCTCTCAGTTTGGGCTTCCTACGGGAAGGCTGTGCATGTCAGGCTACAGAGCGGCTACAGATTAGCACAGACTTGCTTTCCTGGGCTCTGTGCTGCCACGTCTAGTCACTGCTTAGAGCATATTGGTCTCAACCTCAGCACTGAACCCTGCCTTCTTACAGCTAGAGCTGGCTTCTGGCCATCTTACAGATGAGCTTGGGCCACCCATACACTCTCTATGTGAGCCCACGTGGACGTATCCTCAGGTAAACATACTCCCACTCCAGCAAATGACTGCATGCTGCCAGAGAAGGGTAGCTGTGCCCTGCTGCATGCTACACCCTGCTCCACGTGTGGCTGGGGAAGTCTTCTCCAGTAGAGGCATTGCAGATGATGTTCCTCCAACAGGTTTGCAGGCACGGCCAGAGGAGACATGCTTTACGTTTGGGGGGCTGCAGCCGTTACAGAATTGCCCAGAGTCTGGGTAACCCAGACAGGTTTCCAGGGCAGGCAGGAAAAGGGAGAAGCGGAAGACCTCGTCTTCTCGTGAGTCAGTGGACACGTAACCTGGTGAAAAACTATCCTGGAGCTTCTTTCACCAAGGCATGAGGACTGACTTTCCCCTTCAAGAGGTAGGACATACCATCTTGTCCACGTTTGTGCTGTACCACAGTTATTCATAAATATTTTATTTGCGTGACTTTGTACTGCACAACTTCCAGGTTAGTCTGCAACTGCACCTCTCAAAATCTATACAGGAGAGAACCTGCTATACTGGGCTTTGATTTTGCCTGAGACCTTTGTGCATTACCGTTATGTTGATGTTAACAATGTAGGGCTTAAATTCAAAATGCCGTTTCTGTATAACACTGGCATTTCTGTGTAACACGATTTCTATTATAAAAACCAGAAGTAGCCAGAAGAAACACCTGTGCCCGGAGGTGTGCTCATTAGGCCAACCAGCAGCAAGGCTACTGACTAGGATAAGCCACAGCTGACCATGCCGGGGACTTTAGTTATTGGGGACTAGAGAAAAATAAACCTCTGACAAGTCTCCCTGACTATTTTATGCCTCCTGAGCAAAAGGCTTTTAAAGTTTGGGCCAAAGAAAGTGCAACACTTGCCTAAAGAGTTGAAGATTCTTTGATTTCCCCAACAAGCAGGAAATCGGAAAACATGAGCTCTGTATGATGGTAATTATATGACAGGTTTGTTGCTGGCTCTCTGTCTATGGCAAAGATAACGAGCGAGTGAACTAATCACACATTTCTAGGCACTCCTTGGCCAGTGAATGCTCTTTCTCCTATTACATGAAGTCAGAGATGGGTCCCGTGTCAGCCATCCTGCATGAGTCAGTGATGATGACAGAGGAAGCAGGACCTGTGTTGACAAGCCCTGGAGGATGCTCAGCAATTCAGGCTGCAGCTTGGCTCACACTTTACATCTCCAAAACTGTGATTACATAAGCCAGAGCTATACAGAAAGGGATTTCAGAGCCTTTTTCAAGAAGTCTCTTCACTCAAAGAGACCTGGCTGACCTGAACCCTTAAAATCTCATGATGTGCACTCCTACCTCTCTTGTGATCTGAACAATCCTTCCTAGCCTTAAAAAAATCTCACCAATAGAGCATCCCACGAGGGCTAGCTACCCAACCGATGCCTTGCACAGAGCCACTAAGCTCCAGATGGGCACAAGACCTTCCTCCCTTCTTGGGCGGGACTACTACCCCACAGCTATTTCTCTCCTTTTTGCCAGGCCCAGTGTTGTTTCTGAGGGAGTGCAACAAAACCCAAGCCCCCATGGGGCAGGTGCTGCTGGGGCTGCAGTCAAAAGCCATGTGCAATGTGTACTTGAAGGCTGCAGCTGCGATCACTGCACCAAACACAGGAGCCAAGCTTGCCTGGGGTATTGCAAACCCTGGGAGTTTACTTGAGTTGAGGAATTTGTTCCTGACATTTTGATAGTTCTCCAGATCTAGGTGTATCGAGAGATATCCCAGCACCCAGGCCTGGCCCTGGTTAATAGGGTGTAGAAAGGGGACGGCTGAGTGGGTGCCCATCAGGTAGTATCAGCACTCTTTCTGCGAGCTTGTGAAACTGCTTAGGAGAAAAAAAACATCTGAGGCCACAAGCACAGTTTGTAATTCGCATTTTATTGCTTTCACAAGTGGAAAAACAAGGGAAAAAGGAGAACTACAAGACTGAAAGGTGATGTGAAAGGCCACAGTAGGAGCCCACAACTGCCACTGAAAGGTGATTTGCAGTCTGGTGGCACAGGAAAGCGTTATTGACTGAGGCACAGTAGTTCCTCTCTTTTTTAAATAAATAGAATGTCAGAGCTCAAAAAACATATGGAAGCCAACTAATGCTGACAATCACCCTTGTCACAAATAACTACATTGGACCTATTAAAATAAGGTAACCAGCAAGTATGTAGACCCAAAATACCTGAAAACACCTGGGGTGGAGGGGGAGCTGCAGGAGGGAGCCCTTTTGACAAGCTTATAGAATCATAGAATCATAGAATGGTTAGGGCTGGAAGGGACCTTCAAAGGTCATCTAGTCCAACCCCCCTGCAAGGAACAGGGATATCTCCAACTAGATCAGGTTGCTCAGGGCCTCGTCCAACCTGGCCTTGAACGTCTCCAGGGATGGAGCATCCACCACCTCTCTGGGCAATCTGTTCCAGTGTTCTACAACTCTCATGGTAAAAAATTTTTTCCTAATATCCAATCTGAATCTACCTCCCTCTATTTTAAAACCATTACCCCTTGTCCTATCACAACAGGCCCTCCTGAACAGCCTCTCCCCATCTTTCCTGTAGGCCCCCTTGAGGTACTGGAAGACCGCTATAAGGTCACCCCGGAGCCTCCTCTTCTCCAGGCTGAACAGCCCCAACTCTTTCAGCCTGTTCTCATAGGAAAGGTGCTCCAGCCCTCTTATCATCTTTGTGGCCCTCCTCTGGACCCTCTCCAACTGGTCCATGTCCTTCTTATGTTGGGGGCTCCAGAACTGGACGCAGTACTCCAGGTGAGGTCTCACGAGGGCAGAGTAGAGGGGAAGAATCACCTCTCTCGACCTACTGGCCACGCTCCTCTTGATGCAGCCCAGGACGCGGTTGGCCTTCTGGGCCGCAAGAGCACATTGCCGGCTCATATTGAGCTTCTCGTCCACCAGTACTCCCAAGTCCTTCTCCTCAGGGCTGCTCTCGATCCATTCTCCGCCCAGTCTGTATTTGTGCCTGGGATTGGCACGACCCAGATGTAGGACCTTGCATTTGGCCTGGTTAAACTTCATGAGGTTAAATGTTCAAAGATTTAAATGTAATTTAATGCCATGTTTGATGCAAGTTTAAACATTGTCAGTAATGCTGCATGGGCCTGCCTCTGGAGAACCAGCAAGCAAGAGCATTTACACTCCCAAAGGGAGAGGGAAATGCAAGTAATAAACAGACTGCACGATGGGATTCCAAAAGAGCAGTGCCCAAGCTGAGAAGTCAACATTTTTCCAAAGCTTGGCTTTGGTTTATGTTCCTCTAGAGGAAAAAGTGACTCGGATAATTAAGCTGATGGAGATTTTCCAAGCTGTTCAAGACACTGAGAACACGTATCTTGTCCTCAGCTTAATGGCAGGCACTATATAAATGTCTTTAAAAAAAATACCCTGCATTTTTAATTGCGCTAAGTATTCTGGGAACACAAACATGGCTGGAATATTACTTTAATAAAAGCACTAAAGAAACGCCTATGCATGGAAAAGGGATATGCTGTGACTGGTATCGCTTGCCCATCCAAATACTTGGGTAGCTATCTGCCCTCGCCTTGCCTTTGAAGCGGTTGCTCTGCACGACTTTCTTTCAAGCTTTCCCCACTTCTCTTTCCTCTCCAGTAGCTAAAAATGGGATGTGTATTTGCAGAGCAGAAATAAAAACCCCCTCCTGCCCAGAACATTGCTTCTTTGATCCCAAACAAGAAAACAGGCTTCAAGCTGGCAAGGTTGCTATTTTGAGTAACACAATGTTCAGGGGAGCCGTATTTCTCCCTTTTAACAGAGACAGCTGATAGTTGCTGCTGCAGAAGCCAAGATCGCATGCCACCGTGTCCCCACGGCCCAGCAGACACAGCCTGCTGAAGGAGGGAGCAAGGAGGGCAAGGGCAGGAAAACCTTGCTGGCACGGACCTCGCGTTGGCTACTGCAATAGATAAACCACTATATCGAGAGAGGCTGCTCTTGGGAGCTGGTGGAACTGCTCACGGGCTTTAAGTTAAGCACAGGCATGAGCTGCGTCAGTGATTAAATATCAGACACTTTGTGGAACTGCTCTTCACAGAGTGGACATTCACTTTCCAACCAAGGGCTGGCACTCAGGTCTTGTGCAATAATTAAATGTGATTGAAACTCTCAAAACATTACACACTTGCATGGCATAGCCCCCATGGACTGCTGAATATTTGCATGAGGGTGGATATTGCTGCCAGGATCAAGCCCCATCCATGAGAAGGAAAACCAAAGGTAGTCAGCAAGACCAGTCTGAGGTACCTGCTAGGAATTAGGAACAGTCATCAAAAAATTTCCCGCTAAAGTCTGCATTTTTCCACAGAAATGTTTTTCAGAAAAAAAATGGGAATCTTTTACTAAAATTTTATCTCACAGAGACTCACAAGCACGACTTCGAAAGAGATAGGTAATCCACAAAATTGCACAATTTATAAAATGATTATTCTATGCTGGGCAAAAGTGCAAATGAAATATTTCAGCTACTTTTTCTTGGAAGAAAGTGGTTTTACTTGAAAATTATTGCCTAAACCATACTTGGCAGTTAACACCTCTATGTTGCGTTTGATCCAATTCAGGTTTAATTACACGGATTACTGCAAGCATTCACACTGACAACGCCAACATTTCCTTTTTTTGCTAGGTGAAGCTGATGAGTCCATGATACTCCCTCTGCATGTCCCCCCTCCTCAACCCTACAGTGATTGTGACAAGGCAGTGGTGGCCGGGCACTTTTACACCACCAGGACCATCACAGACCCATCAGCTTCACCATCAGTTCATGGTTATTCAACCTGACCAAGGCTGGTGCCTGCGGTTCTGCAGATGGGCAAGCAACTAGCCTGGTTCATACCGGGTATCGTTTGGGTCGTCCCTGTGCCAAGTGCAGTCCTTTCTCCCATTTTGCTAGGAAGACTTCACCTCAGGAATCTGTGTGCTTGGCTGCTCCACGGCCAGCTGGTTTTCAAAGACACAGCACAGCTTGTAGTTTTCTATGAGCTTGGCTTGAAAATACTCCCTGTCCTTCTTGTGCCAAATGTCTGTGGCAATGTAGGTGTTGTAGGGGTCACGGGAGTCCTCCAGCTTCCTGGCACGGATGTTGGTCAGCATGACTCCCACTGTGAAGAATCCAAAGAGGCCGACCATCAGCAGCACGTAGATGATTTCCAGGTTGCTGCCAGCACTTCTGACCTGGGAAGGTGCAGAGCTGTTCGACTGCTCCAGGTAGTCTTGAAGCAGCTTGGAGAGGAATGAATTCAGGGCTGTGTCGTTAGACAGCACCAACATCTTGGTTTTCTGTCCTTTGCACTTCTTTCTTCCTCAATTGTAATTTATCTAGAAAAGAACAAAAATAAGGGGCATGCCATCAGATAAAGATGTGATTCCCTCTGTCTCCCTTTACTGGCTCCCTCCTCAGTCTTCGCAGAGAGTCTGCCATGGTGCGCAGCTGCCTTGGCTGTTGGCCACTCAGCCAGGTACCTCACCCAGGCCTCCTGTGCTCCTGTTTAAAGTCCATGACTTCTCTCCTGAGCCCCCACGGGCAGAAGGAGTGCCTCACTCCTCTGCAGCAACTGCTTCTGGCTTTGAAGATCGTGATTGTGGCTTCCCTCTACTCTCCTCTACTTTCAGCTTAAGGATTGCATTTGGAAACAAAACTTCTGTACCTGATCTGCGGTGAGTGGAAATCACTCAGTACCTGCAGCAAGCTCCTGTTGAGGAGTCTTGCCTTTCTTCTGCAGCTCTGCTAATGATACACACTAAGTAAAACCAAGCAACTAAACCTCTGAGAGAAATGTATCCCACACTAATTTAATGCAACTTCCCAACAGGCATTGCCCAGAGAGTGGATACAGAGGGAGTCTATAAACTGCCTACCCAGCGGTGGAAAGGAAAAGCATCTCCCTTCGTGCTCTCTCCTACAGGCTAGCAGTACTTCTCCAGGTAGCTCATCGCTTTCCCTTCCAAACTAAATTGCTATGCAACTGGTGTTCTATTGTCTGGTTAGGAGGACTTCCACCAGCATCACTGCAGGTCAGGAACAGGGCAGGAGATGGTAACAACAAGAAGGACCTGGACGTCCAAAGCCTCCTAGCCACGGCATGTGGCATTGACAGTCTCACACAAGAAGCTGCAGGGTCCTTTTCCCCTTTCCAATGTCAGCTGTAAATCAGTTAATAAGAGCGATCCTATCAGCACTGCAGTCCCAAAGCCTCAGCAGCCAGGTAACATGACTGACAATCTCACTACCATGCCTAATTTAAACGTCTCTGGGAAATTAAGACAACCGTCTCCTTTTGGTTTTGCCCTTAGCACATCTGAATGAGGTACTGTTATTCAAGGTGACTTCTGTGACAGCAATCTTGTAATCACGTAAGATGGCTGTCAGTGCTTTCTACAGTTTTAAATCTGAGAGCAGGCCAGCACGTTAGCAAAAGCTCTTCCAGCATACTTACCATTTGTTGGTTTGGGTATTTTTAAGAGGTACTACATTATAGTCATTTATAATACATCAGGAATGAAAAGAACCCTTGGGCTGAAAGCCACCAAAAGTCCAAGGCAGCAATTACACCCCTCCATGAGAGTGACATCAATGATGCGTAGATGTTGTGCAGGACTTCTGCACGGGAGGGACCTTAGCTGTTCACACAGCCTCCAGCTGCTGGTAACAACACTGCAGCAGATGAGATGTATCTGGAGGCTTCTTTGAATTGCCTGCGCCTTGCTATGGCATAAATGCTGTAAAAAGACGCTGAGACAGAGGAAGCGAGAAGAGGACGCTGATCTTACGACCTGCCATCCCTCGTATGGAGAGCAGTTATTTACCCGGCGTGTTCTGAGCTAGCAGGTGCTGTTGCCAGCCAAATGAAACACACAATTAACGCAGGCATGAATAGGATCAAACATACTCACATAAATTAATTGCTAATGAGACTGCATGTGCTGATTTTTAGTCTGAACCCTTTTGCTAGACCTCCCAGCTGTGCAGTCACGGATTTGAGCCCGGGTCTCACTGAAAGTCAGATGCTCAGCCCAGGATGACAAATTCTGTGGAGAAAGCCCTGTTCTCACGGTGCAACCGTGGGGGACGTGAGTGGCACCAGCCCACACCAGACGATATCAGGCTGCTTCTCCCAGCAAGTGGGTGATCACTGGGATCCCAGGTCAGGCTGCCGTGGGCTCAGACTCACCCTGCTCCAAGCAAGCAGTTCCTGCAACGAGATACCGCACCAGCAGGAAAAAGGAGCACACGTGAGAGTACGCCTTGGTGTTTTGGCTTTAAATAGAGCCGAGCCTGGGGGTGGCAGAGGGAGACAAAAAATGCCAGTACGAAACAATATTCGGATCCAATTTATTTCTTCGGTTGCATGAGTCAAAGCTACAGGAAATAACATCTTGGCAGCTTGGGCTTAATAGTTAAAATCTATTCACATTTCACAGCTGTTTTCAGATCCTTTAAAGAGGAAAGGAAGAGAAAAAGAAGTTTAAACTTTTATCTGAGATTACTCCTCCTGAGCACGTAGAACATGTCGACACTGTAAAATGTAAAACTGCTAACAAATCAGTGCAATAACTTTAAGACAAAACAAAGAAGAATTTCACTGGATCTCCCAGCTTTTTCCGGAAAGACAGGCAATCGTTTCTCATAGTAATTATCAGTAGCACTGAAGACACTTCAGGTGCTGATGAATGGACATTTTGAGGCTGGATATTCTCAGCTATCTCCCTATATTCTTTCAAGGAGTTTCTGAGGGTTGCGAGGTATTGCCCGCTTCTGGCTTGCTTGCACGCTGTCTGGGCTGGAAGCTGGCAGGGAGCTGAGAGGCCCCATCTCCGTAACCACATCAGATGGCAATAAGAGGAGAAATTAAAGGAGGGAAGGGGCATGCTCCTGTTCCCCAGGAACTCTCCTCCTGATATCTCAACAAGCCTAAAGGCCTCACCCACCGCTGCCCAAGCCCCATGCAACCTCGCCAAAATCCATACTGGGACCAGGTTAGAGCTAGGCTACACAGGACTGGGAAGAACCACCTGAATCATTGGCCTTCTCCATGACAGATGGACACATCTCACTGCCCTAAAAGCTCTCTGTTTAGACCATAACCAGAGTGGTTTTCTGCTCCCCACTACGCTCCCCAGACGACTGCCGATGGGCTGCAAATCATGATCAGCCTCCTCATGGGGGTTCCCTGAGGAGCTCGGAGTAAAACAGCGCCTAGCACCAAATCAGCTTCCTGGTGTACCCAGGTTTCATCCTGGTGAGCCAGGACCTCACCTGGGGTGATGGTCCCCATCCCACACCATCCCCCAGGAGGTTTCGGTGCATGCCGGAGGTCACCCCTCCTACCTCTCTTGGGAGAGGCAAGCACTGAGCAGCGAACTGCCTGTGTTAAAAATGACCTGGGGCAAAACTGAACGGTTCAGCAACTTTGTCACTGGCCAGTGATTCAGAGGGAATTCTCTAAGGTTGGCAGCAGCCTGGGACACATCCTACTCTCAGATGCATAGCTGCTTCTCCATCCGTTACACTAAACACAGGTGACAGATCTCCAAAGCAACAGCAAGAGGCTTGGTACAGGTTGTTTTCCAACACACGGGTTTCCCAGCAGTGCAGGGGTACTGCTGGCATTCATTGCCCAAACTCATCTTCCATCAGCTCTCAACAATTACCTGAATCACTGCCCCATTGGCCGTGGTCCATGGTGCCAAGCAGCACCACTGGAGCTGGCCCTCACCCACTGAGTCTTGTTCCTTTCCTCACTGTCATCTGTCGCTTGCCCTCTCTTTCTCACGCCATGGTTTTCTTGTGGGAGGTGGAGAGGGACCTTCTCTGACTGATATCTTTATGGAGAGCATGGGTTTAGGATAACAGGCAAGATGCCACAGGCAGGTTTCTGTAGTTGAGGAATGTACAAAAGCAGGAGTCTGGGAGACAGATTGACACCATAAATGTCTCTACATGGTCAGATGGGTATGGCCTACAGTTTCTATAGTCAGCAGAGGGAGGAAAAGCATCTGAAGGGAGCTTAACCACCCCTTCCAAAGCATTTTAAAATATTGCTTAAAAATGAATGGGTTCTCAGCAGGTGTACAATCACACATTTGATCTAACTTCAGTGAAGATCCAAGGGTCCTTGCTTTCTCTCTCTGCTGGCTGTTATGGCTTGGGATGCCTTTAACCTGAACATTGCTCTATGCAAAGGTTTCCCCAGGGATACACTTACACAGGTGAGCTGCTCCTTGCAGTGGTGACACTCCACTGGCGGGGAAAAAAAACAATCAAACCCACTACCCCTTTCCCTCACGCACCCCAAAGGCCTCTGTGTAGAGAAGAATGAGCCCTACTCTGCTTTTTTCCAAGCACACCAGAGTACAGACTCTCACACTGCTCAACCCTTCAATGCCTCCCACCATCTCTATAGGAGTGCTTGCTGCTCCCCCAAATCTCTGTGGCTTGGGCAAGAGCTGTGGGGCACAGCTGAGAGAAGGGAGACATCCTAGAGATGGAAAGCAGCCATCTAGAATGAGAAGTGAAAAATAAACCTCTGGCAGCCTCTTTGTTCATGGTGGTATCTTCCCTCTGGGGTGGAAGGAGAACTGGCCCAGCACCAACCCTCAGAGCCGCCTCCTGAAGGAAAAGGTTGAAGGATCTCTGGCAGAGGGCATCTGTCAAGATTGCATTTTAGCAATTAACAGGGGGCATTAGTGAAGAAATCTTTAAGCCACCAAGACCCCCTGATTTAAAAAGGCTGCACACGATGAAGGGCCGTGATGGCCAAGCTCAGGAAAGACCCAGTTACTTCTGGAGCTACAAAGCAGGACACGCTGTGGGACTGGAGGATGGAGATGCAGGGGCAAGTGTGGGCAGGCTCCACATGTATTATGTCTATCTGCTACCTCAGAAAGCATCCCTGAGCACAGCTGAGGCCGTGTCTCTTCAGTATGACTGTGCTATGACAGACCAACTGATCTTACTCTCTTGAACATCCAAATGCATACAGCTATGGAGTGCTAGAGCTGCAAAATGCAAGTCCATGAGACTGCTCGCATGATGCGGGGTCTGACTCCGGCTGGGTCCGAAGGGAGGACAAGCTGAACCGCTGGAGAGCATGCTGTGCCTGTCCGGGTGCTGAGAGTCACACCCACTGCTGCTGGGGAGGCAGGACCGCGAAGGGGATATATCACTACAGAGCTGGAAATTGACGTGTGAGTTCAAATAGAGCAATTTGCAGCTGCAGAGCATCTGGCATTTAATATAGCTTTTGTCTACGTTATAAATGTCAGAAGTGATTTACACCTGGCTGGCTCCCAACAAAGGCAAAGCAGAATGGGTCTGTTTGCTCGAAAGCAGGCTGGAGGCTGCTCCATGAGCCTGGATGCCGCTGCCAGTGGAGAACCTAGCTGGAGCCGCCAGCTCCAGCATGGTCCTTTCTGCCCCTGAGCTGGTCTTATTTCCAACAGCTGAGCTTCGGTGAAGCACGTGCTGCGAGATGTCATTGGGTGCCAGTCGACCGCTGCAGTTTAGAGAGAAAAAAGTCAATTTTCTGTCACGTACTGTACCTAGAGGATGTGATACTCGGTTTTGGAGCTCAATAGGAATTTTGTCCTCAAGCATTAGGTAGGCAAACTGATTTGCTTTGGCTAGCTGTAGTTTTCTTCCCTGCTGAGGTTAAAATATGATATTTATTATGCAAACATAGGTGGATATTAAACGATGTATGCTCATCTCCTAATGCAATTTTCGCAACTCTCACAAATTAAAGTATCTGTATTCTAATTTATACTAAGCAAACATCTCCAACAATCTCTCTCTCATATTACTGCCAAAAGCATCAGTAGCAAGCACCAAAAAATGAGGGAGTCTAGAGGAATACATACCTTTAGAAAATACAATACTCCAGCAACTTCTGATGAGCTGATGACACACAAAGAAAGCCCGTACTATACTAGCATCAAAAGTCATGACGGCACATTGCCCACCTCCCCATGTTTTCTGCCAACGACATGCTTCTCCACCACCATAAAGCAATGGACCTACTGACCTTGCTGGCTCCTTTCCTTGGCTGTTTTTCACAGGGAAGAGTAGGTCAGACAACTTTCTGGAGGCCAGAGTATTGCACAAGATAGACTCATTGTCTCCCTCCAGCTCCTGGAAATTTTGCAACAGCGCAGCATCCAGGACGCTGCGATCCTATCAGGGATGGGACGACGGCGCAGCCCAGAAGCAAGCAGGGTTGTACAGACAGATTTGCAGTTATACACGAGATGCACACACCTTCCGCAGTTTCCACCTTTCTCTAGCAAATCCATAGTCTCTCCCAACCAGTCCTAGGGCCATCCATCCCTACTCACCCGTGCGACACTTCAGGTCCTTGTGCCGCTTTAAAAAGCAACACTCGTGGCGGTGTACACCGATTTCTCCCCAAAAGCACCGGTTTGATCCGATCACAAGACAGAAACGTAGTCTTACACGCATTGTATATGTATTGAACTATTTTAAAGCCAAAAACCCAGCAACACTCCCAAACAACACGCAACCAAGTTTATCCTCCCAGATGCAGCTGCCTTTAGCTCGCATCCAGCCCAAAAGGGCAGGCAAACACCGGCACGGCTGCAACAGCAAACAAAACCTGGCAGGCAGAGCCCCAGCTCCCTCTTCTCCTCCATCAGTTCGGTTCAGCTCGGGGGCTCGCTCGGCAGCTCCGTGGCTCTTGCAGCCTCCCAGTTCTCCGCCACCCACCGCTCTCGTCCCCAGCCCCTCTGCGCCCAGTGCCGGTACAGACCTGCCAGTGAAGGACGGCTGGGTGCAGGGCTCCAGCTCCTCCTAGGGAAAAGCAATTAGGAGGACGTGAGCCCTGGAAAGCCCCCCAAGGTAACACTCCCGGGGTGTGAGCGGGCAGCGGCTGGCTCCCGGCTCCCGCGCGGACAGCAGCCTGGCTGCCGCTGTCCCCTGTGCCCGGGACCAGCGCACAAGGTAAGCGGCGAGGAGGAAAACACCCAGGAAAACTCCCGGGGCTGGGGGAGGGCAGGAGCCCGCGGGCGGGTGCCGTCGGCCGGCCCCCGCCCCCCCCCCCCCGCCGCAGGTGCCGGCCCCGGCCCGGGGCGCGCGGGGGGCAGCAGCGCGTGCCGCAGGCCCCGGCCGTGCGAGGGCAGCGGGAGGCGCGTGCCGGGGGTGGGGGGGGGGCCGCCGGTGCTGCTGACCCCGGCCCCGGCCCCGGCCCCGCGCGAGGCTGCCCTCGCGCCCGGCCCGCGCCTCCCCGCTGCCCGGCGTGCCGTGCCCCGCCTGCCCCGGCGTCGGGATGAGGGACCGGAGCCGCGCAGGCTGGTGAACGCGGAGGGGTTTTTAGAAAAAGCAGTATCGTCGGCAAAATCCCCTGGGATAAGGAGCCGTGAGGTCCATGTTCCAGCGGCATCGCAGCCTTTGGGGTGTGAGGAGGAAGGAAGGGGGGAGCCACTTCCAGCCCTGACCCTGGAGCCCAGCACAAACAGCGTGCTACAGGCGGCACTGGCTAGCTCCTGTCCTTCACCTGAAAAGAAAAAGAATCCCAAAACCTAAAAAACTGTTTTCCATTCAAGAGAGAAATGTCTGTAGTCACCAGTTAGCCAAAGGGAGGATTCAATAATGCCCCCCTGGAACCTACAGAATGCATTTATCAGCTTTGCAAGGCCACTACATTTAAACTCGCTCAGATGATGCCGGTGATGTAAGATAACATGGAATCATAGAATGGTTTGGGTTGGAAGGGATCTTAAAGATCATCTGGTTCCAACCCCTCTGCCATGGACAAGGACACCGTCCACCAGGTCAGGTTGCTCAAAGCCTCATCCAATCTGGCCTTGAACACTTCCACGGACGGGGCAGCCATAACTTCTCTGGGCAACTTGTTCCAGTGCCTTGCCATCCTCATTGTAAAAAATTTTGTCCTTAAATCTAATCTAAATCTGCCCTCTTTCAGTTTAAAGCCATTGCCCCTTGTCCTATCACTACATGCCCTGTACATGCGCTCAGCATCCCTGGGGCCCTGGCAGATCCAAACCAGTGCATCACACAGCCTCTGGCAGTTCTGCAGCCCACAGCAAACAAGGACAGGAATGGCCCCTCCTCAGCTGATGCTCCTCAGGTTTACCAGGTGCTGTTGCTAGGACAGCTGATAGAGAGGAGAATTTAGATAGTGACTGAGGTATTGAAATGAGGGATGAAAACAGTATCTTGATATTTTCTTGCATGCCCACTTTTGGAAGCTTTATTCTATGTTTTTGGTGGGGTGGGGGACATAGCCCATGTCTTCATTGCCCATGACATCGCTGCATCCAAATGAGGGAGCAGGCTGTTAACAAGATAGGATAATTTCCCAGGCTGGCACTAGGCAGGGAGATATCTACAAGAGATATCTTCACTGGAGGAGGGGGTGGGCAGCTCCAGCAACTGTTCTCAGCTGTGCCTAAAGCCCTGGAAAAATATGGCTTGCTTCTTGTCTAGTTTCTACATGCTCAGTTTCTTTCCTCCAGGGCAGTGAAATTTTCATTTTACTTTTTTGGGAAGCCTTGAGCCACATCTGACACTTTTTGCATTCACACACCCTCTAGCACCCATAGAGCATTTCTCTTTGAGATCTTTTAGTTGCATTTTAATGCTTGCCAGGAGGCTAAGGAAGTTGAAAGGATGGCCCAAGTTCAAAGGAGGCGTAGGTAGCAGTGCGGTACTGCTCCCCCACCACAGGGCAAGGTGTTTTCTTTCCCCAGGAGACCAGTGGCATTGGCTTCAGGCCACACATGGCCACCAAAACACTAGAATAAAAAGAAATTGCATGCCTAGGTGTGTGATCTCATCCACATCAAGGTAGGAGGTCCCAAAAGTTTAACCCAACACTATAGCATTACTGGGAAAAGATAACTGCTGTAAGGGTGGGCTGTGGCTAATTAGGAAATCTGCACTGCTTGATAAACAAGTTGATTAAATCCTTCAGCAATGCAGAAGGATCAAAATAGGGTTAGGGCAACGAAGGCTCACTCCTCTTTGGGGTAACTTGAGCATACAGAAAGGTGCTGCCTCAAACCTAGAGAGGATCCAAAAGGGGATGAGAGAGGAGGAGGAAGAGAAGGGGAGGAGAACATGCATGATCAGTGACAGCAGAGAGCAAACAGTCAGGCCCTGCTTCCTCCTCGTAGGGGAAATTTGGGACAAAATTAGATCATATCACTTCCTGGCCCAGCCTTCCTCTTCCCGTGACTGAACAACCCAGGAAAGTGTCAGGGAAGAGAAGCAGCGCTGTGGTATGGACCTGATGTCTGCACCCTTCCTTTGGGAGAGGAGCAGGCATGGGGAGGGAGCTGCTGGGACGTGAGGCAGGCTGGGCACCAGTACCCAAGGAAGGCACTTGGAGCCAAGGATTAGCAGCAGCAGTGGCCCCATTTCTTGCAACCTCCCCCAAGGCAGGGCTCTCCCCTGGCACAAAGAACACCTGAGCTGTGCTGGGGCAGCATCACTGAACCCACACTGAAAAAAGCAAACAAGCTTTCCCTGGGGAAGGTGGAAGCATGTCACAGGGAGCAGCAGCTGGTGGGTGGCGAGTCCTCTGTCACCACCCAGCCAGGCAAAGGGTAGGGTGTCAAGCTACTATCCCAAATGCAGCAGAGAGGTTACTGGATAAGGGTAACCAATAAGGGGAGCGATGGGTGCCTGGCAGGGAATGAACCCCTTCTGCAGCAGGGACAAGGGAGTGAGTCTCCCTTTGACCCTGAAGAAACACCATTGCTCCTCTGGGGTTTGTTTTATCCTTGTTAAATCACAGAAAGTTGATGTTCGCAGTCATATTCCTAAAGTCAGCAAGAGATCTGTGACAGGATCCCACTGGCTAACATCCTGGGATGGGGAAAGAAAACATGAATCCAGTGGCTAACTGCTGCTTTCCCTCACCCCACAGCCTCCTTGAACCGCTGAGCGCTGGGGTAACCTCTGGCAAAACTGCTCCCATGAGTGCAGCTCCAGGGGAGGGCTGAGCCGTGGGGCTGAGCAAACCAGAGTGCGAGGATTATTTTTAAGGTATCTCAAGTTCTCTGTGGGACCTCACTTCCCCCACCAGCACACCAGCGTGACTCCATTGCAGAGGATTGTGTCTTCATTAGGCAAGGGTAGATTCTTTTTTTTTTTTTTCCCCCCAGAAGTCTCTGTGTAACTTCTATCTGACTTTGGTGAGACCTGAGAATGTGTCTGACAAGGAGATTATTGTTTTTATGTAGCAATGACAATATACAAAGGCTGGGTTCAACACTACAAATCCACTCCAGGCAAGAAATTTCTTTGCCTTCCCAGACCTGTCAGTAGCCAGAGGTTTCATTTTCTTCAGTACAATGACGACATGTAGAGTGACGGGATTCCTCAGAAAGCAAATACAGTTTTTCTCTGGAAGGTGATAAGGGGCATTTCACAAGCACAAGAGTTTGCAGATCTCTTGAAACCCTATTCCTGGTGGAGGTGTACAGGTTATTTGTTTTTAAATAACCTTAGTGTTGTTTTGAGGAAAGAAATACTGAAGTAGGTATGGGAAGTAGAAAATAGTTTACTCTTTCAATGAATCATCTCTCTTTCTAAGAAAGGTTACTGCTGTGGCTCTTGCACATAAATAGATGAAGTCTAACATGTTTCTGTCCAGATTGTTATCTCTGGTGCTTTCCCATACATATCATGTTAATCCCTCAAAATCAGGGAAATCACCAGAAAGTTATGCAAACCCTTACTTGTAGAGTTTTGCTGAGCACCTGAGCAAGAAATGAAAGGGCTGCTCAGGGCAGCCCAGAGGGAGGGAGAAATAACTCAGGTGGTGTCTTTGGTCTCCTCTGGTCCCACAGTGACCTGAGCTGGGCTCAGCTCGTGGCAGGCATCAGGCTGTGCTGGCCACTCTCCTCTGCTTCCTTATGGCCAAGCCGAGGGGACAGGAGGACAACTGGGGCTTCAAGCCCTTCTCCAGCTCCATCCCTCATCCCAAGAATGTCTTCCCACCAAATGGCTCTATTGCTAAAGGTCTCAGCCAGCCCCTTTGGGATGTGACCTCTGATTCAGCCCAAACGCTACAGAAGTGACTTTGGATTGGGGATTAACCAAGTCATCTGACAAAGGATGGGCTTTCACAAAAACCACAGCACCAGCTTTCTGCAGACGAAGCTTGAGTTGGATAGTCAAGAATAAAAGTACCCAGAATTGCATGTGACATTTAGTGAACCTGGCCAAGAGGGTGACACTAATTCACTTGCTGACATCCCAGCACTGATGCAAGCACATCCAATTCCTAAAAGCAAGGACATGGACTACCTGCTCTCCTACATTTGCACAACCTCTGCTATTGTGCAACCACAAAACAAAGGTTCCCTGGGCTGCAGCAGCAGGAGCGATGCCACAGGTCAGAGATGCAGCTGGCACAAGTCAGAGGAGCTGCAGCAAAGCAAACAGAGCTGTGTGGATTTACATCAGCTGGGGAAACTGGCTTGCAATTTTCAGTCTGCCATTGAAATACAGTTTAGACTGAAAAAAACCTACAATGTTAAATTAAAAATGTACTGACACCTGCAGCATTTGGAAGAGACACTGGATCAAATCGTGGAGTCGCTTCTGACCCCCATAGCAAGGTTAAATGCAATTCTCTTACTGAAGAGTAATTCATAGATGCTGGCAGAGGCACAAAGGCTGGAGTGTTATATTTTTATGATGATGATTCAGATGAGCCATCTCCAATCAGCAAGCACTCATTGCTTTAATGCCCAGACAGGGGAAATTCAGTTCATCATTGACCAATGCTGCAGTTTATCCTTCTGACCGTTCACCAGGTGTCATGGGAAGGCCATACCATTAGCTACAAATTCACATCCACTCCAGACTACGTCTCCTGAGAGCGACGTGTAGTTCTCAGCTCCCGCAGTACCTGTGCTGTGACTCCTGCCCCTTTCCAGTAGCAGCATTTCGGGCGATCTGTGGTGCAGTGCCTGCAGGGAAAGGACCGACTCCTTTTCTCACCATCATGCAGCGCAGCTCTGCTGTCCCCACTGCTCAGTCACCCTGGCACTGCTGCAAACACACATGGAAAGCAGCATAGTTACCTAAGAATATGCAGAACCTCATGAAAAAATAAAAATTAAAAAAAAAAAATCAGAGTCACTCTCCACGGGTACATGGAGACAGCCATAGAATTCCTGGACACGTTCCTACTGGCTAGCAATGTTGTTTCACAATTGCCCCGGTTTTGCCAGGGAATGAGAGCTTCCTGGGACAGGAGCACAGGAATCACATGAAACGGTCCTGGCTCAGTGCTGGGTACGCAGGTGGCCACAGCTCAATAGCCACCAGCAGCAGTGGCCCTTGGCACCCAGCACTGGGGCACATTGCTCACAAAATATTCAATTCCTTTTTTTAACAAACGGTAGTTAATTTTTTCCCTCAAATGGATAGAGTCTGGCAAGTAAAAAACCAGGATTTTTTTTTCTTTACCCATCATACTGTCCTACAAACATTCAGTCCTGTGAAAAGATGTTTTTAAAGATGTTATTTACATGGATAACAATCACCCAATCCTCCCCTCACCCTGAAGCCAGTCCAAGGACAGGAGGCCAGGTTTTGCCCCAAGCAATGGTAAAGAAGCCCAGGTCATAACAGAGCCATCATATTCCTTTCTTCCTGCTCCCAGGTAGAGAGACCTTGCCTTCTCCTGTTTCCACAGATTAAAAAGCCACATTAATGAAGGGGAGAAATAACTATCATGTGTTTCCTTGAAAGGGAGCAGTGATACAGGCAGCTTTTTTGCTCTAAGGGATGCTTGGACTGGTTTTTCCACTCTTCTCCAGTTTTATTCTGTGCAGGAATAAATCAGAGGCTGAGTGATCTCTGGAGCATCTCCCCCCTCATTTGAGGCCTGCTCAGGCATGTGTGTTGCCTTGGGTGCATTAACAGAGGTATCTGCACGGTATCATCCTTTGCTGGTACCATCAGCTTCTCACTCATCAGGAGCCTTAGAGCAACAGGCCAGAAACAGCCGAGGTGAGATAGCGTTGCCTCCCTGCCCATCTCCCCTCTGCACGTATCCATCAGAGGATGTGTCTGAGGCTCTGCAGAACATCCATTTTCAGCTCAGGCTCTCAGCCTGTCACGAGCAACATGTCTCTGTCCCTGCAGGCACTGATGGTGAGGGACCCTGTCCTGCCACCAAGACAATACCCCTGAAATGTTCACCATGTGTGCAGGGACTGAAAGCCCCTTAACCCTTCAAAGGTTTCCTAGGTGATCTCAGTACATTGCCCAAACCCATCCAAAATAGCAATTTAAAACCAAAAACCAATCCAGAAAGGTTAGTTGCTGGTGAACTGTTGAGATGCCCAGCCTAACCTGCCCATTGATGATGGGTTTGTTCATGCCCTGGCAGGGACACACGTGTGCACCCAGAACAGCCCACAGCAGCTTGGTGCCTTGCTGCTGCCAGCCCCCAGCTGCTCCCCACCTGTGCTCCCAGGGAGGTCACGTGGCCACATGTACCTCTGAGCAACCAACCCGTGTCCTGCACGTGGCCACTAGCCCACCACACTCAAGGACACCTGGGAGAGTTGACCACACCACCGCCATGTCCCATCACTCAAAGCCTTAGAGATGCAGGAGGCTCCAGGGCAAGCATCTCCTTGGCCAAAAGGATTTCAAGCCTTCACCACCCACCTCCTTAGACATGGTCCCAACAGAGCCGGCTGCTGCTGTCACCGCATTCTCTCCTCCCAAGGCTGGCTCACATCATCCCCCTGACTCCACAGGGGAGTGAAGAGGGTCAGCTGCTCTACAAGCTGTGGATGAGGACTCTGTCCTGGGAGGGGAGAGACTTGAATTCTGGCATTTGCCTCAATTTTTTTACTTAGAGTGACATAAGTCTGAGCTGCTGAGGCACATCCAGACCAGACTGCAAGGTGCTGACCTGGAAAGCAGGTGATACAGTTGACACTTTTTTGAGGATGCAACCAAATCCTTCTCTTTTATTTCCAATGTAATTGCCAACCACAAGCTAAATGTGAGCGGCTAAAAATGAATTTTATGAGAAGTTCAATCTTACCCAGACTGTGTCAAATGCATCCTGCAAATGCCCCTTGGGCTGGACACATATCTCCAGGATTTAGGCAGAGGGAGGAAGGTGAGACTCTGGATCCCAGGTTCAGACCTGTTCTCCCCAGGAACATGTCTGCAGAGCCCACTCATGTTCTCTGCAGCAGATCTCCTCAGGAAGCTGTGGCTCCTCCAGGGCTCCACAGGAGCCAGGCAGCACTCACCTGGATCACCACTTTGGTTGAGTGCATTGGAAGTCACTGTTCTCCTTTACTGCTACGGAGGGTGAGCATCGTGGAGGTCTGTGCCGCTTGTGCACAGCTAGAAGGAACCATCCGCTCAAGAGTCTCTGCACGCTTTTTCCCCAGGTTGTCTAAGGGGGATTAGGTACTAGTTTGCTGTCAAAGTTTACAAAAAGGCAGGGGGGTTACACGCATCTTTTAAAGGAAAGGATTATCTTGAGCAAAGTACAGCTAAAATAGCACTTCAGACGTATTTTGAGGGAGGATTTAAAGATGCTGTCTGAAGATCTCACTTAAACCAGGCGGAATTACAGAAGCTATACAGTCATAAAAATAAAACGTTATGGGAAAAGAACTTAAGAAAACGGTGCAGTGGAAAAGCACCACAGACCCCTCCATACCTTGATACTGAGGTCATGATAACACTCAATAGTGAGTGGAAAATACTGTAAACTTTTTCCTCCTTTGCAGTATACAGAAGTCGAACTCCATGTCAGGTTCCATTAAAAAAACAAAACGGCATTTTCCCAAAGAGAGCACACTCATACATGCAGGTTTCAGGATGTACCAAGTACAAAACAAGAGCATATGACTGAGCAGGATTGTCACTTAATTCTACCCGACCACGTAAGGACAAGATGGTACAAAAAAAAAAAATCCCACTCCCTGCTTAGACATAAGGTTATATTTGCAACTCACTGTGCAACCTTTGCTGCTGCTGCAGCTGTAAGCCAGAGGTTGTCAGACACCGTGCAATGCCCATCACAACCCCAGCTTGGTGCTCAAAAGGATGCAGCACATTTGTGCTGCAGGAGAGCGGTCAGTGATTTGTGCCTCCTCTCCCTAGGGCACAGCAGCCCTTCTAGTTAAGCAAGGGGTTCCTGGACGATGTTCCCCTTCACTAGTCCGTCCCTCCACGGTGCCCAGCTCCCCTCCCCTCCCCTTCAAGGGACAAATGTAGGCCTGACAAACCACAATCCTGACTCAATCAGGAAGCAAAATTCAAAGGTTGTACTCACAAAGCACATGTAACCAAACAAGATCCCCAGCATGGAAGAGCCCACAGCCACTAAATAATAGGATTCAAAAAAAACAACAAAAAACAATCAACAAACCAACCCTCCAAAACTCGTATGGGCATCAGAGGGTTTGTACTGGCAGTGACCCACCAAGAATTGTGGTGTCAGGCAGGAAAGGCTTTTGGAAGCCACCACAGCATCACCACACTCTTGGAGGTTTATTGATCCTCTCAATGTTTAAAGTATCTAAAACTTAACAGGTTTGCATTGTTCTCCTTTGGCAGTACGTTGCTTAAGCAAAAATAATGTTGAACATTCAGCTTTTCCTCCACTGAATTCAACGACCTCAGAGAGCATTTTATACTCACATTTTTTGTCAGCAGATCTCCCAAAACACCAAGAAGCAGAGATGCTTTATGCTCAGAAAACAACTTCGTTGGCAGCATTGCCAGAAGAAAGAAAGAACAGAGATCCCTTAATGGTGCACAAAGAGCGAGCTGTCCAAGTGTCCCCTCTAATCTCCCAGGAATTTGCACTAAATTGCTAGGTAAAGTTGGGAGAGGAGGATCCTCCATGCACTACAAATGACGTTTTCAAAAATGCACGTATTCAGGAAAAGGGCCAGATCACAGAGGAAGGGAAACCTTGTATCCCAAGAAGCTAAAGTGAAAAATACCATTCCATTAATTTAGCTAAAATAATGAAATCTATATGCTCACTATCACCCATGCAACCCTTAGCTTCCTGTGCCTGCACATCACGTAAAGTCCAACCTTGCCTGAGTTATCAAGGAAGTCTTTCAGAGGCAGCACTAGTCCTGATTTTTTTTTTTTCCTCTTTTCTTCTTCTAAAGAAGCTGCATGTTTTACAGTGTGAGGCACAGATAAGCTTTTCTCCAGAAGCTGCCACACGTATCTTTCTGCTGTGCTGTTTTTCCCCCCTTGAGCAAATGCCAGATGTGAGCAGTAGGAGCAAATTGCCACCCTTCAGAAACCTCTGAGATCCTTTGTGTTTCTGGTCCACTGACCCATGATGGAGTGAGAGGGCCAGAAACGCCCCTGGGATGCACTTTTTCTGGACATGCAGCTATGCCCCTGCAGCCTTTGCCAGAGCACTGGCACAGGTTTGCACTGTCCTGAGCATCTCATCTTTCCTTACTCCAATTTTGCACAGATTTAACCACATTAGCGTGAGTAAATTTTCTCCCAGTTGGGTGTAAGGAAAGTCAGACCTCGCGTATCGCCTCAAGGGTACAGCCAGAGCTTTTGCAGTTGCTCCCAGAATATCTTCTGGAGCATCAGGAAGGGAGCCAGATCAGCCTGGCTGCAGCAAAACAGGTCTCGTCATCACCCCACTCCTCGGTCTCCTCATCACCCAACAGCTTGGCCAGCACAAAACCTGTCTGTCATTGTCCCAACAAGGGTCTGCACAACGGAAATGTATCATGCCTGCTTTCCAGCATCTGTCCTGCCCTCCTCTGCCTCGGGTAAGCTCTGGGCATAGCCTGACCCTCCAGCCATCCAGGCACCCTGCAGCCCATCGGTACCTCTCATGTCACAGCTCCACGTTTTTCGTCCCCTCAATTTGGAAGTGGTGAGCAACACAACTGCCTGCTGCTCAGTCCTTCTGTGGGTCAAGGAGGAAAGGCTTTCTGTATTTGTAAACTACACCAGACATCAAAGGCAAGTGTGAGCCACATCACCTGTATTTTCTTCAACAGAAGTCATCCCATAGGGCCCTGAATATTAGATAGCTGCTTGGGCTATGTAACAACTTGTTATAGCTTTATAAACTGAAGGGCAAGATCATTCCTTGGTTTAGCACATGAGGTTAGTACACATGGATTATCTTTCTTCTCTCATCACAAACAAGCAGAAGGAAACGAAATCCTGCAGCTTAGGAACAGAAAGCATAGAAAAGTCAGCCTAGGAGTGGTTTTACTCCACCTGGAGCCAGCGTTTTCTCTCAGGTTCCTCTTTTACACACGCATTTCACGGGAGAAAAAGCAAAAGGGCGTGGGCTGACTCAGAGGACGGGAATATCAGACAGAGCACTCATCATCTGAAATGCCTTGAAGCAAAGGTACAAGCTGTATTGCATTTCTTCCAGGAAGCAATGACCAGCTCCTACACATGAACAGCCATAACCGCTCGACTCCATTTGACGCAGTACCTTCAGTGGCCAGAGCACCCATTTAGAGAGAACTGGTAAGAAACTAACATCAAGCCAGGCAGCCTCTGGCACAGCCTCTCAGCTACCAGCAGCCCCTGCCACAGCAGAGGCTCCGTGCACAGCACCATGTGTTGTTAGGCGATTCCTTACGTCTTGCTGAAATTAGAGACAATAGCGACCTATGTGAATTAAGAACACATTAAAACAAGGCATTTTCCTAACCAAAAATACACATAGAAAAACAAATACAGAGGTAGCGTCGAATAAGCATCACTCTGATGACTGGAAATTTCTGCTTTGCCGTGGCACTGAGCCTTCTCGTTCAGTATCGTGCAGTACCTCTGGACTGTAAATGCATTGAAATTGAGAGAACTGTGACCACAGATTTTTCTACGGCTGTTGCAGCTGGTGCTGAGTTCAGTTCCATCCCATACAGCATCTCACACCGGGCCCGTCCCTGCCGCACCTGAGCACTGTCTGCTGTGCTAACATGGCTGCTACTCAGTTTGCTCTCTGGTCTGGAGGAGAAACATATGCTGCAGAGGTTTGAGCAGCAAGTGTCCACTCAACTGGTGGACAAGAAATCCCAGTTTTACTAAAAGTCACTAATCCTCCTCCCTTTCAAATAAAATCAGGTCTTGTTAAATGCCTACCTGGAGTTAGTGTCCCAAGTTCCCTGCAGACCGTGGGAGGGAGCACAGACAGAAATTCATGACGGTTAGCTACTGGCCGTGCTGGCCTGGGGGAACGCAGCCTGCCTATGCATATGAGGCTCAACTAGACTTGCCATGGGCTGAGGTTATGCAAATTCAGTTAATCAACACTGAAATCCTTACCTCAGAGCAGGGCCAGCAACACCAAGGTGAGGAGAAGAGGAGTGAAGCAAAGCTGAACGCACAGGGTCTACTGCTGGGCTGTTCTGTTCTTTGAGGCAACTCCTTCTCCTCCTTATCTGTATCAGCATCGTGTGTTAGCTGTTACTTCCTCGCGGCAGGGGGACCTCATCTCTCACTTACCTAGAAAACCTCTCACAGGGTTTAGATGTGATGTAACTAGAGGCAACAATGGTGATAATTAATTGATCTTATAGTTATCATCCATCTTCAGTGCATTTAATGAATGACAGAGACAGCCTCCCAGAAGTGCCAGAGGCTGTAGCTCCACCTAATGACATTGCTAAGAGCAAACCTCAGACGGATGCTGGAAAAAATTAATTGTAGTAGATGGGCTGTCAGCGCTCCAGTCAAACTTTTATTGTCAGTCATCTGGAGACATGAGCCTGAGGCTACTGAAAAAGGCAGAACTCGAGAATATATCAGCTAACGGCTCACGGGGCTAGTAGTCAAAGGCAACGATGGGGAGAGTAATATTGAAGCGTAGCCCAAGAGTTTCATATCAGTCTACTGAAATAAATGTCTTGGTGCTTCACAATATCTATACTGCCAGTCTTAAAACTCAGCTCCTCAGTGTATTGTACTTTTTTTTTGTGCAGACATAAAAGAAAGAAAGGGAAACAGAGATGTATCAGATGTGTGAGCTCAGCAGAAAGTTCAGGAGAAGGAACCAGCTCTCTGAAGTTCAGAACACTGGCTGACAGTTGTGATTATGAAAGCCACACCTACATAATCTGATGGCTTTCTAAGAGCTGTGAAACATTTTTATTCTAACACTATCAGCTCCTAGACTGGCAAGAAAGCAAGAATCTGCTTGTGCTACCATCTCTGAAGGGAACCATAGGACAATAAAAGCTCCATCATGCTTTCACCATCTATAAAACTTCCACCTGTAAGAAATTCTGGAAAACTCAAATCAGAGAAGCATGTGTGGGGAACAGAAAGGTTGCACCTCTGCAGTGCCCACTGGCCATGCATGGGTGCTGTGGATCAGCGGGCAAGGCCAGCATGCTTCCCACCGCCCTCACCACCCTGCTCGCCGGGGCTGCCCCTCGCTCTGTGCTTGTCCTCTTTGCCTGGGTCTTTCTATATGCATATTCATGTTCATATGTATATTCATACACATGTTTTAAGTGTGCACGCGTGGACGTTTTCTCCACAGACTGAATATTTTCGTTACTTTAGGTATTTCTTTTCCTCCTAGGCAAACAGGCCTTCCCAGTTTTTTTGAATCCCCTCCCACCCAGAACAATAGGCTAGACACAGAGTGAAACTGTCCCTCCTTAAATCAGACTGCCACACATTCCTCTTGCTTTAAATAAGGGACTATTGCTAAATTCAGTTGCCATTCTTTCTCGGTCAACAAGCAAGGCTGAAACCCATGGTGGTTCTCAATCGGGGCTGAAAAAGCAACTTCTGTTGCCTGTACTTCTCTTGTTCCCTGTGATAAGTCCATACTCAGTCACAGTCCAAGGGTAAAAACACCACAAGCAAATAGTGAGGTGACCTTAATAACAAATACTTGTAGGGGGGTTGGACTTCATTACCAAGATGTTTTAACAAACAACTCTACCCTCCCGCTTTTACAGATTCCCAGCTAAAAATATACCTTCTCATTATCGAAAAGCAAATATCCTCAGAGAACAGGTTCCCACTGATAGCTAAAAAATCCAGATAACAACACTTTGGAAGACCCAAAATTACTACGGGAGAGCAGATCTTTCATTGAAATCCCAAATTGCTACAAAACACGAGTTTTGAAAAAGTCATCACAGCAAAAGTACCAGCGCTGTCAATACATTTGAGCTCTGTTAGCTTCCCCGCAAGCCATCCCAGGCAGCAGCGTGCTGCCCTGGGCTCAGCCTGCAACACCTTTTGCAGATACATCCCAACCCAGCAAAGCCCAGGGACTCCTTGTTGCTGACTCCTGCCGGTCATCCGAGCACAAACCCCTCTGTCACACACAAACGAAGATGCTCAAGTGCGAGGTGTCATGCTCCATGTTACTAAAGCGAGATTCATGTGCCAAGCAGCAGGTCTGTTTTATTTAGAAAACGGTATATTGTTATAACAAACGTTTTCCCCAAGCAGTGGCATTACTTGTCCATGCCATTCACAATGCAATGACTAACAGATTTACTAAATTTAAGCCTACTTTATTTGTTCCATGCTCGGAAAGGGAAAATGTGAATTCCTGTTGTTCAAGTCTTGCGCTAGATATAGTACATTATTCCTTTTGTTTGGAGAGTTCGGTTTCCAAACACCATCCATTACTCAAACCATATTAATGCAACAAATCTACCATCCAAATAGTTTCCAGTAGATCTCTCCAAGAGCATGTTTTTTTCTGGTGTTATGACCAGCTACACTCGTGTCAAAAAGCTTCACTTGGCATCACCTTTTGTCCCAAATAAGTGAATTTTTGTCTGGTTTAACCACCAGTGATTCACTACCTGTGGACATCACAGGAACGCTCTACTCAGCCAGGACCACTGGAATCTGCCCAAATGTTTTAGCGGCTTAGTCTTGGGTATTTTATATGAACCAAAAGTATTTGGTTTGAGTATTGCAGAGCATCACAGACTGAATCTCCAGCTGCCTGTCCCATCCTACACCACCCCAACCACCACTCAAATTCTCTGGGAGGTTTTCCTCCACAGTACATCGATGGGAAAAAACAAAGTGATTTGGGTTCCCCCTCAGTGAGCATTTGGGAAGCACTGCACACACCCTGACACACAGGGCAGACCAGGCTCCCCCTGAGGGCATGTATCACAGGGTGCCTGTGACCACCCTGCTTCCAGATCTGTCTGCAGGCAGTCCTCACCAGCTCAGCAGTCCCCATGGTCCGTCTTAAAGACTTAGTGCCATCACCATCATGTGAGCAGAGGTGAGCGCCCCTGTGACTGCCCTTGACACTCCTGGCCTGGCACCAGAAGCAGCAAGTCTCACCCAGCGATACTGAGGAGGAGAAATCAGGTATTTGCTGTGCATTGCCCCTCGTCTGTCTGTGCTCGGCCACGTACCCACACAGCAGCATCAGGAATAACGACAGGCTTGCCATGACAACGGCTGGGAGGCGGATGAGTACTCGAATCCTTTGCATAGATGCTGCTGTTTGTTTGTACTCTCCTCCACTCAGCTCTGCTCTATCAAAGCTGATCTTTAACATCTTTAGCCTTTCTCATCCTTCACAAAATGTAATAATGCTTCTGATGGCACATTAATTAAACACGTTGACAGCCATGATTTAATTGTTGGAGATGAGAGAAACTCTTGAAAAAAGTCAAAGAGAAAAGCGTACCTTAAAGTAAAGCTTTCTAGGACAAAGCAGTAGCATGAAAAAAATATATTTGCTTACTCTATCACACCTGATTTCATCTCAAACTTTTGTTTCCAATAAGAGAAAAAACATTCCTATGGTTTGTTTTGTTTTGAATCTCATCCAAAGTGTCATGCGCACAATCATATCAATAGGTATTTGTGATCTGAATGTTGCTGTATCACACGAGTGAATAAACCAGGACATCGGAATTGCCTAAAAGGAACAAGAAACAAAACTCGAATTGACCCAGTTCCTCCGATCAAAATGACAGAGCAACTACCTATCTGGCATATGGAAAAATAACCAAGATATCAATCCTTTCCTTTTTAATTAAAAACTGCAACATCCAAACCCTCAAGTGGAAGCAGGGCACCCTTTGGCCAGGTGCCCTGTGAATGCAGCCCCATGGCTCCTTCCCCAACGCCCAGCCAGCAAAATCAGTCATGCTCCCCATCTTTCACATCCCATCACCTGATGCCCCACAAGACACTGCTCAGGCACTTGAGTCCCTCCTCTTCACAAAACATGCCCCTGATGAACAAGGGCTGCCCAGACTTCCCCTTCCTGCAGCAGCAGCACAGGCAGGTTTCAGCAGAGGTGGCTTCATCTCTGCAAGACAGGGTACCCTGACAGTCACTGAAGGGCAGATTCATGGCCAGGGAAACCTGTTCTTCCTCCCCTTCCTCTCCAGCATACACAGGACTTCAGATCGGAAGGGGTGGAGAGGCACTGCCAGGACTTCCAGTCCTTGATGCTCAGGGAAGCCCTACACCTGCCTGCTTCGGCTGGATCCAGAGAGACCCCTGTGCCACCACTGCTCCCAAGCACCACCTTCACTAACGAGAGGAGCATCCATACTCAGAGGGAAAAGCTGATGACTATGATTTTTCATACATTTGGTTAAAGGCAGGTTTTATTATTTTTGCACTTTACTTCCAGAAAGTTGCTTTGTGTGTTGGTTTTAGTTTTAAAAAAAAAAAAAAACAAACACAAAAAAAACTAAAAAACCCCACCAAAACCCAAGATCAATGCAAAATCACCTTGCAAACGTTTACATACGTAGGAAAAAACATCACCCAAAGAAATAGTTGAAAAACCCTCACAACTAAAGAAACAGAAGAAACTACATGTCAGGTCAGGTAGCAACACCAGTCCCTATTTAGACATTGCAGTAGTACAAAATTCATATTTTAACCTGCTTCTAAGGTCACTTTACTGTATGCTTTGTTTTTAAAACTGAACCACTGGATAGCTGGAAGGAACATATAGGTCTTCGGTGATCTGCTTAGGGTAATGATATTAACGCCGAAACCAAGTACACACACTGATAAGGCTGCAGATGCTCTCTTTGCAATAAGCACTCCACACCTGAGATGGCTGGTGATGGCAAGAACCTCAGCCTGTAATGTCTCCCACTCCAGATTGGGTCGAGACAGTGTTTGTTGGTTCCAGCACTGAGGCAACACTGTCCCAAGAGCTGCTGCAACTCTGCCTGAGCACTTTCCCCGTGACTTAGTCCTCCTGTTCAAAGGCTTCCTTTCTGCTGCATAACCATCACTGGATTTTACAGGTTATAAATATACATTTAAGGAGCACGTGTTTACATGGATTTCATTCAGCACAGGCTTAGTGAGAGCCACTTTGCTGCCAGCAGGCATGACTCCCACCGAAATAAAAGTCACAGCAAGGCAAAAGCAACTGTCAAACAAGGAAACATGGCATGACCAAACCTTCTGGACAGAGACAGTCCTTTTGCTCTCTTCGTACAAGAGCCACCCCAGGCAGGACACTAGGCACTTAAGTACCTCCAAACGACAGCAAGGGCCCTTTACACTACACTTGCACAATCCGATCCAGCAGTCTGCAAAACAAAAAATTTATTTCCTCCCCTCCCCTGCCAAAAAAACCCAACCCTGAGCTGGGCACTTATACCACCTACTACCAGGCATACCTCTCTCAGCAAGCACCTTGCACAAACCAGCCTCTGGGCATGAGCCAGCTCCCAGGCTGACACCCCAACACTGTTTTTTGTAGAGCACACATGAAGTCTGTGTTTCTTGGGCCAACCTCCCAGCAGCTAATACCAGTCAGATCAAACCAAAGCTATTTTTCCTTTCAAGGTGGGTCAGAATTTACCCACCTGCCCAAACAGCAAGCAGCCAACAAAGCAAGCTGCATTCAAAGCAAGGTCAGTGAAAATAATTGGGGTTTTTTCAGCTAAAAAGGGGAAAGAGTGCTTCCTCTCCCCATCCCTCCCAACCTCACCCAGAGCAAACCGAATACAAAAGCCTTCTGTTCAGTCTTCGAAGTAAAAATCCCCTGACATTTCAGTTTATTCAATAATATGCTGTTAACTGAGGTTCAAACTGTGGAACTATGTTGATTTGGAACACAAGGACTCCAAGCACACGTCTAACACCATTTCTGTGGTTGCACATGCACAGGGACATCTCTTCTGCTCCATTTTCTGTACCAACAAAAAATTATAAAGGAAAGAAAAGAGAAACATATGGGGTAATTCCCAATAAGATGCTCCCAGTATACTCCTCCGCCTGGCAGTCAGGACATTGCAGCCAAAGATGGAAAGGAGAGAATAAGTTCTGTGGCTCTAGCCCCAACCCTTTGAAGTGCTAAGAAACAAAGGGGATTGATTTTCCCTGGTTGGAAAAAAATCTTGGGGTGAAATTATCCAAATATCTTTTTAATTCAAATTTTAATAGTCATAGAATTGTATTACACTGGTGGGAAGGGCAGGGAGTAGCACTTTGCAGTCCAAATCTGCAAGTTACAATTAAAAGGCTTTCAAGCAGTCAAGCTCAGCTTTCACTACCAGAAAAACTTTTGTCAGCAGCTGTGAGCATGGCTTCTAATGGTAAGAGCTTGATGCCTGCTGGGTTAAAAGTGCTACCTGGGGAATCTGAATCTGCCAGGGGCCTGGCAAAGCATACAATCTCCCCTCCCTTCCACCTCCCCAAGGGGAAAGTTATATGCTTGCTTAAGAGATAATGGAAAAAGGAAATTTGTGAGCAGCTGTTTGTGCTTGAGGATCCATCTGCTGCACCACATAGAGCTCTGATGCCCGTTTTAAGACGCACAACGTGGGTGTCTGGTTTGCTGATAAAGGAAATGATCACAAGAGGCTGGATGCTCACACACTTGCAGGTTTGGACTTCATCCAAATGAAAAGGCTGGCCTAAGCTGGAGCCAGCTCATTGTGGCACCAGGACAGCTATTGTGGCCATGCATGATTCAATGGCAGATGAGCTCAGGTGTTTAATGCAGTCAGTTTTCTGATGTGTTTACGGGGCTCTGGTAATACGCTGAAATACTGCCAGGTTGGACAGACTGAGACACAGAGCTTGAAAAGAATTTGGACCTCTGTGAACAGACCTTGTGCATGCATCAAGAAGTCATTTCATGTATTCTACGAAATGCTTCATAAGCACTTTAAAAGCTTCATCACTCCAAAATACTATTTTTACCTGTAATAGACATTTTTAAACCAATTGTTCCACAAGCAGCAGGATGAAGGAAACTTGATTTCTATGGATTACCCACTGTACAGTTAGATCTATTTGGTGCTCTAAAAAAACGCATAAAATGGTAGAAGTGTTCCAGGAAGGTAGGACACTTCTCATGTGCATTTCCCTCCCTCATTTTTTTTTTCCCAGCTCCACATTGATTTTCCGATCTCTGATAAAGTAAAGGCCTCTCTATTCCTTTGCTCTGACAAGAAAGCTAGAGAGGGATTTTTACAAGGTTATGTAGTGATAGGACAAGAGGTAATGGCTTTAAACTGAAAGAGGGTAGATTTAGGTTAGATTTAAGGAAGAAATTCTTCACTCTGAGGGTGGTAAGGCATTGGAACAGGTTGCCCAGAGGAGTTGTAGATGCCCCATCCCTGGAGGTGTTCAGGGCCAGGTTGAATGAGGCTTTGAGCAACCTGATCTATGGGAAGGTGTCCCTGCCCATGGCAGGGGGGTTGGAACTGGATGATCTTTAAGGTCCCTTCCAACCCTAACCATTCTATGATCTCTCCTGCATCCAACTATCATCTTCTCATGGAAGTCCCATGTACCTGGCCAAATGGCAAGACGGCCCACAGTATAAGCTCTCCACATGGTTTCTGTCTGAAGCCCACTTTGTCAAGTTTGTTTGTGGAGTTGGTGCAGAATTTGCTGCGCCATCTGGCAGCATGTAATGAAGTGGAGCACAGGGAAATTGAGACGTTTGGAAGCAAAATAACTAGCATCTGCAGATAGCAAACAGCCTTGTAGCCTGCCAAGCTGTGGTGTCATCGGCAGAAGTCTGCCATTTCCAGATCCAGGCTCAGTGATTTTGCAGTGTCAGCCGAGGAAGCACTTGGTTTTACGACAACTGAGGACTGTGCTGCTGTTCAGATTGACTAACAGTAGCAAAACAGCAACCTTCTCACTTCCCACTCACCCTAGGCAATAGGGGACAGCTCTGCTAGCATGTCCTTGGGCTATAGTGAGTTACCCTCTGGGTAACAGAGGAAATATGTCTCTCCAGCGCATTTCCTTCTCTGCCAGCAGTCAGCATCTCTTCAGATGCACAAGCAATTCCGCATAAGTCAGCTAGCCAAATGCAGGCATCTACTGCTGAGGGAATGAACAGCGCTGGCATCTGCTGCCTACACTGCTCCTCAATGCTCATCGCTGCCTTGCACCATCCCGTCTGCAGAGGTGGCACAACTTCTCAGCATTTAGATTGATTCTTATCTGCCTTATGGTATAAGAAATTGATTTCCAGTAGGACTTCATTTTTTAAGCGTTCTCTTAAATAGCTCTGAGAGCTTCCTCCATGCCGGCAAGCTCAGAGCCAAATCAAAGACAAGGGCTGTTTCTATCACCACCTCACTCATGATCACCAGCTTCTTTCTGGCCTCCTCAGTGTCTTCTCTCACATACCTGGGTGCCTGGTCCTCTCTGCTCACTCATACTGTAGCTCAAAATTGCTTGAGATAGAGATCTTCTGGAGCCTGGTGTTTGCAAAACACACACATCATCATGAATGACAATTAATCATAGCTTTTAACTTGAGCAGTTATTCTTCCCTCCTCTTCACAGCCCACACATCTGCCACAGCTCTCAGTAGCCCTGATATTTGATGAGCAAAGTATCCCTAAACAACACAGCAACACTTTGCTTCCATATTGACATTCTCTGATGTGGAAACTGGACTATGCACAAAAGGAGTCCTAAAATGGCTCTGGCAACATGTCATATGTATAAAGGAGGTAAGTGCAGAGACACTAAGTACTGAACAATAAAACTTTGGAAACCTTTGGGAACAGAAGGAAGTTACAGGACATGTGGATGAGTTAATTGTCATGTTCTATAGAGAGGAAAGATGATGTATTTACTACTAACCAGCAAAACACTCCTCCAGAATGGTGCTAGTTCCTTCTCTGGACAGTTCCACAGGCTGACAAAGCATAGAAAGTTCTTGCTAAATGTCTCTCCCACACAACACAATTTGGCAGAGAGATTAACAGCGTAATCATAGAATCATAGAATTGTCTGGTTGGAAGAGACCTTCAAGATTGAGTCAAACCATTCACCCTGCACTGTCAGGGTCCCTAAACCATGTTCCTCAACACCAAATCTACACGGTTTTAAACACCTCCAGGGATGGGGACTCCACCACCTCCTGGGCAGCCTGTTCCAATACTTCACAACCCTCTCTGTAAAGAAATTCTTCCTGATATCTAACCTAAATTTCCCCTGGCGCAACTTGAGGCCATTCCCTCTTGTCCTGTCATTCATAATGTGGGAGAAGAGACTGACCCCATCTCCCTACAACTTCCTTTCAGATAATTGTAGAGAGCGACAAGGTCCGCCCTGTAATGCACTGCACCTTCTTTTTAATTGCTTGTAAAGATTTTGACTGCCAAACCACTCTCTTTAATCAGAGGCCAGCCATCAGAACTGCTCCTCAATGAGTATATGCTGGAAAACTGTACCGTGCCCAGGAAGCTTTTTGGCCTATCTACAGGAGCTATATTATACCAGCACTAGCCTATAATTAAGGTTGTGTCAAAGTTTCCATTCTATAATGCTGTCCTAGAAGGAGAGAGTATCCAGAGCTGAAGGTACCTAGAAAACTCATGGTTACTCAACAAACTGCTTAAGGCCTTTGTTTAGGTGTTTTTTTTTTCATATTTAAAAAAAAAATAAATTTTTTAGTATGTCTGAGATGCCAAACTGAGTATCAAGCCATGATTCACCCAAATGAATTCAAGACCTTACTGTCACGTACAACGGACCCATGCCCCTTCTTGAAAATTTCCCACAGTACGTACTGCATTATTTTCATGACCCTTAAGTTTTTCATCTCACTTTTCCTCAAGAGATCTAAGGCAGTAGAAGTCTTCACTTGCCCTACTAATCCTCCAGTATAATTATGTTAGCTTTTCCCCTGCTTATTGTGAGCACACTGCATCTAAGTGGACTTCCTTATGGTGCAGCAATGGTGGTCCTTCACATGATGAGCTTAGTTGTATCATAGAGAACATAAGTGTACATGTACCTCCTATCAGACTGAATGGCGTCTTCTTAAAGCATAAAAAAAATACTTCCCAGAAAACATCTAAGTCCTTAGCTTTAAAAATAATATAAGAAATCATATTCGCTTGTACTTTTAAAAATAACACCATAGTTGTGCTTGGCTGAACCTTGAAATAGAGATCCTGATCAGCAGCACCATGACTAGTAAGGTCACTAGACCTGTCCACTTGATTCAAGCTCAAGTGGTGAAGGAAGGCCAGTGAAATACAGTTGCATAACTGGGACATAAGAAAGTAGAAGCTTACCCTCTGTGAACCTCAAAAATTAGGAGGAGGTAGGGAGTTGAGAGGTACCTGGTGCTGTGTGAGGAACCTGGTGATGTGAAGCATGTGTTTTGGGAGAGGTAGGTGAAGTGCCAGAGGCACAGGTCCAACTGCTGGATCAGAGCTATTATTATAGAGGATCAGTGTGATGGTCTCTACACCAGTAGCATTGCCAATGTGTATGAAGAACCTAGAGGACTGCTGCGTTCACTGTGAGGCATACATGGGGGCACTGAGGAGTGGTAGGAGAGGAAATCTGAGCTAAGCTTGCCCCAATGCCCGTGTCAAACTCTCCCTGTTTTTGTTCCTTCCTATACACAGACTCCTCATCTCAGCCTCAGAAATCTCTCTTGCCTCTCCTTTTCCTCGTGATTTCATGCAGGCCTGGCACAAGCCAAGGAGCCAGGACAGGCATCCAGTTGTCTCACGCACCAAGCTGTGAGGTGACCCTCTCATGACCAAGAACAACTACAGTTGCTGATGGCCATCCTGGTTAGGACACAGGCAGAAGTAAGAGTGACAGATACACATGACCTGAGATGCTCGACACTCACTGCTGACTAGCCCAGACAGGGAAAACGATGGGGGCAGAGTCCCAGGTGTGGTCTGGTGAGGCCACCTTCTCATCTGGGATCCACAGACTAGATAGAGGGACAGTGTGCCAGCTGTGTTCTTCCCTTTCCCCACACGCCTGCCTTACAGTTCTTGAAGTCGCTTGGATCTAGTCCTGCATCAAGACACAGATCATACAACCATTTCAAGTACAGCAGCAAACCCACAAAAGACACTAGTGACAGCAGCTCTGTGTTCACACTTCCTCCCAGTTTCCTGATTCCAAATAAGCTCACCTGCTTCCAGGATTTCCTTCTGTCCTCCCTCTGCCTTTTACCACCTTTTCCATCACAACATGCTCCTTCTCTTCCCTCTGCCTCAGTCTGACTGCTACTTGCTCTTCCTTAAAATCTCAATATAGGAAATTTAATGGAAAAAATAATAAATCACATCTGGAGCAATGAACTTCAGCATGCAAAAAGTCTTCTTGAAAGCCTTTTCCATCTCTTTGAATGAAATCCTTTGCATGGCTGAGGAAATACAAGCCTGACCCTTTCAGTCTTTAGAAGAACTCCACTATATCTAAGAATCGTATGTTAAGACAGCTTGGGCAGCTACCTTGTTTCAACAGAGGCACCTTACACAGACTGGAAAAGCAATTACAGGCACGACTTTTCCCTGCAGCTTTTCTTTTTTTTTCCTCCTTTACAAGAAGTAAGAGTCCTTCCTGGTGCCCTTCATCACAAACAAGCCCATTTGCCTTCAGCCAGAACGCTGCATCTTATGACGTGCAATAGTTTTGACCTTCAGTATCAGAACAAGGAAGATAGTACAATTCCCTCTCACAAGAGCTGTATCCACATGGGTGATCTCTTTGCATAATCCCCCTCCTTTGAACGACACAGGGAGCATACACAAAGCACCTAAAATATACTTTTGAGAAATAATTACTCGGCTGAACAGAAATTTCCTTGCAGCCTTCAGAGTTCACTGGCTATTTCTGCAATTCTCAAGAGATCAGAAACAGCATTTTTAGAAACATTTGAACAGCACATAAGATACCAGAGGGACATTGAGAAGACGCTAACAAACACTGAAAGATCTGACGCTTTCTAGAGAAATAAGCGCACACAAAATCTCCACATATTTGCTCCACCAATTTGTTTGTCCTTGCTGAGCAGGGGATCAACCAACCCAAGGTGAGCCCCCCTGGCCTGCTACACAGAAGCACTTCAGTGCCTGAACTGTTTCGGCCACTGCTGAGCGTAACAAGCACCTCAGCACCTTGCTGCTTCAAGCCACGCCAGGCCAGTGTGATTAAACTCCACTTCCCAGAACAGGCAAAACATTAAGAGCAGAAAACAAGAGGTAGGAAGGGCTGTGAACTGCTTTTTATGCCAAGTCATGTATTTCCTCAGCTCAAATAACATCAATAAATTGATCGCTACTCTACTTATCCTAACAATGGCTCAATCCAACACAGTTCAGCTCCAATCCTGGAAAAGGCAAAAAAACCCACCTCTATACTGCTGTTAAAGGCACTCTGTGTAGCTGGTCCTCTTTGTACTCGCCTGACAGTAATTCACATTAAGAAATGCTTTTGGATTAACTCCTCTGTTTAAGTCAAATACAACCTGTGAGTTAGCCTCACTTTATATAGTTCCCAAAGAGCTGGGCACCTGAACTTCACCTTTTACATTTGTAACCAGCCAGTTTTCACTGTGTGTGCGCTATGAGCTCCTTCAAAGCAAATGGTTTTAAGAAGAAAAGTTGACAAAACCACTGTGAAATTTTTCTCGTAATACTTTAAACATGTCTAATGGCTAAGTAACACTAGCAATTTTTACGCTCATTTACATGGCACAAAGCTGTGCCAGGGCAGCTGGTAGAGCAAATGACAACGCGATACAAACAGAACTATACCCCAGACAGTTTCTGTCCCTTGGCACTTCTAACAGGTAGCTTCACCGCTGGTTACACTTCCTTCGAGCTGGTGCACTTAGACATGAGGGTTAGATTAACACTAGTTTGAAAAGGTAGGACAGAGACATCTGCAAAATTACAAGCATTAACCACCACTGCAAGCCTGTAATGCATGCCAGCCTTTTATGACTTGCTCTTCCTGTTACGTGAGCATCGCAGTAATGACTTCTTTTCAGTGACGAAAAACTTCTCTCCATTGAATCTCTACACCGCAGCATAGACAGCCCACATACACAACGCTTTATCGTTTGGATTAACCCCATGTTACAGTATGCTGCTTACTTGCATACAGGGATACCTTGCTGTGGAATATCGGGTACACATTCCATGTCCTGGTAGAGGTTATAAAGCACAAACAGAAGCAAGTGTTTAAAACCCGTGCTGCATCCTTGTGGCCTTCTAACAAGGTGAGATGTGAGACTAACTGCAAGCTATCTTCCAGTAGTTAACCTGCCCTGAAAATAACAGATTTCGTAAGCAGGCTGATTCAAACACTTTGCATGTGTTAGCTTTTTCTCATGAGCAGTATCAATGATATTAAGTAAAGCACAGCGTGCCACCCTGCAACTTACGGCTAAAACGACTCATGATTAACTTTAAAAAGTATTTCCGCTACAAGATCTGCTATACACTACAGCTAATGTTTCAAATCAACTATACTCAAAAGGATCAGAGACAAGGAATACCGTACTTTTGTAATCTAATAGTGAAACTATTTCTTTTCCGCATCTGCTGTTTCAATGGGAGCCTAGCTGGAGGTTGAGTGTTGAGTTTTCTTCAGTAGTATGCAATGATATTGCTTGATATTTAGCTCCACCTATGGGCACCTCCACATACCTTTTTTGATTCATTGAAACAAAACAATTTAGTTGTGCTTTAAAGCCCTAATCATATGACTCTTCCCTATCCTTTGCCCTCAAAGAAAAAAGTAGATGCACAATTCTGTTGGAAACCGCATTCAAGTTAAGATGTGAGTTGTTACCCAAATCATACAGCACACAAGTTGGTTAATGAAAAGGAGGGGAATGAGGGAAAAGGGGGGAAAAAAAGCAACTCATCTGCTGCTTAGAAATGAAGCAAAGAAAATAAAAAATATTCAAGATATCTTTTTAGAGAATATACAAGATCACTTCTTTATTTTCCAAGGTATTCCTATTGGTTGACTTTTAAACCAAGTTCTAGTACACTGAGCACTTTTTTTAAAAAATCAAAACTCTGAAAGCTTTCTCAAACAAAAGCTGACTTTCAAGATACAAACTAATTCAAGATCTCTAGCTTATAGAACTTCTTCAGACCTCCTAAAACAGCCTGATATCAACTAGCAGCTCACTGAAAACCATGTATAATTTCATTTGTACACTGAATCACAAAACAAATGCATGAAAATACACAAAGCTTAAAAGCTATGTTCCTTTGAAAGTTACTCAAAGACTTGGAACACTGTAACAAGAAATAGCCACTTGCTATGAGGTGACCATCTTCTATTTAATTTTTGACTTAATGAGAAAGTCAGGCTATTTTATTTAATTTTCCAGACAAGAGAGAGACATTCTAAGGAAATACACTGAGATGATGTCACCAACATCTACTTAAAAGCCTGTCAAGTTTTGAAAGATACATTTTCAAGCTTTAGAAGAACTGTTACAGAAAAGGTTGAAAATATCTTACAGATCAGGGGACATAAGCGTATGATGTAAGGAAGAGGGGAAGGTAAAGATAGGATTTGGGCAGAGATCACAGTATAAACTTTCAACCACTGAAACACGCAGAGGCAGAGCACTCAAAGGAGAACTCCAGAACATGCCCAGATCTAGCAGCACCCCTAGGCATCCCAAGAAGCACAACATATTCCCACAAGGGAAATTTGAATCAAATAACAGTAATGACTACCTGAATGACACTTAAAGGACCTCTTTAGCTTTTCCTCTTTAGCACTTTTATAGGCTGAATATTTGGAGTTACTCCAATATCAAATCAGTTGAGACAACCTCAGTGGCACAAAAAGACTCAAAGGCAGGTATATTTTTCTACCCCTCCCTCCAGATTTCTGCAGTACCTCAGTAAGCCCTATTTAGTAAAAACTTTGAGTAGTGAGGCTCCAGATGTGAAACTGAACTGAACAAAATGGATTTAGAAACAACGGAGTTGGGAGCAAAACACTGGCTACCCACTGAAATCCTCAGTATCAAATGCAAGTACTCTGAGATATAAGTAGTCTATCCTGACTAACAAGCATAAATTGAAAAGTAATTAATAGGTGATACATGTTAAAAAAGAGAGAGATAAAAGTCAAACTCCTGCCAATAGTCTAGGGCTCCTTGTACATTTGTTTATCCTTGAAAGAGCTTCTCCTCACTGGACTCAGGAAGGGTAGAGTAGGACAGATACCATCAAAATTTACAGAAGATTTGGATGAAAGTAGACAGCAGTCAGCATTGCACTCATGAGTCTGACTTGTTCCCAGGTGTACAGAAGTACTGAAGGTATCACAATACTCCCTACAAGATAGTGGATTGGTTATGGCTTGGCCAGAGTTACAGATGCACGGCATCAGAACACAGTACAACCTGTGCCAGCAAAATTATAAATAAAGGATAAGCATGTATAAATGACAGTAAGAGATGTGCCACGCAAACAGAAAATCAGATATAATTTCATTAGGATTAATAAAGAACATGACACCTTGGGCATTAGGTGAATACAGGAAAAGCTCTTAGTTGTGCTTAGAAGTTTTATTCAAGCAGGATGTGCTAGTAATGAAATTGCAAACAAAAGGAATTCCTGGCACACTTCGATGGCAAGAAAACATGCACGCACTCAAAGTTAAAAGTTAAGGAGAGAGATATAGGACCTGCTTGGTAGATGGTACATAATGCACTCCAATATACAGGAAGGAGGACAAAAAAAAAAAGGTAAAGTAGAAGAAAGATTTCACAATGGGACAAAGATACAAACCCCCCAAAGCACCACCCCAACAAATTCAGTCTATGAAAAGGACTGAGACTACAAAGCTGTACATAGCAAGCTATACATACATAATCACTCCAAGTATGGAAATCCTTATTGACAGACTCCAAATCTAGCAGCAAGAACAGCACCAGACTGACGACTACTGAAAAGTTTCCCTCGGTGCTCCCCCCATGCTGTGCTACCAGCATACAAAGACATTTGCAAAGCCTGTAAGAAAGTTCTGATGCCACAGACACTGAGCTATGCCTCTCCTTGGGTAAGAGAAAAAGTGATTTCAGAAAGACAATCTAGGAAATGCTTGTAAGTCTCAGACTCTCAATCTTCTGGGAATATGGAATAACATATTGAGGAAGAAGGGCAAGGTGGGAGCAGGAAGCAACATTAGGAAGAACTGGAGCTTTTCGAGCTGGTCTTCGAGAGGCAGAAAGCCCAAAACAGAATAGGTGACAGGACTGCCTAAAGTGACAAAGTGCCACTTGGAGCCTCTGGCTCTTCCTCCACCTGTTCAACCTTTCATACTTAAAACTCCCATCATTTTATTTCTTTTCATACCTCGGATGGAGCGTACCACAGTAAAAAACAATTGCCAGTTACTGAAAAAAAAGGCAAGCAAGATGACAGAGATACTATAATTTTAGATACATAAGCACAAACAAGGTAAGTGACAAAGTTTTAAGTGTAATATTCACTACTTTATCAACAGAAGTTTTATTAGAGAAGATAAATCCAGTCCTGTCAGATCCATCCTGTCACCTACTCAATTGAGTCACCTTTGTAATGTACGGTATCTTGGGGGATGTCTTATCTTTGTTAGTTGGCTTGTTTTCTTTTTAGACATCCAAACATGAATTATTAAAAGCATAAAGCAGGTATAATTTTCTGCAAAGTGTTTCTAAAGTGTGTTGGGCAAGCCAGGATAAAAGCAGATGACAGCAATCCAAGACCTAGTGAGTGCATTTCCAAACTTAGTCCATGCCTAGAGTAAAGGTCCACCCCTTGCTATAATTTCCTATGTTTGGAACTGGGAGAGGGTTCAGGACATACCAGAACAAGCAAGCAAGCTCTGCAGATAGAAACCACAATTTCAAGTTAAAGAACTTGTCTTCCCCAAGACATTCTTTCTAGTGTGACAAAGCAAAACTTGACTAGGCAGATGATTATGCCTAGGGCAAAATCCATGCTTTAACTGTTAAAATGATACATGACAGAGTTGCTGGAGTTTGTTCCTTCCCCACCCTTGACAAGTCTGGACTACACAAGAACAGCAACTAAGACACTTGTGCAGTATTTCAAATATCAAAGTTATTACACTTGTTGCTGTTCTGAAAAACAAAACCCTGATTAGAGACAAATTTTAGTCTTACATGTTGTTGAATTCACCTTGGTAACAAGGTAAGGTCCTTAATGTAGTAACGCATGCACAAATGCATAATCCAACAACAAGGATGTGTATCACTAAGCTGGCAACAAGTCTTGCAAAATTACAAGTGCTAGTGATCACTTAAATATTTATGGAGATCATGTACGCTACTGTCATGCAGAGGGGAAAAAAAAAAAAGAGCTACTCTTCCCAAAAGAAAAAGAAATGTAAAGTAGTATGGCTCATTTGGAATCACTATTTCACCTTCTATCTTTTGTTAGATCACTTAAGGACTAAGTTGTTTCTATTACTCTACGCAGGAATTCCCCTGGATGGGCCTGCCATTGATGAGCAGCAGCATTTTATTATTTCAAACCACTTTGGTGTATAAAACAATTCCTTACAAACATCAATACTTCCCAGTCGTAAGCAGAGAAGAATGCTGAGCATTAATATCAGTAACTCCTTTCTGCTGTGAAAGGATTTCTATCCGTATCAAGAGTGAAACAACCTTCAATGCGTTTTTGCGTAACGTTTCACAACACAAAGGCTTACAGTTAATCGGTAAAGCCATTTAAATGTTGATATATTTTCATATTCCAAGAGCTTTAAAACCAGAATTATTCATGTTGTAGAAGAAAACTGGTAAGGATATTATGAATGCACAGGGATTATTACAAAATAATAAGATGTTGACACCTTTACTAGGAAGAGCATCAACTTCAGGCACAGAAGAACCAGTTTTTAACTGGAATACTCTGGACTATATTTTGTTCATTAGCAGATTTTCATACTTTGATTGAGATCATGCAAGTCTTAAGCAGAAGGCTGGAAAGCTTTTATCTGAATAAACTCATTTGGCTGGTAAGGATTTGACCTAGGATGATATTCTTACCTTTTTCAAATCAGAAGTGTTTGGAAGCTTAAAGTTCAGATTTTGGCACAAACTCTTCAACATGTTTCATGCATAAATACCACGACATTTACAAGAAGACAACAAAATATTTTAATTTAAATATGCCCCATACTATACAACTGTATAAAATACCAACTAAGCATTCATTTGAACAATTTAAAAAAAAAAAAACAAAACAGAAAAAGCACGCAGCACACTGCAGTAATGATAACAGAAGGTGGCACAAGCCAGATATACAACCAGAAAGACAGGCAAGTCACTGCCTCACAACCTTTGTTTACAATTACCATCAGAGGGGAAACACTGTAACCATCCCAAGACTTCCATGGTTTCTAGTGCCCACCTTACCAGGCAGATGACAGTGTACTAAAATGACGAAAGCCATCCTGGTATTTAAGATCCTATGCTTTTTAATTGAAAGGTAGCACTGCTTTCTCAGGATCGCTAGGAAACAGAACAGCAACTACCTGGGTTTCTAATGCAAAACTAATGCTTTGATTGGTAATCATAGAAAGACAGAAAGAGGACAGAACAGGAATTATTCTTCCAACAATTTTCAACCAAATTAGGTGAAACACTAAGCCCAGTAGTAATTTGAGAAACATGGAAAAAATCTTGGAAAGGCTTAAAGGCAGTTGTGGCAAACCTACAAATTTTCTCTCCATTTTTTTTATTTACTTTGTGTCTTAATAAGCCATACATGTATCCAGCTAATTGTCACACCTCAGTAACACCAAATAACCTTGTGCACCCCCACGTCCATAAAGCATGGCTCCAGCAATACATGGCACTAGCTCTTCTTAACGCTGTTAACATGGAGAGAGCATCACTGGAGTTAGGTCCAAGTCAGACACGAAGTGTCCGTGCTTGTTTCAGTTTACAGGGCATACCACTCAAAACACGATCGTTAACTGCAAGCATGACTAAAGTTCAACATAGTCCTGCTCTCTGTGGTCAGAGGATATCAATTTCTGTTCTGCTTAGTACAATGACAGGCCTTCAGTAACACTGTGTTTACACTGCACCGTGGCTTGGAATGGCTTCATTGTACATCTTACTTTAAAATATGTATTATTTATTTCAAAAACGAGGTGTGAACCTGGGCATTTAAGTCAATACTTGCTTCAAATGGCACAGAATGGATTTCATTATATTAACTCCAGCTACAAAACTCATTCTCTGACCAACCGTGGCAAAAGCAAGCCAACAGAGAATCATGTTTTGATTTCTAAAAACATGCTGAGAAGCTTCAAACATCACCTTTCTAAAACTGTAGTGATATTTCCCCACAGATATCAGTTACTGTCTCTTAAATACCAAAACCTATTTCAAAGTGAGGATCTCTATTTTAAAAGACAAGTAATAAAATACACTTCTGCCATCTTTCTTCCTCTAAACTTTTATGTCATGAGCTACTGTCTTTTAACACTAACATATAAAAATCTCTAAAGCTTCTCCCACATACACCCATTACTTAACTATGCATCATTACTTGGCATTAAGCATTTCTAAATACCAGCTTATTTTGGAAGCAAAGCTAAGAAAGTTTGTATTTATGGACATACAAAGCCAGTAGAAAAAGATACAAGTGTGCGGCTTGTAGAACAGTTCACACCAGGAATGAACAAGGAAAAAGGCACTCCATCTCTCTTTGCTGTTCTATGCACTGCGTGCAAGTTTTCAAACACTGTTAAACTTTTGCTCACAACAATGCAGATTCATGTACAGAGTAGAGTTCACATCTTTCCGTTATCATATTTTTCACTGAAAAATTACATTTCTGTGAATATGCAACATTAGCTTTATTTATACATGTAAGTACTTTTTTCCAAATGAGAAAGTCAGTTACTGAACAAATGTTATTGAAGATATAAATTATTTAAACTTAAATAATTTAAAATCAACTTATTTAAACAACTTTCCTATTGCACATTTTTTCCATTACTTTGCCAGATAAAATCTTATATAGGCATTTAAAAGGTTAAAATTTTAAAAGCACAAGTTACAGAGCACCAAAATAAGGTGCCAAAGAAATTGTACGCCTGCTGGAAAATGAGTGCCAATAAAAACAAATATAAATATGTATGTATATACACATCTAGTAGTAAGTCCAGGATGCTGAGATAATAAATACTTTAAACTATTTCCCAGATTTCCAGAAACACGTGAGAAAGTATAGAAAATAATGCAAAGTTGCTTTAGAAGACAATGAATACACATGCACAAAATCTATTATAAGAAAAAGGTTTACAATTCCCATACTTGTAATCTTTAAAACCACCTGTTATCGCTACGTACTTCACATAACGACTAGCCTATTAGTTTGAGGATTTACGTGAGACAGAAGAAAGCAAGCTTCCCCCAGCTGCTTTATAGTGGAACAGCCTACAGTACCCCCCAAAAAAATAAACCTAGTTTGTCCAGTGAGGTCTCAAAATGTCATCTTCTGCCTATCTTTCATTCCCAGTGATCTGGGAATATGCTCACGACATCCATCGACCTGCAGCATGAAAAATAAGGATGAAGCTTCCTGTATTTTTTCTGAGCAAACTTATACTGGAATTTCTCCTACTATGTCTGCTGCTGTTGCCATTAAACCTGTGACATGCTGTTTCCATAGTAAATGTTTCCCTTGCACGTGTCTACTTGTAACCCTTGGAAAAACAACAGCAGTTCAACTAAAATGGGTAGGAGAATAATCTGGCCTTCTCGTCTGAATAATTTTTGGTTTGGGTTTCTTCGTTTCTTCTTCCACATCGTTTTCCTGGTCACTCTCACATACGTGGACGACAACACTAGGAGTAGTATCAGTTGCAGCATGTAGCTCATACTTTTCTCCTGAAAGTTAAAATATTAGCAAAACTGGTTAAAAAGAATCCATTCTGCAGAAAAGTATGAAAGAAATTACTGAAAAAAGGAATTCATAAAAATATGTAAGCCGTATACTCATGACAAAAGCCTGATGCCACAACACATTAGAAGGTGCAGGCAGGTGCACTGCCAACAGTCACGTTTACCATCCGGAAGCATTTAGGTTCTGTTTTCAAAGCAACATCTCCCAGCCGCTCTCTTAAAAGCAAGTTTACACAAGTAACCCCTAGGCTCTCAAGAAAGCGTTCTACACAAACAGTCGTTCTTGGTGGGGTTTTGTCATTTTAAAGCATACAAGATTATCTATCCACTGTACTACATTTAGGAAGACTGTTTTCCTGAATGACAGCAAAACCACAGGATCTTCCTTCCTCTCGCAAGCTGTATGCAGTTCTCCCCACCTCACACAGAGGTGTTCTACTAACGCTGTTCTGGCATTCTGTGGAGCAGCAGAGCTAGACAGCAGGCTTCATGCATATATAATGTGAAACACTCAGATGTAATACAGCCAAGTGTGTAGAAGTGCTGTGATACACATTTTATTGACAACTGATCTGCTTTTAAGTCTAACCAGGTGTTTAATTTTAATCTTACATTAGATCAGGGAAAGAGCAAGCTATTTCTTTTCACTGTTTCCCCGATCAGCTCCCCTTAATTTTTTTCTTGTTACTTTATACTCATTACTTCTCAGTGGAGACAACAGTCTCAGTTAAGACCACTACAGCAATCTGCACATCAGCTGTTCAAAAGAGCTAACACCTGTGGCAAGCACCACGCTCTAGTGCACCAATGCTCTGAAGCAGTCTCCGCACTGTTTCCCCAAGAACTTAGGAAGAGGAACTGGCACAAAGAGCAGTTCCATAGAGGAAAAGGCTCTTGCCTCCAGTTCTTCAGAAACACAAGCCACTGTGCTGGAGTAATCCCTGCTTGGTCCTTGGTACCAAGTCATTAACTCCATGTTCCAAAAACATCACAGTCAAGAGGCAGAGCTTTACCGGGTTCAACATTCACAACATATATCAAAAATCTCATGGGAAAAGGGATCAGAAATCTGCCAATGAACTTACTGCAGTGCATCTCAGTAACAGAACTTTCAGGGGAAAAAGGACCAGCTTCTACTGCTTAGTAAACCCTTAAGTATTTAGTTTAAGATCTAAAGGTTTCTTTTCGGTATTGCTAAAACTTAAAAGGAAAGCTTGTAGTAAAGAAAGCAGCACCCATAGAACAAGCTCTGAACTTTCATAAAATGAGTGTGCTGTAACATTATTTATTTATTCATTCCATGTGTTTTTGATGAAACAACTTTTATTCCAACAAGCATAGTCTTATGGGACTTCTGTTTCAAAAACTGATTTCAGGAAAACAAAAATCTTTGACAAAAACATTTAGTATGTCAGCAGTATTCTTGATGGGTAGTTTTAAAGATTTGCATGCAGGCTCATCTGCTTAGTTTCATATTTCTAGATAAACAAATGACTTATGGCGGCATTTTATACTCCACTTCTAACTAATATCTTTCCTATAAATTGTTCTTGCCATTATAATTTACACACCATTTAAAAGATGGTATTTATTGAAAACTGGCAATAATCTACCTCAACTTTTATGCCAGCATAAGCATAGATTTTCATCCCTCCACAAACTGCAAAGGGCTGAATTTTCACATGTAAGAATTCCCTAGTGGTTTGCAAGATGCACGCTATCTTCACCAGAACCTGTGAATATCACGAGTACACAGTCAATCAGGAACTACTACACAGAAAGCTGATGCATGAAGAGCTAAAAGTCCTGCCCTATCCTCTTCTCCACCCCTTCTTACTGACATAACAAGACGTGTTCCCTAAGCTGATAGGTAAGTGGCATATTAAAATACTAGAGTAAAATGATTCAGACCAGTTTTTATTCTCTTTGATCATGCTACTAGATGTGGCCATTTCTTTTCTCCCCTAAACTTAATAGGACCATTGCAAACAGGTTATATCAGAGTTGCGTATTTTGGGAAATAAAGTTTGCACAAATTCTCACTAAGAAGGTTGACTTAACTGAGGTATAAAAATGACATCGAAGGATGTGATCATTAATCACTTGAAAGTGGAACTATGTTTAAAATAAGAGTTAGTTCAGTTTAGTGAAACTTTACATTTATTTCTGAAAGTAGTACTTGGTTTAAAACACATATAGCAGGTAGAACTTTCTCCTATCTGTGGTGCTACCTAGTTTTAATAATAGACCTATGAACAGTCTACACAGCATGGTTAGCTGAGATCACAAGCAACTTACGGGATAACACTAGAAATAAGGAGTAAGTCTTATAATGCAGACCTTATAATAAAGGTCTTAATATCTCCTTTAGTTTGGAGGTACTTTCTCCTAGGGTGAAGCTATCTCAAAGTTTCCAAAAAAATGAATAAATTGTGGCAGATGAAAATCAGAAGGAGCAAGGAGTGGCAGAAATTTCTCCCACAGAAAGTTAGGTTGATACTGATAGTTTCCCTACACATCTGTTAACTAATTCATTGTCTTAGTCTGAAACAGGACTTTCCCATCCCTTCAAGAAGTACACAACTGTGCAACTGCCTCTTCATTTTTAGGAAGCTGTTTCTTGAAAGTTTTGATAAACAAGCTAATATATTATTGAAGCAACATTCATGCTCTCTGCAAATCACAAAATAGATCACATTGCAGGGGTCCTGGCCCTCCAAGTGATCCTACGGAATTATCATGTGTGTAAGAAAGTACCATTTACTAATACTTTTTCCTTTTTCTAATACTATAAATTTAATTGGTAGGTATTAACTGATTTGAAGAGTTCTAGAAATTCAGAAAGTTTAAAAGGTGTTTTACTCAACCAAAATTCTAGTGTTTCTGCATCTTCTTACCTGGTCCTAACTTGGAGATGGCATATAAAAGATCATAGTTAATGACTGGAGTAGCATCTTCTACTTGCTTCCAATCAACAGGTGGAGAGGCAGGAGGTGAAATCAAAAACTGTTTGTCTGGATTTGGTGGCGCCAAATGTGAGCTTCCAATGTGCAAAGTCTGAAAATAGAAAAAAGCCAAAGTTGTTTTACTATTATCAATGAATCCATCATTCATGAGGAATTTTAAGGTTTGGATAGATGTTGTGCTGCAACAGGCACTCAAGGTGGCAGCATGTAACTATACTATTAAAGAGAACTGTATGAAAGACCCGGTACACAAAATACAGACAAGCCACCACATTCAACTCTGATGAAACATGCAATGAACTAGCACATCTGCATCTTCTCATTATGGAGTTTTGTTACAAAAGTTTCACCAGAAAATATCTGTCCTTCAAATACTGAAGCAGGAAGAAGTTGGATATGGGCTTTAAAGCCTAATGACAAATGGTGATTACCACAAGTGAGAGTGGTGAGAATTCTAGAAGGTATATAAATAAACTGGCTCCTTCAGGACTGTCCCTAGGGACATCTGAAACAGACAGATTAATTTCCCCATTAAATTTACGGAGGAAAATACACAGCAGCTACCAAAGAGCACCCAGATTACCAGAACCTGAGAGTTCCACATCTTTAGCAGCAGATGCTAGCCATCTACAGAGCTGCACTGATGGCGACTGGCAAGTACAAACGTGTGCTAAACAAACGATTTGCAGTAGCGAGACCAGGATCAACAGGCAGAGTCCCGAATGTGCAGCTCTACACCTTGGATTCTCTCAGATACTACTGGAGCACACACGTGTGTGCCTCTGTGCTGTTTGCTCCCATAACCCCGTTAAACTCTATCTTTGACTGTGCTGATTACTATCACCACTCCTTTCCTCCAAGGCTATCAAAACAATACACAGGGAGACATAAATGCAAAATATGCAACAGCCTCCAAATACTTGTAGCTTTGGAACACCTGTGATTGTCTAATCAAACTGAAAAAATTAATATCGTTCATTAGTGTGATTGAAGGCCTGTGGAAGCTTATCACAAGTAAATTACACTTTAACACCTTGTAAGGATAATCACAAAGACTTACCTGAGCAAAATACAGTTTTATTTCCTTTCCAAGGAACTCCGTCTTGTGCAACTGGATTCTAGCATCTGCTGCAGATAAAGGGTTACTGAAATTTATTCGTACTCTTTTGAAGCTCTTAAAATACTGAAAGGTGATATCTCTGTCGTATGTTCTAAACAGCGATTCAAATTTGGCCTGAAAAGAAACAACCAAAGGAGAAAGTGAATACACAACACTCTACATTGTCTCTAAATAAATGCAGAAACAAATTTCAGCTACTAGTAGCTGCATACTACCACTCTTGAATATTGATGTATTTATTACAGCTTAGATTTAGTTTTCTTCTTCTCTATTATAATGAATTTTTCTAATTTTTTCTCTCTATAGCAACATTTTTCTTCCTTATTAAAAACAGATTATTGTAACGAATAAGTGTTAGACATGATACTCTGATTTAGTGACATAACAGAAATAGTATTGGTAAGATACAGAAAAGAAATGCTTGTCTTATAAAAGTATCCAAAGGCCTTGAAAAGTGTGCCAAGCATGCCTTTGTCTAAGTGTGCACTTTACAAAAAAGACAACACAATAATTTCTACAGAGAAAAATGAAAAAAGCATATTTGCAAGCTAAATGTAATTTTCTTCAGTGACTCAGCATGCAGAGTACAGTTGATGAACATCTCCTGGTTTAATAGTTGCTACTTTCATTTAGGAAAATGAACATATTACTACCAAACTCTAGCTTAATAGCCTCTTCTATTTCTGTAACCGAATTCTAAAAAGGCTCCCACTATCTCGCCTAAAAAAATCTTAAGTACTAACCATACAACTCCTGAAGGGCCTTTGACACACTTTCTGTTTTGACTGTGTGGTAAGAGTAGAAACTGGACCACAACCTCATACCTTCATAGATCTGCAGCTGAGTTACTTTGCTGTCCTATCTGCATGAAAAGATCAAAGCACCTTTACCAACAGCTGGCCATCTCCATTTTGCACTTTGGGTTTGTGCTCCTAGGGCATTTATGCAAACCTGACTTGGCTATTTTTCATATTACTTATATAAAGAGTGCTTCCACTCTTACTTCAGGATGTCAGACCAAAGGAGAAGAAAGAAGCAGGAGGTTCTGAAGTTGCCATGCTCTTGCAAAGTGTTTCAGGCTCACATTGAGAACACAGTAACCAGTCACAAGCCTTATTTCAGTGATGGCAGTAGATCAAGCATTCAGATTTCAGATATTTTCGCTTTGTAAAAGCTTACTAGAAGTCCAATACAAAGCCAAAACAAACAAGTATGTAAAATCACACTGCCTTTTTTCCCCAGTTACATTTTGAATTAATAGGAAAAACAACAAAGATTACATAAGAAGGCTGCAATCACTTCAAAATTTCATTTTCCTTCCTGAAAAGCTCTGCTTCAGAAATTCACCACTGCTGCATACAGAACCACTATATTTCAGAGACATTTTAAGAGCAGAGCTGGCCTGCTTCTTGCTGAGCCACACTTAAGCTTCTTCAAAATGAGCTCTGAAACAAAACCAGGACCCTCCACACACAAAGCCTGTATTTGTTAGCCTCCTGTACTCCAGGCAGAGCAGCATGCAACCATGAAAAAATAAGCCAAACCCATGCTAAATCGCATTTCAAAAGTTCACGTTTGACATTTAAACTCAGAGACTACCTGCAAGATTTATACAATTTATACAGTTTTTAAAAATGTGTGTGATTACAGAGGTCATATGTCATGCTAGCAATATGACACTAAACAAAATTTTTTTTTGTCCTTAAGGTAAGTCAGCAGCCGACAATTCACTGTATCAGGACTGGATTACTTACATTATATTAATTTTAATCAGTTAAATATAAATCCAAGAGGACGACTTACAGTTTTAACATTACGCTTTTAACTACAGCGCGAGCCAAAAAAAATCCCATGAAAAGTATAAAATGTACTATAAGTTCTTTGAATCTTACCATCAACACTATAATCTAAACATTTGCTGAGAAGGCATATGCAAGTGAAGCATGTACTATATAGACAGTCAAGGAAGTCTGGAGGTAAACTTCTGATCATTTTCAAAACCACATAGCTTAAGACCTAATAATTTCCAGAGTCAGAGTCCTATCAGAGCATACTGTTGCAGACTTGTAAGACCCAAGACCCTTAAATCAAACTGAAACGTTCTTACAAGTCAAAAAGCTACCAAGGCACTTAAACAATTTGAAACAGCACCTACATACTTCAGTATTCCAGTAGTTCACAGAAATAACCACAAAAGATAGAGCATACCCTTGTTTCTGCTTGATTGAAGACATCGTTATCTGCCACGCAGGCAATCAGAGAACTAAAACTGTAGTTAAAATTTCTAAAATGCATTTTGTGCTTTGCCAAAGCGATACTTGCTGTTCCGCAGAAACCAATGACTTTTAAGGAAGCCGTTGGTCCTGCAGGCAGCGTTTATAAGGGAAACAAGTCCAGCCCCTTAGGAAAAAAAAAAAAAAAAAAAAGGTTTCAGAGCATCCTGTATGTGACAGCAGTGAATTCCTGAACAAAGTCCTGCATGCTTTGAGGCAGTCAGGAACAAAATGTAAGCTGCGACTGGAAAGAGGTGACGTCAGCACATTAGTCAGCTTCCCTATGCTAATTACCAGCGCTCGGGAGGATGGAAAAAACAGCTGAGGTTTGCACAGCAGCTGCTTTATCAAGCCTCTTGCAGCATAGTTTCCACTGGTAGTAATTCCATTCAGCACTCAGACAACATGCTCTTCACTGGAATGGGACAACCCATCTTAAGATGGAAAATGTTACTGCTAAAGGACCAAAGTCTAGAGTAATAGGCTGTAATTAGCCAGGAGGAAAATTTCAAGACTTCAGAACAGAAAACAAATCCCTCAGGTCAACGGCTTTTGGTAATTTTATGGAAAAACTACATAGGCTGAAATTTAGAGATTAGGAGGAACCGGTTTGGAAAAATACTTTCCCCCTCATTACAGTGAGAATTCATTTTGAAGCTTTCTTCAAAGCAACTATACAGACTAATTACCATTCTCACATTATTAAAAACTCATTCCAAAGCCTCAAACTGTTGAGGTTTTTTCTTTTGGGATGGTTGGGGGTTGTGGTTTTTTTTTTTTGGGGGGGGTTGTTTTGTTCTGTCCTTTTCTTTTTGGGTTTTTTTTGTTTGTTTGTTTTAACAGGAGCTTAATCAGAAATCTGCTGGCAGGGTTTTAAGAGACAACCTGAACTACAGACAGCAATGAGGTATGAAACCTACATTTTGTTTTGTTCGTATCCCAGTTTCAGAACATTTCTCAAAAATTAGGACAGGACACAGGTTTTTGGGTGGGGAGGGGGTTTTGTGGTGTGTTTTTTTGTTTGGTTTGGTTTTTGTGGTTTTTTATTATTTTATTTTTTTGTTTTGCTATTGTGGTTTTTAGTGTTGTTTAACATTAACATTTAAAGTAATTAATTAAGTTTAAGCTGAAGCTTTTACAAGCTATTTGGACCCCTCCTATGCAGCTTCAGATCAGAATTTATAATTAAGTCAAAAATGTAAGTGCATTTAGTTCATTTTATTACAACACGGGGCTATGACAGAAGCATCAAGTTTTATGAAATACTTGCAAACAACACAGTCATAAGTTTAAAACCTTATTTCATAAATATTTAATCACATATGACTAGTCACATGAATAGCCTTCTCTGTTTCCATGGGCTCTACTTAACTAGCTTCAAGTTAAGGATACTTATTGTGCCACCAGCTAAAATCCCCATTTAGTAGTCAAACTTGCTATTATTGTAAAGTTACCTCAGCGTAAAAGTTACCTTAGCATGAAAGACTACTCAGAACAACTTCCTAGCACCTTTCCTTAGTAGCTCTTGCTTAAAAATAAGCTTAGCTCAAGAAAAGAGAAGGTGCTCTGAAGGACAACTCAATGAGTGGTATAAAGGCTGCCAGTGAGATTAAACTCAAGTCTGAAAGAAAGTAGTAGGTAATAAGCCTCCAGTACTCCAGGAGCACTTAACATACTGGGTGCCTGAAGGACAGAAAAATAGGAAGAAACAGCAGCTTCTCTCCTCTCCTCAAGCTCCCGGGAAGACGGGATGCCACGGCTACGCAGCCACTCAGTGCTGCCGAGATCTGGACTGGGCACACATACAGTGAGAATAGGTCTGAGTTCCAAAACTCATAACCTAAACTCAGAAACACAGATACTTAAGACGACGATTCATAAACAGCCTTCATGCCAAGCAGTGAACCATCTGAGCTCAAGCAGAAAATCATGCAGAGTATGTCTTGAATCCTGCCCTTGCCCTGGAATTAGGTCGTCAAGTATCTTAAGGACTTCGGAAGTGGAAGCACCAAGTATGACTCCATAGAGCAGCAGTCAGGATGCTCATCTGGAAAACATGGCAATGACTCACCTGAGCATAAGAGGAAAACAGACCTTCCACATCGTAGGTGAATGCTGCAGCTACTGATAGGAAAGTAAAGAAGGTTCCCCCTTTAACCTCCTACTGAGTCAGTCACTTGGCATACTCTGAGCCTACCAAGGTGACTGCAGCGTCTCTGTGGGTGACAGGTGGAAAGGATATTTCTTTTGTAGAGCCTCATAGGGCCTACACAGGAGGCAGTTTGAGCTGTTCAACAGAACAAAGCCTTTGGCAACCTAGCTGCAGATCTTTATATAGCTAAGCGTGTGTCCTGGTTTTAGCTGGGACCAGGATTAGCTCTTCTTTTTAGCAGCTAGAAGAGCTCTGTGTTTTGGTTTTACTCAGAGGCTCACTCTGAGAAGAATGCTGATAGTGCACTGATGTTTATAGTTGGCACTGAGGTCTCAAGGACTTTTCAGTCTGCCGGGTTCTTGCCAGTGTGCAGGAGCACAACAGGATAAGGGGAGAGTATAGCTGGGACAGGGGGTCCACGACTCTCCTTACGATTTGTACCTGAACTTAAGATTGAGGGCCAAACTGGCCAATTAGTATTCCATATCATGCAGCATCATGCCCAGTATAAGAGTGAGGGTCAGCCAGAAAGATGGGCTTTTGCCCTTCCGGGACTCTCACTTTCGGGTGCTCAGAGTGTTTTCTCTCTCTCTTGCTCTCTGTCTCAGGGCCTCCCGTTCATCCGGGATTGCGGTATCGAGTTTTATCCGTTTCGGGATTGCAGCTTTGTAACGAGACGGGCCTCGGTCAAGGGGCGGTGAGCAATTACACCGTACATCGCTCATTTGCATATGTTTATCCTTGTACATACCTGTATATGTATATATTAGTAGTGGTAGTAGTAAATTGTTCTTATCTCAACCCTCAGGTCTCTTCTCTTTTTCCTCTTTGATTCTCTCCCTCATCCCTGAGGTGTGAGAGGGTGAGAGGGGACTGTGTAGGGTATAGTTGCCGGAGCAGCCTAACCCACTACAGCATGTCAAAGCTTCCTAGTAGTCCAGTGATTGCAAGAGTCTTCAGAAGCTCTATTTTGGACTTCATAGCTTAAAGTAGGACAGTTAGAGCTGAGACACTTGCATGCCTTTAACTCTAGACTTACATTCTTATGCCTGGATCCTATGAACATTAAGACATTAAAAATACCTCTGATTGCTGTCCTCAAGGCCACACACACATTATTGAGGCCCAATGAAAATGACTTTACAAGTCTTACTACACCTATCTTTCAAATGTAACTTTGTCATCTAAAACAGGACTATACCCTTCTGCATTACAGTGTTAGCTGTAAAGAAACCGGCTATTTTTGAGAATATTTAACACCTCACATTTTTTTTTTCCCCCCCAGTGTTCTCCAGATATCAAATAAACATTGAGTCTGATACACATTAGCTTTTTACTTTATCCATTTACAAAGACAAAGAAAAGAAGCCAGCCCTAGTCTGTTCCATTTTATCATTATCATCATCGTTTTTGTGGTAAGGTTGTTGTCACCAGTCACTCTTAGAGAAACAATTCAGGCCAAAAAAAGATGGTTGCATACTAACACTCTATTCACAACACAGAATAAACTGAGGACTAGTATTCTGGGAGGAAAAAAACTCAATAAATACATATCACTTTGAAATGGTCTAATATCCTTACTGCTATGCCTGATCAGAACAAAACTGTAGTCTACAATATCTTAATTAGTGAATTAAATAAACTACCTTGAATTACTGAAAAACAAACAGGAGGACTCACCTCTGAAAAAAAAAAATATCATCTCACTATCCCTGCTTCATTTAATGAAGTGTTTTTTAAGACAGCAGTATTATGTTGAGAGCCCTGAGATCTATGGCAGAAATCAAGAGTTAAAGTTACAAAACCACCATTACAAAATCCTGACAATGTTGCAACGCTTCTCCTGGGGAGTTCAGGTCCTGTAACATTTGTTAACCACATGTTAACAAACGGTCTGGAACAAGACCACAGCAAGAGTATCAGAACTTCTGGATTTGATGTTCTGATACTATCAGAGGGCAGTTTTTCTTCTCCCTTGTCTTCAGAGAGTTTGCTCTTTTCTATCTTCTCTTTGAGACTCCCTAGTGACCTACAGAAAGAGAACAAGGGCAAGGAGATCACCTGCTTAGAGATACATGCTGTCACCCAGATACCAAATAACGTTTGATACTAAAGAACACAAGCTTCATCAGTGCAACAGGATGCTGCTGTACTTTGGGCAACAAGAATCAGGGAAACCAAATGGGTGAGAATAGTATGACATGACAACACAGTCAGCCCTGCTTTCTCAGGTTTCACCTTTCCCTTGAAAAGAACAGTTTCTGGAGCTCAAGTTTTAAAAGTTGACTTCTAAAAACTGCAGACAAGATGCTCAATGAAGACCTAAAGTACTCCTTAACATCAATAGCACCTGACAGGTGCTCCACAAGTAGCACTTCCCAGGCAGAGAAATTAACGACTGTTTTTGAGCTGCTTTTGGAGGTGAAAGGAGACAAGGAGTCAAATGAGCATACGGAATAGTTAACACAAAATGAATCAATGCCATAAATAGTTCTATAATTTAATCTCCACATGTAGTAAAATAGGTAGGGCACAGAAGGGGAAGAAATGAGACCCAAGAAACAGGGGAAAAAAGGCAAGTCACAAAAATGACTGTTCATTGCTATAACTACATTAGCAAAGCCAACAACCCAAGGAAAAAAATAACATTAAAATAAACATGTTGATAATTCTGTAAGCTAATAAAATGATCACCTACAAGCTATAAATCAGAAAAATATAGTCTATTCTTTTCTCTCATCCCTGGCAGACTTTTACAGTTGCCCTTGGAGGGTGCTCTTTATGTAATTCCTGTACTTCCATTATATATACTTGCTGATCTTTTGCTATCAACACACAGTTTCTATTCCTGTCTTCATGTTAATTATCTTGCCTTAACCCTTACTTAGGACAGCGATAAACATCTTGAAGTTATCTAGAATGAATAATCATACTTGCTGGTTTCATTTTCCAAGTGGTTGGGAAAGGAGAGGGAGACTGCAAAGTATGAACAGCTTCCAGAGCCATCCATGGGTGTCTATGGTCAGTAAGCTCTGCTCCCCACACACCTGAATTCAAGTGACCTTCTAACCTGTGCTGTTCCATCAGAACACTATCTAGAGCATTGCTTCAGCACACATTCAGGTAAACCCAAAAAATCCCCAGAACTTGGATCCAGTGAAAACATAAGGGAGTTTAACAAACAGAGCATGTGTTCTTGACAGTGCATTTCTCTCAACTGTCTTTAAGGGTGCTCTGCAAACTAACGCTGCAGTCACAAAATGGTAATGTTCTCCATCATTGGAAAACCTTCTTTTCCCTGCCCTGGGGATTCAAGAGGTGGGTTGTTTTTATGTGGAGGTTTGCATTGTGGGGTTTCTTTTGTTTTGCAACTTACTTGATGAGCAAGAGAAGTCACATCAACGCTGGCTGACTCAACCAAAGAGCCAGGAGTGAGGGTAGTGAGTTAAGCCACTGCCTTAAAATGTTTGCACAGCTCTTAGTCTCATTTGACCAGTCGAAAATAAATTGACACTCCCACTCCTCCACAAAAAAAACCCACACCACACACACCACAAAAACACTCCCTTAAACAAAGACAACCGAAAGGAAATCTGGACATGATTTCTTTCTCCAAGTCTGTCAGGATTTGTTATGAAGAAAAATTAACTGGCAGACCAATCACACTTGATTATACTTTTCTCCTCAAAATCCTTGGAACCTGAGCACTGGCAGACTGGCAACCTTGACGTCTAATCCAGAACATCGGAATGGATATGCACCTGCTCATGCAGTCCAGCAGTAACACAGGCCTTAACTTACCTGTACGAATTTCTCCCGTGCCAGGCAAACCCAGACCAGAAACACAGGGAGAAGAGGAAGTCTGAACTGTCATACAACTGAAAGTGTTACTGGACAGTTTCTTCTGCTTTGTGGTTGTGAAAACCTTAAGTTCTTCAAAGTTGTGTACTCGATTTTATATTCTATGTGTTCATCAGAAAGATATAACAAGAGAAATAAGTATATACGCTGAGTTAGTACGTCAGCAGAGAAATAATCGGCAACAAAATACCTCGTTAACAAGCAAAAGAAGAGTCTTTAGTATTACGGAATAAACTGCACAAGTAATATCTGTACATTTACTTACAGTAAAGAAATCACACAGAGCACAGCAATACAAGTACACAAACTGGTTCTCCAAATTACACAGAGCTACGTGCAGTGTATTAAGTTGAAGTAACACCCACACAATGACAAAATGGAAAAAGGGGCACAAAGCATGGAGTTAAGACTGTCATCATCTCATTAACTTTGTTTGTAATGTGGAACAGCAAACACATGACCACTCACTATTTCATATGCTTACAAGTATTTTAGTCACTGAATTTCCAGTCATAAAGAGACAAGAATTCATGCAGTTTTAACAAAATTTAAGCCTCTGATTCCATATAATAGGGTACACTAAAAAAAAGTCTATCTGTACTATATTATTATGTCAAGTACTTGGAGTGCCATTTGAAAAAATATTCAATGGCTATAAAACTCTGAACGATTGGACAATATTTTCACATCTAAAAAGCAACTTTTCAGAAATAAAGCTTGAATACTTGTCAGCAATATTTATCAGTGCACTATTTCAGCACAATTATCACTAGCATACTTTTGTATGTTCGAGTAACTACTTAGTTGCAGATAGACAGGGCTAGGCTCAGTTGACAATAAAAATTAAAGGCCACTCATCTAGGGTGTGGTACCACCGTCTTAGACCTTTAGCTGTTCCAAGAAAACCTTTTCCTCTTCCCAACAGAAAACAAGAACAGAGGAACGAGTGACTATTTTCCAAGATGTTAGGTGAAACGTAAAAGCAAGCAGAAAGGCTATGAAGATTCTGCACCTTTACTAAGGTGTCACACATGCTTAAGACACAAGACTCTAATACCTTTACATACCTAAAATTATAGAAGGATAAATGCCAATCAAAACAAGTTTTTCCAAACAAACTCTACATATTTCTCCCGTATTTATTCCTGTTTATATTCATTAATTGATTCACCTTAATTACAAAATTATCTACAGGTAACATATTTACAGTAGAAAGAGTATATCATGAAACACCAAGTCCTTTTGCAGTAATTGAGTAAAGGGGCTGAAAAGGGGAAGGAGAAGGTTCTTGGGAGGTCAGTCATAAAAGTCTCCTCCACCACTAAGGAGGAGTTTGATTTCAAATAATCAAAAGAACCTTTCAAGAAGATAAGATGTTTCTTAAAAGTGGATGAAAATACCTTAAAAAGACTGTCCAGTAATATTATAGTTCAATCCAGTACATGTTTGGGGCATTGGCATTGCAAGAAAAAAAAAAATCCACAAAATAAAAAGTCAAAGACCAAGACGATAATCTTTAACCAAGACAAATGTAAACAAGATCATTCCCATGGCAGGATGCAGTTGCAGTGTTGATTTTTTTTTTCTATTTAAGGTAAACAGGAGAAAGAAAAGGTGATGGGGACAATAGTACTGTATAACTCATCACGGAAGTGGTGCACATGCCCCACTAGAAAAGGCTAACTATGGAAAGGGAAGGGCAGGAAATCCTTAAACAACTCTTCCCTTCTAACTTAAACTTGTTGAAGGCCTCTATAAATATAGATATCTATATAAATCCTTTCCTCAGAGTAGAGATTAAAAAAAGAGGAAAGAGGAAAATTCTCTAAAGATCGTCTATATTTATTACAAACTAAAAAAGAACAAGGACTTTTAAACCTAAATGTGTTAATAGGCCATTTTTGCATACTATAGAAAAAAGCATCTGTAAACTATTCACAGCAGAACTGAAGGAAGTTATTGTTAAAAAACATTCCTGCACCCCCAACATATAAAGTAATATCTCACAAGCACTGCATAACTATGAAATAAAGGAAGCATGAGGTAATCTTCCCACCACTATAATTAGGAAAACTAGGAAAAAATCATCAGCAGTCTGACCTTTTCAAGGTTATTTATTTGAATACCAGCGTGGGAAAAAAACCTAGAGAGTAATTAACAGATAGGTGAATTTGCAAAATGAAACAATTTAAGAAAAAGAAGGGACATGCTATACATACTGGCTACTAACACAAAAATGGTACTTCAGATAATTATTTCTTGAGTGAGGGGGCATCTTCTGAACATGAAGAACACTTTGGTTTGTAAAAGAAGGAACAGCTGTAAAGTTATTTATAAATTAGATTCAGCAGAGGGAGAGGTCCAGGGGATAGGGCACATGCTTAGAGTGGGATTCATGAATTCTTTAAGCACGTCATACATATTCTGACACTTACCACAGCTGGAGCACTGTGTCCAATGCTGCCTCTGCACATTGCCCATGCATTAGGGTGAGCTAAGGGGCATTGAAAAAGTGCTGGTGCTGGGCTTGTACACTAGTATCTAAAAGATACAGTGTCTGAAGTCTGAACAGGGACCAAATTTCAGAGAAATGGGCCTTTAGTATTAATCGAGGTATATTTAAATGTTGACAGTGACGTAAGTAGAACTATCTTTAGCAGCTGAAACAAGAAACGATGAGGAGTGGAAGTTCTTGCATAAAAGACAATCACATCGCAACAGCTTAACAAGAACAGATGTAGAGTGAGACACAGAAACCAAGTTCCCCAAATATTTCTCACGGTAAGAGGGGAAAAAGACCCAGTAAGTGATCCAGCAGTGTGTTACAATCCAGTCCCACAACTGAAAGCATTTTATTCAAACTTTATCAAATTGAAGCCAGTGTGGAGAAAGCTCTCTAATCTCCAGATGTTCCAGTAGCAAGCACACACTTTCAAAATTGCCTTCCATCCTGGAGCTAGAAGCAGCATCCAAAACATAAATGAAAAACGCTAACAGAACACTGAACCCAAATTTGGTTTATGATTTAAAAAGCCCAAGTCAATAAGCTGGAATTTGTTTTGATATATACACACATAAGTACAGTGATGAAAACATGATGTATTTTAAAAACAAGAGCTTTTAAAAAACTAAATTTTGTTATTATTTGGCAGGGCTGTGATCCAGATTCAAATATCAAAGACTGTGTCTTCTAAATATATATGTATTTCATAATATGTTAGAGTAAAAGCTTGATGTCAGCATCCTAGACTTTTAAATATTGCTTGAGGAAAAAAGTATTTGTCCAGCTCTCTGGCTTTATGAAACACACACCAATCATCACCGCAGGATCAAAAGGCAGGTAGTATTTTTGTTTCAATATTCTTACATATCCATTGAAACTTTTCTCAAAAGACCAAAAAAAGTCAAGGTATTTTTATGTCACTTTGTACATTCTAGATAATGAAGGAGAAAATGATAGAAGGTCAGTACTGAGGAGGAAAAAGCAGAAGGAATGAATCTGTGTCAGCTTATCTTTACTCCCTACTCAACCTCTAAATCAAGAGTTACCATGATAAAGCATGAATCATTGCATATTAAAGCTTTAGATAAATTAATTTAAGAAGTCTAACGACTTTTTCTTTGACCAACCAAGGTTTTGCTTTCAAATCTGTTCTGAAACAGTCAGATAACACTTTAGTGGTTTCTGGACCTATAACCAAGGATCTCTTTGATAGATATTTCAGATTAGCTGGGTAGATAGAGTTCCAAAGTTTTTTAACGCAGGAAAACTCTGAAGACAGCTGACACCACTAATAATTTTGGAAGCAGCTAGGAGCACGCCACCAACCTGTGTTTTGGTATGACTTGCACCATTACCTCTACTCCTCGATTTCAGAGTGCATTGCAATATGACATGCCTATAATGCGTTAAGTAAAAATTTCAAAACAAGTGACATCTGATAGCAGAAACCAAAACCCAGTCACTCCTGTCTGATTGTACTCAAATAGAACCAGAGATTTCGAGCTGTGATGAGCCTTCCATGATCACAATGGGCAAATCGAATCAGTTTGCCATAGCTAGTTCAACAAAGCAGTAGTAAACAGGAAAGCATACAACAGTATTCCCTTCTCAGCTCCACATGTATTTTCTTATCAGAAGGTCTTGCAATACTGCAACCTGGAGTTTCTTGATAAAAGATGCAGCTCCTCAAGGCTAATGACAGTAAAAAAGGCAGCTTAGGCCATCACTGCAATAAACATTTTATTTACTCCCCCAACATAACAGCAAGGTGCTACCTTTGCTCAAACCAGAGAGTGGTCTTGGTGGTCCCTCCTCCCAGAAGTTGCTTCTCAACATTACTCTGGTAGACTTTTGAGAATCTGGGTATAGTCTTACACCCAAAGATAATACATAGGTGTCATTCCATGGGCTACTCCCCCGCACAGATGGAGTACAGCTTCTTCAAGAGCTATTATTACTCTGACAACATTTGCTGAAGCAGCATACTGGCTTGCCTACAGTCCAGCTACTTTACAGCAACTTTGGAGCGCTTTCCTTTGAATAAAAATCTGAGAAGAATGGTTTGGAACAGTCCATCAGTATTTTCTCAAGAGATGTCCAAAACTTGTGAGGCAATTTTGCTCACCATTTAATCAACAATTCTTGAAAGTTCCAGCCTTATTTCTTCTCCCTTCACTTCAAAATTTCACTGTGAATTGCAACCCAGGATTTCTTCAATGAGTGCCAGTTAACTTGAATTAATATCAAGAAAATTAGCAACAGCTTTTCACAAGTCAGAAGAAAAAAAACTTTCACAGAAGGTTGCCTGCATCTAGTGGTATTATTTCAAAAGGAGAATAAAGAAGAAATCCTACTCAAATTAGTTCTTAATGTAATTACAAACATTTATTTGAAGTCTGAAGCTACAGACTGTACCCTGAAGCTGTATGTCCCTTCAGCAGAAAGCCACAATGCCAAGGGATCCAAAGTTTTGACCACAGAAGTGTGCATCACCTATGGACATCAGTGAGATTTCTATAAAGACAATTGCTGAATTCAGCCACTTCTCTGTGCACAAAAGCTATCCACTCCACAATTACTCCTCTGAGTAATTAAAAGAGGGATTAAAAAAGATTCAAATAACCCACTGATGATTTTTCTTTAAGACACAGATTCCAAAAGCACCACCAAGAAGGAAAGTAGCTGTTTTTACTGAATAGAGTCTTACAAGACTTTTTTTTCCAATAGGAGCTTAAAATATATGAACTGTTGTCATGCTTGCATTATGTAGCCTACATATGTTCAAACAGAATATAAGGAGCTGTGCTCTGTCACAGAAGGGCTATTTACAGATTCAACATGTGACAGTTTTCCAGCCAACCATCTGAAAAATAAATACCCACAGTGTGCTTATTCCTTCCTTGGAAAAATCCATGACTTACACTTCCATTTCCAAGCATTAAACAGTAAATTCCTGTTCACTGACTGGTAACATTAAAGTGGTAATCTGGAAATTCCACTACAGAATATTTGAGTAACCAACTAGACTTCTTTATAAAACTTTTTAATATGGTAAGTATATTCCAAAATTTAACGTCTTTTCTCAACATGCTTCCACACCTGGAAGGAATTTATTAAAATTATCCATAGTAAATGGATTATGATTTTACCCTCATTCAAGTATTCTAGAAGGAAATAAACATTTGTCATACAGTATATTTACTGGCAACTATTAAAAATACCATTCCACCTGGAAAAATGACATCTAAGTGTTAAAAACTAGCATCCAAAATTTTGCAAAACTGTAGTGACTAATTAGAATAGTATACTTATGAAAAAAGTATATTAGGATTTTATATGCTGAGAGCATTTTAGAAGAGATACACAACTTCTGTTTAATTAAGAAAAATATTTTTAATAAGAGGGAAAACCAGAATAAGTAAATAAGAACTGCACAGGATTTCATCAGTCTGGATGGACAGATCAGACAAAAAGAGGCTACTCAAACACTAACACCTGTGCAAACCAGCATCTTAAACTCATCATGAATAAGTCCGCTGAGGAAAGAACAGAGCCCTCTACAGAAAAATCCCTAAGAAACCCCTCTACTTGTTCAAGAGGTGACATTTTGGAACAAAGGTGTTAACCTGAACTGAGTAATCACGATGCTCAATTACCGTCAATTCATGTAATGCAGTCTGAAAGCTTGATCAGCACTAGAATTCCTTCCTGGTCATCTGTACCTCAAAGCCATCCTGCACTTGGGAGCTACAAACCATTCAGCTCAGAGCAGCTGGTGTCTCTTTGGGAAATAGAAGAACAGAGCAAAGAATATTTATGCTGCTGTATACCTAGGAAGTAAGTTAGAAAGCCCAAAAAGCTTATTCTCACCTGGATAGCAGAAAACAGTCATTAGCAAATAGCATCTTAAAAGGTTAGGAATTTCTGAGGAGCATTCTACATTCACTCAGAGGATTACTAAGAGCCTATAACCCTATATTCAGACACCATTCAGGGATAATCTCCTCAGGACATTACTTGATCCTTTAAAGAATGGCCTGGAAAAAAAAAGGCATTGTTTATTGTGTTTTGCTTTGAAAGAGCTCCTTCATACAAACATAAATCCACAGAAGAAAAGTGTCCCTTAAAGTAATAGGGAGAGTTTTCTCAAATCAGACAGCAGGAAAAAAAACAGTCTTGAGCCTCTTAGCAAGTTTCAATCAAGTATGATATGGGGATAAAAGGTTAAATGACAGCATTTGTAATAGAGTTGCGTGAAAACATAAGGACTGGGCACAGCAGGAAGACCAAGGAATAAGCATGCAGAACTCAGTTGTCAGCTATTCTGCTTGGCAGAAGCCAGCCAGGCAGCTTATGTGGGCCTCCAGACAAGCTAGAACAAGCATCAGCATATGCCGCAGGATGTAAAGATGGGAGAATTCAGAACTTTGTAGAAGATGTCAACCAGGGACACAAACGCAAAGTAAGACAGATGTTTGTTCTACAATCTGTGAAATATGCTTAGTGTACAAAGGAATTCGCAAGCTTTAGGGGCTCACTTAATCCATGTGCTATAATAAAATTTCAAAAATAAAAGTCACTGAAGTTACCTTAGGAAAAAAAATTGTCTTGGTTTTCCAGGAGTTTCCGGAGCTCAAAATAAAAGTTAAGAATGAGTGAGGGCTAAGGATAATTTAGGAGGACCACCTCCTAACTTGCACATACAGGCTGAAATGCATACTGAGCAAGCAATGTGAATCTGGAAAGTGTATTTGCCACAGTACGCACACTTTCAATTTTAAGAATAAGCGCGCAAAGGATAGAAATAACAGAAAGGATGAGTGGCTATCTGGGGCATGGTAAAGTGGACAAAAATTGAGGAGGAGAAAAGAATGCAAACGGATGGAGAAGTGCAGTGGTAGGTTCAAGCTTGCTTCTGTATATGGAGCGGGGGAAGGCAGTGTTCAGCTCAATGGTTTCTTGATGCCTAAGAATTAGCTTTCAAAAACCCTTTCTGGTCATTAAATTTCTTCAGATCTATTTAACTGAAAATGAGGCACCCATCTACTTTCCAAAGAAACTCAAAGTTGCCTAAGCACCATTCCTTTACATTGCCCTCTTTCAAAAATAGCCCAGTAAGTTAGCAAGACACAGCTCTGTACAGCTAAACAGGAAAAGTGAATGCAGCAGCTTTCACTTACTAAACAACAAAACATTCAACCTATTCCACTAGACTTAACTGATCTAATCCACACATAAACTGTGGCCCACAAAAAAACCAAACACAACCAACAACAAACCCCGAAAACCAACCAACCAAAAAAAAAAACCCACAACAAAACACAAGCCAACTTCCTATGCAGCTCCCTAAAAGAATTTGGACGCAATAGTCTTTGGCAGAACCAGCTCTTCTCAAGGAAGAGGAAGCAGCAAAAATGAGACTTGTGAAGCTGTGAGTATTGAATGACTGACATCTATGAAAGGGTGTCAGCAAGTCCAGGCAACTCCCTTCCAAACACCAAGAGCTCCCCTACACTTTTGGATCAACAGCTTGTCACAAAAACTACTGCAGGATTCGCTCCAAGGAAGCCTGAAAGCTGTATTCCCTCACCTCATGCACTTTTTTCTGGCATTTCCAATATAAGCTTTTAGTCTCGTAATGCCATAATCATTAACACTGTTCAGATCACACTTGTCAGTGCAAAAAGCATGAAAGTTCGCACACTGCAACGCATTTGCATTGGTGAAACACACAACAGGCTGCAGACCTTGGCTGATAATTACACTGATAACATGAAAAAAAAAATTCATTACCATGCAGTAAAGAAATATTTGGCCAATTTACTGCATATGAGAATACCATTTGCCACCAGTTCTCTGAACAACAGTAATCGATACTGCAGCGTACATACATTATCAAACATGGAACTTGTGGAGTACCAACGCAGAAGTCTTCATTTCTATAGTTGTTTCAGTTTTGCAGTCTTTTGACTTTGCTTAGTTGTTATCCTCAGAGTAAAAGCCTGACAGTCGAAGGAGAGAAGACAAGTAACAGTTTCAGAAGAGAGAGTGAAAATGCTACACCCTCCCTTTTAAATTATGCCAGCAGGAAGACACAGGTAGAAGAGGCAAGTTCAGGGAAGAGAGTAGAGAAATTTCCTGAACTTCTTAAAAACTTGAAGTTTTCCCCCCAAATACCCACACATTTTATCTGATACTAAATTTCATATTTCTTTCAAAATAAACATTTTTAGAAAGCTATGAGAAAGTCAAAGAGCAGCAACTGTAATTGCTTGCTATTCTAACCACAGCTTTTCTTATTTAAGCCACATGATTTGTATCAAATCATGGAAAGCTGCACTATTTCCTTATAGCAGAAGGCAAAGAGTGGTCACTCAAATGTTCTTTGACTAATTCATTCCACTGTGCTTTCCATAAGTGATTCACGGCTGTACTCAACTTTCCTGGAAAACATTTCACAAAGTCTGTACAACATGTAAAGTAGTATATTCTCATTGTCTAGTTCCTAAACATGAATTTTTGAGTCTCTTTAAAAGCAAACAGCATGTTTTAGTGACTTCTTTCTATCAAACATGATTTTGTTAACTCAAGCACTCCTATACCCAGAAAAACTGCCATCAAGGCAAACACACATGCTCTTGTTTTCCTAAACAAGTTACTCCAGGCTTACACATAGTTCTACTTTGAGTTGTAACTAGATTTAGTACATCCTTTAATAGTTCATTTTATCCTCTCTTGCCCATCCTGATCCTGACATTACTATTTCACATCTTGATTCTCTTCCCAGTTAAAGCTAATGCTGTAACATTGCCACTTTCCTAAATGAAAGGAAGATCAAGTCCTTATCTGTAAGCTCCTCTTAGAAGGGATTTGTCACTGTTTAGATGTTGCTGCCAAAATGATAGGACAAAAACCCCAAAACTATCAACAAAGTTACTTGTTAAATGCAACTGAAGGTAAGACTGTAAGGCGAGGTTACAACAATTTGATTTGATGGCAACCTCAAAAGCCAGAGCCTGTTAGGCTCCACTGAAAATACAAACAGTTCCTGCAAAAAAGTCTGACAGCAGAGCTGTCAGCAGATCTAATGCCCTCTCTATTAACTCAGCAAGGGCTATTGTCTTTAAATAGCGGGACACTTATCTTCTATCAGTGCTTATATGGGAAAAGAAAATAGAACAGTCAAGTCTATATATTTGAATCCCAAATTTATACACATTCATAAACAGAATCGGAGCTTCCCAAACAATTCTTCTTGCTTCTTCATAGAAAGGTGATAATTACAAACACTAGCCTGATTGCAGATTTAGGTGAAAACGGTGTTCCACGTGGCGAGGAATTTACTTGGTCTGTCAAGGGGAGTATCTCTGAGGAAGCCTTCTCTGCCTAGTCCTCTGAGACAGAAGCCTTGAGAAACTGGGAAAGAAGGTAAGTTGGGGGATCAGGGATTGAGGGGTAAGAGTGTGCAATTTGATTTTGTTCAAAAATTCTGAAAAGAAATCTAAATGTTTATTTTTCCCCAAAAACGCTATGAAAGAAACAAAACATATGTATATTTTTCATTTAATTTCCTATATAAAACCCCATTTACTAGAACCTCAGCCTTAGACACCCTAGGAAACTGGATTTATTTACTTACTTATTTATTTTTGTAAGGAAATTTAGAAAGAGCCTCTCTGAATACTTGCATCTCCTATTAAAAGTTTGTTCTCTTCTTGGAAGTCACAATGCTACAAAGAGTTTGTTTACATAGAGGGACTGTGAAATAATTACAAGTTCCCTGAAACTACTTGCCCAACTGGATTCTCAACTCCCTTGTGGTGTCAGTTTAACACAGCACACACCCGTAAGGCTGACTTCAGTACCTGATCAAAGTTCCTGTTGCCTTCTCTCTGATGAAGCCCGAACCAGGAGGGTACTACTTAAACAAATGTGTCTTCAAAGTAGTTCCCAGGACCCTCATCTCCTCTGATTTTCATTTTAAAAAATTTAAAGGAACTTAATTTTTTTTTAGTATGCAGATAAGCTCTGGGTATAGCAACATCATTTCACATTATTTTTATCTGGGTTGCTGCCTCTGCACAATTCAAAGGGTAACAGGTTCATTTCTCTCACCGGACATTCTTTCCTGTTTAAAAGGGCAATTGATTACCCAATTCCTCCCTTCCCAGACAGTCTGACAAAGCACTGCTCACATTTCTTATGGCTTGAGCATGACTTACAAATTTCATTTCCATGAGCACTTTACAGTCCTTGCTTCAGGCAAGTTCTGCTGGACTTCCATTAAGCCCCCATTTGAAATTACTTAAAGTGTTTACACACTGTGCTCTATTCATTTTTACCAATCTTAGAAACATAGGTTATCACACATATAACTAAAATAGTGCTATCAAAACAGGTTTTCAGTGTTATAAAATAGTCCCTATTTCTCAGTGAGGGTTAAATAATGAAGACATTTCAGTGTAATATTAAACATGGATGTAATTTCTCAGGTTTCCCTAGCGCTTTCAAATTTCTTGTTTACTTGTTCCTGTAGTCCCCCAAATTCTTTTTTTGGAAGATACAGCCAAGAAGTCTTTTGTCCAGTCAAGGAAAAAAGGCAGACAGCTCCCTTCAGAGCATGGCCCTGAGCTATTCTTAGTCTGCTATTAATGCCACTCTCCAAGGTATTTCTGAGGAACTTAATGAAGTTACTGCAACAATAACGTCCTAGTCAAAGGAAAGACTACTATTGTATACTTAGCCTTTAAGTAAATACAAAAATAAAGACATCTTTCCCATGTGAATAGTTAAGGCTTACCATTTTTCTCCAGGTAAATTAGGTTTTGATTGAACTACCTCTGTAAAAAGCTTGGAGATAAAGTGTTTTATTTCACAAGTTTGACTATGATGAATACACACTAACGTGTTCAGGTGTTCTTCATGAAAAACAGTGTGCAAGATTAACAGGTAAATCTTTTAGGAGTCAGTTTCATAAACACTGTATTTGTTATCACCACAGACTGGTCACTTCTTCTCAAAGTCATTTGATTTTTGACAGCCTCTAAGGAAAGCACTACCTTAGCTGTTCCTAAAGCCAACCCAGAAAATTTTAGCTGATGTTCCAAATCTGCCAAGCAGAGTAAAAAAGAGCTTACAACAAGCGTTTCTAGTTCTATATTATGCAACCTAAATGGTACAAGGCTTTTGCAGATTTAAGTGCAAAAGAATTACAGTCTTCAAATAAGACACTATGCAATGGAAAGTACTAAGCAAAACAGTCAGCAAAAAAGTGATAGTTAAATTAGCGGGCGGGGGGGCGGGGGGCAGGCAAGAGGTGGGAAAGAAGAGGAAGAGATATTAAACAATAATGTGCAAATACATGAAAAGATTATGTTGGAAAAAAAGAAGGAGGGGGAGTATGTCACCAACAGTTCCCTTGAGAAACCATGGTCTTGTGAATTTACAAGGAAAAACCAGTCAGTCAACTTCCAGTCAACTGCCAGGAATCAGCTGCCTATTTTGAGGCTCAAAAACTACCAGTTACATTAAAGATAAATCAGCATGCAGTAACAAAAATTTCCAGGGCATGTTTCTGCTTATAGAGGAGAGGAAAAAACCCAACCAAATCACCCCACACTGCTAAATGAGGAATAATTCTCTTTTAAATTGCTCTACTGCAAACTGTTTCATCTGTAATTAAACACAACCGCAGGATGTACCAATTACGTTAACTCCTTTTCTGTCTGATATGGATGAGGCTCCCAATATACTATAACATAAATACAATCAGTTCTGTCTGTTCAGTAGTAAATTTTGGTGCCTCACATCCAACCTATGAAAAAAATATGATTATTCATGTCAAGATTTAAGGCGATCTGGTATTCACATCAAGAATTGAGAATTAAGGTGACCTGGTAAGGTTGACACATTAAGACTTTTCAGCACTTCCTTGCCTATGGTCACTCTTTGGTTTTAGATTTATGGATCCAATTACTATTTCCCACCAAACAGTCACAGTCCATCACACAGCTAACTTCTCAGTCTTTCTAGCCTTTGCTGCTATTAGCCATGTCCAACTGTTAAGAACACGGCTGACTTTCCAAACTAACACCACTGCTCAGCATAACCATTCCCAGCACTGTGCCAGTTCCTCAGTGCCACAAGAAGCAGGTTCTCCTGCCAGAGAGCTGTCCTGGTGCGCAGGGGCTGGAAAGGGATCTTGGCTGCTCCACTGACACTACCTCAGCTTTGGACTACATTAGCACAAACTGCCAATAGCTTATCTGTAAGTGGCTGCATTGCATTGCAGTTTTGAAGCACCCAAGTGTTGCAGCTGTTTTTTGTTCTCCTGTTACTTGGCTTTCACAGGATCCTACACCTTGTACTTAAAAGTTTATACTTCGGTAATTTTTAAGGACAAGATGATGAGGCAAGTGCCCTCCTAATAATTATGGTTAAACTATAGGTCCCAAACACTGAGCTGCAGGAGTTTAAACCAGGTTTAGTCTAGGAAAGAGACACAAAAGCAAAGACAGCACAGAAACACAGGTTTAAGTAACTTATACTTTCCAATTTACAATCGATCACTAAGTGATCAGAAGTTCCATCTGGTCCTCCTATAATCTAGGATTTTTTAACTTGCTTATCTAAAAGTGATATTAGACTTTACTTTTTAAAGTATCACATGCCTGTGTTTCATTACCCACTGTGACATTTAAAAGAATGGATCTATTACAAATAACTTTAATAGCTGATTAACTGTGGGGAAGAAGCACCCCTCAAAAAGAGATATCAGTGTCATCATCTGCTTCTCTGACCAAAGCACTCTAAATAGCATCAATTCAGGTCCCAGCTATATCATACAAGACTTCTTCATTGCCCCTGTACTGCAAATTACAATGGAGCTTGACTGTTCAGTATTTCTTCTACTTCCTGCACTGATGACTTCTACAGGAATCTACCACAAGGCAGTCACTAAAATATTCTTAATTTCACAGAAGGCCACTATTAAATAAAAAAATAGTTCAGAACATTTTCAGAGGTAAAAGCTTCAAAATCAGTGTGGTGTTCTGTGTGTTATGGAGGGGAAAAATGGATTTGTAGCAGTCCATAAGAATTAAGCATCTCCACACAGTTTTATACCGGTTAATTCACTTTGACTAGCAAACATTTTGTCTATCTTTGATGTTTCAAATACATCTTCAAGACTGCATCATCTATGGGGCCAGAAGTTTATTACAGTAGGTAAAGCAAGTATTATTTTCAGCTAGCAAATTAAAATTTTCTGTCATTTACAGTATCTAGAAGGCAGCTCTTCAGAAGTTCCCAAGAAAGAAGCTGGCAATTTCAATTTTGTTTTCACTGAACATGCACAGATCTCAGAATTGTCATCAGCTTCCAGAATGTGCTTGGCATTTTCAGAAGTGAAGGAATAAACATGAGACAAAGGGGCAATGCTCTCACACAAATCCAGTTCATTCACACCAGAATACAATGCTAGTTTGATAACACTGGACAAGCCTGTGCACCCATATAACCTAAAGCCAGAATTGCTCCAAAATCTGATGACAATTCTAAGGTGCATTTCTTAGAAACTGTGAACTGTGTTATTAGAAGCAACTCACAACCCACAGCGGATATCCAGCTGCAGTCTCGGTATCTACTTGGCCCACTTCAGAGCCTTCAAGAACCATGTAAGCCCCTAGCTTAGCGATAAGGGCACCAGAGTGCAGAGCAGCTGCCCGGAAAGAATGGCCTCTTCCAAGATTGGAAGGGTGGTGTTGCCAGGATGCCTCCATCAACAGCCTAACTCATCAACACTTCCCTCATCACAAGACAGGAGTAGCCTCCTCCTCTCACTTTCAGTTCTGCTGCCTCTCTTTTCTGAAAGCAAAGCGGGAGCTGGAGGCATTTCTGCTTATACAAGTATTCTTTGCTGCATGTCGTCAACTATCATTCTGGGGCACTTAATATAGCTTATATTTAAAATTCAGTCTGCATGTGTGTGCCAAATTTTACCTAAGTTACCCAGTTCATCCTTTAAAAGACAAAGATGGTTAACAGGTGAAACAATCTAGGTAATACCTTAGCTTTTTTTTTTTTTTAAAGCTTACAGCATCAGTGTGTACTTTAGTGATTTTTTTCTTTTGATCTTTAGCTGTCACTTCTGACAAGTAAAGCAGGAGTTGCTTCCAAAACATTTTTCTAAATTGTTATGGTGTTTTTTTCAGCTATGACAGGTACATGAACTGTCATACTGAGAGAAGATATGGCCATAATCCTGATGAAATTTAATGAAAAATATTTCAGCAATTAACTATTTACTGACATTAAAAAAAATGTGATGGTATTATGCCAGAACTACTACTTGAGGGAGTGCAGAGTTAGAAGGAAGACAAGGATTAAACAGTATGAAAGCAGCATGTGTTTTGGGGCTTTTTAAGTGATTAGTTCTTTATAGTACAACAACAGTATTTGTTTAAGTATGAAAGACATTATCATAGGCAAGTAAAAGTTATGTATTTTGCAGCATTCATCTTCTGACTACTCTTCTGCTACCTTCTCTGTGTCTAAGGGAAAAACAAAAGTCACAGAAAAAAAATACTTTAACATAGGAGTCTTTAGACAACCACAGCAGTTGTTCAAAAGCAGGCTGGTATTTTTGTGAACTTTAAAGAATGAAATTTTTCACTTGAGTCAGGGAAGGAAGAATGGAAGATAGTTTCAAAGTATTTTTAAAGAATGGCCTGGGTGGGTATCAGAAGAACAATATAATTGCAATTAGTTATTGTACTTCTAAGAAAATACTAAGTGCACCCAGATATTTCAAAAGCATTTTAAAAATCTACTAATAAAGATAATAAAAAGCCATAGGCGAGGCTGGATTTTATCCTAAATCACACCTTTTTGGTAAGATTAACATCTAGTACACTGTAATTTTCTCAAGCATGTTAAGTCAGTAACATATCAGTGATAAATTATATAACCTGCATTTGCAAACATACTACAGTATAATCAATTACAGCTTTTTAACAAACAAATAGCTTAACCGTCTGCAAATTTTGTGAAGCCTCCACAACTAACCCTTTTGCAGCAGCAGTCACACAACAGCAACAAAAGGGCTGAATTACTTCAACTGCTAGTGGAAATATCTTGGCTTTAAAAAAACACAAGCAGAAGAGACATATGACCATCTGACCTAATCAGAGATGCCTTAGGGTAATTTTGCAGCTGAAACACTACTGGTAACAAAAACCACTGGCATTTAAAGCTTTTGAGGTACTTAACAGTGGAGCTTTCAGGATGCATTTCATTTCTTTGTTTATATGGCAAGAACACATCTGTTTCAACTGGGGGGGGGGGGGAAGATCAGTATTAGAAAGTAACTCCTGAAATCATTTTAATTTCCTGAATATTCAAGTTAACAGTTTTTTGTTTATGAACTTACACTTCAACTAACACTGCTGAAAACCAATGCAGTTCTGCATTTCACTATCTTCTGCTTTTCCTCCCCCCTTCCTGTAGAAATTGTTGGTTTCAGGGGAGCCAAAAACTTCATCATGCAGTCTAATATTGATGAAAAACATAGTTATTTTGGCAATTTACTAAGGAAGGAACGAGACATACTGCATCTCAAGTAATTAATTAAGGAAACATCTCTCCTGAAATCATCTCCTGTGAAGAATTACTGCACTTAATCTGCGATAAGCTGATTTACTAATATTGCTTTTAAAGTTTGCTTGGCATATACCAGAGAAAGACATTTAAAATGCATTTAAAGTTATTATACATCTCAGCAAAACTATTTCTCCCCCACTCCTTTCTCAAGGAAAACTATCTGACTCCTGATGTGAAGGCTTCATGTATTCACACCTAATAGGTGGGCTCCACTTAGTATCCTTAAACTGTACGCTGTAACGAGGCATGAACACATGGGCTAACAACACTTTTAGTAGAAGTCACAATGATTTAACCTAGTCTCTGATTCGATTATGCTTTTGGTTATACAACCCCAGGCAAGAGTTATTCATACTTTCCACTGCCTGCAACAGCAGCTGTTTCACTATCACCCTGGAGCCTCGGGAAAATTCAAGCCCTTAATCACTGTTTCCATTAGCCAACCGATCTTTGCTATCAGCTTGATGTGATATGGCCAAAGTGCCAAGTAGTCCAACTACAGGAAATTGATTAAAAAAAAAATCCATCCTGCAAAGAAGCATCCTCATACCTCAGAAGTTGGACAAATACCACTCATGAGTTCTCACAAACTACCTCTCACTTACACAAGCCATACACGCAAGCTTTCTCCACGATACTTCGCAAGTATGTATGTTCTACTTGACACAAGAAAATATCTCTTATTATTTAATAGCATAACCTGTAAGAAATATATATTTTAATTCTTAACTAGTCTTTTCATCTTTTGCCCATATTCAAGTTCATCCACCTCCCTGAACTGGGCAAACTAGCCTGCAACATACATACTCTCACTTTCAGACAAAAAGCAGGACTAAAAGTAGCCTCAGCTTTCAACAGTAAAGGAGTTACTAGCACTGCAGCTTCCTAGCAAAACCATTAGCCCTGTATAAATTATAAAAATTCTATAAAAAAATACCAGAGAGAGGACTTGTTCGGTTGTTCTTAAACACATTTTGCAACATGTATTACCTACATTTGTTAGGTTACAGCCCACAGATGTCTTATTTAACTATATGGATTATGACCAGCTTCTTCACCTACAAAAATCGGAAAGAGGAAGAAAACAATTTATTACAACAATACAGCTTGCATCTTCTGGCAGTTCACCAGCTCAGTTACACTGGCTTCCTATCTCTACAGAGAAAGGAAACAGTACCTCTAGGAAAAAGAGGAACAACTCTCCGTGCCTTTCAGTCAGTTTTATTTGGAAAGAATCCTAATTTTTAAGAGGCCTTTTCATCCAGACAGTCCCTTGTTTTGAAAGTAGACACAAACTTTCACAGAAGCTTCCAGAATGGTATTCAGTTCATGAAAGAAAATAAAGCGATTTTGTTTTAATTGCCTATACAGCACCTAAAAGTCAAAGTCTGACTTTTTCTTCAAGGATACCAAGATTTTATTTACATTTTTCTTAAAGTGTGATACATACAGACATACATATATATCAATTCATTTATCAAACAATCCTCATCTCACCATAACCTCCACTCAAAGCCAACATGCGACCCAGCATATTTACAGCCAAAAGACTGAACATATATCTAAACACAGTATTAAACTTTTACAGCAGTTTCTATGTATGCATCAAGAAAGTTCTCTGCAGCTTCTCAACAGGGCAACTACAACTTAGCTTCCAGGAGAGAAATGCCAAAAGCACTTTATTCTTCTCTTTGCCAATTGTCAGCCAAATGACTCAAGTTTATCCTGTTAGAAGCATCCTTCAGTCAGGCTGAATATAGAAAGGAAAAACTAATCGCAATACTTTCAACTCACTCCTACTTCACTCTCCTAATAGGGCTGTCTGGTCACATTTACCACTCCTAAAACCACTGTTGCATCAAAGACAGATACTGTCTCAGTTTACAGTTCTCAAGGGGGTGCGTGCATATGTTCCATCTTCATAACACCTTTTGTACTTCAGGAACAGAGAGTAGCTAAAATCCAATGCCATAGGTTTGCAATGTACTCTCAGCTCAATAGCTAAGAGTGCTTTTTCCTTCCAAGAAGTCAGCCAACATCAAAATAACTCCAAAACAGAAAACCTTAAAAAGGAAAAACAATTCAAATCCAACTATAAACTTCTGAACTATCTGAAAATCTGCAAAGTGAAGAGGAAATTTATCTCGGACAATGAGGTTACATTTTCATAAAGGAAACTCACTGCATACACTATGAGTATTGATAGCTCTGCTTTTATGAACAGGACCAGTAATAAATAATGACTCACACAGTTAATGAAAGGAAATAAGCCACTGTAGTCCTCTCTGGCAGTAATAAATGCTTGGAGAAGAGGCAAAAAGTATAAAGCCAGGCACATACAGACTTCTCCCACCTAATCCTGGCAATAGCACTTCATGAACTCTGAGGATTTATACCCTAATCACTGTGCTTGACAGATACTACTCATGAATCAATTCCATCCCTTTTTTCATATTAGGCTCCTGGACTCCCAAACATTCCAGGACAATGACTTCCACAGTTTAGTTACACATTACACACTAAAAAAAAAACCAAAACATATTTGAGACCTCATTTCCAACTTCAGGTTCATTGAAGCCAGCAAGTATTTCAGCTTCACTAATGCTTTTCCAGCATATTCTCACATTCTATGCGAAAAATGAGTACAAACATTCTGCACAGTGGCTCATGCGCACATCTCCCCTCTCTCATGGAAATGACAATCCTTTACACATCAAACTTTTTTGGTAGATTTTGATGAAGCCTGAGTTTTTATTCTTTTTAAGAAAAAAAACACCTTAAAATCCTTCATAAATGCCAGGTTACAATAATTCATACTGCATGAATGACCTCTTCAGACTGAAAAAAAATACTTTCCCTTGGCAGGTAAGGGCAGGTTCTGGCTATCTGAATGGAAAAAACTGTAACTAATTTCCAGTTGCTTTTAGGTCAGAGGTGTCTAAAACCTCTCGTCACAGACAAAGTGAAGTCCTTATGTTACTTAGAAGAGTCTCAGCTGGGTCCATCCCTCAGATACTTCTATAAACAGCTGTATCAAGTCTTGAGGGGAAAAAAACCCACCCACACAAAACCACTCACAGTCTCCATGTCATGGTTGCGGGACTTCAGTTTCACCAAGATGAAGTCTCAGTGAAAAGCAGGGCTTCTGTGTTCTCTTACATTTCTAATAAATTAGTACATAGAAAACATTCGTAAGTTTCACCAATTCTTCTTCACATTCAGTTTCATCTGCCACATTGGTGTCAAAACAGCTCTTGGATTATTTATCAGAAGATACAGCCACAGTAACAACAAAAACTTAATTTTTCCTCACTAACTTGAGAAGTATCTCCATGAAAATCTGAAGCATGTAACCATGCTTTGGGCGTGGCCATACTTGGAACAAGAGGAAAAAAAACAACCAACCCAAAGTATAACTGCCTAACATCCCAGTTGAGGAAGGTGGGACATCTTTGCTAAAATACCATTAGAAAAACCCTACAAAATCAAAACCACACATCCAGATCTCCAGTATGTTTTCACATACATAAGAACAAAATACAAGTGACAATGTCATTTCTATTTCACTTTGTGTGACCATTTTTAAATTATTTTCCTCATTTTTCATTTTCAATTCTTCTGACATTCAGTTATGACACTGAAAAGCATATGCTTTTATTAATGACCAATATTACTTATAAGTTTATAAACATTGCTTATTAAAACTTGCCCAACTGAATAAGCATTTTCAGTAACAAACTACTGCAGAATGCAACTTTCTGTATGATTGTTGCCAAAAAGACTGTCTTTTTATCACTTTAAACCTATTCTGCATAGCACAGTCCAGTTACTGCTGATATTAATCCTTTCATTAATGCTTATGTTACTGAGACGTGTTTGGGATAAGTTTCCAGTTAGTAAAACATCTAACATTCTGCAGTTATTTTCATATTTTTCTTCTTACATGGGTATGTATGTGCCAGTATTCCTGGAGAACAAAGCTAAGTTTGTTCCTAAAAGCAGATAGATAGCAAAGAACATAAGGAAAAGCACTCTACAGTGTTCTAATGTATACTGGACTTATTGGTGTGACCAGAGCACAGGGATTTAAAACCAGGCAAAGTTCTTCCAAGTTTCCATTTGATTCTCCAGGAAGATTAAAGCTCTTAATCTTGTTGTAGCACAGATCTTGCCTATGATCTTTTTTCATGACTTTGAGCTAATGATCAGAGCATTGGATCATACGGAAAAATGTTTTGTTAATAACTCCAACATCTATGCTATTAATGACAATATTACAATACTTGGTTTTATTTTTAGGTATTTTTAAGCCACTCAATAACCATCTCGTGCAGCATTACTGAAATGGTTTCTAAACAATTACGAATTTGACTGTTGCTTACTCTTATTTTCACCCCATATGTATATCTTATTTTAGCATATGATATGAATATCATACTTCCATTTTATTTCTACTTATAAAGGTATTTGCATTGTTTGCTCAAAGAATGTAATGATCAGCACACTTTAAGGACTTATCTAGTAGTAGATTTTTAACATAGAAATAAATATTTCATCATTTTCACTTAACCTAGGAGATCTGCAGAGGGTCCAAGTGTGATATGAATGTGAATCTGCTCTCAAATCCCTTCTCTTAATAAGACCAATATACTCAAAGCTGCAGCATGAGGGTTGTCTGTTAGCACCTTATTTTATCAATATTCAACTCGTTATGATGCAATCTGAAATGCATTGCACACAACAAAGCTAGAGAAATTTAAAAAATTCTCCCTCCCCTTGTGAAATCAGCCTTTCTACTACAGTTTCGAGGTATTATCCGTACTTTCACAAGTAGTATAACTAACATGTGGACAACAGTTAAAGGAAGACACCTAAATCACTATTCAACACATGAAAGTCCAAGTATATGGAAAAAAAAAACAGTCAAGTGCTGCTTGACAAAAAAAATTTGTACTGTACAGTCTCTTCAAATCCTTCTACTTCGGCTGAAAATAATTCAGCTCAAAACTTATTCAATCACCTTTGTGATTTGAATTTTGTTGAATTATTTATTTGAAAATTATTCAAATTACCTCTCAGCATCCCACATGAGAACTGGGAAGGAAGAACTAGAAAACCTACTTTGGGCTCACAGGCCAAAAAAAGCTACTCAAGTGAGAAGACTGAAGACATCATCCTTAAACAAACCAGGCGCACCAAGATCAAATACAAATTTAATACTTGCTAATATGTAGAACAGTATTCCTATTTTAATTCCATTTTCTTATTAAGGCATAGGATAGAAAGAATGGACAAAAAAAACAGGAGAGCATCATCACCAAGCAAACTACAAGCATTAAAATCTATTTACTTTGAGTCTATAAAGTGTGTAGCTTTTGTCTTCAAAGTGAGGAATACTCCAACTTCACTCTTTCTGGATATTTCACCTCTTCGTGACTACTGCTAAGGTTTCCATACAGAATGCATACACAGTATGAAGTGTTAGAACTCTTCATGTTACTCAAAGTATGCCGCTTGTTTCAGACAAAAAAGATTTTTTCCAAAGACCCTTAGAAGCTGAGGAGGTCAGGCATGCCAACAACTCTCATGAGTTCACGTTTGTCCTCAGATGCACGGATATGAACAAGTCCTGCTTGTGCACTTGGCAGACTGGATGCATCCCAGGAGCCATAAAACTACATTAGCATGGTATTATGCTCTACTGTAACGTCAAAGATTATTACGTCAGCCATAGCATTACATTTGTATGGCTTCCAGACTCCAAGTCACTCAAAAGTCTCCCTTAACCTGTTAATAGCTGCCAAATAAATCTGCATCATCTGAAAGTACAGCAGCTAAATACTTCCAGAAGTTTCTTGCAAAAATTTTCATAATGAAAGATTTTTTTTTTTAAATCATCCTTAATCATTTTACTGTTTAGTGTAAAAACAGGTTATTGGGATATGATTTTGAACAACAATCTTAACCCTGGCCTTCTTTTGGAAAGCAACAGCATAAAAAAAAACTTCAAACATTGTCACAAAAATTGGTTTGAGAAAAATACTGGCAGAGAAAGAATTAAAACCTTCAAAACATAAGCAGAAAAGTACAGATGCCATTTAGCATTTTTTACTTTTCCATTAAGGAACATCTCACTGAAAACAGAGCTGTGGTCACAAAAATATAAAGACATAAAAACACTCACCTTCTTGAAATTTAGTTTTAAAATACTATTTTTTTAATGCGATCTAAGAAGATTAACAAACTTTAAGTAAAAGGATTAACGAGGCATGTGACTCAGACAGGAAAAGATTACCAGAAAACCTAAGTACTATTTTGTAAAGAAAGTTTTGTAAATACTCCTGAGAAATTTGATAAATTTCCTTTAAAATAAAAGTAATTCTCTAAGTATTTAAGAAAACACAAAATAAGATTCAACATCTCACGATTATTCGAGTAGGCTGTAAGTCAATTAAAAAATTCTAAAAGCATGGCTCATTTAACAATGGCTTTTTTTCAGATCAGTTCACAAACAAGTTTTTCCGTACTGAAATTATACAAAGCTAGAGTAGAATTTTAAAGCTATGATAATCACTAACAAGATTCAATATACCTGTCATTACTGCTTTTTTTTTGTTATACCACTGCAGAGATTTCTGACCTTATTTAGGCCTTATCTTCAAACACAATTACAATCTTTTTTTTTTTTTAAATAATCACAGAGAGTGCTTCCCAGCCAGTTCTACTTTTGCTTGCCACTGGAGGTTATATGAGGACACAGACTACTGTAGGAGACTGGCTCACTCCTACTTCTAGTGCATTTAAAAGCAATCAAGCCAAGTTTCTTTAAAAATCCAGCTTTCAGTGAAGTTTTCCCTAGGAAGCTCCAGAGAAAAACTATTGTGATCTAACAGCCTGTTTTCAAGAGTTATCTATGAATGTAAGTTTTCGTCAATTACAGGAAATTTTCTGCTGTATTCATTAGTTTGCAGTAACTTGCAAGATTTAGCAGATTAAGGCAGTTATAGATATTTTTAAGTAATTTAAGGAACTCAACCCCTTCTAAGGAAAATTATCTGCATCGAAAATCTTTCACTTCTTAGCCCTAAAAAACAATTATTTTCTTAGCAGCCCAGAGCTGAAATTCTTTCTAGATACTCTTTATGTTGCCCCCTACTTTTGGCAAATTAAATGATACTTGTCTACAAGTAAGCTGAAATGGAAACCTGACAGAACAGACCTAGGTAACCTACTTAGCAAGAGACTACCAGGGCATAAATGAAGTTATTTAGCCCCCCTGTGGCTGTATTCAGAACTTTAAAGTCATCAGTGAAGTATGCCACATCCCTCCAGGATTACACGATACAAGTAAGCCTATTACCTACTGGACTTGCCATTTGACGGTCGAAGTTCCATAAAAAAACCCGAGTGTCCTCTACTGACATAAAAAGGCGCTTAAAAATTGAATACCAGTTGAGGAGGCTGGAAATATGCAAAAGCATAATTGCTGGCTCTGGTAATTAGCTACTGATACTTTTTTTTTTTAATACCAGTATACAGGAATACAGTTACAATAGATCAAACTCATCTGCATACTGCATGAAAAAAATACTGCTTTCCTCTAAGAAAGAATTACAATTCTTCAAGCATAGAGTCAACATTAAAACTACCAAAAAGACGGGGGCTGGAAGTGGCAGACACTTCAGGAAATCAGAACAGTATTTTTCTAAGGCAATTAGCTAACTTGAAGCTCGAAGTGTTCTCATTTAAGATAACTTCTTGTACTTCAGTGAAAAGAAAAGAAGATGCAGAAGCTACAGGCATTCCTCCAACTGTGCTTTAGAAAAACCTGAGAGTAACTATTTAGGTGTTCTCTGGGAGATTTTGGAACCGACATTGAAAAACTAGCCATAAGTCATTTAAGCAAGTCAGATTCTTTCTTATGAGAATAAAGCAGAGAACAAACTGTAATCTACTGGAACTACTACCTTACTTGAGAGCATGGTCTACTTTTAAGAGATTGCAAACCCAATAAAACTGCTTCAGATTTCTAAACTGTGACATCCACACCTCAATTAAAAAAAAAAAAAAAAGAAGAGCAAGAATATACAAGCAGCATTTCAAACGCAAATTATCATTTGGGAAGGGGGAGGGCAAAATAGATATAGTTGTTGTCAGCCTAGCTGGTCTATCTCACCTTTGATTGGATCAACCCTCCTCAAATAGGGCAATCCAGGATTATTAAGGGGCCTACTGAAGAGAGAAAAAACACTATGTTTAAAAAGTTAGCTCTTGCCATTTCTACAACTGTATTATCTGAAGCTAAATGATGTATTTCAATAGCTGAGATCCAGTTAGCAAAAACCTAAGTTGGTTTTCAATCCGTTAAAAGTTCGTGTACATCTACCATATTTATAAAACACCAGGTCCCAAGCATCTCAGCTTTTTTTTTTTTTTAATTTTGCATTATTTATAAAACTAACCCTCATGGATACATGTATTTATTCAATAATTCTTCCATTCTTTGCCTTAGGAATTTAAATTTCAAAAGCAACAGCTATGCTGCAGTATCTGTACATGCTGTCATCCATGGTTAAGATTAAGACAGTTTATGCCAAGATGATTAACCTCAAATTAATTTGTTATTATTTTAAGTAATCTTCATTCCTTCCTGCTGCATCTTATGGCAAGAAAAAAAATAGTAGTTAAAACACTTTTTTATTGTAGTGTTAATGATACGTAAGATTTTGTCCCAATCTAAATTAAGTGTATGGAGATAGAGATTCTTTGGAATCAAACCACAGACAGAAAAACGGTTTAAGTGTATAGATACCTCCTTGTCTTCAATGGGATTATGCATATATATTGTCATCTACCTAACTGCTGTTTCAAAACATGCACTTGAAGGTTACAAGAATCCATCTGAGAAAATACTATTACTACATGCAATTGATGATACTATATAGAACTGATTGTAGGTGTTTTCCTAAGCATACTTGGAGCGAACTTTAATTCAAGTAAATGGGTTAAACCCCAACAAAGTTGTCATTGCCGTCACACCCGCGGGTGCCTGATGTGATACAAAGTATCTTGCCATTAAAAGTTATATAATCTTAAAAAGTAACTGGAATACAATGTAGCTGCATCTCCTATTTCCAGCTCATTTTTAATGCGTTACAACTGTTGGCAGGGTTGAGCTGTTGGACTACTACTACTACAACACCACTAACTTGTTTTTCACAAAGGGACAGCCAATTATTTTAATAGGATTTTAAACCAGTACAATTATTGCCTAATTTTTCAAGTCCATCTCATTTAATTTCAATCTGTTTAAACACTAAACATCTTCTTCAGTATCAAAGTCACTAAAAACTGAGAGCTTGAGAGCAAAACCAACTATAATAACCAAGAGAAAAGTTTGTTTCACTCACTCTTTAATACTGGACAGAGCTGAGACAAGTAAAAGGAGGATGAAAAATTAAGATTGATTTGAATTCCTTCTTCATCAAGAAGGCCACGGATAACATGAGAAGCAATTCTGAAATATTTACACCCACTTATTACACCTCGAGCTGCAGTTTATGGTATTCCTCTGACAGCTGATGTTACCTTCCTCTGCTCTGGAACAACGGCTGGTAATTTTGAGGACCATCGTGTTTAAAAAATAATCAGCTCAGACGAGTGCTACAGATGTGTGCGTGCTACCCAACAACTCTCTTTTCCTGCGGGCAGGCGCTCTCCGCGACCACTCCGACCCCTGCCCGCTGCCGGCCGCGCTCCCCGCTCTCCAAGCGCTGCCTTCAGCCTCGCGTCCCACCGAACACCTTCGGCTGCTCCAGCAAAACCCTGTTCCTCGCTAAACCGCAACCGCAACGCTCCGAACAGAGTGGCGGCGGGCAGCCTTTTCCCCCCTTCTCGTCTATGCACCTCTTCGCCATGAACGAGAGGTTCGGGTCAGCGGATGAGCCGGGCTGAGCCCCTGGATCGGACCCGGCGACAGGGACCCGAGAGAAGGCACACGGCGCCCGCGGAGGGGCCGCCAGCTGGGGCAGAGCCACCGCGCCTCTCGACGCTCGCTTCGCGTCAGGGAAGCGGGCGGGGAGGCAGCGCCACAGCCTCGCCCCCGCTCCCACCTCCCCCCGCCCCAAACTCCCGGGAGAGGAGGCGGCCACGGAGACCAAGGCGCCCGCCGAGATCCAGGCGGAGGGGTAGGCTGCCCCCGCCGCTGCGCAGCGCCGGCCCGCAGCTCCCGCCCCCGCCGCAGGCCGCCGCTCCCCACAGGCTCAGCCCCGGCCGGCCGGGAGTCGGCCGAGCCGAGCGGCGGCGGCTCCTCACCGGCAGAGGGAGCCGGCCCGCGGCCCTGCCCCCCGTTCCCCGGCGTGGGGCGGGCCTGCCCGCCGCGCTCACCCGGCACGGGCCGTCCTGGAAGACGCGAGGGTCTAGGTTGCAGGCGATGGTGGCGGTGGGCAGGTCCCGCAGCGCCACCGCCTCCATCTCGCCGTCAACAAAGCTCCAGTCCGTCTCGGCCTCGGACAGCAGCGCCTCCTCCTCCTCCTCCTCCGCTTCCCCGGGCAGCAGCAGCTGCTGGAGCGGCGGCTCCTCCTGCCCCGCCGGGCCCCTCCTGCCGCCGCCGCTCTCCATGGCCGGAGGCGAACGGAGCCCCCGCGGGGCGGGGCCCGGCGGCCGCTGAGGCGGTGTGGCGCGCCTCACGCCGCCGCCGGTGTTACCCCGCTCCTCCCCTCCGCCGTGGCGCCCGCTCACAAAACTTAGAGCCGCGCCCCCCCCCGCGCCCTTTTTGTTTCCTTAACCCCCGCGCCGGTTTAACCGGCGCCTTCCCTCCGCCGCCCCCGCGCGCACGGCGCCGTGTGAGCCAATAGGAAGCCGCCGCCGCAGCAACAGGTGGCCTGTCCGAGTCAGGCGCCGCTTCCGCCATCTTGAGTGAGGGCAGCGGGCGGCTGCCGGGGTGTGAGGGAGCCCGCGGGTCGGGCAGCCGTGGGGCGAGGGCGCACGCACGGCAGCCGTGAGCGGCGGGCGGGGCGGGGTGGGGGGCGAGGTGACCCAGCGGCTGAGGTTGGGCACACACCTGGTGAGTGCGGCCATCCTGTCAGGGGTAATGGCCGCAACCCAGGGCCGCCGTGACCAGCCGAGGCCTGCTGCAGTGCACGGCTGTGTTCTGCTGCACGACGGGAGCACGGAACAACGTGTCTGGATTTAGCGGGGAAGGAGTATTGTGCAACCAGCAGATGAATTAAAAAACCCTTACTCAAACACTTACGAATCAGCCGAAAGTTGCTGTTGTGTACATCTTATTTCTCTTACCTGCCTTAAGGACAAGGACACCATCACCAACCAACCGGTGATGTCCTGGAAACAGTTAACTGAATAGACAAAGGAAAAGAAGTCTAGGAAAAAAAGAAAAAGACATAAGAAAGTTTGGCCAGTTGCATCTCCTCTTGACGAGGAATGATGCAACTAATCTTCACCCACTACTTTTTTCCGAAGTATCCTATTATTGGGCCAGGACTAAATGTGTTTTGACCTTAAAATTTGTGGAAGAGGGCACATAAAGCTCTGTCTATGTCCTTTCCTCCTTACTTTGGACATGGAGGTGACATTTTCTTAAAACTTTTCTCTTTTCCCTGTGTCAAAAGGCCATAAAGGACAATTGCACCTTCCCTGGCTACACCCGAGGAGCTGCTTGTGTCAGATATCCCTACGTAGAAGAACACAGTTTACCTAATGTTCTTAGCTGGTTAGTCCGACCTAACTAACCTAGACAAACACTTTTCTTACATATGTATATGTAGCATCACCTTCCAGGGGAAGGCCCAGAAGTGAGTTTCAGAGGTCACAGGTTTTTTATAAAGTCACTGTGATATTCACACATCTACTTCAAACATCCTATAGGATGTACAAGCATGACACAGAATAGTAAAAGGCTGTGAGGAGTGAGAGGATCCTGGGCACTAGTTGGCAAAGTACTAACCAAATATTCCACCCCTGCAGGGCTGCATAAGAAAGAATGTGGTCTGAAAAGTGGGAAGAACCATCAGCCAAAACCCTGTTTTCTCACCTGGGACCTGTTCAAGACCAAAAGATGGCTACTAGTGAAATGTACTTGAGTTCCTGTAAAGAACGGGAACTGGTAGCCAAACATGGGAGTTCCTTTTTATCATGAGAAAGCCTCTGAGGGGCTAATCCTGTTCTCATTTCCAGTTTACAAGGAACTTCTCAAAGACATGAGTGAGGAGACAGTTGCGGTTTATACTATAGCTCAAAGTCCCAAGGCTTACTTACAAAGCAACATTTCATCACACATAGTGATCTTGTCATCAGGCCTGAGACTGAAAAAAAAATATTTCATTTCATAATGTCTGGGATTCTAGATCACATTTTTTTTAACTGTATTTGTGTAGATAGCTCAGGTTAGTGTGCACTTGGAAAAAAGTACTGTGCCAAACACAAGACTGCATTCAAGACTGCATTTTGTAACCAGACTATAAACATATTGATGCAGGCTATGATGTGTCACTTATTCAGCTACATTAACAGATTATTTAAAATATGGTACGGTAAAATATTTTCAATGGTGTTCAAAGTAAAATACTCTTAGAGATCTTTTCTTCCAAAATGCAGCAACATTTTGGTGAAGCAAAGAACTTCTGAAAAACAAATGTTGACAGTTGGGAATGCTGTACCACCTACTGATCTGCACTGTGCAAAGTCTACAGCAGAGACAACAGCTCCACTGCTTGAGATACCACTGTCACCCTATCTTAAGTTAGCACTGCTGACCTTTTTTTCCAACAGAGCAAAGACTTTAAACTCATGAATTACTGGTCTCAGCCAATTTTAATGAGATCTTGCAGAATACAAGAAGGAGGAGAAAAATGCCGCGTGAAGAGATAATCGTTTGCCTTCTCCCTCGTTTTCTGTTAGAAGTTTCTTCGGACTCTTTAATCTTTTTTTTTTTTTTTTTTAACATTTAAGCCTTTTTCAGAGCAATAAGTTCTCAGATACAGGATATTTTCCTGACTGATTGTGATAAGTGACATAAGTCTGTGTATGCTCTCTCATCAGTTTTCACAAAAATTCAGACAAATGGTATCTTAAAAGTCACATGTATGAACAAGCTTTAACTTTTTCATGCTAAATTAGCGTTAAAACCTCCAGGCAAGCTAATGCCATTTTTAACGTTATTCTTTGATCGCAGAGTTGCTTCCTGACAGGAGTGGTGACACTTGCCTCTTTGAGGAGAAGCTATCTGTCTGTATCCTTTGCGTCAAGAGCTCTAGCCCTTTACAGAAATCCCACCTGAGGATTCTGAATGGCAATCTATGGTTACATATATTTAGAAACCTGAAGTCAAGAAGCAGAACCAGCAGATGACAAGTTCCTGTAACTGCAGCCTGCTGTCTTACTATTATGAAAGCCAATGAGAAACATTAATCTACCCACTACTGGTCTAATGGCATAAGCCACCCTCCAGCTGATTATTGTAACTCAGGTGTCAGCTTGGTGGATGAAAAGAAGTTATTAATTATATTTGTGTCATAATAGCACCTAAAGGTCAACTACGATCACGATCCTGTCCTACCAAGCTCTGCAGTACTCAACAGCCAAGGGACCTATCTGCTCTAAGAGCTTAAAAGTTCAAATAGACAATTCAGAGAAAGCAAGTGTTGCTTTTTCTGAATTCTGCCCTCCAGCATTAATTCAGTCATGGACTTCAGAAGAAAAATTAAACTTGATCCTGCCTAATCTTCAAGTTTAATGACAGAGTCATCCTTTCTTTTTATTACATATGAAGGGAATGCAACATCCGCTTTTGACTGGAATAGCTGGTGAGCCAAGAAAAAGATAGATCTTCACCCCAATGTTCAGCTTTGGAGGTAGAGTACATCTTTCAATGTAAGTGACAATGATTAATGATATCTTTACACACGGGAAAAAAGATTCCTGGGATAAATCGCTAAATGCATACTAGAACAGTGCCGTTCAAATGGTTTAAACAACGCACACTACCATCTAGTGGTAGAAAGAAAACCACGAAGGATCTCAAAAGGACTGCTTTTATGACATGCGTCTGCAACAGAAATCCTCGATTCTCAAGTGAAAAGTAGCTAACCAGAATGAAAATAAACAAAAAAAAAATAATCAAACTATATAGAACTTGATTATAACGAAATGGAAAATGTTTGGAGAAAGACTGAACATGCGGCCCTAGGGGCAACTTTACTTCCTAAACACTCATTTAAATCACTGGCTTATTTAATATTCCTCAGAATAGATTTTCATTACCTATTTAATGGCTACACATAGGCAGACACAGTGAGCAGTTTAAACACATGACATTGGTATCAGTACAATACTTCAGAATACTGAGTTTTTTCTTGCATAGAAGCCTGTTCACAAGACAGTACTTCAATCATTCCTTGGCTGTGGACTTTAACAAAGGATATGCATATCTGAAATATGCATATATTAACACCGAAGATTAATTTTGGGTATCAATAGCAGTTTCCTTTTAATTAAAATAAATTTTCTTCAGTTACTCCCATATCCTGCAAGTACAAAAGCACGTGTCCTCAATTACTTCCTTACATTGACATTGAAGTATTTGTCCTATCAGTGATTTGCATATATATGTAACAGAAAATCTCCATTTCTTAAGCCTTAACCAAATAACCACCTAGATTTACAATAGCAAATGTCCAACACATTTGCAGGCTTCAAGGCTCAAAGCAATCCAACCATTCAGTTGAATCTAAAAGATGGTCGGAAGAACTTGATCCATACTTATATTTTCACCACGGTCAAGCATGGCACACCAGTGTATGATATGGCATTTTAGATGTTTACTCCATTTCTCTTGTTAGATCATGTGAACTTCATAAAAGCCTGACTGGTCCAACAACACTGACTTGTGGGGATCTTCTTTATTAACAAGATTTGAGAAAGGAGTTCTCAAATTCCCATGTGGAAGGGCATACCTTAAGTGTGCCAGTCACTTTTCAGTCTGTTTGCTCCAAATCCAGTTCTTTTGTTGGAGGGGAAATGCCTATCCCTGATCCTTCCCAGAGCCAAGAGGATTTTTTCACACAGTGGTAGCTCCTTCACAGGCTGCCAAAAAACTTTACCCTCTACGTTTCCTACAGCCATCCTGAAGGCCATGTTCTCTAGGAGGCTTCACTAAAAATCCCACCCAGCAAAGTCTTCAGTTTACCTCTTTCAAGTGCTTATTATCTGCCAAGCAGCCCTTCTGGGTTAATTTCTCACAGATAGGCTTGTTTCCCTTAACAAAGCCTTCCGTAGACAGAGAGAGGTCTGACCCTTTTTAAGGCAAGCCGGTCATCTTAAAGTGAATATGTAAAGTACACAAAATCTCACTACTTTTACTTTAAATGCAGTTTGAGCAAAGTATATGCCCCCAAAACAAAACAGTTTGTTCTGATTTTAAATGCTGTTGAAGATATATTTTCTTTCTGGCTTATATTTGCCTGGTTTTCACTAACAGCCATTTGTTCCAGTTGTGTTTTTCTCCATGGTAATAAAAAGTCTCCCAGTACTTGATGTTTTATGTTAGAGTCCCTCCTCACTATTCTTTTTGTTCAGCTAAGCACATCCAGTCCTGCAAATCTCAAGAGTGTTTTCCTCTTAGAGCTGCTAAAAATAGTTTCATGCATGGTCCATATATCTCCCCATCATAGAATGGTTTGGGCTGGAAGGGACCTTAAAGATCATCTAGTTTCAATCCCTCTGGGCAAGGACACCTTACACTAGATGAGATTGCTTGAAGTCTCATCCAACCTGACCTTGAACACATGCAGGGATTGGACATCCACGACTTCTCTGGGCAACCTTTTCCAGTAACTCATCACCCTCAGAGGGAAGAATTTCTGCCTTAGATCTAGTGTGAATCTCCCCTCTTTCAGTTTAAAGCCATTGCCCCTTGTCCTATCACTACATACATACTTGCAAAAAGTCCCTCTCCAGCTTTCTTGTAGGCCCCCTTTAAGTGCTGGAAGGCTGCTAGAAGGTCTCTGCAGAGCCTTCTCTTCTCTGGGCTGAATAACCCCAACTGTCTCAGCCTGTCTTCGTAGGAGAGGTACTCCAGCCCTCAGTTCACCTTTGTGGCCCTCCTCTGGACCCTCTCCAAGAGGTCCATGTCCTTCTTTTGTTGGGAGCCCCAGAGCTGAATAAAGTACTCCAGGTGAGGTCTCATGAGAGCAGAGTAGAGGGCCAGAATCACCTCCCTCGTCCTGCTAGCCACCCTTCTTTCATGTTCATTTTCCTCCCCTTGACTTAATCTAGACATCCCAAGGGATTCCCTTTTCAGAGTATCATCACCCTTGCCTTCTGAGGGTCTGGATGCCATTCAGTGCTGCTTGCCAAGCTCCTGCAGTACCTCTGCAGCATCATGCCCCCACCCTGCCTTTCCTCCTGAGTGCCTGCCGTCTTCGCAGCTGCTTGGTTAGCTCAGCCTCTGTCTACCGATAGCTGCAGCAGCCACAGTAACCAGGTGCCCTGAGCACACATACTCTGGTTTGATATCCTTCCCCAAGGCTCACCAAGGAAAACATACATCTTAAAACACCATTACCACAGGTTTGATTTTTTTATTGGCTTAGAGCAATTCAGATAGTCCACTTTTCTATATGTTTTCTGGTCTTTGTAGCCAATAGCATTCAAGGAATTGCTATGGCCTGTATCACATCAACCATCTGCATTAGCTACTTCCAGCTGTATTTACTGAAAATAGCTCATGATTCTGGCTCTCTTAGCAAAACTTCTTGAAGAGCATAACCTAGAGGGTTATTTCTGCTAGCAGTTTGGTGTACTGCATTTACCAGTACAATACACCGTCCTTTTTTTTTTCCCTTGTTTAACTTGTACAGACTTTCTTTGTCGTCCTTTTTTTTTTCCCTTGTTTAACTTGTACAGACTTTCTTTGTCTCAAAACCACAGTAGTGAGAATGAGAAAGTAGATTGATAGCCTGTCTACTTCATCTTATGTAGAGGTCTTTTTTAGAAGGACCTGGCACCTGCAGGAGAGGTAGGATTAGCTGGAGTGTTTTGCAGAAGAACTGCTAGTATTTGGAAGAGTAGGAATTGTCCCAGGGCAGAAAAGAAAAATACAAAAAAAATGCTTTTAAATAAAATAACTACAGTGAAGCTAAGGTTTCTTTACCTTGGTATTGGTAGGAAGCTATAAAAATATCTTGAAGTGCAGAAGCTAAGGCTTGTTAAGGAGTCTTTAAAGTGGTAGGTAATGTACAACGCCCATGTAACTGATTCAGATCAGTTGCTTTGTTAAATGTCTATCAGCACAATCTCTTCTCTTTTGTAGGTATCTCCCCCTTCTCCCATGGTTCACTATGCTCCTCTGCTGCCTCCGTCCTCAGTTAGATGGTGAGTTGCTCTGGAATGTGTCCTTCTATATTTGCATTGTACCTAGCAGGGTTGGACTCCCAAGGTCACTGCCACCTTTGGATGCCACCCCAGATCTAACAACGATACGCTTTTCATTATAGTAATGCAGCAGGTTACCGTGTACCTCTTCCTGATTTCTAAACTACAGTCTGGTAAGTCAGCTCCTAAATTAGGTAGAAAGAGTAATACATAGTAGAGGTAAAAGCCATTTATTTCAAGAGCAATCAGTAATAAGCCTGGTTACTGATTTACCGAAGAGCTCATTTACAAATGCTGTAGAACAAATGGGTTTTGTTGGTAAGCACTTTTGAAAAAGAACAATAAATATAATACAATTTCAACAAAAACTGTGTCAAAGCTGTCTATTAACAGAGTATTAAAAAGTAAAGTTGGATTTCTAATCCTGGGAAAAGAAAAAGAAAAATAAAAAATTAAAAAAAGAAAAGGAAAATAAAAATTTAGAAAAAGAAAAAGAAAAAGAAAAAGAAAAAGAAAAAGAAAAAGAAAAAGAAAAAAGTAAAAGAGAGAGATTGTGGCATAACCTGCATGCAAATAAAATACAATTAATATTAGTGAAAAATCAACCTGGGCCCATACAGAAAAAACTGTGTGTAATTCTTTCCCAAGGCAGATGATGCTTGCCTTTTTCTACAGTTTCCTACCCTTTATTATCACTTCTAGAGCATTATGCACCAAAACCAGCTTCATTAAACACCCTCTCAAAAACAGAAGAAAGAAATAAAACAGTCAAATGCATAGATGTCGTGAGAATTCCACATTCAAATTAAGCAAAAGGGAAGCAGGGCTGAAGAGCCCTCTGGAAATCACCAATTCCAACCTCTCACTACAAGGCTGCAAAAACCTTGATGTCTTTATTGATGAGATGAAAAGCTTTTTTCAAGGCTATTATTACAGTGTATAAAAATATTTCAGAAAATCCTACTGAAGTGAAAGCTATGTATTAATTTATAGAGAACCACACATGGATGTGATCTGTTTTTCTAGTGAATCGAGTAATTGAACAGTAAACGTGACAGTCAATCTGCAAATTCTGCAACACTGGAAATAAAAAAGAAATGATCACCGTACCTCTTGCTTGCTCATGTAACTTATTTTTATATCAGCTAGGTATTAACTCAAATAATTTTATGACTATTTCGTAATATTTTAACTTTATTCCCAAAATCTATGATTATTTTAAAAGCTATAATCATTTGAAATGTTCACTGAGTTTTGCAAAGAAGAATTGTATTAAAAGCCAAGTTCAAGTGGAAATGATATTGAATGTGACTCTGTTTTACATGGGGAAAAACACTTGTTAAGAGCTATGAAAGGTAAAATGAAATTTGTAACACAAGCAAGAGCATGAAAAGATCAAATGAGCTGTGATTAGGGATTATATTTTAAGGAATTATTTCAAGATGGTACAGGCACAATAAAACAGGAAACTAATTTAGGATAAATGACAGTTTAATGTAATAGGGATGAAAACAATAGAGGAATTCAAGAAAATCTAAACACTTTATTAAAAGTGAAGAAAGTCTCTTGGACCTTAGAAAAAAGTTGGAGTTTTTTCCAGGTTCCACAGTAAAATGCTGTGATAGATCTAATTAGGACTTCACATGCAATTTCATAAACCAGATCAGTGTGAGAAAAGCAGCATTTATAACATAGATAACATGGGAACACCATATGTACTTTATCCATTTAATTTTAAGCATAAATACATCCTGGCCACTTTGCAGAAGAAGTAAGGACATGTTTTCTTCTCCAAAGAGCTTATATTTTAAGAATTGGTTTTCAGATGCCTTGAGCAGATGAAGTTCATGTGAAGTTGGAGCAGTTCATCACTTTCAAAAACTCCCACCCCAAAAGCAGTGCCACAGTATGTGTCAGAAAATAGAGGAAGGGAGGAACGATGAGGATGACAATAATGAAATCACAGTTACTTAATAAGACCCAGATCCTTGCAAAGACTCTTAGCTTTAAACATATCAGTAATCCTATTGAATCATGTGCAAATCAAGATGGTCCTTTAAATAGTGTTGTGTGCATGCCCTTCCCTAAGCAATGCTGCACGAGGTAGGGGACAAAAATCTCTGAGAGGCATTGGAAAGTGTTGGGGAGCAGGGAGTTCAGTGAAGTAAGTCTGACTGGGATTTCCCAAGCAGAATCAAAAGCCAGGGCAGAGGCCTGGAGTAGTCCAAAACGAGAGCAAGTCTAGAGTTCAAGCCGGACGTACTGTTAACAACAAAGTGAGTGCTGAGCTGGTCGTATTTAGCTCGAAAATGAGAGTATGAGGCTCCAGGACAGTCATCAGACTTTCTAGGACATTGATGCTTCTGGGGCAATTTCAAAGTTAATTTCAAAACACTATTTTATCGAATTAGATATGATACTTGACAATAAAAAAATACATATAAGGTCTGTCTGTTGTCTTGCCTGTGGCACATAGAGGATGTTATTGCTTCATTAAAATAGTATTGCTTAAAGAAAAGTAAAAGATAAGAACAGGAAAGTCAAAACTCTTTTAGAGAATGAACAGATTTTAACTACTTAAAAAATATAGTAGAGCAGCACAGAGTGCATTTTTTGAAAGCTTTGTTATTGATATTCTTCTATTTTTCTAACACACTGCAGGATGATTAATTCAGAATTTAAGTACAGGCTGCTTTGACGCCTGCAGCTATTTGGAAAGCCGGGAATTTGGGGAACTGAGCAACAAACAGAAGGAAGAGAGGGGACTGGTGTTATCTGGCAAGAAGGTGCACCTATTCTTCCTCTCTGCTTTTTCAGCCTTGGTTAGAGGTAGCTTGGCTTTATGCACTTCCTAGCCCAGCAACCAAGCCTTTTCCCCCCTTGCATGTCTACATTCCTACCTTCTTCCCAAGCAGACTGCCTCTAAGCAGCTGGGAAGGGAGCCGATTGCCCCTAATCAGCTTAGTGCTGGGAAGCTCAGAACACTAAATACAGATGGCGTCACCCCCTCAACACACACCACATCACTGCCATTTTCAACGAGGCATCTATCCCCCTTAATTTTGTTTGGATAAACTGAACACCCTCTCAATCACAGAGCAGCAGAATGCCACACCGACTTCTTGACAGAAATTTAAGAAACCATGAACAAACATAGCAAATTTACAAGCATTTTGAAAGTAGTAAAAATTATAGTGCTCCAACCCCATTTTTTGACTTGCAACTTTGTCTTTTCCATGGTTGAAATATTTTCAAAAATTCAAAATTTTTTTTTCTCCTATATTTTAAATAGGAGAATTTGGAACTGGCTTACATGCAAATGTTCATATAGTTTTGGGTTTCTTTTTTTCCGATCACAAAGGGCTAGGCAGTCATATTCTTATATGGGATAATGTTTTACACCACAAGTAATTTGTGGAAAATCCAGTTAAACCAGCTGCAATAAAAATAATGCAGAGTAGGGTAAAAAGTAATAGCACTTTGGCCCACATTTTGCTGACTGGCCATTTTCAAATTTCAGTCTGTAAGGGAATCACCTGGGGTAGGATTCATCTCACATGAGTTCAGACGAGTCTAGCGGAGCCATCTGCCCCTGAGCCACCCACTCTCAGGTCCTTGTACAGTCAGTGTAGAGAAATAGAATGGTTTGAGTTGAAAGGGACCTTAAAGTTCATCTAGTTCCAGTCTCCCTGCCACAGGCAGGGACACCTTCCGCTAGACCATGTTCCTCAAAGCCTTATCAAACCTGGCCTTGAATATATCCAGGAATGGGGCATCCACAACTGTTCTGGGCAAATGTTCTGTCAAGGACCACCTGGTCTGCTTTGAACATCTACCTTGGGATGAGAAGAATCATTTCACTGACTCCATTCATTAGTTCTCTGTCGACTCTAGCGTCTGCAGACACGCAGTTTGTACCTGTCTCTGTCTACTCTTGATAAATCCCTCCTTCCATCCCATGGTGGGGAACCCAGGTCAATGCCACCTGATTTCTGGAGGCTCTGCTCACTCCTATTTCCCACCGAGTTCAGTGCAAAATAGCAGTTTCTCAGCATTTGGCAGAAATAAGCAGAATCCAAATTGTGTGCAGGTAGTTCTTGACCTGGGGATGAGGAGCTTCACTTCTGAAAGGTGGCAAACCGTGGGAAGAGCAGATGAATGGACTTGACGAAACAGCACAACTTCAGCCAGCACAGGCACCAGGGAACGGGCAGAGCAGGCTTCTGTGGGAGGCAGTGATCTGCACGGAGGCAAAAACACCTTGCTGGCTCTGTTACCCCAGTTCACTGTTCAGTGTGTTAGGGTGAACCATGAAATATTTGGTATTTACATTTTTGGCACTGCACAGGATTGTGAACTGGGATCGCAGGGGTGTGAACAAATACCTGTGTCTGCTCCCTTTGTGGTGGGGCTGACCTGTCCCAGGAGTTAGGCAGGCTGGAGGGAAGGGCTCTTTCCAAAGCCCTTGTAACGCAAGGGGCATTTTTTTCCTTACTTCAAGCTGCAAAAACTACAACCTTGATCTGCAACTCACTGTACAGTCAGGGGAGAAAAAGAAGTTACAATAATCCAAGCAAGTGCAGCCTAATTGACAATCCCCAGGGATATAACATGTTCACTAACGGACTATAAAGGGATCTTCATGTTGTCTGCTAATGTCTAACATCTGTGATGTTTAATTACCTGCACTCATCTTTTAAATGAAGAAGGTGTGCAGTAATCCTTCCTGAAGCCGAACTGAGAAAATAATATTTATTAGCTGAGGGTCTATTTTAGAAACAGATGGGGTGTAAGGAGCTTGAAGGTAGCATACAGGAGTGTGAAGCAGGAGAGATTAATTGTTAAGTAATTGAAGTAGAGGGGAAGAGCATTGAATGCAGAGGGCACAGAATGACAGACATCCAAAGATCTGAGAACCCACTGGGATAGATCTAATTTTAATGACATATTTCCAAAACTGCCTTGGTAAAACCACGACACTGAAGAGTGACCAGGAGCTTTGTCAGGCTGACAGGCTGGGTCTCCTCTGAACTGCACCCACTCCATCCCTCTTTACCCTGTCCCCCAGCTCTCTGACCTTGTGCTTTGTCTTTCTTGCTTGCACGGGAACCTCATGGCATAAGCAGCAGCAGGGTGGCCTGCCAAAGCAGCAGCCTTAACCCAGTGCCTGCACGTGTGACTGCTAGGTCTCAACTCCAGAAGAATGAGAAAATGTCTGTTCCGATACTTGAGGAAACACACAGGAAGATCTGGTATAACATATTCAATCATTACTCCATAAAAATGGCAACTGTATCAAGCACTCTACCTTAAACTTTCCTCTGTCCTACCAAGATAATTACCAACTTGGCTGTGTCAGCTGTTAGTCCTTTTCTGCTTTGCCTTTATCAGACTTCCATGAGTATTTAAAGAGCTAATCTGTTGTTACGCTTAAACGTTGCCCAGTGTTAATAATCAGGCAGTGTTTATCACTGAAAGATTTTTTTTTTTTGCTGGCCTTGAAATCCTCGCCTCATTTTGTTCTAAGAACTACAGGGAATAGGCAAATAAAGAAAAATAGGATACTGGTGTTAATGAATAAGTTCTGCAACGAGTAAGTAGAGGTGAGAGACAGTCATCGCTCATGGATTTCAGGATGCAAGTCCCATCTCAAACTCACAACCTGAGCAAAACCTGAAACTCATTCCAAAAGAAATATTTAGAGAAATGGTGCAGATCCAATAGAGGGATGAAAAGAAGGAAGACTCCAGAGTGGGCAGCTCCATTGAGCCGGAGGAGGCTGTGCCACATGGGGCCACAGAGGGAAGGAATCCCACTGTTGGGGCCCATCAGTCACCAAAGCTGAGCTCATGGGGACTAGGAGCAGGAGAGGGCTTCTCAAGGGGTGCAGCCAAATATGGTATTCATATGAACATACCCAGCTGACTTCAGTGGTTGTATCTATAACTGCAACCATTTCTCCTGCAAAATTCCCACTGCTCTAATGCCATTGATGTTGCTGTGCTATTGGCCTTCAGGCCAAGGGTGAGGAACCATTCAGCAAGGGTTAGGATGAGTAAACTGGTATTACCTATGTAGAAATAGAGATGTGTCATTCTACTGATATCAGAATCCATAACACAGAAGGGAAATAATTGCCTTATGGTGTGTCCAGCTGCAAGGCCTCCATTGCCAGATGCTAAGCTCCCATTCCTGAATCTTCAAGAAATATCCCTTCTGACTGTGACTGCCTCCGTTCTTTTGTCTCACTGGCAACGCGCCTCTGGGTAAGCACGCATTCTATGAAAAATACCTGCAGGATTGTTTATTTATTTGTCTGTTTGTTTATTTTTATCAGAGCAAGTATTTGACCTGACAGAATGATTTATTCTGTAGTTTTCCCATCTCCTGTCAGCTGCATCTTCTCCCTTCCCACCCATTCCAAAACCCTGTGTTCAGTCCATCCCTGCTTTTCCCACTCTCAGATATAAAAAGTGGGTTTATATACACATACATAAAAGTGTTTAACTGCATGTTTTTAGAATATGATACCTCACTCCAGTCAGCTATCTCTTCCATCCTGTTTTCTCTACACCTAGAAAACTAGGACCATTTTCTATACAAATAGCATAAATAATGTTTCCACATAAATCATTTCTGAGAAGACCGGGGCTAGAGCGGGTTTCATCTCCTAGAAAATGACTTCTTGCCTACAAGCAGAACTACTGAAGCTTATCCTCACACCAGAACCTACTGATTGCTTTTTTTTTTTTTTTCATGCAAAGTGCCTCCATAAGTCAGAGAAATTACTGAAAGTGTAAAAAGATGTCTTTTATCTGGAACAAAAGACGGCTTATGGGACGAATCTGCAGCTGCCTTACCCCATCCGCTTCTTTCACACCATCTGCCTGCTCTGCACAGAACATGGTATTTCTCATAACATTTAAATGCGAACTCCTGCGGAGGTGCATAGCGCTTGGCATGGTCACATATGGAGGAAAGTTACTTAAAAGTGTTCAAACCTACTTTTTTTTTTTTTTTTTTTTTTTTTTTTTTTTTTTCCCACAGAGTGTTTCAATGTTTCCTCTTACAACTTTTCCAAGTCGATAAGGATACATTATCCTACTTAACAATGCTTAGTGCAGCCCACAGACCGCTACAACGTAGCTGCTGGAACTAAGTACTGGTTCACCTGTGTTTTTAAGAAACTGTGGCAGACTGTCGGGGCTCCGCCAGTTTCAGTGCATCAGCAGCAGTGGGGATATTAGCAAACCTGGATTTGGCAAACGGCATCCCCCTCCTTGTTCTGGCGGCCAGCAAACCCCCAGCCCCTCGGTGGCTGTCGGCTCCACCTGCCAGCAGGCCCAGGGCTTTGAGTGCCAGGCTGGGGTGGCTGGGGAGAATGGCAGAGGGTCTGGGGGCTGCGAGACACGCTGCTCCTGAGGCCGTGAGCAGCAGCGAAGGGGAAAAAGCAAGGGCAGAAATGGGGTCGGGGGGGCTTTGGGGTGGGAGGCGAGGGCAGCGGTGGGGGTGGGGGGGAACCGCTGGAGAGAAGACCAAGCGGTTGCAAAGGCTCCAGTCCTACTGAGCAGCCGGCGGGTAAGGAGGATGTGGCCGAGGGGGACGCCTGGCACCTCTTGGTGCCACCACGGCCGCGCTCTCGCCACCTCCTCTCGCGTCAGCTGCAGCCAAAATCAGTGCAGAAGAGATTTACCGGGACGGAGAGGTCCGGGGCAGGCGGCGGAGAGGGAAGGACCCGCTGGCCTTGCCCTGTGCGGGGGAGGTGCGGGAGGAGGAGCGCGGGCACCTGTGGCTGCTGCCCCCCCCCCCGGGGCCGGCCGTGCGCAGGCGCCGCTGTCCCCCCCGTCGGTGCCCGGCGCTGATCCTCGCCGGTGCGGCGGCGGCGACTCCGTTCGATCCCAATCGTCCCGACGGCCGGACGCGCCCGCCCCCGCCTCGCTGCGCTCTTGGGCAGTGGTCCCGGGGGAGGCCGGCATGGCGGAGAGCCCGGGGCGGCCCGCCGCCCCGCCGCCGGAGGGGAGCGACCTCCCGCGGGAAGGAGGCGAGGAGGAAAGCGGAGGCAGCAGAGGAGCCGCAGCCCGGGGTGTCCCCTGAGGGGGCGGCGGAGCCCCCGGACAGCCCTCCCCCCAGCGATGCGCCGCGGCTGAGCGGGGAGATGGCGGCTGGGCAAGAGCCAGCCGCGGCGGCCGTGACCCCCGGGAACAGCGGCGGGACGGGGAGCAGCTTCCCCGAGGAGACGGTGGAGACACCGGGCGGGCCGGGCGTGGGGCAGCAGGCTCCGGCGGGGGCTGAGCGGCGAGACCCCGACGGGGACAGGCCAGAGGGCGAGGGTCTGCAGGGAGGGGAGCCGGCGGCAGCGGCTGAAGGGGTGTACGCGCCCGAGGGCTCCGCGCCGGCGAGGGAAGACCCCGAGGAGGCGGCGATGGCCCCAACGGGGACGGAGACCGAGGAGGCAACCTCGGCGGGGACAGAGCCCGAGGACGCGGCCGTGGCCCTAAAGGAGACGGAGCCCGAAAAGGTGGAGGCAGCCCCGGCGGGGACAGACCCCGAGGAGGCAGCGGCGGCAGCCCCGGCGGGGACAGACCCCGAGGAGGCAGCGGCGGCAGCTCCGGCGGGGACAGACCCCGAGGAGGCAGCGGCGGCAGCCCCGGCGGGGACAGACCCCGAGGAGGCAGCGGCGGCAGCCCCGGCGGGGACAGACCCCGAGGAGGCAGCGGCGGCAGCCCCGGTGGGGACAGACCCCGAGGAGGCAGCGGCGACAGCCCCGGCGGGGACAGACCCCGAGGAGGCGGTGAGGGAGGAAGCCCCGTCGGGGCCAGGCCTGGAAGAGGCGGGGGAGACAGCCTCGTCGGGGACAGAGCCCGAAAAGGCGCTGAGGCAGGCAGTCCCGGAGGGGACAGACCCCGAGAAGGCGGCGAGGGAGGAAGCCCCGTCGGGGACAGACCTCGAAGCGACGGAGGCGACAGCCCTCTCGGGGACAGAGCCCGAGGAGGTGCTGAGGCAGGCAGTCCCAGAGGAGACAGACTCGGAGGAGGCTGCGGCGACAGCTCCGGCGGGGACAGAGCCCGAGGACGCAGTGCGGGAGGCAGCCCCGGAGGGGACAGTCCCCGAGGAGGCAGCGGCCGCGGCGGGGAGCGCGGTGGCTCCCGAGAGCCGTGGGGAAGCGGAGGCGGCTTTTCCGGCTGGAGGAGAGGCCGATGGAGGACCCCGCTCGCCGGGCGGCCCCGACGACGAGAACGGAGAGGAAACGCCGGGGGCAGAGCGGGGAGCCGGTGCCCCGGCGGTGGCAGGAGCGGGGAACGTGGCCCCGGGGGCAGGGGAGGGCGTCGCGGCGGCGGGGCAGCGCGGCGGGTCCCCGGGCCCCGCGGGCGGCGAGTGGGACGCGGCGTGTTGGAGCCTGAACGGCGTGAGGGGCCACGAGGAGGACGAGACGGGCTCGCCAGCCGCCCTGGAGGAGGAAGAGGAGGATGAAGAGAAGCAGGAACACGATATCTCCCTCTTCGTCAAGGTAAGGTGTGGGGGCTGCTGAGGAAATTTGGTTTCACGACCCTCCCCTCTTCTAGGAGCCCCGGGGCAGCTCCTGTGATGAGTGGCGTTTAAATCTGGCAGGCAAAAAACCAGCCTGGCTAAGGTGGTTGGATTATTAACGTCCAAAATAAACCTGCTTCTGGCTCCTCATTCCTTCTACGGGTGGCATGCAGGGTGGGACAGAGCTTCCCTCGCGGTGGCTGAAGGCCAGCACTGCCCATCCCCTCGGCCCTGAGAGTTGGTGGACCCAAAACCCAGAGGAGCACAGACCTGACCTGCAAGATGGTCTCCCTCATAGTTTCCTCTGATGGGCCCTGTGCTGGGTTACTTGAGGTTTCTCGAGGTTTAAATGGAAAGGATATGCAGGGATCTCAGTTTCCGTGGGCTCAGGGGCTCTGTTTGTGCCCTCCTCACCGTGGGGCTGGAACGCAGGGCAGGGGTGGGAACGTACCCAGCAGCATTTGTTTGGAATCATTCACTGAGACTTGTGACATAAGGAGTTCTCAAGGGATTTTAAAATCTTTAGAATACATTAAGAAGGGCATACAGCATATCATAGGGGCTGAAGTGGAAGAAACTGGAAAATATAATTTAAAATATGCTACTGGGATTTTCCAACCTGAACTATGGTTGACATTTAGATAGTTGCCCCAGTGTTGGATTCAGAGAGTCAGTAAACTGGCCAGCAGTGTAACATCCTTGTAATTATCCAGTTTGTGTATGTTTGGGCAGGGAAGATTTAGATTGGAGAGAAATGGACAAAAAAAGAAAAACTGTAATGGTCTTAAAACCAATTTCTAGTATCTTATGGTACAGATCTTTAGAGCTTCTTTCTAGTTTATGCCTAGAACCTTACCAAAGTCAGTGGGACTTGGTGTGGAAACAGCATCCATCTGCAGAGATGAAATATCAGATGTGAAGTTTCTGAGTGAAGAAACCATCCGAAGGTGGTTTTTTTTCCCTCTTCTCTGACCTCTCTGGACTAAATAAAGTGTGGAGCAGGGTGGGATGTTTTTCTCACAGTAGCCAGAATTTGCCATGAAGGAAAACTCATTGCCAGCCCTCTGGGTGAGGGGGATTAGGGCTGAAGCAATATTCATGCCTTGTTTTATCCCACCTCAGTGCACACTCCTTTTTCCAAGGCTGAGCCTCATTCAAAGTACTGTTATGTGAAAAAGGCTGAGGAATGTTCTGAGGCTTACAAATGGTGCCGGATGTGCTGGATGATGCCACACTGGAAAGATGAATGATATTACTGACTGGTGTTGGTGAACGTGCACCAGTCGCTCCTCAGTTTAGGCAATTCCTTAGCACACAGGCTGGGATGGATTCCGTGGTCTAAAGGCAACTCTGTACATCAGGTTGCTGTCAGCTAGATGATAACGCTGGAGCTGAAATCTGTGATTTTGTGTCAAACGGCGAGAGCTGTTGCTGTTGAGCCTGGCAAAGGTGACTTACAGATTTTCTGGCTCATAGACCAACGGTCCTCTTTGCAGTGACACTTTTGTAACTTCTTTATTCTCATCTGACATTCCATTGGAGAATGATGGAGAGTGGCAGAGGGCTAAAGTCATAAAGGCTACCTGTGCATTATTGCACCTGGTATACACTTTATAGAAGAACAACATGGCTAAAATTAGAGAGCAGTCTATAATAAGAGGTTCTATTGTGACACTGTAGTCCCCAAATATTAGGATTAAGCATGGTTTTTGAAAATATTTATGAATTAATAAAGACAGAAGAAGGAATTTTTTCATGATTGACTTAGCATTAATAACTTAAGAATGCCTTGAATATACTACACCTGCTTTTCTAATGATTTCAGTAGAGGAGTATTACTAAACTTGAATATTTCACCTCACCTGGAGCTAGATTACTTTTTTTTTTTTTAGTTAAGAGATTGGTACAAATTTATCTGGTTTAATGGAAAAAAAAAAAAAAAAAAGCCTACTGGAGTGCTTAGCATCTCCCCACTCACCAAAATGTGCTGGGGCTGCAGTGTTGGGAAGCGAGAAGCACTTCTCTTTCCAGCTGTTGAAAGAGTTCATGTTTGCTGAAGCAGGTTCAGAGAAGAGCAACAAAATTAGTGAAGGGTTTAGAGAACTTGTCCTATGAGGAGCGGCTGAGGGAGCTGGAACTGTTTAGTCTGGAGAAGAGGAGGCTCAGGGGGGACCTTATCGCTCTCTACAATTACCTGAAAGGAAGTTGTAGGGAGATGGGGATCGGTCTCTTCTCCCACGTTATGAATGACAGGACGAGACGGAATGGCCTCAAGTTGCACCAGGGAAAATTTAGATTAGATATCAGGAAGAATTTCTTTACAGAGAGGGTTGTGAAGTATTGGAACAGGCTGTCCAGGGAAGTGGTGGAGTCCCCGTCCCTGGAGGTGTTTAAAAACCGTGTGGATTTGGTGTTGAGCAACATGGTTTAGGGAACCTGACAGTGCAGGGTGAATGGTTGGACTTGATGATCTCGAAGGTCTCTTCCAACCAGTCGATTCTATGTTCATGCTGCTCTTCCTGTCACCTGGAGACATGCTCACTATGTTTCTACCCTTGTCTTGGCAGTGAGAAAGAGGGCATAAAAAGGGGAGACTGGAAGTTCCCTGTGGTGGCTTAAAGTAGGTTTTAAGAGCACATGCATAACGCTATGCTTGAATAGCTGCTGATGTATTTTGATAAGAAAAAGGAGGAGAGTGGATTCCAGCATGGGACAGTGTGAACTCTGGCATTTGGGGATTATTGTCTATATCTGACTGCAGCATGTAGTCCACAGATATGGGGCTCATTCCTGAGCAAGTGCTAAAACTCAAGGGTTAAGGAAGTGGGAAGATGATCCAAACTGAATGCAAACATTTGTTTCACCCTAAAGCACTTCCCTTTACATGCGTGTTTCTAATGCATGTAACTTCCTCTCTTACGCTCTGTTGTATCACTATTCTATGCCTGCCTATTAGCTCTTACGTGCTTCTGAGATGTTGACACCCACCTGTACTTTGCAAGCGCTGCTGACCTCTTTCACCCTTCTGCTGCATTTCTCAGCAAGCACCTTGTCTACTTTCTTCCATGCATCTGGGGGCTTCCCTCTGAATACATCATCCATCAGCTCCCTGACCCTCTTCAAACCTCTGTTTAAAACTCTACCCTTCTGTAATGCCACTGGAAACTGGGCACTGATTGGGTTGTTTAAAATACTGAGATCATTGTTTGTCCTATTCAGTATGACTCTAATGTCTTTGTCATCCCTATTTCTGTTTGTTTCACCTGCCTGTAGATTTTTGGCCCACCTGTAAATCAAGGCAGGGGTTGCCTGCCTGCTATCTGCACCTGCATGCACAGTCCTAGAGATAGGGGGTCTGTGCCATGATTTGATAGCACAATACAAATACAGAGAAATGTTAAAAGCAAGTCCCATAACAAGAGGAAATTCACAATAAAATACTACAGAAGTAGTGATTGAATGATCCTCACAGTTTCTCTGCTAGGGAGCATTACACTAGACTTGGCTGATATTAAAGTATGTGGTTGTCTTTCAGTTATAATGTTCTGAGAATGACAAACTGAAGCGTCACTATCAGAAAGCAACTTTTCAGAAGTAACTAGATGACAAGCAGTGTTCCTTGCATTTACTGGTGTTGATCAAGCTTGTTCTTTTTAGAGAGTGGTTTTTTTTGTGTGTTTTGTTTTTTCTTTTCTCTTCTGCTTTCTGCTGCTTTGCATTTGTTCATTTAATTTTGCACATATGTATTTGCATGTTGTGAATATTGTGTCACCTCATGCCTCCCAAGGTGAGGTGGGCGATAAAGTTCTGCTAACTCCACAAGCATGGGTACCAGTAATTGCACTTTTAAGCTGATTTGGGTTGCTATGGAATGCTATTTAGTTTGAACTCAGACACCCAATGTCAAGACCTTATACGATCCGAGATACTTTAGCACTTAGCAGGGCTAGTAGCATCTATGGGAGATAAGGTCCTTCAGGATCATGAGCTCAATGCTGAACAGGCTACACAAGTGTCTCCGAAGACAGCAGACATCTGTGTTTAGGCAATTGAACTGTGCCTTTAAGGAAGCTGGACTACGTAAGACTCCTTGGCTATAAGCGCAAGACCATATCAAAATTGCTTTGAGGGTTTCACTTGATTTCAATTTTCCCATGAAACAACATGTACCGTATGTTTTCTTTAGATAGTAATATTTGTTGTTTCTGGTGTTTCAAAGTCAAATGTTTGCAAAGGTCATCCAGATAAACTTTCCGATTGGTCTTTGGTAACTTAGCTGAGCATATCTGGCACCTTGGGTAGGACACCTTGTGGCTGTTCAAGCTTGCTAGCTGGTCTTCTAAGGTCAGTGGTATATGTAGGTGTTTTTTTTTTTTCCCTTCCATGGCAGTAACCCTTTTTTTGTCTGAAAACATCTGTAAACATTGTAAATTTATCTTATCGTTTGAATACAGCAGAACTCTCATCAAAATTATTCAGCTAATTTTGAACAATTTAAACACTTGTGTAGAACTTGAAAGTTTATTTCTAAATTAAAAAAACCCAGACAAACCCTTCAATGTTAACTGCCAATCAATTTGAAATTTTCTTACAGATAGAAAACTTAAACACCAGAATCACAACTGCAGATTTCATCATTCCAAAGATTTCTAGGGATAATGATTTATCTGTAAGTGCAGAACACAGTCAGTCAATCAACCCAGCTTGTGCATAAGGTATCCTCCGAGATTGCTTGTCTTCCAAATTCTTACTTAGTTTCTGGGTTAAATGATATGTAGTAAAAGCTGACCATGAGCTTAAGGTAATAGATTTTATCCAACAAAAAGTAAGAGGCTTTACTCAGTTTTGTGACATTCCTGGTCTCTAAATCAGTCATTTATTTTCATTCAGAGAGTTATTTCATTCCTACCAGGGACTAAGGTTACCTTACTGATATAGAATCTCCTTGCACCATTCTTGAGATGTAATTGACTGACTTGACGTACTTAGAGCTGTGCTGAATTAACAAAAGCACTGATAAATAAGAAAGTAAAAGCCTTGCTGTGAGTAGAGACATAGGAATAACAGGTGCTTGCATCTGTGCCTCCAAATACCACAGTTAACATATCCAACTTAAATAGTAATGAATGTTTCATATCAGAGCGTACAAAAGAATTTCCTTTTCTGTGATGTGATGGATCTGTGTTTTATATAAAACTTACATTTAAAGTATAAACGAACTGTTCTCAAACTGAACTTCTGGGCTTTGAGTGCTGTAGGAAAGAAGTTCATGGAAGGAAGGAACTCAGATCCCTGCAGAACCCTCCTGGCCTGTACGCCCATTCAGTGGGCTCTGTGCTGTAAACACAGCTTGATGTGAATATTTCTAATATTATCACTGAGTAGATATTTGTACTTAAGATCTTGAGTTTTGCTCATCGATGCCATCAGTCTGTAAATCAGTTAGGTGAGTATGGTTTATGAGGAGAATAGCTGACATCCTGTATCAAAATGAAAGTAGACGAGTGTTTACTGTCCTTTTTTAGTGTACATTCACTGTAGGAACCCAGTATTCAGATGACCTCAGGAGGGTGAAGGTAAAAATTTGTATGTGTGGAGTTACACTAGCTTCCTGTTTATGGATTAAAACAGTTTTGGAAGGAAGTTTACTTACTGGGTATGTATCCAAGCAAAGGGAACCACCCAGAGCTGGCCAAAGGTGAGCACATTGTATTTGTATGATGCTACAGAAGGACAAATTGCCATGGAATGGGCAGGGAAGCATTTGGTGTGGTTTGGGCAATGATAGAAAACAGATGGTTTCTCTTTCCCCCCATCCTAACCAGCGCTCCTGCATTTCACTTTCTGTCAAACCATGCCATGTTTTCCCTGAGGAACACATCTGCTCCTTTATCCTCACTCTGTTTTTAGCCTTCTTGAACTCCATTTCATGTACCTTCTTCAGAAAACAGGACCTTTTCGCAGGTGCCACATTGCTGCCGCTAAAATCCTGCCCTTTTTTAATACGCTGTGTCCCTCTACCGTTCTTTTGGATATTCTGTTTTACAGTTGGCTACGAGACCCGTCTGCTTTTATAAGTGGATAGTTAGGGAAGTTACCCCAGAACAAGGAAAAAATCCTTCAGGAGAAAGCCCCTTCCCTGGAGCAGAGCACTGCATAGGCTAGATCTGCTGAAACCAGAATCAAACCAAAGCTGTTAGAAGCCGTTTTGCGGCTCTGTTCCTTCTTTTGTCGTACAAAGCAGGAAGCTGGCTCCCTTCCCATGGGTATTTGCCCTTTCTCAGCTTTTTTTTTCTTTTTTTTTCAGCTGGAATATGGTAATTTCAGGTTCCCTAATGCAGCTTAAGAGGAACTAGCATTACAAATTCCTTTCATAACTCTTCAGGTTATTGTGCATGCCAGGCGCACCTGCTGCAGTTTTTCTGGGAGCTGAATACTCTTCCAGCAATCTTCAATAAAACTGTACTTGGAAGACTTTGGTTTGAAAGGCAATGCTACCAAGCTTTTTTTTTTTTCCTGAAAGAGCTATGCAAATTTTTTGAATGTGCAATCTTTTTCATTTTCACTTCTCCTGCTTTCCTTTCTGGCTGTTCAGGTTGTCACCTTTTTAGAGCTTAGACTGCTAAAAAGAAACAAGGTTCCTTGGAGCTGCTGACTAAAGAATAGCTTTGAAAAGTACACCAAAATTAGTTGTGCTGCTTTGCTCTCAGAGGGATGCTTAACAGAGCAGTCGTGTGCTCTGTTTTTTTATGCCAGCGTCAGTTCTGACAACTGACAGGCCAAGTCTTGCTCCTGAAAGACACAAACCAATAGGTAGACGTAAGTGATCAGAAATACAAAGTTGCACCTAATATTATTTTTCTGTGTGTGTGATCTACTCACTTCTTGGAGTTGTCTATTTGTCCATGCTTCGAAAGTCCTAAAACTGCATGTGCATATAGGATTGTACAAGCCTTAAGCACCTGTTTATTCTCAGTGTGACTGGAGATCTCTGTGGTTTGCAGGCTTGTTTTAGGCAAAAAAAACCCGAAAGGTTTTGAAATCAAGTAAATGTCTTCAAAGCTACGTTCCTAGACCTTTTCCTATTTTTATTTACTCTCAGCTCTGCTTCAGTAAAGCATCTCACCATGTGTTTTACTTTAAGCACAAGCTTAATGTCACATGCTATCTAAGCCCTTTGTAAACAGGGGATGCTTTCCTGATTCAGTCGTAGAGAACAGCCTGTATTTCTTGCTGGCTGAAACCAGCAGAAACTTCTGATAAGATCAGCCTGCTGCCTAAAATTCAACCACACTGCCTCTACTCCTTGAGTTTCGTCTTCATTAAAAGGCTGATCTTACTGATGATCGTTGCAGACTGGGGGCAAGGATGGAAATTTTCTTTGTTTGCTTTCTGTCTTTAGTCCCCGGTTGTCTCGAGTGAACCTTTATTTCATAGATCCTGTTGGAAAGTTGCAGCCTTCTTCAGAATTGTTGATGAACGCTGCATGAGGTGATTATCATGCGCTTTTGCCTGGGAATTTTCGTGCTGGCTGGCTGTTTAATTTGAGGTTTGATTCATGTTTGTATATAGACAAATAACAAACCAGTCTACGGGACTGATGGCATTCACAAATACAAAACATTAGAGTGTGGTGAATGATTTTCTAGGTGAGGGGATGAAAGGGATTTGGCCAATTAGTTGAAAAACATAACTATACTCAGATTAAATTGTTAATAAATTCAGGTGAAATTCTGGAAATGATCTTCACTAAATAAAAATTAAGAGCTTTTTTTTTGAAGAAACATTACTTGTCAGTGTTAGGTCTAGGTTGATCCACAAGGGCTTCAGCTACAGTTGCCAAAACAGAGGAGGCCGCAGCAGCTGCATCATTTATCCTGTACTTAGGACACTGATATGGGATGCAGGTGATTGAGGTGGTGATGTTACCTGGAATGTAAGTACCCTCTCCCAAGCCAGTGCTGTAGACACAGAGTTATGGTTATTCCTGCTTTCTCCATCAACATGCAATAATAACCTGCAAAGTGAGACAGCATCAAAAGGTGAAATGCAAGGAGCCAAGAATATCCAGCAACCTTATGGTTACGCAACATATGGTTTATTTGCTGTTATTTCCTATTGTAGCAGTATGTAGATTTTAAGTGGTATTCTGTAGCCTCTGGTTCCCATGGATTTTGGGATTGCTTGTGGAATAAGAAATGTTACCCACATGCTTTGAGAAACAAGAAAGTGGTAGGCATTAAAAAGATGAAAAGGGATCGTGTCCCCTTCCCAGCCTGGGTATATCATATCATGCCCAGTCCACTTGAGAATCTGGATTTTGGTTTTATTAGGATCCTTAACAGTGAAAATAAACCAATTTTTGTTGATTAAAAACTGTTGAATTCTATTTATTAGATATCTTTAATACTAAAGCAAGTTTTTATTCCATGTCTTCTTCCATTTGAAATCAGTTCTCTCCAGCACTTTGCCACCCTGTACACAGGAAGAGGTTAGGCAACCTTGTGGTTGCTCCGTTTCCACAAACAATTCAACATTTCTGGGCTCTTCACCTTGCTGGGTACCAGCCAGGGTTAGCCGTCTCAGGGACTCTGTGTTTTGGCCTTTCTTACAGTCTCAGATGGATCCATGCAAAATTATATTTATGGATGTTATTTAGAAGTTGCTTTAAATATTGTGAAGCAGAAGTGATAATGGAAATTATTACTATGACCACGCTTTTTCAGGATGCTTATCTCAGGTGAAGTCACTTTGAATTGGCAGCTGTAAATTTTTAACAAGAGATAGGCCCCTCCTCTTCAGGAATAGTAAAGGGAGTAAGTTAGTGAAAGGAAATACTATATATGTTTTATGGAAGAGGAAGAGAAGCATGGACGCTTACTCCTGTGTCGTCACTGACTGTATTCTCTGTGTCTCCCCTAAAGAGGTCCTACTGCTTCTTTTAAAAAGTAAGAAATTGCATGTTCCTCTGGCTCTGCCCAAGGAGCATCAGTAAATGCCATGTGAAGGTTACATGATTATTTCCTTGCTCAGATAATAAAATGTCATGCTGTGATAAGGACTTGTATGCATTTCCATTTGCAATGTCTGATTATTTACTGATAATAGCCTGAACAAGTCGAGTGACTCCATTCCAGTTGCTTTCAACACCTGCCTTGACAGCAGTAAAGTTTTTTAATGCCTCCATAAAAATATTTAGCTTCTCAAAGCAAACAGCGGCAGCTTGTGCAGCCTGCCACCGACACGGCTGTCAGAGGCTGTCCCTGGGAGGAGGGCACCCATCACAGCCCCCTTCCTGCGAGGAGCCTGGGGCTCGCGCGCTGGCCGTCTGCGGGATGCGTCATGCACGGGGAGATGGTTATTGTCGAGTCTTGCAGGCAGGCAGAGGGGTGAAGATGGTATTGCCCATCCATTCATATGCTGAAATTTCAGCACATATTTGAATATTCAAAAGAGACAATATATTTCTATTTTATAGAAATGTATTCAATTTTTATAATTATTACAAAATAAATTACAGCAGGACCGGAGTCACAAATGCATGTTCTTTCCCAAGTTATTCAAATGGGATAGTTACAAAGAAGTTAAACATTTACTTGGACTTCAGAAAAATTCTCATTTGTGTCTTGGGGAATCATTGACATTTACCTGGTAGTCATTTTTGAAATGATTTTTAAAAGCTATTACAGAACCTGAGCATTTTGTAAAAAATCAAGTTTCTTTCCATGATCATGGCAGATGAAACTCGAAACAGGCTCCAAATATACCCTAAAGCCTTAAAAATTTCTGGTGCATACGGTGCCTACGGAAATGAACACGCTACCAATCCCCTTGGCAAAACCATCAGCCTCCTTTTTGCCAGGAGCACCACAAGGGCTTAGGGCTCCCCAGGGGCTGGGACCTAAGGGATGGTCCTTGTTTTGAGGCATATCCATGCTACAGCTGTAAATATTGGGGCTGATTGGTTTGCAGTATGATTTATGTAGTATATCTTTATTTAAAAACTATATTTTAATTAGCAATACTGTTCTCATAGCTTCCTGAGGCATGTGAAGGGAAGCAAGGTGGTGAGGAGAGCAGGATGAATAACCTTGAATTTGAATTTATACCAGGAAAGGAATAGATTCCAGCCCCCTCTCTGCCAAGCTAATGGGTTTTTGCTGGTATTTGTGCCCAGTTTTTAACTGCTCTTTCAGGACATGTCTTTGCCAGTTCCTGCTGGAGCTGACAGGTTTTTTATGTAATATTTTACCTGGTCATTTGAATTATTTTCTACTTGGACTGAAATGTCACATTTGTTAGAGAGGAAAAAAACAGTCTTCATCTTTTACCTTCACCTCTTGATTTAAACGTCAGAATTGGGAATACCATTGGCAAATTATTTTCTCAATCGCTTCACCAAGCCTTCAAAGACCTGCTCCCTGAAGCGTCATAAAATAGCTTGTTTGTTTGTGTATTTCTTATTTATGTACTTATGTAATCACAGACATTTTGTATGTGCGTATAGTTTTTGCATTTAGATTGAAACAGCATGGCTGTATGTCGCAGGTTAAGTATCATATGGTGAAGTGTAAAACAGGATGTGTCATTGAAATACCGGTTAATCTGTTTTTCCCAGACCTATAATGTGTTCGAGAATATAATGCTCTTTTGTTGAAGTAATTCCCTGTAAGAATTTAAAAAGGATATAAGATTTTTGTCTCCATGTAGAATGTTCAGCTGGCATCTTGCCATGTTATTAAATACGGATTAGAAATAGCATTGAGGTATTTAAACATAATTCTTGTAACAGGATAAATAGCTAATAGCATTTGGTTTGCTGCTTGTGTGCTTGTGACCTGGTAATGTTCCCATTAACACAAACACAGACAGCATGAACTCTGTAGGCAGAACTCACAGCAGAAGGAAATTCGTTTCTTGAATTAGTTGGTATAAGATTAAGCCAGTGATCTGTAACTGGGCAGCATTTCCCAGCTCTGATTTTCACCCGTGTTCAGTTAAAAAGCTCTTGGTTTTCTTAGACTACTGGTGGCTTTTGAAAATAATCTTGAATCTTAAAATAAGGAGTGGATAAGGGTTAGAGGGGGTGAGGGCTGTGTATTTTTGTTAATTAGCCAGCATATTTCTGTTATGGTTAAAGTGGATGACAGCATTCTCTCTTCTCTCTTCAGAGGGAGTGGAACGGGGGCACCTCTGCAGCCATTCCCTTTCACCTCTGCTTAAAATCTTCTCTTCTGAATTAACTAGCTGATGTTTTTTTGTTGTTTTTTTTTCTTTTTTACAAGTAATGGAGGTTTTGCCGCATCTTCCATTAAAATAAAATGTCTTCTGTTTTGGAGGAGTGGCAATGACTACTTACATTGCTTGGAAAAGTCTCTGTCACTTTGTGTAAAACACATACAATTCATTATCATTGTGTACTAAAAAAGTCAACAAACAGTGGTGATTGAAAGTAATGCCATTTTGTGTGAGATGTAAAACAAGTATAATTCATACCATATGACAACTATTTGTGTAGGAGAATGATATTCCTAAATTGAGCAATATTAATTTAAACTCTACTAAATTGTAGCTGAAGTTTTACAGTTTTTGCTAGCCACCAGTTAATTTTCCTATTTATTTTTACATTTAGTTTTCCTTGCCTTGCCTCTGTTCTCCTTGCCGTGCATGCCTCCCGGAACCTCCCTATCACCATCATCTAAGTATGCCTTGTAAAATAAGAGATGAATAAGTAATAATGCATTGAAATTATGATGGGATAGAGTACTATTTGTTGAAATAATTTTCCAAACTCTTTTAGGAAAAAAGTAAACCGTCACAAAGGCTTACTATATTCATGTATTGTTGCTGAGGACTGGGCATCTAAAAAACAGTAGACAGGATGTTTACTTTGCCTTAAAGCTTTTAGTACGTGGCCAAGAAAAGGCTGTGTGTGACTGCTGTACTACAAGCCGAGGTGGAAACCTGGGAAAATGCTGAAAATGCCAGGGCACACGAGATGCGGCACGGGAAGCACCGCAGGCCACTTCCCAGGTGGACATCCCTGTGCGGCAGGAGTGCAAGACAAAGATCTCCCCTCAAAGCCAAAGCAGCCCCAGGGAAACCTCTTCCTGATGCCCCTCCAAATGCTGGTGTTGCCACAGGAGCGTCTGATTTGCCTTTCCCTCCCCCCGCGGTGCAGCGGGAGAGGATCTGCTCATGCAAGGAGCCTCCTTCAGACAGCTCCATTTGGGATAGCCAGGCCTTATTACTCAAAACTATTTATTAGTTGTTTAAGCCAAGTATTGTTGAGCTTGGGAAGCAGTGGATTCCTGGTTGCTGATTGCTTTTGCAGTATTACCACCTACTTAACTGTGCCGTGAATGGCAGGTAGCTAGATGCAAGCATCCTCTATGTTTGTTTAGTTAGTTGCCTTCCTATCGTGAGAGGCAGCAATGATTTTGGTCTGAAACCTGGCACAGCACCATCCCAAGTGATGATGGATACTGTAGCTATCACAGTGGCTTTATTTGCAGTATTAGCTGTAAAATATCTGAGGAAATAAACCTGTAGTTTGCATTTTTCCTTTGTAATTTAATTTGATTTTAGGAATTTTTCTAAGAGCATCTGTTGACTGCCTTTAACTGCCCTGTAGAGATCCACTGCTGCAGGTGAAAATACCCGTGACAATGTGAGGGGCCTGACCCAAGGCTGCCCACTGCAGTGTATGTAAAGTGGCAGAATTGGTTTGCTTTTCCCTTTTGTAAGAGTGCATATGCACATAAATTTAATCTTTAATCCCTTTAATTTAAATGGGAGTGGATATTAGTAAAACCACAGCCTCTATAAATGTGTTACAAGATATCGCACATTTGAATTTTCACCTGTACTCTATTGTGTTTTGTTCGCTTTACAGAATTATCATTTCATGGTTCATTTATTTATAATCTTTGTCAGAACTGGAGGGGCAGGGTGCAGACAGACCCATTCCTCACTAGAAGTACTGGGCAGACTGTGGTATCAGACTCGAAAGTAACTAGTTATTTCATCTAAGTAACGGGAGTGAGTTTGGGCGTTTTGCTGCTTGTTATTTATAAAGTAACCGGGCAAAGGTAAAAAGTTTATTGCCACAACGTTGCTTCTTAATGAAGGGAAATTTCTTCCTATGCATCAAAAGCACTTAATTACTTACTCAGTAATTAAGTTAATTTCAGCAATAAATACTTACCCAGCAGACCATGAGTAAGTAAATAATGCAGAGAAAGTTAGAATAAAGGAGGCTTTCTCTGCTCTGAAATGGCTGCTGGCATGTAGGGGAGAGAGAGAACTGAAACCAGAGGAAATTACAGCTTCAGACTTCTTTTCCTTTCTGTCATCTAGAGAAGATTAGGATCTCCAGATGTATATAACCCCTTTAAGCAGTGACCGCTGTTCACTACATAAAAACAGGGTCGAGGGAAATATCCCGTAAAGAAACTCCAACACACTGTTAATCCCTCAACATGGACTGAGGACTAAAAGCATACAAAGAACCATTTCTAGCAAAAATGGCCTTACTGACCATATGAATTATGAAATCTAATAAAATAATCATAGTAAGTTAATGCAAATACTGCGTGAAAGAAAGATATAAATAGTATAATTTCAGAAACCTAACAGAATGAGAAAAGCCTTAATAATGAAATTGTTAGACGATGTTATGAAATGCTAATAGGTGGCCAGTCCAGGAGATATAAATCTTGCCTAAGCTTCAGTTGTTAAGACGTGAGCAAGGGCTTCGTTATTTCTGCGGGAGGGAGCTCAGCCTGAACCTGTGACCCGTGGCAGAAGATCCCTGCTCCAGGACAGAGCCCATCTTCTATTATCAGTGAAAACTGCTAGATAACTGAGATGACCACTAAAATACAGCTGCATCATTAAAAACACAGTAGAGGAGTATATCTAAATTGTCATCCTCTTTGTACGTAGACCCAACCCTTAGCCTGCTGCTTATCATCTGTTGTCACACAAAAAACAGTTTAACCGTGTTCTGTGGTCAGTTGAAGCTGTGCAGGAGACAGGTTAATTCCTTTTACCACCTTGCATCTTCACTCGTTTCCTTTCATTCTCCTTCCGTTGGCATTTCTTTTTGGTCTAGCTTTGGCTAAAAGCCTGCACAGCATTTTATAAAAAGAATTCTAAAAATCCTTTGGCATTCCCACATCCCTGCTATGTGGGATTCCCACGTATACGAGGTCTATATGTAAGTTTTCTGTTTAAGTTAGGAGCAGTCTTTTCATTCTCTATTTGTACAGTATTTAATTTATAGCACCTAGACACTACTGTAAAGGTCTAAATTTCCCTGTCTTCATAAGGAAAGAGGAAAGCTGGGCTACGAAATCCTCCTGTCAGAGGATCCCAGCCACACCTTGTCCATGGGTCTGTATTTGCACCAGTTTGGCAGCTGCTCTGTGCCCCAGAGCTGCACATCCTGATCCTACTTCAAGGCAGGACTTCTAAGGAATCCTCTTTGTGCCTAATGTGTGGATGGACATTAACATCTGACAAACAACTACTGATGGGTTTCAGCAGTTGATCTGGCTCCTTGTCAAGAGGAACCAGCCACCTGCACATTGTACCCCAGCAGCGCCCGGTCCCAAGCGCCCAGAGCAGCCTCCTGATGGCTGGTCCAGGCACTTAGCAACTTAGACTTGTCTGAAAGTGAAGAGTGGTAACTCCCTGTCACCAACCTTTCGGTGGCTTATATTCTTCCAGATATGCTCATCTTAGAATCAACATCCCACCCTTTGACAGTATTGCGTTCACAACTAGGAGACTTTCTCCCTATCTGTTGCTGCTGTTCTGCTAGATGGCATTCTGGTACCGTATACACTTAAACCTGATTTTGATGATTGTCTATGATCAGGCCAACTGGTGGCTGAGATACTTCCTAAGCCCTCCTGTACTCTGTTAGGCCTGAGCTCCTTGGATGTCCTTGCTGTCTGAGAGGATGCTGGGTTGAGTTTGGATCCTGTAGCTGCCTCGAGGCCTGTGTCCCATTGCAGCTCAACCTCTGTTGCCTTTTGCCAATGCTGTGTGAGGCTGCTGGGCTGAGGAGGGTGCTATTTCAGTTGCTACCCCTGAGATCCTTTCTTTGCTCCTTGTATTCTGTAAATTGGGCAGTCATACCTGGCCAGTAGATGAACACCGGCCCCGATTAGCATGTGTCTCTCCCTGGCTGTAAGCATGTATCAAACACACAATGTCAGCAGTTAGATTTGCAGTGATTTGCTCAAGCGGCTTTAAATAAAATGCCATTTTATGCCAATTGCTCCCTTACTCTTCCACAGAAGAGAACAACCTCTGGCACCATTTACTTTTTGCTGTCTGGCCAATCTTAACACATGGACCCTCTTCATTGCCAACAGCACCCTATCTTGTCTGTTGTCCGGCTGGAGCTCGCTGTCACAGAAACCATATCCATCATCTGTTTCCTTTTCTGAGGAATCATTCAGTTATTTTAGCATGTCAGCTCTGTTTGGGATAGCTGCTGCTGTTTACTGAGCAGTACCTTTCCCCTCCATTGTTGCCCCGGAGTTTGCTGTGCATGTTATTTTCCCTTGGACACATTCAGTGGTGTGGAATTCAAAAGCATGGCACTTGCCATTGTCTCGTCCTTGGAGTAATGTCCACACTGTGGGCAAAGAAACAATGGTCTTCAAGGGACCTCCCAGTGGAGGATAAGTCTAAGTCTCTGCCAAAAGGGATCAAATCTCACCTTGAGACAAAATGGGTTTTTCTCCCTCTTGTGCTGTCACCTATGTATGTACATATTGATACACCTGTTAATCCTACTTAGAAACCTGGTTCAAAACCTCGTTGCTGTGGTGGTTAGGAAACCTTCCAATCGTCAAGTAGAAACATTCATGACCAGTTTGTACCCATTTGTTTTTGTTTCGGAATCAACTCCAACTGTCAGAGGAAAAAAAATAGTATTTGTGCTGAGTAATCATGTCTTCCCTCAGTCTTTGCTTTGCAAGTCTAAACATGAACAGATTTTCCTGCCCTCTGTTGCAAAATAGGGTCCTCATTTTCATTGTCATCTTAGTAGCACTGGATAGAAGTTGATTTAATCTTTCATGAAGGCGAAGGACCAGATTTTTGCAGAGACATCTTCAGAACAGTGTACAGTGTCTTGTGCTGTGGCTTGAATGCTGCCCTGCCTCCATGGAAGCACCAGATTTGATGTAACCAAATGCAACACCACCTTTTCCCTACAGCTCCATTGGGCAGTTGGGTCAGACATGCTGGGAATAACAAACTCTGGGTTTTGGTTTTTTTTTTCTTTTGTTTTGTCTTTTTTTCCAGCAATTATCTCTAGCTGATAAGTAGTCTCCAAGGGTGGGATTCAGCTGCCTAAACTCTATAGGGCTGTACTCAAAGAAAGCAGCACTACCAGAGGGCACGTCATCCATGTGGGTGGGTGTGTGAGACAGGCCAGATGATGAATGCTCAAGGAGTGGCACTCTATCTGTCTCTACTGACCAGACACCTGATTTTTTTCTAGCTAACTACATATGAGGTGGCTTCTAGCTTCAGTGTCTAACATAATGGTTTGTATCTGTTTTCATTGCTTGTCTGTTATCCCAGCACTCAGGGTTATCAGTTTGTGGGGTATTCAGTCTATTCCAAAAACCACTGCCGCTGTTCCTACCTCCTGGGTTGCGGGCTGGGTCTGTGGGTCTGGTTGTTATCATTGGGCAATTCGCCAGCATCTCTCTGGCTGAAACTCGCCCTTATGTTTCGCCGAAATGCCAGATGGGACCTTCAATGCTCCTTCCTGGACCACTGTGCGTTTTCATTTTTGTGAGGGGGAAGAAGAGCACAGGAAAGCCAGCATACCCAGTGATTTGAACCACTTCCAGCTACCCTGAGGCCCTAGAAGGTGTGCTTTTTGGTTGATGGTTTTCTGTTCTGTGCAGTGGGACTCCCTCCACTGCTGCCTCTCCCTGTAGCACATGGCATCCATTGACCTGGATGGAGAGGGCTTCGTGTTTCTGTAACAAAACCAGGCTCTTCCCTCCAGGGTAGTAGCAGGTCACGGTCAAGCCAAGTGCACACAAACTGAGCGGTTGGTTTCTTCTCCAGGTTTCCTTCCTGCAGTTCTGCCTGCACCTGTCTTCAGGTTTTGTGCACCTTGCTAACCTACCCTTTTTAACATAACACATCCTCTTACCAAAGCACCTCAATTTGAAGACTGAATCATTGAGATGTAAAGTCAATTGATGCTTTACTTTGTAATTTCTCCTCCCCTACCGAGTGCACAGGACTTAAAGTGAAAGTCTGCTTTATTCTGACAAAAAAATTAAATTGACTTGATACAATGTAACTAGCTGCACTTCAGGTTGTCATTCAAGAGGCTATTTAGCAGATAAAAAAGTCACAAGGACCCATCCTTCTGTTTGCAGTTGGTGAGCCAACTTGCTTGTTTAAAAGTTACAGGCATGCCTAAGTGCATTGACTAATTGTGACTTGAAAGAGAGGTAGGAGAAAAGGGAGAAAGTGGAAAACATCCAGAGGCCCCAGGTTCTGTTTCTCAGCTGACTGTCCAGATTACTAATTTTGCACGCCCAGCAAGATCTACTGCAACATGTTGGCATGGTTTAGTTTGGATGGGTGGTCATGGAGATCCTTTCAGACTTAGATTGAATGGTCTCACTACTAAGACCGTGTCTTGAACCACCCAAACACATGCTTGTGGAGAGGTGTATAGAGTGAGAACTTGTCTACGATGTAGTGGAAGGCTGCAGCTGTGATAGTCTTTGCAGCCCTAACTTGGTCCTTCTTACGTAGGGGATGGTGGGTAGAGAAGGGGATCATTCCTGTTCACCTGCTTCCTACAGTGATGGAGTTCATGTTGAACTCCTTCTGATAGAAGACTCAACTACTAGAAGCTGTTTGTATTAGAAGGAGAGTGCTCAGGGTTTGCCCCCAGCTGCATTCGAGTCAGCAGGAAAAGGGGCTTTACAAGTGACATCATAGGAGAGGGTTGTGAAAGTGAAAACACCACTTCGTTCTTTAGAGAAAATATTTTAGTATACATGCTCCCTCCTTCCCCTGCATGCTTTTTTATCTTAACTTCTTAAAAAGAGAAGAAAGCTATTTTTAGCAGAATGCCTGTAGTTACATTTACTGTTGCCTCCTTAACCTGAAAGCTTAATTAGGGTTTAGGACAAAAAGTGTGTTATTGAACTTGTGGGTTCAAAGCTGTAATCCTTTAAGTATGCTTGGTGTTCTCTGAATCCTGTAATACCATTCAAGATAAAAGACGTTATTAATATTTCTAAATATAAAATAAGATTCATTTCTTTTTAAAGCAAAAATCTTTATGGCACACTTTCAATATCAAAGTGCTTATTTTGCTCTTAAAAAAGAGAAAGGGAAGGGGAAATATTTTTTTTTTTTACCTGAAGGAGTGTCCAATTGCTGTTTAACACACCTTTCTCATTAAACTTCTCTATTTCGGGTGTCACACACAGCAAGAGTCTACACTGGCAAGTACCAAAATACAGTTTATGTGCAGGAATTTTGACTACCAGGCACATTTTAAATACGAATATTTCTGCTATTTGGCTGAGAAATTAAACAGTAGCTGGAAACAACGCTTTTAAGTGTTGGATATTAGTGGATAGGCAGAGCTACGTGACTGTTTAAAAGTATCAAAATAGTAAGTGGCAAGGTTTTTCCTTTGTCCATTAAAATGTATTTTAAATTACAGATGCTTTATCTTAAAACTTAGCCTGGAAGCACAATTTCAGCATCTCAAGTACTCTCAAGAGTGCCGTTAACAAAAACCAAGGCATCTTACTGCGCAGGTGGCTCCGAGGCAGAACCTCCCGTGATGGATGAGATGCGCTAACGTCTGAGGCTGCCACTGCTCGTCGCTCCGACAGCAGAAATCAGGATTTCCATGTCAAGCCCAGTAGGTGGCATCAAAAGAATTCTCTAAAATTCAGCGTTTGGGTGTTTGTGCCCTAGCCCTAGGCCACAAAATGAACACAGTGCTTAGATAGAGAAAATTCCAGGTAATCTGTCTGTTCCTCTCAAAAAGCTTTGGTTTTGGCGTGATCTGACCCAAATGACATGCCTGTGGCGCTTCTGTGCCTTGCACAGAATATCTTACGTTATTAAGTGCATTGTAGTTGCCTTCAGTGAACCAGAATGACTTGTAAATATGTTTTTATTGCATTCATAACAGAAGTAATATTGCCAATTTGTTGTTTTTTTTTTGTTTTGTTTTGTTTTTTTTTTTGTGGTTTTTTTTTTTTTGTGGTTTTTGTTTGTTTGTTTGTTTTTCCAGTGTTGCGATGCTATAGGAATCTGCATGAATACTGTAGCAGGCACCCAGAATATAAAGCACACTTTGTATCCTCAAGGAGTAGATTTTTATTTTTTTTTTTTAATTAAAACAGTATATCTGTCACAGCCCACTAACAGAACATGGTTATGTCTGCCAAATAGACATTTTCTAGTGTAGGTGCAGTCAAACCCATGTACTTCCCAGAGCCTGTTGCCAAGGCTAAAGGAGATCTTTGCACTACTGGGAGTATAGGAGTGCAATCATACAGTTTCCCTCTGTCTTTCTGCCTGTGATTTTAAAAAAAATGCTCTTAAAAAAAACAGCATGGACACTTCATGGTAAACCAGAGGGCAGTGGTATTTCCTCTCAGGGGTGAGGAGAAGAGGGGAGGCACTAGGAGCTCCCCTGCACGTTCTCCTTGGCCATCGTGTAACCAAGTGCAATGGTTGGTCCCAGCAGTGAAGCAGGGCAGGAAGCACAGCTGTCTATCACAGAGGCCTTTCTTGCGTTGCCACTCTGTGTACAGAGCCAGCGGTAGCTACTCGTAGCAGCTGCTGCCATCAGCCTGGCATTGCAGAGCTTAGATCAGGGCAAGAGTTGGTACTAGGAATGCAGTGGGCTCAGTTAATCCATGCCAGTGCAGAACAAATGAGTCTCTAGAAGGAATTAAAGCAAAATAGCTGTTGGTCTTTACCAGCCTTAAAGTCTCTTCCCACAGGCGGCCCAAGCTTGTGAACTCCTTGTAGTTTTTTTTCAGGCAGTAGTTTTGAGCCAGTTGCTGTGGTTCTTGTTCTTTGACAGGAGATCAAATGCGTTGTGAAAAAGGAGATGGGAGTTGTTGACATGGTATGAGAAGACAGAGCACATAAAAACTGCCTGATGGCTGAGGATCGAATAAGGAAACTTGGAGGGATGTCCCAGTTCAGACTGAGACCAGCTAGCTCAGCAGAACAGGCAGCGGCAGATCCATGATGCTGGTCCCAGCTGGGCAGTTTGTTGTCTCCCAGTAGGCAGTGGTTCTGCTCCACTTGCTGGATAAACCTGCCTCTTTGCCAGCACAAATATAGGAAAGGAGGTAACTTAGCTCCCTTGTGTTGAAGAAGGAAAATGGAATTGGAGTTCAGCTTTTGGGAAAAAAAAAGTTGTGCTCCTTGTTCTCCTTTTTGTTGTAACTTCAAAGGGATTATATAATTACATGAAAACAAATAAAAGTCTCTGCTCCTTCTGAACTGTTTCTTCTGTGCTTAACCTTCAAAAGGAAACAAAGTCCAGGAAAAACAAATCCCATCCATCATGATTTTGAAGGCACAGAACATTTGAGGTCAATAGAAGAACCTTAAAAAACCTGGTTCCTGAGATGTTTGGACAGAAACAGTTATAAAAACCAGATTCTTACAACAGCTCCAGGGACAGAGCAATTCCAGCTCAGGGAGGACCCATACTGCTGGTTTGAGAACGACACACAGTGTGTGAGTCCTGGGTAAAGTCACTGTAATTATCTTCTTACTATGAATGACGATGTGGAGGCAAGTGACCTATTCAGGGCCACTCAGAAAAGCAGAGCTGCACAATCAAGGTAGCAGCAGCAGCTCCAGAAATTGAATGTAATTGTTTTGGAACTCTCTTTATTATCTTGTGCATAAGGTCTTGTTGCCTAGTAGAATTAGCCTAAGGCATGATGATGCTCTTACCTGTGAGCTTAAGCAGTAGTGGAAAGAAGGGTGTGGAGAGCTTTTCCCTTTCCTAGCATCTTTAAGTAAGACCCAGAACAGCAACAACAACAACAAAAGACCAAAGACAGTGTGGAATAGTGAAAAAATAAATGAAAATAGGGAGTGTAGGCTAATAATCCCATGAAGTAATAGCATATGATTATGGAGAGCTGTCATAAGTCAATACTGTCACAGTACACGATCACTGTCTAGGGCTCTGAAGCCTCTGAACAAAAGCTTTTGTGCACGTCCTGACGTTTTTCTCCTCTGCAGCAATGACTGTCTTAATTGTTTGATTAACGAACTCATTAAATCCCAGTATTACTAGAAAAAGCATATTGACCTTCTGACTGATCACAATTAAAATGTAAATGCCACTTACTCAAGACACTGGTTAGCCATCTATTTAAGCAGCCGAAGAGCAGCTTTGTGTTTTGGGGATTTGGCCCACTTCACCCACAAGATCTGGATATTAAGAGAATGTCACAACAATTGCAGGTGGGGGCAAACTCGCAGCATTACCTACAATTGCAACAACATTTGCCTGGTTATTAAGATTATAACCAGTCTGGAAACACAGTCCTCCATTGAATCAACAGCAAGAGACTCCTACTAACTTCACCAGAGTTAAGATTTCACCCTGCATCATCACTAAGCACAACAGTGAGTAAGTGTAATTAAATTCTGTGTGTGTACCAATCACAGCTCAGTTATGCATCCCTGAGCAGTGCTGTGGAGAAAAATACAGGGAATTTTGCTCTCAGGCTGCAATGCCCCCAGCTCTGCTATCTTCCTGAGAGTATTAGTATGGGACAAGCAGGTCTTTTCTGGTTCTCTCACTGCTGCTTTGAGTCCCTGCAAGGTAAGATGTGACACACAGTCTTACTTCTGTAAAAAGACCACCCTTGCTTTGTTGGAAGGTACGTTATTGTACAATGATGACATAGTTCAGCTATTGTCGTGTTGCTCAATATGCAGCTGTAAAGCTATTTCAGTGTCCCAGCTCATGATTTTTGAGTGCCTGGTGTCATCATCCTGTTTGGAAACTTGAACAAGCACCTTTGGCATGTGTAACAGATGCTTTTGTCTCCAGTAGGAATTGTAGCTCCCCAGATTAAGTAAGTTAAGTTAGGAGAAAAGAGTTGTCTCCTGTAAGCCAAAATGCAAATTGACATATCTGAAGGCATTCTAGCCAGCTGTATTCACCTTGTTTTCCGCAGCAGGCCAAAATATCCATTTTCTGGGCTTTCAGCAGAGGTTATAGGAAACTGTAGTGTCTTTGAGCTGCCAGGTCAAACTATGTCAAATTCTGAATCAGATTTGGTGTTAAGGTCTTGCAGTCACTTCAGACTGCTGGTAACTGTTAAGGTAGGGAAAGGTTTAATAACTGCCTGTGCCATTGTGTGGGCTACTGTAATTTGCCTCCAGCTCTGCAGAACTGAAGGAAATCTAGAGGTACCCATCACCAGCCCTGGCTTGGCTAGTCTAGAGGTTTGTCCTCTCTTCACCTCCCACCCAGAGGTCAAGCCCCTGGGGACTAAATGGCTTTCAGCTTCCTAAAGCTCCACGTGGCTCACCAGCTCATCAGTTGTCCCTACCTGAACGGCTGCTGGCTCCTTTATTGTAGGACCTCAATAGCTGAGGCTTTCGACTGAGTAACTCCCAAAGATCTGCCTGTTGTTATTCTCAGTGCAGGCACAGCAACCCCAGAGGACACGGCCCCGTCTTAGAAATCGGAATGTACTACACAGCCTGGATAGCATGAGCTTTTAGAATCAATTTATATTAATAAAGTACAGCAATGATTTCACAAGGAAACTGCTCAGATTTCCTCCTTAGCCTGAGAGAAGGGCCATGGCCACATCAGATACGGGGAAACATCCTAGTTCCTGTGAATTTATTTTCTGCTATAAAAGTAAAGTACTTTCTGTAACCACCAGAGTCAGCAAAGCTTAGCAAACACCACAGCACTTCACCAGAGACCATGGTACCTGCATTGCACAGAATACAGCTAAGATAGCAGTACGCTATTAACGTCCCTTGTAGGCAGCATAAGCAAGGAGACAGCGCCATACGTGAAGGTCAGATGCCTTTTGGACTTCATCGGCATGTTTGACACTGTCAGGAGTAACCCACAGAAGTAGTCAGAAAGTAGCAAATTAACAATCATCTCAGTGGTTAGAGTTGGCAGAGCGTTGCTGTAATCATTGATGCTTAATCCTCTGTTTTACTCAATTCCTCAGCGTTCAAATGGTTTTGTGGGTTTTTTTTGTCGTAAGTTGCTAGCAGGCTGAGAGAACATAAAAGGCTGAGAGATTGGATGTTTGCTGTTTTGTCCATTGCAAAATAGAAAATCAGTAGTGTTGTAGTAAATTTTCCTCCCAAGTAGGTATGGACATTAAAAAGTTTGCACTTAAAAATAAGACAGGAGGCTGCTTCTGTAACATCTCCAAGGCTGTCAGTCCCTCACCTTCTTGGTCGCCTATTTGTCGTTCCAGTTAAGGACAAATTGGAACTCAGTGTCTGCTTTGCATCTGTGTTTCTCATGGTAACATATCTGTCCTGACCTGGGTCTCTGGCTCTACCCATGGACGTTTCCTCAGAAGTGCAGACTGGGGCTGCTGTATCCGAATCCCTGAAATTTACTGTCACCAAGGTGATGTGAGACAAAATGAAGCAACAGCCGCCTTTCCTTAGCTCCAGCAGTAAAAGTTAGAGGGAGCCAAAATGTTAGTATTTAATGGTCATCAAAACATAATAAATGATCAGGAAAAGTTCACCCTGCTGTTGCTCTTGATCACATAGCTCTTCTTGATCACAGGGCTATCCTGCAAAGTTCTCTGAACAATACATGAACCCTGATGAGACACTTATTTTTTCTTATCAAAGACTGAATGAAAATACCAAATCAGTTGTAAGAACTGTTTTTTCTGTACCCTTGATCTTTCTTTCCCCAGACCACAGCAATCTGTTACTGTAAGATTATTTCTTCACTGTTTTAGGTTGATGGTTTAAATTCCTCCATAATAAACTGTTTAAGACACCAAAGCACACATTGGTATCAGGTTTGGCTGCTGACTCTTCTGCATCTCACTCAAGGTGTGTCTTGAAGAGCTTGTGTGAGGACAGGGAGTTATGGCAGAGAGTGAGGAGCAGCTGGAAAGGAGCCAGTGGGAGCCAGCGAATCGCCAGATGTACCTGCCTGCCTCCTCCAAACATGGCACCTCTGAAACGATACCCCTTGACTGCTGCTTCTCCCCTCCGTGCAGCCTGGCACACAGAGCGTGGGGTAACCATTGCTAGCACTGAGGGGTCATGGTAACACCCTTCACCCCCTTTTTTCCTTGGGGGAGTGGGTAAAACATGACATAAGAGGCAGGATGAGGCAAAATGGTGGTGTCATGTATTTAGCTCTGTTTTAAGCACATGCAGGCAGCATTTGTAGTTTTGTTCTTATGAAGTACACAGTAATTTTCTGTCTTCCTATTGCTGTAAACTGTATGAAACTGGAAAGCAGCGCTCTGAGTAGGAGGGAAAATACAATAGTAGCTTTTGATCAGCTTTCATTTCTGCCACCTACGAAACAAGACTTTTTTAACACAGCGGTCCAGCAGTTCTAGCATTTCTAAAAGTTTTCATCCCCTGGCGCTGTTTAAGGCGATAGGCTATTCTGGTTTTCTTTACCAAGAAAGGCAGTGGTTGTCACAGCACCAGAGGCAGAAAGCAGCAGAGAGTTATCAGAAGAGAATCCTTTGAGTTGATACAGAGAACAAGAGGGTTTATCAAGCCACACAGTGTCGCTCCTTGTTCGTCCCTCGGGCTCCATGGCAGAAACCTGCCTGCTCCAGACCAGGTGCTCGTTTCCAGACATAGAGGTCTTTGTGAAGGTGAGCATTGTAAAGCAATCCAACAGCAACGTTTGTTTATGGAGAACTTTTTACTATATTCAAGATTCATTTGATAGTGTTGAGGAAGGTGAAAGAGCGAGCAGAACTGGTTTCATTACTGTGTGTTGTTTGGTTATAAGGTCTGCAAACCTTAACAAACTAACCTATTAACTAAGTATATGATACACCTGGTTTTTTACTTCTGCGCCCTTGCATTTAATGTACATTTAAGTTCTAAAACTGTACTTCAGGAGAATCATACGGAGGGCTTAAAAATTTGACCTCTGCTCTCCTCCAACAATGTCGCATGAAGCCTAACTTAAACAATAGCAACTATTCAAGACTTTGCTTTGTTTTGTCGAGGCCTCTTAACAAAATGCAATACAAAGTAGGTGAGAGCAGCACTTCTGTGGTGACATGAATGGTGAGTTGCACCTCTTGTTCTTTACAGTAATACCTGGTGATTCATTCAGCCAAAAACCAAAAGACTGTCATTAGAGGGACACAAAGGACGAGAGGTTACGTGACCTGGATACAGCCACACTTTGGTCTTAAAAGTCTTAATTGGGTCTGTAATGAGGAGGGATTAGCCAGGGGGACGCGGCACTTGTGCTTCATTATTCTTCAGTTCAGCAAAGTGCAGAGACGGGTGGATTCAGCTGGAGTGAGGCTACCGCTGAACCTCCCTCCTTCTCTGGGGCCCCTGCAGTTGTTTAGTTTGAAATTCTTAATTGTTTGATTTATTCTGTTTATTCCCTTAAGTGCTTTAGAGGTTACATCTCAGTTTATGCTGGTAAATCTTTCTCTATCTGTTTCCTGTGATCATAAACTGATGTAACTTGTTTTAATCTTGCAGTCGCTTAGGTAGATTTATGTTCACATAAACAAATGAGGTGGAGACTATTTCCTTTGGAAGGACTGCTGTGATTTCAAGTTTGTTTTCTAACTTATGGCAATACTCATTATGCATTTTAATGAAAAACTACGTCTCCAGGATGACAGGATTCTTCGTCATATCTATGTGCATGTTTGGAGAATGATATAAAGAATCTTTGCATGAAAATATATATTAGTAGAGATGAGTAACATGCTATATGTACTTGTAGCAGATCTGGGTTTTCTGCTTTCCTACTGCATCTGCTATCAAAATTTGCAATCACCATCACACATGTATGTATACCTTTTTTTTTTTTTATTGTAGGCTGGCAGTGATGGAGAAAGTATTGGAAATTGCCCATTCTCTCAGCGTCTTTTTATGATTCTATGGCTAAAAGGTGTCATATTTAATGTCACAACTGTGGATTTGAAAAGGTGAGATCGTAAGCAGACTTCTCCTTTTCAGAACAGCTTTTCCAAAATTATAATTTTAAAAGGTGACTCTCTTCTGATGGATTTGAAACGTGCACCGTGGCTTGGTGTTACATTAACAGTCTGGATGCCTGGTTCCTCTTTAGGGTTCACGGGCATAAAGTGAAGCAGTTGAGATTTTAATCTGTTTTGCAGTAGATCTCTGTAATGTATAACAGAAGTTTCGGGGTTTTTTAAACATTTGAGAGCACATTCAGATATGATCTAGTGAATTCTCACACCACTAGTGTGAGGCAGCTGGCTAAGATTTTGTTTGCAAGACAGATGTAGAGCAGCCTGCTATTTTAAAGGTGAAACAGTTCATTGTGACTAAATGTAGAAATTGCAAATGTGGTCCCTGTTGTGATTAACCCATCTCTTTCCTCCCGTTAGAAAGCCTGCTGACTTGCAGAACCTCGCCCCAGGGACAAACCCCCCCTTCATGACATTTGATGGTGAAGTGAAAACCGACGTCAATAAGATCGAGGAGTTCTTGGAAGAAAAGCTAGCGCCACCCCGGTATCATATTCCTGTCCACTTCTCTTGCTTTTAGCCCCTCACAGCCTTTGGCGGGGGGTCAGTGACCAAGCCCCCTCAGTTTTGGTGGGTCAAACCTTCGATGAGCTGCTCGTGTTATAATTGCAAGTGGGAGGCTCGGTTGGGGCTGATCCAGTGGCCATGGTGGAGCTTGCAGGGAGGGGTAGCTTCGACTGGCACCGTGCAGAGGACGTCCCCGGTATGTCCCTGAGACGCAGCTGTGCTTCTGCTGCTGTCCTCATGTTGGCCCTGAGCTCACTGCTCTGCCACCACAGCCCTTCCCAAGGCAGGAAATCCATCCCGCTGCAGCAAGCGTGTGAAGAAACCTGCATGCCACCGCAGAAACCTGACCTCTCCTCCTCCACTTGTGTTCGCTTGAGGTTTTCCCCCTCATGCTATACAAATGACTACGCTTACTGGGAGCAGGTAGTTGGAAGGAAAGGGCAGTGAAGGCCTCCCATGTGGCAGGCGTGCTGGGGCAAAGACTGTCGGGGCTCATTTTGAGTTACGGACTTGTCCTTCCCTGCACCAGCAACTCTTCCCACCTAGCCCCAAACCCTGCTGTCCCACCGTAAGCAGCATTTTGTCTCCCGCCCACACACCTTCTCTGCCCTGGGACAGCATCTCCCTCCGCAGCACTCCCTTCAACCAGGTGTTGAGCAACTCGGTGTAGTGGAGGGTGTCCCTGCCCGTGGCAGGGGAGTTGGAACTAGATGATCTTTGAGGTCCCTTCCAACCCAAACCATTATATGGTTCTGTGATTCTCAGAAAGAAGAACTTGACGTAAACTAGGTGAGTGACTGTTCCCTTCCATTTTTCCCTTCCCATCTGCTCCTGGCAACAACAGCTGCTGGACTGACTGCTCTGAGCTTGCTCACGCAGGAGCAGGTGAGGTGAAGGAGGCTGGGAGGAGCAGTGGCTATGGCGAATAGAGACCTTCCCTCCGCTCCTCCTCATAGCAGGAGCCACACTCCACGCAGACTCATCTCCAGCAGAGGAGGCTGGGGAGAGGCACGGGGCTGTTTGGGCAGTATTTGCAGCGTGAATAGTCATTGCCCATCTCCCTCAGGAAAAGGAGGTCATCCACATGGTTTGAACTCGTGCTTGCTAAGTGATTTTTAGTTCAGGATGGTTCCCTTTGAGAGTCCTGTGTGGCCGCATAGTGTGACACTGCAGTGTGAATAACGTATATTAAATAGTTAGTGGAGATGAAAACAAAGGCTAGTTGTATAACTTCCTTTTTGTTTCTTTTAACTCCTCAGGTATCCCAAACTTGCACCAAACCACCCCGAGTCTAACTCTGCAGGAAATGATGTGTTTGCAAAATTCTCTGCCTTCATAAAGAACCCAAGAAAAGATGCTAATGAAAGTACGTGCTGCAGTCCTTTTGTCAGCCCTTGTAGATACAGAGAGAAATTATAGCCGCACAATTCTAGCATGCTGGGCTGGAGACATCCCATTTACAGTTTAGGTTAAACAGTCACTTTTCCAGAGCATAAAGGCTGTGGAAATCTGTGCCTATTCACTCTCTTCTTTGAGGATTCCCAAAGTTAGTTTATGCAGCACCAACTCCAGCTCCTCCTCGTTTCTGCAGCTCTCAAGCTCGTAACGCTGCACCTTCCCCGCAGCTCTGCTTAAAAGCACAACCCACTTGAACCAAGACCTTACCTTTTTAGGCTCTTTCTGTAAAAAAGGAGGGCTCTAGCCCCATGGCATGTCTCTCTAGAGCAGGACCCTCACTCCCACCATGCATTAACTCATCTCTGTTCTCCAGCTCTCAGCCCGGTTCCCTTTGCTCTTCCCTCTCTCCTCTCCTCAGCGGCACATGGGCACCACCAGCCCATGAAATCCCCAGCCAGCCTTTGCCAGCCCCTGCTACCCCGACCCCACTCCTGCGCACTCAGCCAAAAGCACAGGACTCCTGGGCCAGTTTCTGGTATGTCCCAAAGCATCATGATGCTGGGTCACCATCATGGCCCCCAGCCTTCCTGTCCTGCCTGTGGGCAGGTGCTTGCCCTGTAGCTCCCAAGGCGAGAGTCAATGCGAAGGCAGAGCTGCTCTGCCAGTGCTTGAGGTGCCATTTCTGGTAACACAGCCCCAGTTTGTTTTTTCTCAGAACCCCCTTTAGCTACTTAGAGTTCTTATCCCAGCATTAAGTTTTCAGCTTAGGATAAAGGAATTGCAGGAGTTGGCATGGCCGGGTATCTGTGAGCTGGGCTGGTGCCAGGAGACAGGATGCAGGAGTCGCCTTTCTGCTTGGTGTCAGAGAGACCTTGGTACAGGCTTGAATGACCTTTTTATTGTCTTAACCTAGATTTGGAAAAATCTTTGCTTAAAGCCCTGAGGAAGCTGGACAACTATTTAAATAGCCCCTTGCCTGATGAAATTGATGCTTACAGCACTGAGGAGATCACAGTTTCCAGCCGGAAATTCCTGGATGGAGATGAGCTCACCTTAGCGGATTGCAACCTCCTACCAAAGCTCCATATAATCAAGGTTTGCATTTGCTTTTTAGCTTCCTGAAGAGCAGGGTGATGCAGAAGCTCAAGTCCTTTATCTATTCTGAGGCCACCCAGTAGCTGTGTAGGGACACTGAATGCTAATGCCCAAGGCCGTTTCATTACAGTGCAGCTAGGCAGATTCTCAGATTGATGATTCTGAGCTAGAATATCTGGTTTCACATCTGGGCTGCAACTGCACCCGCTAAGCCTCTCACAAGTGTGAAATGAGTCCCATATTCACTGCTGTAGAGAAGTGTTTTCATTTACATCTCACATGCAAAGTGCCACGGACCAGTAAGGTTAAATTACTTTGTCCATGCCAATTCAAGAAGCAGGCAAGAGCTGAAATCCAAACCTGTCTCTCCCACCTTTAATCCAAAACTCTTACTTTGCTATCACCACTATATCAATCCACCACTCACTGCCTTCCAGCCAAAACTCCCAGGCTCTCCTTGCAGGGCTGCGGAGCATCCGCACACACCCAACAGTCCTGGTGACTGAGAACATGTCCCTGGGCTACTCTGAAGACAGCCAGGCTCTGGAAGAGAAATGGCCACAGTGGAAATTCATCTGGTTTTCAAACAAACAATGTCACTTCAGAAAGTTTCCTTTTTGACTACTCTTTAGTCAGAGAAAGAGTGGAGTGAATGACTTTCTGACACTTCCACGAGTGAAAACTTTCCCCAGAGATGTCCTGGTTGGACCTATTCCAGGGAGAGCAGCAAGGGAATGAGCCCTTTCCCACACCCGCACAAAGTTCAAGAGGTAGCAGGGGTCAGCAGAGCCAATACAGAGAGAATCGCCTTATGTCAGGTGAATTTCTGAAGGATAATGGAGGATGAACATCACATCGTCCTTGCTGGCCAACAGGGAGGGATTAGATATCGGCCAATAGTTGTTTTCCCTAGCCATTTGAAATTCAGTATTTTAATTCAAGTTTTTCCTTTCTGTTTCAGTGAAAGTATCCCAGTGTGGGCCAGTTTATTACTGTAAGATTATTCTGTTAATTCTGGTTTATGCTAGCTCCTTTGCTATTTTAAGCTGTATCTCTACCAGGTGTGGTCTACTGGTCCTCATAGCTCTGCATAGCTCTAGCGGAATATTTATACCAAATAAATCCTTTTAAGTGAGTTAGTTTGTTAGCTAGATTTCTTCATCCCATGTCTTCTCTTTTTTTTTGGTCTCTCCTTCTCCTTCCCCCTTACATTGCATATAACGACACACTTATAAATTGAAAATTAAAAATGTACATAAGGTGTAGATTTTGTTGGTTTTTTTTTTCAGATCATGCGTGTAATAATATTTCTTTTTCTTTTAATAAAAGGTTGTTGCAAAAAAATACAGAAATTTTGATTTTCCACCTGAAATGACAGGGATTTCAAGATACTTGAACAATGCATATGCAAGAGATGAATTTACAAACACTTGTCCTGCTGATCAAGAAATTGAGTATGCGTATTTGGATGTTGCAAAGAGAATGAAGTAAACAGAAGATGCCTCCGTTCTTTATTGCTTCTGAGATTTAGATGGGCACCAGCCAAAATGGAAAAGAAATGACAGCATGCATTCTGCAGTGTAATTTTAAGTTCTGCTATTGGCCAATCCTTCTTTTATAATGATTGTATAGCATTATTTGCTTGTTCTTAAATTATATATGTATATGTTTGTATGCACACATGAATATCTGTTATGCATTGCAAGTTAAAGTCATCAGTCAATATTAAACCATTTGTTAGGGAAACGGTGTAGGTCACACAATTATAGCAATATTGCAGAATAGTGACTTCTGCTAAATTGCTGCATTTTGAGAAGAAGTAGGCCTGTTTCTAACACATATTTAACCTGTCGTTATTGCTGCCTCTGATCTCTGCTTCACAGTTGTTGCCAAACCTCACAGTTACCGGCAGGGTTTCTGTTTGCTTCTCTGCAAGCCTCGGAGGGCCACAAGCCAGCAGCTGGTGCCCGTGCAGCACCCTGGTTAACCCAGGAGAGAGGCCACGCTGTAGGTAGGACCACACCTGACATCCCAGAAGCCCTCTCCTCTGTACTAGAGACCTGCAGAGCAGGTCAACAAAGAACAACTCCTTTTTGCATTGCATGAGTCTTCTTTGTATCCAAAATAAATTTAAAAAAATACTTCTGCCTTCTCGTCTCTCAGGGCTGCATAACCCATCAAACTTCCCTCCTGGTGCTCCCAAAGACAGCAACACAGACTGTCACTGGCCCGTGGACTATCTGATAATAGATATTTGACAAGAGAGGAGGGAGAGACTTTGTTGTCACTGTAGACAGAAGAAATGGGTGAACGTCTGTCCTCAGCTACTGATGTAGGATCTTTCCTTGTCATCCTTCCATAACTCTCATTTGGTTTTAGAAAGCGAAGAGGGGAGGTTCTAAGAAAGAAACAGAACTATACTTCCTCTTCCTGGTTGAGCTCCAGCATATTGGCTTTCCCAGAGCAACTGTTAGGACGTAGTGACGGGACAAGGGGCAATGGCTCTAAACTGAAAGAGGGAAGATTCAGATTAGATATAAAGAAGAAATTTTTTATGAGGGTGGTGAAACACTGGAACAGGTTGCCCAGAGAAGTTGTGGATGCCCCATCCCTGGAAGTGTTCAAGGCCAGGTTGGATGAGGCGTTGAGCAACCTGGTGTAGTGGAGGGTGTCCCTGCCCATGGCAAGGAGATTGGAACTAGATGATCTTTAAGGTCTCTTCCAACCCTAACCATTCCATGATTCTAGGATTCTACGACTTCATTGCTGAGAGCTTTACAGCTGATCAGACAGGTATCTATCAGGAACAATGTAGACCCATCTCCTGCCTTAGGTGGGGGATGGATTAGATGAACTCCTCTAGCCTAGCATCAGGGAGCGTACTATTAGTTGAATGGACTATGAAAAGTGACGTCCATAGCTGCTTTCTGCTGAGCAGGCCCTCAGCAAGCACATAGGAGTAGAGGGTGCAATGCTTAGTCGTAGGGTCACCTGGAAGTTTCCTTCTGATGGGTTTTGCCTATGTGCACAAAACAAGTGTGAAAATGACTAAAAATAGCCTTTACAGCACCTATATCTACAAAAAGACTCATAGACTAGTCATTCATCCTTGCCCATGTCAAACATATGCTTGCTTTCTAACAAAGCATTGCTCAATGGTTACAGTGTCAGATAATATATGTTGTGTCTGTGGTGTCTTCGTCTTACATACTGCACAGTTCTGATGCAAATGTGCTGTCATCACGACTATTTCTATGCAATGTTAAATATGCAGTTTTAGTTTGCCTTTAGAGAAAACAGACACAATACCTTTCCCCTCCCACCCTCAACTGTGAACTCTCACATTGGGGTTGATAGCTGAGCAGTCACTCATCGCGTATTACTAACTGTTCCTTTGTGTTTTCAAGTACATACTTACATATATAAAAATATATATCAAAAATGAAATCTGTATACTCTTTTCATATGCCTTACAAATTTAAATAGAAAATATACAAATAAATAATTTGGACAGTGTTCTGTCTTTATTTCTTATAAATCACTTATTTCTTATTAATCACTTAGCAACTGTGGCCTAGATTTTCAGGAATACAAGACAAAATTTAATCCAACTTTTATTTGTTTTGGAGGAATCACGTATGTCACAGACCTGCAGTGAGATCTTGGGAGCAATACATACTGGCTGTGCCCATTAGTGATGAATAAAAAACCAAAGGGCCAGCGTATAATCCTTGACCACCGAGCCACTTTAGCCCAGACTGTCCCGCATCCACACTGGTTCAGGGCTGGCCATGTTTGTAACTGTTTGGTCTTGGAGAGATCCACTCAGGACGATCCAAAACAGCCAGGGACTGCCCACGCTGTTTGGCAGCTCTTGTAGCAACCCACATGCACAAGACAGCCCCTGGCCTTCTCTTACTTCTCACCATGAATGCAGTTATGACTGATTATCATCAATTATTTTTAAATAACAGAGAGCTTGGGCTATTCCCTGGCTCTCAGAGCATATGGCAATGTGTGGTTCACATCTGCACAGCTCTTTTTTACCTCCTGGAAACAGGGTGGCCACACTGGTTGTGGGGAAAAATACCTATCTCCAAATCATTCCTGGATGCTGATAAGAGTGATGCTCCTTGTCAGGGTATTTGTAACAGAAGTCTTGAGACTGGTGAAGATGAATGAAAATGTGCGTGTGAAAGCACTAGAAGAAACAGAAAAACAAGGGTTAAAAAAAAATGAATAAGTTAATCGCTACAGGGCATTGTAGAAGTAAATTCATTCGAAGGACCTGATAGCAAGAAGGCAAAGAACAAACTGAAGCCTCAAACTAAGCTAAAGAGATGAGGAGGATTCGGAGAGGTGCCATAAAGCATCCTGATAAAGAAAACCACAGAACAACAGGAAACAGGAATTTTGCCTTTGACTTAAAGATCCTCACAGATCCCTAGGGGCTACAAAAGGCACATCCAGAAAACAGATGTCTTGTCACCAGCGAAGAGCGCAATAGCTGTGCCAGGACCTGACAGCTGGTGGCACTGGCCTGCCACCTCACACACAGTCTGGGTGGGTGACTGAGTGCACATGACCCTTGGGACACTGAAAGTGAGTGAAATATTTGCCATTTAGAACAAATATCACCCTTTTCTTCCATAGGGTCCCACACTGGCTCCCTTTCTCTGGACCCACAGTAACAACCACCTGGTGGCACAGCCCTGACTGCTTCCCAAACCCAAGCACAGCACCTGTGTCCACGTCCAGGGTTGGCAGCAGCTCAGGAGCTGGTGTGCCAGCGGCAGCCCATCACTGTTCACCCTCACCGACTGAAAAGGGCAAGAGATGTACCTGCCTGAAACACCATGCTGCTTCGTGTTATGCCCATATTTACAGTTCATAGACACCATGAAATTTCTTTTTTCCTCTAGATCATTCATTTAACATCCCTCACCTTGTCCTCTTTTTCTAAGGCTTTGTCAGAATCACATGCCTGCATTTCCAGTACTGTCAGGTGAAGGGAAAAAAAAGCCTCGGACACTCAGCAAACAGAAGTGGTTTTTTTCCCTTAAAATCTGACATTGCTTGGAAGGATATTTGATTAAATGCTTGTGGCCACTGATAGTTTTGAAACTTAATGTTTTCCTCTTACCCATGCAAAAGAAGTCCATGAATCCAGCCCTCCACGATGGATTGTTGGGCGCATACGATGCTACCTAAACCAGCACATTAAGGTTAGTGTTTGTTTTTTTCTGGCAACATGGGCAGAAGATGTGAGTAGAAAAGTCTCAGAAATGACCCAGTATATCAGAAAACTGCAGTCACTTCATTTGTCCTGGGGTGGGGTGAGCTAAAGTGTCCACACAATCCCACAGTAAATGAATCCGTATCTGCCACACATTTTGAATGTCCGAGCCTAGCCCTTCTTAAAACACATTATTTTAAGAAAATACTTTTATCTACATTGAGTTATCCTATTTTTTATCCTATTTTTTAAAGACTGTTGAAAGATTTTTTAAAAAACATCTTATTGGAGAACAAATTAGATGAAATAAATGGAGACAAAAGCAAGTTGTGCTGTTAACGGTATCACCAGCTGTCCGAGTGGCCTTGACATGCAATAAGATGCAATATCTAGACACAGATTTGTAGTGCTTGATCCCATGCCAGGGCAGAGATCATGTTCCATTATTTAAAGGCATGTTTGTGGAGATAGAGCTGCTGATGTCCAAATGCTTATTAGCACAAGTAGTCTTCTGCATGGTGTTGCTTGCACAAAAAATGTTTTTATTATCCTTTCAAAAAGAATTTTTACATGTCCCTTTTAAACACCTATTACGCACAGGGCAGATATGGTCAGATAGTTAACTTTATTAATTGCTTTTCAACCACTTTTGGGTAGAAAACTCTTTAAGATTTGAAGGTTTCTTTCTCAGCTTCACTATCTCAGTCTTCAGCATGACCCATCAACTTGAAGGTTAAACACTACTTGCTTGCAACGCAGTATTTCCAAAAGCAAGCTGAAATAAAATCGCGTGCAGAGTAACTAACTGCAACATATTTTCCCCAATGCATTCTTTTTTTTTTAAAGTAGCTTCATAGCAGTGAAAAAAATAAACCTCATGAAAGCAAGTTACTATCCCTTATCTGTATCAACATGCTATTTGTTTGAGTACAAGCAAATATCTAAATTTCACAAGCTCTTTACAATTAATTGAAGTTTAATTTAAAAGCCTTTTTTTTTTTCTAGGTTATTAGAAAGGTTACTTCTAAGTTGTCAAGAACCAGTAATCAAGTGCTAAGGTGAGGCATAACCCTGAAAGTTCAAGTCAACAGAAACTGTCCACAGCACTGTAGAGCCTTGACGAGGTTAGCAAACATCCCCCTCAATGAGCCACCCCAAGTGCTGGTATCACCCAATCACTGTCAGTCACCCAGATGCCCCACATGGACTCTTAAAAGCTTCTTAAAGGCTCATAGTGGTTCTGTGGACATTCACTGTGACTTTACTGACCACGCATGAGAGCTACTGCCCCACAAACTGAGTTTCTTGGGGAGAGATCCTGAATATCTGGCAGGGCTGGGAGACTAGAGGTTTGGCACATGACTCACTGCTACGTTCTCTGGTCAGCAGTCTTCACTGGCATCGTATTCCTGAGCTACTCTTAGTTGTCTCATGTGACAAAGACCCACATGTAGGCCCCGCTCATGAGCTGTGGGATAAAGCAACCCAGAGGATTTCCTACTGTATGACTCAGATCAGCGTTCAGTTTTCCTGCACTAGCAAACTGCAAAGAAGGGGAGGAGAAGGTTTTTCCAGGTCCTGGCCTAAATTGAACTCTTGCTGATTAAGATGTTTTTATTGATGAGCAGAATGTAAACAGGAAAATCTCTTCTGGAAATGAACTACGGAAAAAAAAAGAGTTTTATTTCAAAACATGAAAATTGTTCAACTTTTTGGTTAAATCGAACCAATGAACTGAAATAAAAATAAATATTCCTTTTCAAAAACTGAGGGCATTGTTTTTCTTGGGTTTTTTCCTTCTATCATTTCCTTCCTTTCTATTTTTTTTTTTTCAGTGATGAAAGGGGAAAAATGAGAGGTAGAAGTGCTGAGAAGAAAAAAAAAAAGACAACAGAATACCAAACATTGGTTTTCAACTCAAGATTAAAAAGCAAAAAAAGACCTAAACTAAACCTGTTATCTTCTTTTGTTGAAAAATATTTGAAAAGCTGCTCTCATCCAACTTCTCATTCTTCATTTGAAATGTTAGGATCAGCACCAAGCTACTAAAAGTTTCACTCCTCTAAAATGATCTGCAGTGAAAAGAAAGGGTCTCTAGAGGTGAAAACTCTGCTGCTCCTTTGCCTACAGGAATAATCACAGAACAGATCTTCCAGCTCACTCCATTGTAGGACACCCAAATAGTTGTAAACTGTTCTAGGTAATGCAGCCATACTCACGTGAGAGGCTACAAGGAGTCGGACCTTACACAGATTGCAAGGAGGATGCTGCATGCCAAATCCCGCTGACACAACGTACAGGCTCTGTGTGCCTCACATGCAACTGTCCTGAAGCAAGTACAAGGCTACAAGCCCCTCTATGCCTAAGGATGCCTGAGCTAACAGGCTGCAAGGCGATGTGTCCACACAGTAAGGGCATTTGTTACAATACCTTGATGGGAAGTCCTACCATTGCATCAGTATGAGTCCTCTTGAAGGTTGCTCCTCTGCTGGTATCTGCAAACTCTTCTCTGATAGAGCTCACATAGCTGTGAATATAATTTGGACTAAACTGAAGGCCCCTCCCCACCTCCTCCCTCCCTCTCCCATCTCATTCTAGATAAAGCACGTGCCTTAGGAAATGTGGTAGCAAAGGCACACCCAGATAACCACATCAATGAACTGATGAAACAGTCAGACTGCTGAACCACAGCCGCTGTAGAGGTGAGAGAAGCTGTAGCAGCAAACCATGTTCCTGCATCCTCATGAAGTCAACTACTCACATTGGCTCTGCAGGCTTGTGACAGCACTCCAACCTGATTCAGCTGTTCAAAGTGCCTATGTTACCCTGTGTTTCTTCACCAAGATGATGCTCTGTCTAGGTGAGAGTACCGAGCTTCACAATGACGCGGCGGTGTCATGCTTGTATTATGTAGGCACACCCCTAATACCACAGTAAGGTGGTTCTCACTGACTTAAGAGTTGTTTCTAGATAAATGTGAGATGGCTCTAGAATGCTTTGGTCTCCATCCTCCTTTTCCTTATTCAAAGAGTGGGTTTCTTGCCCCTGGCATAAGCAGCATAGGGTCTCTGCAGAGGAGCTGCTCACTCAGGTCTCATGCCAGCTGGGGCTGAGCGCATAACTTGAGCTAGAAGCTCTCCCAGGTCTCACAGAAATATAGACCAGAAGGGACGTAAATTCAGTTGGCCCTACAGTGTGATAAGCAAGTGAGGTGAATGGCTCACGTTGTGCTTGAACCCCACTGTAAGAGGGACAGAATCAGGAGACCCCACCCAAGGACAGCTTCAAGCAGGACTGTGGGGTACTCAGTGTGCAGAAAGAGAGACCAACATGTAACAAGCTCCAAAAACATCACTCTTCCCACTCTAACTTATACAGTTGTTTTTTGCTTGCTGTTTGGCTTTTTAAATCTTCGGGTACATTAAACGTGTGTTATACAACATTGAAGTGCTGTTGAAGCAAAGTACATGTATCGCTATCAATCTTCTCAGCTGCAAAAATCATGAATTAGACCTTTGGAAGAAAGAACTGACTTAAGAAGTGTGACAGACCGAAGAGGTAAGAGTTCCCTCTTCTGGTCTGCCTGCTTTTCTGTACTAGCAGAAGGCTAATAATTAATTACAAATCATAAAAAAGAAAAATGTGACTTTAGATTCTCACTCCCACTCAGGGCTATGAACTGCTGGTTAGGTACTAAATTACTGATTTATATACCTACCAGGAATATAAATCCAAAGCACAGGAACTAGAAGGGATAAGAAGAAAAGAGAGAATTAGAAAAGCAGAAGATGAAAGAACAAAAAAATTTAAAAAGAGGTAAACTGAGATGTAAGGGAGATGTTCTTCCTGAGTAATAGGCAGTGTTTGTGCTGTATGTACCTGGTATAAACAATGTTTTATATACACACACACAGTGCCTTTAAGGTTTTGTGCTCCTCTCAGTCGGGATGCAAACTCCATCTATCTGTCTCTCTGAAGAATATGTCTGTAAGTGTTCAGGAACAATACTTTACTTTGTAAGAAATTACATGACCAAAATAGGAGTGGGAGAAGTTGTAAATGGAACACTCTTCTCTTCTGAATTTAAGAACTTACCAGGAAATTATATTATAAAATCTAATGGACAATCAGTCAAAATCATTCATCTGGATTAAAAACAACATCTCATTTGTAAAGCTGACATTTTAAAAGGTTTGAAAGCCAGTTAAAAATGAGATGCCTTTTAAAAAATAATCTCAAAAGATTTCATGCCAAAAAAATGTTGAAACACTTAATTTCTATCCAGCTTCCTATCTCACCCCTATTCCTGTAGTATTTGAATGCCTCAGAAGTATACTCACACCCACAACACCCTTGTCACAAAAGAAAAGCTGTTATTCTTATTTCATACCCGCAGAACTAAAGGAGGCACAAAGAAAATATTTCTGGCCCAGAGACACGAGACAAGCCGTGGTGAAGTGAGGTCTCTCACACTCCAACTCCAACCTCAGGAGAGCTTTCCTGAGAGAGACTTGGGTTTAAGCCCATGGGTTGCTGTGCATCTGTTCTCTTTCACAATTTAAGGTCAGACTTGATTCAACTCGATAATGACTAAAATGTCTACTCTCTGGTCACTGTTCAGTGGTTTTCACAGCCCAGCTATATTCCTCTTTGTTGTGGGCCTCATCAACACATAGTATTATGAATATGAATCCAGAGTTTGGAAGGCCCTATAGACTGAAATGATGTCTCAGCTGTGGATATATGTTAGAGAAATCTATGGTTTACACTAGATGTTTTTTCAGTCAGGCACTTCCAGCACATTCTACAACACTAGCTATGGTACCAAAGTGACCCAGTAACACAAGGTACAGCATCACTTTTTAAGTCCCACCTCTCTTAATTTTCCAAGAGGTTGAGAGTGAAGGCTTTCAGAAGTTCCCTCCGTGTAAAGGATTTACTTCCAGGAGGTCCTCACTCAGTTCAGACAGAGGATCAGATGGACCTTCATTTACACCTTCCTGTCCAAAACAGTACAAATGTAGGACAATGTCAGTGAGGCAGCCTCTTGAAACCAAGAACATCCTCGATCCAGGAAACAAAAACCACAGCATTGCTTACTTACTGAATAATGATGAGAGATATATGGACAATGGATAACATCTAGAGCAAAAAAATAAGAGAAAGCAGAGAGATGCCTATTCTCACTGTTTCGACTTTCTTTCCATATGTCTTGATGTAAGCTGAAATGCAAAAAGGGAACACAGTCAGAAGCTGTTGTGGAAGATGATGATTCTGCACCCTGCACACTTCAGCATGACCCATCATTTAACAAGATGCATCCATGAGGAAAATTAGCAAAGCTGGCTCTTCCCACGGCTCAGTTTTCTGTAAACGTCACATTGCCATGTGTCCCTCAAAGGTCAACTTCACCTCCAGAGTCACTTCTGTCCCCAATTAGGATATATGAACAACCAAGTTGTTGAGACTTGCTAAAGTGAATAGGAGGCTTCTTTGACTTCTTGACAGTACAATGAACATTTTACCACTTGTATGACAGTTAAGACTGAGAAAGATCTTGGTAATTGGATGCTTTTTGGAGATTTGCAACACCATTATGACTCTGACAGCAGACAGGTTTGACTCTGAAAACTCTCTTCTTGAACAAGTGCTCAAACTACTAGCTACTGCTACACACAAGCAGTAAGAGTCTATGTGTTTCTTAATCAATAGGAACACCAGGTCTGTAAGTGCCTAACTACAGACAAGGTGCTACAGCTTGAGACTGGGGCTCTCACTGGCCTGAGACACCAGGACAGAAGGCTTATTTTCAGTCTGAGGCACTTGCTCTGTATTTCACTTATTGCTTATGCAGGCGGCTCCCTGCTCAGATAAGTTTCCAGATGCATAACTTTTTGCAGGCACTGCAAAGAGTTTGAGCCCTAACATGGGAGCAGTAGGCAGCAGGGTAGCCAGCAGAAAGGCACCCAAGAGTGTACACGTATTTGAGGCTCTTGGACAATGCCTCTGTTTGCGGACATGAAAAGAGCAATATCAGGTGTGCACTGGCTGAATGCATCCCTACTCTTGTTCTGCCTAGAAAACCCTAGACACCTAAGTCTGGATTAGCCAGTGTAGTGAATGAACACTGCCTTGTCACTTTCAGCCAGAACCAGCAAGATAAGCAGCAGACCACCGAAGACTAAAAAAAATCAAATCAGACATGCAGAGGCATATTTATGTTTAGAGCCTTAAACCCCTTCTTAAGAGATGTCACAATCATCTAGGCGCAATGTTATGTACAAAGGCACAAAGGCATTTACGCGACAGACAGAGGGTAAAAAATAATGTCTCCTAGAATGAATGTCTAGCAAAGCCACTGTAAGCAGTCCCAGAACATATGTACTTGTTGCTGGCTGGGTGGAGAGAGCTCAAACTTGAAAACCTCAGTGATCCCTGTTATACATGTGTGCCTAGGAGAGTGATGAGGAAATTTCCAGATCCAACATATGCTTGATATGTGCAGTGAGCACATGATGGTCCAATTCCACAAACAATACTGCTTAAAATGCAGCTTTTGAAACAATGTAGATGCACCTGACAGAAAACTGCCCACAGTATACTCCAAAGATACTAAATTGGAGTAAAATTAATTGAAAGTAGAGTGAGCAGGAGGGAAGGTAACTATATTCTGTGCTGAATCACTTGCTTTCCTACTGTAAAACCTCACCCAGTTTTTCTACTTGGGCAAAATACTGACTTTCAAGATACACGTGGTGGTGTAGAGTCTCCAGGAAAGCAGCCCTGTGCTCTGAGGGGTCTTTGAAATTGTCCTGATACAGAAACACCTAAGTCAGATGACCTGGGTGACACAAGCGTAAACCCAGATCGATTCAGAGTTGCCCACTTACAATAAATACCTCTGTTGGAAAATCCTACCGGGCACTGTGGCAGCTCTGGCAGTGACAAGGATCACCACAGTCTAATTTGTCTGACTGCAGAGGGGGCAGGCTTTTTAGATGCTTACTGACAAGGTAAAATATTCAGACAAAATTCTCTTGTGCTGAGACATCTACTAAATTTGACCTGAGAAAGCTGCAAATCTCCCTCTTTTTGTTTTAGGTTTAGCTGGATGGTTTTGTGGTTCAGAATTTGTTTTGCTTATGGACTACTAAAATCTAATGCTGCTTCTCATAGTAGGATGTTCATGCCATGACTTGGAGCAGCGTTCAGTGCTTACAGGCTTACGTTCTTCACTTAAACATGTCCAGTCAACAAGTTTAACGTCAACTGCGCACATAAATCCTATTCTTTGTTCCCATTTGCACACTTTCAGCAATCATAGAATCATAGACTCATAGAATCGTTAGGGCTGGAAGGGACCTTCAAAGGTCATCTAGTCCAACCCCCCTGCAAGGAACAGGGATATCTCCAATCATTAAATTAACGTGGATTCCCTGTTACTTTGTGAAGTTTTACGAGAGACTGTAGACAAATATTTAACCTACACTAAGTTCATGATTGAAGTGAGATCCTTGTTTAACCAGGCAGATGGTAGATCTGACACACTAGAATACAGTGAGGAAACTCTGGTTTATAGCACAGTGCTGTGGTGTACATGAATCAGGTTATATAGCATTCACCTTCTCAGCTGGAACATGACCCACAAGTGTTAATAAAAGAAATTATTTAGCCTCCTCTAAGATTTAAAGCCAAAAGACCACTAGAGTCCAAAGAGAAGGAAAGGGAAATTCTGTGGCTTGCGGGTTTGTTTCTTGTTTAAATCTCTCCACCTTCCTGAGTGTGTTTTTGCTTCCAGTTATACTGAAACATGACCTCTGCCCTGCAGATATGATCAGTATCTCTTCAACATTTGACTCATGCTGTTTCACTAGTGCTGAATGACATGGCAAGTTGTAGTACAAGTAAGACATACAGAACAAACATTAATAAATGAGGTGTCCTTAAAATACCCAAAAAACATCTGCAATGACATATTGCTGCAGTAAGGTTTTTCACAGCTGGCACTCCTTTCCATTTTTTGATTTCATCATACAGAAATATCTCCAACACGCTGAAAACTTGCATGCCTGTAAGACCCATTACTGAAGACTAAATTCTTGTTTCACCTCTCCTTCCCAGAAAATCTTCCCGTAACATGCAGACAAACATTCAGGTACCCTTTCCTTAGAAAAACACATTTAAATACAGCAGTCAAGGAAATAAGGAAGAACCTTACTCCATTCAAAAAGGTACCTGGCACTTTTTGTTACTTGACTCTTACATACCTTGTAGAAAAAGGCATACACAGAATCAGCTATATGCAACACCTTGTTTCTGCAAAACCTGTAGTGGATTTGCAAATTTCCAGACCAATTTCTTTTTGCCAGTTACCTTTGATTACACTGATTTGAGGGCCTGCTGTGGGAATGGCACTTTTTTTTGCTTCTTCAAACAATGACAAAAATTTCAGGATCCTTTCTTGTTGATCTGCTACAGGGATCTCCAATGGCATCTGTCTCTGAGCTTGGCTGGGGAGAAAAAAAAGTGTTGCAATTTTCTTCAATGTCACATGTAAAAATGTATCTACAGTTTGGCTGGATTCACACCTCATTTTTCTTCTTAGATATGTTTACCTCAAAAAGGTAGCCTTGCACTTACCGAAAAGGCAGATCTCTAGTATAGTACAGCTCAATGAGAGAGTTTGCTGTGAAGCACACAGCTTTAATACACAAAACAATACTGAATTCTTAAATAATAATTATAAATAAATATAAGTAAATAATTAAAGTATAATAAATAATTACATTATTTAATTTAAAAGAACTGTATCAAATAATAAAAAGGATTTATTAAAAGGAATGCAACATCTTCAGCAAGCCAGTTTCTTCAGTGAGGCTGAAGAATTCCACCTGAGAATATCTTACTTTATATCTTAGTAATCCCAACCATAATACAAAAATCTTATCTTCTCCTCATTCTTTTCATTTACATTTGTCAATTCATGTTCCAACCAGCCCACTTAGCAATTACACCCATGACAGGAGACTGGTATCCTACTGAGACATACTGCAGGACAGAGCTGGGATCCTGCACTAAAGCAGACCTTACCTGTGGATACTGTGGTTTTGCAGACACGACTGGAGAAGCAGGTGCTAGAAAACCATTTGAAATAACCACGGTAATAAAAATATTAGCCAACATGTTGGTTGCCATTGTGGTCAAACAGGATTTTCTGAGTGCTGAAACCTCTGTCTACAAACCTTGTCAAAACTCCTTTGGTTGAACGAACCATCCCATCTCCTGCCTTATAAATCCTTGGCCTTTCTTCATTACCCGGAGAACAAATTCCACATCCAATTTCACTTCAGTGATCTGCATTTTGACATTTGGCGACACGTCTTTTTCTGTTTTCTGTGCTTTGCTTTGTGCCACCCTAATAATAGAGTCACCAACGTCAGAAGCCTTTTCTCTGCCCGAGCAAACGCATTATCTGAGCGCTATCGCTGCTTGAACAGGAGAATCTCAAATGTGTACACAAACTTTGGGATTGAGCACAGTCACCGCTAGCAGCAGCACAGGGGCGATCTCCTGGATTCACATCGTCAAGGCACAGATTAAAAACGGGGCTACTACTTCAGGAGCCAAGATTTTAAACACGGCAGTGACGCCAGCTGTCAGCACAGCAAACAATGAGGAACTGAACAAACAGCAAAGCCTCCAAACTCCGTCATGTGCTCCTGGGACTAAATCAAAATGTGAGACGGGTGAAGCCAGCCTGGATGAATCTGTCAGATGCAGGGCTAAATCACTCAACTGCTGGCAGCCAAAGGTAGAGTGGGAGTGATATACCACCGGTTCAAGAGCCTGCCTCAGCTTGCAGGGAGTGATAGCCAAGAGCTTTCCTCTTGTGTGTCAGAGGCATTTGGCACCGGAGAAAAGGCTACCAGGGGCATTCTCAGTAGCAGAACAGTGGCTGAACTTCACAGTACGTCCTGGGCTGTACTTCCTCAACATCCAAGCAGTGTAACACAGGGAAAACGAGTCCCAGAACCACACTGGGTAGAGAGAAGCAGCTTGGAGTGAGCATTGCCATTAGACTGGGCAAAAGGCTGCTTTTCGGTTCTGGCACAGGGTTGCACCAGCCAGTGCAACGTGGTGTATGTAGCTAACTCCATATGCCCCCACCGACTAATAGGGCTTTTCTGCTTTGTAAACCACAGCTTTCCTGCAAGGAAAGCGTTGCTGAGGCTCAGAGAAGGAACTCTGGAATCCAAGCAAGGTTCCCCAAGCACAGCGAGAGGGCTGAGAGCAATGCTGGGAACAAAGAACAGCTCTCTTCTCCCACACCTTCATTAGAAACTTTTTCTTTTTTTTCCAGTACATGGGCAGTACGTTGCAAGTGCACTGCTGGGGGAGAGGACTGGTCTTCTGAGAGAGAAGAGAAAGTGCTAAGCCATCCTGAAAGGATGCACTTGACTAGTCTTCCCTGAGAAGGACACCTGGTAGCTTCATTCTGAAGAATTCCCCCAGCCCAAGACCTCCTCACCAAAATTCATTCATACTGGGTAAATAGTACCCTATCTGGCCCTGTGTTTCTCCAAATGGGCTATTTTGTCAACCTTTTGTTGGTCACTAGTGGCTGCTGGTCTCAGGTGAGCCGACATTTCAGTGTGACACTGCCTCCTGTTTGTTGGCACTTTCTTGAAACCAAAGCTTGGGCAAGTGGTCAGAGCTGAGTACAGACAGATTTTTGCTGTGTTTTTGGCTAAGGAAACCACAAGAAAGGGACTAGTGAATCGTTTTGACAGGATCTCACACAGCCTGGATGTAAAAAAGAATCTGAAGGTTCTGTTTGAGGCCTTGGGCAGGGAAAGGCTGGATAAACTTCATTTACTCGTATAATCCTTCTGTTAGGACTTGACTGGCAACAAGGGCTGAGTTCAAATCCTAGGGGTCACTCCTAAACCCAGATGCCCATCCAGAAGCTTGGGAAAATTAAAACTAAGTTTTTCGGTGCTCAGTAAGCTAATTTTCTTCATTTGCAAACATGAGTCAGCTGACTTAATAAATAATGTTTTATTAATGGAAGAAAAAGAAAGGTAGACAAACAGCATAACAGACAATATTTAACTCCTGGTATATTACTATTTGACAGTTGTCTCTCTTGGGGAAGTTGGTTAGCTCAGCTCTCAGTTGCTTCCCTGCCTCCTGCAGTAACATCTCACTTCCAGCTTGGGCTGGTCAAACCTTGCTGAGCAGCAAGGTCTGATTCAGTCTCCCTAACCATTCCCTCTCACCAGTCCTCACTCTCCAAGCTAGTGTTGGAGACAATTTCTGTTCTTCCGGCTCATCAGCAAGACCGCATGTAACGTCTCAGATTACTTCTGTCCCTGTGCATTCAGGAAACCCTTCACCCCATTCTTGTCTCTCACTTTGGAGAAGACGTCTAAACAGATTCTGCTCCATTTTACCCTCTAAAGAAAACTTTTAATCAAAGCTTTTGTCTTTTGCCTCTCTGTCATTTTGGTTTTGGTTTGTTGTTTTATTTTTTTGAGGCTGTAACTTTTGCATTCCAGTTCTGGATGCTATTGCCCTAGTGACCAACTCACCCTAGAGACACTGAAGTGTAGCTCCTTGGCCCAGACTTCTATCCCTGGTTGCAATTACAGACATTCCTCCCCTTAATTATGCTCCTCTTTTTATCAGAAATGCCTCCCAAACATAATAAAATAATGTGTGCAAAGTAAACATGTCTCAGAACTGCCCACCGGTTCCTTTCATTTATCTCTCCTCTTCTCTACCAGAAGTCAATGGAGCGCTCTATTTTTTTTGCATTTCCTGAGGGTGGTGAGACAATCGTTGTCTCTTTTAGGCCACTTGTTAAAGCAAGGCTGACATTATTAAAGAAAAAAAAATCTCCTGACAACACATTTGCAAACAGGACTGCACAGCCAGGGGCCATTTTTGCTGCTGGGCAGACAGCTCAGGTCAGCAGCATTTCCATGTAGAAACCTCAGCACTTGTGGAACCTCCTGAAGAAGCAGCTGCCCAGGCCCGCATCTTGTACAGCTCTGGTCAGTAGTAAGAGTTGCTCCTAGTTTTTACACAGCTGTCTGAACTTACAGCCCTTATAATTATGGTTCACGCGTATCTTACTCCCAGGACAACAATGAAAATAAATGCATTAATAATTCCGAGAAACCTGGCTTTCTATATGTTGAAGACAGGTGTATCTAAGTTAAAGAGAGAAGGAATTTCAATATGCAGTAGTTATGTAAATCTTTGCCTGTTAGGGTTTTTTTCCTACTATAAAAAAATATATTATCCTATGAAAACATGTGGAATTGAGAAAATGTACTTGTTTTATATTTTACTGTACAGCTTCTTTTTCAAGGCCTGGACCGAGCCAAAGAACACACACTTACTTCCATGCACCCACAATTAGTCAGACTACATCTACATTTGGAACTGGTTAGTGTTAAAAGTTAAGCATGGCAATGCATCCCAGCTCAATGCTACCAAAAGAAATGCAGTCTACGTTATGGTACTGGCTGGCAGGGTACCAGCGTGCTGCTTTGGAGGATTAGAGCTCTACCAGGTTTTCAGACAAGGGGCATAAAGAGTTCAGGAAGAAACTCCACAGGTTTTTTAAATTTCTTCTGTAGACATCCTGCCAGATCACCCAGGAAACGAAGCAGTAGGTCCTGCCTTTCCTTAGCGCAATGTTTATCAGAAACAACACTGATGGCTAGCTCTGGGCATATGCCTTCAAACCAAAAGGCAAAGGCAAGGATCTTAGAAAATTGCATGGGAAGATCTCAGAGGGCTTTTTACTTAGGTTCCTCTGCATACTACAGGCTGACCTCATGGGTCTTTCCATGGCACATAACACATAATTTGGGATACTTGAGTATACCGACATTTCCTACTCTAACCTGCCAAAATCATGTTCTATTAAGATCACAACTTAATTTCATTACAGCATTATGAATCCTCACCTTGTAGCTCTATTAACTTCTTCAGGATTTCATAAATCTTATTTTAAATTGAGTTTCAACCCTTGGGAGAGGAAATGCTTGATGACTCCAGAGACAAGCAAGCTCCTGAGAAGAACCTGATCAACAGCCATAGCAGCTTCTCTCACTCAGTACTGTAACTCTGCCTCAGAAGGGCTGGCTCAAGTTATGAACAGTTTAACTTCCACATCTGGCGAGCTCTTGACCTCTCTGCAGCAGGGATCAACAGCAGAACTCTGTGGTGCATTTTCAATGAAAAAAACCATATCCCTACGAGGAAAGATAACTGGTTGGATGCAAATGCTTCTTGTTGACGTAAGATGTTGTTTGCTGGACTCTTTTAATAATTAGTTGTGATTTTTGTTATTCAGAGTACCTGTCAGGGAGAAGCAAGGGCAAGACAATCCCTGGGGAACAGGGAGCCAGGAGAAAAGGGTGACCCCAGTACAGGCGGTGCCCTCGCTGACAGGCAACATCTCGCAGGGTCTGAAGGCAGTAGTCAGAGCCAGGGTCTGGTAGCAGGGTCCATCGACAGCTTCCGACACAGCAAGGGGGTGAGCCAGGGCAAGGATCAATGCATGGCAAGGAGCAGGGCTAGAGATGAGCGCACCTACAAGAACAGTTGAAGTAGGACTGGAAGCCCAGGCCAGTAATGAAATGGGGCTCCCTGCCCATGGGCAAGGTGAGGGGCAGGCCCACAGGAAGCTGAGCAAGAGATACTGAAGCCTGTCAGCGCCTGACAATATCAAAATATGAATTTCTGATTTTGATCAGCAAAACAATCTGCTCTTCTTTTGGGAGCGTTCATCAGAAATAAATACTGTCACTGAGTCTCTCCCTTTGATTAGCATCCTTCTTAGAGACACAAGCCAGCCTCTGTGTCTGAACTTGTAGAATGGGATATGGGATACGCTGAGATCTAGGCCAAAGTTTTAGGAAAAAGACTGCTTGCCAGATTGTTTGTAAAAAAACACCTCCTGACATTTACAGGTCTTGGTTTGCCAAGTGACCTGTCTGATACCTGCTATAGTCACAGCGAAGTGGTAGCTCATTTACTCTTGGTGGAACCAAAACTGTAGATGATACAGTATCAATAAAGCAGAGAAAAACGCCTGAACAATCTGGCTTGTTATCCAGTACCTTCTTACGACTTTTGGATCCGTTTGGATTCTATTGAAAAAAGCCATACATCTCAGGGACAGCTCATCAGATGTGACTGGAAACAGTCACAGGGCTGCCATGGTGCTGAAGCCGTCTCGCAGATCCAGGATGACAAAGCATTTGGCACTCCAAAAGTTTGGATGTGAAAGAATGAGAGGCAAGCAATAAGTACTAATATTCTGCATATCATTAAAGGAGTTGGAATCGGCCTGCTTCAGGAGTTGAAGTCTTCCTATCAGCCAGCCCGGGCGCCTGATGCATCGCTGAAATTACAGCCACAGCACAAGACTGCAGATGACCCAGCCTATTAGCTTTGAACGTCATATTACAGGCAACTTTCAACATTTTCCAAGCTTACAGGTCTCTGATGTGGCAATGGGAAGTTCTTCTGAGCTATTTCCCATCTGGATGCATTTATGGCTCCTGACAGTTTTGATCAAGACTTCTTATAATTTATTCCCCATAAGCATTTATGGATCTGTCTGCTGATAGCTGTCCTGGTTGTCTGATCGGCGCATTCACAGCTAGCCCATCTGTCTGAAAAGATCAGGATTTATCTCTGAATGGGCCATAATTAAAAGGCCCAAGCTCAGAGACATAACACTGTGTACCTTCCTGCCAGGTTTGGATTCAGTTAATTAGAAAAGCCTCTTACAGGAAAGCTATGTTAAGAAAATTGTCTTTTTTTTTTTTTTTTCTCCAGAGCTAGAAATCTGCAATTGTCAGGAACTTTAAAATAATCCATCTCATCTTAGCTACGTCTGAGCCTTTTCTTCCTCGGACATCACTTTCCTTACTCCTTGGAACGCCATGTTTCGGGTTGCTCCAGGCCATCCTTCCCTTCAGTCGCACTGCTCAAGTCCCCCACGAGGTGGCAGAGCAGGTGACAGAAATTTTCCCTGACGAAGAAGCGACGAAAGGATCCGCGGCTGAAACTCGAAAAGAAACGCCAGATGGATGTACTCCATTCGTTTTCACAGCAGACATACAGCTACATACACCCTTGGCATGGCTTCGAAAATCTCATCCAGCAGCAATGAACACAGTAGGTGAAAATGTCTTGCAGACAAGGTCAATGGCTTTTAAAATTTCCCTTCTGTCAGGAGGAAAATCATGTCGTTATTCTTCCTACAGCTACCGCTAACGTATAGCCATTCCTCCTGGGAGTGCCTGGCTGCAGCCTTGCTGAGCTGAAGGGCTGCGCTCTACTGTGAGACCAGGTGAACAGCTGAGGCCTTTTGCCCTCCCGCCCACGGTGCTTCCCTCAAGCCCGGCACCTTGTTACCACTTCCTATAATGACCTTTCCAATTTAAACCCAGCAAGCCAGCTCTGTGTGAACCCAGACACTATCTGCTAAGCTCACAGACACCAAACAAATTTGGCCGACGCTCCCCTCTCCCTTTATTGACTTAACAGCGTATCAAACAGCTTTTGGATTGCCGGCAAATAGCAGAGATCTCTTGAGGGGGAGGCTCAGCCTTCAGGTACTGTTAGATTTAATGCCTGACAATTACTTGTATTTGTTTAATTCCAGTTTCTTGTTACTCCGAGGGGCTGTCACGCTGCAGCTCTCTGTGGAAGGTGACAACCCTTTGAAAGGGCAGCCCAAGAATAAACGACAAACCCCGATCGTCGGTGCCTTCCATCCTCGCTGGTGGCAAAGCCCTTCCCGGCTGTGCAGAGAGAGGAGTGAAGTGTCGGGAAGGTTAGCGGCTACCGGGTTTGGGGAAAATCTCACCTAGGGGTGCGGGGCTCTGCTAACACCCGGGCTAGACAAGACTCCGGTTTTATAAAGCTTTGTTTCCCCGCGCAGCGCATCACTAGGCACGCAAACCGCCAGGCTCAGGGAGGGAAGGCTGAGGCAGCAGCGCTTGAAGCCGTGCCCCGGCTGCCGGGTACCCCACCCGGCCACAGCAGACGCGGTGCCCCGAGGCACTCCCTCATCTGCCACCCTGTCCTTATCTCGCTCTCCTCGTCGGGGCACCGCAGCACTTGTTCCTCCCCGGAGGACCGAGGCTCCTGCCAGGCTGCGCGGCACTACAGCCGGCCGCCCGCGCCCCGCGGCTCGGTGCCTCCCTGGCACTGCCCTCCGCTCGTTCAGCCGCAGCGCTGGCCCGCCCCACACCAGAGCTCCTCCGACCCCTCCGCTGCAGCACTACGGGACCGTCCCGCTCCCCCGGGCGGCCCGTCGCCGGCAGCTCCGCCGCCTTTGCTCTCGGCGGCGCCACCGCGGCCTGGGCCGCCGGCGGGGGCCGCCCGCCGTGCGCCGCGGTTGCCCTCTAGCGGCCGCCGCCGGAAGGCGCGCTCAGCCCCGGGCCGCGGCGGGGGACCGGGAAGGCGGCGGCGGGGCCACCTCGGCACCTGCAGCGGAGCCCGGGCCCGGCCCAGCAGCTGCTGCCGGGCGGCCAGCCCCCACGGGTGCACAGCGCAGTTCGGGATGGGGGCGAAGCGTCCCCTCCTGCAGCGAGGGCTCTGCCCCGCAGCCCCGGGGTCCCCGCGCAGCCCCACGTCTGTGATGAGCCTTTCAGAAACAGCCACCTTGCTCTGGCGGGACAACTCGGACCAGGCTCTGACCGACCCCTTCACTTGTCAGACCTCTCAAAACTGAACCGAACGAGAAGTAGCTGTGCTGTTCCTGGTGGGGATTAAGTTCTGGGCGCCACACCATGATAAACGTGCACGTGTAGCTAACCAGAGACAGTATTAGCTGGGAGTGACCTGTGACCTGCTGCTTTCAAAGAAGCTTCTCTTCCCTCCCTGCCCTGAAAGGCAGGCATCACAGCCTCGTGGCTTGTAAAGCTTAGAAGGACCCATTGCCATCCTCTGACCTGAACATTTTTAGCACTGGCCATCCGTACAGTTTGTGTTTAACGTTTCGTCAAGAGGCCAAATGGGTGTGGTAACAGCCTAGATTTTTATGTTCCCAGGGCCCACGTCCATGACAGTCATGGCCTCCGCCTCCTTCCCCCGTTAAGTCCCTCTGCTCACCAACAGGGAAAAATAATTCCTTCTTCCATCCACCCCAGCTCAGCCATTCTCCAGGAAGACCTGAGTCAGATGTTTGGTACCTAAACCAAATACCTGAGGAAGGTGGGGAAGAAGGAGACAATTGCTGGAGGGAGACACACAGTTACTAAACCAGCCTAATGTAAACAAGATCTAAAGCAAGAGTTCAAAGTTATTAAAACTAGGGGAAAATGCCAAAGAAGGAAATTCTTCTCTGTTCAGTCACCCAGCTCTAGAGCCAATGAAACCTGCTTTACCATCCCTGAAAGATGATTTATGAGCATGTTTTTAAACTGCAGACAACAATAACAACAACCTCCTCTCTGTGGACCTTTTCATCAATGGAGCTCGACGTGCTTCTCAAAGAAGGTCAGTGTTACTACCCATTTGCAGATGAGGAAACGGAGGCTCGGGAAGGAAAGGATTTTGCTCCAGCAATCAGCAAGTGAAGAACCCAGGGACAGTCAAGTACATTCTGTGCTAAGATATGTCACTCAGCCAACATAAGTCTAAATTTACAAACGGCACCTGAGACAGGGCACATCTTGCTGCAACAGCAGGAGCTTACTGCCTCATCATGCTCTCAGGTGTCTGTACGGCCCATGGACTCATCTGAAAGACACATCTGATGAGAGTGCACAGGGGTGGATAAGAACCAGAGGTGATGGAAGAGCACCATTGAGCTGGAAAAATGGAGAGAGAGCTGTTCCGAGAGACAGAGAAGGGGGAAAAGTACAGAAATATCTGCATTTAATATAGCATCTAACAACTAGCAAGGAGATAAGCAACTTGTGGGAGCCATGTTAGTTTCTAATGGTGGGTTATTACCAGTGGCTGAGAGTACGGGATCATAAAGCTCCACAAAGTGTGTGAGCAGTGGTACAAACAAGAAAAGAAACACTTAAAGAATTTAATTCTGAGAAATGCTGAGCAATCACTGTGAGAAGATGAGGTTATTCTCCTCTTTGCAGCATCCGTCTCCATTAGTGTCACAGAGCAGAACCTAGTTCCTAGGATGGCTTAGCTCTAACATATGTTTATCAAGGACAGGAAAAATCCTTCAGAAGTTTTCCCTTTTTTTCAGCTATTTTCAGCTTCCTGCTCTGGAAGGAGAAATCACTCTTTGGGGAGTGTTCTTGCACCTCTTTAACAGACAATGAAAAACCTCATTCTCTTTAACAGAACTTGTTTCTTCTGCTAGAACTTTTTTCTCTTTCTGAGTTGTGAAATCCAGGTGGGAGGGATAACAGACAGGAAATATAATTTTGCTTATTTAAAGACTGGGAATAAATTTGACCTCCCACTTGACCCTCTGCTCCTCCCCAAGACAGACCAAACTCAACTCACTCTCCCCTCATGTGTATCTGTGTTAGTGAAACCACCAAGCTTCTTGGGGGTGGGGGTTGGGGGGGGCAAATCTCAATATGCCTGTAGATATTGTTGGAAACAGGGCACAAAAATATCCCACACAGAAGTGACTGAAGAGTGCTCTCTCTTCCACCCACTCTTGTCTCAGTACACTGTTGTATCAAAAGCCTTCAGAAATGGCAAAATTCACCACTTTATATTCACCACAAAATTCATTGTATACATGCTACCGCAACATGTGAATGAATGATGCGTCTGAAGACTTCAAAATCTGATAAACAGACATTGGAGAGTCAAAGAATAGTCACCTCCTGTGAGACAGGCAGCAATGGAGGCATGGCAACAAAGATTGCCCCAAAGATCATTGCTTAAGGCATATACGGAGAACAAACATGCTTTGCAAAGTGACTATATACTTACAGTTTTATCTTCCAAATCATGCTTCATGATTTTCATAATTTTTCTTCCTTTCATTGCTTCCCCATCTCCTGTCCTTTTTGGTTGCCAGCTATGAACTGATGTAACCTTATCTGAGGAACGACTGCAAGCAAACGTAAGTGAGAAGCAGCCACCTCTTTAAGGGTGAGGAAGAACACGGACGGGTTTTTGTTCTGGAGACAGCAGCTGAAGCCAAACACCAATTCAGCTATAGGCTACTCATTGAAAAAGAGTAGCCTGCCAGCCTTTAAAGTCTCTTATTTTCTGTTTGTGGATGAAAAGTACCTCTGCTTTGCTGGATTCACACCTCTTTTATTAACTTTACCCTCCGGAGAACTAAGAGAAGTGCAAGCCAAAAATTTGGTGTCTTAAGGAGAATTAAGGTGCATATTAAGACTTTAGGAAGCAGAAAATGTCAAGTTTGTCTACAGGACACTGAGAAGGGACACAAATATTTTCCAGTAGGTGATATGCTTAAAGACCCAAGGAGGTTAGGAAGTATACAGGGCATTACAAAGTGATCTTACTAATCAGGTCAAACTAAAGGGAATGCATTTGGAAAGGAACTACAAGGCAAAATGTCTGCCCCTTTAGCACCTTAGGTCTGCAAGGTCACCCAAGTGAGCCCATGGGATCACAGTCACAGTCCTGAGAGCACTGAAAAGCAGCCAAAATGCCAGTTTAGGAAGAGCTTGCTTTTGGCCAATCACATCCAAGGCTGGTTGGAAATATTTTGATAAACTGTGGAGCAATATGCTGACTCACCCCCAAACATGTCACCGTTGCTGCCGATCAGCAGCGTTGCCTGCTTCCCAGAGTGAGAAGCTTGGGAGGCCCAGGATTCCCAGCTAAGCTGGCAGGCTCCAAGCTTTGGCAACCAAGATTTTAGTTTCATCATTTTCAAAAGGATACTACTGAACATGATTTCAGGACCACATGGACAGATGTTTGCCCTGTGCAGAAAGTTTTCGAAATACGACTTCCTATTCCAAAATAGAGCAACTGTTCTTCCTCTCATCCAGCCCCAGAATCATAATGCCCATGGGATGGATATGCTGGCATTTGACCAGCTATGGTCATACGTCTCCCAAAGTTACATGTGTTGGACTGACATCACCGGGCTCTCAGTTCTGCAGGAGAAATAACAGAGATGTGTGTGTTAGAGGAGGGAGTGGAATAGAAAAAGAAAGGGAGGAGGACAGTCCAAGTTTAGCAAATTTAGCTACTGTTTTACACAGCGAAAGTGAAACAGGAAACATTGCCATATTGCCTTGTTTCAGAGCACCTCTTTATCACAGACATCTTTATTTAAGGGAGGAAGGGTGAAATTTGCCACAGGGGCTTCATGCAGGGTTTTATTATTTCAGTGAAAATTAGCTGATTTTCAGCAAATTTCAAAGGACTTCCACGCCTGTGATGTTCACCTGATGCAAAGACATAGTGCAGTTGGACACTGGGCTCCTTTGAAGAAGGCCGTATTAAAAAAGCTGAGCGGTTGCTGGTATTTGAGGACACTGGAATACCCAGGCCGGGCTCTGTGGCACGGGGTTCAGTGTCCCTCAGGCACGCACCTGCTGAGCTAGGGCCAGGAAACTTTCACCCTCGTACCTGTGGTAACCAAAGCTGCCTTCTGAACTGGGAGGTCTTGGTCCTGAGGGATTCTGGTGTGAGGAAACAGAGGAATGGGACTAAGCAGCCAGCAGGCATAAACCTGGTGGTCGCCTGAAGCATACCCAGATGTCAGAGATGTCCTGAGGAACTGTAACTGCAGTCTCTCTTCTCTTCTTACAGGACATGTCAAGTGCAGCAGCAGATAACAGTAAGACCGCCATCTAAGCTTCCCCAGAAAAGCTACAGATCTTCCTGTGTTTGAGGCATTTGAAAGTAAAACAGCTGGAGGCACTTTTTACATGCTACAGGAAACAATTCTGCATCAGCAGGGAACAGGTTCTTTCTTTTGACAGCCTTCCTACCCTTAGGAACTAGCATTTTACAAAGGCCACAAGTCAGACCTAACCCCCTCCCTGCTCTGAAAGTAGGCTATGTTTTAAATCTGTGTATTAGATTTTCTTTCTAAATTGTTTTATCCTCCTCTCGCAAACCCAAACAATTCCCAGACAGTGACTCGTGCTGACTAATCCAGTCTGGGAGACTTCTAGGTGTCCCTGTAACTTAAAACCAGAAAACAAGCGTCCTAATTCAGTAGCTAGACATTCCAATGAAGACCTGTAGGTTCTGAGCTTTTATTTTCCTTCTCCTCAGGGTTAAACATGCTTTTATCTACACTGTGCCTCCCTCCCTCAGCAGGCAAGAGTTGAGATGAGCTGTAATTCGGACATTCCTTCCTTGAGATCCTGCCCACGTTAGAAGTTCTACTCCACAGCGCATCCAGTGGCAAAGTTAATGTGGACCCTCAGCATAGTTAAACAGTAAAAAAGGGGCTGTCTTCCAGGGCAAAGAAGGGGGTGTCTAAAGTAATCCCGAGATATGTTCCCAAATCATCTTATAGAACTGTAAAAAGCCTGGAGTTGTAAAAGGATATGGGGCCACAGACAAATTGTATTTTTGGCCCATTTACAGTGCTGGACTGAGTCATATTTTAGTTATGTCTGGAAACCACAATGCCATGACAAGGTCTTTGAGTATCGTAGCAGTTGCAGTGGTGATAGGCTTCTGAGTTATGAGTGCTGTGAATGAGGTCTGTCTCAGAGCAGATAATACAGAGTTTATTGTCCATTCTGTGACCACATGCTGCGCCAGGAACCAACATTTCCATTCCTGCTCAGAAAAAGGGATATCACTTCTGGGCACAGTACACTGCACCACTAACCCAAGCCTGTTGTCTTGTGAGACAAGCCACTGAAAAGAGGGAAAAAGCCATGTGCACCGAAGGTAACACACCTGCGTTGTCTTTCCAGGACATCTGTGTTGAGTTGTACGGTGCCTTGCAGGCTGATAGTAGTTAATGAGCTGCTTTTGCTCCGGAGCCTGGCTTAGGGCTGTTTCCTCATTGCAAAAGTCAAACAAAGCAGTGTGGGAGAACACCCATGACAATGGCCTTTATAATTAAAGGTCATTAAAAGCTGTCAGTCAGGGTGTGAGGTGCAACAAGAAATCAACAACCCTTTGCGTTCACCCTTGCCAGCCCCTCCTCTCACAAACAGCAGCCTCCAGCCTTAGTCTTCATCACCTTCTTTGCCCTTGCCTCTTCCTCCCCTTCAAGCAGCCAGACTGAGGGCATTGAGCTGCCCTTTCTCAGCTGCCAAAACAGGCATGGCTGAGCCACCTTGACTGCCCATGGCAGTCGGATGCCTTACTTTCCTATACAGAATGAGATTTGCTGGTATGTTCTCTACATAGTCTTCAAAATCTAGCAAAAAATATTTCTGCTGAGATGCCCTTGAGTGTCATATTTTTGTTTTTATTTTGACTGTCGCTATTTGTAACTTCTTTTCCTGTTGTTTTAAAGTAAGAAACAAAACAAATATGTGCCCTACTTCATCATCCACCTCTAAAGAAGTGCTCTTGGGTTTCACAGGGTAAGGAGAAAAATCTATAGGGTAGACCCTTGCAAAAATATAAGTGCAGTATTGTTAGGATAACATGGGACCGTGCCAGAAAGAAATGTCAGATGGTCATACTGAGCAGGGTAACCAGTAACCACGTCAGAGGTGTGTGTGTGTTAGCGTTTCTAACCTCTGAAGAGGTACCTAGAATTCAGTAACTGTTTACTTTTAGTGTCTTGGCCCTAATTTAAAAAAGATAATGTGAATTATCATTTGAGAGACAGAGTGCTACCTGACAAGTCGTCAGGAAAAAACTACGCCTTTAATAGTTTGCTTTGTAGCTTGTTTTTCACTTCACTGAGAGTAGCAGATGAAAAGTTAACCTTTGTATATATACATTAGTGTGTAGAAGGATACTACTGAAAGCTTCTTTAATATAATGCAGTATGTTGTGTAGGGCCAATATTAGAAGATTATGCATACATATCTATCTTCATATACATAGATATAGAGGCTTTCAGATTGAATTTTCAAGATTGACTATGTTTTTTTTTTCTCATTTGGAAAGCTTGATTCCCCCATATTAATGTTTCATTAACACTACTGTTTCATTATTTATTTAAAGAGAGAAACAACCAATGTATCTTATAGTAATGTGACCTCAAACTATCTGTTTTGGTGCTCCTGAAGTAAGGTTCAACTCATCAATATCAAAAAGGATTCAATCCAAAACCCAAAAGATCAAGAGAGAAAAATAAGAGCTGTAGATGACCTTGAAATATTGAAATTTAATCAAGAAGCCAGAGATATAAGGCTCCTGCATCTGCAAAGTCTCATTTCAGTTCTATTTTGATGGTCCTATTGGATTGCAGGCCTTTTGCCAGGTCGCTCCACTTTTTTCGTTAAAAAAGAAAAAAAAACAGTAAAAAAAACTAGTATGGACACATATTTTTGATGTTGTGAGTGCTACATAGTCAATACCCCTTTTCTGATGCTTACATTTTCTCTGAGAGTTGTTTTCTCCCCAATGAAAGAATGCACCAGGCCAATGTGCATACTTGTCAAACATTTTATTTGTCATTCACACTAATTATGATATTGAATTTACAGAGGAAACTGTGATACAAAGAAAAGAAAGAAAGAAAGAAAGAAAGAAAGAAAGAAAGAAAGAAAGAAAGAAAGAAAGAAAGAAAGAAAGAAAGGAAGGAAGGAAGGAAGGAAGGAAGGAAGGAAGGAAGGAAGGAAGAAAAAGTCTTCATTAGAACTAACGCAGCAGTCCAGCTGCTCTGCGTGCTAGTTGTAATGAATTCTCCCGTGGCGCTGGACACGGTCATCCCTATGTACAGCAAGAGTCTACTCTGACGTGGTATCTAGAGACTTCCTGTAGTGGGGGAAAAATCTACTTTATTCTCTTTTCCTATCTGGTTCCAAAAAACAGCAGTCTCCCTCCCCTCCCCGCCCCCCCCCCCGCCACCCCAAAGAAAAATCCCCTGCAATCAAAACCAAAAAACCAAACTTCCAGAACCTGGTAGTTTCCCCTTATGGAAATGTTCAGCATGACAGTGTCAAGGGAAAATGTGACTGTTTCAGGATGCTGCAGCATCTGTTTTGTAAACGTAGCCAGTAAACGCTGAACGAATTCACTTTGATGCCATTCTGATAGGAGCGCATCTCCCCCTGTGCCCCCCCCCTCAGACTTAACCATACAGCCACCTCAGACTGAAAGTTTAGTTTTTGCTTGAAAGAAAGATGTAACTGTCAAACCCAGAATACCACAAATAACCCACAGATTTTTGCACATTCGTTTCTCCCCTACCACAAAAAAGTGAAGAGTGTTGAATAGAGACCATGCTATAACTGCTTACAAAAGTGAATAAAATGTAGTTAATCTTGAAGCCTAAAATAACTAATTCAGAAAGAAATAAGTCTCACTACAGTCTTTAAGCAAACACAAAGGCAAGTTCATTAAAAACACAGAAAAATGAAAAAAAATGCAGAGTAATTACAAGCACTAAATATTTTGCTATGAAGCTTTTGAAATCTATTTACATACATAAATACAAGTAACTCTGTTGATGCAACCCTTTTAAGACAAGGAGAAAAATGCCAAGTGATCGGTACTGACCAAGCAAGGTTAACAAAAATAAAATACGAAAATGTTATGATGCAGGAAAACAAGCAAGGGTTTTGCTCAAATAGAAAAACGATCCACTTCTCCTGAATCTTCAAATACACCAGTGGAAAAGGTCACCCAGAAAGCAGTAATGAATGTTTCAAGAGTGCAGGCAATTCGGAACACTCTGCCAAAGACTGTGGGCCATTTGGAGGAAAGGGTTTTTCTTCTTTCCAGAGGATAATTTGGCGTAACTCTACAAATCGAATCCTTCATAGCAGGGAGGCACTCCGCATCTGCCTCGCCCTTGCACTAAAGCTCCTGTACCTGGCCCTGGAAACGTAGCAGGAACTCTGGAAGTGAGCACAAATATTGTTTGAGAGCAAAGGAATGGGCCTTAGAGCCAATGAGAAGCGGACCCTGTATTTACTTCAGAGTCGTTTGGTATGGCTGCATCTGGACGACAAGTTGTGTCTTGTGAAAGGAACACGCAAGCTGATAGTAAGGACTGCCGTTAACTGTATTTTGGCAGGGGAAGGTGTCTAAGGCACTCTGCTGACCACGACTTGCAAAAAGAAGCACAATAGTCCTTTTTGGATCCCATTCAGCTACAGGGATGAAAAAAATATATAAATATATATATATATTATATAAATATAAAAATATATACTTATATACTATAATTTGGAGAGGTGTGAATGGGGGAAATGTTTTATGCAAATGGCCTCTTTCTGCCTGCTAAGTGCTCTTAAGATACGAGAGGAACGACACGAGAGGATTTTTACAGCCTCGAAGACCTTTGCCGTCCGTAGTGGGACAGGGGCTGGCTACAAAAATATAGATTTGAGTAAACTGTGGTTTCTCATATGTACTTGTGTGAATACACTGAAACTCACAGTGATTAAACAGACTAATTACAAGGGATAATGAACTTAGCTTTTCCTCTGTAAGAGGAAAGAGGGTGCTGCTTTGTGCTGGGCTTGACGTACGCAGAGAGGTTGGACTCAGAAGTGTAGCTGCTGGCAATTATCACAAGTGAGACACTGGGAAATCCCAGAGTTTTGTTACACGTCAGTAATGACACAGGGTAAGTGCAGTGAACAGTTCTCTCACCTTGTTCACATCAGGGAGAGTAAAATTAAACTTCATCTTTAGGACAAGTATAAAGAAAGTACATATGTAGACATAAGAAATGTTCAGTGTCGGGTCTAATCTGCAGGCTAAGAGATGCCAACTCCTCGTTCTCGTGAATCCCTGATCTTTTAGTTTCAAAAGTGAGTAGTACAAACTACGGGCTCGAGAGGGGCAGAGGGCTTTAGCGGAAAGCAGCCTGTGGTGACAGACAGGCCTGGGAGCCTGCTAGCCACATCAACCTCACTCCTGCCACTGGGCTGAAGTCACCCGGCCATGGCAGCCCTGTCCTCTGCGGTGAGGCGTCGGGCTCCTCTGAGGTCCTCTCCTCTCCCTCACTTCAGGGTTCATGCTCACAGTACTATGCACTTGGGTGGTCCAGTCACAAGGCAGATGTGGGAGCTGCAGTAAATGATGATTTTAATTGCATGGCAACAGAGAACGTGTAAGATGGTTCTGCAACAGAGCTACTGTTTAGTGATGAAGGACTTTTTTTTAGGCTACTGAGGAGGTGAGATTCCAACTATGTAAATGTCACGACAGGTAGGCTCTCCGTATTTCCATATTCAGCAAGGTCTCCTACTCCCAAAAACTATTTTTAACTGTTCTGATATAATTTTGATGTTTTGTGCCTTTTTTGTTCAGAGCAAACTCTAGACAATGGCAAAGAATATTATGCTAAATGAAAAGCACAAGGCCATGCATGTATTTTAACAGAACTGGTTTGAACTTCTGCTGAGATCTCTTGAAACACTCCCTATTTTCTGCACAAAAATGACCTTATTGACAATGTAAATTCTTCAATTTGTAACTTTTCAATACCAAAGTGCTACTGCATCTGCCTTAAACAAAGAAGCAAAATCATATTAAAAAAAAAGAAAACTTGAAAAACAAATGGTTTTAAATAAGTCCAGCTGTTTTGCTGCCTGCAGCCAAAGATCTTTTTAATTTGATTCCTTTTAATTTTTTTTTAAACATCAAATACTGATCTGAAGTCCTGCTTTCAAATACTCTCTGAGTTGACCTGCAATTGTTTCACTCATTTAAGAGGTACATTAAATAACAATCAGCTAATTTGGAACGCACATGTGTCAACATCAGCAGTTTGTAATTAATGAGTAGTACAACAACTGCATTCAGACCAAACCCTCAAATAAAATAGTGCCATAAACTTTACAGTGACATCTGATATGTTTGTGCTGTAACGATGGGCAACGATGACGACTCTCTATTAACATGCTGTTAGTATAGGCCTTGTGTATTTGCTACAGGACAGAATATCGTGTGCACCAGCTCTAAATACCTTTCCTCTCCCCTCAGAAGATGGTGAGGGAGGAACCGTTAAGGCCTCTTATTCACTAGCCTGTTTTCCAGATGAGCTTGACAACCCTGTTCAGTTCGAGTTATTTTGTGATGCACGAACTGATCTATTTTCCAGCGCACTGGAACATGGCTTTTGTCCTGCCCAGAAATCTTGACTCCACTGAGCCGGGAGCAAATCTCACATCGATTCCATCAGAGCCAGGACTTCACCCTTGCCATGTGAACCACGTGTTGACTTTTGCTTTTGAAAGACTAGAAGGCCTCCACCACTGGTGCTGTTAGGAAGCCCAGGCAAGCTCGGGAGTAGAATGGGGCCATATGGGGTTGTAATTAGTTAGGGAATATTGAGTCTGTACATCCTGATTACTGATCCTGAGGGTTACCACTGGTGATGAAGGAAAAGCGAGGAAGGAGCAGGGAGACATGACTCGACTGGGAAGGCACAGAAATTCACAGGATTTCAGTGCCTAAATCATTCCAGGAAGAGTTGGGCACCTAAATGCCTTTGAGGATCTGAGTCCACTCAGCTGAGTAAAATGAGAGGGAGTGAATTGTAAACAATATTTCTAGATAATTAGGAGGTCACTTTACCCATCGTTATTCCAGCCTTTTTCAATGTGATAAATTTGACTTTGGCTGCTACCAAAAAAGGCAATTGCTGATCTTTTTTAATATAGGCATATTTAAATAATAATAGTATCAACAAATAAGAAAAGTCTAAATATCAAGCATAAATATCAATGAACTCATCAAAGTAGTACAGTAGTTGAAAATGACCCAAGGCTGTAGCCGTTGTATTAAAAAAAAAAAGTCCAAGAGAAAAAAGTTAAATTAACTCATTGAAAAAGGGGTTGATTCTTTCAGTTGACAAAGCAAGAAAGAAGCAAGCATGATTAAAACAAAAAAAAGAGTAAAATCTTTTTTTTTTTGCAATTTATAAGGTGCCAAGAGAAATAAAACAAATTAGATGCAAAGCAAGATGAGCTGCATCCTAAAAACAAAAACAACAAACCCAAAACAAAACAAAACAAAACCCAGCAATAAAAAATTTCCATATTCTTTGGAATATACAATATGGTTTAAAAAAAAAAAGGAAAGAATTAAGTCCAACATATAAAACCTCTCATTCACAGCATTGCTAAAACAGAAGCGTTCACAGTTTCCCTCTGGGAATCTTCCTATACTTCCTTACAGTTAATATGTCCATAAGATGCAGTAAACTCACTAAGATTTTTTTTTAGGTTTTAAGTCTTAAAAATAGAAGTGAACCGAAACTCTCTTTAGGGCTGTGGAGACCTTCAAAGCCCAGGCACATTAGAAAGCCACAGGCCTGGAAACAGACTGGGTACCTTTCTACCCACCCTTGCTACCTCCGGACCACCAACTCAGGTGTCCTCCTTTCCAGAAGCTCAGCCTCCTGTAAGGGATGCTTTGCTGGAGCGACATCGCTTCGCCAGGGGCTGGCTGATACAAGCCATGGCTCCTGGGAGCGCTGATGTCTGGAGGGTTGGCTTCTGGAAGTGATACATGAACATGGCAGGGCCCATAAGCAAGACGAGTGTTTATGGGATACCTACGGGCACTGGGAAATCAAAAGCACGTTAGTCCTGGCCCATAACTACTTAAAATTTGTTCAGTATGGTCGCCACACCGCTTCCTCTAGCCTCGCTGTGGTGGCCATGTTAGTGGGGGAGTTGCTGTGGCTCCCTTCTGCCTCGACCACATCGCTTTGGTTGGGGAGGTTGGGGTTGAGGAGCGTCGATCCCGTGGAGGCGTTGGTGCAGGGTGGGTGGATGCGTGGCGGGGACCGGTCTCCCCCCGAGATCATGGAGAACTGATAGGAGCCGGCGGAGGTTCCATAGTAGAGGTGGTAGGAGGGCGAGCTGGTCTGGAACGGGCTGCCTTGGGCTTGCGACGAGCCGGGGTAGGGAGGCGGGAGGTAAGTGTGGTATCTCGTGGCCGTGGACATGGCAGACATACCAATTCCTATCCCTGAACTGACGGGTGTCGGCGTGTAGGTGAAAGCTCCCGGGTAGTGCATCCGAGGGTCGGAGATGGAGGGGAGCCCGGAGAAGGAGCGATCGATTCCCACCCGAGGGTCACTGAACGCAGTCAAGTCAGAAGCACCTGGGTGGTGGGGAAGGAAGACAGAGAACTGTTGAACTGGCAGAACGGAGGTTCACCTGCTCGAGGCGATAACCAACATCCAGACTCTGGTCTAAGGTTAACCGAAGCGGTGTTGCTACTGCCAGAACAGAGCTATCCCTCACCTGCTCTCCAATGCAGCGGTTGCAGTGCTTGTGGATCTGGATGTTTTGGATTAATTTCAGCAAAGCATCAATTAAAGAGGAGTGCCAAGCTCTTGCCCTGCTTTGTATGTGCATGTGTTTGCTCTTAGAGACCTTACAGCACATGCAATTATTCACACTTCCAGAGTGCCCTTGTCCTCAGCAGGTGGGTGGGTGGGGAACAGGGACACAGATCTCAAGCTCCTTGCCCAGCATCACTTGACTTACCAGAGACACTGATGGGGCCTAAATATAGATTGTCCAGCTTCTGCACAGTGTCTCCTTGCACCCAGTTTTATCTGCCGACTCAAACAGGAAGCTCCATGGAGGAGAGATTGTCCTTCGGGTACACGAATGTGCTCAGGCAGGATTTACACACACAGGCTCAGCCCAGCTGTCAGCACGTAGGAGCACAGTACCCCATTGATCCTCAACAGTACCAAAGCCAAGATAAATCAGGTTCACTTAAGGTCTTCGTATCTGGGTCCTCATATGAGGTCTGCATAATTGTTACTAACTCTTGAAAATCTTTGCTCTAATGAGTACGTAAAAAAGGACAACCATACCACTGGCTTTTTAAAGCAGAATGATGTGTTTAGGCGTTGGCCTTTTTTCTTCCTTTCATGTGCGCTAGAAGCCTTTCTCATCCTGCTAAGCAAAATGGTGTATAGAACAGTCAAATTCTGCTCCACTTTGTCTGACATCAGTGGAAGTATGCCTGGTCACACCATTCTCCTTCCCTGGTGTGCAAGGATTAAACAAGCAGAGCAGATAATGGCCTCTTTAGGAAGGATCTTCTTCATGACTCAGATTAATGGAAGGTGGCAGTCCCTAGAGTTGGCAGCTATGCATGATTAAAATAACAACAAAAATAATCAAGAAAAAAATCTTTCCAGAAGACAACTTCTTCTGTCAGACAAGGCGTGGAGTCTGTAGAAGAGGAGCCATGCGCTGAAGGAAATACTCATGAGAAGCAGAGAGAAAACAAAGCTCTTGGCTCTGACCAGATTTAAAGCTAGAGCAGACATACTCCAGCGCCAAGTTCTGAAAGCTCGTCATCAACACAGCCAGCACATTTTGCTGAATTTCTATAAATTTCTTAGAAAAGCTCTGACGCATGCTGTACGCTTCCTTTTTTGTTTGCCTTCAATTTTTTCTGGAAGATTAATGGGACCCCTGAACACATTTCTTTCCCCTAGACTCCAGCACCTTTAGTTTTAACATGGCAAGACACACTACAGTATGGAATGGCAGGAGCTTCAGAGCAGCTAAGGTTGAAGGTGGCATCTGACAATATGCCAGATTTTAGATGGTTCTTCCGCACCTCAATCCCAAGAAAGAAATCAAACTTCTTGAAACTGCCTGGACACATCACTTATCAGATGAGAGTTTCTTCTGTCCAGTTTGGCAGAAAGCAGAATAAGGAAACCTAATGTCAAGATGTTTCAAGTATGTCCCATATCTTTGCTTTTTATTTTGAGGCACCGTGTCTTTATAGATTCCAGGGCCTGAAAAAAACCTCAAATTCGCTCTTTGTTCTGACAAGGAGAAATTTCTTAGATAGACAGCAAGCGTGTATGACAGTAACGGGATTGGGGAGAAAATATCATGAAAGATTTTTCTGGGAATACTGAATGACATTTACTATAGAAGTAACACTTTGGAAGCATTCTAAAAACACTGAAGATGTGTAGAGATGAGCCTCCATGTCCAGAATTAAGACAGGAAAGAAAGAATGCTGACCTGTGAATGAAACTCTTCTAGGTTCCTTCACAAGTCCTGGAGAAACTATGCCTGGCCAAGGTAAATCGCTTTGACCACGGGCACAAAAAGCACTGACAAGGCCTAGAGCTGGTGCCCTACCTGCGTGCCACAAAAGAAACACAGCATGCAGTTACTCCACGCATACACAGCTATCTTCTCTTAGACTGTGTCCTCCTGGGAGCAGCCACCATGGAATCCTCTGGTGCTCACATCACGCACAGCACAGTAAGGGCCCTGGTACACAGTGAGGACATTTGGGTGGTACGGCAATGCAAAAAATACTGCATTTCAGTACTGAGTCCATTCACTCATTTAAGTGCAACCTCAGTTGTCACACTGGCAAAGATAAAACGTGATTAACATCTCCATTCAGTCTGATTCACGTATCCACACCTACAAGTACACATGCATCAGGCACCTCTGTATAGAGTTTGAGCATCACAATAGCTGGTAAGTATTGATTTCAAAGATTTCCATTGAGAAAAATGACTTTTCTAAGTAAAAAACTTGATTAAATAATTTGTTTTACTTGAAGTTTTCTGGTTGCTATGAAGATCTTTTTTTCATCCTTCTCCATTTACTCCATTTCTGCATTTTGCCAGTGGAAAGGAGTGCAAAAGGAGGGAAACAGGAGAAAGTAAAAAGGAGTATTTTAATTTTTTTAAAAAGAGTGCATCAATGAAAAAGGAGATTTTTTATAGATGTTTTTTAAAGCAAAACATTTCTTTTTTTTTTTCCTTCTGAAAGGTTTCCTGTATTTTCATCCCTCTCTAAGAGGTAATTAGCACCCAGAGCTAACAAATAATTTACTTTTGGTGGGCATCATTCCTGTGACTCTTTCAAAGCAGTATCTATATGACAAGAATTGGACAGACAGGAGTACATTCAAGTGATTCTCTCCGATCTTAGAAGAAGCCCTGAGTGTTCAAATGAGAGCAACATGTGTGGCCAAAGAAGATATTTTTGAAAAAGCTGTGTGCAAATTTGAATTATATGGCTCTCATTCATTTTAAGAAAATGTCTGCTATTTAACGCACACATATTGCTTCAATATGTGTGGGTTAGAGTCAGCAGATGGTCAGTTGAGTGTGGTGGAAACCGAGGGGGCAGCTTTCACTTCCATGCTATATTTTTCTGTTGGCTTGTAAAGCTCTGCAGTACAATTTGATGGAGATGTAACAAGACAATCCAGCACAACACTTAAAATGCCAGTCTCCACCACCCTGCAGTCAGTGTGTCCACCCATAAGCTGCTGTGCTCTGGTCTGAATTTAGAGCGAGGGAAGGAAACAGAACTGAAATATCTGTGGCATCCGTTTCTTGGCAGATACGATAGCTCTTCAGCACTCCAAACCATTTTTATAGTTCCATATATCTTCAAAGTGCTGCTTTCTCCTCTTTTTTTTTTTTTTTATTTTTTGACAATGATATGCTGGGCCCCAAACTGCATATCTTTTCTCTTTGCACAAATCCCAGCAAAGTGTTGGAGAAGGCTTGCTCCAGAGGGCCCGCCATAGGCTTCACTGTGACCAGACAAAAGCTGTGGCAGCACTCAGGGACATTGCAACCGGTTTGCATTGGAGCCAGCCTGGAGGCTTTGGTGATGTCCGGTTCCAGGGGACTAACTTTTAGGTACTTACTTGACAGCCGGCTTGAAAGCTCTGCGGTGAGGGATGTCATGCCACTAGCCCTGCCGGGTGATATCGGCGTGGCGGGGTGCACGGAGGGGGTGGCAATGGAGCCCAGGTACTGGTAGGACTGGTCGTAGGACCATGGCGGAGATGGCTGTACTTGCCTTGTGTCTGCAATGAGAAAGAGACCTATAGGCTGTTTTGAATGATAAAACTTTGCAATCGAATACGTGAACCAAACCACATAGTGGAAATGGAAACTTAAATGCCAAGATAATTACATTTCAGTTCCGTAATCCCCTTTGTCAAGAGACCTTCAGATGAATTGCTTTCTAATATATTGTTTGTGCATCTATGAGTTTTGAACGGTTGATTTTTTTTTTTTGTGAGGCTTTTTGCTATTTCACATTGACGATGGGCAGGGAAAAGCAGGCAGGGAAAAGCAGATTAAGCTTTCCAAGGCGAAAGACTTCATCGCTGAGATGCATTAGTCTTTTGAGTTATGTGTTTGCAGCCCTTTTAGCCAAAAAGATATGTCTTGTGTGACACCAAGGAGACAAAAGGACTGAACTGTGAGTGTTTCTGTGGAAGTGTGTAAGGGGAGAGAGAAAAACAAGATGAAAATGTGAGAGAGAGAGAGAGGGGTGGAGAGTGAAGCTAGGGTCCTCCAGAAGGCAGACTCATAAGTAGACGCATAGGACTAGGGAATTTGACTTCCTCAATCTTTTGAAAATCCCAGGCTTAATGAAATGAACAGGTATTTTCTACATCTCTTTTGTATACACTGTGTATAAAATACAGAAATAAAATTCAGAGTGATGAGTAGGTCTTCCAGCAGTGGTTCAACTTCAAAACAGAAAGCCTTACACAAACTAGATTGAACTGCCAAGCTGAAAATGCAGACGCCCTACAAGTACAGGCTTTCAGTAGAAAGTGCTGCTTCTTGGAAGCAAAATCTCAAAATGCACAGATGCATAAAACATTTACAAAAGAATATTAACCTATTATCTTCTAGCCACATGACTGGTTTGGCTGACGTTTGAAATCAGAGATGCATGGCCAGAAGTTTGTCCAAACCAATTGCACCAATGCAGGAACAACTCTTTTCTGCTTATTTCATATTTGCATATGAAGTTGGCATTTTTCAGTGTATAGAAATGTCTAATTTTTGTCTAAATCAAAGTGAGAAAGATTCCTTCCCCTTTACCTACCCTGGATTTTTTTTACTGTTTTTAGTAAAATCTTTTACATTTTTTTCAGCTCTAAGAGCATTCTCCTGCAGCTTCATCTACCTAATTGTCTTTTTGAAAGAAGCAAATGTCGGATGAACTGCATTCAGATAAAACTGATATCCGCATAGAAGGGAAATTTCCCAAGTCTGAGATGAAGGACTTTGATCTTCCATCAGAAAGCTCATCTGGAAATTATTATTTTGTTGTGCTTTATGGAGATGAGTTTTATATTTTGTTTATTTCATCTGTTTAGAAGGGAATATTTATATGAAACTCCAAGTCCTTAAAGAATAACTGGTGAAGTCACTTGCAAAATAAACTAAAGTCCTGTAAAGATTTCTCCACTGAGTAATATACTCAAATTCAGGTATTATTAATATTTAATTTTTTTTCAGAAAGACTTTCTTAAAAATAAATTCCGTTGACTCATGCTGTTTTAAAAGCAACATCCAATTGGATTAAATGGACTTTAGTAGAAACAAACAAAAAGACATAGGCACGAAGCCTGCCTTATTCTGAATTGCAACATCATCTCATTGTTAATGTATGGCCAGTGTTTATTAAAGGTGACAGGGAAACAGATGAGGGATCTCAGTCTCCAGGGATACCGTTAGGATAAATACCACAAAGCGTTGACAGACTAAGCGCCGTAACGGTACGACACTGTGTGTTTCAATTCTGAAACAGGGTTAATTAAATCATTACTCCCTTATTTCAGCATGCAACCTCATTGATTTCAGTTCAGCAATGCGGCTGAGTACAAGAATCATGATGCATGCACAGGAGGGATCCCAGCCCAGGGATGGAAACTCCCTCGGCTGGTCCTCCTGCCTGGGGAGCCCTTGGTGCGCTCTGCCAAGGCTGATGGCACAGGTGACACAGCCTCCCCTCTATCACCTCTCTCTCAAGGGCTCTGTTCAACACTTTCACTGCAGAAGCCACTGAATCCCTTTGACTGGGAATGTTTTACCACCTGCTTTCAGGTGCTCTGTCCTTAGGTCTTAGCAATGCAGAGGAGAGGGGAAAAGTCCGTCTCCGGAGCGATATGGGTACTTACGAAGGGAGTGCTGCCACCCATCCTTGTTTTTCAGGCTGAAAGAGGAGAATTTACTGTCTGTTTTCTCCTGTTACAAACTGTCATTGCCTGGTGGGGCAGCCCCGTCAGCCACTTTTCTACTGTTTCTTACGTTGCTGGCTCTTCAGGGCAAGAGACATTTATGAATCAGATCCTGGTCCATAAAACAGCACCAAGTGCAATAAACACATGAACAGCGATAAGAAAATGCAGGAAAAGCCGCAGTAGCAGCTGCCTCAGCGGCAGAAGAGAAAGCAAGACCTCGTCACAGATTTACTAAACACTGACAAGACTAAATTGAGATATGATTTCTTTCTTTTAGTGCTGCTAGAATTAGCTTTGTGCTGTGTCCTGACTAGAACCTGGATAATGGTCCAAGTACGCATCAAGTAACAGCCAGAAAGAGACGACTAAGGTATCTGACCTGCCTTATCCATTTGCTGTTATTACTGACCTCTGGGGTAATTACAACAGTAATAGAGAGCCTGAGAAACCCCCATTATTAATCTCCTAATCCCTTTAAGTGAAAGTTCAAACTGCCAATGAATTTTCCATCTCGTTACCTGTTTTCCCAATCCCTGTATTTGCTCTTAAAGACTGGCTTTTTTTGACATCACACTGGTTAACAAGTTGCAATCTATTCAGTGATGTTAACATAGCACATTTTATTATATACACATATTAAAGCAGGTTGTGCTGACTAACCCCAGGCATCACCTTCACAGGTGCTTAATAACAAGGGGAGAAAAGTATCACTGCAATAGCATTTTTATGGCACCATTTCAGTGTCAAGAGGCAGATTCAGCTCCCGGTAAAGACAAGGTTTGCATTTCCAGCAGCCTCAGTAGGATCTGGATCAGAGGCCTCAAACACCATTTTATTTTTGTGATATCTGCTTTTCTTCAGCTTTCAGGTTACTCAAAATTAAACTGGAACGGGTTCAAATTTGCCACAGGACTAAGCTACTCAAAAAAGGCAACAAACTCTTTCTAAGTCCATCTCTTTTCTGCTTGCAAAATAAAGAAGCGAGCTTTCAGAAGTGAGTGGCTCGTTGTGGGGAACTGAACGCGTGGGTTCTTGTGACTGAAGTTAATTTGGTGAAAATATGCTGCAAATAAACGGGAGATGCTTCCCAACTCAGAATATCTGTGAAGAGATTTGCAGGGAGAGCTACTTCGACAAAGGGAAATAACAGGGCTTTGGGCCCACACGGTTTTAAAGCCAAACAGGATTCCAAAATCATTTAAAAGCAGATCAAAATAGCACAAAGCCGAGGAAGTTGCTCCAGTCAGTGATCTGTGCTCAATCCTCCCGGTATTTCTCCCATTAGCAAGTACTTTCCATTTCTGCTTTTTATGGTGTGAGAAAATGTATTTAAAACACGAAAACAGTTATTAATTGCAATAAAACACTCCAGGGCGAGAATTATGGTGCAATAATTCACACCTTGCTGTGTAGTCACGAGCTCTCAGCCTCTAGCCTCATGCCTAACAAGCTATTAAGCAGAAAGTATTGAACCGTCTTTCGTGCCCCGTCATGTTTTATTGCCACGAAAAGGTTGCGTTCGGCTTGTTTTAAAAAGTTGTAATTAAGCTGTACAAATGTTGCATAATGCTTAATAGTTTAATGAAACGAGCTTTGGTTAGGGATTCGGTGAAAAAAAAACCAACCAGCCGCTCTCCATCCTTCCCCCCCCCCCCCCCCCCCCCCGCCGCCCTCCGCCGCCTCTTTCATGATGCTCCCTCCGGTCCTCCTATTTAGCAGTTTTCCAGCCATTTTCGCCGTGGAAAATTAAAAGCCTCACCCGGAGGAGGCGGATGGCGGCCGGTCGCTCCTCCGGCCGAGGGCAGCCGCGCATCAGTAGGTGGCAGCGGAGACCTTTGCAAAAGGCGGCGGCCGGTTCTGCGTCCCGGAGCGGCCGCGGGGCCGGCTCCCGGCGCCGGGCGGACAGCGAAACCCCGCTGTACAACAACCGGCTCGAGTATGAGTTTTCCCGGAGCCGTCTCAGCCCTTCACACGGCTTTTGCTAACACCGCTTAAGTGCTGTCTAACTGCAGCTGGGCTCTGCGCTGTGGCCACACAGAAGTAGCATCGCTTTTAGGAGCAGCTCAGGGCCCAGCAGGTACCCAGGAGCACTGGTGTGCAGGAGGGGACTATACACCCAGACCCCAAGATATCCTTGCTCAGCAGAACCGGCGTGGTTAAGCAGGGCAAATAAACACCTAACAGGCAATGGTGTTGTCCTAGTGTGACACAGGGCATGTTTTGGTTTCCAGAGTCATTATTGATAGTCAAGTACACAAAGAGAAGAACTCCCTTTGCACTCAGAGCACAGGGCAAGTGGGTCAGGACCTCAGTCAAAACCACAGCGTATCTCCTGGGCTCGCACAGAACATCCTGTTGTCTACAAAACTGATCCCCAGTGTACAGGACATAGAAATCACTGGGACACAACAAACACGAAGTCCTGGGATGCTATTTCTATGCGATGCTGCTTCAGAGGGTGCACCCACTTTAAAATGTAAAACAACGCCCCCGCCTTCCCTCCAAAAGAAAACACTGTGATGCTGTCAGACACTTGGAAGGTATAAATCAGTAAGTTTCAGTGGGGCTGTGGAGATGCATAATACCAGCTCAGGATGTTAAGTGAGATGATAGCATAAATATCTGCCACCTCATCATTTCTATATAACAAATATATCAACCTATATGAGGCTGCCTAAAAGAAAGTCCCCGCAAGATTTTATACCCTGATCAGAAAATAATTCCTGTTAGCCATATGAAAAGCTTTAAGCTTGAAATTCAAATCGGATAACAGATCTCACCCTACCTATGAGCCGAAAGGAAAAACGTTTATGCGGACGCACGTGGTTTGCGCGGGGGCAGGATCCCACGCGCCTCCGAATCTGTCTGATGCCCTCGGAGCAGAGAGGGAGACAGTTCTCCCTGTGTCACCGCAGGTCAGACGTTGCTGCCTGCTCCCAGCCAAGAGGCGCTGCGTAGCCAAATCTCTGCTATGATACAGCATGTTCCTGGAAGCTTCAGAAAGGCGCAGCAGGATGTGAGTCAGTAGGCCGTGGCGTGAGGCAGGATGGCGGCCGAGCCGGCAGCGGCCCAGGAGGGAGCAGGTATGGCTTTGACTCAGCCCGGCTGCCCACCTTTCCACCTTCCCCTTCCTGCCCGGCTGCGCTCGCACATGGACTGCCCGCGCCTCCTCTCTCTCCTCCCTCGCCCCTCCGTCTCAGAAATGACACCTACCGGCTTCAAAGTATAATTACCTGAACAAACGACAAGTGATTTTCCCAAGCCAGGGTCAGAGGAGACACAGGAGTCGGCCCAGAGTACCGAGCAGCTAACGAGCCACTATCTATGCCAGCGAAAAGTGCCTCCCACCCCGTCCTCGGCACAGCGAGATGAATTGCGAAATAGCCGCTACCGTTGCCAGACTTTTTTTTTCTCAAGTTGCAAAAATTTCTGCCAGTCACACGCAACAAACCCCGAAAGTCGCATAGCATTGAGCTTTGCAATTCCTCCACCATCCTGGCAAGCGCTTTAAAGGCAGCAACTGGCAGAAGACACGGGGTGAATGAAAGCTGGGATTAGTTCACTGGTGTCAAACTCAGAGGCAGACAAGGAAAGAGTCGGATCCTTAACTGCTTTGGAAGACTTTCTGAGTCTGCGATTTGTCTGTCCCCCCTCCTCCCTCGTCTGATTTGCTAATCTTTCCAAAGGGAAACAGTTTTTATACTGTGACTTTCCTTTCCTTTGAGTGTAAGGCAGGAATGGTCTTGATTAGACTTGTTCATTCAGAGAAGTGTCTTGCTTAATAGAGGAAATGGACTACGAGCACAGAAATACTCCCCGTAGTTTTCTGCCCAGGAGAAAGATGCCGTCTGCCTAAAACTTTGATTCAGTCTTTCCTCCTTCCCCCTTTGCCGACGTCTCTTACATGCCTGTCTCTGGCTCTTCTTCCCTCTTGCTTTCTCTCATTTGCCTGTAGCCCCAGAAGCTTCAAGAGGACAAGGGACCACGATACGGCCCTGCATGAGTCTTACCTAGTCTCTCTCTGAAGTAAGGCATCTGAAATGACTCAATCTCCCTCCCTCACTCGGGACCCAGCAAATCCTCAGCCTAATGCAGCACCGTGAAAAGGTGTGTCATCTCCCGGCAGCTGAAAGAATTAGTCAGTAGCTTAAATAAGGGGGACTTTCCAAAGGACATCACTGGCAGCAGCAGTGGCAGTGGTAGCAGCTGCACAAGGCTGGTATTCTCATACCTCTCAGCGCTGGAACACAAGGAGCTGGAAAATTACAGAGCAAACTGTAAAATTCCACCAGCAGCGACTTCACCCTGCAGGGTGGTTTCCCTCTGTGTGCCAGGCTGTGGAAACCACTGTCACACCATGGAGCCACCTCCCAGCGCAACAGCTGGGAGACCTGCAGGTTTCGCAGAGGGGGGTGTGAGCTCTGATTTGCCCCTGGAGAAAGTTTTTCAAAGCTTTCTAATTTCCACTAGAAATATATTGGAGATGAGCCTTCGCTTCTTTCTGTGGCCTTGAAAAGCCCCTTTTAGATTGCTAACAGGTGACAGGACTTATTATGGTTGAGAACGACAGTGAGATTATGTCGCGTGTCTGGAAATTTTTAAGTTGAGGAGTGGGGGGAGCACCACTCAAATCCCCAGCTATTCTCTGGAAGAGAGATCTTTGGCAGCAACCTCCTGCCTCAATGTTTGCTTTCATTTTATTCTGATATTACTGTGGTTTTGTGGAGCATTGCAAACGCTACAGAAGTTCTAGGGGCATTCGAGCCTCTCAAAAACCTCCCGTGAGACAGGAGAATGAGGGAGTTTCCCCACACTGAGGCATCACACTCTTGAGAAAAAAGAAGGAAAATATCAGTCTAAAGCAGAAACCTTTCAAAAAACAGTTGCTGAGGCTGTTTTTCTCGCTGCGGTGCTTAGCGTTGATGCAGAACTTCCCAAAGCATGCTAGGTGCCATATGGACATACGGGAGGGTACCAGCCACTGAGGAGGGTTGAGTGTATAGTAAAGGAGACCATGGAAGACAATAGTTCTGCTGTTTGCTCCTCTTTGCATTCAGTTTCTGTGCACCTGGTCTTCTGCGCTACGTCCTTTCTTTTAAACGCTGCACTAGAAAAGGTCTTGAGGAAGAAAATGGTGCAAATCCGCCAGCGCCTTTGAGGATATCGGTCCTCCGCTACTGAGTTAGTGACAAACTGGAAGTCCTACATGAAGATTTTTCGCTAGCTTTTCTTTAGAAACAGATGGCAGGGAAGGGAGAAAACCAATTGAGTGCACCCTAATGGTTTGTTTGAATTTCTGTCACTCTTTTCATGTCCATGTCAAGAAAGTCAGTGCTCCAGTAGATAGTAAAATGTCCGGAGATGATATCAAAGCAGCAGGAGAAAGCACCTGTTACAGCTGTGTATGTTTTGGGGATAGAGGAGAAGCGTGTATTCCTTCAAGTTTAAAGCTGCCTGAATGAGCTGCCTAGACTAGCAGAACTGTATACACACAACGTGTCGTAAAGAAACACATAGCATTTTAGTAATAGCAACTGGCTGTGGGGTGGGGGTCCCCTAAAAAACCTCTCAGGTCTCATTGCTTACTTGGTGCCAGAATCAGGAAGTGCAGACAACTTCGAATACCGTGCTGTGAAAACTCTGATTTCACAATCAATGTATGCGCTGCCCTAGCAGGTTAGTACATAAGCTGCTCCAATGAAATATAAACCATCTCTCCTCCTGAGTAAGCACACTCCTCCTGGGCTGGCGTCACTGCTGCTTTGAAGAACACGATGGCATTATGGGCAAACTGCAGAGTCTCTGGGTGCCAGTGACACGCAGAAGTTGGAAAGCTGAGTTTTGCAAATTAAGGATGCATTGTTCTTTGTCTTCGGAGGTATGAGTCACCCTGGAGAGCTGCAGTTATTTGTTCAAGAGGGAGACTCCATTCCACCACCCATCCTCCTCTTCCCTCCCTCCCCACATCAACAGGGAATGAAGTACAAGGATTCAACCTTGACCTTCCACTCTTTCGGCTCCCCTGGAGCAGACATGCCGCCAGACCCGACACCGCTGCAGTGTTCTCCCCTATCTCTAAGCGTACTGCTAAAGCACAAACTGAAACAGTTGAGGAAATCAGGGACAGATACCATGGGGACGACAGCGGCGAGTAGACTTCACCCTTCATCCCCTTGTGCCCAGCCGGGGAGGTGGCGTGGTGCAGAGAGCCCCGTGGCACAGGCAGAAGGATGCCGGTACAAGCACGTACACGTGTGTACCTGTGCATACACATGTGTACACAAACATACACCTAGGTCTACTTGCTGCACGGCACTGCGGTTTCCTCTGTCTTCAGCGGCACTAGGGAGAGAACAGGTGTGTGCTGCTGCTGGGAGGGTGTACGGTCTGCAGTGACCTGCACAGGGATCAGAGAGTGGTCTCGTCTCTTGTCCGTCTCAGTAAATCCACACCTAGAAATCACATCTTTCCCAGTCTGCAGGGGAATCGCATAGGGACTGTGGCAGCAGGTCATGGGGAACCCTATCAGACAACAGAGCACCTCTGATCCTGTCCCACTTGTTCCCTCCCCAGCTTCTCCCTTCTGCAGCTCTGGGTCCCAGCTACTGGTCTCCTCTTCAACTCTCCCTTCGCACTAGTACGTGATTGCCTCCCAGCTAATTAATTCCTTGATCCTCACGCTGCCCCCTGAGGAAGGGCATTATTGCAATCCTCGTTTTAGCAGATGGAGAACCGATGCATGCCAAAAGCAAGGCTCCAGTTCAGCAGAGCACTCAGGGCATGGAGCTCGGTGCTTGGCTGACTCAGAGCACACGCGAGTTATCTGATGTCACCCTGGCAGGGAAAGTTCACCTGTAAAAACAGCTCGGGGGGAGACGGCTCCACTTTGTCCTAGTTAGCTCACATCTCAAAAGCAGTCTACCTGAAGCACAGGGCTCAGGTGGGGCACGATGCTCACTGAGAAGCAGGTCAATTAGCCCATCTTGCTACGTTACTGCTAGTGAGAGTGGCTGCTTTCAGCCTGCCTTGGGCAGGTGTATCATGTCCTGGAAATGCAGACACAGAACTAGGGTTGCTAATTGTGTACTAAGTGTAATGCTGTCTCCTGGTGTCCTGGCTCTTGAGGGAGGGTTCATCCCACCTGAGAGATCTACAATGTAGGTGTCTACCTCTGAGCTACTTGTCTAGACTCTAGACTTTATTGCCAAGAGGGTAAAACAGACACTTGTGGGGTGCAAGTAATTTCATCCTAAGGGAGACATCTAAGCCAAGCCTGGCGGGTGAATCACACCCAATGAACAGCTGTTTCTCCCCATTGCAAAGATACCAGATGACTCTGTCAGACGGAGACACACAAAACACGGATGTCTAAAGTTAGGTGAAATGAATCCCAGCCTGGTTACACCTCTGAGGTTTCTCTTTTATGGGGTGGAGCAAGACCAAAGGAAGTGGAGAGATATCTCCTGGGCCAGGACCTGGAAGTCACATTGAGTCACTATTTGCAGACATAGGATTATCTGCACCTTCCTCTCTAGGGCAAAACCCTCCATGCCTGTGGGCTGGACTTGGGAGGAGATCGCTGATACTCTGGTGCCCAGCCCCAGAGTGGGGCACTCTGCCTGAGATTGTTCAAGAAGACAGTCATGAGTTCATCTCACAGTGGAACATTTCCTAGCTTTGTGTCTACACTTCAAGACAACTAAATATGTGGCTGAAAGTTCCTTGGATAGATTGTTCCCACTGGAAAATGAATGCCATAAAAAAAAGAGCAAAGTTGAATGAGGAAGTCTCTACAGTCCACTGGGAGACACGGTGATAAAGAGATGACTACAGCGTGGCCTCGGGTATCTTACAGGTTGCTCCTGATGATGTGAACTAATTACTCCGTATTAAAGTTCTTTAGCCTACAGATAAACAGAAAGTCCTTATCAATCTCTTCTTTTACACTTTCAGTGCTCCCTCCTCTTTTTCAGCATGAAAGTCGTGGAAGAAAAAACTCGCTCTCTGGAGCTTACAGTCATTTTATCCACCACCAAACACTGACCTTGATGTGAACTAATTAGGTCTGCAATAGATTATTAATACGAGTCGGTAAGGTGGAGTTTTGTCAGTATAAAAGAGGCCTTTGAAGATAACAGCCATTTACACTTTCATGATCTCATCCCAAGTGCTCAGAAGAAAGCCTATAAACTAATAAAGTAGAATTCATCCAGGGCCACTCTGCACACAGAGCAGAGTATCACCCTCCAAACCCTTATTCAGGATGGCAAATGAAATCTGCTTGGATTCTTTTAAATTCCAACACAAATCAGGATTAAAACAACTTTTGGTAATAAGCAGATCTCTGATGATCTAAAGACACACTGGTTCATTTTATTGACGTAGAGAAAGTAAGCGACATATCAAATGCAACCTTCATACTTTAACAACTGAGGTCACCTTGAGAAAAATGCTACTGAGCCCAATGGTATGAAACCTCTCTCCAGAGTGCAGCTTTGATTTACAAGGTGAAGTAAGGTCTTCTTCATGTGAACATATAATTGTAAAGTCAGTTTGACTTAGAACGACGCATGGATTTTTTTAAAAAGGAGGTAGCTAAGAAACTGTTGCTCACTGTAGTACTAAATCAAAATGGACTTGCTGAAAACTCTCTGAAGCTGAAATGATCTGCTCCTCTAAACTGTCAAGCTGGTTTTGAGGAGATCTGCGAAACTGAAATGGAAAATGAGTCAAGCCCAGAAGTATGTGCTGAAAGTCCCAACTCACTGGGTTGTCAGGGGCATTCAGTCCAGAAATACGTTTAAAATACTGTTTAAGAAATGCTTTGCTTCCTTTACGAAATCCCTTGGCACTCGCTGTGTAGCCGAGGAATGCAGCATCCTGCCACGGTGCGGCCATCGCCGATTCCACCCGACCTATGGCACTGGCAGGTGGCAGCAGGACGTCTGCCCTGGCTCCCCACTGAATCAGAGAGGCCGGAGAAGCACAGCCAGAGGAAGAAGGACTAAAAGGAAGGTAAAGGCTCATCTTTTTGTTCAACCTTTTGCCACAGTTGCAGGAGCAGGAGTGTTCAAGTCATGCACTAGGTCCAGCTCAGCTTGGATGTTCACTCTACTGGCCATATTTAAATGTTATATTGATTGGTTCCAGAGCAAGCTAGCTCTAAATATGAAGGAAAAAAGATAGGGGGAGCATGAGCTTTGAAGTTTAAAGAGCTTCTCTCTTTAGTGCTACTGAAGATGCCAAGCAGAAGTGCAGCAGCTCAACTCACACAGAAGCTGTTGCAGGGCTGAAACCCCTCGGTAGTCCTTCCAAAGCAAGGTGCCAAAAATAAGACCCCTGAATAAGCAGGCACAGGGCTTTGAACAGCCAGCAACACCGTGGACACATGCTCTCCATCAGGGTGGTTGGGGAGGGGTCTGCCCCGGACAGGGAGGATACACCTGTGCCACCCATTGGGGCAGCGATGCCTGGGGGAGAGCCGAGGGGAGCCTGCTGATGCCCCAAATCTCGTACCCCTCCCTGCCCCTTCTCCTGGAGCTCTTTCTGCAGGAGACCCGGGACACCCGGCTGCTTGGAAAAATGCACTGCAGCCCCGAATTTTGTGTACCTATATCCCGATCATAATTTCTGGTTCGTGTGCAGGTAGGTGCTACCAGAATGGGTGGAGTAAGGAACAACAGCGTTAAAGGAAAATTGTAATCCAGTATAGAAAAGAAATGTCAACACATGTCAAATGTTGCAAAATGGCCCAGTGTGAAAGAAATAAAGTAATTCTCCGTATTAACCAACAAACAGCTCTTGTGTTGCCAGACTGAGAAAGATTTCTTTTTTTTGAATAGGAGACGTGATGTTTTATACAAATAAGTTTTCTTTCACTTTCCATATTAAACATCTTAAAAATTAACCTTTAATATTCTAAACACTTCTGAACATCTTGAAAATTCTAGTTTGCTATAACCTCTTTTCAAATTACACCCTATGACTAGTCTGTCTGCTCGGAAATACCAGGTAAAATTATTGTTCTCTGTTAGCAGTTATGAACCTATAAAACACTGACACATCAAAAACTTTTTAGAAACGTAGCTAAACACAGCTGAACTCCATTGAATGTGCTGAACTGAGCAGTTTTAGACAACTGTGGCATGGAGAGTAAGATCAAAAGTCATCATTATAAGCAAAAAGAACTTTTTCCCATTCAAGAAACCAAATCAATGCTTAACATAATTGTGATATGTAGGCAAATATTAAATAATTATTTAAGTAAGAGTAAGACTAAGACCAAACAAAGGCACTTACCTTTAATGTAAAAATCCAGTGTGATGGCAAGAAACAAGGTTATTGTAGGTTATAGATTGTTGGCTTGGTCAGGGGATAAAAAACTTCAGAAATTGCCCTAATTGAAATATTTTTTAGGTCTATAATTTCACAATTTTAAAAACTGGCAACGTTTTGAAACAATTCATTTACATTCAACCAGAAATTATGTATTGGCTGCGGTTGTTTTGCAGTTGTTGATATTTTGGGACTGTCAGAGCAACAAAACAAAAACACCCTTCATTTATTTGTGCAGCTCTTTAATCTGTTTAAATTAATATGCTGTATTACTCATTTTTTCCCCAACGCGATCCTAAAACAACCGCTTAACTGCACTCGCATTAGTGTCTCCTGCCAGTGAATTAAATATGAAATGGTTTATTCCCCCCGTCCTCCAGCAGCTCTTCCCCCATCCTCACATGCTCATTTAGCCAGTCTGAATTTACAGATAAGCTGATGATGAGACACTAGAAGGCAAAACCAGACAATTACCTAGGCAAATGTTTGAAGGATTTGGGCCCTGGGGCAAAAACGCTGTTTACTGAAGGCTGTAAGCACCACTTCTACTTAGTACAAGCCAGTGTGTCTGAACTCAGCAGTTCTGGATAGTGGCCACCAGTGGACTCAGAGCAAGGTTTATAGGTGCAAGATAACATCACGCTCCTGTCTGCATTTCATCACCGCAGGGCCTTTTTCTGTATTCTTAAACAAAGGCATGCAAGTACCAACAGAAGTATACGTTACCACCTGGCTTTATATTCACTCATAACATAGTTAATAATTTATTTTTATGCTGAAGACCACCCTGACAAGGTGCAAGGGCAGATCCTCAGATGGCCTAGTTAGTAGAGCGACACCAACTTACATTGGCTAAAGAGCTGTCTTTTCATCGATCTCTGCACCTTTCAAAACTCACTGGACGTCAGTAGGGTTGCAGTGCCTCACGCTCTCCTTTTTTACTTCCTACTTTCCTCCTTGAAAGGTGTTTTGGGGCAAAGAACGGAGATTGCGGTAAGAGTCCAGGTGGGGAGGAATGAGAACACGCCCCTCCTCCCACCCAGCCCTCCATCTCCCCACTCCTGTCTGCACAGCCCTGGTGATGCAATCAGTGATGGCACTGGCAAAAATGGAGAAGATCGGGCGAGAAAGTGTAGAAAAAGGATGTGGCAAAGTCACTGAACTGTATGACTGATCTTTCACCTGGACAAGTGGCCCCAGTCCCTAACAGTACTGCAGGACTTCTGCCAACTCAGGAGGCTCAGTTAGCCTTTGCTGATACCTGGTAAACAGGTATGTGGGGAGAGTCTGGATGGCCACTCTGCATTTTCAGACTGTTTCAGAAGTAGGGACTGAGCTCGTGCTCCAAGGAAATGCTCAGCCACATGCCTCCTGTCTGAGTTGGTGAAAAATTGCCACTAACATTGTAAATGGAAAAAAACGGGTACGGGACAGGTCTGCAGCCCCTGCCTTCCTCTGCCATTCATCCTCAGTGGGAAGAAGGACGCAACAGAAAGAGCAGGAAAAGGCTCCAGTTTAGGAGCAGAAGTACTACCTAAGCAGAACAAAGCTACAAAACAAATCTGACTTCATTTTGACATGACACTTTTAAAGAAATAGCCAACAACACAGTTTCCAGAGGATGTATGTCTAAGACATCTGAGCAACAGAACTGGAGGAGGGACAGTGGATGAAAGGAGACCACAAGGGCAAAGATGGATGACCAAGACAAAGATCAGACTCCTGTCCTCAACTCGGGAGTGAATGGTGTCTGGAGCCAGACTAGTCCTCCACCCAGGCTGAGCTGCTTCAGTGCCAGGAAGAAAAGGATCTCAGCTGTGCTAGCATCCAAGCCCAGCACCTTTCACAACCTCTGAGATCTCAAGAAACAGCCCCCAAATGCTAGGTAAATGGCACAGGTGCTAGGACACTGGTAAGAAGCTATTAATAGTGCTAACTCAGCTGGAGATGAACTTCCCAGAAAGTGTGCAACAAACTAGGTGCCCATCTCACATGCTTAATCCACCAGGCATGGTCCTACAGAACACATCCCTGGAGACCAAGCCTTAGTCACAGTTAACTGCCAGGATTTAGCTATACTTCCCATAAGCACTCCATCGGCCTTGTTTTGTAAATATATTTTCCCATAAAGAAAAGAGGGGCATGCTGCATCAAGGCATGGAGAACGTGTCTTGTGAGGAGACAGCATTTCCTCAGTCCTCTCTTTATTTTTTTTTCCCCTCTTCTTCAAATGTGAAAAATAAGTTGTATGACAGCCTTTGGTGGAGATGTGTGCAACAAGGCCTTCATTGTCTCAGACAGGTGTGAGATTGGAATTGATTCAGCGCCAACAGTCCCAGTATCAGAGCCAGCTCTGTGAACTGAAAACATACACCAACCATCCAGTAATACCACTGCAGCCAGCCAGAGACTCAACAATTTAAGGCTTAACACACACACAACATAAATCAGATGAGGATGTACCAGCCAACCGTCAGCTTCTTGGGCAGATGCCTGCAGACCGTCTGTGCAGATCAGACCTTGCCTGTTTCGGTTATTGGAAACATTTTTTTTATTTATTTTTTTATTTTATGTAAAGATGAGAGGCTGGGTGGAGCAGCTAGCTCAGACACATTTACATTTGCCCTATCTTGCCCCAACAGCCCTCCTTTGCTTGCTGTTTGGAGGCAGTCCTTCTTGTAAAGTCACTTTATTCCGAGTGCAGGAGGGAAGGAACTACATCTTGGGGAAATGTTTAATGTACAAATACAAAAATCACATGGACACGCACTCGGTATGCACCACCCTCACGAAACAAAACCGTTCCCTTCCATGGGAGTTTAGGAGGCTCTGAACATGATCAAACAAGCACAAGAATTAGCACAGCTGTTTTTCTTTTCTTTCTTTTCTTTCTTTCTTTCTTTCTTTCTTTCTTTCTTTCTTTCTTTCTTTCTTTCTTTCTTTCTTTCTTTCTTTCTTTCTTTCTTTCTTTCTTTCTTTCTTTCTTTCTTTCTTTCTTCTTTCTTTTTCTTTCTTTCTTTCTTTCTTCTTTCTTTCTTTCTTTCTTTCTTTCTTTCTTTCTTTTTCTTTCTTTCTTTCTTTCTTTCTTTCTTTCTTTCTTTCTTTCTTTCTTTCTTTCTTTCTTTCTTTCTTTCCTTCCTTCCTTCCTTCCTTCCTTCCTTCCTTCCTTCCTTCCTTCCTTCCTTCCTTCCTTCCTTCCTTCCTTCCTTCCTTCCTTCCTTCCTTCCTTTTCTTTCTTTCTTTCTTCCATGGATACGTTTCCTTCACTTTTCCAGGAAAACCTGTTTTCACGCTCTCTCCTCTCTGCCTTTACCTCTCTCACCTACTTCAATCTAATCCCTGCTCTATGTCTGGCTGCGTTAGTCACCCCGGTGAGGGCAAGAGAGGGCAGTGCCGGTGGCCTCCCACTCCTCCTCGAGGCTCTGGCACCTTCAGGGAGAGATCTCATGTGGCATCCTGCCACCCCAGCCTTGGTCACCTGTGGGTGACCCATGGACACGCTGCTGATGGCTGGGCCCTCCACTGTGCCAGAGGCATCCAGTGAGCCCTGCTCTGCCGGATTTCTCCCCGTGCCCTGGCAGCTCAGTTGTAACTGCCCTTGATGCCAGTGCAAGCCCTTCTCCATTTCTCCAGCTCCTCCATCCTTGAGGAGCGTACCAGGCTCGTGCATTTTGTAGCACAGATGGGCAGTGCTCGCGGTCCCTTGTCGAGTGAAGGGAGGACTGACAGGAGGCTTCCCTGGGCCAGGGCTGACTCCTGCAGGTCCCAGGCTGGTCTGCTGCCACATCCACCTGTGCGACTTATCTGCTGGCCGGGCAACGGGAGAGGGCTTGCAAGGGTGGAGGCTTGGAAGAGCCATCAACACAAGAGCAACCTGGTGCAACCACCCAGGTACGTGCTTAAAGCTGAAGGCAGCAGAAAGAGAACTTTTCAAAAAAAGTGTTTGCAGAGGAGGGGTAAAAATGACAATACACTAGCGATCCGTTTGTATCTCGGTGATCATTAGTTGGAAAATTTTGGTTTACACTCACTTGAATTGTATCCCTCCCTTTTGTGTGGTTCCTTTTCAAGTTAACACAAGTGTTCACTTTCATAATGTATGGCAGAGCAGAACTGTTTTGTGGTGGATACTTTCCTCCGTGGTCTAATTAATACTGAGTTTGAATTTGCAGACGGTTTTGCAAGTAAAATTGCTTATGTATATATTGGTCTCAAGGATATCAAAGAAACTATTCTTTTGAGCAGTTATTCACGTGCTTTACTGCAGAATGAGGATCATCATTTGAACTTGGGATTTTTAAAACTAAATATAATTTGGTAACCTTATGCAATGAGAACTGGAATAACCATAAATGCTCCACTTGCTCAGCTAGCTGTAAATCATCATTAGACTAATAAAACAAAGCATCGTTTCTGACAAAATGTCGTTGTTCCTACAGTCCAAAGAACATAGCAGGTTGCAGCAGCTTCTCTGAATACTGGAAACTTATCGATGAACAAAGCAGTATATATATATATAAATTGTGTTACTATGCAAAGGACTTTTGGTTTCATTGTTTTTTGTTGGCAACGATCACCTGAATTTCATCTGCAAGAAACTAAGGCAACCTAAACCAGCCAAGTCATATCCAAAAGCTCTGATAATTGCAATTACTTAAACACGCAGAGGATGCAAGCTACAATGGCTTATAGTCTAAAGCATGCCTAGCGATCCAGTTCCACTTTTGGGTACCTAATCAAAGACATTTGAAGCATCTCTTTTGCAGAAATCCAGGCTCCTTGAAAGTGCCTGGAGTTGAGCACCAAAACCTGGAAGCTCTCGGAACTGCCAATGTTGGACCGAGTATCTTGCCCAACACAGAAAAAACAAGTAAACCTCTGAAACCGACCAAGGCACTTACTGTTGGAAGTCAAGCTGACTCTGACAGCAAACCCACAATTTTTTAATGGACCTATTTCCTATGCTTTTGTTTTTCAATGCTTTTAAGAGAAGAGTTGTATAAATAGAATGAAAATGGTCAGATGGAGACAATCATCTATTTGACTATATAATGTGCACTTCCCCACATAACTGATTGTTTTACCGAGCACATCCAAGCCCATTGTTCTTTGCATATGAACAATCTCCATTTATAGGGGTCATAATATACTGAATACACAGGGAAAATTTATAAATAAGTTTGCTAAGGGTGTACTGTGTACTCAGTCACGTAAAAAGAGCTCTGAGAACTCTCTAACCACGTGGGATGGTTAGAGAAGATCTGCTTGACGCAACATCTTATTAAAGGCAGGGCAGCGAAAGAGGCGAGGGCATGTCTGCACTTGATGCTTCGTTTGAAAGGAGCCCACTCCTCCACAGATAAATCCCACCAGTGATGAAAGCAGAGACTGCGCCAGTCCTCCTGCGTGCAAAGCCCCTTGGCTGCTATGAGCACCAGTGGCAGCTGCAGCCTCCTGTGGAGCAAAAGGGGTTGATTTCACTCCATCCAAACCTAGCTGTCTGCACCAACCCAGACCACGCAGACTCTGGATCCGGAGGTGGGGTTGTCACCTCAGAAACAAACATTCGAACACTAACTTGCGTGCTAGTCTCCTCGTTTCCTCCTTCTTTGTATTCTAGATGGCACAGAGTAAGGGTGTCTGTGGTCACTCTGCTCTAATGCCTCAGCATTTCAACTTTGGAAAGGCACAGTTCAGTACTTGAGGGAAAAGAATGCATTCAATTACAAAATCAGAGTGGTATCTTCTGGCACATGGGCAGCATCAGCTGAATAATAAGCTGGTTTCAGTGGGTGTTTGTTTTTAGGGTAAGGAGCTCTTATTTATTTTTTGTTTGTTTTATTTACCATGGAAGGTAATTTGAGCTCCGGTATCAAAACATGTCATGTTCTGCCAAGAGTGGATTAAAGAGGAGAATGCTGTGGAAAGAAACTGGGTTTGACAGTAAAGAACTGAGAGAGTTTTTATTTACTGGAGTTTTGCAATCAGCGCTTTTAATCTTCCTCACAATTGGGCTATTCAAAGGCCAAGAACATGCTTCAAGGGCCAGTGAGGAATAACCCAAAACCAAGGAGTAGCTGTCTCAGATGCTGAAATGCTATCAAACGCGTGGCCATGCGTTGCCACCCAAAGTTCAGGGCAGTGGGAGCACCTGCCTCTGGGGCAGGCAGGGATATTTGCTTTAGACATCTCCGGCATGCCAATGCCATGTGGGAGATGTAGCGCCGGGCAAGAGAAGCAGCGAGCCAGAATAAGGTGTTTCCAAGGAAAATAAGAGAGTCCAGTGCCCCAGCTAATCTCAACAGCAGACAGAACTGTCCCTGAAGGTACAGTGCGTTTAAGCTGCCATCCTCAAAGATGCTGAGCCTTCTCAGTCATCCCAGAAATGAGAAGGAGAGAAGAGCAGACAAAGGCTCCACCTCGGAGAGATGACTCCAGCACTGCCGTGCCACGAGAGAGCTAAAGGAGCGAGAAATGAGCCCGAGTACTTCATCTCTTTTCTCCAGCCATCACAGTGACCGCCAAGGACATTAACACTAGGCTGGCAGAGTCAACGCAGGCACAAGACTCCGGCGTTGGTTCAGAGAGTAGCTCCACTTTTGCAATGACATAACGGAGAAGTGACTTTGGCATGCTGAGTCGAAGATGACAAAACAAAACAAACCAGAGAGGATCGCTGTGCAAGTTAAAAACTGAAACGGGGATGCTTGTCCCTGCCTGCAAGCCCTGTTTCTCTTAGCAGTATCCATCAGCTCAGCGTTGTTCTCATGTGGTAACAGACATGGACTGATTAATGAAAAATAAAACGGTGGCTGGGTGCAAGCTGCCAAATTTTATAGGTGCCTAAAGATTCAGCTAGACAGCTAGAGGGATTTCCAAAGGCAGCACTGTAGCTGTCACCAGTTTCCCTGGAGCTTAGATGTTTGCACACTGTCAAAAATCTCGGTAAAGCATCTTTCTGATGTATTGAGTTGTCCTAAATTCTTTGTTAAAAATCAAGCTCTAAATAGCTTGCCGAAAGATATGCGGAATGAATTTGGCAAAACTTAGAACAAAATATAGATCTCTAAACTCCTCGATTTCTGCTTTAAAACCAAGAACCAAGATTTCTTTTTTTTTCTTTTTTTTTTTTTTTTTTTTAGTTAAAGTCATGCTTTAGGATGCTCTGTGCAGAGGACAAAAGGAAAAAAAAAAAACAAACAAGGAAAATTTGTGTAAGTGGAGATGTTGCTCAGGAACTGAGAACATATTTGTTGCCTTATCTACTGCTTTTTTAATCTCAGGAACTGCCAGGCAATTGGAATATGAAGATTGGTATCTTTTAAATATATCGACACTTGGAAATCTTCTGGATTAAACACCATTACATAACTCTTTCCATTAGTGCCTTAAGTTGATGAAAAAAACTAAACAATTTCAAGCCCTTTTTTACTTCTAGAGCTGAAGATGAGGAGGCAGGGGAGGCTCTTGAGCAAGACTTATGCCCCGGAGCTGAGCATGCTGCCTGCAACGCGGGCAGGTGTTGAGGAACTGGCTTCCTCACCTTGCTCTGCCCCAAGTGGGAACAGTCGGAGGAGGCACAAATCTGTGGCTGAAGGGGATGAATCCTCGAGGTGCACGGAAGGAAAAAGGGAAAAGCCTTCCCCTTAGCAGGCAAAACGTGAGGTGTCCAGTGCTGGTGCTGGAAAGCCATCTGAGCCTGCATCCCAGGTGGGATTTGTTCAGAGAACTGCTGAAGACCCGGTGGTCCAAGTGAGAGTAAGGAGTGCACTAAGAGTTTGCAAGAAAAGGTTGCATCTTGTCACTGAGATCCAACTGAGAAAAGAATTGAGAAGATCCCTGAGCCTCCTCCTGCCTGTCTCGGAGAAAGAAATATCTCTTGTTTTATCTCGGTGAAGCCACAGGTGCAGAGAATTGATTGAATGGAAGAAAATATGGGCCCAGGGAGCATTTCTTGGGCCCTGCAGCCCAGCCACATCTTGTGTTCTGCACTTACATAACATAGCAAGATCCATCATAAATTACGTCTTTCAGTCTTTAATAGCCCCTCTGGAAGGCTGCCAGGGCTGCTCTGATACCTAGGAATCATCTTCTAATTTCCAGCCTAAATTCATTGATGGTCAGTTTACTGAATAACCACTTGTTCTCGAGCCAACACTGTCCTTCCGTGCAAATGGTTCTCCTCCCTCCCCGATGTTGCATCTCTCTGCTGTGTTTATTGATTGCAGTTATCTTCCCTCTCAGTCTCTGATTCAGTAGACTGAATAAATCCAGCTCTGCTAACCTATTCTCTAAAGGAAGGTCTTTATTGCTCTTGTTGTACTAACAGCCCCCCTTTGCACCCCCTGCCACTCAAAATTTTTCTTGAACACTGGATGATCATTACTTCATCTGGACCTCAAAAGAGATTTTTCTAAAACTTTTCATACAGCTATTAATACAGTATCCCACCTACGATATCTCAAAAAGATAAAACTGCTGGCCCACTTCTGGCAGGCGAGGAGGGGACAGAGGAGATACCTAACACTGGACGGAGGGAACTCCTCGGGACTGCTCTTGTTCCTGGGCTACTGCTGGGTATCACCACTCATCTTGTGTGTCACGACACAACCAGCCCTGCAGATACGCAAAGTCTTGGCAGAGATAATGTGTCACAGTAACAAAATTTTATCCCTGTCAAAACTAGTATTTTGAGGGGACCCAAACGGTGTTATGATCTCTACAAATTGAATGGAAGACATGCTTCCTGCTGTAAGGAGCCTGTTTCCACATGGGATGAAATGACTGAGTGAAAAATGATGTTGAGAGCTGGAGCCAAGAAAAAATGGACACTATGCAGCTGTGGGTTATTTAGTTATATTAGGCACCTCTTGTGTATATCTTTACCTGACTGATATTTTCTAGTTTATATAATATATTCTATAACCTCGAAAACATTCTCCAAGATACAAATATGCAGGGTGTTAGATTCACGGCAAAATGAGAAGTCTCACTTGGCTAGAAATGCTGTACAACTTCTGTGCTTCTGCAGACGGTTTCTGCTGCTCCCTTTTAGTTTATGCTTTTTAAGGCAAACTTCCTAAAACATGCTTCAGTTTGGTCAGCACAAGTAACTCCTGACAAAAACAGGAGCACTTGTTCCTCCAGAGCTACAGGATGGATTCAGACACCCTTAAACAGGAGGTTTGTATATATTTGTTAACAGGGTGTGTGAAACAGGAGGTATTTTTCTCCAGAGTGGACTTCTATTAGACTGAATGGAAGGGGAATTGTTTTTCACATGCTAATCCAGTTCACATGCTTGTGTGCTCATCTCTTCAGATGCAAACTGGTTTATGACATGATAAATAGACAGCAGGGTGAGTCTGCTGCTAATGACTCTGTATCCCTTAAAAAGAAAAACTGCTGAGGTTACTCATGGCATCATATAAAAGTCCTATGTGCTGAGCAATAACTGTGAATCAAAGAAACATATTGTACTTTCAGTAAAAAGATATCTTCTCTCCTTTCTGACAGAGCCAGTTGAAACCCTTCCAGCTAAACAGATTTGGTTTGCAAAATATTTTGAGAAAACATCAGTATTTCAACAAACTTCCTGCGACCTCCCGGTGGCTGTGGCACTTGAGCTCTGGGTCCACATCACCAAGGTGGCTTCATCTCCTTCTTCTTCCCAACACAGGAGCTATTTGGTGTCTACTAGCATTGAAAAGAGGGGAAAGGAGAAAGAGCATCTCTCCTCCTTGCCTGAAGCAGGCTTCTGGCATGCGTTTGCCACGTTGACCACCCACCATGGAGGTGGGTGATGGAGGGGAGCTCCACCAAAGGGGTGTCCCCTGACCACTAGCAAAATGTATGCAATCTGGCTGGTGGTGGGGAAAGTATACTCTGGGGCTGGGGAGGAGGGCTCCCGCGCATCCAGGAGAAGCACTGGAGCTGGGGAGCTTGGCAGCCCTGGCTGTGCTGACTGGAAATAAATGACATACCCGCTGCCAGCTCCCGTGCTGCCCTTGCTATCCACCGGCACGACTCACCCACCGCTACTCCGCCGGCCGGGATGAGGCAGGAGTGGCGCTGATAGGAAAGGTGCCAAGCTCGATGCTGGGGAGTGTATTTTGGGATGGGGAGGTCAGGTGGTTAATCGAGTGGAAACGGGATGATACGCTGTTAAAGCGCCATGTACTCGCTCTGCAAGCACGCCAGGTTAAGGAAAGACGGGGAGACGCAGACGTGCCCAAGGAGAACATAAAAATATGGGCATGTAGCGCATTGCACAACAGAAAGAGTTGGCGAGCCCCTAATCTTGAGAGCCTGTTTATCTGTTTTGGCAGGCAGCTACGAGCATGTCAATCTGAATTCTCAAAAGTGCCTGAAAACTGCATTTTGCCACAGCAAACTGCGGAGGCAGAACGGCAGCCCCGTCGAAGCCTGCCCTGAAACGCTGCCCTGTGCACATTTCTGACTCTGTTAACCTAAGGACTATTAAGCCGACGTAAAAGTGGAAATATTAAAAATCAGGGCAGGACACAGCTGTAGTAGGGACAAAGCCATTTTAATTCCTTGGGCTTAAACGCCGCCCTTGACTCCACTCCTGTGTTTCCCAGGTTCATGGGAACCCTGATAAACTTGGGCTGGTTTTGGTGGAACAAGATTACGATAGCAAGGACCTTGAAATGTCTCTTAAACAAAGCGTATTGCACCTGGAGGAAGACAAAAGGCTGGCTTGTAACAAAATAATCTCTCAGTCGTTATGTTTCGTGCTAATTCAAAGAGCTGATCTTTAAATGATCTCTCTTGCTTTGCTATCGGTGCTAATTCTGCTGCTTTGCTTAAAGATCTGTCAGCAATTTTATTACAGTCTCTTGTTTCCAGGGATTTTAGACTTGGTCATGAAAGCGTGGTCCCAGCTGAAACTTAACATATAAGGTTACAAAACTGAAAAAAAAAAAAGGAAAGAAAAAAGGCAAGCGAGCAAACTCAGATATTTTTAAGGCTATAAAAGTGTAAAAAGAACCAGACGCATGTAGCTTAAAGAGATTACAATGATTATATATTTTCCCTAGACAAAAGTAATAGCTTTATTTTATTTATTTTTTTAACCTGTGGGTAATTAATAAATCACCAGTTGGAAACATTGTTTGGGCTAATTTGGAAAAAAAAAGATTGAAGTTATTTAATTGCACATGCTTGTGGATGATATTCCTAACCCCACTAGTTGGAAATTTATTTGTGCAATTTATTAACTCAACATTAGCACCTCCAAAAGAATATCTTCTTAGCCTGATGACTTACACATTTAAAATATTTCTGTTGGACCTGAAAAAAATGATAGTGTAAAGGAACCATATAAATTCGTAGTTATGTAAAACTCCTAAATTACGGATCTATCTACTCTGGTTAACACTAACCACTGTAAAATCAGTAATTATGTATTTAGTATCTGGTTCAGGCTGTTGTTAGAAGAAACTCAACCATAATATAAAGATAGTTATATTTTTAGTTAGGATATCTATAAATCTAAATGCTCATCAAGGGTCTTAACTTTATAAACAACACTCCAGCACAGCTCACATGTCTCTATCTGTTTTCTTTTCCCCTCTGTACAAAGGAAGAGGTGAGTTAAGGTTGAAGCGTTGGCTGGGTTTGGAGATTTAACTGAATTTCCTTACTCTGTGCATGCAGGTCAAATCCTTTGACATTATACACTTGGTACTGGCACAAAGTGATCTTTCAACTTAAACCATGTGTGATGTGGTGGAAGGTTTTTCTTCCCTTCTGTTCCCCTTTGGTCTGTGAATTGGCTATGGTTAGATCTTTTAAATGAACAGGTGTACTTTCTCCCTCCTTGTGATATGAAAGAAGCATAAAACTCGATTATAGCAATTTATGGTCTCTTGACTTGCTTGGACTTGTATCCATGACACAAGCAGCTTTATGCTCAAATTCAAGACTTGGTAAAATAGGAAGTTAAAATTAACCTCAATCCTTTTATAGATGAAAACCTCAACAAATAAACAGTGGTTTAGTGGCATGGCAACCTGCCCCTTTAAATCCAAGAACTAGTCTGAGATGTCTATTTTGAGTTAGTTTTGTTTTTCAAAAAAAGATAATTGCACTTGGATGAACAGAGGAGTAGCCTGTGATTCACACTAGTGTGTGTTAAAGCAAAGTTTAATTCTACTACTTGGAAGTTAGCAATGTATGGGATTTTTATGCCTTATTTTATGCCTATATAAAAAGCACTGTGCTCCCTTCAGTGGGAGAGTTTCAACAGAAGTATTTCAGGACGTAAAGATGTGCAGACAGGTACAGCAATGCTATGGAGCAGGTCAGAAGCATTTTGGTTTTGGGGGCCTGTGTTCTGAAATGTAGCACTGTTTATTAAAAAATTTTTTAAAAAAGGAAAGAAAAGAAAATATCCTGACTCCCTAGAGGTCACACAGAAGATAAGCATGAAAACCAATCATCCTTTGAATGCAGGAAAAAATGATGGTTCCGGAGCTCCTTCCCTCCCTAGCCCTTTTCCCCTGCTGTGATAGCATGACCCTGAAAAGATGAGCCCTAGAAATTAAAAGGCGTCTGCAGCAGACACAGTCCCAAATGAGGGAGGCTGCAGTTTGGGGCTTATTCTACCGATAGTGACTGCAAGCCTCAACAAGTTGCTCAATGGATAACGCTCACATTTCGGAGGCAGAGGAAAAGGAGAACCGGGAGAAAGCAACGTGAGAGGTGAGGAGGACGGTATCAATGAGGAAACGTTAGCAGTTCGATTGCTGCCATTTTCTGAGCTATGTCCACAGGTGAAACACGTTAAAATCCTGTCTGCAAAGAGCAAAGCCGAGCAACATACTAAAACTATTTCTGGAGAGAGCAGCTGAATCCCTGGCTGAGCGTGAAAAGCCTATTGCTCTGAAGTCGTACAAGTGAGGGACTTTCACCGGGAACCAGGGAAGAGGGATACTCGATGTTAAACCCGATACTCTGCTAAGCATATAGTGTTCCCAAGAAGCTGAAGAATGCAAGTCGGCGACCAATACCTCCACCCACGTAGCCACTGGCTGCTGAGTAGCCATAATAATTTGTGCGTTTTCTTTTATAGGAACGGAGCTGTGAGCAGGAGAAACCCGATGTGGTTTGCTCCGCAAATCAGAAAACTGAGTGAGGGGACTGCCAGGGGCTGGGAGAGGTGCAGAGTTGGATCCTTTGCCTGAGCTGACCTGGCATGGCTCTGGAGGGAAAAGGAGCTGGGTGATCCTTCCAATGCTCTTTTTGCCTGCCTCTTTCTACAGTACAGCGCATGACAACGCGTCGATTTATTTCCCATGCGGCTCAAAAATGCCCGCATCTGCTCACAGCAAAGTCAACGGCAGATTTGCAGTAGATTTCACTAAGCCAAAGACCTCCCTAGTCCTGGGAATAAAAGGATGTAACAAGCATTTGCCTTAGGTAGGCGACAACCTTTTCTGCATGCAGCAAAGAGTACCCTGGTTTTAAAAATAAATGCCGAAAAAAAGAACTTATGTGGATTCACCGTAGCTATTTCTCCCCAAAACCTCAGCAGAGAACCTTGACTAAGGCCATTTCGTTCTGACTGGAAGAACAGAGGAAAACTCCATCAGGAACAGCGCTTGCTTAAACTATACTGTCCTGCACCCTCCCTTTAGGTGCATCTCACTATGAATCTGCATTTTGCTGTACATTTTGCAAAATCACAGATCAGCTGACGGTGTAGTGGCCTGATTCACTGCTCACCGAGTTCCAGCAGATCCTAAGGACAGAGTTGGTTTTAGCAGGGACAGACTCAGCTCTCACGGTGGCAGATGAGATTTCAAGCTAGATGACTTGGTTGACATTGGCATCATCCGAACCTGAGCCTCAAAGGAAATTTGACTCAGGCATCAATGTTTTGCAGGTTTTCATTCAAATAAAACCCACTGGACAACCACCGGCCACAGAAATACGCTCAAACCAGCCTGCCCATATTGATGTCTTAGCACTAAAAGGCCATCTTTGGGGATAAAGCACGTGGTAAACCTTTCTTTGCTACGGCCTTCCTGGGAAAGGTCAAAGCAAGGCGTTGACAGTATTTCTCTCTCATTCAGGCACAAAATGTAATTGATAAATATCCATCGGCAAATACACCTATACATAGAAAAAGGTCTGGCATAATGCATCTTTGCAAGAAAACAACTGCTTTCAAGATGTTACGGCTCTAGCATAGGTGAGGTTAACAAACACCGTGAGCTGTACGGGCACCATGAAGACGAGACAGTACAGACCCCTTAAAATCTGTCAGGTCTTTAGAAACACAGAAACATGTTAGGAAGCCCCTCCTTTCACTCATTAGAGGCTGTCACTCGTTAAAGGTGGCCAAAGAAAGTCCAGAAGAGATGGAGGGACAGGTGGGCAGCATCTGTGAGCCCCTGCGCTCCGCAGGCTGGTGAGGTGAGGGTGGGCGAGGGGGAGGATTTCAGGTACTTACCCTGAATCTGACTCTGAGGCTGAGGGTTAAAAGCAGTGGTGTGGTTCAAGGAGGCTCGTGGGTTGGGTGTGGGGGCTGGGTGGTGTGGGCTGACCCTCATGGTACGACGCAACTGCTCCAGTTCACTCAGGCGCTCTGAAAAGGACAAGCTCCCGGGCTTTGTCTGCTCATCTATTTTCTGACGATGTCCTATTGTGGGAGGGGGGGGAAAAAGATCAGAAAATCTCACTGATACATGAGGTCTCTTGACTTTTTTTCTTTTTTTTTATTTTTTTTAACCCCTCATCCACTGGCAAAGTACCTAACCAGCTAGTGGCCATCTGAAATTAAACTGAAACCACCTTTCTGCAAGCACAGAGACACAAACCAGCCATGCATTGCAACCGTATCATGGGGCAGCCCGAGACGTGGCCTACTCTGAAGGACTAGATCCACTGAAAACTGCAGTGCCTTAGATTCATAGATTCATAGATTTCTAGGTTGGAAAAGACCTTAGAGATCATCGAGTCCAACCATCCCTAATCCCCATTAAACCATATCCTCAAGTAGCTCATCCACCCTATTCTTAAACACATCCAGGGATGGGGACTCAACCACTTCCCTGGGCAGCCTATTCCAGTGGCTGACAACCCTTTCAGAGAAGAAATACTTCCTAACATCCAACCTGAATCTCCCCTGACTAAGCTTATGCCCATTTCCTCTTGTTCTATCTCCCATCACTAATGTAAAGAGCCCTTCCCCCACCTCCCCACCATCTTTTCTCAAGTATTTATAGGCCGTAATCAGGTCTCCCCTCAGCCTCCTCTTCTCCAGGCTAAACAGCCCCAACTCCCTTAGCCGCTCCTCATAAGTTTTATTTTCCAGCCCCTTGACCAGTTTAGTTGCCCTTCTTTGGACTCGTTCCAGGAGCTCAATATCTCTCTTAAAGCGAGGGGCCCAAAACTGGACACAATATTCCAGGTGCGGCCTCACCAGTGCCGAGTACAGGGGCAGGATCACTTCCCTGCTCCTGCTGGTCACACTATTCTTGATACATGCCAGTATCCCATTGGCCTTTTTGGCCACCTGGGCACACTGCTGGCTCATATCAAGCCGGTAGTCAACCAACACCCCCAGGTCCTTTTCCGCCAGGCAGCTCTCCAGCCACTCTTCCCCGAGCCTATAGCGATGCTTGGGGTTTTTATACCCCAAGTGAAGGACTCTGCACTTGGCCTTATTAAAGCTCATGCCATTGGCCTCAGCCCAACGATCCAGTCTGTTCAAATCCCTCTGAAGGGCCTCCCTACCCTCGAGCAGATCGACACAGCCTCCCAGCTTGGTGTCGTCCGCAAATTTACTGAGGGTACATTCAATCCCCTCATCCAGGTCATTGATAAAGATGTTAAACAGAACTGGACCCAGCACTGAGCCCTGGGGAACCCCACTGGTGACCGGCCTCCAGCCGGATTTAGCCCCATTTACCACCACTCTTTGGGCCCGGCCATCCAGCCAGTTTTTCACCCAAAGGAGGGTGTGCCTATCCAGGCCAGCAGTTACCAGTTTCTCCACCAGAACACTATGAGAAACTGTATCAAAGGCTTTACTGAGGTCCAGGAAAACTACATCCACAGCCCTTCCCTCGTCAACCAGGCGGGTCACCCTGTCATAGAAGGTGATCAGGTTTGATTGGCAAGACCTGCCTTTCATAAACCCATGTTGACTGGGCCTGATCACCCGGTTAACCTGTATGTGCTCATTAATAGCACTCAAGATAACCTGTTCCATGACTTTGCCCGTCACCGAGGTCAGACTGACAGGCCTGTAGTTCCCCGGATCCTCCTTTCGCCCTTTTTTGTAAATGGGGGTAACATCCGCCAGCCTCCAGTCCAGCGGAACTTCCCCAGTGAGCCAAGACTGCCCAAAGATAATGGACAGGGGTTTGGCAATGACATCCGCCAGCTCTCTCAGGACTCTCGGGTGGATACCATCAGGCCCCATAGACTTGTGGGCATCCAGCCGAAGGAGCAGATCCTTGACCCGTTCCTCTTGGATCACAGGAGCTTCGATCTGCTCTCCCTCCCCACACTCAGACACCAAAGGCCAGCTCACCTGGGAACTGCTGACCTTATTATTAAAGACTGAGGCAAAGAAGGCATTAAGGACCTCAGCCTTGTCCTCATCCCTAGTGACTAACGTACCCCCTGAGTCCAGTAGGGGCTGGAGGTGATCTTTAGCCCTCCTTTTGTTATTAATATATTTATAGAAAGACTTTTTGTTGTCCCTTACGGAGCAGGCTAGTCTAAGTTCCAATTGGGCTTTTGCCTCCCTGATTATCTCCCTACATGTCCTAACTTCCTCCCTGTGTTGATTCCTGGATGCCTGCCCATTCTTCCAAGACTTGTAGACATCCCTTTTTCTTTTGAGATGTTCCCAAATCTCCTTTGTTATCCAAGCTGGTTTTCTACCCCGGCGGCTCGACTTCCGGCACACAGGGACAGCCTTCTTACACCTCACACTGGGAGAGGAGGACTTTTTATAGGAAGGACAATCTGCAGGGTTGCATTACAAGAGGAAACGTCTAGTGGCCCCCGTGCCAAACTTGTACCAGAGTAACTCCTCAAAAATTCAATCCCTGATTGTGATAAGGTACCAGAATTAGACAAGTACTATGGCGCTATAAAATAGCAAACTCAAACAAATCCCATTTTTGGATCCTTTAGCAATGGATTTACAGACAGAAACAGGAAAGAAACACCAGAAGCTGGCAGAATTGAAACTGCAGGATAAAGAAATCTCTTTTTCAGTGGCATCGGGTGCTTCCAAAACATGAGGTCCCACTGCACACCTGACTATAGGAGAGCAGATATTGACATTACAGCATTGGCCAGTGCACAGCGGACTTGGCCATGGCCACATGGAAGTTAGGGGGTCCAGCACTCCCCAGGGCAGTCCTTGGAGCAGTCTCCAGGAAGCTCCGGTGCTGCAGCCCCATGGGGCTGGGAGGGGATGTGGAAGACACTGGAAAGGCTCAGCTCCAGTGCAGCATCAGACCATGTCCAGATTCAGCTGGAAGGGCAGACGTATCTCATCACAGGCAGGACTGGTTTCAAGATAAGCCTTAGCTAGCAGCAGCGCACGGTGCGCAAGGACTAAGGAAATGCATTTCTAACTGTTGCCTGTGGCTGCCTTCTGCTCTGGAATCCTTTGTGTGTAACCACAAAGACTACACACAGAGCATACAAGAGGGCCATCTCGTCTGCTGGAGCACTTACTCTCCGGTGGGCATGCTGAAAGCACAAATCTGAAATTCTCTTTCCACCCTCTCAAGAGTTAACCTATTGCCACGACTTTGCAAACCACTTTTGTGTCCATTGGTTTCCAGCTTTATGAGATATCCTTCAAAAGGCAGGTATCTTGTCCTAGAAGGCTGCTGATGCTACTTTTTGAGGCTGAAATGGAAACCTCCCTAGCAGATTTGTGTTTGGTGAAATGTCTGAAATGGGATGGTTCAGCCCCCTTCGCAACCAGGTGGAATCAAAATTTTCCCTTTTAATTTCCCCTCATCCTCAAAAGGATTTTTTCTTCTTAAAGATCACAGAAAACAGCCCTTGAGCAGAAAGCCCAAAAGCAGACTGTCTCTGGCACATAAGTCATCCTTTCAAAGACACTCTCTCTAAATGGAGAGCAAGATACTGACTGCAATGGGACTGTGACAACATCTCCTGAACTCACCCGTATTTAGTCAATGGAGTAGGATCCTCAGCTACAAAAATGTCATTTGTGTACCTTCTGCTTGGGGACCTTCCTGTGGAGCAGTGGATATCATCGTCCCTTCTTTTCCCATAAACCCAATCCCATTTCTGCATTTTGTATTTGTCTCAGGAAATCAGCTACCTCATGAATCTTTGTGGCTGATCCCTTCCTCTTCTTCCCATAGGACACTGTCACCCTGACAGAAATGCATGTCAAATCTCTAGCCCAGAGGTCAAACATCTTTTTTTTCTGCTTGTTCCCTTGAAGAAGGTGGCATTATCCTTGGTTTCTTCTGAACACCATAGTTTGCCGTCTATCTGCTCCCAAATTTTGTTTTCTTGTCATGAAGGGTTGCCTTCTGCCACTTGCTTTGCACCTCCGTCCTCCCTTCAAGGAGGCCAGTGCTGTTCTTATGGTGAGTCCTCTCTCAACTCACGGCTACAGCAGTGAAACAGACTGACACAAAACTCCTGAAAACTATGCATCATGCCCTATTCCACACATCTCTGTAGTATCTAATAAACAAACCTTCATAAACATTCAGCTTCCAATTCTGAGTATCAGTGAATAAGCACCAAAAGACCTCTGAAGAGCTCTGTATGCCCCTTACTCTACAGAGTACTCTTTCAAGCCACCCTGACAGCCCAATCAAGACACAGGACCGTTTTATGCAGTAAAAGGAAAATGTGCATTTAAAAGCAGTCCCCAGTAGCTGCATTTCTAAAATTAAATTTTATAACTTGTATTATGGTTCCAAATCGCAGTGGCTCGGCGTTTCTTCCTGTTGCCAGGCCCTTTGGCACAGCTTGTACTGTCTCAGATTCCACACTGTGCTGTAAATTATCCCAAGGGGGAGTGGGTGGGGAATCAAAATATAAAAAGACATATTATATAGTAGCAGTTTCATCATTAAAGAAACCCACTAGGGCTTTCAAAATAAAAAAAAAAAGGAGGGGAGAAGTTAAGAAAGATGAAAAAGACTTTTATCGGACATTCTGGTTGGTCAAGAGCAAACGCTTCATTTGTCAGCAGCGCAAAGCTGGATGCTGCCTCCAGCCTTGGGCTCTCAACCCAGGACTTGAATGCAAACACGCAGAGTCATACAAGATGTGTAAAATACCTCATACATTTGGATTATTTTAAGCTTCAGTGGGCTGAACCCAGGGCTCGCAGAGCCAAGAGCCAGATCCTTCCAAATCCATCCCCTCCGACGTAATTAATTCCTAATTTCAAATTCCGCTCAGACATCTTCTGCTTTTAAGCGGGTGCACCAAGGCCAAGTTTGAACCCCCGCTACTCTGCCTTCCCCTTCTACCTCCCTGGCGCTGCCGTCTCGGCATCCGGAGTTTTCCCTGCCTGGCATGAAGCCATGCGCAGCGGCAGCACGAGCCCGTTTGCTAGCAGCCCCGCTCCGAGGTGAGCGGTTCCTCGGGAGCCAAGAGGACAAGGGCCGCATTAAGGCCATCAAGGCAGGAATCAACTTTCCTGCTTTGAACCTAGCTCAGGCACCAAATTTGTGCAGAGCTGGCAGGGCAGGCAAACCCCGGCTCTCTCTCAACAAGACAGCGAGCAGGTGGCGAGCAGGGCCAATTAACCCAGGCACAGCATCCTCCCGAGGTCACTGCAGGGCACCCTGTTCCCAGGCCAGCTCCCTCTCAGCCGACGGGAGCATCCCTTGCCCGTCTCTGCAACACGCGTCCGCTGAGTGAAACTCTCGGACGCTTCCACCCAGCCCTGCTCTGCCCTAGACCATCCTGCTGAATTTTGGGCGTTGAAGGGGCATGTCTCAGCTAGCAGTCTCCTGCACGGAGTCTCCTCTGTAGCATGAGGGTACTAGCGGGGCATCAGCACACCCAAGATCTGCCTCATCCCTTGGGCTTGTGGAGATCCCACTTGTGTCAATGCATTTGGGGAGGAAAGACCAGTGCCAGCAGGCTCCTTCTCAGGGGAACTCTGCCATTGTCTTCATACATACATTGCAATTTTTGGTGGGAACTACCTAGAATCAACACCAGGCAATTGTCGCCCCAAGATGCAGCTCCAAAAATGGCTCTTTTTTTTTTATTTCCCCCTCTCCCAATCAAAAGAGCTGTTTAACTTTTTCTCCCTTGCTGACTGCTGCAGGTAGCATCACAGAACCTGTTTTGCATGAAGGTCTGCAGCAGGAAAGTAAAGAACTGTGTCAGAAAAATGTAACAAATATAAATGTTTTTCCCAAGCCACTATAAATGCACAGGCTGAGCTTTCCTAGGGTGACTTGTATTTTCGTGTTTATAGCTTTACTTTGAAGTTACCTTCTAAACACCTTGAGCAGGCAAGTTATCCTCGCTTCACCCCTGTAAAGGACTATTATTATCCCCCTTTTACAGGTGGAAAACTGAGTGACAGAGAAATTAGGTGACTTGCCCGCAGTCAGGCAGTGACCCTGTGGCAGACGCTTGCCTCCCGGCTCAGCACGGTGGCCACAAGCCCAGACTCCCCCTTCACAGGAGAGCAGCGCGATGCAGGATGACAAAGAGCAGCAGGAAACTGCTGGGAAACCGGTGTGGCTCTGCTGAGCTGGCAGCTTGGCCAGGAGGATCTGCCACTTTCACAAATCAGACGGGATTTTATAGAAGTCACTCAAACTCCTAGCTGTTGAACAAAGAAGAGCTTGGCCCTGAGCTTGCAGAACTGCGCGAAAGAGCCGGTTTGCCACAAGACAACACCGCTGTCCTCTTTTCCTCCCCACACCCTCGTACTTTTCATCAAGCATCAATTTGCAGGTTCCAGCAGAGGAAAGAAAAGGGCAGCATCTTTTTCCCTTGGGTTGCAAGGTCGGTGTTTGAGACGCTGCAATAAATAGGACATCCAGCCTGTTTGGCTAAACCATAGGGTTTTGGGACTACTTTTTTTCCTCAGGCCTTTTACATACTGTCTCAGTGAGGTCAGGCAGGGGTTTTTTTTATGCAGAATATTAAACCAGGAGGGCAGAGAAAACATTAGCTTTTCCGATACTTTTACAGCGCCGCAACATGAGAGTGCTTTCCCTCTTAATGGGAGAGAAATGCAGTTTTATAGACTTCAAGAGACCGTGGAGCACTCAGCTTGGCCCTTGGCCATCTGGTTGGGGCTCTGGATGTGGAAACAAGAACAGAGTGCCTCGGCAGCCCCGGTTTTTGTGCACATTGGGCACTCGTTGGGAACGTTTGCTTGGTCCGGGTTTCACAGCGCGTCTGGCCCTGTGGATACGACAGCAGCGCTCCAGGCTGCTTCCAGGTGCCGAAAAAGAAACAGGTTGCCCACTACCTTCCTTTTAACCTAGTTTTTAGGAGCGTCACTAGATACCTTTCAGGTTCAGAGGAGGAGATGCAGGTAAAACAGAGGCTAAGGAAAAGTATCGCTACTCTCAATCTGTTAGCTGAAGCTACCGAAATTCCTTTGGGCACCTAGGACTGTTTTACTAGTAAACACTGCTGGAATGGATTAATGGAAATTTTTATTCTCTTTTAATTAAGTCACAGGACAAGAACACTCTTCCCTCGCTTGCTCTCATTCACTGGCAAATCTGTCTGGAGCTGGTGCATCAGGAGGGGCAGTACCAACACCCACAAAAGGTTTGGGCTGGGGGGATAGAGACTCGCTGGCTCACAGCTGCGGAGCATCCTGGCCAGAGGCAGACCAGAACAGAAATACCACAGGTTTTCGTGTATATTTTCCACAAGTTTTCTGCTCAAGATTAGCAGGTTGTATTTTCATGGGGAGAGTATAAGGGGAGTTCAAGTGGAGCCTTTTCTTCCTGAGGGAGCAGAATAACTCCTCCTCTCTCCTCTGCCCCCCCTTTCCCAGGTGGAAATGGAAAGTTTTCAGTCTCCAAAAGTGAATAATACACAGGAAAATACAGCATCTGGCCATACTTTGCCCAAGTAGAGAGTGACTAATGAGACCCAATACTTTCGGTTAACGAAAGGTGGCTGCTTTGGAACTGCGTTGGACCTCGGTCCAAGCATCTCATCTTTTCAAGGCTGTTTGTGTTCAGGGCTTTGGTTTTGCTCCAGCTCTAGCAGGGCAGAAAATAAGCCATGTTTCATTGTGTCCAGTTAATAAAGTGGTAAACATTGTTTTGTGCCATGGAGCTAAAATAATTCCAGTTATTTTGTACACAGTAAAGAATGAGAAGAAAATATACTTTCGCATTATTCTAGGAAGTAAGCGCACTATCTTTAGTGCAAAAATTTTGATATATTCTTGTAAACAAAAGTGAATTAAAGTATAGTGCTTCTATATTAATACCAAGCTGGGAAACGCAAATGCCTGAAAATGAGCTATCCTAAAAAAAAAAAATTTCTTTTTTTTTGCTAATAATAGAAATAGTGCCTTGAGTGCATAAACCAGTAATATTTTTCTATGTGCCAAATATCCCAGGTGTAAAATACTTTGCACACTCTTTTCCCTGATTTCCTATCTGCACAGAAAGAGCAAGTAGTATAACTTTTCTAGGACACCGTTTGCTCTGTTTTCAAACAGACCTGACCTAATCCTGCAGAGATGTATGCACATCCTTAGCGTAAGGCACTAACCATTGTTATACGGCAGCCCACAGGGTTCTAGGAAATCACACTTGAAAATAAAACCAGTCTGTAGATTGGTTTCCTCTTTAGTCTCCATAGAATCATAGAATGGTTTGGGTTGGAAGCGACCTCAAAGATCATCAAGTTCCAATCCCCCTGCCATAGGCAGAGACACTTTCCACTAGAACAAGTTGCTCAAAGCCTCATCCAGTCTGGTCTTGAACACTCCAGGGATGGGGTGTTGTCCTGGTTTCAGCTGGGACAGTGTTAGCTCTTCTTTTTAGCAGCTAGAAGAGCTCCGTGTTTTGGTTTTACTCAGAGACTCACTCTGAGAAGAATGTTGATAGCATGCTGATGTTCATGGCTGGAAGTGAGACTCCAAGGACTTTTCAGTGTGCCGGAGTGCAGAAGCACGGTGAGATAAGGGGGGAGCACAGCCAGGACAAGGGGGCCACGATTCCCCTTGTGATTTTTGGTGGAACTTAGGATTCAGGGCCAAACTGGCCAATTAGTATTCCATATCATGCAGCGTCATGCCCAGTATAAAAGTGAGGGACAGCCGGGAAGAAGGGCTTTTTGCGCTTTCGCTCTTTCGCTGCTTTTGCTCTTTTGCGCTTCTGCTCTATTGCCTTTTTCCCCTCTCTCTCCCAGTACTCCCACTCTTGGAGTACTATCTCTCTCTCTCCCTCTCTATTTCGGGGCCTCACGTTCGTCCGGGATTGCAGCTTCGGGATGAGATGGGCTTCAGATAAGAGGGGGTGGTGAGCATCTACACTGTGTATTACTCATCTGTATTAAATTGTTTTTATCTCAACCCACAGGTTTACAGTTTCTCCTTTAATTTTCTCCCTCATCTCTGGGGTGGGGGAGGGTGAGTGAGCGACTGTGTAGGGTTTGGTTGCCAGAGCGGCCTAACCCACAACAGGTGTCCACAACTTTCCATCACTTGGAAAAGACTTATATCGCACTCAGACGTTAGAGGGATCAGTATGAGACGGTGTTAGAGCTCACCAACCTCGCGTACAATGTTAAAAATACAATGTAAAAAATTCCTAAAAAAGGAATTAGACACACTGTAGGATATTTTCTCTTTCCTCTGTTAAAAATATCATTGCTGTGGTGAAGGAAACTAATGGTGATGATAGTCAGAGCTTCGAGTAGACTCATCACCAATTATATTTTTTTTTCTGTTTTTCCTAAGCACTGTACAATGCAAGCCTTCTCTCCTGACAGAAGGAACATCATAGCAGACAGGATATTATGCTAAACATTTTTGTGCCATGTCTGTAATTACCAGCAGAATCAGTGTTGGTCATCAGACCTGACCTGACTGTCGGCACGAGGTGCTGGGAAATATGTGAATGAGGCTGGATATTATGCGACTTGATGACCAGGCTGACATCCAGTTGCCCTTCAGAAGTAGAATGCTGAGCAACGCCAAGCACAGACAGACTGACACTGGAAAGCCCTTCCAGATGTGCTCCTCCTATCCACTCCCTGGCAAGCCTCATCCTTTCTGTGTCTCTGGAAAAATCTGCTTGTTACTTCAAGTAACTGCAGACAGACTAGACATTTCAGGTATAATCCTTTGCTGAGCATTTAATTTTTCCACCAGATGATCCAGTTCGCCTATGCGTTGAACGAGTGTCCAGTGGCACCAACAAGGTGAATAAAGATGTACACGGCAGGTTCCTTGCTCTGCCGTAACTCACCACTTTGCCTGGGGGAAACCTCGGGTAGCTTCATGCACCTGTGTTGGGGGTTTCATCACTCTACTGTAACGACACTCACCCTGAGCAGCTGGTGCCTTTTCCTATGTGTTTTAACAGTAGTTAAATAATATTTTGGCAATATTTTTTTCCTTACCTCTTCCTTTTTAAATCAGTGCTCTTTAAAAAAACACACGACCAGATGCTATAGGTAGAGCAAAATTTGCGATGAGAGGAAGTCCTGCCCTGGAACAAAGGACAGCAGGCGGGAGGGTCTGGATGAAGGCCCTCTTGCCTGCTCTATACATGAAAAAATACTTCAGTTTCCAGTTTTCCAGGTGAGTGCCCCAATTGCAGGCTGAGCACCCTTTTCATCACTGATTCACTATCCAGCTGAATCAGGAGAGCTCCAGCAGGGAATGTCCCCAGGAAAAGGGACAAGCGGAGGCTGCCGGTCTCCCTCGCTCCAGCCGGCATGCTGACTGCAAGACCGTGGGCTCCTCCAAGCTGGGTCCCTCCAGCTCTCTCCCTGTCTTCTGATGAACATATGAAAAGTCTCACATCTACCCTGAGGTACCACAGCCACAAAAAGCAATCTTGACAATTTTTGCAAGGCAGGAAATATGCTTCCTCTCCCCGCAGCTCTGCTGATGAGACCTGTGCTATACTAACAAATAGCAATGCACAAATGTATTTCCACTTAAGACACCATTATTTTGCTTGCCGTAGATCCACCAAAATTTCTGATGAATCTGACATATATGTGTCCTCTATTTCTGTTGTGGAAGTGCAATTATTCTGTGGGTTCACCCCAGGAATTAGGCCATTGCAGTGAAGTAAAAGTAAGGGAACCGAGTGTTAGGAGTTTGGACCAAGAAGTTGTTCATGAAAGTTAAATTAGTCTGCAAAATTATGCCCTTCTCTTTATTTCCCTTTCCCTCATGTCAATGCATATACTTTAAAAATCCCAACTCCTTGGCAGAGTTTGAATGACTCCCAACTTAAGCATCGCATTGCCAAAAGCCGCTTTTGTTTCTTTATAGTTTGCATCTTCCCACACATACAAATCGCCGTAAGAATACCCTCCAGCCATGGGCTCGACATCACAGTTGAAGATACGTATGAGAGAGTAGGTGCAGAATGAGGCACAACCAGCCAACCAACAGCTCAGCAAGCAACCAAGAAAAAGACTCCTCTGTCCAAAGGAAAGCTGCAGAAACACAAGGCTCAGGCGCAAGGACTGAGTCACCATTTGAGCAGCCTTTGGGAGAAGGTCATTTCTCTGCTGAATACAAGGGACCAGGCTCCTAATTCAGGCACCTTAATGAAATGAGTAAGCTTAGGTGGGATGAATCTGGACCCCCTCCCTCCGCTTGAGTGGGAAAAGTGAGGGATGATAGCATTTACCACCTTTGCAGTGCCTCTGAGAGGACAAACAACTGAGGAAGTGGGTTACACAAACGTCACGGTATTGGAGGTCAGAGAAATAGCTTAGACAGAAACCCATTTCACCAGTCCACTTAAATATCTCTAGACAGTAAAAGGTCTCCATCCTTCAGCCTCAGGCAGAGTTGACCAAGGGACCTCCAACTTAAAGCTCAAGTCCTGTGGCTCACTGTTTATGTAAATCAGGGGAATCTGGCAACACAAAAGTAAATTTACTCCCCATGGATACTGACCACTCTGACTTTGATGACTTGTAAAAAACTTTGCTCCTGTCCAAAAAAAGTACATAGCTGGGCTATGCATTTCCCTTGAACTAAAGACCTTTGCTTTTACCAAGTCTGATGACTGGTGTTTCCACACAACAGTTGAAAATACCTGTTTTTCCAAAGAAATGAGTTTGGATATTTTAATCTGTACGTTACTAAGGAGTCCCTCCTCTGTACTAATGCTCCATTGTGCCTACACAGGACTGCAGTTCACCGAAAGCCCATAAATTTCATGTGTTTCTGCCTAGTCTTTATTTTAGGTTCTTGAACCATTTTTTCCTTTCCTCATTTTCTTTGCAGCTGCAGAGAGATATAGTAAGCTACTGTACAGCATTTTGAAAGCAGGGCCTCTGAGAAGTTTCCAAACTACATACAAGCAGGTTATTCTTTGGCTTGTTTTCTTTGGCTTGATCTTAGCAGTACAGAATGAGTCAAACAGTATTAACTTTCAAGAGGGAAGTGGTGTGGTCAACCAAAACTGTTTGCGGCTAGATTGCGAAGATAGGTAGAGCAGGTAATGAAGAACAGCCCATAATGCAGGGTGTAGGTAGGAGAGGCAGACAGACTCAGACAAACAGAATCCTTAATAATTAAATCAACACTGTCGCCTAAATTTTTCTGCAGCTTTGTGTACTAAGGTTATGACACAGCCTGGCTTTTCTGGACTGGTCAGCCTTGAGAAGATGGCCTGGTGCATGTCGTGCTTGATGGACTCAAACTAAAACACTCTGCGAGGCAAGAATAAACATTGGGCACTATTAAAAAAAAAAAAAAAAAGATCAACTTTTCATTTGTGGCTGGTTAAATTCTTTCTCATGTCTCCTCCAATTTTTACAGGCTGTTCCTTATCCATTCCATGATTAAAGAAGGCAAGGGAGATGTTTCCATCCTTCCCTCATTTAGGATGCGTTTCAGTTATTAACAAGTGCATCATGCCCTCATACGACAGACAACTTCTCCTACGACTCAGAAGCAGAGTCGAGATGGCCTCTCCCAAGCATTGCTCTCCCTCACACTTTGCACAGACCTGTGGAATGATGACACAGGAAGAGCCTGACCAAGATTTATCATTAACGCTAATAGAAAACGCATTTACTCATTACAATTCCCAACTGCAGCAGACAAGCGAAAAGCAAGGGCACAAATGGAGATACCGAGCAAAAGTCTTTTCTGCATTCTTCACAACGGGTGACAGAGGATGAAGCAAAAGCCTGCAGTGTTTTCGTACGGGCCTGCAAGGAGGAAACGGCCGCACCTTCTGACAATCCGAGGCAGGCGAAGCCAGGAGGGACTGCAGTGCAGATGGATTTTCACCCCAACCAGTTATATTCCAAGAAGAAAATTGGGCTGTTCACTGAAAGCGCCACACAGCTTCATCCAGCCTTTCTCCTAGACATGTGTTGCTCTGGTAAACCCGTAAGTAAGGCAACTCCTCAAAATCAGAGGCTCCAGAAAAGGTCCTGCAGTGCCAAAAGCTTGTTTGGCGAAGGGGAGTGTCTGACCACTCCAGATGGGGTGAAAGTTTCCCTTCTTCAGGCTTCCTGAGGAGCCTGAGGAAGAGAAAGTCCCCTCTACCCCACCTCCTGGGTGAAGGAGGCCGGTTGTAGAGGTTGTTCACGGCCGGGTCCTGCTGCCTCCAGCCCATCCCTGCCAGAAGTTTTCCCATCTGCCAGCAGCGTGGCAGGTATTTGATGGTGAACCCTGGAGAGGACAGCGGGATTGCGGATCGATGCTCCAGAAGCCCAGCTGTGCTAGCTAACCTCCTTCTAGGAAGGGGAAGGACTATATGACACCCTGAAAACCACAGTAGGCAGGTGCCACGTGGGATTTGAGCTACAAGTCCATCCTTCCCCAGCTCATGCAAAGCCCTAGCAGCCACTACAAACCTTTCATTCGCTCATGTGTAATGACTGCCATTCAAAAGTCCGTCCTTGCTGAAGAAACGTGATAGATGAAGGACCAGACTCAGAAATCTTTGATTCAGAGCACCACCAACTAACTTCAATGGAAAGATATTTGGCATGAAGTCAACTAGGGTCTTCAGTGGCAACCAGTGTATAGTCACATCCCCTATGGCCAACATACTTCCCAGGGTGCTGCATATTAATGCTTTTAGAATCATAGAATGGTTAGGGTTGGAAGGGACCTCAAAGATCATCTAGTTCCAACCCCCCCTTACATATGCACGCACACACAAGTGGCATCTATATAATCTTTTTTCACATTGCTATGGGAAAATCCTTCTCCCCTCCAAAAGACTTGTTCACCGATCTTAACAGCTACAAATTCTTTGTAGGTAAGCGCTGCTGGCAGGAGAAAGTCAGACCTACTGACTGCTTAGGAAGCATTTTCAGCAGTAATATACATTGACCTAATTCTACTTTTGTCACAGTTATGGAGTACTTATGCGATTTCAGCAAAGCTAGACCAAGGCTGTGTAGGTAAACACTTAAAAATATTCACCACCGTCTTTGTAGCCGTTCAACCACTGGGCCATATAACAATGAAGGGCAAAAAAATAAAAGGTGACAAAGATCAAAAAAATGAAAGACGTGAAAAATAACTACCTACTTGTTCTCAATTTAAAATCACACTCATTCAAGCAAGGAGAGGAAGAGTTGTGTGGGATTAAGTGACTCAAAAATGGAGTTGAAATAATTTCTATAGTACCGGGCCAGTCTTACCTCTGTTCCTAGCCCACACTGCAGCAACTCTGTTTTCCTGTTTACCTGCTTTATGTGAGCAAGGAGCTTGTCCTGTCAACACTTCAGTCTATCTTTAAAAATCGGCCGAATAACTAAACAAGCAAATATATACAAGCTACTGCACTCCCAGAAAAGCAATCCTGACACAAGATTTTGTATTGCACATATTTGGCAATTTTATTTAACAAAAATGATTAATTCCCTGCCTCACGTCACCCAACATCAACTCTCCTAATTGACTCAGGCGTGGGACTGATAAATGCCAGAGAAAATAAACCTGTTACACCTTTCTCCAGGTGGAAAAGAAGTGTCTGCACCATGAAACCTCCAGGATGGTGGTATTAAAAGCCTCTTGAGGTCCCATCTATTGAGTGGGACTAAAAGGATCCCCTCTATCACTGTTACACCAGGGAGTACTGAACATTCATATAAATTTCATAATCCTTTGCACATCTCATGGAGAACAACCAGCACTGTTTTTAGGAGCTGCTCGTAGCCGCTGGCCAGTGAAAGTCCATACAAGGCAGGTCTGGACTGCACCTTGGCTGCACCGAGGGATCTTTGCACTGGGGTAGTTATAGCAGCTACCAGTCTTTGCTTTTGCTGGTCTTTTCAGGTCATGGTCAGCATGTCTGCTGGTATATCTGTACGATTTCCAGTCTGAAACCAACTGCTTGAGAGCATGGGTGTTTCCACCTGCACTAGAGTATAGAAGTTTTGCTTCAGGTCCATGCTTCCAGTGAACCTCCCCTCCCCGGAGCATCCAGGCAAGGGGACTCTGAGACCTCAGATAACAGGCTGGTGCTGTGCCAGCCCTGTCAGCTGCTGCCAGGGGGACAACCCCTGCCTGGAGGTGCCCCTGCCCCACAGAGGCTGCTCCATCATCCCCTCGTGGAGGAGAAGGCCCTTGCTGAGCAGCTGGGATGTGGGGCACAGAGAGGTCCTTCTGTCACACAGGGGACCCAAGAGCTGTGGAGGTGCCCATGGATGCTCTGCAGAGATGACTGCATCCAGACATGCGACCTCTGGTCCTGTTCTGCAGCCAAACTTTCAACACCCGGTGTCAGGTGGTCCTGTGCTATGTGATGCTCCTGTGCTATACGAACCCGTGCTGAGCCAGAAGGCCTGATGCTCTATCGCTGGAGTAACTCAGGATGGTGGTGTGAAAGTGTATGCGTAATGGAAACAGGCCCATTTCCCCCTCACTCTTCACTTTTCTTCAGAAAACACGTCACAAAGGGACAAACTGCTCTCTGCTCTTTCGTTCTTTGTGTACTTTCGTTATGAAAAATGGGCTGGTGGCATGCACAGCTTTCACAGCGGGGGGAGGCGTGCCCAACTGCAGGACATATGTTTTAGGCTGTTGTTTCCTTGCCGCTCCGGGGAACCGTGGAGCTAGACTGGCTGCTGGGGGACTGCTAGGACTGTCCAGCCTGGTCTGAAACAGCTCCTTCAGCCTGCAAACATCCCCTTGCAACAATACACCGCTTTATTTTATTTAAAGGAATTCAATTGCTCTTCTTTGTCCACCCTTTGCTGAGACATACGCACAGAGAAAGGATACCAACAGCCATCCCTTACCTACCCGTATCCGTTTAGAGACAGCAATGCACCATCACACCATGTGAATCGGAGCTAGCGATGTTTTGTAACTCCCCCCAGCCGCCGCACGCTTGCACATAACCATTACACAAGTCAACTACAAATGTCCCCAGAGCGCACCCATAATTTAAGCCCTAGTCCACCCACATCAGTGTCAGCCAGACAATAGGACGCGGGGACACAAACACAGAGGCGCAGAGCCAGCAGCGCGCAACCGTCGGGCTTTTCTTGCAGCCCATCCCTTTCTTTTGTCTGTACACGGTCTATTTAGATTGGAAGCTCTCGGAGGCAAGTACCTGAGCCAAGATTTTTTGAAAAGTGATTAGCAAAGCTGGGTTGTGATACCACAGAGAGGGCGATGTGCTGCGGAGCACACAGCTAGTGCTAGCAAAGGAAGAAGGAGTCCCCGTTGCGTTTCTGTTATATAGGCAATCAACTCGTAAACACCACCTTCTCCTCTACACGTTTTCTGCTAAGTAGTTTTTAAGTCTCCAGGTGAATGGAAGTATCTGAAAAGCCATCAATGACATTTATATGATGGGTCTATTCCCATGACATGATGACTCATTTTTTCATGGTTTCTGAACTGTTTGTTGGTACATGTCAGTCTCAGTTTCCAACAGATGGAGGCACTTGCAGCAGGAAGCATGCAAGAAACGAAGGCGTTCAGTATTATTTCAGCTCATTGAGATGAAAAGGTTTTCTGGAGAACAGTTCGGCTTTTCCTTGCATGAAAGGCTGAAGGTGGAAGTGATGTGAAACCCTCAGAGGAATCATCCCTCCCCAGCCTGACACGTGCAGAGTCTTCCTCACTTCTGCCATGGGAGGGGGGATGCTGGCCTCTCATGGCTCTGTCGACTCTCCTCCTAGAAACTGCTCTGGGAGTCTAAGTCTGTGTATGAAGGTTGGATGGGGCAGAAGAAAGGATAAGCAGATCAGGTGCACTTAACAGCAGTCCTTGGGGATTCCCTAAAAAAAGACCTCAGGCTGGGCAAGGGAGCATTTGAAGATTTCCTTCAGAACAGCTACAAGCCATGGGCTTCCCTTGAACCTTACGGGTGAGACATGAGATCGGATCACTTCAGATCAGGGTCTGAGGGTGTCCTTAACTACGGTTGACCAAAGGCCAAAAATACCAAAGTACCCGCCCCCACCCCTGCTGAGCTTTGCCAAGAGGCAAAAGGAAATTTCCATTCCTAAAGAGGCACTTCTTGGGCCAGGAGCTTTTTAAGCTCCTTCTCAAGTACTGCTCAGCAATATTATTCTCTCTGTCCCTTCTCCTCAGTATCCTGCCCTTTGATATAAGGATGCCAAAAAAGTATTTGGGAAAACCACATATCCAATGCGGGATAATCACATTTAATGCCCAGCTTAGCCTTGGACATCTCAGGCCCACTGGTGCTAAATCCATGTCGCCTTTTCATTTTGCACCATTTTCAGGCACCTGGTCCATTAGTGAATTTTTCAGAGCTATGTAGGTTAAAACAATTCAATGAGAAAAACAGAAAGAAGCAGTCAAAAGAAGAAAAACCTAATTTTTCAGCAGATGTACACAGTAGGTCAAATGGCCTAAGGGAAATATTTAATTTAAGAGTCATGCTATTTCTACCAAGTTTCCTAACCAAAAGTATTTTCATCAGGAGCACTACTCTTGATCTGGTTACTGCTAATGATTTTCCCCATGGACTTAGCTCATAAAAACATAAATTGCTTTATGAATCATAGAACCATAGAAGTTGGAGAAGAAAATGATGGGTTAGGTCATCTTGCCCTTCTCCCTGACAGTGCAGTATTATTTCTTTTTATAAAAAAATTTTGAAAATAAGCATTTATTCAGAGCTGGAGAATGAAAATGCTAAGTTCAAAAGAGATTTTAAAAATACATAATGAATGCAGTGAAGGAAGAGCCAGATTCTTAAGTACTTTGGCACTCTCTACAAGCCATGACAATTTGACGAGAAGTATCATCTGGATAGGCACAGTCAGAAGTTCAATGGCAAGAAAAGGACAATGGTGTAAGTCTTGTGCATGAGTAATTATCAGAGCTGTAAATGCAATTCCGGTAGTTACATAGGCAAATATGCTGCTAGGCAAAGACCTGGCCATCACAGTAACCGTGATCAAACGTACACTGGGACGTGCAAGAACGCAAAGTCTGCAGGCCTCTGTGCAGAGTGATGGTGGCACGTGTGATAATACACACCAGGTTATCGTCACCTATCGTGACATCTTCATGTATGCTAGTGAGCCAAAAAGTCTGTGCTTTGCATATTTGCTTTTGGAACTTTTGGTTTGAGTATTTTTCTGTTTTCCAAATTTCTTCTAATCCCCTTTTGTATTACTTTTTGAAGTTTTTCCCCCAAGCACGCCCAGTTGAAGAGGCTGTCCTTTTGCATTAAAAAAAACCACTTTGAGAACCTGTCTAATTCTGGCTCAGAAACTGCTATTGAGCCAACATTCTCTAAAGACAAAAGAAAATGTTTCTGTTACTTCTGAAGTTAATCAATCTTAATGTGTTTTTTTTAAAAAAGGTATTTCTATGTCCTGCAAAGTTCACTAAAAATGGTCCTGGTGTGAAGTTCTGACTTTTGTCTCAGATGGCCTCCATCCTCAGAAATGGCTCCTTACCCTCCAGCATTTGTCACAGAGAATGCAAGCACTCACAAGAATTTAGGCTGTCTGAGAGAACCGTAAATGAATCAAGAAGTAAATGAATCCAAAACTGTTGCTGGAGTTGGTTTTGGACTTCAGCATGTTTTTTCTAGATCTCTGTAAGACAGCAATATCTAATTTTCTTCCTATTACTGTCTTCCGTGGATTTCTTTTGAATCGGGACATCTTAGAAAATACATCTCAGTATTTCTGTAATTCCTTTAGCTCAAGCAAGCAAGTCATGGATCTGTAAGCACGAACGTTCCCAAATATCAATTACTGAAACTAGAAATACTCTAATCTAGCAGGTTTTATTTTGATTCTACTCTCAATACAAGAAGGCTGATATAATTTTTCATCCCTTCAGTATGAAGCATGCATGTTTTAATACATCTAACCACAAATCTCGTATGTGAGTTTCTGCAGGTAACAGCCCTGCAATCTATTTTTGTACAGGCTACACATGTAGCTGATTTAATTGAACCAATGCAAATAGGATACACTCACCAAGCAAGAGTATAGAAAAATAAGTATATAGCCCAAACTCTCCAGAACTGTCTCAGAATGGAGAACGCAATGGGTACCACTTCTTTTTTCCTTCACAGCCCGTGGTACGTTTCTTCAGGCCAATTGGTATCTCAGTCAAAGATATAAAAACGAGAGGAGATACCAGACAGATTCCAACAGCCACTGTGATTCAGAAACCCTTGGTGAGAAGTTAAATGGAAGGACTTTGCAGCTCACTTACAAATGAAAGGAGCATAATCCCTTTTACCCTGCGTCACATATGACTTAACGATAAAAGGAACTGTGCATTCCTACTGCGGAGAGAGTCTGACCTCTTCTCCTGATATGCATAGAGCCTCCTCCACTATGCAGCTGATTTGCCTATGACAAAGTGAAACTATTTACAAGGAAGCTTTTACATACATTTGAGTTGGGAAGATACGTATGTTGCTTCAGTATGTATTATATTTCTACTTCCTTTTTAAAATGTAGAATCTTATTAAATATTAACTATTATACCAACTGAAGAATTGATTTAAAACAGTAGGTATGCCTGCAGGATGATTTTGTTTCTTACCCTTCTAGCAGACTCATATTCAAAAAACTAAAGCTTGTTTGTTGTCTGCAAACTATGAACATGCCCAGGTAATTGCATATGCAAATCTGGAACTTGCATATACAAATATCTTTTTTTTATGTGCACAGCTGGCTGATTCACTGGGGATATTTTTCAGGGACAATTTAACTACAATTTGAAAACAAACAAACAAACAAAAAACAAAACTCAAACTAAATAAGAAGCCTTACCCCGACAGCAGTATTTGTTTAAAAGTCTGGCCTCAAATTCAAAAAATATAGGTCAGATTTTTCCACTAAATGCATGCAGCATCATGATGCAACTCAGACAAATGAAGGCTTGAGAAGAAAATGCATGGGCAAGACACGAGTCTTCTAAGCTATTTTAGTTGATGTTTCAAACCTTTCTTTTCTTCCCTCCCCAGTTAAGCAACCCCGAGCTGTGAGTCTCGTTCTCTAGTGGGTGTTTGAATCCTGCTGCTCTCTTCTCCTGGGACGATTCCACTTAAGCAACACCAGAACTTCTGCCAAGCGTGCGGGAGGAGTGTAAGAAACCAACCACAAACCTCAATTTACATCAGGGCATTTCAATAAAAATATAAAAATGCCCCATTTGGGCTAGTGACTGAGGTTAACGATGGCCTCTGGTAACAGGCAGCGTATGTGCTGCAGAAGGATCTCTATCTGTGGATCTGCTCCACCCTCACTCCACTTTACCCTGCAGACAAATCAGCCTGCCCTCACCACCCGGACAAAACAACCACCTGCCTGAAAGGTGCAGGTATTCCCCTGGAGATATCAAACCATTCGTCTCTTCCTTGTACTTAATTCTTAAAAAAGGAAAGGGAAAAAAGAGGAAAGATTGGCTGCCTGTGGAAATGGGTGCTCCTAAGCTATACGACAGCATGAAGTACAGTGAACTCCACAAGGCAGCAACTGGGTGTCCTCTCTCAGGCATTTATTTATTTTTGCAGGGTGGCTGAGCTTGAAAAGTCAGATCAATGACATATTGGTTTCCAATGCTTTAAAATCCTCTTAGCATCTGAAAGGCAAGACTAGCAAGAAATGATGCGTCAGGTATATGCTCCCCACCTTTTACCAGCATCCCTTCTGTCAGCGTTTGGGTATGCTCCAAGACATCCCCGGGTAGATAGTTTAGAAACGCAATACAAGTCATATTCTAGATAAGCTGGACACCCGTGAAAAATAAATCTTCAGGAAGGTATAATTAAAACCATTTGTAGGATGGCCATGGCTTAACACATACCCACTGTTCCACCAGCATTGGATATTGCTGCGTTTCATGCGGCTGGTGATGAACTACTATACTAAACCGCCAACCTGGCCTTCTGCAAATGCTCACTTATGTCATCAGCTCACTTACTTCTGGGTTCGCGAGGTCCGTCCACTGTTATCTTGATGGCTCTGTGGTATGTGGCTACTTGTGGTGGATTTGTGAAGACGGTGATAGTCAGCGTGAAGCTCTTCCCTGCAACAGGAAAAAAAACGTTACTGAGCACATGTGTTAAGAAAAGGTGTGCTCCTCATTTCAGATAGCACCCAAACACACCAAATGGCACTACAACCCATCAGCCGTCCGTATCTGAAGATAGATATGTGCCCAGAGAGTGGGGTGTATAACCTCACAATTGCCTGGTGCTGGATACGTTCCCTCTGTGGCAACTGCCCAAAGCTTTCGGGGAAAAAAAATTAATTTATATTTAAATGATCTACACTTTGTTTGCAAAAAAAGGAGGTTACCTCTAACAGTTAGAGTTTATCTGATCTGATCTACATGACTGCTGGTATGTTATCTGTACTTTCTAAAGGGCGTTAGTTCGGAGAGGCTTAGAAATTGTGACTGACTCTTCCAAAACTGCCACGGGAATCTGATCAACAGAGCTCGTTAAAATTAAAGAGAACTGGGTGCTCGGATCCCCTAGGCAGACCGTAAAATCCCACGCTTTGTGGCTGAAGCTAGCATTAGATCAATTCCATACTGCGAACCAGAATCCTTTAAAAATAAGCTGCTACTGCAATGCCAAGAAACAAGGGAATGGGAAAAATAAAAAAATCCCCACAGTTTGTCCACAGAGAATTACGACATTTTATGAAGACATAGCAGAGCATTATGCTTAGTTCCTCTATTATTCGGTAAGAAAACCGTGAAGGCCTTTTCAAAATTGCTATGTGCATGCCACGGTTCTAAGAAGTTGGGAAAAGTACTCATTTTGCTGGCTGCTGGGGAGGGTTTCGTATCACCTTGTGACTGCAATGCCTTCAGATCCTGCTACCCCTGGATTTGCTTTTGGCCAATGTCAGCAATTACTTCAGGTACTTTTAAATAACAAAAGCAACATTCTGCATCTTTGATAAGACCTCATATATGCATTCATTATGGCTTTGGCCTGGACAACAATAAAAACATTGGCTGTCAGCAGCTTTAGCATAGTTATCGCAGCATCACAGAGGACTCAGATACTGACAGGAATCTTTGTTATCAGTAAGAGACATCAAGGGACATCACCCCAAGTTAGATAACCAGGAACTGTTGTAAGAAAATGGAGGGTCTCCTCCTTTGGGCACATGCTATGTGAGTTTTCCCATACTGATCTGCCTGCTTCATTTGACCACTTGGCTCCAGTCTTCCTGACTGCTGAGTTTCTTCCCTTCTAAGATTTCCCATTTTTATTGTTTGCTTCGTTTATATGTATAAATAAATATAAATTCAAATATAGATGTAAATACAAATGCCTGCCTCTAGCAGCAGTATTCCCTCCTGCCCTACGCACATTCACTTACAATTCAATACTTCTCTTAATGCAGTTCCTACTTCGGTGCTAATGGTCTGCATCAACATCACGGCAAGCACACACACATAGCTGTTACTGGAAACTGTCCTCATCACATCCCTGTGAATTAGGAAGGTATTCTCCCCACTCAACGGATGAGGAACTGTGGGGAAATAAAGTGTCTTGGCCAAGCTCTCACAGGAAGCCTGTGGCCAGCGATGCTAACCACTTTGGCTGCTGCAACGAAATCCAACTATGATCCTGAATCGCAGCCCCAGCAAAACAGAAGCTGAAACACAAGCCTCGCAAATCCCAGGCCAGTGTCTTCCCACCTCCACATCCCAGCTAGAAAGCGGTCCCTGAGATTGAAAGAATTGCAACAGAAGCAGAAGTCATTTCAGATCCCTGTCTCAAGGCCTTTGGCCCTCAACTCCTGGGTCTTCTGTCTACTCAGATCAAGGACTGCTGTGTTCCTGACATTCTTTAAATACCAAACAACATGATAAAGCTTTATAGCTTTATTACTCTTTCTCTGCCAGCACAACTGTTCTTTCTATGATGTATCAGTAATAAAGTTGAATAAAAAGTTCCTTTCAAAAAACTTTTTCATCCATGGCATTAGATTTAACAAGTATCAGAGAGGCACCTGTAGATCTTCCTTATTTCCAAAAACAGTTCTCCTGTATCGCTATATACAACACTTAGATCACTACGATTGAAAAAGACTTTGAAAATATACTTTTATTCTCCTTACTAATCTGCAGCATTTCCATCTTGCTTCCTATTTTGTTTCGGGTTTTTTTTGAAAATGCATTAGGTAAGGTGCTCCTGCTGCTCTGCTAGAATATGTAGTCAATTTATTTCTCTAGAAGGCTCTTGTGGATTTCCCAGATAGAAAAGAAACATAGAAAAACAATTATAACAATAGAGAAATGTAGTAAAATGTGGCCACATTACCAGTCTACAAGACCAGAATAAAGAAGAAAAGGGAGGTGAAGTGACTTTCAAGATTTTGTACAGAACGGACGAGATCTCAGAGCCCGTATAAGGTTGTGACACAAGTTGGCAAAAGCAGGAAGATACTTAGCTTACTTCTTGTTGACAGAAGACTATTCATTAACCACATACTGGTTAACCACAGGACTATATAACTATAAACCTACGTGTCATTCATTGCTGCTTACTAATAATTCTGGCTGTGTTTTTTCTCTGGTTATTCTGTTTCATTTACATTTAGCTTTATTAAGTGGTTTTATCACTTTTATTCATAGCTTCTACATTATTCATCATTTATGTGTCTGGTTGACAAAGGTAGATTTAGATTGGAGGTATTGTTAGTGAAATCTGTGGTTTATGGATATACCTGTTTTGGGATGACAGCAGGACTATAAATGTCTCCTCCTTGCTTTTATGTATTATGATACAACCATGATACAGACTTTTATTTTCAACATACACTTGCATAATATGCTTACACACAAGCGCGTGCACACACACACACACATACATATGCAACATGCAGCCAACTAAACTGGTGGAAATAATACCCGATTAGTCAGTGGAGGCTGTATTCAGACTCCCTAGCACTGCAACCTATATTAGATGCCATGATTTCTGATGCCTAAGTGGACCTCCTGACTATTGCTTGATGACTTACACTGAGCACTTAGTGTCTCTGCTCAACTCAGAAAGGGGTGAGTGCTACCAAAACTGAGTCAGACAGCCTAAGTGATGCACTGACCTCTCTAGTGAATGTAAAGAGGGACCAAATACCCCAAGAAGGCATTCTGAAACACTGGTCTGGTTTGGATGCCTTCAATAGTCATGATGACAATTTGCTGACATCCTAACAGTCACACCAAGCTGACACGTAGCCCTCCATTAGCTAACATCAAAGTCTGAGACCCTCTGGGTTAAACAGTCCCATAAATCTACAGAAAACCATACACAAATTAGCTCAGATCTATGATGGGTGTCTCAGTATACTGAAGCCAATTGCTACTGAGTCTTTGCTGATGATGGAAGGTCTGACAGGTGACGTCGATGTCAAGCTGTGCCTCTCTAGGGTGCAAGAGTCATTTCAGAGACTGTTGCTCTCTCTGTAACTATCCCTGACATTTCCTAATATTAGGCATATAGCACCTCATGAGCACAAGGATTAAACTCTCCAGACACAGGGACAGGGCTCTGCCTTGGGAAACCCTTCCCACAGACACCAAGAATACCCTCATATGCGTAAGAGCAGAACACAAGACTCACTGCTTCCATCAAGTCTTCACTCGCATCTAGGGTAGGAAAAATTGCTTGGTAATGTTTATTTTTGCAAGATCATTAAGGTCAGAAGCCTTCTAGAAAAAATAGTGGGAACGGTGGCATTTCTGGCCAAAATACAATCCTGACTTTTGAAATGATACTTAGAGACTCTGTTGATGGGTTTGCTAGAGACTCTATTACCAAAAGTACCCTCAAGAGTCACTGCTGATTTGACAGTCAAAGTCAGATGGATTAAACCAGTTGTCCCCAGTTCACGACTTTACAGGATTGCTTGTGAGATCCCTTGATGCTGTGCAAAGCTGCAAGAACTTAAGAGGAAGTGCAAAGCATAATATTGTCTGCCAGTGCCTGCTCAGCAATGCTGTTCCTGGACCAGCAAAAGGTGAAGATCAGCCTCCAAGACCCAAGCATCTGAAGGCGTTGTGCCCATGCTCTACACTGCAATACGGGAACTTGAAGTCTGCATTCAGTTTGCATCCCATTTGACAGAGGCTGGAAGCAAATCGAGCAGTGAGATCACATCTAGCATGATGAGAGATTATTTAAGTGGTCCCCCAGAACAGCACTGAAGGGCTCTAGAGGGAGCAATAGGCTTGTAAGCTACAGCCCCTGGGAATGATTGAGAGGAATCAAGGGGGAAAAAATGAATCCCAAGTGACAATATGGTCACATGAAGCTCCTGTGTGCTGGTTTAGTCATCCCCGAGCAGTGTCATGACCAGATGGGTCTGAGAGTGGGAAGGTACACTTAAAATACAAGTGGCTGCATGGGCAGATGCAAAGGGGAATAAGAACGGACACGCTTCAGGGAAGAGAGGCCATATCTTGAACCTATCACTTCATTTTAATCCACCTCTTTCTCAAACAAATATTGCCGTTGATTCCATTGATGGAGATTCATCCAAATGAGAACAGAAAAAAATGGAGTGAAAGCTTCAGAAGTTTGCCCATGGTGGTGGAGAGAGGAAAGGTAGGCCAAGAGAGGATGTAGTTACAATTACTATCTTTTGCTTTTGCAGTTTATTCTGATGATCACAGAAGTGTCATTAGAGTTGTGGGTTTTTTTTAAATTGCTACAGTAAATTATTAGATAAAAAGAAGAAGAAAAAAGGGAAAGGAGCCAAGAATGCTTGTGCTGACAAGGACAAAAACATATAGATGGGAAAACATGAAATGTAATACACAAATGCAATACAAATTATATTACAGACATTTCTATTATATTAGTGAGAGACTTCCAGGTTGTAGTAAAAAAAAACTATACTTTTTTTTTTTTATCCAGCTTCTACTTTTTAGTGCTTATGTACTTACTTTTATTAAACCATAGCAAATGATCAATTTTATACAGCTTTACAATTTCTCACAACATCTTCCTGGGTATCTGCCAAAGTGAAGCTGTCTACTGCATTTTAATAACATAACTGACTGTGTACCTCTGAACAAGATGTGATACACAAATACTCGCATATTCATTCTCAAATATCGAGTTTTATACACTAGGGCCAAATTTTGCCATTCTTATCACTTTAACCACTGAATGCTCCAAATGTAATCAACAGGACGAGAAAGGTCAACATAATTTGACCCTTCATTAGTTAACTACCGCTCATCATATGAGTAAAACAGTTTTGTAGATGTTCAAGTTGCATGTCCAATTGCAAAAATCCTGCACAAGTCCAAGTTCTGTGCTCAGATAGTGACTCTTTTCTCCAGCCCCCAGTGAGTTTCACACCATCAGAATACAACTTTGCCTATTATGTTTGGTCCAGTGGCTATTTCATCAGAAAAAAATGCTGCAGCTGAAATAAGCAGCATAATAAAAATAACATAATTTGTTTACCATCAGCACCACAGATACCACTGAATTTAAATATGAGAAAAAACTGTTATTCACCTCATCAGCTACCACGTTGCAAACGGTTTACAAGTTCTGACCGCCACAGATCAACGGTCCAAACAGATAAACGTGAACATGGGGAGATGTCAGCAAATTGGAGTGACCGTCCAAAGAAATGCAAGAACTGCCCATGCAAATCAGTTGTACAGGCAACGGATCTGTCTGTGTATTTAGATGGATGTTTTGTGGGTGTAAGGAGGTGTCAAGTTGGAGATTTGGGAAATACACTCACTTGCCTCCTGCGAAACCAGCCCGGGTCAGCACAAAGGTATACTTTTAAACATTTCTGTCGAGTGTCTCACTCCAGGAAGTTCTTATATCTATGTTTACATAGCATCTACTTACCTAGAATGAAATCTCCATCGTGTTAAATCAATAGGGGTTTTGTGCTGGATTTATACGGGCCAGAGTTGTCGTGCAAATGGCCAAAAGTGGGCCTGCTGCAAACTTGGACCCAGCTAAGAACTATTGGATTTGCTTTGCAAAAAGTTGTGGAAAAGCACTCGCTGCGGGAGCATGGCTGGCGCTGGCTTCTTCCCTTCTTTGTCCTTCCCAACTCCCTGCAGCACTACTGAGTGCTTAACAAAGACGTGCACTTCACTCTCTTGTCCTGCCTGCCCATTCTCCAAGCTTTTTTCCAGCTAAAAAGTCAAATGTTGTGGTGGAGAGCAGCAGAGCCGCCTGCCTCTCCTGCCATGGCTCTGGGGATTCCCGGAGCTAGAAGGCTAAAAGAAGGTTCTGTCTGGGGTGGAACCATTTCCAGGTGTCATTCTGGTGAATCGTATGGACATTTAACCTAAGGCAACGCAGGAACTATATTAAGCAACCAAAATTACATAACTGAAATAAAGTAACATTAACAGAGACACTATGAACCTAAGCAGGCCCTAACATTGAATTTTACCTTAAAACCATTATGCGGGTCGTAAGGACAGTCCCTGACACTCTTCTGGAAATTGTCTCTGACAATCTTCTTATTTCATAAGCCTGCATACTGTCGATACGAAATATTTAAACAAACAGATGCAGAAGCTGGTTCTATACTCAGCATAACTTACAGCTGTTAAAATAAGGCAAATTCAGGCTCTCAGCAGCGATTCCAGCAGACACATAGCGGTGATGTACAGCGACGTTTTGTGCGTGACCCTGGTCATCAGGTGTACCAGGTGTGCTTCAAGAGCCCTACACTGCTACACATTTCCCTTTGCGCTGGAGAATGGCCACACAGGTAGCAGGTCTTAAAGTTGCTCTTTCCCCGCTTTGCTCTGCTATGGTAGTACCAACATTCAGTCCCTTTCCTCAGGCAAAAGAACCCCCATCTTCCTGCAGGAATAAACAAAAGATGCCAGCACCCAGCATCTCAAAGATGTGTCACTATCAAGTCAAAAATCACACCTTTTCCTTAATGCTGCTTTTTATTCCGCACAGTAGCAATAACACCTTTAGTATTTGATCTGAGGCTCTCAAAAGAGTGATTCCCTGTTGCAGAAATTGAGATTGCTCACATTCTTGAGAGGTGGGCCTGTGCAAACCTTATGAAGTTCGACAAGGCCAAGTGCAAGGTCCTGCACATGGGTTGGTGCAATCCCAAGCACAAATACAGGCTGAGCGGAGAACGGATTGAGAGCAGCCCGGAGGAGGACTTGGGGGTGCTGGTTGATGAGAAGTGCAACATGAGCCTGCAAAGGGCACTTGCAGCCCAGAAAGCCAACCATATCCTGGGCTGCATCCAAAGAAGCGTGGCCAGCAGGTCGAGGGAGGTGATTCTGCTCCTCTACTCTGCTCTCTTGAGACCCCCACCTGGAGTACTGCATTCAGCTCTGGTATCTCCAACATAAGAAGGACATGGAGCTGTTGGATTGGGTCCAGGGGAGGACCACAAAGATTATCCAAGGGCTGGAGCATCTTTCCTATGAAGACAGGCTGAGGGAGTTGGGGTTGTTCAGCCTGGAGAAGAGAAGGCTCCAGGGACACCTTCTAGCAGCCTTCCAGTAAATAAGGGGGCCCACAGGAAAGTTGGAGAGGGACTTTTTACAAGGGCATGCAGTGATAGGACAAGGGGCAATGGCTTTAAATTGAAAGAGGGGAGATTTCGATTAGATCTAAGGCAGAAATTCTTCACTCTGAGGGTGGTGAGGCACTGGAACAGGTTGCCCAGAGGAGTTGTGGATGCCCCAACCCTGGAAGTGTTCAAGGCCAGGCTGGATGAGGCTTTGAGCACCCTTATCTAGGGGAAGGTGTCCCTGCCCATGGCAGGGGTTTTAGAACTAGATGGTCTTTAAGGTCCTTTCCAACTCAAACCATCCCGTGATTCTCAAGTGCCACAAGGGTGGGACTCAGCTCACTAAAAGAGCTACAATTTCTCTCTTTTTTTTTTTTTGCCAGTTGTTTACATTTTCATTTGACAAGGGCTCGTGTGCAGCCAGTTTCACTTCTGCGCTGATGAGCGGTTTCACTTCCCAGTCCCATGTGCTGTCATGATGATAGCGTCCACCACCTCCACCAGCCTCGCAGGGGCCTCTGTGCTAATCCCTTCCCTGACAGACTGACAATGTGTGTAAAAGTGCAGCCGCTGACGCTGCTCCACTGTTTGCCTGTAAGGCACCTGATGGCCCTTCTCTGCTTAAGAAACCTGGATTTGTAATGCACTTTGTTTGAAATGTTCATGCCTAACGCGTTAGACGCAAGGCATCGGTCTCAGTTGGATTCCTTTGGGTTCCTTCCCTCAGGTTACTACTTCTACTACCTTCACGTTATTTTTCCATCACACAAATGCTGTGAACGTGCTTGTGCTGGTTTTGGCTGGGATAGAGTTAATTTTCTTCACAGTAGCTCATATGAGGCTATGTTTTGGATTTCTGCTGAGAATAACGTTGATAACACACTGTCGCCAAGCAATGTTTACATTAAACCAAGGACTTTTTCAGCTTCTCATACTGCCTGTGCCCTCCCAGCGGCTTCTCTATGAGAAGCTGGGAGGGGGCACAGCCAGTACAGCTGACCCAAACTGACCAAAGGAATATTCCAAATCATAAGATGTCATACTCAGCATATAAAGCCAGGGGAAGAAGAAGGAAGGGGAGAATATTCGGAACGATGGCATTTGTCTTCCCAAGTCCCCATTACATGTGATAGAGCCCTGCTTTCCTGGTGATGGCTGAACACCTGCCTACCCATGGGAAGTAGTGAATGAATTCCTTGTTTTGCTTTGCTTGCCTGTGCAGCTTTTGCTTTATCTATTAAACTGTCATTACCTCAACCCACAAGTTTTCTCACTTTTACTCTTCTGATTTTCTCTCCCATCCCACTGGGAGGGAGTGAGCGAGTGGCTGTGGGGTGCTTAGTTGCTGGCTGGGGTTAAACCATCACAGTAAGTTTCATAAACATGCCACATGCTGGCTGGAGTTAAACCATCACAGTAAGTTTCATAAACATGCCACAAAAGGATGATTACTTCTGTTCAGAGAAAAACCTATGGCAGCTGAGTAGCAGGAGATACCAGGTGTGGGTACTAAATGGTGAGGGCCATAAATCCTGCCATTTATCAGGAAGGGAGCTAAAGCAGAAGGTGGGTAGGAGGATGTTTCTGAGTTTTAGGATATAAATGAACGAACTGAGGAGAAGAGGCATAGAGTCAACAGATTTAGGACCGGGGTGGTGAGAAGCAGGTCTCTGAAGATGGAGTGTGCTACAATAGTCAGCTTAGGGTGACACCCAGTAGTTAACTTAGACATTAGTCACTTTTGTATGCCAACATCAACAATCCACAAACATGCAAAACCACCAGGAATTCCCCTATATTGCGATGTCTAATTTCAGAAGAGAGGCCATTTCCAGCTGTGGCAGGAATTCGACTGATAGGAACATTATTTGTACTTTAGCATCCTTCAGTTTATGTCCTTTATAAATTCTTGCTTTTAGGCTTCGCGATAGAGGCAAACATGTTTAGAATCATAGAATCATGGAATGGTTAGAGTTGGAAGGGACCTCAAAGATCATCTAGTTCCAATCTCCCTGCCATGGGCAGGGAAAGGCATGTGTTTGTGTGAGTACATGCACTAGAGTAACAACAACTTTTGACTTATATTAAAAAAATGGTTTTCTATCCTCTTCTGAAAGACAACCCAAGTGACCTGTTTTAACTGAATTTTTAGGGTGGGATGCCGCCTTAGCCTGAAAGCCTGCAGATCAAGTTTGCAAAATGGATTAAAGCATTAAAAGACTGGAATGGTGGAGAAGACCTTTTAATGGAAAAGCCAAGCAGCCTCTAACTATAAGTGGAGTTGCTGCAGTAACCACTATAAAATTCTTATGAACTTGGGTGGAGACAATAATTACAGCACAGGAAGAATGAGATACTATGGGGTGCCCGGCCTCTGCAGCTGAGTGGCAGCTCAAGGAGATTACAGTTTGAGTCTTAAAATGCAATGCTTATTGTTAAAATATTTTTAAGACTTGAAGTGTATATACGCAATTTGTACAAACGTGCATGTCACTAATATTTGAACAAAGGTTTTGAGAGAGTGGAATTATTTTTCCCCAAAGATGGCTCTAATGGAAATCTCTGATGCTCCTACAAGTGGGTTACTCCAAAACCTGAACCTCTGCTTTCAAGCTATGACCTACTACATATCAGGGAATTTTGATTTTTTTCCTCACGGCAATATCATTTTAGTTTTAAATGAAGTGCTTCTCTATACTGGAGCTTGGGCTGTTCATGAATAAGCGTTCAGAAATGATTTAGCCTTCACAAAGTGCATGCAGCTCTAGAGTGGAATGAGAAAATGATCATTCAGTAGACTGCTGTGTCACCGCTGAATGGTTCAGGGAAAGGGAAAAACAGCAACAGGAACACTAGGTGGAAAGGACAGTTCAAAATGACATGACTTAAACGCAAAGCTACCACCTTCTCACAGAAAAATGCCTTGGGATCCTTAAGCCTAATAATAGTCCTTAAACCAGCTATAATTTCGAACCATTAATAAGCTTTTTGAGGTAGAAATTATCACCCGCACTTTATGGGCGATGACATGAAAAGGTTAAGGCCCAGATTCACAAGAGGATTTAGCTGCCTGAAGTGGGATTCAGGTTTGATTTAAATGCTTAAGTCCAAAATTACACCCCTCACCCTTCCCACCCCCCTCCGTCATGGAGGTGCCTAGCAGCAGACTTGGAGGACGTCTGAGGGGGCTTCCCCTGCTGAAGAGCACTGTGCCGCAAGCTCTGCCTGCAGGAAGGAGCAACTCAGCGTGGTCAGTCTGGCCCTGACCTGCAGCCTGAGCCCTCCTCTGCCCCTCTCCTGGGGTGATTTGGTCTGGGAGCTGCTGCTTGGGGCTCACCTGCTGACTCAGCCTCTCATGGTGGCCCCTTCTCCTGCTTTAAGCATTAGGGCATTTCCCCAGGGATGCTCCCTGCTCTGTAGGACGTGCCTCAGACGTACACTTTGCACCTCTCCGATGTGCAGATGGCTGCGGTGGGGTGGTGGAGTCCTCAACCCTGGAAGCTCCCCGGCTGGAGGTCCTTTGGGTGGAGAGGTTCCTCAGGCAGAGGGGCGGCACATGCCTGACTCTCGGGGCGGGTGGCTGCAGCGTTTGGGGTGAGGGGAGTGACTCGTTCCAGTCTCTTCTCCAAGGACTGCTTTTGTGTTTGAACCCATGATTTCTTCACCCCTCGAAGGCCTGTTCTCATCCCTTGCCTAATCGTGAGACCAGGAAAAACCTCAGTGTAATGGGTGTTGTGGTTTTTGGCAGATCCTATTCTGAGGCTTCTTCATTTTATGACACACTGTCCTGTAAACCTAGACAAAGCCCTGTGAGACCTGGATTTTGTCTCAGTCCCTCTCTCTTTTTCCAGCACTGGCTTTCATTTGGGATCAGCCCCAGCCTGGCTACCTATCCAGACAAAAGCTGGCATACCTTTGTGCTCTGGCACGGAGCTGGAGCTGGGAACGAACATGCTCCTTGCCCTGCGGAGCGATGGAGACGATGACCTCTCAGCATGGCTGCAGGAAGACGCACCAGGTACAGGGACCAAGGAAGGTGTGGGTTCACTGGAAGAGCAATGTGCTGCTCTGAATAGGAAAGGCAAGGAGCACTTTTATGATCATCGGGGCCATTTTAGCAAGTGAGGGACTTCCGCCTGCAGTGGCCTGAAGCAGATGAATGCCAGAAGACAACCTGACAAGTCACTTCTTCAGTAGCTAGCTGATCGTGGGAGTGTACCCTGGGACTGTTTACTCTGAGTTTATTTTCTTAGAGGAAGGACTCCTCCACGCTGTCATTACACTAATGCAGTGCGCATTGATTTCAGAGCTCGGAAGAGGTCTGGGGTCACCCGACGGATATCCATGCAATCAGTGATAGGGGAGATAATGCTGCCATTATGAACATGGAACCTGCCAAGTTCCACCAGAGACAACCTTCAAACGTAGAGCAACCTCTGTGGCCTCAGATGTGGAGTTGTGGTGCATAAAGTCTAGCCTGTGGAAACTTTGTGGCCTTGCCAAAGCATTTCCTTCAGTTCCTCCCTAAACTTCAGGGAACTGATGCGTGTACACACCGCTCCAAGCACCGCCCCGCTGAAGAGCTCTTACGGCATCAAGCCTTCAAGGCAGCTTCTTCCCTCCTCCTCTTCCTCCTCGCCTCTCGCCTTGGCCTCCTGAACCTCCTCCCTCTCCCCCACGTGCTGCCCGCTCCCTCCTTGTGCCACACGGCAGGTAGCTCCCCGTCCTCCAGTGGAACGGTAGGAAAAGGGTGGAAGGAATTAAGGGTAGTTCCTAAAATCACACTTTGAGGCCAAAACTTGCTCCTGTGATAACGGCTCACAGAGGAATTCCAACCTGTGCTGAGAGGCAGCAGCTCTCAAAGGAGACAGGCAGGAAGAGCATCAATTGAGGAAGTACAATCAAGGATGCGGGACAGAGATGAAGGGAATAAGGTCAATTTGGAGAAGCTGAAAAAACTGTGTTGAAATAGTATAATGGGAAGAATGGGGGAGAAGTAGGATGGGAGTAAAAGACGTGGAGAGTCACACAGCATTAAGGTAATAGAAAAAAAAAATCTATGTTTTTACTGCCGCTACAGGGTTTTTAGAAGGGAACAGAGACTGATTCAGACTGATGAGGGTTCATGCACATGACTATGCTGGAAAAGACTCTCCTGACAGCAATTGTAAGCCACTGACTGGCAGCGTCCTCACTTCTACTAACCCTGAGTGAGCTGACAAGAACTGCATGCCACTGGATAGTCAGCTGACGTTCACTAGCCAGCCCTGAAGCCAGCGTCCTAATTCATCTCGCAGAATTATTTTATTTTGATGACAAAATAGCAGCTGTTATTTCAGTTGTACTACAGGCACATACCTATATAGGTACATAAGTACACACACACAAAAATATTTTTTTTACCAGAACTCAAGCAGCCTCCGAAGGAGGTCACACTAAAATAAAAAGCAAAATAAAAACAAAGGAGAAAAATAAAAAAAAAGCTGAAGGGCAAAGAGATCTCTTGAAACTATGTAACCTTTTCATCTAGAGAGGTACTTTGTTTTCCCTAAGCAGTATCCTGGTAAGCCCATCTTCTTTTATCACGACATAAAAAAAAAAAAAAGGAAATGCTCAGAGGATAGCGTCTGCCTCATCCTCGTCTCTAGCCCCAGTTTCAAAAATGTACAAGCAGAGCTCTGCAGAACCAAAAAATAGATTTATTGTTATTGGACTGAGGGCAGTGGTTCAGCACTTGGCATGGCCACTGTTTACAGCAGTAATGCTCCCGGAGACAGGAAGTTCTCCAAATTGCTCTGCCATTATTTTTCTCCTGTTGACGCTTTCTGATGGAGAGTTTTTTTCACCCAGACAAAATTTTAAGTAACCCAGCAGAGAGTGCTTGGGAGCTGGTAAAGCCAGCCGCAGCCACGCTCGGCCTCATGGACTGCAGGATGCTTCTCCAGTCAAAGCCCTGCGCGGAGCTGCATCATACGTGTACTTTCTTACACGACCAGTGATTCACGCAAACACGGATGCACCTAGCAAGCGTGTGCTGAAGATGACTTGGGTAGCACCGGCATAATGGGAAAGTCTTCTCCCCTGCCCTCCTCCTGCCACCATGTCCCTGCTGAAGGCCAGCACCGAGGCAGCATTGTCTCAAAAGGGCCAGGTTTGCTGGTTGATACAACGCCAGTCCAGGCTATTTGGCTCGAAATAGGCACCGGCTCCTCTGCAGTGGCACGGAGAGCTTCCACGCTGCGTTCTTCCACGGCTACTCAAGTTACACAGAAATCTCCATTAAAATTAATGACACAACTAAGCAACCCTAAGTCACTTAAAAATAAAATCACCACTTCCAGCAGCTGTCTTTTAGAGAAAAATTCACTGTTGAGACCAGACTGGAAGGAGAAGAGTCCTGTGACAAACCTCGACCCTCTAACACACACCCAGGGTGAGGACCAGCAGTGCGGACCCTTCCTTTGGCATCACGGATGCCCGGCTTCCTCACCCCAAGGGCCACCCATGCCAGCCTTGCCCATGCCCGGCAGGATGGCAGGGCTGCAGGATGACTCAAAGGAGCTGCTGCTCGTTTCTCTACGGCCAGACCGCCCTCCCGCCGGCCGTAGCATCCTGCTAGCGCCGCATACTTATCAGGCCGAAGTATAAATAAGGGGTTGTTTTTAAACTCTATCAATTGACTCTTTTTGCAGTTTTGATTGCTGTTGGATTTCTTCTATTTTCGGCCCGTCTGGCAAGCACGGTTCATTGTTACTCCAGTATCTGATACTGCGTCCCCTGAAGCATTCCAACGGTTTGGACCAGGACCTGGCCAGCTGCTTAATACCGATTTTACGACCTTGTTGAATAGCATCCTTCTCTGTTTTGCACATACTTTTATAATTTTGAATGCATTTAAGTAAAAAATAAAACAAATTTTAACAAAGTGCTTAAATGATGCAACCACAAGCTGAAGCTGCACAGAAGGAGCAAAATTCTGACTTCAGAAGACCAATAAAAATAATTTGGCTCAGAATCCAGGCCAGTAATTTCTGGGTTTTAAGTATTTTTGAGATTCCAGCTTAAACTGATCTTTTTTCCCCAAAATTATATCCAGAAGGAGGAGTCCTGATGGCAGAAACTTCTGATTATGCTTAGGAATCTCTCTCTCTCACGTTCTCCTATCAGCTACTCCTGTGAAAAAGGAGTCCTTCTTTGGCTCTCCGGAAACTGAAAACCTTTGCAGTTTATTCATGACTCTAATTCCGATAGCTAGTAGGAAATATATATCTGTAGGCTTAATTTTCAGCCCTTTCCAAGATGCAGTTTTTAAAAAGGCATTGCTGGAAAACTATCACAAAGCTCCAGCTCCAGCTTTCAGCTTTAGATTGAGATCTTCCGCAGCAAGCCAAGACATTTCCCCATTAGCTACTATTATGATAACCTATTAATAATTATTTTCATGTGGAAAACATGTTTATTTGTTGGTGTTTTCTTTAACGTGACGTTCTAAAAAGAAGACAGTTACTGGGATTAATGATTCCATGAGGAAAATATGTAATGCTTACTGAGCCATGAAGCTTTCTCTCTCCAAAATAACTATTTATTTTTAATTTTGTCCAATGAACTTCTATGGTGTCAGGCTTTTTGCACCAGATTTATTTCATCATAGTAACCTAAACCAGTTCATTATACATTAAGAAAACAGGGTGCTTTCCAGCAGTAGCATTTTGAAGTTTGAAGTGTTTATGAACAGAGGGAGAGAAATAAAGATTAATTTTTTTTTAACCAGGTAATCAGGCAAAGGGGGCTGAGATTGGCTGAAGTTTTAAACTACATTTTTCTTCCAGAAATTACTTACTTGGGCTTACAAGCCAGACGGGCAGGTTTTCCCAGTAGCATTCTCAAACTAGGGTGAGGAATAGTAACTCTGGAGCCCAGCCAATTCCAATGTAAATCTGTTTTGTTCGGGAAAGTGAGCCAAATTGCTTTTATACAACATCTCGATGTTTCGGGTGACCTGTGATATTCTCAGCTCCCATTCTGGGTGTCAAGAAGATCAAGTGCCTTTTTTTTTTCTTTTTTTTTGCGATTCTGAACGACAGGCGCAGGCAGAGCAACACGGGGCAACTGCTTGCTGTTAGATAGGAAACGAACGCCAAAAGACAGTCCAGTTCTTTAAGCTTTGGCCAGTATTTGGTTGGCGCATCTGCACTGACCGACAGGCGGGATCAGAGCCCCGAAAGGGGGGAATTGCTGCAACTCCCTCACAGTCAGCGTGGAGCTGCTTATTCACGGAGAGGAAAGTGCAGACGAGTCTTACATTTGAAGCAGTCATCAGACTGTCTTGCTAGCTTTCATTTAAAGCCCAGGGAAGAAAATGTAAACTATTTATTAAGAATGTCAAGAATGGCAATTTCCTGCTCTCTTACAAGGGAGAGAGCGGCGGCTCGCCATCGGTTTGGCAAGGCTTTTAACAGGGATGGTTACACCTGGGCGATAACTGATGCACAGGGAACTGTCACTGGTCGAAGCCGTTCCGTATTCTCCGGCAGGGATTTTAAATCAGCCGAAGTACATGCAAAGAGCGTCCACTCTGACCGTAACCAACGTGAACTTTCAATCGCTGTTCACATAATACCCCTGGCATCGCATTATCACTGGTGGCAACTGAACTTATTCAAACTCAAATATTACACAGCAAACAAAGTTTCGGTTAATTTTCCTCTAGCAAAGTATCAAAGGAAGCAATGCCCTTTGAAGCAGCTACCTTATGCTTTAGGCTTTAGACAAATTCAACAGAACAGCACCTCAGAAATCCCTTACCGAATGCAAACAATCCCCACCTTTGGAAAACAATCCCTTGTTCGAGGAGTAAACAAAAGCATACATTAGTCACTCGCTCCAAAGATGGGCAGCCAACGGAGGTGATGAGATTTAACCTCCAAGGCTGACTAACAGCAAGCAGCGCTCCCAAATCACTCCATCGCTTAAAGGATCCCAAGCACCCGAACATCACACGACGTACAAGGTTTATGTCCGTGCGTGAGTAACCGGCTACCAGCAGCCGCTTATGGTAAGGGGCTCAGCCACGCTCCCTGCCAAGCTCTTCTGTATGAACAGGGACTGTTCTCTCTCAGCCGACGGATTTTGACCTTGAGACTCCCACAGTTCACTGTTATGATTTCTAGCTTCACTACCATGGCCAGGAACTGAACTACAGGTTTGTTTTTATTAGCTTCTCTGCCACTTTGCCAGCTATTCATTTGAATCTTCTAAACAGTCATCTCTGAATCAGAATGCAAATTCCATTTACTGAAAAGGTGGAACCTTTAATATAACAAATGAACATGTTTAATGACTGATACTTTCAGACATTACAGCATCTCTCATGTTTTCAGTAAATGGATATAATTTTCTCTGCATTACCCTATTATTATTCTTTGCTAGCATTATGAAGCTACATTCTCGGCTGCGGGTGTTTTCCACCAAGTGCATTTTGAAGACAGCCCAAACAACGCGATTTGAAAGTCATCTCCCTCTGTATCCTCAGCTAAAATGCTGAAGGATACAAAGGGATCGGATTGGTATCTTATTCATTAAATGTATTCACTGCTTACATCTGTGTTTCAAAAGGACCATGATCTTCCACAACTGGTGACTGTATTTATATTGGAAGGATATCTACAGATGCATTTCACTTCAAAGGCAAATAAAGGCTGTTGTGTATAATCAGGATAACTTCCTTGGTCTGAAGCCTGACCCATCTCCCGTTTGGAATAAAACATTTTGAGAGAGAGCAAGCAGAAGCAGGTCACCTTTGTAACTCTCCTGAAGCTCATAACTCCCTTCATGTTCATAAGAGCCATGCACACAGCCACGCACCAGGAGACGTCTTGGGTGCTCACATGGGGAGAGAGGGAAGGGGGGAAATGGCGAGGAGGGGTCAGTGAGCCCCAGAGCACTCAATATGGTTCAGCGAGACACCAGCACACAAATTGCTGAAAAAGGTGGCATACAGAAACCCATTTCAGCGCAGTAGACACTATCATTTTGATTTGTGAATGTCACAGCACTGAATCATCCCTAAATAACACTGTCGTGTTCAGAATGCCATAATGTTACGCTCTGATTTTACTTAGAGATACGAATGAAACAGAAGAGAAATACATAAGTAAACATATGAATTCACACGGAAGATGCGACAGTTTTTCATTCTCAACCTTAAAAGAGAGAAGCTGATCTTTTCTTCGAGGTTTTTCTGAGTGACAGCTCACCAGCTTCTCTTCTGTGGGTTTGACCGAACCCGCCCTGAGCCACTCCAAAGGACTCCACTCGCAGCAGCGAGGGCAGCAATGCAAGGGGAGCGCTTAAAATAATCTTGTAATAGAAAGGTAAACATAGTTGCTTGGAATTTAAGAGATTTAAGATTATGGACCAGAGCCAAAGAACGAAGTCACGAAGGGTCCTTCTGTTCATTTTACAGGCTTTTGGATCAAGCTTTGTACACCTGCCCGCTCACATGCGACATGAGCTGCACGTGACAGGTACTATTTGCAGCTTCCTAACAACATTTTTATACAGTTCTAGTCTAAGTCAGCTTCGACTCTTATTTGTTATTTGTGCTCCTAGGGCCTTTTTATTTAAACACTGTTGACTACTGGTTATTACAGAGATACAACAAGTCAGATATTAAGCTCACCTGTTCTGTTCTGGTCTATCCTATCTACTTTGTGGGAGCACACTAAATGACAGCACTACTGCATATTGTTCTACGTCTATTTCAGAGAAAGAAAGGTCAGAAAAAGTGCCCTGTGCCTTCATCAGGTCGCGATGAATCTGGAGAATGTTTAGATTTATTCAGGAATTACTCGTAATTTTAGATTGGCTTGCTCTGTTACAGAGACCAGCTTTTGCAGAGAGTGCCTGGGAGCCCTGAGACAGCCACGAGTCTTTACACAAGCTGAAAATTCTCATTTTAAAATGAAATTATGCTATTTAAACTTAAACATGGCTAATATTGTCCCATTCTAAATTTGATGGGACAGCTTCCAGAGCCAAAATGTGACTCGCTGTCTATGTGATATGTTTTTTCAAATGAGGTTTTACTGTTTAAAAATTGAAGTGGCACAGAGGATAGACTAGGATAAAGCAAGGAAAAAAACATATAGCTAATTCTGTGCCTTTGGAATTGGCCTACGCCAGATCTTGCAGTGTTCCCTGCTGCAGAAAACTCAATAGACGCCGACTTCAAATTCTCTCCACATAACCAGAACTCGACATAACTGGTGAACGTGACCGAAGCGTAGCTGAGAACAAACACATACCTCTTCCACTTCTACCCACGAATCGGAGGTCGTTGAACCTTGCTACTTGGTTTTTCATGGCGGCTGTGGCATTTCTGAGTTCTGCGGAGTAGTTTTCATCATTTCCAGCCATCACCGTCACCAGCGTCCCATCGGGCACATCTCCCAAGGCCACCACCTATGAAATCAAGGAGCAGAAGCCTCAGCTTCCTTATGCGACATTCCATTTGAAGTGCGGAAGATCAGCAGGTAACATGATAAAACAGGAAAAAGCAGCAACAGCAAAAATCTGTGTAGACTAAGAAGCTGTTTGGGGAAAATAGGAATCGCTTCCATTCCTAGTTTGCAGAGCTACAGAAAAGTTGTACTTTGATGCATCTCTGAAATACACAGCATAACGTGTACTCTGACACAAAAAATATATGAAATAAGCTTTCCAAAATATATTTCTTTAATTTGTAATAAATAAATTCAAGTAACAGGAACCAATTCAGGTCTGATTTACATCAGTTGCATTACTTCTAAGCTACAGTAGAGTCAGCACAATGATGGAAACGTAAAATTCAAGAGAAAACAAAACCAAGCCAGTCGTCTCACAGACGCAGAGGGACGGAGTCCCCACAGCTGCACCAGTTCCCTATCTTTTCCTCCCACCACTCTGAACGGAGCTGCCCCAGCATAAATTCAGAGTACGTCCATGGAAATGCAGGCCTCAATCGAATGCTTAATCACAACTTACTGAACAATTTCTTTTTTGTCCTTTAGAAGCATGAAAGCAAATCATTGACTTAAGACCTCACCCGCAACCTGATGGATGGAAATCGTGATCTGAACTAATGAAATCTGCAATGGCTCAGACAAAGGCTTTCACCTGGTCCGAAATGTTTGCGCTGTAGCTCCTCGGTGCCAGCATCTATCAAACAAATATTTAGGAACACAGGATTTGCTGCATTTTTGATACAATGTGCAGAGAGATATATGGATTTCTAACCTTACGTTTTCTGAATTGTATCTGCAATGTTCACACTGGTTAAATGATGAAAAATTTAATTTTATCTTATCTTCTTGAGCAGGACTGAATTCTCAAAACAATTTTACCCTGCTACAATCAAATGGATGTCTGGTGTGTTTCTTGATTTATGCTGGCAAAAGTAAGAGCTTGAATTAGGTCCTCTATCATACTTTTTTTAGATTCCGTTGCTGTTCCCCCAGTTAAGTCTACGGTAGGGACCTCAGGACTACCACTAAAAGAAAAGAAAAAAGAGAAAAAAAATAATCTAGCTAGTTTTTATTTCCTCTTTTACACATTCTAAGGGGAAGCAGTCCTGCATCATGTCCTCTCAGTTGCAGCTCAAAATTTTTCCTTCCTCTTAGTGTTTTCTAGCTTATGTCCATGCAGTTATAATTGGCTGAAACTTGTCACGGCTTGGTCTTATTTCTATTAGTTTCTAATTGCACTTGTTCTTTCCAAACAGGATCAGTGTCTCCTTTACTTGGTCTCTCTCTGATGCTTATTCCCCAGCCATCGCTACCTCCCATAATACGAGAAAGGTTTCCAGTCTCAGGTATTTCACAGCCTTCCCTTCTATAGGAGGCTGTGTTTCTCATTTTAGTGCTCTTCCATTTGTCACCAATAACCCTTATTTTCACTTCCACATGAAAAGTTAAAATCACTGTGTCAAAATTCCCTCTTTATGTATCTATTTCAACTTCCTCTTTCCCATTCCTCTGCAGCCCAGACTTTGGCTTTTTCTTCTCCTCTGTGTGCCGTAATGCGTTTCTGTGGCCTGTGCTATGCTCAGCACTGTGCTTTTAGAATTTCCCTGATCTTGGCATAAATTAGTCCCTGCTTGAAACGTTTAAGCCGGGAAGTCTTCTCCTTGCACAGCGTTGTGTCATGAGGCACGCTGGCTCACAAGATCAGCAGCTGCGAACCCAACGCACTCACTCAGTTCTTAAAAAGTTACCGTAAAACCTTAATGCATGCACATATATTAAAGGCACAAGAAAGGGAAAGGGGAAAATTGGGGCATTACCCTCACCTCCCCGTGATGCAAATATTTGCGTGTTGGTTTAAGGAAATACACGCTAGCATTTTAAGGGATGAAAAACCTTCCTGAATCCAGGGTCAGTTGTCTCTTACAGGGCGAATATTTTAAATCATCGTTTTCAAATCGCACTGAAGGCAACCTCAGCGATAAGACATGTGAATAACAATATTAGAAACAAGTATAAAAATTACATAGGCCAGAAAAGAAACTAGAGTTAAAAGTCACAGACAATAGAAACAGAAATACAAACATTTACATTAGAAAAAAGACTAAACAGATTAAGTTGAGATTTGCTGACTGGAGTTACCTAGTACCTTGTTGTACTCTTTAGCTCTTAAAAATATATATTTCCAGAGAAGCAAGAAGAGAATCGGAGCTACAGTGCTGCCAGGTATCTAAATTACCTACTTCTGCTGCATCAATCAAACAAAATCGGCCTTTTAAATTAAGATTTAGATTCTTAACAGCGTTTTGACAGTGAATCTATATGGCATCTTATTAGAGTTATTAGGTATTATTTTGTAAGTTTCTCAGAATTATTCCTTATTTTAGGTAAAAAATATGCATGGAAATTATTATTTTGGTTTGAAATAATATCCTGATCCTAAAGATCAAACATCATGAGTGAATTTTTCTAAGGAAACATGAAGAGAAAACTCTCTCTCTCTCTCTTTTTATTGATGCAATGGTTTTTAGCAAATACTTGATAAAACACAGTGCTTTTTTGTCAGATGCAAATAAGATATTGGCAGCATAGGAACGATCTGAACTGAATTTTCTAGTTTCTCTTCCAAATGATATTAAAATTCACGAATTTTAAGAAATGCCTTTGTGAATATTCAATATTTACCATAAAATCAATGAGATATTGTTTTATATGTGGCAAACTCTTTCAGGACTCATGTCTCAGCGCTTCACGGCGGGAGCATTTTGGGGAGGGGGACGAGGAGCGGCCGAGCGCCCCAGCAAGCAGGTGCCTCCCAGCCCACCATTTCAGGACCTCATAAGGAAACTCTCTCCTGGTTTGGTGGGTTGGTTGGTTTTTTTTGGAGGGGGGGGTTGTGAGGGTCTTTTTCCCCGCTTCCTTTCGCTTGCGTATTTCTAGGTTAAACTCCCTCAGTATTACAAACGCTTGCTTCCGTCTGTTTGGAGAACCTGACCCTTTACTCTGTTTGCAGAAGTTGGGAGCGGGTTTGCTAGTTAAAACGAGGAGGGCTGCGCTCGCCGCGGTGGGGATGGAACGAGGAACGCGAGGGGCGTTAGGTATCTCCCGAAACCAGCCCCCGGGGTTTGTTCCCCAATTTTCACATAACCAGGGCAGCCGCCTGCCAGAAGCCCCCTCCCCTGCCCGGGGAGGCGACGGGGAGCGGGGTCCCGGTGGCTGCTGGACCCCGCCGCTCCCGGCGTCTCGGCTCCGGGGCCGGCCGACGACACCGCGTTCCGCCGGCGGCTTGGATGGCCGGGCAGGAGTGGGAAGAGCCGCCTCTTGTGTGTGCCCCCCCCGCCCCCGTTCCCCGCCGGGAGATGACCGGGGCTGGGGGCGCGCCCCGCGCATGGCACGGCGGGGAGCCACCGCCGCGGTGGTCTCTGGCGGCAGGGGACCCCCGGGAGAAACACCGGCCACGTTTGGGGATTTCGCTTATCTCCTTTCCCGGCGGGGCGGAGCGGGTTTTCACGCCTGTTCTGCACCGTAACTCTGCCTTCCAGGAGCAGAGCTTCCCGAGTAATTAGCAGCAGTTTCTTAGTGCGTGGGTGACGGTAGAATAATTAATCTAAATGTGTGAATTTAGGAACAGACCCTGCCGATTCGTTCCTCCCTTCCCCAGACTCATATACGCCTAAAACAAGGAGACTCTCCAGACATAATAAAAGTTTTCCCTAAAGCCGCCTTCTCAGCAGGACTTCCCAAAGCTCTGGGAGCTGAACTGATTCCCTTCTCCCTCGTTTCTCCTCCACCCAGAAAGCCATCGGAAAGACTCGGGTCTGGTCGCCTTCAAAAAGGTCGTACTGTGGCGGCCGGTGGCTAGCAAGTGACCGCAAAAGAAAGCACGAACTTTCCAAATCCCGGTCCTAAATCTAATCCCGGGGCTCCTCGGGAGCTGCATGTCTCTACGGCTCTTGCCTCGGAGAAGAGAATAACGAGAATAATTACCTTTCCCTTCCCCTGCTCGGAAGCCTACCTGCATCAGCAGCAAGAAAGCCAGCGCATTCAACAAGTTAGCGACAGCCCCAAGTCAAAAAACAGCGTGACCGAGGAGAGGATGAATTCTATTTGAACCCCGGTAACGGGAAAACTGGTCGGGTAAGGGAGGAAAAGCGCAGCAATTCTCCCCCGCCGACCTTCCCCGCCTGCAGCAGCCCGGGGGTCACCGCTCGGCAGGGCCCTGGCCCCGGCCGCCCCACAGCACCGGCGGCCCGTGGCAGGGGGAAGCCGGGGTATGCTCCCCCTCCCCCATCTTTTGCCGCGGTTTTACTTGGGCTACCAAGTACAGACTTAGCAAGGGGCTCTGGAAAGAAGAGAAGTTCAAGCGGCCGCAGGGTCTGCCCAGGGTAGGCCGCGACATATACTATTATAAAAAACAGCCAAAAAGAGGAAAGATGTAGTGGTTGGTTTTTTTTCCGAAGAGCCCCTGGCAGCCCGGCGGGGGGAAGCCTGGCACCTCCGGAGCGAGGCGGGCCGGTGCCGCCGGGCGAGTGCGCCCCGTCGGCGGCAGCCGCGGCAGGGCGCTCCGCCGCGGGGGCTGCCGGCTGAGGGACCCGCCGCCGCTGCGGGCGGCTTCTGGGGGAGCCCGGGGCTCCTTCCGTTCCGGGACGCCGGCATCCGTCTGCAACAGGCTGCGCCGGCATCTGGTCCCCAGGGCAGGCAAACTCCTCGGGTCTGGCTTTTTTTCTTTTTTTTTCTTTTTTTTTTTTTTTTCCTTTTTCCCTTGAGCAGAGCTGCCCCGCACTACCAGAGTTCTGAATGGGCCGAAGAGGGAGGCAGCGGCCAGAGGGAGCCCGCCCAGCCCATCCAATGCCCCATCTGCCACCGCTCCCTCCTGCCCGGGGCCCGGGAGACAGCTTCGCAGCGCCCGCTCGCCCCACGCCTTCCCACGCTGTCCCGAGCGGCAGCGACCGCGGAAGGAAAGAAGAAAGGAAGGGTGGAAGGAGGTGCGGGGTCGGCCGCGACCCACCGCAGGTCCCGACGTAGCTTCCCCGCCGGGCCGAGTGCGGGTCCGAGCCCGAGCCCGGGGGTCGGCGCCCCGTGCCCCTCAGGCGCGGGGCGCGCAGCCTGCCCTCCCCTGCCCTCCCCTCCCCGCCGCCCCTGCTCCCAGAAGCGCGACTTTCGGGAGCCGGCAGACGTACCTTGAAGGCGATGGGCAGCGTCTTGTTGCAGCGCCAGTGGGTGGGCAGCACGGAGCAGAGGAAGTTGGGGCTGTCGGTGCGCACCAGCTCCCCGGGGTGATCCGCCAGGACCTCCACCATGCTGCGGTCGGCGCTGCGCAGCTTCCCCGGCAAGGCGCCGCTGTGCTCGGCGCCGGGCAGCGGCAGCGGCTCGGTCATCTTCCCCGGGCTCAGCGTGGTGGAGGGCGGCGTGAAGCGGCGGCTGGTGCTGGTATCTACGGGGATACGCATCACAACAAGCCTTTTGAGTGAAAGACCTCCACAGAGTTTTTACAAAACAGCGAAAGGAGCGTAACTCTTCAGCGATCTGCTCTCTGGGGACCAACATAAACGGATACAGGCTGAGGACCCGGGGGAAACTTGTTTCTACGCCAGTCCCCAAAGTTAATTTTTTGCTGAAGGCGAGCTGAGATAGCGAGCACGCCGAGACTTAACTCTTGGCTTCCTGGCGCTGCGGAACAGATCACGTTAATCCGATAAGCGAAAGGGTCGTCCGTGAGGGGCTTTACCGCGACGCCTGTTCATCTAGTTTGCGGGCGTGACGCAAAAAAATTATCGGGGAGGGAAAGCTCCTTCCAAACTCCCAAGCACCGTGGAAAAAATTAGGCAAGTCAAATACGAGACGCGGTCAGAAACACATGCAAAGCCCGGGTTTGCCAGGGAGTCAGTTGCCTATCGGTTTCTTCCAGGTGACTTCTCTACAGTCCCAAGAGAAAACAAACACATCAGCGTCTTCCGTAGGTAAAAATCGCTCTTTAAGCGAGGGAAATTCGCGGTCAGTCTTCAGAGAAGGCAGTACGCGAGCTAGGCTTTCTGATCAAAGGTCAGCTGGCTACAACTGTATATATATATTCACGTACACACACGCACGCACACACACGTATACTCTACTTCATAAAAAATTTACAATATAATCTGTAGAGAATTTAAACACAACAGGAATCCATTAATGTTCTCGGCAAGATTTTTTTTTTTTAAGCAGCCTTGAAAATCAGCTTCAGTAGTTTGGTTCGCGTTGCTCTAAGAGTACTCGTGTCACGACCTTTCAATCATTCTTGCTCAAAACTAAAAGAAGAAGCGAAGCTCAGTGCACGGCATTCAAGCTTTAAATCTCTATCTTTGTACTTGTCTTTGGCATAACGTCTTTCGTCAGTTTAAAGAAAGGTCGCAGCCGATCGCAAGCGCTGAGGCTAAATAGTCCGCAGCTGAAAACTTGAGTTTGGGGATGTTGGTTAAATTGTGGGTTCTCTCTGTGGTTTTGTGTGTGCAACAGCGCTCTCTCTCTCTCACTCACGTCCTCCTCAGCAGTCAAACCAACAGTCTGTAACAACTTCGGCAGTCATTGCCAATTCTTTTTTTTTTTTTTTTTTTTTTTTGGTATCTGAAGCAGTCTTCCTCTAATTCGGCCACAGGAACCGGCTGCTTAACAATATTTTGACCGCAGCAGGTGGAAGCCTGCTTTCGGAAACATGGCTTTTCCCTCGGCCGCCTCCAGTCAGCGGGATGGATACTGCCAGCCTGCGCGGAGAGCCCCCACGCACACGCACACACTGAAAACCAACAGCAACCAGCCAGCAACAACAATAATAAAATAATAATAATAATAAAAAAAAATCAAGCCACTACTTTTGAACGAGTGAAAGCTTTCGTTCCGCAAAAGAGAAGTTGGCGGCGGGCGGGGGTGGAGGAGCCGCTGACTCCCACGGAGAGAGACGGAAAGAACCGGGGAAGATCAAACCCCCGAAGTTGCCAGCCGGGGTTAGAAGTTACAGCCTCCAGCCCAGACGACCGCTCAGAGAAAGCGCATTTCCACAGCGGAGAGCTCTCGGGTCTTCACGTGAGCCGCGGGGAACGCAAGCTTCCTGCCGACCGACCGACCGGCCGGCCGGTCGGCCGCCCACGGCGCCGGGGCACTGTCGCTCCGCCGGGCCGAGCCGGGCAGGGCCGCGCCGGACCGGGCAGGGCCAGGCCGGGCCGGGCCGGGCCCTGCCGCTCCGCGCTCCGCTCCGCCGCGCTGGGCTGGGGTCCGCGCCGCCCGCTCGGCGCCCCGCCGCCCCGCGCCCGCCGCCGCCGCCGCCGGGATGAATGGAGGTGGCCGGGAGCGAGTTGGCTGCGGCGGGCGGAGTGCGGAGGAATGTCATTCCCCCGGCTGCTTTGCATACGGGGAGGGCGCCGGCCAATCACAGCCCTTTCCGGGAGCAGCCAGGGCGCGGCCGCGGGCCAGGGGCTCCTGGAATTGGCGCGCCCGCCGCCGCCGCTACTGTGGGGCGCGGGGGGTGAGCGCCGGGTCGGCGGGACGCCGCGGACACCGCAACCGCGCACCCACGGGAGGGCCGCGGGCTGCCGCTCCCCGAGCCCACCGCAAAGGCGCTGGCGGCGGGGCCCGCCGCAGACATATGCAAGGGTGCTCAGCGCCTGCGGTTTGCCGGGGGATTGGGGAGGGCAGTCGGAGCGGCGCGACCCCCGCCTCTGCCTGACCCCGCCGCCGGTCCCGTTCGCCCTTCGCTTACGGACCACCCGCCGCTGAAGAGCGGCTGGTGCCCGCAGCACCGCGGACGCCGCCCCGGCAGTCCCGCGCCCCTCGGGGGAGTTCCCGACGGGGTTTGCTCCGGGGCGTTTCTTTCCCGCGGAGGGGGTCGCAGCCGTACAGAGGGACACCTGGACCGGCGGCTCCCGAGGCAGCCGCCGCCGGGCTGGCGTCTCCCGTCCGCCCCGCTGCTTCCCGCCCCCGTGGACAAGGACGCGGCCCAGAGGGGCGCCCATCACCGCCTGATATGTCGGGGCGGCCGCCGGGCCCCCAGACGGGGGACATCCTGCCCTCGGCACAGCCCAGCCACCGGCCGGGCCTGCCGGTAGCACCGCCGGGGGCAACGCCGGGCCGGCGGGCAGGCAGCGCCGGACGGGCAGCAGCGGGCCGCCCGCGCCCGCCCCGCCAGCCGGCCTGGGCCCGCGGAGCCGGTAGCGAGGATGCTGGGTGGAGGCGTGGCTGTCCTTTGGGGCCGGGCTGGGGTTTTGGATGGTGTTTGGGTGGTTTGTGTTTTTTTTTTTGGGGGGGGGGTGTTTGTTTTGTTTTGGTGGTTTTCTTTCTTTTCTCTTTTATTTTTTGATGCTGGTCGCGAATGTCGTGGACTCGCCGCTGGCTTAACCCAGGCTGGGAACGGGGCGATCCCGACCCGCTGCCGCCGTCGCGGCGGAACCCCCGCCCGTCCCCGCCGCGCTCTTGGCACGGGCTCGGGCTTCCCTCCGTGAAATTTCACATCTCTCCTTCACCCGTGTCTCCTCTCCGCGCCGCGGTCCCATCGTGTCCCCGCCGGGAGGACCGCCCCTCCGCACGGCCACCCCCGGGACGCCTCCTCCACCGCCCCCGCCAGCTCAGCAGCCGCGGCGGCGACCGGCCTTCCTCCCCCGGGGCGAGGCGGGCTCTGAACGGGAGCTACAGCAGCTGCGGCGGGGTGGGTGGGTGGGAGTGCGTCCGTGGGGTGGGCGCGGCCGCGGAAGGGACACTACCGGGGCCGCCTCCCGCCGCGGGAAGCCGGAGTTGGAAAGGGCCGCGGGGAGCGGGCCGGTGCCGCTGCCCGCCGCCGCTGCCCGCCGCCAGGCCTTGCGCAAGGCGGCGGCGGCCCCGGGGGCAGCCCTCGGTGCAGCTCCGCGGCGGGGCCGGCAGAGGGGGCCCGCCGCTCGCCGTCGGCCCGGCGGAGGGCAGCCGGGGGAGGGGGCCTCGGGGCGACCCCCGGGGAGGGCGGCCGCTGCCTGCTCGACTCGCCGCGGCCAGCACTGCCCGTCCCCGCCAGAGCCCACGGGGGGCTGAGGTCCCGCGGGGGACGCGACCCGCCGCATCCCCTGAGACGCAGCTCCGCGGGGAGAGTCGCCTTGCGCGGCGGCTGGCCGGAACCCCCTGGCAGCCACCCCAGGGCGCGCCGGGGAGGGCGACGACAGGGCAGAGGGGACCTTCGGTTTTGCCGACACCCACTTTGGAAACGCTCCGGAGGTGGGAAAATAACTGTCGGTACGCTGTTTGGCGCACCGCGACCTGCGGGGACAGGAGCAGAGAGCGAGCTCCTGCCGTGTGCGCTACCTGGTTTACACGGAATTACACCGAAAACAGGCTGAGCGCCCTGGCTGAGAGGAACCGGCTATTGCCTCCCCGGAGACTGCTGCCAGGGAGGAGGATGCTCGGGGTTCCCCTGCGGGGCAGGGCTGCTTGTGCGGACACCCGCGCAGCGCAACCGAGTTCAGGAAGCGGCGCAGCCGCCTTCCCCCAAAGTCACGGTAGAAGAGCCAGGTGTAGATTTCCTTGCACCCTTTCAGTGCGGGTCAGGAGCGCCTTCATCTCTGCGGGGGGGTGCAATGCTTTGGTTGCCCTCCCTCTGTCCGGCCGTCCCTTTCCGGGAGGACCGGTGAAGCGGCGCCGGGCCCAGGGCTGCCCATCCCGGGGCTGCCCCGCGGCACCTGCGCGCCGGAGGATCACAACTTCATCTTCGCATGACCTGCCCCCTTGCCTCCTTCCCCTCCTTCCCCTCTGTCAAAGGATGCGGGGCCGGTTTTCTGTGTGTCTCCCTCCCTCCCCCCGCGTCATCGCCAAGCGCTGCGGTGGGAGCGCAGACCGGGCAGGGGTCTCCGCGGGGGCGGCAGCGGCAGAGCGCCTCAGCCCGCTCGCCCTCCCGCCGCACTTGCAACAGGTCCCTGTTCTCAGCAGGAGAGCAGAAAGCTCTCTATTTTACACCAAATTTCTATGGTTTGTGTGTGGTTTTCTTTTTCTTGTCTTTTTTTTTTTTTTTTTTTTTAAGTTCGTCTCTTACACGGTTACTTCTTTCTTGTATGAAATTATCCGGAATTTAAATTATTAGGGAGAAGTTGCCTTCTATTTTAAGGGGAAAAAACCCGCACTACATAATATACAAAATAACAACAGCTTAAAAGCCATCTGGGGTGCATTAGTGGCTGATAACTTTTTACGGGCATCGTAGAGATAAGAAGAGTCATTTTACTGATGTACGTACATCTACATACACCGCCTAAAATGTGAAAATATGCATATAGTGTTCGGGGTTTTTCTTCTTTCTTCGCCCCCTTCTATTTTTTTAGTCAAGAGGTAGAGAGTATTTTGTATTTAAATTAAATGTGTTGAGTCGAACTTCGCTCTCTGCTTTGCATCCCGTCTTAAGCGGAACAAATACAAAATAAATACAAAATAAACCCGATCTATTACACGCGCGGGTAGTCAGAAAGATACAAAATGCCACGATTTAACAGAAGACGCAGAAAATACTACATGCTTTTTTTTTTTTTTTTTTGTAATTTAGCAGCAGATGTTGACGTAGGCTTAAAGGTGACAGTATTCTTTTTAAACTGCTCAGAAGACAAGCTTTTGCAAGGTAAGTTAAGGAGGTAAGTGAGAGAGGGCAGACAGGGAAAATACCGTGGCGAGGATATCTTGATACAGATCGAGCTATGTATTTTACATGCCCATTAGCACTAACTACACATGGTGGGTTTTGATTTTATTTTTATTTTTTTTTTTTAGTTTGTTTGGCTAATTCAATTTATCGTCTTCCTTACAATTTTATTTTTGCATGACAAAGAGAGGGGCTCTCATAGGAATTTACCATCCTCTTACTATATTCTTGTGCAGGTACTCCGGAAAAATAGGAATTAATGAGTTAAGCAGCTTGCAGGAATATCAGTGATAAGGCAAAGTAAGGAAACGATGCAGAGTATTTAAAGCTGATGTTTCTTCTCACATGGTAAAACTTTCTAGCATCCCTAATGCTAGGACTTGCACTCGGACAGTCAGTCTCTTGTGCAGGAATCCTTTTGAAGCAGGAATCCTTTTGAGGCAGGAATCGCAGCTAATGTTCTAACTTTACCGATTCACATTCAGCACAGCTTACATTTGTCTTTTGACATCAATTTATTACAGCCGTAAACACACCACGAGTGAATCTCTATCTACCATGCCTTGCCTCTGTCGTACGGGATTACTCGACCACAAAGTACCGAGCTTTTTACATAATATAGTTAAGGAAAAGCTTCGGAAATATGAGAGACGGAGCAACAATTCAGAGATGAATTTTAAACAACCTAAATTGCAAAGGGCGAATTAGAGCCTGAACACAATACAAGTTCCCAGTCCACAGGTAAATATTCCCTGGCCAAGCAGGCAGCAATGGCCACTTGTTTGCAATGAGCTGAATTTGAGTGGGATGAGGGAAAATTTGCACAAGGCAGGCAACAAAACATCTTCTTAAAGGAGAAGAAAATGCAGACCTTAACACAGCTGGCGTACATATCATATGAGAACAAACTGAGAGAACTGGCTACAAACTCTGATCTTGCCAACACTTAGAAACATGCCTAACCTCATTCTTAGTGGCATTTCTGCCGAATGCAATAAAAATCTCTTTGGGGAAAGCAATTGCTCATGTACTTTATTGTTTGGAGCATCTGGGCTTAACGTGACATCATCAAGTGGGCCAGCTCCTACCTCTTGCACCTGTATTCATTTAATATATGTATTAAGGCCCTCTTAAAGATGTATATAGTGGTGTAAGCGTGTCTTGCATCTACTTGTGATGAATCAGTGGGTTAACGCCTGTGAATAAAATTTGTAGGATCAGGCTCCTGAATTGTCCCTGCAAGTATTTATTGCATAGCTGTTACCATCACAGGTAATTCCACTGACTGATGTGAACAAAAATGGCTATATTGATATATTAACATTTTTTTGGGCTACTGGAATAATGAAACATCGCACAGAGAATGTTTCATTCATTCTGCAAGCAACTGGTAAATAAAAAGACAAAATTCTCCTTATTTCCTGCAGTGATCTCTCACACACTATGAAACATGCGTATTTCATCCCAGCATGTAAACTGCACATGCGATGCAACAAAAAATGAGATGTGAAATGGCCAGCATCATACAGGGGAAACGTGGCCAGGACTACACAGGTGGATGGTGTCTAACTTCCCTCCATTTCAGGGAGAGGGAACTGCCTGAACCCCTCCAGGGATCTAGTCTTTGATCTCTGTTAACTGATACAAGGTTATTCACTCTGGAAGCGGGGAAACTGCCTGCAGCTCGGTTTATGCAAAGCAGAGGGGTTGTGAGGAAAGATGAAATAACACATATTCATTCAATATCTTTAGCTTGGGCATCTTATTACTTGTGACCCAAGTTTACCACTGAAAAAGTTCCCAAGGACTCTCCACCCTCTTTAGGACCTCCAGGTGATAATGGTGGTCAAACGCCTGTCTCATTCTTCCCGGGCAGAAGCTGTGAGCTTTCTTCTTTTCAAACAGGGCAGATCAATCCATGCCTTTGTCACTCAAAATGTTTTAGAAGGAAGACATGACTCCTGTTTTGAGGGTGTGGGCAATGATGTGCCCCGATAGTGAGCATGTTATCAGAGACATGGATGGCCAGGGCACTGACCTACATAAGAAGGGAGCTACGGTTTACCATTTCACCTCCCTCATCATTCAGAAACTGCAAGCCAGAGAGCTGTGTCTTGACTCAAGCCATCATTCGGTGGCAGCAATGGGTAGGGAACAAGGGGACACCTGGGGACAGACAATTTTCAGGAGAGGCTAAACTGCGAATTTGCACCCAGCATTAACCCCAGCTTTGCATGCCTATGGCTGCAGGTCCTCCTAGGGTTTTGCTGGGTGTAGGAATGAGTCAAACCAATAGTCAAAGTAGGAGCTCAGACCAGGCAGAGCCCCAAAAGGATGGGTGGTGAAATGTGATTTGTCTGACTCTTCCTAAAGCCCTGGACGCAATCTCAATGCCCAGCAACGCAGCACGCCCAACTGTGTGACCGATGCGGCACCTCGCCAGTGCCATCACCTCGGAGACATTTCTCCACGGCACCCTTCTTCCCCATTTCCTCAAGCGAGAAATTTAATAATTATGATGCTACTGCAGCAGCAGCCCGTGTCGATGCTCCTCCATTCCCTTATCCCGCCTAGTCAGGCCAGCTCAGCTTTGCTGGGAGTTTTGTTAAGGACCAAAGCCAAGGCTGGGCTCATTTGTGTGCTCACCTGCTGCCGGTGTGCGCCAGCGTGCAGGTGTGCGGCGTGTGCTTGCCGCTAGCGCCTAGAGCCGGGGGCTACAGAGCAAGGCAGAAGGCAGGGGGTGCCTCTCCCCTCCTCTGCTTCACGAGAAGCATCCCAATCCGGCTCCAGAAATACTCACTAGAATATCTGTCACCAATGAGACAGTTTTCACCTTGGTCTTACATGGCTGTTGACGAAGGCGTGAGTAGGAGTGGAAACTGGGTTAGAGTTTCCACTGCAAAAATACCTTTTGGTGGTTTGTCTTGTGTACGCTCCTCGTACCTGTGGACCAGTCGTGTGAAATGCATTACTGTGCAGTTAGGCTGCAACGCGTTTTGCCTTTCTCAAAGAGAAATTTGGGTATTTGGTGCACCAGAGAGAGGCTATCCGGAGGTGTAGAAGTAGAGGGGTCACGTCTAGAGCTGAGGGAGTGTCCAGTCTTATTTTCCCAGCACTCAAATCCCAGGGAGAGCAACGGATTTAGTCCTGGCCATTGCATTACTAGCTGTGTATCAGTGAATGGGAGAGATTACAGAGAAGGGCAACTACAGTGATTAAAGGTCTGGAAGGAACTACCTATAAGGAAAGATTAAAGGAATTAAATACATACATATAATTTGGGGCAAAAGGGAAGCCAAGGGGACAGCGTGACTGTGGTTTATAAGTACATGAAAGACAACTATAAAGAGGAAGGGGAGGAACTGTTTTCATTAGTGAAAAATGATAAGACAAGAAATAACAGATGCCAGCTAAAGTAAAACAAGTTCAGTTTTAAGAGCAGGGGCAACGTTGATCCTAAGATCAAATAGGCAGGAGAATAAGCTCCCAGGGAAGCTGCAGATTCAACATCGCTTGAACTTTTCAAGTCAGAGCTTGACAAGCACCTTGGAGGGGAAAGTTTAAGAAACACTAGAAGTGAAGCCAACAAGTGTCGGGATGTACTGCATGACCTAGAAGCCCAGATGATTTTGAGGCCGTTCTAGAGGGCTGCAGAAAACAAACACGTGCCAGCACTCAGAGCTTTTGGATGATTTCTTTCTCTACACAGTTCAAAATTAAAAGGGGGAAGGGGGAAAGCGAAGCGAGGAAAATTAGTCATTTAATATGATTCTTCTGTGGCTAATCCCTAGAGGAGAAGCTGATTACTTGAAATACTTGGGAGTATGGGGTGGAGAAGAGAATGGAAATTGTTGAAAAGCTGCCATCTGGTATAAGTACTTTCTGGTTTGGAAACTTAAAAAATATGCATTGTGTGCCATTATACTATGCTTATTACATGCCTAGATTAACGCAGATAACATCACCCACACCTAGTATTTTCTGTGGCATTTTATGTACTCAGGTTCACATCATAACAACCTCCAGCACTAATCGTAACATTTGGGCTTTTGATCTTCTGCTCTGGTAGGAACACTACAGATACCTTGTACCAGCAAATGGGGGAAAAAAAAAAAAGAAGAAAAAGAAAAAAGTCCGTCTCCTTTCGTTCCAGACCGTATAAAAGGAGCAGTAAATCTGACCCACCAGGTCAGGAGGGAACAACTCTGGCATAAGGAGGATTCTGCAGATGGCACAGAATTAATATAACTACTTTATTGCCCCCTCCAGCCCCTCTGAGGGTGAGGGCATGTTGGCAGAGCAGGAACGGCAGTTCAGCTGTCAGATGGCATTGAGTGCTCCGGACAGCTCAAATCATATTGGAAAAGCCCTGATGATACTTTGATTTATGCTAGGAGCTATGCAGGTAGATTTCCTTTCTGTGCCCCTGCAGTTAGCAGTGACTGACTAGACAGAGAATCAGGCCACCGAATGTATTCAGTCTAGGAAAAATAATTCACTATAGCCATGGTGCTAACAGGCAAAATGTCGTGGTAGCATTCACGCTGCATCTGATCCAGGTTACTCGGTATGGGTTTGCCTTTCTCAGGGGCAATTTGCTTGGTTTTCAGTCAAAATTAAGTATGAATTATAAACTATTGCAAAAGTTCCTACAGGGCCAAAAGCAGGAGATTGAAAGCCTCAGTGTGTTATTGGGACAAAGCTCCTTCCCTAGGCATCCCCACTGCACTTTACTCCTGACCTGGGAAGTTCTGGGACATCATCCATGGCTTCTTTACAGGGAGGCTCTGAGTCTGCTCTTAAAGAAGAATTACAGGGGAATTTTGACATAAACATTATTTTTCAGCAAATACATAAGCGATATCAAAAGTTTGTACAGAAGCCTAAATTGCTACAAACTTTGGCCCAGATTTGAAACAGTGAAATTAAAACAGAAAGACTTTAAATTAAAACAGAAATCCAAGATGTCCTTCTGTTATCCCTCTAAATAAGAGATTCATTGTTCAGGTCAACAAGATGCAGAGATGCTTTCATCCTAAGGAAAAGGAGCTCCTGACAGCATAACAGAAAGGAAGACAGTTTCCAGAGGAGGCTTCCTCCCTCCCAGGCTTGCCATAAGGAAAGTTGGCGTCTTGTAACACTTTGGACTGGAGTTAACAGCTAGGAGAAATAAAGATGTTAACTATATCCTTCTTCTTCCTACATTACTTTCACCATTAAGAAACTGAGACAGACTAGAATGACGAAAGAGGAAGTGTTCAGAAGGAAATGATGATGTTATTCCCAGCATGACATTGTGATGTTCATATCGGCAGCTGATACTATTAGTAAGGGCACTCAGTGAAGGAATGGCTTCTCTGCTCCTCCTGTCCCTTCCTGCCCTTCATCTCCTGTTTTAAAGGGTCAGGGCGAGTTTTATTTCTCTCTCTCCATTTCCCCTTGTTCCATGACCCATTCAAGGGTGATGGTGTAAATGCTGGTAGCTTGTTCGTTGCCCACGTGGGAATGCTGCACGCAGTGAGTTTGCAGAGCATTTCCAGTAGCTGCCCAACAAACTGGGAGCAAGGAACAGACTGGGGTCTTTTTCCCAGGGAAGTTGCAGAGGTGACGCAGTGAGAGGCTATTGCAGCTCGAGCTTCAGGTTTAATTTGACTGGACGAGATGGAAACTGGCTTTTAGTCTTGAATCCAGTTTGCTGCTTTAAATACAACACATGGTATGAAACAGAATCAGTTTCCTTTGATATTTTTGCAGCCCTCTGGGAAAAGCAGACAGTACCCTTGCTGTGTGAGCCTCAGCAGGAGCTGCCGTGGTTAGAGAAGGATTGTCTGTGGGACAGACACTACTCTCCTGACACAGAGAGCCCCCTTACCCACAGCTAACATGAAACTTCTCCCGGCATGAATCTCAGTGTCATTACGAGCAAAGAATCCCGGATATCTCCTTTCTGTAGGAGGCACAGAGAGAGATTTGGCTTGAAGCTGCTCCTTGCTCTAAAGTAGGCTTTTCCCAGTGTCTGTCTCCAATGATGGGGCTGGTCTCAGCTGCACGAGGCCCTGTGGGTGCCTTCAGCTGGCAGCTGGGCCTCTTCCACATCTGTCTGCTCTCCCCTGACCAGCACACTTTATGTTTAAAAACCACAAAACATCCTCAGCACAACAGTGACTTCATGCAGAAAGAGGGTTTTGCTTCTGAGCTCTTAGGGGGATCATGCTTGTGACTTTTACTGCAACATCACTCGATCAAACCGGGGATGGGGGAAGAGAAGCCTGACTGAGATGCGAAGGCGCTATTAACCACGCTCAGCACCACTAATGCATTCTCGCAGCCACAGATGAAGCCACAAGTTAATCTCCTAAATTGTTTCTTCTCCACTTAACATCCCACCTGCGCCCGACTCTGCCTGTGCTCGGCAGGTCTGAGCCTGGGTATGCCAGCTCCACCCCCTTGCCAGCTGCCCTGTACCCAGCCGGGAGCAGCCTCCCTGTACGGGCCAGCTCATCGACTGTGGGATGTATGGGCTAGCAATTAGAAAAGTTTCAGGAATATATGTTGTCAGATTCTTTAGATATGGAATCATAGAATGGTTTGGGCTGGAAAGAACCTTAAAGACCATCTAGTTCTATTTCCAACCCCCCTGCCGAGAGCAGGGACACCTTCCATTAGATCAGGTTGCTCAAAGCCCCATCCAACTTGGCCTTGAACACATCCAGGGATGCGGTGTCCACAACTCCTCTGGGCAACCTGTTCCAGTGTTTCACCACCCTCATTGTAAAAAATTTCTTCCTTAGATCTAATAGAAATCTCCCCTCTTTCAATTTAAAGCCATTGCTCCTTGTCCTGTCACTACATGCCCTTGTAAAAAGTCCCTCTCCAGCTTTCCTGTAGGTCCCCTTTAGGTACTGGAAGACTGCTATACGATCTCCGCAGAGCCTTCTCTTCTCCAGGCTGAACAACCTCAACTCTCTCAGTCTGTCTTCATAGGAGAGATGCTCCAGCCCTCGAATCATCTTTGTGACCCTCCTCTGGACTCGCTCCAACATCTCTATGTCCTTCTTATGCTGGGAACCCCAGAGCTGAATGCAGTACTCCAGGTGGAGGTCTCACAAGAGCAGAGTAGAGGGGCAGAATCCCCTCCCTTGACCTGCTGGCCACGCTTCTTTGGATGCAGCCAAGTCTGTATCTGTATAGACCTTAATGACAGTAATAAGAAGAGAAAATATCTGGATAATCTTGAATGTGATTAACAATAAAAACTCCAGCTAAAAAGCCACGTACTCCTAAGGTGGCACCAGCATTTATCACACAGACACATGTTCAGCTTCTCCTGAACTTCTCCTAGTAAGATGCATTTGCAGTTTTAGGCTGAGTATTTCTAGGACCTAGAAAAACGAAGGATGTACTAGGGCTAATCTTATCCGTGTGTAAGGTTATAACTCTTCTTTTGATTTCATAATAGACATTTACAGAAAAATCTAGTACGTGTGTGCACGTGAGTGTGACATGCTTTACACAGGACGCACACATCCACTGTTTTAAGATCTCTCTATGTTAACAATGCTTCAGTGTCAGCTGCTCAGGACTGTATATGGATGGTGAATGTTACTTGCTTTTAGTGATCCTGTAGTGAAAGGATCTGATGCTCAGTCAGTCTCATTGGCAAAACAATGCCTGTGCCAACCAACTGACGATGATGGCTGTGTGTTATAGATGAAACTCTGTCTTGGGATCTTTCCATGTGTGTCTTCCCTGGGTTGTCCTGAGGTTTGTAAAGGACAAGTGCAGCTAGATATATTGCCCTTCACTAAAATCTTGCATGATTTGCATGACAAATCCCACAGTGGCACAAGCAGGGGAAGCAGGAGGTCCACAGGCCAGATTCTGTACTCCTTTCAAAACGTGCCCTGCCCAGAGCCAAAAGGTAACAAAATTACTCAGCAGGTTTATTCTTTGTGATACTCTCCATGGCATGTCACTTTCCCCTGGGTTTTATTTTTGTTAGTCTAAGGACAAGTATATTTTCCAAATGGTTTAATTCCTTTCTATGCCTTTTTTTTCCAGTGCTACTTTCTTTTAGTAATACAATTACAGTTTAATCATAAAATCATAAAAACTGTTTTACAGCGTGATTATTTTAGGGGACTTCCGCAATTTGATTATTTTAGGGGCACTCCTAGGCTGATGCAAATGTTTGCAGGAACCGGCTGTGTCAGTCGGTTAAATGAGGACTTTCCAAGACATTCATGTCCACAACAGGCTATTCTGAGCTCGTAAGTTTTGCACTTCTATAGGCCAGTTTAAGGATATTTTGGTGACACCAGACCTATCCTCAAAGCCCCAGGGATAACTCAAAACGGATTTGGATATCCTAGCACAGCAGTACTAGAGATAGTTAATTTTTAATTTTTAGGAAAGACAGCTAATTCTTTAGTCTCAGCATCACTCTCAGTGTCACTCTCGGTCTCAGTGTCACCCTCACCGAGACTGAAGGATTACCTGTTTCCAGCACTGTCTCTGATTAAGCTGTGACAATTCCTTCAGCTCTCCATAGCCTAAATCCTCATCTAACTCCAGTGCAGATTTCTGCTTTAAAAAATATCCTCCAGGCAAGGTATGACAGCATGCCTCTGCTCAGATGGGTGGGCCCATGCTAGACTAAGCTGGGCAAACCCCAGCCCATGTCGTATAGATCAATTCTATGCTAAGACTTCATTTTGCTTTGGCACCTTTTGTGGGACACATGAGGTTCACAGCATTTGGGGGGATGGCGCAAAAAAACTGCTTAACTTGTAGAGGAGAAAAAGATCACCTCTCCACCGGTGAGGGCAGAGGAGGTGGGGAGAGGCATCCTGGAGAACACCTGAGGCTCCCTCCCTGCAAGCCCTAGTATGTGGCTGGACTGATCTCTTGCATGGCTGGTGTAGGGTCCCCTGGGCACTGTTCATTAATCTTGGAGATCTTCCCTCTGGCAGCCACTAAAACAGAGGGGACGTCAGAGACCACCTCCCAACCTTATGACCTGCAAGTGCTATAAGTGTGACCAGGACAAGACAGGGCATGAACCACCTCCCTCCCCATGCTTTGCCTGCCCTTGGAAGAAAACCAGCGTGTGAGGGCATGGTGGGAGGTCTGCGGGGCACTTCGACAGGCCCAGCAGGTCTGCCACCAGCACCAGGTTGGGCAAAGCCAGACACCCTGGGGCTGCCCTGCTGCGGGATTTGCGGTCGGTCCAGGATCAGGCCGCTGCTCCCAGGACGGCAGGAGGTAGCATTTTCTGGGCTGTCAGTCTGGCATCCCTCACCACCAGTAATTGGACTTAAAACACCTGTAAATAATTCCTACAAAAGCGTTACTTTGTTTTAATGGAAATCATTGCTGCTTCTCTTGGGTGGTTTTTTTTCTTAAGCATTTTTAATTTACCAGGTATGTCATCTACTGCCTTTGATCTCAACCACAGATCTCCCGCAAGTCATAATGAGGCGTAACCTGGTATCAAAGCCTCTGCTCCCATTTGTCCAAGATGAGAGTTGTGCACTGGCGAGGGAACAGAGTGTGGTCCAGGGAGAGGGAGGGAGCAGCTGAGGTGACTCAAGTCCCCCCATGTGTTCCGAGTGGGGATGCTGAGGTCCTCCTTGTCCCCATACAGTGATGCTGGGCTCAGACTGCTGTAAGGTTGTCTTCCCTGTGGCCTGGAAGTGCCATGCAGGAAGATAACAATCTAGCGGAACTTAACAAAACCTGATGCGTCCCATCTCCCCGGAGCTATGAAGTTCTCCCTAAGCCTGGTTCTCTGCTTACTCAATTCTAGCTGCAAGGCCCTGATTTTTGTCAGGGTAGGTGAGCAGAAAAGCTGTAATTCCAGACCTTTAACTTCAGTCTCTTTACAAATCTGCCCTGAAATATACCCTAACCTTATAGAATATTCAAGAGCATGAAATATTCTTTCCAGCAAGTCATAACAAATGGCTCCCTGAATACCAACTACAATACATGACTCTTTTAAAAGGAAATTTGCTGTAGAGTGAACAAAGCTTAGCGAGATTAGCTTACGATCATATTCGTCTACTGCTTTCCAGTTACAGATGATGCACATGATACCCAGTGGCCTGATGTGCTCTCTATAAATTGGCACGTTCATTTTAAAAGACAATAGGATATTTTAATCTGTTTTCCCTCTAGCTCATTTGCACTATTAAGAAATTAGGGACTGTAAATGCCTTAGTTTTAACTTTGTTAGGCAACAGACATGTGTAGCAATATGTTTTAGCCTTTCTTAGCCAACACAAAGCATTCTTGTGTGATTTTTAGGTGTGAATTATCACCACTAAATCAAACATACACAGGACAATATTAAACAAATGTAGTTGCTCATTTGATTTATGCACTACACAAACCACTCTTGTGACATTCACTTAACATTCTATTTATCTATTGTATCTTTGGCATCTTGCAGAGCAAGAATTACATGCATCTGTTAAAAACAGAATCTAAAACGCAACATAGGTTTCTAACTTGACACTCATATTTGTCCTGGGCAACCAGCTCTAGGTTACCCTTCTCGAGCAAAGGGGCTGGACCAGATGCCCTCCAGAGGTCCTTTCCAACCCCGACCCTTTTAGGATTCCGTCATCCTGCTGTAAATTGTGTCTTCTTCCATGCTCTTAAGCGAGCATGAAATTAAGGAGCTAATTTCTCAGATGCTAGGAAAAAGATAATGACCAATAATCCCCGTACCTTACAAAGGAGAAAGCATCCTGCAAACACCAAGATTTATTTTAGGCCTGGGTCATAACACCCCGGACAGGTCAGAAAAACAATGTCTCACTGTTTTGCCCACTTTTGAAAAGCCTAATAAATCACCCAGCCACGTGGCAGGCTTTTTCAGTGCTTGCACTGTGTATGAAGCTCTGCGGAAGCAAACCAGGGAAAGGCCGGACTTGTCCCAAGGGCATGGCACATGGCTCCTCTGGCAGTCACAGCCTCCTCATCACTTCTTAGCGCTGGGACCGTAAGTTTTCAGCGTCAGGCTTTATCTAGCACTTAGGTATATCACAAAATGATTCAATGCCATCTTCCCAAGTGCTCTGCAACAGAAGCAAACAGTAATCCTCTCAATTGGGCACTGATTAAGGACGAGTGGAATTCAGAGTTCAAGGGGTTCATGGACTCTAAATCAGAAGAAAATTGTCCCCTTGTCTAACTGCAAACTGAAACTTTGCTGCAGTCAATGTTAACAACAGCCCGCTGAGGAAGCTGCCATACAGACTCGCTAAAACACCGGGCAGGACAGGCAAAGTGAAGGAAACTTTGAGAGGGAATGAAAAATAATAGCTTTTCCTTTCTTCGTTCTCAACTTTCATTCTTTCATCTTCATTGGATCTTTTAAAATCAAAACCATAAAAATATTTAAAACCTCGCTATAAACCCCTTTTGCACACAGATAACAATTTGTTTAGTTCAGTAAATATTTAGCAGAAAAAGAGTCACTAAGAACAAAGCCAGCCTCAGAATTATAGAAATGAAACAAATTGCGCAGTATGCCAAATATTAAAAAAAAAAAAGACGTAAGATGTCTTTCTCTTTGGCACACTGTTTGTGCAAGAGGTAACAGTGATGCTGGAAAAGGCAGTCTTATTCTCTACAGATACACAGCAAAATGGACCATGGCAGGCTCTATACAATTTGTGAACATTTTGTTAAAATTCCTATTATTTTATGCAAGACGTCCTCGTGATAAAAAGTTATCTCTGACAATCTGATGGGAAAATTTTTACTCCATTGTAGTTTTTGAAGGATTAAAACTTCATCAAGCATATAGGCTGATCCTTTAGTTTATATGAAAGAGCATCACTAGTTGTCGTAACCCTGGGACTTGAATCAATCGACAACGTCCATTTGCACTGCCTGTTCCTCCGTGATCGCTTTACTACTGCAAAGTTGTAAACCATCAAACATTAAGTGCCATCGGAGGGACATCATCTTCCACTGCCACGCTCAGCAGTGCAATTCCCTCCAGCTTTGGTGGCAGCCCCATCCCAAGCATTTGAAATAAAAGCTATTTTGAAGTATTTCCTCTGAAGAAACCGATTCAGTTAAAAAGGCTTGCAACACGCTTAACAGACTAGCCAAAGCCCTCATATGTATTTAACTGTCTTGCGGAAGTTAATGCACACACATGCACACAGTGAGGGATTTTCTTATTTTGCTCTAATAGAAATTATATTACTTTAAAGAGTTTTTTTCATCAAATACTTTCTATTACTTTATAATCAAGATTCCTATTTATTTCATTACAATACAAAGAGAAACTTTTTAAAAGGAAGATAAAGAAGTCTTTACCAAAAAAGCCAGTGGCTGCTCTGTTTTTCCTCATCAGGTACATGGTCCAGGATAGAGGAGAAGACATACCAAACTGCCCGTGGTTCATGTTTAAGTTTATATGATAGCCAGGCAGACACCAGACACTGCAAAAGACCATCAGAAACTAAACAAGACAAGGGGAGAGCTCTTCCTTTTCACTCCACTCTTTCTCTGCCCTAGAGATCATTATTTAACATGAGCAAATTGAAAAATGACATGCAGCCATACTTAGTACGTGTTTTTTTTTCCTTCCACTAACCAAACTCACATGAGACTTCCCATCTTTCTCTCTCTCCTCTCCCTCTCTCGCTCTCTTTTTTTTTTTTTTTTTTTTTTGCCTCAGGCATTTATAGGCTAGTAATTTTCATTTAGCTTCTCAGATGATCTTTCGCTGCCCAATTAGAGTGGAAGTCGATGAAGATTTAAGTTTAGAGTTTTGCTGTTAGAAACCAGGTTGGAATTGTTCTTGTTTCAACTGATGCACTGTTTCAAAGGTGCAAGGGTCTAGTACCAGTAAATAGAGTAATGATACTGATAACGATTCTTGCTGCAGACTTCCCCTGCTCAGAGTATTTTATAGTCACTAACACCAGACAGCAGTATCATGAGAACACCCTTGACTATGAAAAGGAGATATTTGTTTTTTTCAAGCATATACACAGGACAGTTTAAACCCAACCTCTTTCCCCCTGTACATTGGAATAATTTCACTGACATCCTTGGGATGGGAATTTGTACGAGAAACGTTAACAGAAGTCAGCCACTGTGTTCTGATAAATCAGTAAACGTGAGTCAGTATCTGCAAAGCTTGAAATTTCTTCTGTAGGTGAAGTGATATACATCTCAGTTCTCTAGCGTTTAAGAGGAAATAATAATTCCTAGAAGTGTACAAGTCCTACATACTCTGTAAGAGCCTGTCACATTTGTCAACAAGTGTGAAATCCAGCAATTTCATAGGGTGCTTGTGAGAAGATGAATAGATATATGGATTAATGGAGGAATGGATGGATAGAGAGGTAGAGAGATTTTTTAAAACATTAAACCGGACTCCAAAGCGTAGCCTAGCTGTTTTGCAAAGCATGGCAAAATGCTTCAGTCACTGAAAGAGTGCAAAAGACAGCTGGAGGACAACCAGAACCCAGCTTGCAAAGCAGATTTACAGAGCATCTCTTGTACCACAGCACTGTAAAACCCCTGGGCACTTAGTGGCCCACATGGCAATCCCCTCCCTCTCTTATTTTTTTTAATTTAAGGTGTGGAGTGTTGGCTAGGATAACAAATGTATTCACCTCACCCTCTGTAATACATTTCTCCTCCTAGAAAATGGAGAGATGGTCATAGACAGTGATAAGTAGAAAGAAAATCAAGCAGTAGCCCTTGTATCTGGGTAGACAAAAGTAAATGTTGCCAAATGCGTAGCTGCTTATGTTTTGGGTTTTGCTTGGTTTTGGATTTGTGTTTTCCAGATTCCAGGATGGGATGTTTCTAATGAAATCAGGGAATGCATGTGAAAACAAAAGGCTGTGAGATTTACTAGGTATTTGCTGCTGGCCAAATTTCACATTTCAAGTAGAGACCACTGTTAGCATTTCAAATATTACATTCTATAAAAATGTTAAAACCTCACTTGTCAGCTTATGGCCACAAACTTATAGGTCCTGCAAACGCTTTGGTACATGCAACATTGCCTATGGGGAAAGTTGCGTGTGTGTTTAAGCTATTCCAGGAATGACTGAAGCTGTCAGTCCACGAGAGCAGGTTCCAATTCCCATGGAATCACAGGAACTCTTGCACCACAGCCGGTATAAGAGGAACACTGAAATACTTCTGGGGAAGACTAACCCAGAAACTCTTTGGGGTTGTTTGGCCGTTGTTCTTGTACTGAACAGAAAAACAAGAAGTGGTATGTTGTCTTCCTTTCTTTTGAACTTTGTCTTAAAGCTGCCTGAGTAAAGGAGAGACCTGCACAAGAAACATACACCTTTTCACAAGGAAAATAGTGGAAAGGGAAAAAAAAAAAAAAAGAAAACCCCACAGAAAGCCCAATGACATGAAATGAAACAGCACAATCTCTACTACTCTAGGAACTCTTACACAATCCTGGGTTATGACATTATTCAACTGCCACAGGAGGACTGTGAGAGACCTCAGGCAAAAATTTCATCAACTGCACGGCAAGATGTTTCCTGGGCTTTGCTGACAGTGGTTCGGCGGAGACGCAATAGCCCCTCTGTTACAGGGCAGATAAAGCACCCCTGCTAGCTGCTATCTACAGATGCTAACTCTACAGAAAAGGTTCCTTCTTTCCATCCCTCCATATAGCATGAGGTTTGAGCTTTTGAAATGTACAGACCTTTAGTCCTTGGCACTCTTATGTGTTGGGTTTTTTTTTTTTATTATCAGTTTTCACCTCCCTTTTCCTATTGCTTGTTGTCCATCTATCAGAGTGTGAGCACCTTGTGGACATTTACATAAAGATAAAGAATGATGGGACTACGCAAGATACATGTATGTTGACATCCGAGAGGATGGTTCTCCAGGGAAAACTGGAAAACTGAACTATAGACCCAGGATGGATTTGGGTTTCATACTTTTCTTCCCTAATATAATAATACCTTAGTTGACAGAGAATTGAAGAGATTGTAAAAGACTTTACCACTTATTTCACTTTGGTTATTTTGGGATTCTAGGAAAAAGCTATCAGTCCTTTCAAAGGAATGATTTTACTCACAGTGTGTGCGTTCAACAGTGCAAAGACTGACAAACGAACACCAAGTGAAACCCCAGCTAAATTTTTATTTCATCAACTGCACTCACTATCCCACCAGCCACTTTCCAGCCATACGCTAGTGTTAGCCTGGAGGTGGTAGGGGACAGAGAGGAGGTTATGAGAGCCAAGAAAAGAGGTATTCTTAATTTGTACGTATATACTGCAAGCGTTGCTCCAGCAGTAAGTTTTGACCCAATACTTATTTAAGGAAGATAGACATTTTGGCAAGGCATTAGCTTAAGAAATGGAAATCTGTTTTTCTGGAGGTGCTAAAGACCTGCAACTCTCAGAGAAGCTATTGGTGTTCAGATCATCTGGAAGTCAGTATTGTGACAATTTTTTAATCTTAATAATCTGTGGCATCGCGTAAGTTTTAAGTTTAGTCCTTGGGGATCTTTATAATCTGTTTTGTAAAGCAAGAGTAAACATCAGTCTGAAATAAAATGGAAGTAGCTGGGAACACAGTGCCATTTGATGGTGTCCCGTTAGCAGGTAATACCAAAAGTGAAAGCAGATTAATGGCTTCTGTTTTCAGACTAAAGGGACATTAGCCATATAGCTTTCCAAAACTGTAAAAATAGCCCTATGGATAAAAGCTGGTTTCCTGAAGTTATGCAGCATTTTGTCTCCTTATATATCGATTTTAACATCCCCACACATGCTGCAGGACACCTGTCCAAACCAGCTCCGTGTTAGCAACAAAACCTGCACTTCACTGAATATGCAAGACAGAAACAGTGTGAAATGACTGTGTTGCCACATGCACCCCTTTATGTATCTTGCAATGCTTTGATAAATGTACATTTCTCAAACACAAGGGTCTGGGCTCCCTATAGAAACGATGGGTTTCCGTGGCCTGTGCTATACAAAAAAACACGCAAGGAAAGGAACGTAATCCGATGTTCCTTTCCCGTCTTAGCATCCAGCCTCTGTCAGTCTTTTTCTTAAGACTGTGCAGAGAGATTACCCAATGAAGCACTGAGAGTTTCACTTTACGAACAGAAGTATTTTTAGGGTTCTCTGAACTGAGCTAAATGACTGACATATTTTAAAAAAGCATAATGCAGACCAAAAGAAACCAAAAAGGCAAGTAAGAATGAAACAGGATGGAGCACACGTCCTGTTTTCGACATGCAACACCATCTTTAACTAGCTTTCAAGCACTACATCCTCTTTGCAGAGCGTTTGGCAACCCCCTTCTGAAGCAGGCTGTTTTTCTGGAAGCGGGATGTCACGGATGTTTGCCCGCCTCTTGGAGGAGATTGCCAAACTTGTGGACAAGAGTGGATTTCACTGAAAAATACACATAGCTACTGGGAAAATTCAAATGCCAGGGCTTTTTTGGAGAGGGATAATATTTATATGCACTTTCACCATGCTGAAGCTGGATGCGTTCTCCAGTGAAACTGAACTCTCTGAGACATTTGGAACAACAGCTACAATTTCATTTGTTTTGGAGCTGCCTGCTAGACATTTGAAAGTGATCAAAAGCATATTTACAATTTTTTTTTTTTTTAATACGAACCGTCCTTCCATTACTATCATCTCCTTTAAATAAAGTCAAAGAGTTGTGAAATGGTTACTTTTAGAAAAAGACAGAGCCTTGCAACCTGGGAATACGTTTGCTGACGCGGCATCACTCGGCGGCGATCTCGTAGGCCGCAGCAGTGCACGCTCTGCACAGCACCGGGTTTTCTTCTGCGCTGCGTGGCCGTCCCCACGCTGAGCTCTGCTGCAGGTTTGCAGGCTCAGGGAAGCACGAGGTCCCAGGTCAGCGCTGGCCAGGAGAGGGAGCTTCACAATGACCTGGCCAAGCCACGATGCCGACACAGCTAGCCCGTGCCATAGCCAAACGCCAGCTCTCCATCCACCCTGAAAGCCAGGGTCTCTGCCCTGCTGTGTCTGCAGCAGCTCTATGTGCACCGATGAGCAGTTTTCACCTCTCTCTCCTCTGCTGAGCGCTACTCCAGGCTGTAATTACATCACTATAGGGAAGAGGAGAGAGTGCCCGTTACCTCCTCCAGCCTGAGCCACTCACCCACACACTTTAGACAAAACTTAAGTTCATTACATGGGACTTTCTCAGCCAGACTCAGCCAGAATCACTACAGAACCGCCACACTTTCTGTCAGCTCAGCTTCCCTCCTCTCCCTGGCCTCGTACCAGCACAGAAGCTGGCCCATGGACTTAGACTGGTATAGACTAACCTGACTTGAAATATAGGACTGGAAACAACATCAGGCACATGTGGCACAGTACAGCTGAAATGCTAAAATGCCAAAGGAAACCACGCCCAGAAGCCTGGCACAACTGTTCCCATGTAGATTGCAACAAGCCACCAACATCTCTGCCACTGTCTTGAAGACCTCACACCTGTTGGTTGCTTGAGGTTTGCCAAGAGACCTGGCACAGGGCTAGCTGGGAGCTCATGTCCTGCCTGAGTGTGATACTTCAGAAAGTCTTCCTCCTCTACGGGGCTTTAAACCTTCTCAGTGAGTAGGGGGCTTGCCCATGCGGCCAGGATGATCCATACCCAGGAGGTGAAGGTTGCACAGTGCTAGCACCGAGCGGCTGGCTCTTCCGTCTTCTCCTGCTGGAGTGGGTCCTGTCTGCAGGAATAGCTGAATACAACTGGAACAGGGACAGGACTGGGGCTTCCCACACCCAGGCAGGGCTGCAGAGGCAGTCTCTAGTTTGACCTGACATCCCACTCTGGAAGCTGAAGGAGGTTTTCCGGTCAAAACCAGTACATATATTTTTGTGAAAAGCTTTAGTTTTGATGAACTGACGTTTTCCGACACAAAAAAAAAAAAAAAAAAAAAAAATTACGTGTGTAAAATTACCTGCTATTTCTCATCTTACCAGAAGGACAGATATGAGCACTATCAGAGAGGGCCCTGACAAGTGTGGGTCATGAATATGAATCATTTATTAGACTTTTCCAGTGCCAGGCAGCTGCCTGGAAAGCACCAAACCCGGGACCTCTGTATCTGAACCCTGCAAAGCCAGAATTCCTACAGGCCACGTAGACAAGGGAAAACAGGCACCACAGATATACTGTGACTCATCAGCTTGTGAAGCAAAATCTTTCCTAGATCTCCATTTAGCAACCTGTCAGGTCTCAAGCGCTGTTGGAGATCTGGTGAGTAATTTAAAGGTGGGACTGAAACCCCCAGGAAGCAAACCACAGTGTCTGTGCTCTGCAATGACGTGGAGCCTAAACTCACCGTGTGCTGAGGTATGTGGGTAGGGGTAGCACACCAGCTCTGCAGACACATTGCTGTATCCTCCCTTCCAGAATGCCACCCAATGGGACCTCCCTGTCAATGTGATACAGAGGACAAACCCCAGAAAACCCAGGTTGAGCATGGGGTTGCTCTTTGTCCCCACTCCAGTCCTTCCCACAGCTTCTGGCAGAAGGAAGAGGGAGAAGAGTGGGAGGGAGAAGACCGCGGGCCGTCTTTCACAAACTCAGATGGGACATGTTTGCTCATGGCCAAGCTGAACTAAGAGCATCACATTTTTTCCAGATGTGAAAGGAATGCCACAATGAATACTGTAAGCTTTCCATTACCCCAGGGCAGGCTCCAACCCTGCAATGCAAGGACCATGACACAGCCTGCCCAGCCTCACTGGTGGTGGCACTGATGGGATAACCTCCCAGACACACTCACTCTAACAAGACCTACTTGAGCCCCCCAGACTCTGCTCTGTGAAGCTTTCCCACCACAAGAAGAGAGAAAGTCAGAAGCCCAAGCCAAATCCCACCTCACAGTCACCTTTCCACCTTCACTGATTTATTCACCCATGTAGCATCTCCAGCAGACCCAAGCACGAAGAAGGCAGAAAGCTTCATGATGATGATGTTCATAACTAAAGCTATGTTTCCCTTCAGCATGCCAGGGGAGAGTCCCAGGCGAAAATCTATAACAGACAGTGACAGAGGGTGCACATAGTCTGAGCAGGTCCCTTGGTGAAGCTGTAGAAAGAGAGAGGTGGTCCTTTCTGCCCTTCTCATGCTGCTCTGCTGGCTAGTCTCTCATAGCCATGTCTGCCATTATTCCCATTTGGAGGTTGTTGTACCTCCAAAGAAGGGAGGGTTTATCATTCAGGCTTCTTAACAGCTGTAGCCATTACAGATCGCTGGTGCCTTTGTTTTGGCAGGCAGCATCCTTCCCGTTTTGTACCTTCCACCACTCTTTTGGTTCCTGTTGCCTGACCAATAATGTTGATTAGGCCTCAGGGCAGAAGCAGCATTTTGCACTTTCTTCTAAGACAGGGTTTCAATTGCGGAGAAAACTCAACCTTGCTTTCTTTAATAATTCACATGGCAGTATTGTGTGGATACTCTTAACTGCTACTTAAAAGTAATTAATTGATTTTCTGACATATCAGTTAACAATGTATTGCACTGACATGAAGTTGTGATTCTGCTGTTGATTGGGCTGGATGACTAGATGCATCATACTCGGTTCAGGAGCCGAGCTTAAAAGACTCTAAATATATTCTGCTATAAAAGGAAAGTCATTTTACATGTAGTGTTGTCTAAAACTTGGATCCATATGCTGCCTCCAATGCTGTCAGAGTAAAGTATTTCATTGTTATTTACAGTAGACCGATAGTATTTAAATTTAGAACATCCGGTAGGTATGAAAACACAATTTCTGTCAGCTGGAGACAATAGCACATGTTGAACTACAGAAAGAAGGGAGTCTGCAGAAGGGCTTTGTCTGTGTATATATAGCCGACCTGGGAGAGGTTGCTGGAGCATCTCCTTCCTCCATACTAAGTTGCCTACCTTGTCTGAAACCCAGGAGCACTACAGATGTGCATATGAATGAGTCTGAAGCAGGAAGACAGAAAGACAGAACCCGTTTCTGGAGATTATCGATGGTTTATACACTTTTTTATCTTTACAGCGAGTCACCAGTTCTAATAAACTCCAGGCCTGGGTGGCAACAGCAGGTTAAATAAATTACTGTGGTCAAAATGTTCAAACCAGACATATTGTTAGAGAACTAAATAAAAGAAGATCGGCTTTTTCTGGCATTAATGAAATGACCCGAGGAACTTATGAGCATCTATTACACTCCATAATCACAAATTCAGAAATCTACTGTTTAATTACTTAGGCTTGAAAACTCTGACCTGGATAGATAGTGCGTGGGGGACACTACTGGAAATATTTTCATTCATTATAGACGATATGAGCTTACTCACTTGTGATCTCTGCTTTGATATAGGTAATCCCATCATGGATAACTTAGAAGGTCAAATCCCTAACTTCTATGTGTTCCAGAATACTTCATGTGTTGAACACCGTTTTGCTTCTGTTCTCGATCTTTTTTCTCCTTCCTTTCCTTGCTACAAAACATCACAGAAACGTAAGTTGAGGAACAGACCAATTCTCCTCTAAATCTGTTATTTTAATGGATATTTTATGGTTATTTTGTGTTAAAGTGTTGGTGGGGAGAAGTGAGTACTTTTGTTGTGTCAGCTGTAAAAACGGGGAAAAACCAAGAAGCTTTCTGGTGCATAAACCCTTCATCAGCTATTTATATCCATATTTACCTCAAGAAAGCTTGCCATTTTTATCTTTTGTGTGTCAAGAAGATGAAAACATTTCTTATGCACACGCAGCCTTGTCACAAAATCTAGAAGCCGCTACAGGAAATTAACTTCACCAAGACCATCCTGTTTATGCAATTACTGTATCAGCTGACTTGACTATGCGTATATGGCACAGAACAGAGTCCCACACTGCGAAGAAATCTCCACCCTCAGAACCATTTATCACCAATCCTCTCCTGAGATTTGGCCATTAAAAATATCTGCAACCCTGTTATGACTTATTTTAGCTTCAGAAGAAGAGCGATAGAAGAACGACAGCAGATTCAGCAGTGAGCGTTTTGTGGGGTGTTTAGCTTCAGGATAAATGAGTTTAGAAAAAGAAGAGAGGTCATGAATTATTAACGGTCTTCTCTGTAGATGGGAGAAAGTGTCAAGATTTTGCTGAAGTCATGGATTGATTTTCTGACACAACAATTGAAAAGACGTGAAAGCAGCCACTTGGACAGGAGTGTCAGATATACAATCCATCAGTAAATGGGATTCCTCCTCTCACTTACCAGCACTGCTCATGCGCCATTGATTACGCCATATTATATAGCCTGCAGTAATACTTACGGGGAAGAAAGAGTGGGAAAAGTAGGCAACAAATTTTAGGGTGGAGGGATGAGTAAAAGAAAACAGACTAAAGAAATCCTGCTTTATAGAGCTGGCCAAAATACATTTTTTTTCCAGTGAAGTAATGCAGAATTAGGCTAAAATGACATTTCATGAATTTATGCTTATTTTTAAACCTATTTTGCTCAAGGAGGAGTGAAAACATAAAAATGATATCCTTTACAATTGTTTTCAGAATTAAATATTTAATTGAATATTTTTACTGGAAATAATACTTTGCTTTTAATTCTATTTTAAAAATGTTTTAAAAGCTTTGGCAGATGAAACCATTATTCTTAGGGTTCTTGGTTCTAGATTATTTTTTTAAGTAGTTTGCCAAAATTCTTAATGATTTGCTTTAAGTCATCTCAGAATAGAGTATTTTCTGAGGTTTTCTACAATTATTATCATTTTTTCACACAGCTAGCACTGACAGAACAGCCACAATCACTGTTCTAGAAACAATTCAACTTTCTGAAATACCTGCATTTGTATGTCTCTCTCACCATTCCTGTCAGCCAGAACAGGGATGTTGGACACTACCGGTCTCACCCTTTCCAAGTGTCACTTTCTTCTCTCCTCTTAAATTATAAATGTAGATATGGAAGAAACCACGTAAACTGAAGGGCTTCCTTACCAGCCTAACCAAAAGTCAGAATGAAAACCAAGTATCTCTCACACCTTTATCTCAGTTTATTCTTTCAACCCCGAAAATCACAGAAGGATACACAGAAATGCTATTATTCCAGATCAGCGTAGGTGATAAAGGCCTGGGTGCTTTTCTATTATGTCATCTTTTATTTAAGGTAAAAAGGAATAATTCTTTCTAGAAGTGATTGTAGGCTTGTGAGAAGAGCAAGCCACTTCTAGCCTTTATGTGACCGCTGCCCTCTCCCTACTCACAAACCACTTGTCCAAAGCAGGAGAATGAAACACATTTTCTGCTGGAGATCTGGGGTGATAATGTCCCACATCAGCCTTTGGAGCCTGCAGCAGCAAGAAGGAAAAGTAGAAGCCTATCCTTCACGGATTTTTGAACGTATTGCATTGCAAAGCGGAAGGTGAAGAGATTACGGAAACATTGGAAATTTGCTGAAGGATGTCAGATTTAAGGTAACAGACAGCATTCTGGAGTCAACACATCCGTATTTGAATGACTCCGGTTTCATACGTGGCTTCTTTTAAAAAAATCTTATTATTTCTCATCTCCTTGGTGATCTTCCATTTTATGATTCAGTAACAGTCTGAAGTTACTAACTTTTAGTGGATACAGTGGGAACAATGATCCGTACTGGAGTCAGATGTTAATTTTTCAACGCAATGTTGTTTTTTTTCACAAGCTGATTTATCAAGTTCTGTCTTTTCATGACAAAAAGGACCTGCTTCAGTCAATTTTCCTTGAAAATATTTTGAAAATAGTCTGAAATTTTGTTTTAATAGTTGACATTGCGTTTTGTTATTTCTCAAGGGAAAGAACACTTTCTGGCTTCAAATTTTTTGAAATTAGGTTCATGATGGTATTCTCTGTGGTTTAAGATTAAACTCAGTATGTAATCATGAGCAGTATTTTATATTTATTTTTGTTCTATGAAATATTTCACTGGGAATTTTGTTTCAGTGGAAACCGTGTGCCTACGCATGTGCGTGAGGAGGAAAACCTTTTCACCCCGCTGTGCCCTAACGGTTTTGAATGCCTTCAGAATTGTGTTAAAATGGTTCCTGGCGTGAGGTGGTGCAAACCACTGTCATAATTTGCCCTGAATTAGATCAGATAAGTGCAGCAAGGAGCAGGATCCCTTTGCTTATGCTGCCATTTCCCTTGAGGAGCGATTACTGCTTTCCTCCTACCCAAAGGATGGGAAGTAGAAAATTATACAAAGACACACACATGCTATGCTAGTAGCACTTCAGTACCACAGGCTTGGTGAAGAAGAATCTATGAATTCAGTGAGTTTGTTTGCCAGCAATGGTGAGGAGAAAACCAGGATGCGAGGTGGCAGCACGCAGTGGCTGGCAATGCCGAAGTGAGGCACTGGCTCCTGCAGCCAAGATCTCTGCCCGTGCCGGGAAAGTTCTCCCTGGGAGGCTGTTTCTCAGCCCAGCCAAGCACCGGGGCTCCCTTCTGCAAAGCCTCAAGCAGGGATAGTGTTGACCTCTTTGTGTAAAAAGGGATTTGCAGAGCCAGGCAGAGGGACAGGTTTAAAACAACAGCGAGCTTATCGGCCACGCAGAAAGCAACCGACTGTAGCACAGTTCTGATGGCAGATAAAAGCAAGGCAGAGCCTGGCAATAAAAGATGACATGAAGAGATGGTCAAGAAGAGTTCAGAGCACATCAGAAGAATTAATTAATGCCAATTTTACAAGGGAATCTCCTGTACAAGGGCAAGGTAATGATAGGTACCTCAGCACTGAGCAAAAGATGAGGAACCCAGCGCAGAATTGTTCAAATTGTGTTGCTGAGTTCCAGCAACAGTTTCACGTTGCGGGAAAGGCAGCTCGCTTTGTGTTTTTTTTTATGTTGCTGATGAGTTACCTGTGGAAGAGAGTATTTGGTGGTCTTTGTTTAGTTCTTAGTGGTTTTGTATCCCACCACGCATCTGGCTCCTTTCCAGTGGAGCCCGAGTACTGAAAAAAATCATTTAACAATTAGCATGGAGATAACAGTACTTTCTTCTCCAATTGGGTGATCTATTTTATAATTAAAAAGAACTTAGATCCAGGAAGTGACAGGTATTTCTGAGGCTAAGGCTTGATAGGCCTGAACAGAAGATTCAGAAGGATGCGTCACACAATTCCCAGGAAGAGGGAGGCTGGAAGTTTGCAAATGCATGCAAAGTAACATGGGAGGAGCACACAGAAATATTGTAGCTCTGGAGAAAACATAGGGTGCTGATGTGTCTTTCCATAGCATTTCTGCCCATTTTCATTTCCCCAATACAAAGTGTCACCCGGACATAAATATGTAATGCACACATGTAGAAAGGACGCAGGGAAAACCTATCCCCTGGATATGGAAGATACTTATTTCAAATTGCTTAACTATCTCCATAACCATGAAACACACCATGATATCCACAGTCACCCGGAATTGCACTGGTATCACTTTTCAGCAAGGGAACCAGGCGGTATAGAGGCTATACTGCTGCCTGACGCCAGGACAGTTGCATGCAAACGCACAGGAGGATACGCTCTTGGTGTCAAGGGCACCATGGACCTGAATTCTGCCTGCAGACATTGTCACTGTTTGGTATCTGCTATCTACACAGGTACAACCACTCAGAGCAACAAAATGTTACAAAGGCTATACATAGATCAGAAAAGCAATATTTCTCTGCCTCTAGCACCTCTCCTTTCCCTGCTGCACTAGGCGCAGGCAGTGCAGCCCCTGTTCAGAAGCTGAACACATCATTTTGACAGTGATTCTTCATCAGGCAGCTGGCCATCTGTGATACAGGTGATGCTCCATGCAGAAAAACAATCAGTATTGCTAGATATTTAAAGAGTGCCTGCTAAGGGAAACTGAAGATGACTTCCCTGCACCAAAAGCCCTTGCCCTCAAAATCTTGGAGTCTTTCAGCAAAGTCAAAGTGATGGCTGAAGGCTGTAGAGCTGAAGGCAGACGGTTAAAGCTGCTGAATCCCTGAAGAATCAGTGAAATATAAAAGAAAAAAGAAAAAAAAAAAGGTGTGCAGGCTGCAAGCACACAGAGAACATTATCTTTTCTTGTCGAAAGAATAATAATGACACTAAAAATAATGATCACCAAGACAGTGAACAGTGTCAGCACTGATCCTTAGAGCATTTCACAGGCCTCTGAAATGCACCTCCTGGGCTGTAGCCTCCCGAAACTCCCCTGAACAACTAAGAGGCCCCGTGTTTGGGCATGATTCCCCTGGCAGCATGGGCTGCCCACTTGGGCTGCGTGCATGGGCATCACTGGGAGTCCTGCACCCGAGTCGGGATCACCTCAAAGTCACCCATTAGGGAGGCCTCCGGCATGGCTAGATCCCACTACCAGTCACGGGAGGAAGACAAAGCATTAGCTGCCATTTTGATGAGCTTTCCTCTGGCTCTTTCGCTCCAAGCTCAGAACATTCAAGCAAAATCCAGCACGGGTGGGAAAACACAGTGCCGAGACCCAGCGCAACCCTGCTGGCTTTTCGCCTGCTACATTTTGCTGTTCCTGTGACCACCGTAAGGATTTTTCTTCGTTCAGCAAACATGGGCAGGCGGCGTTCGGTGGACTCAGTGCCTGCCAGGCGCGCCTTTCTCTGCTAGCCCATGCAAATGCCACACAAATTTTCTGATCTCTTTCCTTGCTAGGAGCCGATAGGGCGTCAGCCCGGCAGCAGCAGCAGGTAACGGCTGCTGTGCAGCCATGCAAATCGTGCAAGGGGCTTGTTCGTTTCCCTTATGAGGAAGCACCTCGTGCTTGATGTGAGGTAGAGCAGTCCAGAAATCTATGGCTACCAAACCAGGCAGCTAAGCACAACCGCCCTGCCGTTATGCATGGGATGGCAGCAGGAGGATGTACTCTCCTCCACACAGGGTTTTCAGGTTATATATAGCCATGAGCTTCCCACAGTTTTCCATATGAATAGTCCCCGTTTATGTTTCACTGGAGGTCGCTATGAAAAGTACTTGAAGGTTCATAATGAGTGCACTTGAGTTTCTGCTTCTTGGACATAGCATGGTGCAGTCTGACCAACAAGGCAGCAGTTCAATCAAAGGGAGGGTAAGGAGGAAGAACTGGCACCTTGATGCAGCTGAAGTGCAGGAACCCACATTTCATTTGCCAAAAGCGGTTGCTGTCCGTTTCATCATCCTAGGGATGCTGGGGGCACTAAACTGTATCCATATATAGACAGAAAAATGAAAACATATAAAACACGTAGGACTCAGCTTAAGATACAGATGCCGAACATTTGGAAGAGCCAGTGACCTGTTTTGAGCACACTCACTACAGACTGATTTCTCAGCAGTTTCTTGTAAACAGACTTTATCTTCCGGCTTGATAACAGTGGAGGGGCAGATAAGTAAGACTGCCAGCGTTCTTGGCAATTTTTTTATGAGTTTGTCCCTGTATTTCATATCCCTATGGTAAACATATATGTTTTGGTTGAAATACTGATGCCACTCAAACAAATAGCAAAACTCCTCCCTCCCTTCGGTGATCCTCTGGCATACAGAGATGTGCTGTATAAGCTCAGGATTGCTCTGCCCACTCAGGCTAGTGGCTCTCACTGCTCCATGCCCAGCAGCTCCCGGGATGCACACAAAGCATGTGGGTGGCTGCAAGGCAGCAGCAAACCCTCGCTACAGCAGAGACCAGCTGTGTGACCTCCTATCTGGGATGTCTCCATCAGCTAGTTAGAAAACCACTCGTCAGCAACAGTATAGATGAAGGTGATCTGTCCAGGGACAGGGAATGGCTGGAGTGACCTCTTGAGGTCCCTCCCAGCCCCACTCTTCTAAGACACTGCAAAATTTTCTTATAAATCCCATCGGCTGGGTTGTGATCCCCCTCTTTGAGCTCAGTGCATGAGGAAGTGGTTGCTGACAGCAGCATATAAACCGCTGTGTGTATGTGTATGTGCATGTGCATCCATTGGTGTGTGTGAGCCTACTAGCATACACATGTGTACGTGTAGTAGGCTACTTGATCTCCATTTAGAACAGCCTTTACCCGTATCATCAAAGATGGAGTGGTGAACAGAGATACGATGTAAAGGACACTGTGCTCTCTTATTTTATACATTTGTAATCTCTACCCAGAATGCTTTTTTTAACAACATTGTCATTTCCATAAAATGTTTCAGATTAGAGAAGATCTTGGCTAAATTTAGCTTTTATGGAAGAATGAATAAAACATAATTAACTGTTTAAAGAACAAAACAGAAACCACATGAAGCAATGAAACTTGTTGGCGAGAAATCTAACAGTAGTGCTTGGTAGCAAACTCATCTCCTGTGGAACAGATGTTTGGGATTTTACACAAAAATAAAAACTATACCAATGTCAAATGCTTTAGCGTCTGAAAAACTGACAAACACTGAGTGTTGCTCTTTGGGCACCACAAATTTCCGGGTTGCACAGAGACACCACAGAAAAGGGAACAAAATTAAAGCAAAACAGCAGCAAAGAAATATTGACAGATTTTTTTTTTTGAAGCAGCTCCCCAAACTGGAGATGTCTCTCCGCCTTCAGGCAGCTTTTAGTGCAGTCTGAATGGCTAATTATTGCCAGCAGTGGTGGAAAAGCTGGTTTGCAGGCACTTGATTACCCTTGAAGTATCAGCTCTTTTCAGCAGAGCCATACACAACATTCTATAAATTCTATTTAAATAGGTTTGTTAGCCCCCTGCCCCTTTATTTTCTAAACAAATATTGGGACCGTTAATATGGAGAAAGTAGGGGAAAAAAAAGCCAGCAACAAACCCCTTGAGTGGTTGTCTCATTTCTCATCAGGAGAAGAGAAAATCAGTGGTCTGATTTCCAGGTGTGACTCAAACGGGGAGATGTAAGACAGCAGTCACGCATATCACGGCTTTCAGGTTAAGCAGCAGACTGGGGCAGGAAGCTACATTAGCTGGAGCACTGTCCTTCGATGCCTGCTGTAATACTTGTTCAGAGCCTGGATGAATGTCTTAGGATGGATTCATCATAAAGAAGCTTTAAAAAAATCCCACAGTTTTGGACCACTGGTTCACAAGACATCACAGGGGTAGAGATTTCCTAGACACTACATCGACTGTGAAAAAGACTTTTTGTGCATGTGACCCATGAGTTAAACTCACTAGAATAAAGAGAGATGAAATACCCCAGCAGACTCTGCATGAATTTTCGAAGTGGGTGTTCATGTTTTATATCACCATATGATACTGTGCAGCTTCTTACAAAGACATCAGTCCCTGCCACACACACGCGCACACGCACACGCACGCAGACACGTACACACTCCCCAAAGCTAAACAGATGTCACACAAGCCCACATCTCACCAAAATTTTCCAACAGTCAAAATAGAAAACATCAGGCCAAACTTAGCCTCCTCTGCTGTGCTCACACACACCACTTTCACTTTGATTCAGGCTTCTTGACATATGGTTTCCTCTCTCCTCCCGCCTCCCCTCCTCTTCACATTTCAAACTTGAGAAGATAGAATAAATTGAATTTAAATATTACATCTGCAGTGGACACCGAGGGAAGGCGGGAAACCCAAAAGCAGAGCCTAAGTTTCAAAGTGCAGAAGAAGAACCTGTTCCCACCTCCCAGGTGAGCAGGACTTCCCTAGGAACGCGAGCCAGCGTGGCAGCTGTGGTGTATGCAGAGCCCTGTGCTGCTCCATGGGCTGGGGCTGGGCCTGGGTGAGGGGGAAGAGGCTGAGATGCATCCCTCTCTCCTAGGCAGCCTACCACAGAAGCTTCTGGTTTGCTCCCCTTTGCCAGGCTTCCAGTGTGTGCTGCACTCACAAACTCTATACTGAAGTCAGGTTTCATCTCCTCCTTCCTGTTCATGTTTGGGATGCTCTTTTAACGCTCTTTGGCTAAACAGTTGGAAAAAAACCCCAGCACCTCCCCTACTTCTGCAAGTCAAAGACACTTTTCTTGAATAGAATTTAAGTGCAGGATTAATTTAAGGCACTGGTTTACTTATTCACATGACCAGGGTGCTATCACACACAGTAGTATCTTTTTCTTTGTTTACCTGGATGCCTGGAACTGCAAAGAGAGCCACAGGCATGACTCCAGTCACCCCAGAAATCCCCGAGACCTCCATGGAGGTCAAACATTGCCCACTTCCCAGGAGACTTTCAGCTCCCAGGGAGCCTCATGATGTCAGTCACCCCAGAAATCCCCGAGACCTCTGTGGAGGTCAAACGTTTCCCGCTTCCCGGGAGACTTTCAGCATTTTATCTATCAATCATGCTTCACAGGATTACAGTGCAGGAACCAAACAAAAAGTTGAGGCGTTTTTAGAAGTAAATGTTTCTTGAGCGTATGAAGGGAAGCAGGATTTATTCATATTGCAAAGCTGAAACTCTGCTAGTGCTGTTTTCATGCTGGGAGATGTTTTTTTGAAAAGCTTATGTGTAGCACCGTTCTCTGCCCTTTTTAAGCCTGGAAAAGAGTGAGGCAAAAACTAGGAATTTGCTTCTCACTAGCTTAGTGCAGCTTTTCAGATTCACTCGACACCAGCTTTTAATATTATGATGGGGGAAAAAAAGTGCAGCCAAACCCAGCCCTTTCAGCAAGTAGGCAGAATTTATCAAGGCAAGTTTGTACATACCAAGGCTGAACTTGGTTCATGTTCTGTCTAATATCTAAGCAATTAGATTTTATTATGGAATCATTTAGGATTACATTTCTGTTTGGAAAATTATTCTTATTCAGCTGTATAAGTGGAAAAAAAGAAAAGCCAGGAGCCAATGAACTATTTTGCATTCATATTCCACTTTGGATCCAGCAAATTTTTGCTGAATGGAGAAAAAAAAAAAAGTGATACCTTCCTAGTCTACCTCTTGTTTCCTAAGCTTGGAATGAAGCTGTGCATGTCCATTTTCTTTTCCAAATTAATGAATAAATTTAAAAAAGCTGACAGCACTGAACTGTACTTCCCTGGAACTGCTTCTTATAACACTGGCTCCAAAACACTGCTGTAAATTCTTGCGTGTTTTGTTCAACTTTGCTTCTTCCCATATGCAAATTTTATATCGGTATGCAAGTCTGTTATTGCTTTATGTCCTATGAACATGCAATCAAAAGAAAAAACTTAGGCAAATATAAGTGGGATTTTCAATATCTCTTTATTTGCCTTTGCAAACGTAAAGGTCCTTTGCCCCCTATTTTAGCAGTATACACAATACTAATTTTCCTTTCTTTACGTAGCTCTTTTCATCCAAAAGAATTTTGTTGAGTGTTTCTGATCACAGAGGATTTGGAAGCACCAAATAGGTGCAACCACATCTGAAGTGGAACGCAGGAGCTTTTTAACCCATAGAGGAATAAATTACCCAGCAGCCTGCAGGGAGAAGTCAGGGGCAAGGGCCCTATGAGCCCAGTGCGATGTCCCATCACAAATTTATGGTTTCTTCCAGAACCGTGTTGAAGCACTAGCAAAATCTCACGCTGCACAACCAACTTGGAGGACTCTTCCATGAGTACAGCCTTTGCTTATTATGCGAAGGGATGAGATTTTGGCTCCAGGTAACAAAACCATAGAATCATAGAATCATAACATGGTTTGATTTAGAAGGGAACTTAAAGATTATCTAGTTCCAACCCCACTGCCATGGGCAGGGACACCTTCCACTAGATCAGGTTGCTCAAAACATCATTCAACCTGGCCTTGAACACTTCCAAGGATGAGGCATCCACAACTTCTCTGGGCAAGGTGTTCCAGTGCCTCACCACCCTCAGAGTGAAGAATTTCTTCCTTAGATCTAATCTAAATCTAACCTTTTACTGCTTAAATGCATTGCCCCTTGTCCTATCGCCACATGCCCTTGCAAAAAGTCCCTCCCCAGTTTCTTGTAGGCCATCTATCCAGCATGGTGTGCATAAGCTAACCCTTTTCAGTCACATTCATGTGCGTCACTGTTTCTGCAGTGTCCTCCCCAGCTCAAGGATATGGGCAGTACAGGACTCTCGTCCAGGGAGTCTCCCCCATCAGACTCCTCTTGGTTTTCACTGCTGTCGTCCTACACTAAGTAGCTGGGTGTGCCCAGGGTAGCATGGGTGTCTGGAAAGGATGTCTGAGAAAGTAAATGAGCTGGGAGTGCTGAATGGACTTTCACGATCTGGAATATAATTAATAATAGCAGGATCCACTCCAGCTTAGGCTCCAAATCCCTCAGATAAAAGGGAAAAACAACACATGGGCTGCCACGTGCTAAGTATTCGCCTGTCCTTGAATGTCCTTGTTAAGTATGTTCTGAATTAGAGATACCCAAACACCACAAATAACTGTATTTTAATGTATATATCCATTAGTAACCAAAACCAATCAGAAGCACCAAATAATAACGTTAGAAATAAATCCAAGGGCAATCCAGTGGAAGTGGTGTGCGCTAATTTCAGAGGTGGTGATGCACCCTGCCTGAGGTTCTTTAGGAGGACTAGCTCCAGCCACACCCCTACTCAGGGTCTGTGGGCTTTGCTCTCACCCTTGGGCACAGGGATGGCACTCCTACCCCTCCTTGGCATCCTCCCCACCACCCACCCAGGCCTTGTGGTCCTCCTGGGGCCAACCCAAGGCGATTACAAGAGGGAAGACCCACCGCCACAGCAGCCCTGTGGCTTTTGAAAACTGTCCATTTTCCTGGCAGTGGAAAAGTTGCTGCAGCCCAGGTTTGGCACTGGAGCCCCTTCAGGGTTGCCATCAGATTCTCGGTGAGAGCGACAAGAGCTGGCACATGGGCTCAGTCTCACTGTCCCAGGTGCCTTTGCCCCTTTGCCGTTGGATAAACGATTCTCCTTCCTCACCCTGTAGCATCTTCAGCCAGAAGTAGCTCCTTTTTGCATCTTACACATTTCATTTGGGAAAATCCTCGGAGCATGTTTCTTGCAGGTGACTTGTAAAGGAATTATTTTTATTCACAGAGCTGCCTCGAAACTGACGTGCCTCTACCTGTACGCTTTTCACAAATCATCTTTGCCAATATGCTTTTATTCGGTGACTTCCCTGTCTTAAGATGATCCTATATGTTCTCTGTTATGGTCTGGATATTTTCTTAAATGTTTTCAAGGTCTTTCTCCTGAGCGACAGACCTTTTTATCTCCCAGACTTACTTTTAAAATCATTGCTTCTGCATGTGTGATGTTATGTTGATTACAGTAAAACTGGAGAATTCTCTTAAATGTCAGGCTGTCTGCTCCGCTGCAAATGCCTCACTGCTTTATTCACCCCAACTCTTTTTGAAGGTCACTTTACTAAAACCAAATAACAGTAAGATTAATGTAGTGATTCTCATTTCGTAATGGTCTAGAAAGCTAATGATAATTTTATTGTTTGATGTTTTGTTATAGACAATGATTTTGGTGTTTTTTTATGAAGATCAGGGATTGGATTCTTTAATGAAAAACATATGCTGTAACTTAAGCTTAGTAAGCAAAGACCGTGTCTGTGTCCTACAAAACTATGCTAAATCCTTTGATTTATGCTCGGTATTTTGAACCACGCAATACAATTATCTTATCCGTTCTAGAGATACCAGAAAGAGAGAGAAAAGTTTTAAAGTTCGTACACCAAATAGACTCAAGAGTTTTCCTCGTGAGTATGACCAAGCTTCCACTCCTCGCATTATTGTTGGAGAGATTTGAAAACTTTCCTTCCAAGAGTGACAAAAACGTGAACTAATTACCACAGTAACCACACTCCACTCACTTGTCGATAGTGCTTTTACCATAAATGAAGCAATTTCACCTTCATCATCTCATTCGCTTGCTTTCTGTTTTAGCGAAGAGAAAATCCTCAGTATTGAAAACTAACTTATGGTCCAAGCGGAGTAAGTAGAGACTGAAAGCAGGGGCTTAGGGCTATGCAGGGAGTGAAAGCTTGGTAACCAGGACCTTTATCACACAGAAAATAGAGTAGGATTAAATTACATGAGTTATATTTTCAAATGAGTTTGTTAACCTGAAATAGATGAGGTGTGTATGTATCGATGCAATTTTTTTCAGGCACAATTTTAGCGTATTCATTTTAAATGCTGTGCACGTGGCATGATTAGTGTGTATACGTTTTCCTGATAAAGCCTGGAGTGCCTGGCTGGAGCGCACAGTTCAGTTTAATGTGTAGGATGTTTTTTTTTCTGGCATCAAAAATCAACCAGATTTTTATTATATTACCTTTCCGAACGGAAATACTTCCTCTTTTTGTCTCTATCAAAACATACATCAATGTTAAGACTACTGATCTTCACAGAAAATTGCAGAACGCAGAAAATTTGTGCAGAAGAGAAAAGAACAGAAAAAATAAGTGAAGTAAAAAATGTTTGATGGAATAATAGTAAATACTATTCTGTAATTATTCAATGCAAAAAAAAACCCCTACCCAAGTCTTTAAAAATTTCAAATGTACCTATAACCAGAGCAGAATAAAAATGTTAACTGCAGCAGAAAATGCACAAAACCACATTAGCCAAATTACTGCAAGTTCCAACTTCAACTTCATTGGCAAAAGCCTCAGCCTCCAGTACTCTAGTTAGGAGAGTTTGCAGTTTGTCACTTGTGTTACATTCTTTCTTATTTTTAGGCTTGATCCAAAGCCCATTAGTATAAAAGAAAATTTTCCTGTTTACCTCCATGGGTTTCTTGAGGCCATATTTAGCATACTTCTGAAGCACAAGACTGTGTTTTAAGCTATTGCTTACAGGAATGACACCAAAGGGACAAAACATCAACACCATACACTGCCTATATTTCTGTATATTTTGTTAAACCTTAAGCAGGGAAGACTTTTGATTGCCTCCATCTACAAAGTTAAATTTCCTAACTATCTGCACCCAGGAATAATCATAGTAATAATAGTAGACTAATAAATCCTCTCTTATGGAAGGTGGTTCATAAGGTCGTGGTTCGCATCTCAAGAGTTGCAGAGCAACTGGCAGAGGCTCTGACTGAAACTTAGCAAAGCACTTCAAGGTGAAAATTAATAACATTGTAAGGTTTTGTAGACACGATATGGTTTAAGAACATGCTTAAAATCTGGAAAGCTCTTAAGTGCTGTGCTGGAAGGTGCTGTCCTGTGGAGGGGAGGTCAGGCGAGAATGTACATGTGTGATGCTACCCCCGGGTTGCTCTGGTTCCCAGCAGCTCCTCCATCATTTCAGGAGCATGCACTGGTGAAAGCCTAGGAGCCCAGCACAGGGCATTTGGGAAGAACAACTTGCTGCTGGTGACCTTTCCTTTCAGGACACGTCACTGTGTGGGGGCCTTGACAGTGGCATTTTTTCTGCCTGACACTGCAACTGTGTTTCTGCTCCATCTCCAAAAGCGCCGTACCGGTCCGCTGCTGGGAAACTGCAGTACTGTGTGACAGATGAACCCGTGCAGTGCTCGGACCCTGCCCAGGAGCCCTCCCTCTTTGATGTCTTTCTTTTTTTCCCTTTTTTTTCCCCCTCCTTCCTTTTTTAAGTTCTGGTTTAGAAGGCGGTAAGTTCCTAATGTTTGAAAAGCGACTGTCACACCACCGCGCACGTGAGAGGAAACAGCACAGACCACCCGAGTCCAACCCTTTATGTGGACATTTAATCTCCTCCACCAACATCAAAGCCCTTGCTCTGACATCCAGTCGTGTTGCCTTGTGCGAGCCTTCCAGTTTGTTTTCTCTCCTCTCTCTCCCCCTACTCTTTCTCTCCTCACTCGCCCCACTTAATAATGCTACCCAAAGGGAAAGCTTTTCTCCTTCTCCTAAAACGGCAATACCCCACTACATGTATATACATATATATGTATATATAGAGAGAGAGAGAGTAGGGCAGCCTGAGCTGGGGTGAGCACTCAGGCCCTCCCTAGCCCAGTGGCTGTGGTGGGGTGAGGAGGTGCAGGGGGGCTAAAGGAGATACAGGAGGACAGGGAGACTGAGGAAGGGGCAGGGGGATGCCAACGCAGGACTTTGAAAGCATCACGCTGCCAGCTGCTTGGGTGGAGAGAGGTCTCCCTGTGTAGCCGCTGCCCAGGGCAGAGGGACCAGGAAGATGTAACAGAGCCAAACAGCACTGAGCAAAATACTCCTAGCTTCAGAAACTGAGGGGCTGTTCCTTCAGAAGAATACCTCTAAAAAATAATTAAAAAAAAGGTGGTTTTTTTGTTCACAAAAGGAATAGTTTTCCACCTTATGACCAGCTTTATATTCCAGTGCTTCTAATGCACGGTTGCTGTGCTGCTGCAATGTGGTATCTAGGTATGAGATCTGGAAAGTAAGCATCCTTCCTCACATACACTGTCAAGACGCATTTCATATTTGCAATGGCAATGACTGAGAAAGTATGTAAGACACATAAACACAGAATTCAGGCTCCTAGAGTATGATTTCCTCTTACAAGATATAAGAATCTTTGTGGTAGTCGTGTTTTGTAATTTCAGATGAAAAACGTGTTCCATGGCAAACAAGTGGTTTTGTGTATGCAAACTTACACCAGCACACATTACATACATATATGTATACACACATATATATGCATATGCACACACCCAGAAAGACAGAAAAAGAGAAACTGAAGTCTAAGATAACACTATAGAACTTGTAAAAGGATTAAGAGTAAAAAATACTTCACAAGCCTGAACTCACTGGTTTCATATGAAGCGTGGCACTCAGTGATGAATGCAAGATAGGTGTTTGATATCGTAAAAACCAATGAATGAGAGAAAACTCAGAGAACTTACTCATGGAAGTAAATTGCTTGCAGACCCAGGAACTGGAGGGATTAAAACCTGACACTTTGCTACCAATGCAATATCTGACTCTGGAGTATCACATGCAAAGACTACTATCAAGCCTCAGTAGGCCCCTCAGCCCAGGACAGTAGCATTTTTTGCAGCCAGAACTGCAGTTACAAATATCATTTTTCTAGAGAAAGGAGTGCTGTGTCACTTTGTTTGCAAACTACTACAAACATGCAGAAGTTTTCTCAGCTACAGGTTGCAAGGATTGCTGTTGCATATGTGTGTGCAAAGGCTGGATCCTGAAAATGCAAACAGCAAATATGGGATCTTTTTTTTTTTTTTCCTTTTGATCTATGCTCAGGATCAGAAAGGAGAGAGAATATCACCCTCGATACACCAAGTAGGAGAATGAATAAACACATCAAGGGAAGCACTTCTGAATTCAGTTTTTCCCCAACTGTGGTAATACATATGCTCAAATCCCTTTTGAAGTAAAATTAGAAAGCAACTCCAGTGTGTGGTAAGGTAAGGCGCGTGTGCGCTGGGCCACACCGGAGGCTGGCTGGGGTTAAGCAGCTACAGCAGCAGGGATTTTCCTTCTGTTCCAGCAGAAGAGATTTTGCCTTTCCATGTCTAAGGGTTGCACAAAACCCGTCCCCCGCCATGCTCATTACCACCCGCTCCGTCAGCACGCCGAGCGCAACAGATTTGCTCCCGATTTCCTTGTGCCACGCTGGATCTGAACCCGATTTGTAATAATTTGGTCACGGATCAGAGAGAGGCGGGAGAATGAGAAGCACGAGCAGAGGAGTCAGCTGCAGCACCACTAACTCTCTGCTGACGGATGCTGGCTTCCTGCACGCTGCTGCATGCTAGCAATCGTACAAACTAGGTTAGCAAGTGTATTATTACCAATACTCTGTGAACAGGCGCCTTCTCAATTTCACATCTTTCTAAAACTCACGAAGGAGTCTTAACATTGAAAACCTCCCAACTCCTAGCAAAAGCTGAACTGTATCATGTCCGTTGGCTTGGCCGAGAAAAGCTCTACTTGAAAAGTGTCTAAAGGGGAGTTGACTCAAAACCTGAATACCTGAGAGAGACGGCAAAGCGAAAAAAATTGATCTTCTCAATGTCAACGTGCAGCAGGATGCAGAAACGCAGGAAATACCCCCGATTCTGAAATCATCATGGCAAAGTTCTGAGCAGAGATGAAGACTTTTTTTTTCCAGTGAAAGTTGGTATTTCAGGGAGATGAACTATAGTTCATGAATTTAAATAAAATTTGCATACAGGTTCAGTCTAGAAAACTGGGGAAATTGTTTGAAGCAGATAATTTCATGTTGACATTTTCTGTATGAGTTATTTTTTTAAATTGCATTAAGATGTTTTTAAATGAATATTTTGACTCTTCATTTTGGTAATTTTTGTTTGTTTGAAGACATTAAAAAAGTAGAAATAAAAAATGATAAAACAATTCTAAACCAAACTCCAAGTGAAACTTTTACAGGTTAAACAAAATATTTCACACTAACTTAAATTGTTATTTTTTAGGTTTTTAATTTTTCCTTTTTCTTTTCCCTTTTTTTTTTTTTTTTTTTTTTTTGGCAGGGGTTTGGGGTTTTTTGGGTTTGTTTGGTTTGGGTTTTTTTTACATATGAGAATTAACTCCAAAATTCATAAGTCATCCAGCTGCTTTGGATGAATGACTTCAGTCATGATAGAGTTCAGCAAGATGGAGAGTTTACAGCAGATCTGGCTATTTCCTCCTGTGTTGTGTGACCTGGAGCTTGAGAGGGGATGAGGAAAAACCTGCCTTTAATTCTGTCTCATCCTCTCAATAAATGCATGCATGGTGTCTCACTCAAATCAGTAACTATCCCCATAAAAGGAAGCATTATTATTTATACTATAAATGAGTTTAAAGGTGTCAATATGAAGCTGAGGAATGACAGTGTGGCAGACAATATTTATGCACAACAGAACGCTATGAGTTCACACTTATAATTTTGAACACATGGTCAAGACGTTTCCTTTAGTAACACAGACAGAACGTATTTATAAATATAACTCAAGTAAGACTGATGAATGAGGGAAACTATTTCATCTTTTATGGAAACAAAAATGCTCCTGCCTTCCTAGCCATAGGGAGCACAGAAATGTGAACAGTCCCTTCTGGCTATGGACTACTGAGCCCTACCACCCCATAGCTGCCTATGAAGCCAAGTTTTAAGCAAAGGGACATTGCTGTTTTCATGTGTGCTTGGTTTTGTAGGCATATGGACTTTAGCTCTTCATGGCAGAGATGACCTTCAACGTGGGGCTACCAGCACCCAGCTCTTGTGCTGGACTGGGCTGCGCATGCTGTGACCGAAAGAAAAATGAGGAACATTTTTGCCATGGCTCACTGCCATACACTGCTCCAGCAGCTCTTTAACCTGGGAGGCAGACTCTGGCTGTGTTCACAGTTCAAGTAGTGCTGAGCCACAGGGATAGGTCTGCAGAGAGAAACTGTTGTTGCTGTAGATCTGACAGCCACACTTTTTGTGTTTGAGATGTTTGCTTGAGGCTAGCCTAGGCCCTTCAGTGGCCAGGGCATGTCCCTGAACACCCTGGACCCTGCCTCTCAGTTTTACTTCAGCAGAAATGGAGTCATCTCATGCTTGCTGAGATCCTTCCATGATATGTACCACAGCATGGTGGGGACAGCTGGGAGATACCCTTCAGAGGTGCGATCCTGATCACATTAAAATGCAAACGAAGGTCCACCCTTGCCCACCAGCAGACATTACAGAGGATGAAAAGCTGTCTTTTAGGATGGAGTCAGTTTTGCTCTCAGAACTGCATAAGTGAGTCAGAAACAGATCAGTGTTGCCCCAGGAGCTGAACACAACTTCGTCTGATCGACCACTACCTCTCCCTTAGTCACTTGCTGCAACACTAGTCACAGAAAAGAAAAATCTCTCTTTCTCCTGATAGAATATGTATTTTGTACAAGCACTACCACCTGCAAGGTCTTGCAGCCCATTGATGGTGTTCTCCGATAGGCAAACCCCCCATTTACACATCAACTCTTCAACGCAAAAGGCAGCTGAGATCGTAGACTATCTCAAAACAACACGATATGACTTAAATGGAGGATTGATGTAAAACATTATGATGTGCTGCATATTCAGTAATGAAAAACATCCTGGAAACTGATGAAGGAAAAGGTCATTCGCATACTGCTGAAATCCCTTAAGAATCTTAAGACTTTGCTGGGTGCAGTGATGGATATGCACTAATGACCATGCAAAGATGTGGTCTAAGGCTGACCACCAGCCTTCAGCCCTCACTGCAAAATTATTGACAGCTATATTGCTTATTCTTGTAGCGGTTAGGAAATGAAATGCCTTTCTCTAATCAAGTAATTGCATTAAGCAACTGCTGGGAACATTTTGCTGCTCTTGTTTAATAGCCTAGAAGTCAAGTGTATTTCATATTTGTTAACTGTCAGGAGTAGTTTTGTTCATATTTGTTTTTGAACTAGAACAACACTGTTACTGCTTTTGCCCTTTCAAGCAAAACTTTTTTTTTTTTTTTTTTTTAAAGTCGACTAGTAAACACACACAAGTGAAAAGTTAGGGCAATCTTCAGCTAGTCTGCAAGAAGCAACCAAAGAAAGGAAGTTCTGGGTAGAATTAAATACTGAACCAGTGAATCTGGAATAATAATAGTAATAAAAAAAAAAAGATACGGAAAAAAACCCAACGACAGAAACTGGTTATAATTGAAGCCATGCAATTCCTGGCAGACGTTGTATGGGTAAGAATTTTTATTGTCTCTCTTTCTTTCTCTCCCTGCGGCTGCTGGTGCAGCGGTTGCAGCCTGGCTGACTGCTGCTGGGCAGAGCAGGCCACGGTGGCTTTGCCCTTCTGGTTCCCAGCCCAGGGACTTTTCATTTCAGTGAATACCAGGAGAGACTGTGGGCTCGGGTGATCGATGCCCATATGACAGAGGGCGAAGCTGCTGTCCTGCTCCAGCTCACAGAGTCCTCAAAGGCTCCCTTGAGCCACAGAGCCCCACGCTGCAGCCGCAGAATAAAAAAGCAAGCAGCTGATGCTCAGGCACAGGTGGGTCTGAGCATCCCCCACACAGAGTCACACAGTCACAGAACGTTAGGGATTGGAAGGGACCTCAAAGGATCATCTAGTCCAATCCCCCTGCTGGAGCAGGATCACACAAGAACACCTCCTGGGGAGATGTGTGGCAGAGAGGAGAGCATATTCTGGGGGAAAGCAGTCCCCAAAAAGGTTGTTCTGGTCTTTAGCGTTGGTCTTGGTGCTTGAGCATCACCGAGGTCACCTGCTGGGTCTGGCCTGAGCTCACCAGTGATATTTCTTGTGCACTGCTGTTAGTACAGATCTGTTTGCTTTGGTAATATGCTGCTGCTTCTTGCCAATAATGTCATAGCTATTTTAACCTGACGCAGTTCTCTCCAAACTGAGGAGAGGTTAACGATAGTGCAACAACCCCAAATGGCAAAAGACAAGATAATTGTCAAAGATAAGGACATGAGAATTTGCAAAGCAACACCAGCATCTTTTGCTACCCTCAGGAATTCACTCATTTTTCATAGCAGCCTATTCAGAAATGTTCAGTCCAAAATGACTAAGAAGGCACACTGCAAGGTAGCCACTTGCTATTGGTATACACACGGCTCATCACCTGGATTGTACACTGCTTTAGATGGGATATGAAGTAATTAATGTCAATAAAAGCAGGAATAGAAACAACTTAGGGTGTAAAATAGGGGCTAATAAAGGCACATAATGTACATGACACCTGACCTCCCGGTCCATGTTCAGGAGTGTGCAAGGCTGAGGTTTGACAGTGGATCAACACAGCTGCCTGTCATGCTGACACATGAGGAAAATTGACACTGTAAGCTGGCCCCCAGCTCAAAGATTCAATCCTGTAAAAGGCCTAAGTCATCACACAAAATGGACTAGGAGCTGAGCCCTCTCACGTCTGCCAAAAGTAAAAATAACCCAGAAGCCGTGCTGACAGTCCTTGCTTGTGTTCTTATCGCCTCGCCGTATGAGTTTGTTTCATCTTCTTCAAACAAGCAATGCAGGAAAAATGTTTTGGGAACAAGTAAAAATTGCTCCGTGCCCATTGCATTATTATTTGCCATCTTACTGAACAATCGCAAAACCTGAGTTCCATTTTCAGCAAATGTCTTGAGGGTGCCTTGCAGCTTTTTAATTTTATTTTTCTGCTCACGTATTCTGTACTTGCTGGTGCTGATGTTTTCTTCTATGAAATTGCCCAGCTGCTCGAGTGTCCCTTCTACAGACCAAGACGCAGTATTCAAGGCTGAACTTGGAATGCACGGTGAAAACGTAGCATGGCTGATCTTCGCTAAAAATATCCTTTTCTAATACACGTTATTTAGCAAGTGTTTTCTAAAGGGTTTTGCTTTGTTTTGTGGGTTGTTTTTTTTTATTAGCTAAGTTTCTATCCTGAACAAGGAGTTATTTAGGAATTCTGAGCCAGAAAGCCAATTTGGTTTGTAAGGACTCCAGATGGGCAATTGCTCCCATAAATACAAAATACACCAACCAAAATGCAGTTTGAAGAGCAGGTACAGCTATATCTACAAAACCTCTCTTGCTCTGTACTTAACCGTCTAGAGTGAAATAGCTTCTGGAGTATTTTTCCTGATCATAGATGGGGAGCTTTTGTCTTTGTGGTCAATACTTGGGGAGAAAAATACCCGGTCGTTCACCAAATCAGTTTTCTGCCTTGAGAAGAACTCCCAAGCCTCCCAGAGGGGAGATGGGGAGAAAAGTCACATGTCCAAGAACGTAGTAAGTCGAATGAGAGTTCACATTGTAATAAAATTGATCATAATCATAAGTCTGGAAGCCCTGCTGGGTTTCCTATGTGCTAAGCGTGCTACAGCTGGGGCTGAGCAATCAATTAAAATGCTCTTACTCAGTCACTCCTGGCCAACAACTGCTTGCTCCTGCAGCCCTCTCCTGTGTCTTCTAAAAGCCTTTCTGTAGCAATGGTGCCAGGCTGATGGGTCTGTGGCAGCAGCCACCCAGCAGAAGAAGCTGCAGGTGCTGGACTCCTGCTTGCTGCCAAAGCACTGCTTCAGAAGCTCAATGAATTTTTTAAAGTGCGTAGCCTGATTTTTCAAAATTCAGATTTAATATTTTTTTATGAAATTTAGGCAAAATCATCGGGGGAAAATACAGCTGATCTAATTACATGGAAAACCGTCAAGTATCTAATTCCATTCATTAAACGGGCCATGAAATGTTCCTGCTGTGCTATTCCTAGCAGAGAACAAAAGTGCTCTATTACTGCTTAAAAAATCACTCAGTTGAGTAAGTGCTCAGGTCTCAGCTTCTTATATTATGGAGACATTTGGCTTGCAAAGAAAGTTCAGCATCTATGTAGCTTGCATATCCTCAGAAGCACAAACCTCTGCCTTTGTTAAAAATAGCATGAAAGAGATTCCTAGATGAAAAAGAGATTCCTAGGTAATTTTTGTTTTGAAGAGGCAATGATTTTGGAGAACGTTTACCATACATTCAACAACTCAGGTTTTGTAAAGACTGAGATATTCTAAAGAAAACATTTGTAGCAAACCCAGGAGAGCAAGCCAATCCACTGGCAGGGCAGCTGAGAGAACAGTGTATGCCGAAGGATGACAGGCAGAAGGGGATTTTTGGGAGAAGATGAAATTCCATAAGCCAAGCTCCACTGCTAACTCTTTTGCTAACAGCTGATTCCAGCTCCTCGGACCAACCAAGCAAGGGAGAAAGAAAAGATGAAAAGAGGAAATATAGGAAAAGGAAATGAAAAGAGCTTTATTAGTAAGGTTCTTCTCCTGCCTGACCCAATTATCAGATTTTGCATTTAAGTTTAAGACAGTAGATCAAACAACAAGAGCCACTTTGTACTTTTGCCAGGAGACCATATGATATCTCTCAGTGACTCTCCTGCATGCCAGGAATAAGAAACCGTGCCTCTAAGTTAGTTTGTCTTACATATGGTGCAATGTGCAAAAAATAGCAAAATTCATAAATGACTGCACTCATGGATGATGTCCAGGATTTATGGCACTTTATCAGCTGGGGTGGGGGGAGAAGGAGGAAAAGGAAAATCTAATTATAAGTTTCCACAAATAAGCTAAAAAGGAATGAGAACTGAAAGAAAGTCCAAAGGTTGGTGTCATGCTAAGTTAGCAAAAGCAATTCATTAGAGTTATTTTGAATGAGCAGTTCACAATGTTTAGATCCAAATCTGCTCTGGATATTTGGATATTTTTGCAGGGATGAACAATCTGTTATAGAAATTAATCGGAAAACACCCAAGATGAACTACAGCAGCTGTAGCACTGTCGTACCTTATAAATGCTGAGGTCTGCATCCTCACCTCCTTAAGACCCTTTCTCTAGGTTGCAGCGTTTCAGGTTATGAATGTTTTAAGATTGGGGTGGGATTTATGCACCGAATGAGATGGGAGATGCCTCGAAAGGTGGTTGTTCTTCCCTTCATCTTTTTTCAGCAGAACTTTTGGTAATGCTGGTAAGCACTGGAGCCCCAGCCACTCTGCACTGTGGAGGAAAAGCTCATTTCTCTGCCATGATGTCTGGCAATTCCTAAAATAACATATGTTGCTTTCACTTGTGCAAACAAAAGCAAAGAACTGTAGGTTAATGGTGCTTAAGCATATCCCTTTAAACAAAACCAGAGGCAAACGTTTCTGAGAGATTTTATTTTAGGCTCTTCTGAAGATGAGGTTACTCGCTTACCTCTGGCAAGAAACGCACTCGATTTTAAAGCTGGTACTTATTTTTCACCAGCTGATTGTGACACTTTGGCACATTTGTTTCTAAGGTATTTTTAGTTTTGATGCATTTCATTAACATCTGTGTTTCTGAGTGCAGTACCAGCTTTGTTTTCAGGAGACAACTGTAATCTTGCATTTATTATCCCCTTTGGGCTGGAAGCCACTTCTAATGGACTTTATTATTATACACCACATTCCTCAGTAGGAAACATCTAGTTCAAACTTGGCCATCATGGTCCTAAACTTGTTCCACAGCGAGCCTTTTTGGAAACAGAGGCTAGGACTTTCTGTTCTCCTGTTTTGCCTACCTAATTTAACTATACTGTTTCTTTTCTCTGTCTTTATTAACTGACAAAGATAACAGAGCCTTCTTGTTTTTATAATTTCTCTCTACACAGATGTGTACACAAATAGTTATGGACAGCCATCTTGCTTTAACTAGATGGCATGTAGCCACTCGTATTCCAGATGTTTTTTGGAATTGGAATGGATGTTTGGATTCCATTTTTTCCTCCTCTTGGTGACTAGGAAAGATTCTGCATATGTTTGTGTTGGTAGAAAAAGTATGAAAGAAGTCTATAAAATCATAAATAGAGTGAAGAAGGCGAAGGCAAAAATTATTCACTATTTCTTGCTGCACAAGAACAAAAAATTATCAGGTAGCATTTTTGTAATGAGCTAAGGAAGGACTTTTTCACACGGCTTTTAACTAAATCGTGGAACTTATGTCACAGGATTCTGTAGAGGCCAAATCAGAAATGAATTCAAAGGAGTTTAAACATGTTCGCAAAGAACATGTCTCCATGTCTGATGAACCCATGAAAGTAAAGGTCTGTTGCTGTCTACTAAGCACAATAGTCTGTATGCAATTTCCAACCCAAGAAATCCTTACCCTGCTGATTGCTTGAAGCTGCGAAGGGCCATGAGTGCCAAGTCCTACATAACTTCCATAACTATATGTTACTGACCATTGCTGGAGACAAGATGACCTTTGGTGTCAGCCCCACACACCTACTTTTACAACTTTGGGCAGTGAAGAAGGGACACGACAGACATGATGTACGGGACGAGACAACCTCTTATGCATTAGCGAAGCTATAAAGAGCAGTCCCGCTCTTTAGCTTAGAGCCTGAGGTTGATCAGGGAGGGCAAATCTTTCTTTTCCTTTTCAATAATCAAAAAGTCTACCTCTGAACACTGGGTTTTGCATGAACTCTTTCAATTTTACCCTTGCTGAGACAAAGACAATCATCACATCGCAATTGGAAAACCTTCCCCTTAGCCCATGTCAGCTAAACTAATGCAGAGAAGTTTTATCTCCCAACGACCGATTTTGAAGGAGTCCTCTGGAGGGGTCTTCACACCTCTTGGCAGATGGGCTGGCATCAGCCTTAAGGGGAAATGGCAGGTGGACTGTGGTGGCTGGGACAGTCCCTGTGAGCAGAGGTGACGTTCACAGGTACAGCTCCCCTTCCCACCACAGCTTTTCTGAGCTGGACGCAGATGTCAGGGGAAGGTGCGTGTGCGCGTGGGTGAGAGCACTGGAAATCGCTCCCCTGAAACCAAGCACAGCTCTACTGCTGAGGTCTGGGAGCTGCTGTCTACAGATGAATGTTCCCTGCAACGACTTGGAAAGATCTTTCTCTCCGTCCACCCTGTGTGTACTGTCATGTAGGACTGTTACTTTGCTGTCAGGATGATTGACTGATAACTAACAATGTTTGATTCTTTGCAAGTCAATATGGATTATAGCCTTTGCTCTTAATCCAGTCCCAACCTGCTCTGTTTTCTTTCCATCTCATCCATAGTGACATCAAGACTGACGTGGATCTGGGAAGGAAATAGTTTTTCTTGGAAAGATTTTGGCTAGTCCACGACAGCTTCTTGTGTTGCAGAGTTTTGTGTTTCTTGGTTAAAAGCATGCTCATCATTTGCTTTTTTTTTCTTCTTTTTTTTTTTTTTTTTATAAGCCACTTTTGAATAGGGAAACACAAATATATAAAAAACAGCTGTTGAAATGTAATTAAAGAATAGACGGGACCTTCTGCCAGGTCTTCTAAGAGAAATGAGAGCTTGCTCATTACTTGAACCCTCCTCTGAACCACGCCCGAGCGCTAGGATGCCTCGCTACTGAAAGCAATCTCTGCTTGCCCAGTGGGAATAGACAAAGCCAATACACAGCATGTGTTAGCGGCGTTCCTGTCATCTGACTGGCTTCGGTTTGATCAAAGGAGAGTAAATTACATTTTCATTTATACTAAACAACAAGGCTGTTTTCTTCCAAAGCAAATATTTAGGAATCAGTTGCACAAAGGAAGCTGTACAGTGCCCTCTCTATGTTGTTTGATATTTCACGGTGACTTCAGAGCTGCAGAGAGCAAAGCTGTTCTGAAACAGCGTGAAATGTCCCATGATATCTGGAGAAGTAAGAATAGCTGGCATTTTGCTATGCCACAAGCCCCATTCTCGGGTGATTTACCACAGAAATGTTCCTTTGCTTGAAGACAGTTCTTTCTTTGAATCTCATATCTCTAGGAAATCTTTGGCTGAGAGCAGATAGTTGTGTTGGACTCCCAGGAGTGGATTCAGATACCCTCACTAGGTATCTAGTGCCCTTTGAGGTGCATCAAGGAGTCCAGGATGTCTACCTGGTGACGGCAGACATGCTTGTGATCCGTGAGGGACCCACACCACAGGGGAGCCATGCCAAGCAGCAACTGGACACCACCTGGAAAACCCCAGGGCATCTCAAACGGCCCCAGATGTCTATGCATGAGCAACAGAATCAAGACCCTGGTGGCATTAGGAAATACTTATTTAGGGACACCTATCCCTAAGAGTAATTCGTAACCCTGTCAGTCCTTGCAAGAAGAATGCAAGCTTCAGCATTTATTCAGTTAGACGACACGTAGTGACAGATAGCTACATGTCACTGCCTGTACAGCCCAAGGATTGAAGGAAATAAGGTTAGGCTTAAGAAAGATCAGAACGTAGTTTCCAGAATCATTGAAAAGAAATCTCAATGAACTGGCATATGCCTGAACTATGTATTACGGACGCAGGAGCAGAGTTCAGAAGCTGTAGGGAGATGGTAGGCTCATCCAGACCATGAAAGTGGCAGAGAACTTACATTAAACTTTCTAAATGTGTCTCACAAGTTATCTGCAAAACAACTTTCTGCGAGAATCCCCAGTCCTCTCTTGGTCAAAGCAAAACAATCGAGAGGCAAAGCTAATACTGCAACTTTTCATGATTGCTTTGCATTTATAGCAGCACAACACACAGTTTTATGTCCTGTATAGCACACACGAGTATATTTATCTATTGACAGATGCTGTACATTTGTCCTGTCTGCTGCATATTCAAAAGTCTTGGCTACTACAGTCAATGCACTAAACTTGAAAAGGCCAAGAAAATTTAAAAAACAAGGTGTTTTCTGGAAACAATAACCCCTCCAAAGAAACAGGGCTGAAATTCAAAATGAAGCAATCTGGAATTTTATTTCTGTTTAATGTTGTCTTCCAAGCTTACCTCTAATATTCCAGAGGGAACAGTTTTTCTCATGACTGATGGAAACTGAAGTCTCCTCATAGGAAGGGTTTCCCTTCCAGAAATTTAAAACTTTTTTTTTAAAAAAAAGTATCAGACAACACAACTGTGTGCCAAAACACAGAATTTTCCAAAGATTTGGATTGAATAATCACTTTGTTTACATGGCAGACAAAATCTCCACTGAAACGAAAACACAAAGATGTGGAAAATGCAGAAACTGGAATTACAGGTTTAAGAGTCAACCAATGTTACATCTGCAGATGTATCCATATGTGAATAACTGAAGACTCAAAAATAGAGAGTGAAACGTGAATATGTCACAAACTCTAGGATTAAACATAGCCAGTGATGATGTGGGTGTTGTCAGAAAGATGTGTAGGTGAATTTTGCCGGGAAATGTCAACGGCCTACTCATGAGACCACATAGAGGCAATCTCGTGCTTCCAACACCATTTTCAAAATATACTTCACAGGTAGCTTTTACTTAAAATCTTTACCACTACATGTAAAGAGCTAGATCCTTAGCTAGGATGTGTTTCCATCCTAGCAGCTGGCACGTGGCACAATGTCATGCTGCCTCATTCAGCTGAAGGTAGGAAATACCTTTAACCACCTCTGAGTCACCAGGAAATTCAGATTTTATGTAAAGAGATCTGCCTCCAGGAGTGGCAGGAACACTGTCCCTTACAGTTTTTATACTCCTAGGAGAAGGTGTGTCACAAGCATGGAAGTTACTCTTTTATATCGAGCCTAAATTTTGCTGCCTAGGCACCTTGTAATAGCCTTTACGTGTATGCATGTAGGAAGAATGAGAACCTATTTCCCTAAGGCTGCGACTCTTGTACTAAAACATACACTGCTAAATTTCTCTCCAGTCTTCCCACAAAAAGATTGCTTGCCTACAACTGAGAGCCGGCAACTGCATAAAACAAAAAAAAAATACCTCCCAGCCCTGATTCTGCATTCACTGGTATGAGAATGTGTTAATAATGATTTATTCAGAGCCACGTACAGAACCTTTCCCTTATGGAGTGAATTCTCAGTAAATCTTTAAGTGTTCTGCAAACAAGGCAAGTATCATTATCTTTACTTTACACATGGGAAATTGAGTTATAGGAAGGGGGAGCTTATTTGCTCAAAGTCATCCACCGATTGATTAAAACCAGACTATCTGTGAATATGTGCTATTCAACAGTAGCAGAACTTGATCCTTTAGAGCGTGTTTTCAGGAATGTGCCTTATGCAGGCAAGAAAAGAAAATCATTATGGGCTCACTCCTGTGAGGTGTTGAGCTCTCTGACTCCAGCCCGAAATGGTGCTTAAGAACAAGCTTGACTTTAAGAAAGCGAGTTGTCGCATCGACTTATGTGAGACATAATAACGTGCTGAAAGTTAAACATGTGCTTAAACATGTGCTTTTGCAGGACTGAGCCCTTTACGAGTCACCAATGCACTGCTACACGTTCTGCAGATTGAGATAAATGCACTTCAAACCACAGCAAGCTCACTGATGGATGCATGGGCTGGGGGGATGCTCCCACTGCTGAATGGATAAATAAATCCAAAAAGGCAGGGCGTTAAGTTGCTCACAGCAGAGTTCAACTCAGAGACAACTCCAGTGTACAAAACAAAAATAATTCCAAAGTGCGATTGCTGTCCCTCCTTGTCAAACGCACCGAGACCTGAAACCACAAGGAAGAGCAAGAACTAAGAAGGCATTAAGAAAGCAAGAGTAGTCCACTCTTTCTGAGGGCTTGGAGCTCCTGTTTGTTTGGGCCGGAGACACAGGGCTTAAATTAGGTTTCTTCCGGCACAGATGTGCTAGGAGGGGGAGAAGGAGGCAGGAAACTCAGTCTCTCCAGCGTATTTATTTAGACCAGATATCATCTACCCTCTGGACACAATTTGGAGAGCTAGGTGAGGATAAATAGCAACGCTGGTAGAATTAATGCTCACAGATGTGTGGCTGCACAGCCTAGAGCCTCCAGGACCCTGTCGGTGATCACCAGCTTGGCACCAGCCTCCGGGGAAGATGCTTTTGGAGGAGCTGAGGTCCCCTCCATCACTGCAACCACGTGCTCAGCGAAGTCCCGGCCAGCTTGACACAATCCCCTCCCAAGTACGGCGTAAGTCATGTAGGATACCAAACTGGAATTGGGTGGGATCTGCCAACTGCTGATCCCAACACCAAATTGTCCCCCCTCCCACTGCTTGCTGTCCCTCCTTCCCCCAGCCCAGCGGAGGGCTGCAAGAGGGAGCAGGTCCTGTATTGCAGCCCTGGGCCAGCACATCTGGGCCCTGGCAAACGCCCTGCCAGTGGCACCGGCCGGGACCCCTGGCTGCGACGGGATTACACTCTAATCGAGCACAGACAGCGCTTTTGCACATTAACAGCGCGCCAGCAGCAAGTGCTGACACCATTATTAGCGTGCATAATTCTCCCCAGTGTGGTTGTTGCTGTTCATTTAGTTTTATTTTCTCTGGTGACTGACTGACTGACTGCTTAACGAGGCTCACATGTGATGCAGCCCCGGGTGGGGAGGATTCAGCATTCAGTCTGGTTACTCGTCCTGATGTTGTGGAGCGGCACGACATTTAAACAGGGGGTAGCTAGTGTCTTAAATTTCGTATATTCCATAGCACAAGGCTGAGATACACGCATGGAATAAAACTTCTCTGATTAGCAGGGAAGGAAACGCGTACTTCTATGCCACCAATTAGTCTTTTCTGCTGAGAGTGTGTGTGTGAAAACAACATTGGTTACCAGCTGGCAGCGAGTGTCGAGCCTCAGATTTTGGGTAGAAAAGGCCTGGCCACGGAGGACCCTTTTGGCCAGCTTCCTGCGAGGCAGCCACAATACATTCATAGAAAGGAGGAGGAAAAAAACGTAGGAAGAGGAGAAAAGCCTAAAGAGAGGAAAAATTTACAGGCGTAGCTTTGTACCAACAGAGTTTGTTTGCTCTGCTACCTTGTAAGTACAAGCAAGCTCTGTGCAGAAGCTTGCTCCAGCCCATGGAAAGACTCCTTCAGCGCACCACGTCCATAGGTCCAGAGGGAGAGATCAGAAAGCCAGCCGAGGCTTATCACAGCCCACAGCAGGGAGACGGGAAAACCAGGACTGGCCCGAATACCTTGGTGGCCATATCACGTGGACTCCTTTCTCCTCCTGCCCCCAGCGCTGTCCCCAGCATGCAGAGAAGGAGCTTGCAACTGGTAGCAAACGATGCGTGCAAAGTCACCAGCCCCATTGCCCTATGCCCTGTCGCTTTTTGCTCTGTTTGTGCCCAGGGGCACAGGAGGTGGGATCAGCACTCCCAGGTGGGAAAAAATGCCGTTTTCCTGGTTGAAGAAGTGAGAGGAACGTAGAGGTGCCCTCCAGGTGCGGCTGGTGGTGCTCTGTGCCCTGTCAGGGACAGCGCTGGGAGACACCGCGGGTGTAGGGAAATACATCGCAACCAGTCATCCCACAAGAAGGGGCTGCAGTTGCTCAGCCAACCCTGCAAGCTGTCAGAAGTCACAGGTGTTTCAAAAAATACACTAAGAACAAATTGAAAAACCTGTAAAATCCTGGATTACTTTTAGGATAGTCACAGACCGAAGGTAGTGAAAACAAATGGGTTGAGGCGATGATGGATGATGGGTGATTTCTGTGTGCTGGGAACAACCCGCAGTAAGCGGCAAGCTACTTGCCACGTTTTCATCTGGTCAAGTGTGTTTAGAAGGGAGGCAATTATTCTTATAGAATTAAAATTTTCTGGCGTGCAGCACCTACAACGGGTAAACCAGGCTCAATGGCAGAGGTTCCACAGCGTTCGCCCTGCAGCCCCTCTGCAGCAGTGACCCTGTCTGCTGCTCCTCGCCTTCCTGGGGCTTTGAACTTCAATCAGTGACAGAATGGGCAAATTTTGCTTAGTCCAGGCTGGCCGTCCCGCAGGCTCCCTGCTGAGGGAGGGCCAGGCCAGGCACAGTCGGGTCTTTGTTCAGTGAACCGCCGCCTAAAGATTGAATTAAATCCCGTTTAGTCTGCTTCGTGGCCGCAGCCCGCGTCCCTACCCATTCAGACAGCAGCCACGCGTGCAGCAGGGATGGCTGGTGTGCTGAAGGGCAGCCCCTGCAACCTGCCTGCTGGCTCAGCTTCCCCCAAGGTTGTCCCATTGTGGGATCTCAAAGGAAAAAGCAAAGGACAGTAAAAAAAAAACCAAACCAAAACAACACCACTAAACCCAACCCCCATAGAATCATAGAATGGGCTGGAAGGGACCTTAAAGATCATTTAGTTCCAACCCTCATCTAAAACTCCTGTTAAACTTTGGGAATACAGGACCTGCAGAGAGAGGGGACAGAGAAAAAGCTGGAGGTTGAAGTTGCTGTGGTTTAGTTGATGGGTTTTGATGTTATCCCCTTGGAAAATGAGCGTACTGAGCACCTCTGCTCTCACCAGTCCCACCACCACCCCGCCGGGCTGCCTGACGTGATGCTGTTCGGACGACTCGCCCCCATGTCGCAGTCCCTCTCTGTGTTTCACCAGGGAGTTGTAAATGCCGCACTTTATCAGGCTGAGGAGCTGCAAGGCGCTGATTTGATGTTGTTGGAATGTGCTCTGGATACAGATCAATATAATGTTTATTTCTGATGTGGGAGCTCAGGTTAGGAGCTGACTCCTTCCAAAAAAATACTGAGTCCTGACTTCCAGCCTGGCGGGTGCATCGCCGGCTGATGACCGAGGGGTAGAGGATTGCCTTCGGGAACTCCCACACTGGAGGAGGGAATCCCCACTCCCTTTCTTCGAGAGAGGTGAATCTAAAAAAGATTTGGGGACCCATTTGGGCTGAGAACATGTTGCTTTAGCAGGAAGCTGAACATTTCTGCTGAACCCTTCCCTCAAAACAAATCAAAACCGAAACAAAGCAAGGAGTGCTTGCACTCTAACACATGCTGCGACCACTACTTCTGTTGGCTTATAAACCCATGACTTTTTGCTAGAATTTTGCTCTTGATTTAATCTTTCCTGGATGTTTTGCTTTCCAGCCTGTTAGGGTCTTGCTGATCTCAAATCTGTATCAGGGCCGGTGGAAGAATCTCTTACACGAGCCCTAGCTGAAGACCTTCTGGTTCATTTCTTACTACCTTTAAAATTGGCAATGGCTGCCACCAGTAAACGCTACTTGACAGAGATTACACAGCATTTTCTGTGCTAGCTGAGAGAAAAAACATAACCGCAGTCTTTAGGAGACTTTTCTACCGTGGGTGTCCTGGTTTCGGCTGGGTCAGAGTTAGTTTTGCCTCCTAGAGAATGAGTAGGTAGCATTCTAGTGAGGCATTTCATTTCAGAAACCAGCATTTGTGTGGAGATTCATGCCCAGTACCTGCTCAAACCATGAGCTCAGTGTCAGGCTTGTAAAGGACAACTTCTTAGAGATAATGTAAGGGAATAACTGAAATGTGACTTATGTCTAATTCCTGAACAGAATCCATGAACTGCAGCTCAGCAGCTCCTGAGAGCAGCACAGTGAGATGCTGGATGGGAGATCCACTTTCAGACGTGTGAGGGGGGAATATCCTTTGGGGACCCCTGGGGCAGCTTTCTGGTGCTGAACTAAGATCAGATTTCAGCCCGACTGGCATGCAATCTTAAGGAAACCAACAGCGAAGAGGGAAGAAAACAATTCCTTTAGGGAAGGTTTAGGGCTTGTTTGCTTAATATAATAATTTAATAATGATAAGTGTGGTTCTACATCAGCCGGACATTCAGTTTTTGTTCTGCAAACCTAGGTCAGCCTGTGAGGTTCCTGTCTAGCGCTTGGATGTGGAAAGCAAAGCTTTTGGACAATAAAGGACTGCCTCAAAAGGAACACAGTGTGCAGTACATGTGCAGGCACTCGAACAAAAATGCAAATACAACTCTACAGTCTCCCGCTATTCCGGTCTGAAATAATTGCCAGCAAATAACTCCATTTAGTGAAAACAAAAAAGACGCTGCTGCTCAAGAAATTCTCTTAACAAGTGTTTGCAAAATCACTTGCTTTTTGGCATAACTGAGGAAAACATCTATGCAACCCATATGTAGACAGACCCTGATCCTCCGCCCCTGCTTGGACAGCCCAGACATTAACCTGCTTCACCCTGGAAGGATTGAGTCATTCTCAGCCCCCTGGTAGGACATATAGCCCCAGGCCATTAATGTGGACCCGTGGATCCCCCGGCCAGAGCTGACTTCAGCCAGCTGAGAGCAAGGAAAAGTCAATGTGGGGTTGTGCAGCAGAAGGTCTGAGCGGGGTGCTGCAACCCAGCAGTCAAGAGTGTTGTTCCCTATAGAGCTCGGGAGCAACCTTTCAATCAGGATAACATGAAGACAGCAGTCAACTCCATTAGAGTTGAAATAGAGGAGCCAAAGCCAATAAAGGAGAGACCATGGGAGACGGAGCAATAGCACGGTGTCACAAAGAAAAAAAACCTGTGAGAGTTTTTCAACATCAGTTGGGCTGAGAGAGGCTTGGAGCCACCATCAAAGAAACCATCATCTGTTTGATTCTCGCCCGTCTTCAGGGAAACAAGGCTTCGCACAATGTTTTTAAACAAACAGGATTACAGCAAACAATATCTGGCTCCAACACCAGCATCTACTCCTTGCAGAAATCCCCTGAAGGTCCCCAACTGCTGTCCTTCTCAATCGGCTCAGAAAGAAGGAAAGCCGTTGCATCTTTGCACTGCCAAGTCAGCTCAATGGCCCTCAGCAAGAGCAACTCTCAGCAGGTCAAGCACCATGAGGATCAAGGCCCTTCCTAAGAGAAGCCACAGAGCTGCCTACACATCACCCTCTTATCCACCACCAAAACCTCCCACAGAGTCTTCTCCCAATCTGTAAAGCTACACTAAAACGCTGAGCAGAGATGTCTAGAATGGAGCCTGTTTCCTGACTGAGAAACTCAATATCTCCATCCCACACATGCCACTGTCCGTACGTACTTCTCTGCTCACGGCAAGACTGGCCAAGTAGGCAGGCTCACTTATAAATCAGGAATGTCCAGCAGCTGTCGGAGATAGGAATCCTCCACTGAAAGCCTTCTCCTGCCAGCGTTTAATTCAGGAAGAAGCCAGTCTGAGCGTTTCACCTCTCTCTAGCTGCTAGGATATCGTGTAAGGACAGAGGGAGCAGCTAAGGCAGAGGGGATTTAGCTCGTAAAGTTGTAGCAAAACCCTTCATCTTGACCTGGAAAGCAAGTGGAACTTCAGCCAAGAGCTTGTTCTGATGTATCTGGGTAAAAGCTAAGGAAATTCCACTAATTTCCTGTAACAAAGGAGGATGCATCCAAAAGCCTTTTAATCATTTTCAAAAGTGTTAACAAAGCTTTATCTACTCTCATTAAGCATTAAGGATTTTTTATTTTTATAAATACAAAGAAAATTCAAAACATCTGGAGTCTAAAATAATTCCTTAACACAGACTGTTTTGGGTATGAAATCCATAAGCTTTACAAAATTTGCTCTATACTACTCACTGAGATGGATTGATCAAGGAAATCCAGATGACTCAGACTTCTCCCTTTCATTCAAGAGAAATGAATGGCCACAAAAAATCTTCTGTTTTCTATGGACAGGCATCATTGGGTTGGTCAGGTCTGCCTGGTAGTCCCAGTAGACTATGAATATATACACTGTAGTCACCCTGCTAATGAGCTTGCACTGATGCAAACACCTTTTGGGTCTGGTTCATGAGATCATATCGCAAAGTGCAAGAGTAAACTGGAAAGCACCAAAAAATTGTAGATAACTACGTGATTATCTTTATAAACCTCTGCCATTGGCTTGCTTTAAACATGGCTCAGACTTTGCATAAGAACTTCAATGTAATCAAGAATGTGAACTCACAGTGCACAAGTCATTATTTCAGACCATTTCTTGTGGATACTCTCAGTGGACATCAGGGCAAGGTAATTTGCTTCACTTTCAAAATGTGATGTAAATTCATTCCTTAGTTGCCCCTCTGATATTTCTTCTGCAGCCAACAGGAGTTGGCTTGTGGGAGAGAGGGACTTAAGGGCTTGTGGAGAGAGGGACTTAAAGCTATTACAGAATAAGAGAACGAATAAAACTAGGCAGTTGCCAGGCCAGCACTGCTGGCTCGTACCTACGTTACTGGAGAAAATATGGTAATTTCAGATTGTACTTGTAGCAAACGGCTGATTCCTCAAATAGCTACCGCAAATCATCTCAGCATGCACATAAAATAAATTTGAGTTTATGCTGCATCTTTTCCTATTACAAACGTCAAAGTTAAAAGAACAGCAACCAGCCAACTACGGAAATTGTTTAAAAAAATTTAGGTTGAACATACATCGTTTCCAAAGTATGTTTGTTAATTGCTATGGCCCACCACACTTAATTATATAGATATGGCTAATTGGCTAGACATTTTTACAGTGTGTTGATTAATGGACTGTAAATCCATTCCTTTTTTCTATTTTTTTATCTCAGGTTTCCTAAAACTGTCACCTTAAAAAATGAGAATGTCTGCTTATGAGAATTTTGTTCTGTAATATTTAAAAAATCAGAAAGTGCAAAGAAGTTGTTTTCTAACTGTGTGAAGGAGCCTATCGGTCTAAGCTGGTTTACAAGTCGATTTTACTGCTTGTACAACTCTGGATGGGGAGCTCTGTCCAAGGTTTAAGGTAGAGGTGCCAAATCCTTTGACACAGGCTGTTCTCATGGCAGGTCTAGCCCTCCTGACGTGGGAAGCGCTGGGGAGTTCATGAGCAATCCCAATCTCGTGACAACTCCAGGCCAGTTCTGGAGGCCCAAGAGTTATGCTCATTTTAGATAAGTATTTTGGAAAACATGGATGACAACATGCTGACAGCTCACTCAACATCTACCAGTGATGCTCCTGTCGATGGCAGCTATTCTATGAAAGTAGGGCAGAAAATTATCCAAACAAGATACTCTATAGACTGGTTGGCACTGAACGGGACACATTTCCAGTGCTGCTTTTTTGTTTGTAAAACAAACTATCTGAAATGTAACCGAAGTTGCAAGCTGACAACAATTCTGCAATTCAGAAGGGCACTAATCCAAAAGACGGGGGCCCATAACAAGGGACAAAAGTCAGAAAGCCAAGCAGTGGACAGAGATAGGCTTCCCGGAAGCACGCTTACAGAAATTGGCAAGTTTTCACTGCCTGGCTACACTCCTTGGGGTTAGCACTCCAACTCTATCTCCTTGGTGTGGCTTCTCTCTGTAGTAGTGAAGTGAGTCAATTATGAAGTGATTGAGATAATTAAGTACTTTCCTAGAACTAAGGAGGAACTGTCAGCCTGTGGAATCCCATGCATTTCGCCTGCAGGGCAGAAGAGGTAGATAAGATTAGAGAGAAAGAAGGTGGACTGATCTTCAAGGGTTTTGCATCCTTTGCCAAAGTTTCCTTTTTTAAAAGCCAGGGGAAAGCACTGGTAAGAATCCTTATGATTATCCTGTTCAAATCCTGTTTTCCCACATTTCATAGTTTTCCCAGTTGAAAGAACAATCACACGTGCAACTTATGAAGGAGGACCATAGGCTCGATTTGCAGTTAGTAAAGACTCCAGTGACCCTGTGTGGGCTAGGGCTCTCTCTCTGAGGGAGCAAGATGGTAGCCCAGGGATCACAGAGCGTGGAAAGTAAACGGTCAGCAATCTTAACCTACTGGTCTCAGATTCCCCAGTCATGCTGCTGTAATTGTCTGGGTGCAAAATCTTAGGGTGGGTTATGTCTCACCTAATTTTAGCTTTGTCTTGTCTAAGCCAGTCTAAACTATGCTCCCTTTATAGTCACTGGAGGTTAGAAAGGCACTGCCAGAGGGTGATTCAACCTACTTATCTTAGAGACTTATCTTGTGATGGGAACAAACCCTATATGGAGGTGCCTCTCTCCCTCTCTCTCCCCCCATTAACTAGAGAAGAGAGAATAGACTAACTTGAGCTAGATAGTTAGGTGAGATAGCCTCATCCCATACTTCTTGGTTACTTTACAAGTCTCCCAGAGCAGCATCACCTTTTCCTGTGCATTTCTTGGAACCTACAGTCTCCTGTCATGCAGACCCAGAGCACAACTTCCAGACATGCAGGACCAACACAAATCTGAAATAGTTATTATCCTATCATACACGCAAGGTTTTTTTCAACAGCTGTACAAACTGATCTAACAGCATTAGTGTAACAACTAGAAGACATTTGTTTTCTGACCTTCTTTTCTAAGGCTTAACTTCATTATGGTGATTACAGCTACCAGTAAAACAATAATATACCTCTCAACCAGTAGACGGGGTAATAATTCCCCTAAAACTTCCAAAGCAATTGCACAAGGCTTTAGATATGAACTCTCCACTAGAGTCAAAAGGAACTGCATGGCTAATGCTCCACGCGCTTCTTTGGAAATATGCGTCCTAATTATTTTTTCCAGTCTGCAAAAGCAGTTACTGAACCCGAAGTTAAGATTAAAAGAGGGAAATGTCATGGGCTGAGGTGTATCCTAGGGTTGTGGCACACAATGCCAAAAATGGCAGTGAGATAGATATTCTAATTCAGGGAATATATACATATAATCCCATTTTAGAAGACCTTTTGGAGCAGTGAGACAGCTGGTAGTGAAATCACTGGTACACATGCAGTGAGTCTAGAAGAGGAGAAAGGGTAATGGGAGACTCCCCCAAGTGGGAAACTCAGTGGACCTAGACATAACTATGCAAACCAATTACAATTGCACATAGTGTAAGCCATGATTTGCACTTTGATGATGAGTGAACGAGAAGGGAAAGAGCTGCCTGTAAGACATGACTCAGCCATTTCTTTTCTTGAAATAAAAGGGAAGGGAGGAAGGGAAGGGAAAGGGAAGGGAAGTGAAGGGAAGGGAAGGGAAGAAGGGATAGGGAGGAAAGGAAGAGGAAATAGGAGAAGGCGAAGTAATAGAAGAGAAGAGAAGAGAAAGAAGAGAAGAGAAAAGAGAAGAGAAGAGAAGAGAAGAGAAGAGAAGAGAAGAGAGAGAAGAGAAGAGAAGAGAAGAGAAGAGAAGAGAAGAGAAGAGAAGAGAAGAAGAGAAGAGAAGAGAAGAGAAGAGAAAGAGAAGAGAAGAGAAGAAAGAGAGAGAAAGAAAAGAAAAGAAAAAGAGAAAGAAAGAAAAGAAAAGAAAAGAAAAGAAAAGAAAAGAAAGAAAAAGAAAAGAAAAGAAAGAAAAGAAAAGAAAAAGAAAGAAAAGAAAAAGAAAAGAAAAAGAAAAAGAAAAAGAGAAAAGGGACACCCCTGTGAAAGAGTGCTGCTGCATGACATCACTGATGGTAGGAATATGCATGAAAACATTTCTTGTAAGTTCCAGGGCCACAGCTCTGCCCTTAGCTGCACCCAAAGCTGCATGGCCAGCCCAAGAGGGGAATGGCAAATGCTGAACTACAGGCACATCCTATTTATGGGACACAGATGGACATGGAAATAACAGAGTGCCTGATTTGGTATGTTACACCTGAGAAGAAATTAAACCTGTTTTTTTTCTTCATATGTGTGGAAAGAATGTCCTAAAGTGTTCAGGAAATCCTCCTCAGCTTTGCTTTGGACAATGTTTCTGTCCTAAATAATCTGAGCGCCTTGGAAAGTGATTGCAAGGGAAAAGCACATCTTCCTCCTGAGAGCACAGACAGCGCTCTTCAGAGAGTAACTGCAAAGCCAGAAGAGATATCCTGCACTGAAACACAGGAACTGATAAATTCATCTCGAAACGCCGTAAGCGGCTGCACTTACTTAAACATGCATTTAGGGACAGACTCATAAATACAACCAGAATTCCTCCCAAAAAATAAATCTCAGGGACAGTTTCCTAAACGCCTTTGCAAACTGAGGCTTTAGAAGCCAGCTAGTTCGGCTGGGCCACGGCACACCGCTGCCACTCCTTGCTTCGGGGCTCTCTGAACCAGGGGGCTTCTACCCGCTCCGGCGCCTGCCACAGCTGGTTACATGCCAGGCAACCGCCACGGCCACAGGGGCAAGCGCCTGCTTTTTGGCAGGAGCTGGTCACCCACTGCCGGGATGGGGCATCCCACACCTGGCGTGACGGCTGCCTCTCCCTAGCCCTGGGGTGCCCCGGGGTGCCCGTGCCCTTTCCCGCTGCAGCACTCCAGAAGGCAGGACATGACCAAGCGCAGTCCTGGGGCTGGGGCTGCCCCCCATCTGCCCCTGACCCCAGGTTTAGCACGAATTTGAAAGGGAGGCAGGCTGCACCTCCCTGCACCTTTAATTTACCTTGTGCATCCTCGATCCAGCTCGGAAAAAACAGATTTATTTCTGATTAAGGCTGCAGGGGTGACCCAGGTCACTGGTTCTGTCCTCCTCTACAGCAACAACCATAGGGCCTCCTGGGAACTAATTCCTTTTCTGAATTTTTTCCCCAAAACCTTCTCGTCTTGAGTGAAAGCTGCCAGAAAGCCACCTCTATGTCCCTGGGTTGAACTAGGTACACCACATTGGGCGAGGCCAGGCATACGCTTACACGGGATGCCCCAATCCCATACAAACAGTGTGACCTTGTGATCACTCTCCATATCCTAGGCCATATAGTACATGGGATTTTCAGCATCAGTTGTGAGAAGTTTGCTGAAAACAGGGTGAATATGGGTTCTGGTTTATCTACAAGCATTTTCCATCCCCCAGCCTCACAGTGGTGGCCTTTTTCTTCTACAGGTTTTATGTTGTCAGACCGCATGGTAATGAGATCTTTTTAGCAGGGTAATTTCAGCTGGAAACTAAAATGAATTTTATGACAGGTCCACATCCGTGTGTATAGTCTATTCTTCTCTAAATGTGTTCTCCCTTGCCAAAGAGTGGTGTATTGCATTCGAGAAAGTAAAATGAAACCCCTTACAGTATGGTTGGGATTTCTATTTCCAGGCATAAAAACCAAGGCAAGCCACACATGACACTTGATACACTGACACTGTAGGTACTGTAGGAGATGTGTGTATAATCAGGCCAGACCTGCTGGATAATCACTGTGGACTGAAAGGGAGGAGGGTATGGGTGGTGGTGAAAGGGTAAGAAGGAGTTCAGAAGGGACCATGGGCTGGACACCCAGCAAGGTACAACATGGTGTAATAGGCAGCACATGGTTGGGGAGCTCTAGAGCCATCCTTGCTTGGGAACCAAATCGCAAGACTTAAAGATCCCCTTGTGCCATGGGACCACACACCAGAGCATGAGGCAGCACAAAGGACAATATTTCAGGTGCTATGTTGGAGCATCCTCCATGGACTAAATTCTTATCACAATCTCAAGGAGAACTCATGGGACATACCTGAAATCAGAATGAGGTGGTGGGTTACTTCTATATCATAGAGACACTCTCTCTCCCCCACATCCCCTTGGCATTGATTATGATGACCAGCAAAGAATTACAACCAAGACCAAAGATCAAACTTGCTTCAGAAGATATAGATAAGTCAGAGGCGTAAGATAGTTGCTCTAGGGTTGTGGGGTTTTTTTTTGTTTGTTTTTGTTGTTTTTTTTTAATTAAAGATGGAGCCTCTGGGTTCATTCTGGCATTTTTTTTCTTCTTCTTATCTTAAATATTTTCCATCAGCTGGCTTGGAAGCTCCCATGTTAGTACTAATGTTTGCGGTGTTGGCACAGGTTGCAGTAAGAAATCATCAACAATGGCACCAAAGTATTAATATAAAGCAGCATTTTTGTGGCTGTGTGAATTTATTGCTTGTGAAGGGTGACTCACTGATAGCTGTGGAGGCTAAGATCCTCAGTTCATCCATAAAAGAGAGAAAGCAAACAATTCTCCCACTCACCATGCCCCACAATGCATGTGCTTTTGCAAGGACCAGTTTCAGAGGTAAGAGGATACGCTGCGAACACGCAGGCAGCCCAGTCTCCACTGGGGCTGCCAGCAAACAAGTTCAAAATTAGGCTATGAAGCAGCCCACTCGTTCCACAAAGGAGCTCCTGATCTAGCAGACAGTATGTGGCACTCGGGTCACTCCTAGAACCTTTGCAGGATGGGGCTTGGGTGATTTACAGCTTTCACACGGGAGCCGTGATGGCTTCTTCTCCTTGTCCTGAGTGGGGTCTCTATTGATTTGAGAATGGCTGCTGGGCAGACAGGTAGCAATCACCTTCTGTCTGTTGTTGAACAGCCTCCGGGAGAGTGAGCCAGATTAACGTACAGGGATGTTTTGCTTGGTTATATTACTACGTGCACAAGAAAACGCGTGAGGGCTTGCGTGTTTGCAGCGGCAGCTAATTCCATCGGCCTCTCAGGGAATAACATCTTTAAGTGCGCTGCAGGCTTATGGTAAAATACTCGGCTGTTGGGCTTCCCCGGATGCAAACTCACTACTATTGTCATGTAGCTCCCATTTCTGCACATCACCAGAGCTTTCCCTTCACCCGCTTCATGTAAAGAGGCAGGCTCGCAGGGGCAGGATCCGTACCTTTGAAGTGACTCTCACAGGACGTTACAAATCTCCCTGGAAATCTGCCACAAACTCTAGTTTATTTTTAAAGGTTTTACTTTTTGTCTTAAGAGCAACAGCTTGTCTGCAGTCCTGGAAACACCATTAGGGGTCTGTGTGACTCAATTTATGACTCAGGAAACTGCTTATTCTGTCTTTCAAAGCACCACATTTTTAGTTCCAGACTTCAGTCAAATTGAAGTCAGATCAAACTGATTTTTTTTTCCTCCTCTCTGAGTAATTTAATTAGTCTGTACATCTGAAAAAAAAAAAAAGAAGGGAAACAAAATAAAATAAATCTTCACATTTTACAATAAATACCACTAGGTTACTTGCTGGACATTGAGATAACATGGTTATTTATCCCATGTCTCACTTCTAAAAGGCAGTTCCTCTTAACACTGCTTTTCTGGTACCTGTGGGCATTTTAGGAGTGCATGTGTCCACAAATATATTGTGCCGCTGTGTCCCGCCATCATGCTCAGAAGTCCTGCCTCGGCACTGGCAACGCCTGGAATGAAGCTACCACACAACCTCAGCACTTTTAGCTGTGTAAATCCTTCCCTAGACCAGACTAGGCAACTCGGTGAACTCGCTTCAGTACAAGAAACATATCATTGCACAGCTTCCAGTTCGTAAAACAGCTGAAAAAACGTGGTTTTGTTTTCGCAGGTCACTCTCCCTCTCCTCCATCCACATTCTCTTTTCAAGGCAGCTGAACTAGTTGAACACAAGTCTGTAGCTTCCATCTTTCTGTTTCTACCTAAGATGATTTCCACAATGTTAAGCTCTTGAAACAGAATACTCCTCTCAAGCTGAAGATGCCCAAAGTTAAAACCCTGATTTTTACTGCCTGTTCAGATTGGGCTTTGCACTGAGACTCTCACTGGCTGTTAGGATGACCTCTTTACTCTTGTGGGCACAAGGGCAGAATGGTTTCTCATGCTCTGTGCCCTCCTCCATCCACTTCCACGCTTTTGCAAAAAAAAATAAAGGCAGAAAAACAAAAGTTTATTTGTTCACCTAGTGATTTAAGAGGGATTTCAGAAAACCCCTATCAATTCTAGGATTTAAAGTCCTCAAATCTCTTCCACATCTCTCTGCAAGGGGCTACTGCGTCTGTGCTGGGGCTGGGGAGATGCGCAGGCACCAGCAGATCTGCAGCTGGCTGATTTCCATGAAGGTCGGAGCTGGCACAAGGTGGGACGGGCAGCCCAGGGTGGTTATGCTGAAGCATGAAGCTGAAGACAGCCAGTAATGCGTTCACCCAAACCACAGGCACGTGAGCATGCACGCTGTGAAGGTGGACCTCGCTCTTCCCTTGGAGCAGGGGAGCTCGGCGAAGAGCCAGGGACGAGAAGCTCACTCTGCTCAGCGCGCGTTCCTCTGCACCACCAGTTGCAAAGACCTACATGAAGTCTTTACGCAGGTCCCTCGAGTCTTTACATCCTCACAGGGGATGCAGAGAGCTGTAGGTATCCCAGCAGTGTCCGCTTCTTGGAGACGTGCAAGCTCAGGGCTGTATTATCTAGCTGAAGTCCCCTCCCTTCCTACCTCTGTGGCCGATGGGCTTTGTCTGTCACCAGCACTGGGAAACCAGGGCGAAGAGTCTCGTTTGAGATGAGGGTGAGGGGGTGTAGCTGCTTCCTTGCTATGTAATCACGATATATAAATATACCAAATGCATAACAATTCTAATATATTACCTATGAAAACAAATTAACTGCTGATTGTTGAAAAGCTCGGGCTACTTGTGAGTGGCAAAGCCCTTGATTAAGGTCATCTCCCTTCAATAGCAATAACACTTTATACCATGCCAACACGTTTTCTGCACATAACACACAAGTTACAGGAAACCTACTTTAAAACTACTGTTTTTAGAACCACTTCTAAGCAAGATTTCCCCCTCCCCCCTTTCAGTTCAGACAGCTTCTCTCTCCTTTTTTTTTAACACAGAAATCTGCCAAGTACAAAAATGAAGGAACATAAACCTTTTCCTTTCCCCTTCCCCAGGCTAAAATAATTTAGAAACTTGTACAGGTAACCCAGACTAAAGTTTTTTATGTTGCTAAAGCAGAGTGTGCAGTGTAGGGAAGGGATTATGTGATGTGCTTGGGAGGACAGAGGACAGGGTGATGCTGCGATTGAAATGGTGAGGAACAAGAAACTTCTTCACTGTAGGAAGACAATTAAAAACAGGGAGTCAATGTACACCACAGGTCTGAAATTGCTTCCCTTTGCCTGACTAAAGGAAAAGAAACTGTTGGAAGGGGAGGAAATAAGACTGTGGTAGGGAAAGCCCTGGCTTTGTTCCATTTTACTTTCTTATGATGATGCTGGAGAGGGTAACAGAGGGGTCTGGCTTTTGCCGGCTCTCCAACACTCAGTCACAGCCCTCAGTAGCTGGGAGCAGCCCAGGACCTACCATCGCACCCAAGTAATGCACCTGTGTTACAAAAAGCAGTCACACTTTCCATCACCAAGGGGTGCTGACCGAAGTCCTGCCAGCATTTCTGGCTGCTTCCCCTGCTCCAACAACATCGCCTCGTCTGGAACAGGCATTATGGGATGAAACCAAGGGGAAAGAAATTGAGCTGAATAGGAGGAAAATTTGCTACCATACAGCCTATTTAGGCTGCAAACTTGTCTCCCAAAGGAAGTGGTAGGAAGCACCATAGCTTGAGTCATTTAAAACTACACAGGACGAAACGATCAAGAAGGCAGAGTAGGAAACTATCCTGCCCTGGCAGCAGGGGAGCTTGGATCACTGCAGATGATGCTAGTGCTGAGTTTCCAAGTAGCTATGAAAACATGACGAGGCCAAGAGGAAAACATCCACTCTGGGCTTTTAAAAAACAGAGCAACTGAAGCCTCTTGATAGTTCCCAATGATTAATTTTTTTTTCTGGCTAACCTTGCAAATGCAGACTGCTGCCTACACCTCAGCTGCTCATTGGAAAACCAAACAAAAACACAAGTGTGAAATGGTGAGCTGTACACTTAATTCCTGACAGGGCAGGAGTCATCCAGCCATTGAGTCAGGCTTTGCAAAAAGTATTTTCCGGGTCCTATGCATGAGTCTGCAGCCCTGGCTTCCAGGGGACAGACCCCGTATCACCCCCTGCTCTGCTGCTCTGTCAACAGCATCTGGGTCCCAGTATCACTGTGTCACTAAAAGTATGAAGGAAGGTTTGGGATCCAGTTAAAAGTTTCATTCAAGGCCAAGCTTTTTTTTTTTCCCCCGTACTTGAGTCAAAAGATAGATTTTTGTTACAGTTTGGGTTGACCTGAAATGGAATTAAAGAGTTGGATCTGATCACTTATGCTGTTTTTTCAGAGAGCCCTCCTCATGCAGCTTGGCTTTACTCTCTGCTTCACATGAACTTTCCACATGACTTTGCGCAAGACGGTTATTCCCTCTGTCTCACTTCCCCTTCAGTGACATAGGAGGTGGGAGGTCCCCACTTGCCACTCTTTGACTGTCCGTCTTGCTTGGTGTTACCAGCACTGTGAGATAAGGTCTGCCTTATAGCCCTTTTAAATACTTTCAAATTGTCTAGGGACAGTCTCTTGGGCTCATCGGTTCCCATCTCCAAAGCAGTTGGAGAAGGAGTGACTCCTCTTGCACAGAAATAAGCTGATCCTTGACTGTTTCTCACCCTGCTCCAGCATCTTCCTTTACCATGTCTCTGCTAGATCTTCTTGCCCCCAGACCCAGCTGCCACAAGTCAGCAGTGCCTTGCCACAGCCTTTGGAATTCCTGCTGCTCCTGGATTCCACCTTTTCCCAAGCATCCCCTTGGAGACCCAGCACAGACTCGCTCCATCTATCCCAGTACCTGTTCTTGACAAAGTAATAACATAATTAGTGTATACTCTAAATAGCAAGTGAGCACATGCTGTTAAACCAAATGAACAGGCTCCAGTGATTATGGCATGATAATTAATGGTTTTGAACAGGACAGGCTTAGAAGGCAGGATGAAATTTCACTGTCGCAGGACATCAAACAGACACGTACATAAAAAGAGCCACTGGTCCAAAAAAATATAAATCTCATGATGGTAATGGAGAGGCAGATGCATGGCTTTCCGAGGGAAAGTTGGTCGTGTGTGCATTGAATAACAGGCAATTATCAGTGGTTTTACTGTTTGCCCTAAAGAATGTAGAAGAGCATCAAATGGAAACTTGATCTACAGGAGGCAAAACAGTAAACAGCATCTTTAACTCTATGCCAGTTTGGCTGGACCAGGGTCCAATCTGTTTCCCCAGTTAAGTTTGTTGTGAAAAGTCGAAGAAAGTTTTGCTAATCCACCTCTGTGCTTGTGCAGGCACTTAATGCAGACCCATTTTGATTGGACAGAAGCTCAAGGGAGAAACATCAGGGCTGAGGTACCAGTGAGGAAGCATCTGCACATCCTTGCTCACAAAACCACTGTTCCTGGCAGGACTTGTCCCCATGCTAGGAAGCAACATGGCCTGGCCTGGCCAGGAGAATGCACGGCAGTGTTTTCCAGATAGACCTTTCCACCTCTTCTGGTGGATCTCACACCAACACGGCTTTGATCCCTGACAGCCAGTGCCAAAAAGAAAAAAATCCTTTGGCCTCAAGCCGTGAGATGTGAAGTTATTTGCCATATCTGGCAGCTGCGCTCTCTACCCTAGAGGAAGACCAAGGTATGAAAGCCATGATTATTCATGTTTAAGCATTGGTCCGTGAAATAAATGTAAAGTGTGTTTACCATGAACTGTTACAACAAATAAAATATTTAAAGAAACATATTTCTCAGCCAAGTCATTTTGTTGCTCCCTTTGGTATTTACTGTACTAACTTTTGAAGTTCAGATTAATATTTATATTCACGCTATGAGCACAAATAGAAATCAATCCATCTTTTTCTACGTTTTCTACAGAATATGGTGGCATTACACCGACCCTATCTCTGGTGAGAGTTATCATTCCTTTTAAAGATACTAGGTGCTTAGCAATAGGAATTACAGACTGAAATGGTGCCTCTACTAAAAACTCCAAGGAGAACATGTACTGGGATTCATTTGCTTCTAACCTCAGGCAAATCATTTTCATTGAGATGTCTTAGTAATCTTGCCTCGAAACTTTTCCCCCTTCTCTTTAGTGGAATCGGTAGATCAGATTTATCTTTTTTTTTTAAAACATACTTCAAGTGATTTAAATTGGGTGTATCCTTTCGCTGAAGAACATACTGATTTTCAGGGGATTACAAGTGGTCAAAAACAGAGAAAAATTTCACAAAACATCTGAAATATGTTGAAACAGAACATCTGGACACTCTCAACACTAGCTTAAAATTCAATTTATATCTTAAAGTTTTACTTTCCCTTTCCAGGTTTTTCCCCTCTCTGTTGAGTGCAATATATTGAAAGAATTCTTTTTTTTTCTCTCCTTTGCCTTTTTTTTTTTTTCTTTTACTATCCTGCCAGTTTGCTAAACTTCCTTGATTTTGAGTTACAGATTGATTAAAGCAAACATGTATTTCTGTCTCTGGGACTATACTTCTTCAGTGTAACGTCTGAGGCAAAAAGGAGAAAAAGAAAAGCTGGCAAACCGCAATCATTGAATTTAGTGTGTATGTGAGGAGGGAATTAAATGGAAGAAAAATAGTTATTTAGACTTCCACAGAAAATTAAAAGAACAAGCCTATGACTTTTCATTTCCTCTTTTAAAAAGAACACTTCATTAAAGACATATAATTAAAATTTTGAATAGATATATTTGGTATATTTTTAGCATTATATTTTCACAGAAGACAATCACTTGCATGTTTATTTGAAGCTAGAGAGTCTTTAGGATCCTTAAAACCTCCATTTCTTATGCAGTTACCATTTCTAAGCAGCTGTTTTCCAAAAAGGAGGTTTTTCTACTAAACAAATGGATTACTTTTTTTAATTGCCCTACATAAAACTCCATTATATATTCATATCTCCAACGAGGACACAACCATCCAAGCCCTATTCAATTTATTGAGTAATAAAACCATAAGTATCTGAAGAAAAATGATGGAGGACTGATAGGGCCAAAGAATCCTACCAGCTATTTAATCTATCCATGTAAATCCTGAGAATGATGTATCATGGAGGGTCTCTATTTTTCACACAATGCGTAATTTAAGTTACAGTCAGCTGGGAACATTAAAAATTTTGAAAGCAATTATGCAAGTTTATGACAGAAAAAGCCCCTATCCAAGTCAGGGAAAATTGCTATGTTTCTTACGTGTTTTCCTCAAGTACCTGCAGGTTGCCTTTCTTGGGAAGAAGATATGGGACCAGATGGGTTTTTGGCTGGACATCGTATAGTTATTCTTCCACATTATGAGGCTCTTGTTTTTTTAATCAGAGACCATATAAAACACTTCCAACCTTACTGTGTCTGCAATTGTGGCTAAAATCTGAAGCAGTCAAAGCCACACTTGTTTCAAGCTGAGATCTGACAAGAATAATAGGAGATTTTTCTCATAAAACCATCTTCTGCTCTCCTTCCACAGCACTTCCACTGGTATTGGTTGGGTCAGTTCCTCCATGGGCAGGTGGCAGCACCGAGTCCTTCTGGACCCGAGATCCACTCCCAGCCTTGGATTCAGAAAGAACATGGAGCAAGCTTGGTACCTAAGCCCCATCAAAAGTAAGCGGCAGATGGACTCCTAATTCCCTTGGGAACCTCTGGAAATGTGAAGTTATGTCCCTAAGTAGACTAAATATTGTGTGTAACTTCAGAGTTGCACCATAATCTCCTACCACAGTCAGCTGTAGCCTGTTTCCTATGGAAGGAATGAATTGTACATCGTGAATAAATACTACCTAACATTTAAAACCTCATGCTAACACCAATGATCAAGATGTATAAAATCCAAGTCTAGACATTCTTTTCAGTTTGCTTATAAACTAGCTCTTCTTCTTCAGCACTTGCACATATAGTTTCTGCCCCCCACCCCTTTTAAATAAACTCTGTTGAAAGCCACAGACGCTATCTGGACCCTTTTTCCTCCAGAAGCCTAATGATCCCAGCGAGCAGCTGGCCTGTAACACGAGTCCTGTGCCCTATGCTCTCTTTTGTGTGTGCCCTCCCAGCTAAAGAGTGGGTATTGGATGTTCTTTGGCAGGTGCGACTGGATTAAGCCACGTACAAACTCTGAATGGGGGCTTTTTTGCACTACTTAAGTAAACATCATCAACTGTGCAATCCACCTTATCTCCTACCAGAGATTCAGGATTTTGTAGCAGAAAGGGATTTTTTTTTGGTGTATGTATTTCGTTAAAATCTACATAACAGTTTTGTTTTCTTGATTGCGATTGAGAAATAACATGCTTTCCTTCTGAATACCTTCCGTGACACTATACTGTCAATTCACCCCTGAAGACTGAGCATAAACATCCCCAAGCTAGAGCCAGCACAACAGTTGCTTTTGGCAAGAGTCATCTCAACCCGTGTTCAAAGGGGCAAGGACGCTCAGCTTTATTTCTGCTGCCCTGTGCCTCAGGAAATGGACTCTGAGCTGTAGCTAATCTCTTTGTTTAGTAGAGGATGCCAGTATTTTGTACTGACTAGGCAGCTGCAGCATCAGAGTGGTAAAATAATAGGAACAGTAAAAACATGCAAACCCCAAAGCTGGGATCTAAGGCTTTAAAGCTCACCAAGAATCACGTATTCACAGAAAAGACCAAGCTTTCCATGCAGCAGTGGAGCTGCAGTGGGAGGAAAATTGTGGGAGACCCTTTTCCTGGCTCCTCCGTGGGGAGCACGCCAAGCTGCTTCACACTTCAAAGAAGCAAAAGCCCAGAGGGGAATTTTTGTGTTGGAAATACTGAGGGGAAAGGTGTGCCCCGATTCCCTGGCTGTTCCAAGAGGTCCTTCTTCAGCAACTTCTCCCCTCCTTTGCTCTCCACCTTTTCCATTTCTGTGTCTCCTGTTCTGCTGATATCCCCCTAAAATCCAGCCCCTGTTTCCTCCTACCCTCATGTGGTTTCTCCTTGCCCCTACAAAATCCTGATTCTCTTTGTGTTTTTCCTTCCCCAAGATTGTTTCTGCCTCGTCTGCCCCAAGCGGGAACTCATCCAAAGGAGAAGCTTTGCCCAAGCTACCTCGTCCAGTCACTGCCACTTGCTTTCTTATAGCTCTGGTGTCATAGCTTGCTTTATTCTGCTCTTAATGCAGAATCTGAAGAGCTGAACTCAAAGACTTGACCTGAAGAGGCAGGGGCAAATTCATAAGCAGAGGAGTCATGTCAGTATTGCTGATCCTCCAGAAATTTCTACAGTGTGAGCTTCACAGCCATTTGTTGTTCTTATGGCAAGCATATTGTTTGCATTAGGGAAGGGATTATTTCATACCAATAAGAAAAGACAGCTAATTCAGCATAGTGGGAAAACTGTTTTGTAGAAGTCAGAGATATTTATTGTTCGTTTGTTTTAAACTAGGAATAATAGCATTTGGTTATACAGCTATCTGTCTTTACATCTTCTGTGCCTTTTTTCCATCTACAAACATTTGACCCTTCTCTGTGTCAGCGGCCCCGTTTCGCTTTGGGGTGGAGGCACATGAAAAGGAGAGCTCACAGCAGCATCTCCTGCACAGAGCAAATGAACCTGTTCCCAGGGCAAAAGGGGCTGCTCCCTGGCAGCTTCCCCTTATACAAGAGGAGAAACTCTCATCTCCTCGCGTGATGCCATCATATCAACATATCAACGCCCTCTGCTCCTAGCCCTCTGTAAGGCGCATCTGGGCAGTGACAAGGATTGCTCCAAAACCTCCTTGGTCTACCATGGGTTTGCTGTGCCTACCAGGCAGCTCAGCTCAAGGCTCATCCAGCTACTGCCTCCTCTCAAGCGAGATCCTTCCTGGCTCCTCCCTCACCCACAGCCTGCTCCTAAAATGACAAAGAAGGGGTACGTGACTTGCCTGCTCTCCTTTAAAGACATGTCAGGTACTAGTCGGGCTCTCTAAGGAGGGATATACACTTGCTGCTTCTGCTTCGTCTGATCAGTGCACAGAGGGTTTAGGCTTCCAGGTTTGCCAACACTGGCGCAGCCTTCGTGGCTTCCCAAGCAATGCAACAAACTTCAATAATCTTAAGGAAAGAGGAGGGCCCATTCATTTGAGCCCCGGCCTTCACCAAAAGAGCTGGTTTAGAAGAGCTGACTGAAGCTGCTGTCAAATTTCCTTCATCCTAAAACACTGCCTTTTAGGGGTGGCTTTGCATCTAGAAAACCAGGGATACTCACAAGGAGTCTAGGAGGGATTTATCTTCATTTAGAGGGATGGTCTGAAACTGTTGCAAAGGCTTTGTGACAAATTCTCCAGGAGACGTGGTACCTCTCAAGTTTTAATGAAATCCCTTTGCAATGGCTCTGTCAGGCTGGTCATTACTACAAGCTGTCTTCTGTATGGCTTTCTGTTAAGAAAACAAAATATTCTGAGACACCGACACATTATAGAGGTGTTTAATAGTAATACTTATGCTTTAGCAAATCCTGTAGGGGAAACGGACCTATTTTTGACAGTAGCTCGAGTTAAGAAATAATGGCTTTTGTGGTTATCTGAGTGAAAAACCCTTATCAGGAGAAAGCCATTTGTATTGCAAATTAGATGGTACGGAACAGAAAAGGAACTACCACACAGTCTGTTTTAAAACCAACTGATAGAAGTTCATGGTTCAGGCCTAAGCAACTCTTCTATTGAGGGTCAGAGATGTAAAATACAAGCTGTAAGTTTTTCCCTACAGCTTAAACCAGAAGCTCTGATCTGAGCTTGCCAACTTGAAATCCTGAAGCTGCACCTAACCCTTGGAGTACGAGAGTTTGTGCTGAATCAGGAGGGGCAGAACTTTGCAGAGCCTTCTGAGCGAGGAGGCTGGAGGCAGAAGCCTCTCAGGAGACTGCAGATATGTAGTTAAATCCGGTAATCCTTTTAGGATTATATTTTTATATGAAACAAAACTGCAGTTTGAACTGTGCACCTCAGCCAAAACAAAGGACAGCCATCTATGCCTACAGCAGGCTTTGTTGAACTTCAACGTTTTAAGATTCATCACGCTTCTTTCCAACCCTAGCTCTGTCATTGCATTTTAGTAAATAAATTCTTTCTAGGAAGAAGACTAAAAAAATTAAATAAAAAACCTGGAAGTGCTCCATCCAGGGAAAACCCATACACAAGTGGAGACACAAGCACTGCGAGCTCTCTAGTCCAAACTCCCGCCCCACGCTCCTCTCTCCCAGCACGCCTGCTAATTTTGGGAGGTGAGGGTGGCACCACTGCAATTCTCTGCTGTCCCATCGAACGCAAAACAGGCGTGTTGGGAATAAGGCAAAATAAATGTGAAATGCTGTTGGAAAAAATGAGGTCAGCCAGCCCTATCTGTGGCCCAGCAGAGTACCCCATTTACCTCCAGACTGCCTATCATCAGCAACTGAGGAGTGGTTGTGGTGGAATTAGTGGTGTACGTGGCTTTTGCCTTCCCACAAGAAAAAACCTAATACTTTTTGCAACTTCACTTTCTACGAAACTCATCGGGGCAAACAGCATTATATTCGCACTTCTGGCAATTATGAGATGAAATCAAAGCTAATCATGGCACCATAGAGTCAAAGCCACTGACTATGGTTGTCTTCTAAGGAGCAGCTTCTTCCATCCATGGAAGAGAAAGGGTAAATAAAAGCAAAGTGAACCGATGTCAGCAACAGATAAAGATACCAGCAGAGCTCCTTCGAAGACCTGTACAGGGAGGTACCGAGTGCCAACTTGTAGCACTCAGGAAGGACCACTCTGCACCGCATCCTCTGGGGAAACGCCAGAGACTATCCGCACCCGCTTGGGAGGACCACGACTCGCATGTGTGCCTGGTAGGCTCGTCACCCAAGGCACTGGGGTAATTCCCTTTGGGAATGAGGAGAGAAACACCTGCACTGCCTATCAGCTCTGCAGCGCCTGTCGCACCACTCTTGGCCTCACATCCCCGCGCAGCCACCGCACCAGCCAGATACCTGTGGTGCTCCCTTGACAGAATAAAGACAGGCTCCCAGCCCACCCCACCCCACCCCACTTATCACCTGCCTTGTAGGATCAAAGGGCCGAACGCACCACTCTTCAGCCTGCGGTGCCCCGCGCTGTTACCCAGCCACTTAGGAGATTTTTTCAAACAAACAATAAACCTTTCCCCTACGCTGCCCTTGCTTGTTGCACACCTGCGATACTGTCCCACTATCCCCCTCCAAGTCCTCCTTTGCTGTCATACCTACAAAACTTGGTGCAAGCTGCTGCTGTATCAGAACACCGGCTCACCTGCCAGCCTGTCTCGGCTGCCTGAACGTTCATTTGTTGTCTCTGGGTTTTGGTTTTGTTTTTTTTTTTTCAAGCTGAGAAACTGTCTGAGGCAGAGATACTTTCTTTCATCTGCTCTTACGCAGCACCCAGCTCAGCAAGGAGAACTAGTCTCAGTCCAGAATAAAATGATTATTACCTACTCTGATTTTGGGAGGGTAGCTGCAAAGTGAAAGGAAGAGGTGAAGGGAAGAGGTATGTAAAACAGAATATTTTGGGCTTTATTTGGGCTGGAAGATGATGGTTCTTCCCAGAGGGCAGCCCCTTGTGAGCGCTCTGTGCCCCATCTCAGCTCGTCTTGGACCTGTCCCTCCCACCTCCCACCCCTGCCTCCTCCTCCTCACTCTCATGCACGCTCCCTCCCAGCGCTGGAGCATCTCTGTCCGCCTAGCAGATCCACACACAGGAGTAAGTGCCTGAAACAGAGGGGTCACAGCACCTCAGAGGATGCTCTGAGCCAGCCCTGGGGAGAGGAGCATCTTCCCCAAAGACTTTATACAGAGGACCACTGGCCGGCTTTGTTGCAGCCTGATTTGGGCCAATCTTAAAGGTCCCAGCGGTGACATAAAATATCAGTGTCCAGGCTGACACAAGGCTCCTGGCTCATGTACCCGTCATCATGGGCAACAGAAGGAGCTACTTTATCCCTCTAGCTCCCCACTGCAGCCATGTGCTGCAAAACCCCCATCCCCCTGCACCTCGTCACGCTCCCCTGGCAAGTGTCACAGTGAGGCACTGTCACACGCGTTGGCAAGAGATAGTGCAAGAGATGCGAGCGGGGCCTGAGCTGCAGCCGCCTTCCTGGCGCTTGCTACGGTCCCTGGGTGCAGAGTGAGCGAGTGATTTGGGGAGCATGTGGCTGGCAGGCTTGAGGAACGGGTTTATGAGGACAGCTGGGAGAGCTTGTCCTTGGACGAGCAGTGAGTACACGGCATGGTCAGCACATCCTGTGAATGCTCAGAAGGTGTAAAACACCTAAGAGGTATTAATTAGGGTGTAAAGTAAATAAAATATAATGTGCATACACACAGCATATGGACATACCTATACATACACGTGTGAGCGTATATACCTCTGCGTTGTATACCGCAAACACACACTCATAAACTGTCATAGTCTACAGTAGCTAGGCAACTCAGATGAGTAGAGAAACTTGCTGAATGCTAAGGAAAAATCCCTAACCATAAATTCTCCTAGTGAATGACCTAAGGGAAGGGATGGAAAGAATCCTTCTTACTACAGCATTCAAACCTCATCAGAACAAGTACCCTGCAAGCCTTAAACTCTGCCTTGTAAAAGGCTTTGTCTGGACAACCTGGAAGTTTCCTCACTCTTTATCTTTGAGGGGACACAAAGGGCTTCAGTGAAAGCTAGCCAGGCACCAAAAGGCTATCTTTTTGTGCCAGCAAAATAAAAAGCTACCACAACTTATAAAGCAACAGTGTCTCTATTAAGCAAGGGCAGCAATGCCATAGCCCTGGTCGCTGGCTGGCTGGAGCGTCAGGTCTCGGTGAGACCCTGGTCTCTGGAGGGATCCTCCATCACCTCGAGGTGCACGGAGCGGGAAGGGGGATGACAGCAGTGAGCTGTTAGCTTGTTTTTCACCTCCCGACTCCATATTTAAAGACAAGGAAAAAGAGACCTGGAAAACCATCATGCTGGCTAGAACAGCTGTTTGTAGTAACTTTTGCTAAATGGCTCCGACAGCTAAAGAGGCAGTTCACTACTTGCCCTCTTCTCTAGGAATGCTCTGTGGCAAGGGAAGGAAACTGAAAAATGAAGGCAGATTTCATAACATAAACCAATCTTTTTAAAAGAGAAAACAACGCAGATAGGTTACTAAACACAGAAGGTCATGTATGTAATAAATGACACAGGAAAGTACACTGTCTTCATTTTTTGTCACTTAGTAAATGGCCTGAAGCACTAAACAAATAAGCTGAAGTTGTTGAGTTTGATCCAGCAGCAGTCTCTCATAAATCCCAATTCCATTTTCTCATCACAGCTTACTACACTGCGAGATGCCGCAGGAAGCCCCAAGACTTAAACTGACCAAGGGAGTGGGACACACGAGTTACTCTGAAGCCTATTGGTGGTGGCTTGTCTAGATTCCTTTGAAGATCCCAGTCTAAATGCTTGCTCACACGTGAATATTAATGCCTTTCGAATGTTTGAGCTCTGCAGGAAGATTTCTTGGGGGTTTCCCACTTACAAGGCAAAGAAAAATCCCCCTCTGCAGCAGGATAACAGAGCGGGCGATGGGGCAGGAGGTGGCCACAGAAGGGGACATGTCGTGATGCCCCCACTGAGAGCGGGGCGCTTGCGAGGAGCCGGGGCCAGGAAAGGTCTTGCACTAGGAAGGAGCAGAGCGGAGAGGAGAATGCACCTGCCTGGTAAGGGAGCCCACACAGAACAGAGCCCCAGGAGAGCCTGAGAGATCCTGGTATTTGGGCTGAAACGAGACAGGATGCAACAGGGACAGAAAGAAACAAACCAAAAAATTGAGCACTTTTGTTGCAGAGAGAAGAGAATTAAAAGCAGAGATGGAGAGTGATTTGTGGAGATGGAGGTGCCATCAGAGGGCTCTCTGACTTCCTCCACACACTTGTGAGACCGACATCAGCTCTTGCCAAAACCATTTTTATCTTTTTGTTTCATTTCATGCTTCTTACAAAACAAGTTTCAAGAGTACTGGTCCAGTAAGCCCATACTCTTTGCTTATCTTCAATTTGGTTTCTTGGTTGTAAATTCTTCGGGGTGCTTTCCAAAACATTTGTATGGCTTTTAGCACAGCAGTGGAGTGCGTTAGTAAAAAGAAAGAGGGCAAAGTCACAGGGAAAACTGTGAAACTCAAAAGCTAGTGTTTTTGGCAGCGTTTGAAATTAAAATGCTGTCCACGATTTTACTTTTTTATTTTTACTGTTATTATTATAATTATTTCATAAGAACAAAGTGAATTAACATTTTATTGAAGCAATTTTCCAACGTATTTTTTCCTTAAAATAGAACTCTTTACTAAAAGCTCATTTTTTAGCAAATGAAAAGAAATTACCAAGATTATGTAACTCATGCCGATAAGAACGGTCAAGCTGTTCTAAACAAGCGCATCCTGAGTTATCTTTCCGGAGAAAGAGCACTCTGATAATATTGCTGAATTTTATGCAAAGCTCAAGAAAAGTAACGTTCTTCCTTGAAGAAAGAAAACCCCTTTTCTGCTAGTCTCAGCATTCTGATCAGAAAGAATAGAAAGCCATTTATGTTAACACACGACTGAACTTTAAGGCGAGACATTCAAAACTGAGCAAACCTAAGTCATGGGAAGCCCAGTGAACGTCCCGGCTTCCCGCAGGGGGAAATACACGTGCCCAACACCTTTGTAGCCTATGAGCTTGAGCTTTCTAAGCCTTACACGTGTGCTGAGCTTTGAAGAGGTCAGCAGCACCACTTACACAGTCGCACACAAAGTCAGAGGCTCCTCGTGCTGCAAACAGAACCCACCCGTGTGTGCACGCACGCGCTTCAGCACCAGAAAAGGGCTCCCATCGGATCCAGGGGGGCCAGCAATGGCCACGGCAATAAAGTCATGCACAGTTGCAGAATGGGGGTCTAGGTCTGCGTTGCGCTGAGATTTAAATACATATCTATTTGCCTAACTGCAGGCCCCTGCACCCGAAAATGCTTTTCCCTTTGCACTACCAGCCCTGGTCTCCAAGAGTGCTCCGAAAAACTTCGAGATCTCAGGCTGAGGAGCCCTGGCAGGGAGGCAGGCGTGGGTGCAAGCTTGCGGAACCCCACGCCACGACAGGTACATGCTTTTATGCGCACTTATTTGCCGTCGCCTTCTTGCAAGCCGGGCTCTATCCCCCAGCTCAGCCCCACGGATGCCTGCGGTCACCCCTCGGATGGAGCAGTCGCCCGGCCACCCCTTGCGCACCATTTATAGCAGGGGAGGGCCCTTTTGAGAAACCAGTGAGTAACTGAAAAAATGTGGCAGAACTCAACAGCGAGAAACAGCAGCGGGAAAAAGCGCGAAACAGGAAAGCGAAGCTCACGTCGTGTCCCCCCCCCCCCGCTGGCACTTGGCGAGGACGGAACTGCTGCAAAAGCGGCGCAGGGCTGTTATCAGCCCTGCGCAGGGACTGCGGTTTGCTCGCTCTTGCAACCCTTCTTCAACTGTCACTTGTTTTTCAACAAACAGGATGCCTCTGCTTAGACTGACAGCTTCCCCGTAACTTTGGGGCGAGGGGCAGCGTGGGTCCTTCTCGCTGCCCCGAGGCTGCTCGGCTCTCTCCCCCGGGGAGGGTGGCTTCAGGTGCACCCTGGGCAGGGTGCTGTGGAGGGGACAAGACCTATCTCCTTCCTGCAGCCCTTGGCTGATGAGCAAAACAAGGCGTGAAAGGAACAGGCTTGGCTACATCAGAGAGGAAAGGCTGAGCTTCCATCTTGCTTGCTTTTTATTATTATTCCACCTAAGAGCAGTTATTAAGGAAGTGGTTGTGCTACTTTTAGGCACCAAGGACACATCGAAGCTGCTCACCTCCTTGCCAGTCTGTGCAGCAGCCGCTGATGTCCCACGGCACGATGGCCACAGGGATGTGGATAGCACTGTTTCTTTGCTATGCAGCCTCCCTGCACAGGCTGGAGTGAACACACAGGGCAGGACTGGTTGAATGGAGACGCTACCAGAAGAGGCAAAGGAGCGACTGTCCTCACAGCCCCCAGCACCAGGGCCTGTGGCAGAGCCAGAGCTCCTGACACGGTTGCTGGGCAGCTCTTACTGCCTGTTGTTTCCCCAGGGTTAGCAAAAACCTGCACCAAACTTTGCAGCTCAGGCTTCTCAAGAAGCACGTTCTGTTTTTCATGGTCACTTGGGCTATCCTATGGAGAAGCCTGCTGTGTCTGCAAATAAGTGAGGCACCAACTTGGATTTCTACTCAGAAGTTAGATATAGGAAAACCAAAACATGCTCTGCCCCTCGTCTCAGAATTTCCTGGCCAAAGGTTAGCCTCTGTCTGCAGAGGTGGAGCCCGTGCCAATGGCAGGGCAGGCTTTGCAGCAGAGCTCTCTAACCTGCAACCTTTTCTGGCAATGCCCAGTGCTGTGACAGATCAACACTAGAGAAAGCAGGAAAAAATACAGCTCCAGAATGACTTTTTCAGGAAAATGAAGCAATCTTTTTGAAATATTTTCTGAAAAAAAGAATAAACACTTTCAAGTGGATGCATAGTTTCTTCTCTCATCTCTCTGTCCCACAACACCAACCTCCAGCTTCACTGGACCCTGGGAGGTTTTTAGGGAGTCTCCAAGCAGTGATGTTTTCAGCTGGGTTGGTAGGACTGAACTGAACCCTACTCCTGCTTTCCCTGTCCATGGCCGTTCCCCCTGCTTTACTGGCATGGAGGATTGCAAAGCATCGCCTACTGCCAAGATGGTGCTAAGCCAGGCTGGAGAAAACCCTAGTGCACTGCTCCTCCTGCATCTGGGACTCTAACAAGCAGAACGAGTCTTGTGTCACAAATGGTTTGTCACCTAGTCTTATTTCTTTTCCTGTTCCCATATTGTCCACAAACAGCTCGTAATATTTTCAAGTTTGCCTCCTGCTCAAAAGTAACTGGAAAACGTTTTTTCCTGGGTTTTCTTTATGGTTTGCTATTCGAACTGGATCGCACAGTTACAGCTGGAGAGGTACAATATCTGAGCCCCAAAATAATGAGTGTATTGCTAAGGCAACTTTCTGATAAAAACACCTACTTGATCAGATTTGAAATTCAAAGTAAACAAGAGATCATTTTGCAGATAGTTGGGCTTAGAGCTGTAAGTCAAAAAACCTGAGGTTCTGTTTCCACTTCTCTCTCCCCTAGACTGCTGATATGACTAGTCTTCTTTTGTTCTTCATCCATGAAGATGAAGAACATGCTATTCCCAGAGCAGTTTAAGCAGCTTCTGAATGTATTTGACTATCTTTGCCTACCACTTTGGCCCAGTGGACACCAAACTGAACTGCAAAGCTCCTTTAGCAGCCTGCTTTTCTGTGGCGACAATGCTTATGTGATCGCTCCCATTCCCTCTCTGCTTCCCCTAGCTTCTCTGTTTTGTGAGCCAACTTTAACTAAATTTGAGAGAGCAGAAGTGGTCTTAAGTTCTTATGTCTTTCATGAAACATGGCAGTAGCAGAGAGGCTTTGTCAGCACTCCCAGCTGAAGGGCACCCAAGAAATTTTAGAGATTCCTCAAGAGAAAAACCTTCGATTAGATTAAAGCCTTACCGGATGTTAGAGAATGCAGCCACAAGACCCATGTCTGTAGGAAATCAGCCTGCACTAGTTCTGCCTAGGACAGCATGTCTTGGCTTTTCAAATGCGTCAAACGAGCCATGCCTTGAATTCAGAATGCGGACTGCCTCCGTCTGAAATTTTACCATAAGCCCAACATTTCCATGGAGAAGATCTTCAGTGGTTTTGCACGCTTTCAATCAAATAACCCAAATTAGCTTTTTGAAATTTCCCAATGAAGCAAGGCTTACCCAGAAAAGAACACTACAAATTCTCATGAGAAGTTTCCCACAGCCCCAGTAGCATGAGAGCTTCTTACCACATTACACTGGTTGTGGGGAAGGCTCACATTAACAACATGATGAGAGCATTTGGATTTAATAGAGTTAATACACACAGCACAATCACCCATAGTGCTTGAGCCAGATCTCAGTCCATCCTTATCCTAAGTGCTTCCCTAACAATTCCTTAACAACACGACAAGAACATTTGGACGTCACTGATCACATCATTAGCATCCCCTGTGGCCCAAGATAGGTCTTGGTATACTCCAGTTCCAACGATCTCCCAGATAACACTAAGAAAGTCTCATGTTAGCATCCTAAAGTTGCATGGGGCTCAGGCATAGTAACACAGAGGTCCAACACCAAGTCTCACAAAGAAAGTAACTACTATGCTGCAAAGGTCTTCTGGTTTGGTGGAGGACACACCCTATGCCGTGCTGCTATCCCCTGCAGAATGCAAGCCAGCATGACTAGTATTATTTATTTACTGTAAGGCATGCTGAAAGGTAATGCTACAGTAGGATTAAAAAAAAAAAAAAAGAAAATCCTGCAGGTGTAATCTTTAATTCTTGAACTAACCCTTTAGCTTAATATCCTTATCACTTTTTATCTGCCACATCACAACTTGCATCAGAACTCTGACACAAGCTGCCTACCGAGTTTCACATCTATTAGTGCATGCTAAACATGAAAACACAAGAGGCTAAGAAACTAGTCTAGAAATACTTCTCTTTTTCCTACCTCTGTTCTCTCTCCCACACCCAACGCACATCACCTTCAAGCTTTGCCTTGATTTCGTTGCATTACCAAAATTAAACTAACAGGCTGAGTCTCGTGCAGAAGCCTTCGAGGAGAGGCTGGAAAAAGGAAAGCAAGAACCCACAGAAACACACACCTCTTGGTCGCATGGCACCCTCTGCACAGTGTGCTAAACTCGAGATTTTGGAAAAAAAAAAACAACAGAAACCTTGTAGGTGCATTCACCACTTAGATGGAAAGGACCAAATACACAATGTGTTGCCTCAGAGAGTAGGACTGCATACTAGCACCATAGGAAGCCAGTCCTTCCATCTCTTTCTGACTTTCTGAATCAACTGGAGAGGGATGAGGCTGTGGACACCGCGATCAAAGGAGCCTGGCACCAGGTGCTAAACACAGAAGCGTGGTTTCCTTTTGCCACCTGTACCCATCTAATTCTAACCAAAGTGGGAAGACACACACACAAAAAAAGCTGATAATTGAATAAGCCGGTAGGATGGCATTACAAACAACAGGGGACTTAGTTCGAACACCGAGCTTCTAAAAAAAAAATGAACAAATGCCAGTGGATTATTCTGGGAGCACAACCTGTGGGAGCTGCCTTTATTGCATTACTCTGGCTGCAGCTAGCTGGCTGGCAGAGCACCTGTGTCTCAAATGCCAGCAGCTGGGGCTGGTGTCTCTATCACCCACCGATCCCCCGAAATCATGCCAGCTACAACTGGTTGGGAGTAGGCCCTGTTCAAGCTGGAAAATGCAGTACCTAGAGGGAACAGTACTATGTCCCAGAGGTTTGCTAAGGAAAAGTACCTTTGCTAATACACGGGCTAAATCATGCACCCTGCTTCTGCCACGCAACAAAATGCTTCTTCCCCTTGCTCTCTGCCTGATTTTCTCACCTTCCCTTCTGCACAGGATTCTGGAAAGAAATGCTTGGTATGGATTTTTGATGCATATTCCTTACCAGTCAAATATATGATCCACATTTTTTTTTCCCATTCACTATGCAATAACTGAAGGCATTTTGGTCTCCAGATGCAGAAATGAAAACTGGCAGCAAAATTAGCAATGCAAGTAATACACTAGAAATATTTGGGTTAATTTGTTCGTGGCAAATGTTGCAAACAGCAGCATTTTATAAAAACCTCAATGACAAGGTAGTTTGTTTTCTTACCAAGTGAAAATAAGTGAGGGAAACTTTGCTACAGCTAATTATATACTAAAAGAGGACAGCTAATGTTTTTATATAGGTTATTTTTCTAATTCTGATTTCAATCTCTCTTTGAACTGCACTTTCAAACAATGTTGCTTGTATTTCCTGCAGAAAAACAAATAAATTCCAGCAAGACCTTGCAAGAAAAGGAGCTGAGATGTTGACAAGTGAGGGACTTCAGACAGACAGAAATTTGGGGAACAGTGAAAAGATTTTCCTTGAAAACAAGCTAGAATCTGACAACAAATTTCTGTTAAATCATGTTTGGATATTTTTTTACCAAGATGGCTGCGTGAACGAGCTGTATTAGCCTGAGCCTTCATAGGAGGTACGGTTTTGGGCAGGACAGCTCTATTGCTGGCTTAAGTCACGTACATGGGAGAAAATCTACCGAGTTGGCACCTCGTGTTGCTTCTGTTAACTTTGAGTGCTGCTTGGTTGGCAGCTGTGCAGGGAAGTCTCTCTTTTAGGAACTGCAGGATATATCGGGATTTGTTTATTAAAAAGCTGGAGACTGGGTAGTATTTGCTGAAGGAGTTAGCAAAGAACAAATGAGCACACGGATGGCAGGGAGGTAATAATTTGTAAGCTGGAGATGAAATAAACCGTGTTCAAAAACTGTTTACTGAGAAAGACCCTTTCTCCTCCCTCAACTTTCTTTAGCTGATCTGGGGTTGTGAAGCCAAACCCCGCTGCTGCCGTGAAGGAGCTCCTATTTACCTGTAGGTAACTATGGAAAAAAACGTGAGAGCAGAGGATGGGTGGAGGTGCCCGATGGGGAAGCCGTCTCCCAGCTGCACGGCAGGTCACCCAGACCCCAGGTGGGGAGCAGGGACAGCCTGGCTCCCCGATGCCCTTGGCAGGACTTCATGAGAGCAGCAGTCAAAAAAGGGTGTTCTTTTTGTTCAGCCACTATCCTGAGCTTGTACAACACCATCTAATCCAACACCTCTAATTCCCTCGGACACAGCGGGGAGTCTGTTGTGTTTCCTAATCCCTCTGGCTAGAGTGGGCTTTTCCGAAAGCTGAAAGGGGTGATGAGACAGCCTGAAAAACCTCCAACTGCTTCTGTTTAAATGGCGCTTTTGATCTCCAATGGGTGTGGTTTAGTCAAAGCAGCAACACACGGAAACCTGGAGGACGCGGGCCCACTGAGATGCTTTTTGCCTGTCTCTGCACGGGCCAGGGATGTGCCCGAAGCATGGAGCTGTTAAAGGGAGGGAAGGGGCCCTAATGAGCCTGTGAAAAGGAGCCGTCCCATCAGCAGGCATCTGGAAATGTGATCTCTAACTTGTACAGTGCCATTTTTTATTCAACAGCTCTTGCAAATGTGGTGAAACGGGCAGAAAGGGCCAGGACGCCGCGACAAAGCAAAAGGCAGGTTGTGGCACAGAAGGGGAGTCAGTCTCGACCCTCCTGTTTCACGTGTGCGAGGGTGTAAAGACACCTGTGTGAAAAGGCACCGCCGATCTGCACTGTCAGTGATGTGACCTCAGGTTGTTCACACATTTATTTGGAGGAGAACCACCATCACAGGTCTCATTCAACGCCCCAGGATGTCAGCCAGGTCTTTTCACTGGTTTCGTTGGCTCTTGGATCAGATGCCATGTACACAAGATACTGGGCTGCTTTGATTGCCCCAGTAAAATGCAAACCCAAATCATCTTTCCTTGTATAGAAATCTGTCTAATGACATATCTTCACCCCATAGGGGAGTTGTAAATCCCTCTTCATGTTGGTACTTGTCTAGATGCAGCAGAGCACTTTCCCAAATGGGAATGGACTTATACAGGTATAAAAGTGTTCATACTGGTAAAGATTATTCCTGTGCAGTAAACAAAAGAGTTTGTTTGGGGCTAATGTAGCTTTTCTGCTGCATAGTGTAAAATAGATGCACCTAAAACCATCAGTACAAAATAATATCACTCCTCAAAAGTAGTACGCAAAGTTGTTTGGACTCTGTATGAAACTGTAAAAAAATGACTATTTGCATTGCAATCTCTATGAGGGGAAAAAAAACCCCATAACAATAAAAGTTCTTATTGTTTCACTAAAATTTAAGTGGTTCACCACTTTTGAACTCAAGAAGTTTATCTTATCACTTTTTTCTTTTTACCTAGACAAGCCATTCACATTCTTTAGTTTCCACAACAGACCAACGTACTGTACTTGAAGCACCTCATTTCATTTAGAAAAGTAAATCATTTTCTCCAATGCAGTCACTTACAGTCAGAATTAAGTTTGTATTCACATCTGAGACCTGAATCTTGGTTTCAATACGCAAGTTATTTCACACTTAGTGTAAAAAAATGCGTGGGTGTTTAGCACCATATATTATCACTTTTTACAGGCTTGCTGCAGAAGCTAAAGAGAGAATCGGTGCAGAGACTAAGGTGTCTTTTTTGCTTTCAGAGATAGCCATCTCTCCAGGCTGCGTCAGTGGAGGTCCTTCGGAAGCACATGGAGGGCAAATCACAAGGTAGTTCTCTGTGTTGTTCTTTCCCTAGCGAGAGGGTGACCTACCTCACCCTACTTCCACAGCTGGAGTCATGAGCAGAACAGTCTCCACATGCTATCTGCCCCTCACGCTTGGGTTCAGATGAAATGGTGGCAACAAAACAGGAATCAGGTTGGTGTAGAAGCCTGCTGAGTGACCTGGTGGATGTAGCTCTGCTTAGGACCCCGCATGAAGTAACCTCTGCAGCTCTCGGCCCCGGAGCCCACAGAAATGTGATGGACAAGGCAATACTGAATTTCTTTGCAAAGCATTTGGACAATGTATATAGGATCAATCAAACCACTCTATATTGCAGTAACTGATTTGCCGACCCCCATTCAAATGGGGTTAATGAGGTCTTAACTTGAGTGTATCTTCCAGATATGAATTCTGTTACACCCGACCTATGCAAAACCCAAAGCTCATTTACATGTGGGTCCTGAAAAACAGAAGCATTTTACAGTCTGATATTATCTAGTAACTGTGTCGTAAAATAAATTGCACTTCTTATGTACTGTAGCATGTAGTCTCACATCAGTGTCCTGCTCAGGGTGACATGCAACACAGACAGATGATCAACAGCCATGGCAGCCTTGCTGTGTGGAGACTGACTGCATGGGTGAGACCTCCTCCTCATTGCCTCTTACTTGGAAAATTACTTCCAGGGTTGCTTTCCAAAGCTGTGGTTGCACTCACAGAAGTCCCGTCCCTCTCTGTCCTGTGTAAGACCAGGAGATGGTACACGCTAAAGAGCGCGTCTTTCAGAGTCTCTCCTCGCTGCTCAGTGAGGAAATAGACCTCTCCTGTCCGCTGTGTGAGCTGCACACCCTTGAGATACAAGATAAGTACAACCAACAGCTACCAACCAGAGAAAAAATCCCAGCCAACTCAAAGGGCCCTCTACGGCCATGCATAATACACCATAAATGATTGTTCCACACCAGTATTTCCTAAGTAAAAGTGACAAAAGCTTTCATTCTCAAGCCATAGCTCTGCTACTTGGAATCACATGAATCACACTTGCACCTTTAATGCGACGTTTCTTTCAGTCCCCATGTCAACACTGGCATTTCGAGTCCACCTCCCACCGCATTCACAACTTCATCTTTGTGTTTCTCTCCCAGGTTTCTTTAAGAAAGCTTCTTTAAGAACACTTCTTTAAGAACACTTCTTTAAGAACACTGAAAGGACAGGCCCAGCCCCACTGCAGTTGATGGCCATGTTGTCCCTGTCTGGGTGGAGTCAGGATATTATCCTAAGACCTGGCCCTGGGACATGCTTTCTGCACCAGGTCGTGCCTACAGAGAAAAGGAGAAGCGAGCCTGCAGGCATGTGGGAGTAAAGCAGTGCTCGCTTAAATCTACCCAGCCCATATAATAACAGTAGTGAAAACCCAGAGGTATGTCTCCCGCCCCCGCTCACCGCTATGGTGCGTACCGACGTCTTCCAGGGCTTGGCTGGTGGTGCCTTACACCCCTGCGATTGCATCTGTCTGCGTTATCCTTGCTAGACAGATGAAAGCCTTCCTTTTGCTGTGCCAGCTCGCCTTCCACCACCCTTTGATACTTCAGCAAGTATAAATAGAGACCTGACAGGCAAGGAGGCTGGTCTGCCCTCTGCAGAGGCTGTGATGCCCCACTCATTTCCCGGCCCCGCACCCTTGCAGTGCTTGCCCTCGCCCAAGCAGGCAGCTGCAAGGCAGTTTAGCAACGCTTACAGAGCTCAGCATCCTTTGGTGCTTGTTCAAAGCTTCTGGAAGTGCCCTGATAGAACCGTCTAGGAAACGGACTTAGGAGAGATGCAGGTGGAGCTGGAGCTGAGAAGGTGCAAGGCATTTTCATAGATTTCATAGACTTTATAGGTTGGAAAAGACCTTAGAGATCATCCATAGAATCATAGAATCATAGAATCATAGAATCATAGAATCATAGAATCATAGAATGGTTACGGCTGGAAGGGACCTTCAAAGGTCATCTAGTCCAAACCCCCTGCAAGGAACAGGGATATCTCCAGTTCAACTGTCCCTAATCTCCCATTAAACCATATCCCTAAGTAGTTCATCCACCCTTTTCTTAAACACATCCAGGGATGGGGACTCAACCACCTCCCTGGGCAGCCTATATATTTTGTCACAAAGGAAACAGATGCTCAGCCCCACGCTGCGCCGCTTTGCCCCGAACACGCAAGGTATTTTGCAAATGGTCATCCTTCTCTTTTAAAGACCACAAAAAAGTCCTTGAAGGGCTGGGTCAATGCCTTCTGAGGTTCCTGATTTGATGAGAATCGCAGGGCTTGTCCTCAGTACAGCTGCGTGAAACGTTTATAGCAAATCACATAAAAGTTGATGGGTTTCAAGTTTCCTCGCACTGCATTCACAGAAAGATTTGTAAGAGAGGTAAGCCTTTCAACTTACAGTCAAAACCCTACCTAAGGTCAGCTTCTGAGCACATTTCAAAATCACAGCTTCAGCGTGAAACCAGACAACAGAAAACACACTGCAAGACAAAATACTCAGAAGGCAAAAGAAAAAGCCCCAAGCCCCTGACTCGGACTGCTTTTGGGTTCACTGGAATCAGAAACTCAAAACAAAAAGCACAGGCCAAAAAAAAACCCCCAGATAGATCAAAGCCAGAGAAAATGTTCTCACAGATCTTTGTGAAGTGAAACTACCCAGTTTCACAGAGTTTCACTTGCAAGCAGAAGTAATGAGCCCTGTGGACAGCATAAGGATGAATTGGAAACTCTACCAGGTAGTAGCTACCATCACTCTCTACTTCCCTGCTTTCATGGTCAGTTCTTCTATACTCTTTTTTTTATTTTCCTATTTCAATTGTCTGAATATATCTTTACAGAGAATTTGATGTTTTGGACTAAAATGTATCTTGCTCATAAGCCCAGGCCTTATTTTCCTGGGAACTAAGTGGAAGAAAAGGCATTTCTTTTGAAAATTGATGACACTGGGAATCTGTATATACAATTTCTAGGCTCCTTTCCACCAGCAGCAAGAATGGCATGTCTTGCTTTCAGTGTCACTGTGGATATGCTGGTTTATGCATGGACTTCACCAACATACTGTAGACCTTTGTAGGTGCTATGCTGCTCCCAATGCCACCACTGTTGTTACTCCACAGAGTTCATTAATACACTTCAGAGAGGAGATACCCCTACTACTCGTCTACGACTTGGGAAGCTGACTCAAGTCTATACAAATATTATCCATTCTCTTAAGATGACAGAAGAGGTAATAAGGTAGCGTAATGTTTTCTTGTCCTTCTCTCAGACCAGTGACTCACCTAGCCAGTGGTCTGTCTCTCTCCGTGGCCAGTACCAGATGTCATGGAGGAAGCCACAATTCATTTTGCAGATGACAGACCTGCTTACATGGGAAGCTTTCTTTCCAAGCTTTAACAGAGATTGGTTTGTACTCTGAAATATGGCAGTGAGAGACGAAGGGAGGTCTTAACCCTTCCAGAGTTTCTTTTTTCTTTACCTGGCTGGTACCTATTAAGAAACTGGTACATATATACAGACTCAGCTGTTTTAAGGATCCTGCTAAACTCTTATTTTCAATAGTATTTTATGGCAATGAGTTCTATGCTGTAATCACCTACTGTTTAAAAAAATTTCCACCACACCCACCCTGCCCCATTGACTAAGCACAGAGGAAGGAATAGGAGTGAGTGGGTGAGCTGACGACCAGAATTGTTTTAGGGAAAAAACCAAACAAACAGAAAACACAACTAAACTAATAAAAATTGAAAAAAATCCGAGCAAGCACATCCTTGCACACTGCAATCTGCAGGAACACAGAAAACCCATCAGGCTCATGCCCCTGCAGCAAAGGGGTTGCCCTGTCCTGAGGTCCCCCACTGCGCACTGGAGTGCCATGTCTCTGTGTGCAGCCTGATGCTCATGGCAACCATCCCACCTGAAATACTGCACACCCCAACTTAAACTCACACCCTGCACCTGAGGAGCCTGCGCTGGCAATGGGAAGGTGGAGTTGCCAGGCAGGATCTGGATTCAAAGAATGGGTGGTGCCTCTCCAGCCATCCTCAAACTGTCCTCTTACCCAGAGCCAGAGCTACTTCTTCCTTGCCCTCCAGCCAGGGCTGCCAGACCTGTCCTGCCACCCTTGCCCAGCAGCCCATTGGGCACTCAGGTATTATGGCATAAGCAGCCCAAGCCTCTGATGGAGGTCGTTATAGCTGCATGGTGCAGCCCTCCTCCTCCTCCTCCACCAAGCTTCCAGGGCCAGACAGGTTCTCTGTGGCAGCCTCCTATGCGCAAATCCTTGCCCCGCACGTGCAGGAGCAAGACAGGTTTCCCCGTCTTGCCAAAGGGGTGAGCAACCTCAAATTATCCTTTACCCAGACACTGCAGCCAGTGGTTTCTGCAGATACACGAGATCCTGCAGAGCACCAGCCCACCCTAACTTTTTCCTGCGGGCAGCATTCCCCTGTGGCTCATGAGCCTGCTCGGCATTTCACCCTTGCTCTGCACGACAGCAGAAGAGGACCTTAGGCTAACGCCTCTGCCCAGCCCTCCAGGCACCGCTTCGGCGGCGGCAGCAGAGACCGCTGGGACCCAGCACATCCCCTCTGCACATGGCAGGGTGTCAAGGTCGGATGAGCTTCTCCCGCTGGTGGAACTACCTCATAGTTTTACAGAGAGATGCCTTCGCTGTTTCCTTAGGATTGCTTCTGCTTAGCTTTTAAAAGCAAGTAAGTCTGTTTCTAAATCCAAGAACAGTAATTTCTTTGCCCCTCTTGGTTTGGGTATAGACTCTCTCCGTTCGAATAACAGGATGATGCGGATACTCATTCTGTGACCTGAAGTAAAATTCTTCAGGAGTTCCTAAATTACTTTCATAAACTTGCCAATTTCACTGGCCTTCTTATGCATTCAAAGATAAGCAGACTGTTCTTTTGGGGTCATGTCTTAGCGGTCGAACTAAACCATGACTATCTTCTAGTCACAAAAAAAATACAGTTTATTTTCTCTTCCTATTGCGTACATTGGCAGTATGGGGAAGATAGTTTTACTTCCCACCGGAGAGCTACCTCAGAGCTGGAGTTTGGCTCTCGTGGTAAAACATGGCCCAAGGCAGAGCTGCCATCCAACAATTTCCTACTAATGGCCACATGATAAAGGGCAAGCCAATGTGGGGGATCTGCAAGCTAGTCATAACCCTAAGTCCTTGCTAAGACTGTCATGACAACACGTCACTATGCTGTGACTGGTTAAACACTCAGTCTAATATTTCGGCCTCAGATAAAATCTCTTGATCTTACCAAAGCAGTGTATTCATCTCTGTCAGATACTGTACCACTTGCTTCACAGGAATTCCTGTGTTCAGGTCTCGCCATGTTTCTCGAGGCTTTTAAATGAAAAAAGGCTCAAACAGAGAGAAGGCTGTGTAAATCAGACATTGTGTAAGTTTTTTCTTCTAGTATGCCAAGGTTTTTATGAGCTTTAGTTCAATTTCCTATTCACAAGATCAGTTAGTATTTTATAATGCGGACACAAATTAACTCTTTGTTACAATTCAGGAAGTCTGCAAAAGTGCTGGAAAACCTTTTCTCCTACACAGCAACAATGTAGTTTATGCTATTGTGAAAAGACAGGTTTCTTCTACCAGGCGAGCGAATGAGAATATGTGGCAGTGTTGGTTACCATGTATCTCCTACAGAAACATGTCTTTGGCAGAGTTACTTCTAGTATATGACCACTTCTGCTAATGTCACCAATTCTAGAGGGCTGAAATCATTATGAACTCGCTACCTGGATCGTCATGCAGCACCCTCTGCAGACAAATATTTACCCCTGGGAAGGTCTCATAGGCTGACAGTGTGAGGCTGCAAATGTAGACTTGGACAACAGGGAGCCTCCGAGCACCTCACCACTCCACTCACATACAGCACCAGGGACTTCAGGAGCCTACCAACCTAAATCCCATCACAAGGCAAGTCAGAGTCACTGACTTTCAATGAGAAGCAGTACACTTAAGTATAGGTGTCCACAGGTCCAGGCAGAGAAGCCCTTCAGAGCAGGAAGAGCTTCTTGCTGCAGTTTTATTTAGCATTTGCAAAGGAAGAAACCCACAATGCCTGGGCACTACCTGGCATATTAGAGCTCAGAAAAAAGCATGCACAGTGTATTCTTCCATGTTGTAAAAGTGCTCTGCTGGAGTTCATTTCCATTCGATAAGAAACCAACAAAATGTTGCAGCACAAGTCTTCATTGCTTCGATTAATAAACAAAAAATACAACAAAGGCAAAACGAGGAGTAACCCTCTTTGCATATTGAAATAATTAGACCCTGCAGCAAAAGGAAAAATGAGGGAAAAGTGCCCTCCTGGAAAATATTATGCTTCATGCTATTCAGAGCCCCATAAAACCCTGCAAAAAGATTAGTTATTCTGTCTTCCTTTGCAGGCAAAATTATTAGGAAACCTTACAGGACAGTTTAACACCCTTAAAAAGTTACAAGAGGTTATGGGGTGGGGCGATACCATGTAATTATCTAGGCAGCCTTTAAAAGCTGTATGTGCGCTCTTTAATGCAAAACTCTCCAACAGGTCTTGTTTTGATCCCCTTCCCAAAAGATATCACCATGTTAACCCAGCCAATATCCACGAACCTGTGTCGAACCCTCAGTAAAACCAGCAAATCCGTCCTTATACTATGAATCTTGTTAGAACATGAGTTTAAACTGCAGCCTGGCTGATGCAGTCCTGGATTTGAGAAAGAAGTGGAGTGATGTTTTCCTGCGGGTTGCACTGCAGCGAGACACTCAGAGATTCTCCTGCCCTGTACTCCTGACACCAAGTCCGGGCCGTAAACCGAAAGAGGCCATTAGGAAAATGAGGAGGTCACCAAAAGCAAGAGCCGGCAAAGACGTGAATGCATTTGGCACGCAGAGCGTGCTGCTGGAGGTTTCAGTATAATCCTCATTTCTTTACCTAGTGGCAGAAGGGAGGACCTGGTGTGGTGTGATAGAAAGAAGGCCATATCCTTTGTGGTGTACCACATTCAATTAATATGTCAGGTTTTCTACGTCTGTCACTGCTCGCAGGGCCTGGAACAATGGTTCTGCTTCCCCACTCTCCTCTTTTTTTCCCAATTTTCACATAGTATCAGGCTAAAAAAGAGTTATGGATTTCCTTCTCAGAGAACTGCAGGGACTGATAAAGTGAAATCCACAGCAGAGAACAACTTGTTATTTTTCCCTTTACCTCACGATTTCAGTTCAGAGAGAAAATGCAATAAATTTTGGCGGGAAAAAAAGAAAAGAGACGGTTTTGGACATTTTGAACGACCGGTCTATGTAAACACTATTGAGAAATACGTGTGAGAACAACCGACCCTAGGGATGATTATTTTTCTTGCTCCGAGGCCCAAGCATTACTTTTGCTTTTTTTTTTTTGGATTTTGAAATGGTGCGAAGTTCATTTGAGTAAAGAAAAGAACAAAAAGGGAACTGCTGGAAAACCGTCACAGCCTTCCACGTTCAAACACAATATTCTTTCGCAACGATGGAACATTTGCTTTATAACTCAACCAAAGCCCTGTTGCCCAAGTTTTTCTAGCACTGTACAGCAGGAGTTTGATCTTGCTTGTGCTGGGTACACACCAGGATCTGTACCCAGATTGCCAAAACTGAAGGAATATCTTAAGCTATCTAGCACAAGACTTCTTGCTTACTCCATGAAGAAACAAAAAATAGTGCTCCTACAGTAACATTAACGTCAATAATGAGAACAGTTGTAAGGAGGAAAATAAAACCCATTCTGGAGCATTGAGCTAAATCGCTTGCTGGATTAACCAGCTTTGATGAAAGTCCTCCTTTTCTGGGCATATCGGTCCTTGGTCTCCAACCAGCTGCTCTCAGGCTCTTGGGGCTCCTGCCCACAATATGGCCTCTGCCGTCCCCAGCCCGTCCCGTGGGCTATCTGCGCTCTGGCACTCACTGCAAGCGCTGCCCCAGGAGGTTCACTCTGTTTGTTATTTTATCAGAAGCACAAAATTTCCTCAATAAGTCTTCCTGTGCTACAGATTAAACTGTAAACAGTCGGGTGAGCTAAAAAAAAAAAAAAAAAGGCTGACGAAATGCAGGAAGATCCTTCTTGTTATTCTAGCAGTATTGCTTCCTTTGCTTGGTAGGGGTGCTGAGGAAATGTCAGCACTGCGAGCACCGCGGAGCAGTTAGCCGCATCTTGCTCACCCTTCAGCATCTCCCCTGCCCAGGCTAGAAGGTGCCGCGAGCCCCAGTGACTCAGGCAGCTCGCTGGGATTCAGCCCTCCTCCGGTGCCACGAAAGACCAGATGTAGAAAAACTTTTTAACACGAGCGGGTAAAAAAAAAGAAGTGAAGCAAGGCAGGAGAGCGAGCTAGTGGGATGCAAGCCTGCATCCCACTCGAGGCGGGCAGTGCTGATCCGCAGGAGCAGCAGGATGCCGGCGGAGCCGCTGCTTGTTGTGACACAGCAGCCGGGACGAGCCTTCCGCGTTCTCCAGCCCGCTTATTATTAATGCGAATAACTCATGACTCACACAGACACCGCCAGCGAGGCCGGAAAATTGTAGTCTGTAACTATAAAGAGTTATGAAGTGCTGCTCTCTGGCAGCAGCACCCCGGCCAAGCTCGACGAGCGGTCTGCGACAGGCTTTGTGTGCCATGTCATCCGAACGGGTGCAGCCCAGCTGCAAAAAAGGGCTCGAGCGGTCAGAGGGCTTGGGTGGAAAGGGGAAAAGTTCAGCTGTAGCATGAGCTATTTGGGAAGGTAGTGACGAGGAAGCGGACAAGTTTCTCGTGCCAGTCCCTGGCTTACTTGTATGAATAACCCATGACTAAACCATTAGCTCCACAGGGGCTTGTGAGAACGTTAGAAGGAGCCTCTGAGCGCGCTTGGTCACCGGTGAAAAAAGACGGATTGCTGGGTGAAGCCCTTCAATCCTCCCCCCTTCCCCAGCCTTTACAGGACTGCTTAATTTCTCTAAGGGGGGCTGCAGGCGATAATTCGCAGCCATCAGAGACCTGCGCAGCATCAGCAGAAACTCTTTGAGTTTATCCCTGCCGCTCCTTTTCCCGAGCCACGTGAGTTGCAGCTAACTAAGCAGGTTTCTAAGCTTTTTCTGACTTCTCCTCCGCGAACGTGCCTTTACCCAGGCTGATGGTCTAGCATAAGTGAGACAGCATCACGCTCTGCTGGCTGTGCACGCTGGCTTGCAGCTCGCTCCCCGTGTTTCAGCCCGTAGTACGTGTCGTATGCAGTTGCCTGTCATTTTTCATGGCAGTGGCTCAAAAAGTTGTAATTCTGCCAAAAAGAGTCAAAAGGGGCTTGTGCTACTGCTATTGCATCTGCAGTAATTCATGTGAGCTATTGTAGCACGCTTTGATTTACAAAGAGAAAATTCACAAGCATGCAATGGCTGTTTGAACAGCTTAAATGAGTGCTTGTTATAATCTCTTTAATGGACTGATAAGTAATGAGATGGTATTCCTTCAAGCTCAGATATTAACTTTGATGAGAGTGTCTCAAAGAAAACTGAAGTGGGAAAAAGTTGTGTACTACAAGAATGTCCCCAGATACTCTCTAAACATGCATTTTCTTAAGTATGGGAAAGTAAAAAGTATATTTAGAAAGTCTGAATGGCACTTACCTCTCAAGAAGTGCTGGTAAGAAGGAAGTGACTCAAATATGCTGTTTGAAGCCATTGTTTCCTCTTTAAAACTCACTCTCTCTTTACAGTGAAGGAATATATGATTTCTTCTACCTTGGGGAGTAAAAAATGAAGAATGGTCATTGCTACCACCCTCCTCCCAGCCATCACGCTCTGTTTTATCCCGGTGCCTCAGGAGCAGCACAAAGCGGATTATAAGGTTCTTTTGCTAAAAGAACTCCGAAATTGTTTCTTAAAAAGAAAAAAAAAAATAGCGAATCGGTTGTGGTTGATGATGCTTACCACTCTACGAAACTCTGTGGTTTGCAGTCAAAACGATTCGCCCTGCCTGCTGACCAATATCCCGGACTCGCTCTTGTGTGACTGCCTCTGTACCCAACTTGTGGTTCTGTGGTTGTTTATGAGGCCCAAAGAAGTGTTTCACACAACCAAAATTACAAATTTAACTGTTCCCCTTTCCAGAACCTGCCTCCATTGGTCCCTTGGTGTCATGTGACCTGAGTGATGTCGACTTTCTTTTTTTTTTTTTTTTCAACTTTCTGAAGTCATGCCCTACCCACTCCACCTGCCCTCCCCGGGGCTGCACGAGGCAGCGATGGAGTCTGCTGAGGGAGGGAAAAGAAAAATGACTCACCGTCCCTGATGCTACAAATGGTCTTGCTGAGTTAGTTCAGCTCCGCTTGTTTTGTTGTTTGTGGTTTTTGGAACTACTGATTATTTTGATAGAGATTTCATTGCTGCTTATTCAATAGTAATTCAAACCCATGTATTAGACTGCTGCTAAGGCAGGATGTGTAAGTCATCCTGTAAAACATTAGGAATCAGCTGTAGGAAAGACCACTGACTGGGGAAAGGACACTGTGAAGAGGTTTTTTAAAAAAAATGAAAAAGAAACTGTCAAGAGAGACAAAAAAAAGCCCCAACATTATTTTGAACCTGTATGATGGCACCCTCTAAGGCATGCTCGAAGGTCACTAATCTCTGAGCCCACGGGAAAGGTTTTTAAGTTGCTTCCACAGGGTCGAATGCAGCAGTCCTTGTTTAGCACAATTCCTATTCCCATCAGAAGGATCCCTACCCAAAGGAAAACCTGAGTAAAATCCTCAGGATTTAGCTCAGCATCTCTTGAGGTGATAACAGGTCTGTCCTGTCTGAAATTCTTCCCTTTCCTTCTTCCCAGAAGAAGGAGCTGGGGAGGAAAAATAAAATATGCTAAACCTAATAATCAATCGGAAGTTCTGGCTCTGGCTGTGACAATGTGAAAAGAGGGGAGAAAAGTCACTTACTACAGCACAGAGAAGTGGCTGCTGTGCCATTTTTCATCTCCTTTTCCTCTCTTCAGAAGAGTGGGGCAGCAGCCCTTTCCCACCTCGCTGCAAACCACAGGACACCTCATGCCTGTACAGCCTGGGGTTCAGCATGCTCAAACTCCTGAAACCTTTGCCATGAAATCCGTGGCGATCCAAGGACTGAACCAACAGCAGGGCTGAAGCAGAAGGAGCCTTTCCCTGCACCCTCTGAGCGACTATCACGGTGAAAGAGCTCCCCTGGAAGAAAAGCAAGATGCTTTTGCAAAATTATCAAAAACACTGGTAGGTGGAGCACAAACACGTAGCAACACACGGTTCCTCACGCAAGGAGCTCACAGTCAAAGCCCCTGGCACACAGATACTGCTTGCACAGCCTGATGCCAGGCTTCTGCAGGGCTCTGCAGAAGCACCTCCCGCATTGAGGAGCTGGGATGCCCAGACAAAATTAAGTGTTTAATGCTTTTGGGATTTTTCTGCTCATTGCAACTATGGAAATAGAATGCCTTTTCCTGACACTGCCTGCATTTCCAGCGCAATTGCAACCTACCCGGGCATCCTGGCTTCCTTTTAGGATTAGCAGGGAGCTGCCTGTGCATGTGCTGTGTGTTTTCCTCAGAAAAATTCAATCCACTGAAACAGAAGCTTCTCGTGATACAAAAGGATGTGGCAATTCTACGGACACACGCTACCTAGGAAATTTTCCCAAATGAATTTCCAGAAAAAAAAAAACAACAGAGCAATTCTGAGCTGCAAGAACAGGAAAGTCAGGACGCTTTGCTACCGAGCGCCGAGCCCAGTTCAAACCCCCGCTGTGCTTGAATCAGGTCAATAACCCAGCGCTTGGCTTTTTTGCTTATTGGCTTTTCCAAAGCCTACCGCAACCAGACCAACTTTTTGGCTGCTCTGGGATAAACCTCTCCCCGCTCCCAGAGCCGGACTCCTTCCACTCCCATGTAAATAACTCAACAAGCGCCTGTCAGAGACGAAACCTGACAGCAACGCCGACTCCTTTAGGGTGCCTGCCCGGGAGGCAGGATGCTCCGGGGGGCGGAGCGCACCCCACCGCCGTGCCTGGCCCGGCCCGGCCCTGCCCTGCCCTGCCGATCCCCGGGCGGGCTCCGTGCCCGCCGGCGGGCGCTGCGGGGCCGGGGCCGGCAGAGGGAGCTGGGGCCGGCGGGGGGAGCCCGCAGCCCGGGGAGCCGCGCTCCCGCGGAAGGGGAGAGCGAAGCCCCGGAGCCGCGGCCGGGGGGCCCAGCGAGGCGGCCGAGCCGGGAGCCGAGGTCGGCTCCCTTCTTCCCTCGGCCGCCTGTGCGGGTGGGTGGTGCCGTATGGTGGGACGCGGCTGGGAGTCAAGGAACCGGCCGGGCAGCACGTGAGCGAATTTCGGCTTCGCTTTCTCCGGGTAACTGGCCCAGAAACCTAATTATACAAGTTTAACTCTGCTGGTCAGAGAGCAGAACCCTGTGGCACGTTCAGCCAAGTGTAAGCCAAGCCCCCAAATTTCAGACAGTTCTGTCACCATATAAAAAAGAGATTTTTAAACCAGAGACTCAGAAGAGGTATATAACGTGCTGAGTTACCCGTGACTATATACCTGCTCTGTCCCAAAAGGCAGGATGTATTATGAAGATTTTAAATGACATCAGAGGTTTGAGATGAGGCCAACAGGAACATATCTCGGTGAGCCCGAGGAACCAGGCTGCTGCAGGGGTGTTCTTGGGCAAGCTTACTGCTGTGGCAGGGAAAAATCAGATCCCTTATTACTGACCCTTTGTCTTGGCATTCAGGAAAGAGACCCTCCTGCAGGAGCTCTAGTCCCTGGCTGTTTCAGAAGGGCAGCAGCGATCGCAGCCTTAAATCACTATTTGTGCTGCATTTTATTTCTGTTTTTCTAGTACTCAATGGACTGGGGCAGGAGAGCTGCCAGGGCTGGGACGGACACCCAGACAGCTAAAGCATGTGCCACGAGCATCCGCAGCGCTCCGGGCAGCGCCCAGCAGCACAGCATGCCAGCGCACAGCAAATGTCAGCTATGTTAATACCTTCACCTCAGCCATGTGCCATGAAGGCCGTGGCATAGCTATGCTATGCGACAAGCAACAGTTGGGCAGGTTTTGTCATCTCATAGCTAGGGCAGATGATGCAAGGGAAGAGCCTGAGTGTTTCGACATGTAGCCTCCCATTCCGGTCTCTGCTCTGTCAACAGTCAGCTGTAAATAGTACACAGGAATACGCTTTATTAAGATCTAACCACCTTGAATTTTCAAGGAAAGGACTGTGCTGTGTGGGTCTGTGCTACACTCAAGTGGGAGGATGGACGATTCTTCTCCCAGGCCACTGCTACACCCACCAGAGAAGCTGTGAATCCTTAAAAAAGTGGGCAAGGGTTGCTGGCAACATCCAGTGCACTGCGGTACCATTTTATGCTGGGTGCACATCAGCTGTTCCTACAGCCTTACAATAAATCTGTGTCAAAATGTACTGTTAGTGTAGCTGGCGTTGCTCAGAGGAGAGCAATAAACTGGATCATTTCACTATTCACGCCCCAAGGAGGGCATCCAAATGTTGCTACGTGAGCTGTGACACCGTTAATGCCAATCTCAATTTTTTTCTAAAACTATCCTGTAGTTACTGTAGATGGAGGCCCTTAGAAAACTGATGTCACTGGTACTTAGACATCCTTTGCTTTCTAATGAATAAGATGCAAGATAATGGTTAACCTTCAGGGAGTAATATCAGTCTTAGATCTAGAAGCTGACACATCATGAAACAAATTAACAAACGACCACATGACAATGCAAAGATCAAATTATTGTGCTGGTAGTCATTTGTTTAATTTGGTGTATGGGGTAGGACTCAAAAGATTTAGGTGTACTGAGGAATATATTTCCTTCATTAGCACGGCAGAGCATGGCCCTGTTGGCTGGGGCTATTGGCTGGAACATGACCTCCAGTAAACAAGCCCTGACACCAGGCATATATGTACTCTGAAGTCTTGGTCAACAGATCCCATTTGGACTCTTGTGAGGTCGCCAAAATTTTGGAAAAAAACCACCACCACTCCATCCCTAAAACCTTCAACAGAAGTCCAGCTTTTTAAGAGCAAATACTCAGTGTCTCATCAGTAAGAATGATAAATTAATGCAGGGAAAGCTCTGAGCACTAAGATTTATCAGTCTCTACATCTAAACTGACTTTTTCCCCTCGCAGAGCACAGTAATCATCTGACCCCACCAAGGTACGCCCCAGAGGCCAGCCACCTTGCAGGCTGCAAAATCCCACAAGCTACTGAGAGGCCCAAAGCAGAATGATTTAGGGATTATTTTGACTGCTCTCAGGAGGTGTTAGGAGGTCAGGTTTACAGTTTGAGGTTTGACACAACAATGTAGGGAGGCCCGTAGTCTCTCCATCTGCCCTACAAGTGACCGGCTGTACGTAAACAATGGCTTCCTTCCCTCCACTGATAGCAGCCTCTCAGTTTTCATCCTCCTTTCAATTTGGACTGGCTTTAATCCCCTGAGATCTTCCAGACAGACACCATACATCTCAATGCAGCAGGATGTGTTTGATGCTGGGGCATAATGTGTGTGTTAGATGCACTCCACTGCTCTGCTCCATCGGAAGCAGAGCCTGGACATCACAGGGTGAAACGCATGGTGTGCCTGGCCAGCCTCAGACAAAGCTGGTTGGGTTCAAACATGAACAGGGATGGACAATTGCTGAATGGATTGAGGCACACCAGAGCAGGAGAATACCAGGAGAATGCCATTCCTTTACATCCACTTGTCCCATCCACGGGATGGAGCAAGATTAAAGCAAAGCAAATGCTCACAGTGAGGGGACCAAAAATCTCCTTGAGGCTAGCAGTCAAGGGCAAGCTCCAAATCTTGCATACTCCAGTTTGGGTAACGGCCCTAGTCAGGTAAGGCACACTATGCCGCTCTTCACAGCACCATCTCACCAATCCCCAACGTACCCAAAAGAAATATGACCCAGGTTCTCTCTGTCACAACTTTGCGTGCTAAGGCTTTTGGCACAGATCTTGCAGAGAGGAAACTGAGAGGAGGTTAGAAGCTGCCTGTGTATTTTGCTCAATATGTAATTTATGTTTTCCCTCAACACTCTCCCTTGCTTCCTACTTTTCTGAAAGCCAAAGTGAAGGCTTCCAACACCTGCACGAGTCTCCTTCTGTCCAAGAGTGTCAGAAAGAGACCTCAGGTTTTCAGCCTTTCTAAAAGAAAAAAAAGCCAGCTGCTGACCTAAACCCTCGCCGTGTGTCAAAGGTGAGTGCTTTTGAATGGCAGCATTAGGAACTTTGAGCCTGAACCACTTACTGAGTTGGCACTGAGAGGCTGGGAACGTCATGGGCCAGGCATTCTTGCAAAATCACTGTGGAATAGCAAAGCGTGAGTTACGGAACAGCAAACTGGTATTGTAGTAAGCTGGAGCTGCTGGCACTCGTTTGCCGTCAGGAGGGAGCTCTGCCTTATGGTGGCCTCTCATAACCTAGTGGATGAGGTGTAAGAGTTATGAAAATAATAATTAAAACAAATGCGGAGGAGGAAATTCACCAAAAGATGCAATTTTAGAGGAACCGGATCTGCCTGTGAGTTGAGGCTGTCAGGCAACACAGCAGAGGACAGCATGGAAAAATTTTTAAACAACACCCGACCGTTTCTCTCTGGCAGTTTCAAAATAAAATGCTTTAGGTTTCATTTCAAAAGTGACCCAGATTAAATAACTAAGCTAAAAAAAGGACTGACCTAAATTAACTGTTTCCTTCTGTTCTTCCTGTTTTGCAGCCATAACAAAAATGCTGCACCAGTGCTGCCACCATTTTTGGTCCTTTTTCTGCCTGGATACAAGAGCTGTTTTATTGATTTCCAATAACTTATTTTCAGTAGTAGAGTTTGGAGAGTTTCTCATCAGCCTTTTACTGGTGGATTGACATGAGTCCAATGCTTGTGGCCAGAGGGGGAAAAGGCAGAAAATTGAGGGAAAAAATTAATAACACGAAACTTGCGGAGAAGGAGGGAAAGAGGAAAGGTCTCAAAAATCCAGATAAGCACCTAAAGATCATAGAATCGTAGAATGGTTTGGGTTGGAAGGGACCCTAAAGATCATCTAGTTCCAAGCCCCGTGTCATGGGCAGGATCACCTTCCACTAGACCATGTTGCTCAAAACTTCAACCAGCCTGGCCCTGAACACCTCCAGGGATGGGGCATCCACAACTTCTCCGGGCAGCCTGTTCCAGTGCTCACATAAAACTTCTGAGCATTTTTAGTTTTCTGGCAGGTATTGCAAAGGTTGCAGGCCAGCCTTGATTCAGATCTGTCCTTCACATCCCTAAACCCTCTGTGAAAATCAGTGAGTGCCAGGGATGTGCTACTCCCTGGAGACAGACACAGCTCTGTCTAATTAGAAGTGATGCACACTGGTGAAAACAAGCAACACCCCACCTCATTGGCTTTTCTTTTTTCCTCACCTGCTGGGGAGCTGTCCTGGTTTCAGCTGGGACAGAGTTAGCTCTTCTTTTTAGCAGCCAGAAGAGCTCCGTGTTTTGGTTTTAGTCTGAGACGTGCTCCAAGAAGAATGCTGACAGCGCACTGATGTTTACAGTTGGCACTGAGACATCAAGGACTTTTCAGCTGCCGTGTTCTTGCCAGTGTGCAGGAGCACAACAGGATAGGGGGGAGCATGGCCGGGACAAAGGGTCCATGACTCTCCTTAGGATTTGTACTTAGACTTAGGATTGAGGGCCAAACTGGCCAATTAGTATTCCATATCATGCAGCGTCATGCATGGTATAAAAGTGAGGGTCAGCCAGAAAGATGGGCTTTTGCTCTTCCAGGGCTCTCACTCTTGGACTCTCCGAGTGCTCTCTCTGTCTCGCTCTCTATTTTCGGGCCTTTCGCTCGTCCGGGATTGCGGTGTCGGGACTCATCTGTTTTGGGATCGTTAATTCAGGATGAGACGGATCTCAGCCAAGGGGTGGTGAGCAATTACACTGTACATCACTCGTTTGTATATGTTTATCATTGTACATATATGTATATATATTATACATTAGTAGCAGTAGTATTAAATTTTTCTTATCTCAACCCACAGGTCTCTTTCCTTTTTCTCCTTTAATTCCCTTCCTCATCTTGGGGGGTGGGGGAGGGTGAGCGAGTGGCTGTGTGGAGTTTAATTGCCGGAGCAGCCTAAACCATGACAGGAGCAAACTCCAGCCAGAGTCCCAGCCCACCCTTTACGTTGACAAGTGCCGCTACTTTACACTGTCTCAATATCTGCACCAGCAAAATCCCATTTAGATGAAGATAAAATAGTGAAGCAGCTTGAGACAGCTGAATAATATCCTGGCACTAACCAGTGGCAAGAATTGAACTTGGATTAAATCTGTAAGGACTGAATTTGAATTTTTGTCAGTAAAGTCACAGAACAAACACAGTGAAACAGGTAATACGCGTTTACATTTCTTCACATGAGCTTTTTTTCTGGAATCAGTGGGATTTCTCACAAGTGAGGGAAAATTTTGAAGAGTTCACCATCTCCTTTGTTTTATAATTGTAGACACACCAGTAAGATTGTCCAGATGTTGTAATGAGCTATTGTTACGCTGTTTACTTTTTAGGATATACTTGTTGATATTTTTCAAAGCAACTCATTGTTTGCCTATAAATGTAGAAAATAAGAAATTAAATATCTACTTAATAAGAAGTAGCTACTTTAGAAAGAAAAGTAATCTAGGTAATTTTTTGATAAAACTTTGAATTACTGATCTTCTACTTCTCTCTGGGCTTAGAGAATGATGCTTGGCATCTGTGTTTCACAGGGTATTCTAGCAAAACTACCTTATTCTGTCTAATTGCTCAGAAAAGTCTTTAACATTTATGACAGGGCTTGCTCTCTGTAAGAATATCAGCACATTGTGAGTGATGGATACATTAAATCTGAAGTTGGTAACAGGTTCTCAGAGAAGGCTGCTGTTTTTATGAATATGTCAATCTCTTCCCAGTATGGTGCCATGACATGAGCTGACTCTGAGTGTGCTAGCTGGTGGCCTGGGACTTGCACCTGGTTACTTCCCTCCGCCAAAATAATCTGTGACTGCCTCTGTGCCAAGCTCCAGTCTGATCCAGTATGAAAGATGGATGGATGCCCGCCCAGTGCAGCCCCTGTAAACAGCAAACAGATTCCTGGGGAAGATTTTCCAAATGTTCTACAAAGGATTCTGGTACCCAGCTGCTAAAGGAACCTGGCTGAAAAATGCCACCAAATTTATTTATGTGTGTTTAATACTCCTAATTAATTACTTCTAATTAATCACTTCTAAGAAGATTTAACTGTTCCCCCTGCCCCATCTGATCATGATTAGTATACTAGTTTTGCGTAGTTGTGATTAGGAGCAGGGAAGATGGCTAACAAGCAGGATCTGGGAGGACCTTTTGGGTGTAAGAGGCAGCATAGAGGAGAGACGGCTGTGATGTAAAAGGGTGAACAAGAGACCAAGGAGCACCCATTTGCAATGGGAATTTCTCAACATGAGAGAAGTCAAGAGGAGAAGGAGACAGAGGGAGAAGCTAGAAGAAAATGGAAAGTCAGAGATAAATTCAAAGAGAGAACAATCTGATCAGGGATTGGGGTATGTCATGCAGGAGTTGAAAAGAGGGCAGGTGGACTCTGTTAGAGAAAATAGATCCAGACATTCATGGAAAAGAGATGTAGCATCATATAAATGAATCTTTACCACTAAATAAAGCAGAGGAGTGCTGTTGTTCATCCGGGCTTAAATGAAAGAGAGTAGAAGTGACAATTTGCCCTGAACCAGTGCAAAGAAATTGTTGTCGTAGACTTTTTGAAGGAAAGATTTAGTGCTATGACTGCATCCTGAGAAAGAGCTTAACAAAAGAAAGAGTGGTCAAATGAGTAGTTTACCTCATTTTTCCATGCTGGATTTCCTTGCCTTTTCTTCCATATACATGCCTCATGGCACTGCCTGGACTTTTTCCCCTTTTCTCAACATGAAATACTTGTGCGTCTTAATTGCTGGCTTGGAGATGTGCTAAGTTGAAGTGGAGGGCAGCTGTGAGCTGGGCATATCCTGCAAAACAGTGTTTGAGTTTCTCTTGTTGTCAGCCACAGCACATCTCCACCACTGCATCTGCTACAAACATCCTGGTGGGCCCTGTCATCGCAATGGCTGGGGAAAAAACATCCCAAACATATACCCTCCTTTGATTACCATAAAATTTGCTGTGACTATGAGAGGATCTGTATCTTATGACCTTTGCCTGCAGGCCAGTGAGCAGCCCAGCCCCTACACGTGTGTACACATGCTCAGTGAAAGGCACAACTGGGTCTGATCCAGCCCTCACTGAAAGCGACTGAAGGCTTTCCTAAACAGCCAGCGGCTGCTGCATTGGACACATTTTTGTGATGAGAAAAATCTCTTGAGCAGGCAAAGAATGCATTTGTTTTCCCAGAGACTACAGTCTTCCCGCCCACGAAGCATCCACACCTTTACTCATACAACAGATAAAAGGGCTTAAAGCAAGACGGGGTGTAGTCAGTTTGCTCCATAAAGAAGATCTTCAGTCGTGCTTTTTGTGTAGATCATCCTGTACTGGGCCACTGTTCTACCCGTTGTTGGTATATCTGATAAAGCAGATGTTCTGGTGGTGCCATAACCAACATACTGTTTCTTAGTCTTTTAAAAAAAAGTGTTAAGCGTATGCATGTTCGTCAGTGGGATGAGGTACCATGTAGAAAGTTAATGAAAGTTAACTGTAATGTGACTTTCATTTAAGGTTTGCTTCTAAAGGAAAGATGTGCTGGTGAATTATGGAATGAGAGTGTGAGTTGATCAGAGGTCCAGCTATTAGCAACAGAAGGCTGTTCACATCACTTAATAAGCTTGTCATGTGTTGGTCAACCTACAAAGCTGCAATGACAGCTGTACAAGATTCCCTGTAGCCTCAAGACAGCGCATAGCAGTGAACAGGCAGACACTAGAATGGGAGGGAAACTTGCAAATGAGAAGTCTTTACAAGCACTGAATCATGTTCAACCCTCTCTGTTAAATTTTACTCTTTGTTCAGTAGCTAAATACAGAGAAACACCACGGTTTCAGTGGAATTGCAGTGTTATAAGCTTAGAGTTACCGAGAACAGAAATTCACCTTTATGTCTGCAACCTTTTATGCAGTAGTCCTAGAAATTATGAGGAAAACCTTCTCTGAAATACCATACCAGAACCCACTTACCCCAGGCTGCGAGCATGTACATAAAAAGATCATACCACAACACAGAAAGCACTTCTTTTTGTGTTGACAGAGGTTTAACGCTCTGAATTTAGAACATCTGTAGGAAAAATGAGCAACTCCTTACAGTTTGGGAGAGAAGATGATCTTGTTGAAATAATCCTTCTGTTAGACAGTCTCCTGTAGACGTGATGGTGAAAATTGTTGGTAGCAACTAATGATTTTCCATACTCCCACGGTGAACCTGTGGAAAAATTTAGCAATAGGAAGTCCTTTCTTCAAATTAAGTCCCCTCAATTTGGTTCATAGGAGCTATCAGAGAACAGAGGCACTCTGTACCACTAGCTGCTTCTGAAACTCTTGATCCTAGTGTATACTCACCTATCAATTTTTTTGGAAGCCCCTGTTCCCAAAGTTTCAATGCCCAATGGCATCGAAATATAAATCATGGCAACTGTGTATACATTCCCATTAACCACTACAAATATTTCTATTGAATAAGTAGCTCCTCTTGGATTAGATTCAGTGAACATTTAAGGTGATCAGGGAAAGTTGGTGCAGGTTTCCATTTTGCTGGAGGGATTAGGATGTCTCCTAGCCTGTCAGGACCTAATTGAAAAAAGTGATGTGGAACAAAGACCTGGAATGAAAGATGGGATCCCCAGGGAAGAAATCTTTCCAAATCCTGCTTCAATCAGTAGCTTGACCAGTGGAAACTTTCGGATATCCTGGAGCTCTGTTTTTCTTTGATCCACATTACTCACCATCAACAGTAGTTTTATGAGAGTGATCTTGCTCTTTCCAGGAGCAAAGCCCTTGAAGCAAACTGGCATTGTCATCTTTCTGGGCCAATTTACCAGTGGATCAATGATAAAATACATTTACCTCTCAATTCATATCCTATGAATTTCTTGCCATAGGACTTCTTAGGCAAAAAATTTTCATAGGAAAAAATGACCCCACAGTGGTATTGAACAGCCCTTCGCCGGAGGTATCGGGTGTGTTTGAGAAACTGCAGTGAATCGAGCAGGGATGTCTTTCCCAGACTGAACCTCTGAATGCTGCTTGTTGCCTGCTTGTCTCTGAAAACACACAACTGAACAGTGTTCAAAGGTGCTCTTTCCCTGGCAAAGTCTCATGCCAAGTGCCCTCAAGGGAAAGCGTTTGGGGAATCCTTGGATCTCCTCTGATTGCAGCAGCACAGTACATCAAGCTTCAGAACAGACCACACAGATGGATAAAATGCCAGCAGAAGGAAACCCATGAAAGGAGACTGCTTACTGAGCTATCGACAGAAATCACTGTTTCAAACATCTGAAGGCTTGCTCCTGTGCCTACTGAACTCAATGGAAAGAATGCCATTGGAAGGGAGCCTCTGGTTTTTGAAGCGTAGTCTTAAAATAAGCACATTTTGTTTAGGTTTATTTATTTTGTCTTTGAGAGCTGGAAATCGCTTATTTGCTTAAAGCTAGCTATGTAGAGTTTGTGAGCTTGTACACGGCTTCAGGCATGCTGGGGCTGCAACTTAATCCCCTCACAGAGCTGTCCTGCCAGGAGGGTACGTCACGTGCCCTTTATTTTGCTCTGTCCCTTTAAAAACCAGAACTATTTCCTTATCTGTACATGTATCTGACTTCAAGGTCTTATGACTAGAACACTGCTAAGAAGAAGCGTTAAGGTGCACATTCAAGGGAAGGGAGCCTCTTCTGCCTTACCGTGAATCCTAGGACTTCCACCGAGAGTGGTTGCGGCTTATTTTGATTCCTTTAAAATCCAAAGGGTGGCTGTCGCTCGGTTTGATTTAATTTCTTCCTCTGTGGAGTCCGAGAAGGGGTAACGCACCAGCTAATCAGGAGCACATCAGCTCTTACGTATTATTTCCTTTGTGCCCCTTTAGGGCAGTTAATGAAAAATCACTCTCATAGGAAAGTGCCTTGCTGAGAAGTTATGTCTGAATAACCTTTCTCCCACCAGGGGTACTAGAAATCTTCCATTTCCCCAGGCAGGCCGGGCAGAGGGCACAATCTGGATGTGGCAGGCTCAGTAGTGTTGTAGCTAAGCTTCCCTTCTGAGCCCTCTGAAAGCTCTTCCTCATATCCATCGCAAAGCATTGCCTACAAAGTTCATCCTACGTGGCTTAGCCATGGTGTGTAGGTTGGCTTTTAATATCTGATACGCTCCACCAAACTTACATAAAGTTACAAAGTTATATGAGTCTTATATATATTCTTGACCAGCAAGTAAATAGCTTACTGTGGAAATCCATCACTGTTCAGGGGTCTGACAACAGAAGCTGCTCTGGAGGCAGTAGTTGCTCCCAGCGGAGGATCTCTCATGTTCTCAAGCACTTTTGAGCTCCTGGAACAGTTTAGGAGCTTGTATCGGGTTTGCGTGGCAAGGTTTTGGTAGCAGGGGTGCTACAGGGGTGGCTTCTGTGAGAAGCTGCTAGAAGTTTCCCCTGTGTCCAATCGAGCCAATGCCAACTGACTCTAAGATGAACCTGCTGCTGGCCAAGGCCAAGCCCATCAATGACGGTAGTAGCATTCTGTGATAACATATTTAAGAAGGGGGAAAAAAGCTGCACAAAAGAAAACTGCACCTGGTGAGAGGAGTGAGAATATGTAAGAGAAACAATTCTGCAGACACTAAGGTCAGTGAAGGAAGGCAGGGGGTGCTCCAGGCGCCAGAGTAGAGGTTCCCCTGCAGTCCATGGTGAAGACCATGGTGAGGCAGGTGTCCCCCTGCAGCCCATGGAGGTTAATGGTGTACCCGAGATCCACCAGCAGCCCTTGGAGGACTCCACATCGGTGCAGGTGGATGTGACTGAAGGAGGCTGTGACCACGTGGGAAGCCCACTCTGGAGAAGACTCCTGACAAGACCTGTGGACCCACAGAGAGAGGAGCCCACGCTGGAGCAGATTTGCTGGCAGGACTTGTGACCCCATGGGGAACCCACGCTGGAGTGGTCTGTTCCTAAAGGACTGCACCCTGCAGGAGGGACCCATGCTGGACCAGTTTGTGAAGAGCTGCAGCCCGTGGGAAGGACTCATGTTGGAGAATTTAATGGAGAACTGTCTCCTGTGGGAGGAACCCCATGCTGGAGCAGGGGAAGAGTGTGAGGAGTCCTCCTGAGGAGCAAGATGAGGCAGAGACAACGTGTGATGCACTGACTGCAACCCCCGTTCCCCGTTCCCCTGTGCTGCTGGCAGAGCAAAGCTGAGCCCAGGAAGAACGGAGGGATGGGCGGAAGGTGTTTTAAGATTTGGTTTTATTTCTCATTATCCTACTCTGATTTGATTAGTAATAAACTAAGCTAATTTCCCCAAGTTGAGTCTGTTTTGCCCTTGATGGTAGCTGGTGAATGATTTCTCCCTGTCCTTATCTCGACCCATGAGCCTTTTGTTATATTTTCTCTCCCCTGTCCAGCTGAGTAGGGGAGTGATACAGTGGCTTTGGTGGGCACCTGGCGTCCAGCCAAGGTCAACCCATCACAGAGCTCCATATGCATATGAAGGTATGACTTTATGAGATGGAGACTACATATATTCATCCCAAAAGTCACACTGCCCTAAGGAAGAGAGCATGACAGAGTTGTTAGTGTTACCTTCTGATTCGCATGCAATAGAGTGCAGAAAAAAGCGTCAAGACGTAGAATCACAGAATCATAGAATGGTTTAGGTTGGAAGGAACCTTAAAGACCACCTAGTTCCAACCACTAGATCAGGTTGCTCAAAGCCCCATGCAGCCTGGCCTTGAACACTTCCAGGAATGAGGCATCCACAGCTTCTCTGGGCAACCTGTTCCAATGCCTCACCACCCTCAGGGTGAAGAATTTCTTCCTTAGATCTAATAAAAACCTGCCCTCTTTCAGTTTAAAGCCACTGCCCCTTGTCCTGTCATGACACACCCGTTTAAAAAGTCTCTCTCCAGCTTTCTGGTAGGCCTCCTTTAGGTACTGGAAGGCTGCTAGAAGGTCTCCTCGAAGCCTTCTCCAGGCTGGACAACCCCAACTCTCTCAGCCTGTCTTCATAGGAGAAATGTAGACTCATGCACCTGCAAGAGGTGATAGAGGGGAACAACAGAGACACAGAGATCAAGGAATGCACCTCAGAGCCAGACTAGGTAAGGGAGTGAAAAAGGGGAACATCAGTGAAGTGTCGCTGATGTGTTTCTGTAACTGTTTGTTCCTAGAAACTGCATAGCCAGCCTCTGGGGGTTATGCACTGTACAACTGTTTTTGCTATGGTCTGAACAGTTTACAATTTAAACAGTATATAAGACATTACTGATCCTCCCTTCAGCCTTGGACAATGACACAGAAAGTGGCAGTAATTTGCTGAGGAAGCCTGCAAGAGGGCAGAGAAATCGACGTCAAAGCAGCTAAACTCTACTCGAGCTGCTCTGAGATTAAACCAGCTTTCTAGAGCTTGACTCCTTATGGCTGAACAGGCAAGATATATGCCAGCTCTTTGCCTTTAAGTTTTCTTTCCCTGCCTGCTCTTAATAAATGTCTGCGTTTGTTTTCTATTTAGACCTTTTGAGACTTTCATGATTTTAAGCTAAAGGGCACTTTGATTCTGTCTTCTTCCAAAAGGTGGTACAGGATGAGCTGATGCATATCTTCGAAGATCAGATGTGAAGGGCAAGGAAAACCCTGCCTCTGTTCCTGGGCAGCCAGCAGAGTGAAGAACCACTACAAACAGAAGTTCCCCTCAAATGCAAATTGATCTGTGGCGCTACAAAGCAGGATGCAAATACTGTAAAAGACTGGAATTGTATCTATTAATTTACTTTTGTTTGCTTGTACAAAGTAGGTTGTTTCTTTATTCCCTTCTATTCCCTTTCAACCCAGAGAAGAGATTTGCTTCGAGGCTGAACACGAGCCTTTGAAAAAAGCCCCTGTACCTAACAAAACACAACTGTACCTTATACTCGCATGCAAAATAGAAGATATTCCATTACTTTATCTTCATTTTTTTGTTCAGACATTTCTGTGGCATTCGGTGGAAAGACAGCTGTTGTATGGGAGGCACAGTAAATGCTAATTAAATAAAATATTAAAACAATCTGCATGAAAGTTGAGTGGAAGTGAGTAAAAATATATTTCCTTCTGTATTGCTTAGGAACTTTGTGTATTTCTAAACCATTTGGTAATAATGCATAATGAACCCACTTTATGTGGTATTGAAATATTATGCCATGGACGATGACATAATATCATAAGAAAAACCTCAAATAGTGTTTCCAGAGGGTAGCAGTTAACCAGTCATGTCTTGATATCAGAGCCTGGACAGCAGCCCTGAAAGTTTGTAAGTTGAGGAACATGTGAGAAAACCCACTTTGGTCAGCATCCTAAATAAAATTCAATGTTCATTTATATGTTTTTAATCACTTACAGTCTGCTTTAAGTTACCTGCTCAGCCTACCTACTTTGGCACTGTTTAACATTGGTCACCAGATGAAAATTACTTTCCTGGGAATGGAGGTGTGGTTTTAGCAAGTCTGCACTCCTATATCAGTGCAAGAAAGATATTTTTGTGCTTTCTGAACGCTTTAAGCAACACGTTCAGACTCCCCATATTTAATGATGGAAAGAGGGAAGAAGGGATTTTACATAGGGTTAAACTGTACCTTAATCACAGCCAGATGCCTGGCTGTAATGCGTGTTTCAGAGGAGCAGTACCCCGGGCGCGCTGTCACAGTTGTGTGGAGATTGCACACACGTGCACGCGTGTCAAGCAACCAGTAATCTAACACCCGCCCTTCAAGGAAGGAGCCAGTCTGCTGTTCACTGGGCAGGGAAACCTGATAATAGATCCCAAGGAAACCACAGGGTCTATTACGTCTTTCATGTAAGTCTTTATGGAAATGGTCAGCTACAAGGAGCTGGCTTACACAGTTCTGTTGTTGATGGGGAGGCAAGCCTTCAAGCATACATAGAAAACAATTACAAGAAGTAATAGTGCCAGGGAATGGCTGATGCTGAGGTCATGACCTCTACATCGTACGTATACCAGGCAGGTTTACCTCAAATTAACTCTAGTCTGGTCCGTACACTGACTGAGGCCAGAGCGCACCTTGCGTTTTAGGTTCATCTGAAAGTCGTTCCACTCCTGTGTCCTGTGAGTGCTCCACAGCATGAGCCAAAGCTCTGGGAGGAGAATGGGCAGGAGGTTTACTTCAAAAGCACACTCCTGATTCACACTGAAGTACCAGCAGGGATGTGCTCTTGGGCATTTTGACATCAGATACACCAGATGGAATCGAACCCTAGAATAGATTGGCAACTGGCTGAAGCTGTCCCAGAGCTGTTAGCAACTGCCCTTGGGAACCTGAGGTAACAGGTACGTTCCCAGGGAAAGAGGGAAGCCAGCTCCAGGATCTCTGATGCTTTCCTGGTCCATTTCCCTATGAGCAGGTAGAAGGTAAGATGGTGTGGAGGAGCCCAGCTAACAAGGACAAGGAAAACAAGCATCAGGTGTGATCCCCCTGTATTAACTCCTTGGGAGAGGAAGAACACAGCACTCTTACTGATGCTATTGGAACAGTGGAAAGCACAAACGCTTTGGAAGACAAGCCTAAAATCCTAACAGATCTTGACCCAGTGAGCAACAGTGTGGATAAAGAGGGTGAAATTCACTCAGTGCAAGTTCAAGGTTGTATATTTAGCAATAACCAGATACACAAATACTGCCTGGGGAAACACTGGCTCGATGGAAGTTCTGCAGAGGAGTATACGGGGCTTGTAGTCCACATGGTGCAAATGTATCGTGGCTACAGAAGAAGCAAGTTCTGAGTGTCACGGGCAAGTCACACAACATAGTCTTTCTGTTGGAGTCAGTACTGACAATACCCCAGTGGGAGCGCTGGGACCTTCACAGTTCACCGTAGCTCAAGAATGTGGGCAATCTGAAAAATGTGTCCTTGAAAAATGTGTTCTGTAGGACAGATTCAGATGGAGTTGTTTCCCAGTCTCTCAAAGGAGAGCTGATACTTGTCTTTAAACCTGTTACAGGCTAACAGGATGGGAGTAAGCCATGCTCCTTATTCACTGCAGGTAGAAAGGAGTGATGGTCTTTAACTGCAGGTAGGGAAACTTAGGCAAAACATGAAGAAAATCTTTCTGTGGTTTAGGATAATCAAGCAATAGAATAAACTGTCTAGGGAGATTGGCAAACTCACCACCACTGGAAGTTGTGAAGAGCAAGAATGCTTGAAATACTGGTCCTGCCCGTTAGTATAGCTGGTCCTGCTTATATTTTAGAAATGGAAATGATGACCTAGGTCTCTTCCAACTCTCTAGCTCTATGTTTCTATCAGAAAACACAACCTAACCCGCTCTTCCCTCCGCATAGTCAGTCTATGGTGTTGGCCAGCCTATACCCGGGGGACAGTTACTGTGACTGGGTGTCCTGACTTCAAGAAAAGAAAGACTATTCTCTGCTTTGGAAGACAGGACACTGCTCTACAGCCAGACTGCAGATCTTGTTGTGGTGTCAGTACCACATCTGAAATCTTCAGATATAACAAAATAACCATCAAAAGCCACAGGACAGGCTTTGAAGCATGTTTTAAAACCATCTTTCAACATGATACAAGAAAAATAAATCATTGATCATTCTCTGAAAAGAAGAAAAATATTCTCTTTTTCATAGTGTGGTGCTTCCAGTGGAACACGAAACACTATTATTTTACAACAGGGTCACAAAACCTGAAATGTTGTGTCAGCTATGTAGCATTGAAAAAAAAAAAAGATAAATAAAAATGTGAATTGCAAGCTGCCTGTGCCTTAGAAAGAGAAACTCACTGTGCACTGTGTTCAGAGTAGTGACAGTGCTTGCATCTCTCAGCTATTGCAGGATATTCCTGCCAAGGTGTAGCCACTTAGAAGGAGCCTTTGATAATCTAATCTCTCTCCTTCCCTGCCCACCACAGCCTTGCAAGTTCATCCTGTGTGGTGCAATTTAATTGCTCCTGCAGCAGCATCCACCTCCACAAGCCCCTGTCATGACATCTTGCCACAATATTTTATCTGTTTAATTTGTCCACTTCCTAAGTTTAATTTTTATTCGTTTCCACTCAATGCTCACAAGACCTTCAAGAGGTAAAAAAGCTTGATGTGAATGATTTCTGCAAACTGCAGCTCAGGTAATAGTTCAGAAAAGGCCAACAGTATGCCTGTGTTTGTGGGTCCAAGCCAGATGCAAACAGTAACCTGTCAGCAGATCTGTCATGTAAAGAATAAGGGTCAAAAGAGCTTAATAGATAGATCCTAGTGGCAATTTTTCATGACATTTTTTACACGTTTATTTTCTTATTACAGAAGAGGATCTGGCCTTTTTAAAGGTTGCGTTTAGGGCATGGCATTCTTGTATTGAGTTGTATTTAGCCTGACATGACAAGCAGTGTGCTCCTCAAAACAGAGACAAACCAAACCCTCCCTGTAGTAAAAAATTAATAAATATGTAAGGAAAGCCCGTTGCCAAATAGCCACAAAGCTTCCTGATGAGCATCTGCACACGGAGTTTGTGTGAGAAGCTGGATGCTCCAGCGGGACGAGAGCAGCACATGGGCTGTCACACTGCTGCAGCCATGACTGCTCTTCCCTTTCACCTGGCAACGCCAATGGCCCCTGATCTGGTGGGAGCCCAGTCAGGCTCTTTCCAGGAACAGAGCAAGTTGCAGCATACTGTGCTTGCAGGTTATTTTCCTCCTTCCCCTCCTCCCCACCTCTCTCCCTTCCCTTTCCTCCCTCCCAGGTGCTGCGTTTCCACTGCAGTCCATGGGCACAGGCTGAGCTCCTGCATCCTGACACCTCGCATCGCTTACACCTCCCCAGGCACTAACCTTGGTGACCTGATGGGAAGGAAAGGGCAGGCCTATGCATCCCTCCGTGGCACCACCAGCTCCGCAGCTGGGCCAGGGACCGTGTTGGGATGTCAGCAGGAACCGGCTTTTCTGATATGACACGCAGCTATGCTGGCTACAGCCGCACAAGGCTGGGAAGAGTAGATCTATCCCTTTTTTCATTAAGCGTATTTATAAACATACAGTACACAAGCATTTTTCCTTTCTTCACAGTGACGGATGATTATATGTCTATGAAATGTTTTCATTTATTTGGCGCCAGAGTAATCAAAATCAGTTGAAACTGTGGCGATGAAGGGAAGGAAAACAAGTAGGCGTGGGATTGACTGTGCCTCTCACTCTCTGGGCCGTCCAAGGGTAGTAGCTGGCAAAAGTGCACCCCTTGCAGATGAACATCTTATTCAGCTGGTAATTGTTCCCAGTTGCGCTCATGGCCTCTCTCCATTAAGGATGTAGCCCTGCATAACTTTAAAAGCAGTTGACTCTGCTCTGGAAACGCTGTGGGAGCGTCTGAGCCAGCATGTGCGTGACTCCGCTTAGGCAGAAGAGAACTGGTCCCAGAAAACCTTCGTGAATGAAATTTTCGTGCTTTCATGTCTGCCCCAGTGCAGATTCTGGGTCAGTCCTTCTGATCTCAAACATCCGGTTTAAACGGGTGTTTTCCACTACATAGATGCAGAAATATTTCCATTGTAAGCCTTTAATGGCTCTGCATAGGAAAGCGAGGGGGATGAGGTAGGACAAGGGAGTTTAGGAGACTATGTCAAAGACACTGATGCAAAAAGGAAAAAAAAACCCTCAGAAACAAAAAAAACCAAACCACCAAGTTTCTCTGCTTGTCGGTTAAAAAACTAACATCATTGTATGTTCGTCTTCTCAAAGCCAGATGGTAAACATTTCAGCGGCGATGTTCCTGTTTGCATTTCTCCCCTCCTCCTTCCCCACATTTTCACAGTCAGCGAGGACCGGAGCTGGCTGCGTGGCTGCAGACAGCTGCAGAGGTGGCCCACGCCGCTCCTTCCACAGGAGGTTCCCAGGGCATTCCCCACTTCCTCCAAAAAAGGCGTCGTGCAAGCAGTGCTCCTCTGACATTGTGCACCAGCGGGTCACTGGCCGCGTTTGCGAAACCCGTGCCTGCAAACCACAGGCTTGATTTAACACCGAAAAGGCTTTGACTGGTGTCCGGGGCATGCGTGAAGCTGCGTAGAGCAAGCAGAGGGGCAGGGCAGCGGGTTGCGATGCGATGGGTGGTTAAAGGGGGCTGCGGGTACCACTTGCCTTTTCTTCCATCAGAGACTGAGCAGTTCGTATCACCTCTGAAACAGGTCCGGTCTTCAGTGGTCAAAAGTGAAAGCGAAGCAGTGGCTTCACAGACAACATCATGATTACTTGAAACACATGCGATCAGCACAGAAGAGCTGGAAATTCATGGTTCTCCTACGTGAAAAAGGAAACAAAACAAAACCAGCAATTCAACCACAGAGGTCAAAAAAGTTTTGAGGAAAATACCTATTCTCTCACTCCCAGTCAGCTTTTTTCTACTAGGCCTTGTGAAGCAGCTTGAAAACAACTCCAACTTACCCCTCTGTCAAAACAGAGTCATTTCTCTTCTCGTTAAAATTACATGTCTATATATATAAAAAAAATTACATATCTATAGATGTAAAATTATATGTATATAAACCAAGCTCCCAATCCCACCAAACTTGCTCTTATCTACTGTGCTCACATGTCACTCTGCATTAGTAGACATTATTGAGCATTTCCATATTTTTTCATGGATGGAACAAAATCGCATCCCTGAAAAGCAACAAGAGCTGGGTGTTCACAGCCATCACTGCCAGCGCAATGGAAATGATCCTTCTGGACAGATCAGCTGCCCTGAGGCCATTCCCTGGATAAGCCCAGCTGCCTTTGCAGCAGGCAGGTCTCTGAGCGCATCCCCTGTAAAGTCTGCAATACGTGAACATATCTGCTAACAAAGCATTCCAGAAAAATCATGTTTTTAAAAGGGGAATAGGCAGAAGAGGGGAAAAACAGCTTTTGAGACCAGTTATCTTCTCACTTCGGGAGAATTCAGTAAACAATCTTAATTTCTGGGTAAAACTTGCTTTCCTAGAACATGTCGTCATCTCACCGTGGCCACTGCACTGTTTAAGGCTGATTATGTGGATGCTGATGCTGCTCTGGGAAACTTTTTAAAACAGCTGGCAAACATCCTGCTGTTTTACTCTCCAGTCTAAGAGATGGCTAAATAATAGGAGATAATTTATACAGAGGGACTTTTTCAGCACCTGATATTATTGGCTGGTAGGATGGATGACCGTTTGCAGAGAATTGACTATACTTCCTCTTCAAGGATATATTAGAAGGCATATGCACTCCAGAGGCTCCAGCCCAAGATGTTTTTCCTTTTGATAGACTGCCTCTTGGCAGACAAGCAGGAACACTGGCTTCTGGGGGCTCCAACCGCTGTCCTCACAGCTTTCAAAGACTATTCAGAGCAACAAAGCTGTAGGACACACAAGCAGTATCCTTATTGACTCCACTTGTGACTATCTTGTCAGCCTGCAAGGCTGAGCTATTTGCAGATGTCAAAAGAAAATGAATGTTACCCATGTGGTAATCTACAAGTATTTTATCTGTCTATCCATCTATCTGTGTAACAGTAACTGGTTAACTTAAGGTGCCCAAGATCTAAAAGAAGTTTCAGTTTGTCTATTGTACAGCCAAATATAGGGCCTGCCTGGTTAGATTGGTTTTAAAATGTGAATGAGTCTTTATGTGTGTGTGTGTGAGACAGAGAAAGAGAGAAAGTAAGAGTGGGAAAACCAGACAGGCTCCTAAATCTGTCAAAATACAACATGATCATGTCAACACATTTAACAGACCACTTGACAGTGGACTGCCAAGTTCATTCATATGTTTACAGACATACATTTGACTTATTTACATTCCTCTAAATCCCTTCTCTGACTAAATATAGATGGAATAAAAAAGACCGCAACACTGAAAATTAAGACACGGGGAAGAGGACTCCTCTGGAGAGTTTGGTATTCAAACCAGCAAGATTTCAGTCTTCACCAGTACATGTTAAAGCACAGAAACATCTGTTTCATTCTTCCCATGTTGGAGCTGGAGCAGTTGCTCGGGAGATGTCCCCCTTCTGGCTAAGGGCAGAGACCGGCTCTTCCAACGCCTGTGTCAAAGCCTTCCCTGCTCCCCTGAAAATTGCCCAGGCTTGCTCGTCCACTGGGAGTTTAAGACCTACCGAAGTAAGTGGCGTTTATTCCTAGGTGCTCAAGGAAGAAGAGGAAGCTAAAAAAAAAGCCTGCGTGGCTTTACTGCAGAGTTCAAAAAGACTCAAGGACTAGACTGCAGGCAAAAAAACAAGCCGCAAGTGCTGCATGCGACTTGTTTTGAATATCACTAAAAACTTGTGTTCTCTGTTTCTGCTTTTTGATCTGCTCTGAGTTTCCTTACATGGCCCATGAACAGGCCAGCTCCTGACCAGCTGCTGTCCCTTGGAGCCCTCACCAAACTTTGGGGTAGACTCAGAAGGATGCCTATGAACAAGATGATGCTTAAAATCTGGGGGCTTGTGTCCCATCTGCATTTTTTACCAGAAGACAGCAGCCACCATGCTGACTTGCAAGTCTTTTTACTGCTCTGCCTTGGTTCCTCCACAACTTAGATAAGGATAGTGAAACGCTCCAGCCTTGTACATTCATATTCACATGGAAAGTGTTACAAGTGTCAATTATTACCTTTCAAGTAATTAGTTTTAAATGTTATGTACGCAATGTTTACAGCGGAGGAAAATACTGTGGAGGCGGAGTTAACTGCCAAGAGTTATCAGAGCTCTATTGGCAGTATAACAAATTATTTCAGCTATGGAGCTGCGTGGGTATGCTTCTTCTGTGGTGCTCTAGAGATCTGTAAAGTCAGGTTAAAAGCACACAGATTATCCTTGATAGTTTAAGTATTTAATTAACACCTGCATTTGTAAGCATCTGATTAGAACTGCACCTTCAATATATTCCATCAGTATTATGGACATTAATTACTTCTCCAAAAGCAACCTACCTCTTTCTTGCCGTACCTCTCAGGCAGGGGTATGTGGATATCTGTTGGAGACCCAAGAACATCTACTGTTGGAAGACCTGGAACATTGTAACGTTTACAGATAATTCTCTGTGTGTCAAAACACAAATGGCTCCCAAACTGATGGTCTCCATATATGTCTGAGGGAATGTAAATGCGGTTAGCTTAGCTTGCAGAACACTGAGAAGTGGGATAAGGACGAAATCTGAGTCAGAACTTTTAAACTACCTTGTCTTGTGGACCTAGTCAGATATTTAACATTATTTGGACATGACCGCCGCGACTAAACTTTTATTGTGGTGGCTCTTAGGAAGAGAGCGTTGCCGAGTGAGCATCTCCCCCAGCGCTGCCGGCTCTGGGCACACAGGAAGAGTGGTATCCAAGGGTGGCCACAGACAGTACACAACAGTCCTAAACACTCGATGGTTGCACGTGACTTCAAATGTTTTGCAAAATGACTAAGTAAGCCTCTCTGCATCTTTGTGAGATATGTAAAAATTACCTCACCTGGAGAAAAAGAAGTGATTAGCTAAAGGCCAGAGGAAGGCTCGTGTTTGGACTTTTCAAGCAGTTACTGGAATCAAGGTAGCCTCTTAAGCGCCAAAATTTTCTTTTAGATGCCTGGAGCTCCTAGGAAACCATGCACTTCTCTCATAGTGAAACTTTATGAAAGCTGTCACCAGTGTAGAGTAGTCATTGCTGAAATGGTGTTAAAGGCAATTATTTTGAACCATTCTTGTTTTGCTTTTATTCTAAGGCAGCCATCATGTTATGTTTAAACTTTAGGCAGGAACTACAGTCTCTCTGAATGGTGGAGGCCAGGAACACCACTGCAAGATCTTCACCTGTGGAGCCTCCTCACTGCTGACAAGCTGTGCACTGAATTCACCACCTAAAGTAAGCCCTTGGCTTTTGTAGCCCCAGGGCTGATTTGGTCTTAAATGACTGTGACTTTAGTTATTGCTTGCTAGAATTTTCCATAGACAGGCTCAGTCATCCCAGTGGTCTCAGCCCATGTCTTACCTTTTGAGCCTCCGACTGAGCTTAAAAAGGTGATCAGTGCCAAATGCTCCATGTTTCTCGCCAGAACTTGCAGGGTTTGAAAATTAAAATACTTTTGCCGAGTTTTGTAAAAGAGGAAGGTGTTTAAGCGAGGAGGGAAGGGGCCTAATTAAGCAAATCCCCTCACAGATCCCTTGGAGCTGCCACACGTGCTAGGGACTGAGGCATCCCCAGGTGGAGGATACACCCACACTCCTGTAAACAGCACCTCTCCAGCTAACCCAGAGTTTGGAGCTGATGCTTGTTATTCCCTTACAACAGAGCTACCACTGAGGGCAGGTGCAGATCCAGACTTTCAGCCTTGGTCCAAAGAAACTGCTTGTTTGACCCCAGAAAGGCAAAGTCTTTCTATTAAGCCCAGCTGTATGCCTCCTTTCCCTTATTGACCTGAAAATAAGAAATTATTCCGTAACTATTTATTATGACTGCATTCTGCGAGGTCTCTTGGTGAATGCGTCTTTCTTCGAGCTGTCACGTCTGGTTTTCCACCATTTCTCCAGTGCAACTACCAGATCTTCCCTGCTCTCCATCTTCACCTCCTCCTCCATCATCAGCTTTTCTCTCTATGTCCCTTAAGCATCCTTAACTGTGAACCATTTCATCTCCTGTCCCCAGACTCAATGTCCTCAGCTCCCTCCCAGATGTTGTATTCCTTCTCCCATGTCCTCTTCTAGGGGCTGCAGAAAGGCCAGCTAGTGGCTGTGGCTACACCAAAGCCCATAGTGTTTGGACTCCCCATGTAGGCACTCTGCCTGGCTGGCCTCTGTCTCCTGGGATAGATAGGGCTGAGCTCTACCTCCCCTTCCTTGAAATCTCTTACCAGGAATCTTACTTACCATCAAAATCGTGGTTGAAAGCACCTACCTCTCCAAAATTTTTTACAGGGGAAATACAAAAGATCATGTGGCTGGACAGGTATTGCTTCCTTGGAAAGCAACCTAGAAACGCAGTGTTCATCTTGGTTGTCTGTTTTGTTTTTCGCTGTAGTATTGATAAGGAAGGATGAAAATGCACAACACACTTTGACAAAGAAGAAAACTATAATTTTTTGCTTTGCTGCTTTGCAGCAGAAAATGGCCCAGTCATGAAGAGCGAAACTAATTCACTTAAACATGGGCATGCTGTGCCATTTGAGATGCTCTAACGCACCTGCCTGGCTTCCAGTTGCTTCTCCAGAGAAACCCCAGCAAGTTCTGCAGTATCAATGACAGCAGGATCAAACCCTGAGGCTGAAGGTGCCCTCTGGTCCCAGGTGACAGGAACAGAGCAGGACAGGACACCCTCTACCCAGTCTCCAAGACTGCAGTTTATCGTGCTCTTCTCCCAGCCTAGGAAATTTCTTCTGGCTCCGTAAAAGCCAAACCCACTAGCATTTAGTTACCATCACTACTGCATATTTGGTGTCATATTTTTGCATTCAGTATCATTTTCTGGTAAAATAATTTCTATGTTCTTTTTTTTTTTGACCTTGTTTGTATTTCATCTTTCACTTTGTTCTCTGTCTTTCTTTTAGATTCCTTTCCCTATATGGTCCCCTCAAATATATCCATTTGAGTGAGCACTGCAGAGACATTACAGGATGGGCACCTTTTTACTTTCCTACTGGAACAAGTCCAGAGGAGGGCCACGAAGATGGTCAGAGGGATGGAGCACCTCTGCTATGAAGACAGGCTGAGAAAGTTGGGGCTGTTCAGCCCAAAGAAGAGAAGGCTCCGGGATGATCTTATAGCAGCTTTCCAGTACCTAAAGGGGCCTACAGGAAAGCTGGAGAAGGACTTTTTACAAGGGTGTGTAGTGATAGGACAAGGGGCAATGGATTTAAACTGAAAGAGGGCAGATTTAGGTTAGACATAAGAAAGAAATTCTTTACATTGAGGGTGGTGAGGTACTGGAACAGGTTGCCCAGAGAAGTTGTGGATGCCCCATCCCCGGAGGTGTTCAAGGACAGGTTGGATGAGGCTTTGGGCAACCTGGTGTAGTGGAGGCTTTCCCTCCCCATGGCAGGGGCGTTGGAACTAGATGATCTTTGAGGTCCCTTCCAACCCTAACCATTCTATGATTCTATGATTCCTGAGGCTTCGCCAGAAACCACGTATCTAAAATTATGCATCAGAGGAGTATTTCCTCCTGTGTGCCTGCTCCAGGGGTGAACTCTTGCTTCTGGAATCTACTTCCTCCAAGAGTTCACCAGAGGTAGCCTTTGGGGGTCTGGAGGGCACCATGGTGAAGAGGCTTGCTTTGGCAAGCCCCTGGGGCTCTGCTTAGTGCATTGTTACGGGGAGACGAACAAAATCAAGACAATTATGGTGGTTGTTGGGCCAAAGTGGAAGTGGCTGGGTGTTATTCACTTGAATTGCCAGAATGTATTTTTAAGTATGGAGAAGTGCCCAGACACGGTCTCTTCTGTGCAACATAAAGGTCCTACCATGAATGCATATGTGTATGTATAAACATACATTCATATTTGTATATCCGCTCCTGCTCCCTACCCACCTCCTCCAAAAATGACTAAGAGTGCATGAGAAGAAAACATTTTCATCTTGTGCCAGTTGATCCACGTTAATCAATAAAAATCTCTAAGATCAGTTCTTTCTTACAGAGAAGTGTGCTCTGTCCTCTGAGTCACCTCTTGGTTCTCAGCACCAGATTCGTGCCTCGTGGCCTGATGTTCTTGTCTCTCTTCAAATATCTGCATTTTTCAGTTTGTACACTTCCTCACTTCCATGCCCTCTGAGTTCCTGGAAGTCTGTTTCCTCTGTCTGGCAATTCTTTCTGGCTATTGCCTGGGTCATGTCCTTCATTTTGCATTGCTAGGATCCTGCTTACTTATGGTTAGCTGTACTTCACAAGGTACTATTTCTCCAAACTCTGTCTGTATTGGTGGCATCACTTCTTTCTTTATCTATAGGCTGAGAGGAGCACATTCAACCTGAATTCAGTCGAAATAACTGGGGCAAGTTATAGTGCCAATTAACATGTGTCCTCTCTGTTTCCAGGTTCATTTTCAGGGTGCATGTCCCCCTTCTTTGCTTCCAACTTTTCTTCCATCTCATTAGCTTGTACAACAGCAGGAGCCAGCATCCTCAGGTGCAACCTGGGGCCCAGCGTCTACAGGAAGAGAGATAAAAGAAACCTGTACTGTCACCATATGAGACAAATGAAAGGGTTAGAAAGAAGGAAGCACTCACCCCATTTTACAGAGGGAATGGAGGCAAAAAGAGAGGAAATTACTATTCCAAGGCTGAATGGGAAGCAGCCTGACAGGTCTTTTTGCAAGCTTGCAGTGAAGCAGGCTGCTGCCCATCTTGCTTGGTTTCCTGTTCCTACCTAAAGCTTTGACGGACTCCCTGCGTTACCACCCCATGCCTCCACCCCATCCATCCCCCGCATTTGGACTGAAAAGCTTCCCATTAGATGTGCTCTTCTTATCTTAGCTGTCTTTTGTTGTTGCTGCTGCTGTGCTTTGTGTATGAATAGGATTTGTGCAGCCTGTTTCTTTCTGTGTCCCTGCTGAACAAGTTAAGATGCAAACACAAATACAATAAAGGTCAGAATTTCACAACCAAACTTCACCAAAGAAGAAGGTATTGTTAGAAAGCAGGATGTTTACGCACATATTTGCATGGTCATGATGCAAATGACCTTGAGCATTTTGCTTAAGGAAATTACAAATTTCTAGTTTGGATTATAAGCAACTCAGCAGTCAGGCAGAAAAAAAAAAAAAAGAAAAAATCATAGATAAATACTATCCTTTTTAACTAACGGCAGTCTTATGTGCATCCAGGGAGTCACTTTTGCAAAAACAGCATGAACATTTGCAGGCTAAACCCATTCTGATGGGAGAGGTAGGGCTCCCGTGAATCACTTCTGGGAAGGTAAAGGGCCACCCTAGCTCACATCTGAGCAACATCTTGAGCAGAGTGAAGACTCTGCTCAGCATGAGCTACAACGACAATAATCTGTTTTCAATCTGCTCTCCATCCCACTAATTGGATGTGCTGGAATCTATCGCAGCTTCCCAGAGGAGGGCCTGCGACGACCTCTGCCTTCTTCTCCCGCTCCCCCCTCCCATCTCCTGGCAGCATCCAGCTACAGTTCAAAAATTTCGAGTGAGCCCTCTGTCCACAACAGGCCAAAATTCAACCTTCCCTCCAACCCCAGCTTGATCCACGACTTAATATGATTACCTGGATCTACTTCTAAAATGAAGGCTTCTTGTTTCAAAGACGCTTAGGAAGCTCTAGGGTGGTCTAATGGTAGCAACAATATAAAATAACTGTTTACAGAGACCCACCCGTGGGGAATACATTCGACCTCTGCAGTACCATGCCCTATTCCTCAGCTCAGCAGAGAGATGCAGAATGAATGTTCTGCACCTGAGAGTGGAGGTGATTCTGCAGTTGCCCTTCAAGGTGACTCAGTCTGGAAAGTAGCCAGGCCTTCTTCATCAAACACACCGCAGTCATGAGGCAAGTTCTCAAGAGAAACAGGAGGGAAAGACATGGGAAGCAGCTGTACAAGATGGACTGAAACTATGAGGATGAGAGAGGGAATGAAAGGGAGGGCCAAAACCTTTGTGGCTTCCGCTTCCGTAGGATTTGTGGTCTAGACAAATTTTCGTTTCCTACACCTCCAGAGTTACCCAACACAATAGGTCTGACTTTTCGTTTGGCAGTTTTCTCACACCAAATCTTACAAGTCTTCATGACTGGAGGAAATCACTAGGAGAATTCCCCGTACTGGCTCCCATTCCTCTTCTTCAGCTGGACTTAGCTGGTGTTGATGCTAAGACATCAGAGGTACCTCTGACCATGAAGCCTCTCAGGAACCAGCGCAGAGAGGGCTTAGGACTTGACTGAGGGGTGCCACTCCAGGTGGGACCTGAGAAGGAAGAGAATGAAAAAGTGCTGCAAATGGTTTTTGGTGTTTGGCTAAGCAATGTGGGGGGCAATGTGCGAGGTACCCTCTATATAGGACATTTGTGCCTGACTGAGGCAGTGAGTGATGAATTCTTGTGGTCTCAACATGTTCAGTCACCAGGAGGACTTTGAGCCTACACCATAAAATCTATCACAGCTGGATGAATGAAGTCTTTATTTCTCTGTTTGCCTTTGCACATCCTGGCTGCTCCTACTGCATCTTCCTTCTAATCCCCCTTAATTTCTTTCAAGATGACCCACAGAGTTTCCTCCTCACCCTTGCCTGACAAGTGAGGGACAACTCCATTTCATTTCCTTCCTCCAACACGTTCCTTCCTCCAGAGCAAACCCCCAAGCACTGGGAACATAACTGAGGGTGCAGCTACATAGTCTTTTGAAGAAAAAGGAAGCTATGCCTTGCCTACACGTTGTACCAGATGGGTGCCAGGTAGACATATTAGGGTGGCAGTGAGCCCAACATAATACATCCTGCCTCAGAGCCCAGTTTATTAGTTTGGGCACGGTGCTACACTAATCATTGCCATGTGGTTTCCGGTGCACAGTTGGCTTGTTCGTACATAGCTCAGATCATCGGGCAAACCAAATTGTGTCTATCTGCAAGACATATAACCCAAGGAGAGAGGAAAAATATATTAAAACCCCTCCCATGACTGCATCAAAGATTCCATTTGTCTTCATTGTACATCTTACTCCTTGCCTGGATGTTCAGATTATACTACTGAGGTATCATTTAGATGGAAAACTTGCTGGAGCAGGGGCTACATCTCCCACTTCTAGGTCCTACTGAATACATGTTTCCACATAACAAATGACGGTAACTGGAGGTTGGAGACTGGCAGAGTGGTGACCTGTGGGCCAGGACAAGGAACTCATACCCTTCCTATGTCTCCACCAAAGGTGTTACAAGACACGAATGTGTGTCCATGCCTCTGCAGCTGCCCGACTCACACGACAGCTAGCTTGGGACCTTAATGCACCTCTTATGTGTTGTTCACCTTCCCTTTCTCAGACTTGAAAAAAAAAGATTATATCCCTTATTGTCATCATAAAGCACAGAGGAAGGAGGAAGCTGCCTGACTAGATAGATTTTTGAAAATTGGGAAAGTTGAATGAAAGATCTTACAGGAATAACACAGATGAAAAGATATAGGAGGCAGGATGTACCTGTATCTTTGTCAGGCTCAACTTTTCAGCAGGGAATTTAAAAATTAGAAACAAGGAGTAACAGAGTCTGCTGAGTGTCAGGAGGCTCCCTCACAGGCTGGGATCATTCTGTGATCAGCTCAAAGCTGGTGATTTTCTCCTTCCATGTGCCTCAGAAAAACTGGTAACCTGCCAGTTGGAAAAATAAAGGGAAGATTTTCAAACTGAGGTCATTCCCTCAAGTGGTTGTCAGGGCATGTTGCAGAGGGTGCTCTGCCCTTACATAAGGTATATCCTAGAGAGTCCACTTCCCGGAAAGTGAGGTGCTAATTAAAAATAGATTCAGGAAAGCTAAGTCTCTACCCCACTCTCAGCAGCAGCTTTTACATCCTAAGAGGAGAACTTCAGCTGTTCAGCAAAATCCTGAAGGCATGAATTTTTGCCTTAGCCTTGAACCTCCTCTCCTACCTGCCTCATGAACTGCTCTCATGAAATTCAGTGCTAGGCTCATTATTGTCCTCGGGCATGTTCCCTAGGTCTTCAAAGAGGATCTGCACTGGGCAGTGAAGCCCATTACTGGAAAGAGGTCTCTGTCACCGCTGCCCACATCAGGAACACGTGTGACCTCCATCACACGCAGGATTCTTGCTGCCCCCCCATGTGTTTACCATTTCCCCATGACATTCCCACCAGCGCAGCTGCCCCACCTGAGAAATCTCTGGCAGTTTTCTCTTCTGTTCACTTTCACCTGCCAGATCATCATTCTTAGTGAACGCAATGAGTTACAGTAAATAAAAAACAGCCACAATTTTATTTAGAATGACTTCTGATGAAAGAGGATCATGGCTAATAAATTGCAGATTGCTGAATGCCAGTGTTGGCTGGTATGCTTTACTAAATAAAAGACACAGCTTAACACTTCAAAAAAAGATCTGTGTTATCGTGAAATGCTGTAACAAAGCGTGACCCATTTTTTACACTATTATTTATTTTGTTACCATGGACGTCTTTAACTTCCTCTGAGGACAGCACCCTAATCATTTAAAGTAGGCATTTTCTTTTTCAGACATATGAAAAAGTTTTGCACAGTATGCATTAAAGCAGCGCAGCTGTAAAGACGAGTCTCTGTCTTAAACTTTTCAACTGCTGGATCTGTGCGTTTGTGTATTTTAGGCAAGCTGAGTTGTCCATCAAACTGTAAGCTTGATTCTGATCTAAGATTTACTTCTGCTTACCAAGGACAGGACACAGGCTACTGCCTTCCCTCAGCAGACCTTCTCCAAAACCCCAGTGTTTCATTGCGCTGATGTTTGTGACTTGGATCCTCTCAGTTGAGCCATGAGGTTGCCATTCACTTTCTGATAAAATACCAGAAATATGGTAATCTCTTATATCCTTTTTGTACAGAGACAGTAAAAATAATCTACTAGAGTAGTCAACATGAGTAGTCAATGTTAGATAGTTACTACCTAGTGGTGGTAGTAACTGTCTAAATAGGCAGCTTTGCTTTGAGGAGTGTTTATATTTCTCACTCATTTGCAGGGTCTTGTGTTCATTTTGAAGACTGGAACTTTCCTGGAATTCTAAAATTTTAATATTTTGAAGAAGATATTTTCCAAAAATTTAAAAAAATGGCTCTTTCTGAGCTACTCTAAATCTGTTCCTACCCTAGAAGTGCCTTCTGCATCCAGCATGCTCAATCCTTACGTATTTGTCACAAGGCTCTCTCCTTGGAAAAAAAAAAAAATCAACCAGAGTAAATATTCGGGACAGAACTGGTATTCTCTTACAATTCTGTGTGACTCCCCATATGGGTGGTACTCCAGAATAAACATACCCTTATTCCAGAATAGTATTTCCATTATGTGAGTACAAGCATTGTTAAGAAGTAAAGCATTTTTTTATTCCAGAATAGAGTCCACAAAGGAAACTACCCTGGCATAGCTGCTAGGGCAAAATTCCCATGTAGGCTGTTCACTAAGCAGTGAATTTACGCCATCTGTTAACATATAAATATTAAAGACCTATTCTTCTGCCATTTCAACTGTAATGAATCAAGGTTGGGGTGTATATAAACATCCTATTGATATTCTCTCTCTCTCGGACTCTAGGCACATATTACCTCTCGTATTACTGCATATTACATCGCGTGCAAACCATGACTTTTTGAAAGCACATAGCAAGCACTGCCACAACCACAGCCTCTAATTTGAAATAAAACAGTGGACTTTCACTGCTCCTAGTTAGGAAATTGGCAATACCTGCTGAAAACTATGTGTTTTCACAATGTCTTACTGAAGGGTACTCCCAGAACCACGGCAGCCACCTCTAACTTCTTAGGAAGTTGGTTTTGACTCCCTGCTGCATGCTAGAGCCTTACAGGATTTGAGTCACACAGTGATGTGGTTTTAAGTGGGTCTAAATCAACAGAATTGCCCTGATTATCCTCCCCAGTGGTGGGGATAGCAAGATGGCACCAAAAAGTCTGGAAATGCAGAAAGGCAGCAGGATTCACAGGGCTGAGTGACTTGACTTCATTAACCCCTAGGTTCCTGGTCTAATCCTCAGCTCTGCCAGAGCCCTCCTCACCAAAGTTCAACTAAAGCTCCATATGTGGAAACTTTTGGAGGGATCTCCACATTTCCTTTAACATCCTCCATGTCTCCTGGTAAAAATACTTGTGAGCCAGAGAAGTCCCAAATGAGAAGTGTCTGTCCTGAGCCAGTGCTTGCAAAAGTGACACTGCAATTTTACAGAATAGTTTTCTGAAACCCCAGTTATTCTGAGACATCATGGTATGAGGAGGATGGCTTGGTGAAGATTCCTCCCTCACTCATACAAACCCTAGGTTTAGGAATGTTTTAGAGCTTAAAAATAATCATCAGCCTCCTGCAGCATTCCTTCCTCTACAGACAACTGTGATTAGGTTGTCCAAGCTTTCCACATCTGCTGCATGGCTCCTGTAATTCAGGTTTTCCTGAGATCAAGCTGTCATCACACTTTGATAACGACAAGTAAATCCCCAGTTTGCACTGACTTCATGAGTGGGCCAGGAGTGTTCAGTACTTCTGACAACCTTGTTCCTGTAAAACTTACATATGAATATGGACTTCCAAGAACAGAATACACCATGCCTCTTGTGAGTAATACAATACATTATTTCCTTACTGCTGGAAAGAAATAGTTTCATACTGTCACTCACTATAAGGATATCATCAGTTGCAAATCTCAGCTGCAAGGAAAAGCCATCTTAGGAAAAGAAAACAGGTGATTTTTAGCTTTAGACTGAATCTGTGGAAACTATTGAAAGCATTCTTCTGTAATGCATTTCTTTTCTCCAAAACACCCTGACAAGGAATTCCAAATTTAGCTCTCTGCAGTTTATTGGAGGGTAGGAACATAGGTATACTGGATCGCAGGTAAAATACTGTGGGGTATGAAGCTGCTTACTCAATTGCTGTGTGTATTTCAAGATGCGTACGAGTGCAAGGCAGAGCAATCCCTGTGAAGTAGCCTGCTCTGAGAGCTCCCTCGGAGGTTTATATGATGCTACTTGCGCAGCGATGGTCATGGGCAGCTGCCTGCGTTGAAGGAATTTCTCTTTTATGTGCACTTTGCCAACTCCATCTTTATAAAGCAGCTTGAAAAGTCTCCCACAGTTGATCTTTGCACGCTCAGGGTTGCGATTTTTTAATTCTCCTTGCACATTCGTTAGACGGTGCTTAACCTCCAAGAGGAGGAAGCCAGGGCAGGAATAATCACTCCGAGACAGAGAGTAATTAACTGAGTGTCTCAGAGGCTGCGGTGGGTCTGGGTTCCCAGCACTCGATACAGGCAGTGAACTAAGTGTGAAGCAGCTAGGAAGTTCTTAAAATTTTTCTACTATCCTCCCCAATTACATGACCGAATCTGCTAATGAACTATCCCATTAAACCAGAGAGGTAATCCACTCTTGCGTGGGACTGTCTGCCAAAGAGTTGAAGTTGTTAGAAAAAATGAAGTGGTGCTGCACTCCACGCTATTAACGTGCCAAAACAACAACAACAAAAATCTTTTCTCATGGTCCAGAATATTAAACAGACACAAATAACTTTCATTAAAAAGCCACATTTTGTGTAGAGAGTTTTCCCTGGAGAGAGCAACATTTCTTTTCATAAGTAGGATGAATTTTGCACTTCATTAAATGCCTTGATCTTTTCATCACATTAGCCTTTAATGCGACAACATAATCTTTAGTTTGTCTGGATTAATGATTAAAACAAATGCGCGCACTTGTGTGCGCATGTGCGTGTCTGCGGGTGTGTGCAAAATCCTTTGCTAGTCTTTAAAAAACAAAAGGTGATGAAAGGTTCTTACCAAAGGTATTGGTTTAAACTAGATACGTAGGCACTTCTTTTAGTTGTGGGGTTAAAAGCTAACTTTTAAAGGCCTCTTGTTCTCCCCCGTGATGATCTCCATGGGGAAGGGTGGTTATCTAGCTAGGTGTTCCAGGTGCCTTCCTCCCTTTGATACCAAACTGCTCGTGTTTGGTGGGCTCGTGTGATCATCTGAATGCTGCTGCTGGGCCTCGCGCAGCCCTGCAACAAAGCCATTGATTGACAGGCAAGAGCAAGACGTCTACTGTGGCTGCCATCCCCAGCTCTTCTTTGCTGTGGTCATAGGGATTCTGCGGAGGGTGAGGAGCCAGCTCCCACTATCAGGAAAGGCAAATTTGGGGAGGGTTCCCATTTCTCTGTGAATTGTGGCATTTCTGGTGCTGATTGACCGGGAGTACAGCTGTCCCTGCGGCAGGGCAGGAGGTACAGCTGTGTGTGGCAGCCGTGCGCCGGGAAGAAAAGGGTGCCAAAAAAAGAAGGCAGGAGCCATGGGCACCAATATACGACTCCATAGGTGTCTTTTTGGCTAAAGATGGATCAAATAATTTCTCCAATATACACAGGGAGGGACTCAATGTTATGCCAAGGAAATGTGCTCGAGAGATTTTGGTCTAAAGTACAACTCTGTATTTTGGATAATGAACTCTCTCACCTGAAGCAGGAGCAGAAAACTCTTTTGTAGTTAAAGCCCTTAAAAAAACTATTTCAATTTTTTTTAACTATAATGGAAGGAAGTGGTAAGGAGGCCATCTCCAATAGAATGCATCAGAGCCATGCAGCTTTTAAATACCACTTTGATATAAACAATGTGGCGAAACTGACATAAATGCCTCAGAAGATTTTATTATTGCAAAATATTATTCTTTTCAGTAAAAAAGTTTCAGACTAATTTCTTCACTCATTTACAGTGCAAATATACCTGGAAACTACACTGCTCTAGTTTTTGTGTACAAACCCACCCGCAAAACTGTTAAATGTCTCTTCGCTTTTTAGCGATAGTCAAAGATCCAGGCAAAAATCTGAACTCAGAAGCAACTCAAGTTGCTTCTTCTTTTTTTTTTTTTTTCTCTTTTCCTGATATTTTCAAAACAAAGCTCTGGATGACATATGGAACTGAATACCCATCTGCTTCAGAGACAGCATCAAACTATCAAAGCCAAAACTTAATGCAGAAACTGCTGTCTTGTCTTACAAACATGGGAATACCAAATTTCAGAAACTCGAAGAGCAGATCTGACACTAACATATGCCCCAAACAATCCCTGCAATGTGTTTTCAATCTGGATATTGCAGTGAAATAGAGATATAGTAGAAGCTGAAGGGTCCCAATGCTGGAACTACTTAGGGCACCACAGTCTCAGAATTCATGAGGAGAAGGTTTAATTTCACCCAACTTCAGTTGTGTAAAGCAAGACCTGTAGCTCCAGCTCATTACCTTGGCTCCCCGGACAGCAAAGGGAGGGAAGCGCCTGCCCTACCTCTGGAAGAAGGCTGCAGAAGAGCTGCCAAAGCTGGCAGGGACAACGCCACGCTTCCCTGTTAGAGGGCCAAATTAGGCAAGAGGAGCCTTATCACAGCTGCTACAGTGGGATAAAGAGAAGCTCCGGTGCAACCCTGGAAGGCAACGCATGACTCCCTGGGTCTCGAAAACAAGTTTTGGAAGTGTCAAGTAGCTCATCCTCCGGCCTCACACTGTTGTGGAAGAAGTTGCTCCCCCGTGCAAGCTCACTGCTTTAGAGCTCGTTTGAACCCCTGAAGGCTGCTCTGGCTGCTTGCAAACGAGCTATTCCCATTGATATAAAAGTACACAGGCAGGTAAACGGAATCAAATGGATGCCTTGAAAAATGGCACAATTTGCGGGTGGAAATCTGTATTCCTGAAATCTTGCGCTTCCCCCTTTCCTAGCTCTGCCAGCTGCTTACAGCAAAGAGCACAGCCAGAGCAATGGTTTTTAAGGTAGTGAAAATAAAAACCAAACGAGTTCATTTTCAATAAGACGTAAAAGACCACTGAGTTCCTGATGCACGCAGGCTTCCAAGTAGTAGTCTTTTTCCTGAAAATATGTTATGCAAAATGTTCTTGGAAAGCACTGCATGGATGGGTATTTTACAATTTGTGATCAGGGAGTTTAGGGAGAGCATTTGAAAATTTCCTGTTGTATTGTATTATTCACAAATAAATCAGAAGAGAGATTTCTGCAGAGCTGCATTGTTATATCTTTGTGGCTTAAAACACATTGCCCAGCTGAAAGAAGCTGAACCACAGAACATGAATATTTGGAAATATACCACTCTTTCCAGAGGAAAAGACCTCTATTTTTTTTCACCGCCAAAACATGGGGCAGAAAGGTTTCTCCAGTATGGATCAGCACAAGGCTTCCTACATTTCTAGTTTTAGTAAATGATTCTGTGGTCCCGATCTGCCACAGAAACTTCACAGTAGAGGTGAGCAATTCTTCATAATCCTTTAATACCAGCAAAAGCACCTACTGCAGATGCAACTATGTTTGTGATATAGCTCAGCTCACACAGCATTCTGGTATAAAAATGTGTAAGAGACATCATACCTCTAAACTGTGTTGCTACATTGGCAGGCATTTATGGTACATGCCCTGGCCCGAGATTATAACACAAAATCAAGGAATCTGGGAAGGAGGGTGCTGGCTCTTGGCACCATTAGCTAACCACATAGACCCTGATATTGTTGGGTATTTAAACCCCTACTTGAAGCATGAGAAGAGCTGCCCCAGAGGTTTGATGTCCTCTGCTGAACGAGAGCTATTTTGCAGCATTTTCTCACCATCCAAACCCAGACCTAAAGCTCATTGAGTTAAACTGGCTTCAAATCAGACCTTACAACATCCTCCCGTGCTAGCAAAGCCAGCACATATTTTACCAGCAGTATTAGGCACTCAGTGAGTGCATTAGACAACTAGACTAATTTATAGTACTTCAGGGTGTGTGTTTGTACAGGTATGTCTGCTGGCAACCGCTGTGAGTCATCTAGACAGACCTAGTTTACAGCACGCAAACTCATGATGCGGTCTGCACTCTCTCAATGAAAACTCCCCATTTAGGAAATGTGACTGTTTCTCCTCTTTTTCAACAGAAATTAAAAGCGCTGTTGGTGCGGGGGTTTATGCACCAAATAAATGGAGGGTAATAAAATGAACACTGTTGAGAAAGCAGCAGGAGGGATGGTGAGAGGAAGGAGACCTGCCAATAGAGCGAACAGACGCTAAATCAATGTTGGTGCCGGTCGGAGGCTGGAGCTGACTGTGGCCCCTTGGCCACCTCGGCAGGGGACTTCTGGGGTGACAGCAGACCTTACAGCCAGGTAAGAAAACGGAAGGGCCCCGAATGAAACAACAACCCTCACCAGCAGGGATGTCTGGGAGAAACAGTGAAGTAAATAAATGCATAGTGTTACTGTGTTTGCCTCCCCCTCTGCCTCTGCTCTCTCGAAGCCTCCTGCTTGCCTTTTCTCCCTTCCAGAGAGACCCCTGAACCAGCCTAAGAAGACATACCTGAGTGGGGTCCCTTTGGCCGCCAGATGAACCACCGAATTCTGCCATCATGGAGCACTTTTTATAGATGTGGAGGGGAGCATAGAAAGCTCAGGGCTAGGAGTCACTGTGCAAAACCATCCTTGTTAATGCACAGCGAAGTGCTTAAAATCACCCACTGCACGGCATTCACAGCAAAACCAGAGCATGGGAAGGGTTAAAGACATATTCTCATCTAAAGCTGAATTATTCTTCTTCACCTTCATGCCAATAATTTTTAACAGTATCTGAAATAAAAGCATCTATTTTAATAATATTGAATACTTTGAAAGTAATACACAAAACTTCATGGCAGATAAACGAGCAGCAAACCTTTTCCAGTTTGGTAGGATTTCTCCCACAATTGTGAGCTTTTTAGCTCTGAAAAGTGACAGAGAAAAAAATAAATGTCGACATTAGGGATAATTTCTGGCACTATTCACAATACTTTAATCTAAGAGCAATTTTTTCAGTAAGAATTTTTAATATATTCGAGCAAACAGTTTCAGCCCAATGAGATGTTTGGAATATCCTCCAAAATACAGTTATTGTTTTTTTTCACTAGCAGGCTAGAAGCAGCATGACACACCGAGAACAGCTTTTCCCTCACCTGTCATTTCTTGTCACACTCCCATGATTTTTCTTTCAGGTGCTCTGGCGAGTAGGAGGAGTAAACCCCAGCACAACAGACCCTTGGTTTATTTTGCTTTTTACCAACTCCTCATCCGTCGTGTGCATTTAGGGCATGGGCTGGGATCATCATTTCCTTCGCCTCATCTTCTTCAATTTCTTGACTTCAAGTTTATCTTAAAGCCTTTTGTTTGGGCTCATGATTCGGCAGTGAGTCAGTAACCCACAAGTACCCTGAGTGGAGCCGGCCGTGATCCGCAGCCTTCGCTGACCACCTGCTCCAAGCTGTTTCCTGCGTGGGCGGCCAAGTTCAGAGACACTTAAAATATGAGTTACAGTAAATTTTATTTAACCTTGTGTACACTTTGCAGCCACTCGGCGTTGTTAAAACTGGATGGCACTAAAACTTGATTTCTCAGTCCCACTTGGCTTTGTTGTAAAGCTGGCTAAACTTTGCTGACTTTAGGAAAGAAGGGCAAGAATCTGGCCCTGACTATTTATTTCAGCCATGTTTCATCATCGTTTGTTGCACATGCTGTTACTTGCTCTCTCAGACCGTTGCTCCCGTCCTCCTGCGGTTGCCCACAGCCGGCCCATCAGCTTTCCCTTCCCCCTCACCACCAAGTGGTGCTTCTCTGGCCACTGCCCATCCACCCTGGGAAAAGTTGGGATGCTTTTGTTCTCCCGTCAAGATTTTCCACAGCGAGTATAAGTTAACACCCCTTGGAGTTTCAGTGCTCTGGGGAAAGAAAGAAAAAAAAAGTTAAAACAGCCAACCAAACCTGGGTAAGAAAATCGAATTTGGAGATGAGGGAAGAGGTGTGCAGGTGTGGTGTTCTAAGAAATGCTACCCAGGCTTTAATCAATATGCACCATGAGTGCAAATGCAGACAGGAGCACTAGTAGGCACATCTCTTGCCCTTTTGTCTCGAGCCTTTCTACTCTCAGCCTGACTAATCGCGCAGTTGTACTTTGGAGTTTCTTGATGTGCCTCCTTTATCATGCCAGCTTTTCCCACTGGCCAGTATCCCCTTGCTGTGGCACTCTGCTTTTCCCTCCAAGACGTTTCCTGCTGCGAAGCCTGGTTTGGACAGTTTTGGGTCCTGCTTTTTCCAAACACCTTCCCATCTCAGGACACAGTTTGCCCAGAGGCACAGAGTGGCCCCTCTTCTTGCCAGCAGCCACACTCCTGCGGGCTGGCTGGCCTAGCTTCTGGGGGGCAAGTTGGGCAAAACCTGAGCCCCAGGTGTGCCCAGCGTGGCTCCCCGTCCTGCTCACCATGCTTTAGGAGCAGGGCTGAGTTCAGCAAGGCAAGGTTTCAAAAGCAGGTTGATACGTCTGGTTTGAAGTTAAATTTTTTGCTCAGTTTTTCTCTTTTTTCAGTGAAAATACTTGTGCTAGCTTGCAAAGTACTGACTTGTAAATGGCATGATCATCTCTGTTTATTGCTGTTCATCTTTCATTTGGTTATAACTAATAGCACCGGAATCAGTTTCTCAGTCATGCATGTATATCTGGGAGAAAAAGATAACATCTCACATTTCTCTCCAAAGTCAAGGATAGACTACAAGACACGTCTGCAGTTTATTCTTTTGATGCATCTTCTCCATTTCCCTTAGCAAAAGGGAGCTCCAATTTCCTCACACACTGAACTTCGTCCTTCTGCTGAGGAATCTCTGATATTTTGCTTTGAAAAACTCCTAGCCTTGATCTTTATCTTATCCATCACCCTGCACACATTTTGTGAGCAATGAGTTTGGCCTATTTTTGCTCATGAGTGCCCTAAATTGCTTTCGATTCTTCTACACCTTCATCCTATGATGCCTCTTCTGAGTAGGCTGAGAATTTTTTGAATGTGTGGTTTTAACACAACTATCAGTAACTTTTTGTAGAGGAAAAAAATGTCACTTGCAATTTAAAATATATTATTCTTTTCCCCCTTGTTGGATGCGTAAGTAACAGAAAGATTCCAAAATTTGAAATATGGTGACTTTTAAAATACAAAGTTTAAAAATTCATGTGAAAGAGAAAGATGAAAAAATATTTCAAAAATATTAACACAATTATACCCTTTTTACAACATGATATAATGAGCCTGAGAATTCCAGAGTTATTTTTTTCCCCTGTGTGCACATTTTCAAAGCAGAAGAAAATGGTGTTCTGTGGATAATTTACTTTGCTCATAAGCAAAGAGCTGGGATGGCATCAATTGCTTTTAATTATTTGCTCTTCTTCCACAGTTCTCAAATGGTCATTGGTGAGGTTTCTTTTAAATTCTGGCTTTGAAAGTAGCATACTTCTTTGCATTTGATGTTAGGCAATAGAAGGGATTAATTAGAATACTATGAATGCATTACTACCAGGCTGTTTCTAAAGACATTTACAAGCATTGTGGTGGTGAACACTCTTGAACCCTAAGATGTAGGAACTCATTCATACTTTGCAGAAGGAAATTAAGATGAAGATAAGAATGGCAGATGAATTTCAACATTGTAAAGTGATGTCTCCATGAGGAAAAAAAAAAAATCTTAACTTTAAATATGCAGCGCTGAGCTCTGAGTCACCTGTGAGCATCCAGGAAAGGAGTCCTGGGGCAAGAGCACTACAGAAATATCAGCTCCGTGCCCAGGGAAAGGAAGAACCAAACCAAACCACTGTCGCTACTACTCAGTATAAAACCCTGGTGTGTCCTTGTTTTGGATAGTGTGTGCGGTCCAGCTACCGCTCTCAAAAAAGGCCATACTGGGACAAGAGAGGATGCACAGGAGGGTAGCAAAGATCAATCATGTGCAAACAGCTCCTGTGCCAAGAATGAGAGTTTAGTTTAGGACCCTTTAGTGTAGCAGAGAACAATGATGCTGAGCATGGCAGAGCAGATAGATGAGGACTAGTTTCCAATACAGAAGCTTGGAGCCTGCAGGTGGGTTTGACAGGAGGCAGATGCAAGGCAGAAGGTGGTGGGTTCTTACACAACACTGGGGAACGCCCCACTGCAGGACTTGGTGGGAACGGAGAGAAGAGTTTACGCGGAGAAACTGGCAGAAGCATGAATGCGCCTAACACACTACGGCAGGCAGGAGCACCAACTCCAGCTGATCATCTGCAGGGACTAATTCACTAGAAGAAGTCTGGGATGACTGTTTCTAGGACTTTGATATTTCTCCTCTGAAATTTAATCTGCAAAAATGAGACCCTGATCCCAAAATGACTGACTCGTACAGATGAATCAGAGCAAACTCTGTTGCACAATGTGGAAACTGAAAACCTAGTAGGGGAGGTTTTCTCAGTCTGAGAAAGTATGTGATAAACTTGAGACTGAAAATAAATTTATTTTGTTTTCCCAGGGAGGAGTCTAGCCAGCATTTTTCTTAGATCCAGTTAAGCATTTTCCCTCATTTCCATTTTGTGATTTAGGGCTGCTTCATTCATTGGTTACATTAAGAAAAATTATCATGCTGAAGTGTGGAGATGATAAACGGGTCATGTAGTTAAATAGCAGTGGCACTGCAAATCATCAGCATGATGCTTGGAGAATGATGGAGAGAGCAATCCAGGAAGAAACGAGGGGACCAGATGATGTGAGTTATTGCAAAGTCAGGATTTAACTCTGATCTTTGTGTTTCAGCTCTTCCATTATCATAAAGCTGAGTAGAATAAAACTAGGGTGAGGAAAGTTATGGGAGTGTGGACCTGGGACTAAAGCTCAAGTTTGAATTCTATTTTCTTCTCTAATATGGTTAAATATTTGTTATTACAATCTACTCATTAGTGTCTTTTCTTAATTTGGTGTAGAATTATAATTCCACATTGTTCTCACACACATGTCAACTAGTGTAAATCTAGCTTAGAGTAGTGAAGTTAATAAAGGACAGAAAAATGTCTCCTAATTGTGTTTTTAGAGTAAAATGGAAAATACAGTGATAACGTGTCTAACTGTACAAGGCAAAAAAGCCACTCACTTTTTCCTATATGTACTTTGTGAATGCTCGTTTTGGTTTAGTCAGATTTGAGATCCTGCATCCCAACAGTAACCCAAATCCAGAGCATCTCCACAATAGGTGCTGGACAGGAGTCTTCACTGCCTCTCAATGGGAGCAGCTGGCAATCCCAAGAAAGACATGGTGTAAACTCGAACTGATGCCTAACACTAGCTTAGCTGTGATTAGCAGCTGCAGATATACTTTGATTTCTCTCTGCTGAGGACCTGGCCTTTCAGAACTAACTCATGTACTGGGCCTTGAAAAATCACCACATCAGGCCAATTGTAGGAGCACCATAACTGCACTGATGCTGCTGAGCCACATCAGCAGGACAGGAAGCAACCTTGGGCAGCCTGATCTCCAAGTGAGCAGAGTTTATCAGCTTGGAGCGGGGGGAACGTTAAAACAACACAAGGTACGTAGGGGACTTTTATCTGCAACTGGTAAGTGAATGGAAGACACCCACCTGCAATGTGACAGGTTGCTCCCAAACACGAAGACAAACCTTTCTCAAGGTCACTGGGTACAGCAAATTGACATCATCAAGACGTTATTTTCCTAAATTAAGATTTTTCAGGAAAATTACATTCAAGAGTTGCAAAAGTTCTGTAAATCTTAAAACTGAGTTGGAGCCCTCTGAGATGCTGCTCGTGTGTACACAAGGCTGAGGAGCAGGGTGCAGTGGGTAGCTGCAGCCCTGTGCCTGCAGGACAGCACACAGGCAAGGATGGATTGCCGTCAACAAGGGCACAGGTGGGATTTTGTTTACCAAGCAGGGCTGATTCACCAGAAAACTCTTGCATCAGGGATAGATTTTCTTGTCAAGAGTAGAGAAGGTCTGCAAAGAGGGTAAGGGAGAAAGAGTCCCTGTAGCCCTGTTCTTGTGGTTAGGGCACTTGTTTGGATAGGACAGAACTTCATTCATCTCCTTGGTAGCTCACTGTGCCTTTGCAGTGGGTCCAGAGCGTGCACACAGCCAGGAACTGTGGTTCAGCTGCCACCTGTGCTGCAGCAAGCCCAATGCCAGTCATCGAGAGGACACATGAAGCTCTGTCCTGGTTTAGCCCAGCCGGCAACTCAACGCCACACAGCTGCTCACTCACCATCCCCACCCACAAGGGATGGGGAAGAGAATTAAAGGGGAAAAGGGGAAAAGAGAGACCTGTGGGTTGAGATAAGGACAATTTAATAATAATAATGCATTAATATAATAATAATAATAATGCCAATAGCAACAATAAATAAATAAATAAGCAAACAAGTGATGCACAATGTAATTGCTCACCACTCAGTGACCAACTCCTGTGTCATCCCGCCAAACTGTTTCGAAACAAGTAAGTCCTGACACCACCATCCTGGACAAGTGAGATGCCCAAAAAGAGCATGCAAGAGAGAGAGCATTCCAAGAGTCTCAGAGAGAGAGCCTCTGGAAGAGCAAAAGCCCTTCTTTCTGGTCAACACTCATCTCTATACCGGGCGTGACGTTGCATGATATGAAATACTTTATTGGCCAGTTTGGCTCTCAATCCTAAGTCTAAGTTCAAATCATAAGGGGAGTTGTGGGCCCTTTGTCCCAGCCATGCTCCCCCCCAGCCTGTTGTGCTCCTACACACTGGTAAAAACATGAAAAGCTGAGAAGTCCTTGATGTCTCAGCACCAACTATAAACATCAGTGCGCTATCAACATTCTTCTCATAGCAAATCCCAGACTAAAACCAAAACACAGAGCTCTTCTAGCTGCTAAAAAGAAAAACTAACTCTGTCCCAGTCAAAACCAGGACAAGCTCCCAAGGCACTGCTGAGGCACAATCTATGGTGGAAGTGTCCTGCTTTCCAGGGGGGCCTGGGCTACATCTCTTCTCACAAAAGCTGCTCAGGGCATGCAGCAGGAAGCAGACATAGACTAAAACGTCTTAGCGAGGAAGATGCTGATGGCTTCTCTTGTCTGCTGTAGCAGGGCTGACTGTCAGCCTGGGAGCATGAACTGCAGCAGCCTACCACAGCGAGGACTTTGGAGAGCAGGGCCACGGACAAAACTGAGGCTAAGTGTATCCTCAGGCTGACACCTGCCCCTTGCACGGGTAGGTTTTAGGAGATACCAGCTACGGGCTTGGGCAATGCTTTGATGCTGGGTTGGAGAATGCATAAACGCTAAGCATGTGTCTCTGCCCCTGGAACAGGACATGCCAGGGAAATGTCAACTTTCCACAAGCTCTCTTTCACCCTGCTGTCACCCTGCACTATTCCACAAACATTTTCCTTTCTCTTCAAGCAATGAAAATGAAGAGGGAATTAAAAAAAAAAAGATTAAGTATGTTGGTATAGTCTACATGAGTCACACTGATCTCCCAAGAGCTGGATGAGGCAAACACCCCAGGAGAGGGGGTGGGATGTTAAGGAAGGTCCTGTTTCATGTTTTACCATGATGAGGCATTTTTAGCACATAAAATGGCCACCCTGGGGAAAAAAAATCAAAGCCCACTGCTGAACTGCAGTAAAACTGGGCTTGCATTCCTGTTACAGATGATGCAGTCCATTCAGATGATGCATCCCATACAGATGATGTCAGTTGCCTGCTGACAAATCTATTTGACTTCTTTCTGCAGAAAGAACGAAAAAAAAAGACAATTTCTCACCTACAATATAGCAGTGCCACCCACCCTGGAGGGGAGTAGTTTCTGTGATGTAATCTAACAATCATCTTTAAAAATTACTGTCATTCTAACCAATGATTCACTGGAATGCTGTACACACATCAAGGCAGCAGTGTGCAGTTTTCCTTATTTACTGTACAAGTCAGGACCATGCTGCCTGAAGCTGATGTGAGCTGCTGCCCAGGGTCATAGGAGACACTCAGATGGGGCAGGGTGAGCGATCAAACACGAGGGTGGGATTTTCAAGAGCAATTTGTGTTGACCTGTCTCTCATGCCTTTGAAGTCAAGTGAGGGCCTTATTTCAAGAGAAGAGGTAGGCAAGCACTTAGGACTTTGGAAAATCTCATCCTAAAAAGGCAGATAAAGGCTAGGAGTTGCTAAGGGTATTAGTGCAAGATTTACTGATGTTGAATGCTAGTTCAAAAATTTTCCCTGCAGGAATCCTTCAAGGTCAAGGGCTTAGAGCCGACAGTTGTGTAGGTTTGGGTTTTCTTGCAATTGAAGGACGTTTTGAACTGTTAAAAAGAGGTATTGGCACTGTTGAATAGATTGTCTATGTAAATATATTTTCCTATAGGAATAGATAAATACATACACATACGGCAGCTGACAGGGACACTGAAAGTAGACAGGTAATCATTTGGAAAGAACCCATATCACAAAATCTCTTGCTTCAATTACACCCCATTTTACACCTGCCTTAGTGTTGGTGTCTCTTTGAAGTGCCCCTGTGGTCGCAGTTCATCTGCTGCACACCTTTTTATTTGAACTGCACAAATATTTTTTAAAAAATCCTATGCCTTACTCTTCTAATAGAAAACCCGGGTTTTGATTGCCTGCATATTTTCACAGGACGTGCCTATGTTCCTCAGACTTTCATTTATTTTCACCAGGATGTATACACATTTTCACTTTTGCATGAAGTAGGGCCTTGGAGTGCTGATAGATGAGGCCGTGGAATTGCTCCATGTAAGTCCCAGAGTTGTGAATTATTTGAGTTCTGTATTTATAAAAAGCACTTAAACACATGCTTTTACTTGCTCTGCCAAATAAAAATGAGACAAAAATACAGGCTTGGGCATTCTCAAACTTTGCAAATTTGAGCTTAATTCAGTGATCAGTTTTAGGTGAGGCAAAAAACAGCAAGAAAGATGTTTCCAGAGCATCAAAATGCATTGTTTCAGCTTCACTTCTGAAGTGAAACTCCTGAGTTTCCATCTCGATTACTCCTTCATTTAAAAAGATCTTTTTGTTGTTGTTTTAACAGTTTGGTTTTCCTTTGTTTCTTACTACAAAGTGCAAGTAACCTGAAACAAAACATCCCCTCCACCCCAAACGTTTAGTTTTGGCTCCAGAGAATCTTTTGAGAGTGCTCCAAAATAAAAGATGCTGCTCTTTGATTTGCCAAGAATGGAGACATTTCCACTGTGGGACAACTTGTTTTCTTAAATCCTTGTTGTTCCCACTTTTCAGTTCAGTCACTAAACAGAAAACTCCATTACCCAGACAGCACTACATTTCATACCCAGGCAGGTGTGAATCACTGCACAAGTGGAGAATAGGTTGCTTGCAGGAGCTGTACCCGCTGGTACTGAACTTCAAATGAACAGGTCTTAGAGTAATATATAACACAATAAAAGTATTAAAATAAACATATCTGCCATGGGGGTTTGGTCTTCTTCCAAGAATGGGAGTATGACTTGTTCTGTAGAGCTTGTGTTTTTCCTCCTTTTCGTTCAGGTTTGGACATGAAGTTGCGTACTCTCTTTTTTTTCTTTCTTTTTCTTTTTCTTTTTCTTTTTCTTTTTCTTTTTCTTTTTCTTTTTCTTTTTCTTTTTCTTTTTCTTTTTCTTTTTCTTTTTCTTTTTCTTTTTCTTTTTCTTTTTCTTTTTCTTTTTCTTTTTCTTTTCTTTTTCTTTTTCTTTTTTTTTCGTTTTTGGGTTTTTTTTCTTTTTTTTTTTTCTTTTTCTTTTTTTCTTAGTAATAATTGGACCACACAGTCTCCTGTCAACAGAGCACTTACTGTCACCCTTCAACATCTTGGACCCTTTGTGTACAGTTCACACATTAAGGCACTTTGTAAAATTGATGTCCAAGAAGAAACAAGTACATACACTTAATAAATTGAGATTCCCAGCAGTAGCTTTCTCTTACAGGAAAAAAAAAAAAAATATCTGTAGGATTAGATCACACTTTGACACTAGCTCCTTCAAACAGGGTAAGGAAAATCCGCAAGTTAGCTGTTTGCTGTCTCCTGTTCCGTGACTTACAGACTTGTGTGGCTTCAAACCACACACGTATACCTGTATATATCTGTATTTACAAGAACACCCTCATGCATAATAAAAGGACTAAAAGTTGAATACCAATAAATTAAAAATTGTTTCAAATAGAGCACTGCCTTGGTACCGTGCCTTTTTGGACTGCCACACCTATCTGTTTAACATAGCACATAACTAGAGAAAATACTGAGCTCGATGGTTTATTTCCAGCCTTGCTAAATAATGATGCAATTTTGTGTCTGCCCTCGTTCTTTAACAAGGTTCAGACGATGACTGACTAGCAGCCAGTTACCCTGGAAAATCTCACCAACAAACAAATGCTCGCAGCCTTGAAAGACCAAGAGGCTAAAGAGAGACTCTGCAGTCAGGCTGACTTCTGGATACAAGTGGGTGGTATGAACATAAAAGGGATGGCATTAGATTAGAGCTCTTACTTTGATCTCTGTACAATAACAATAAAATAGTCATAAAGGACTTTCACTCAGTGGATCTCAAAGCACTAGACAAAGCGTTAATAAGCCTCACAACTCCCCTGTGAGGCAGATATTATCGCCTTCGTTTCACCAAACAACGAACTGGGCCCAAAGGTCTGAGATGATTCCCGAGGGGTGTAGGCAGTGTGGCCATTCTGGGCTGTGGGACACCCATCCTCATCCCTCCCGATGGGGCCGTGGAGGATACCAGGGCCACATCTTTCTGATGTCCCCCTGTTCAACCGGCGCACCTGGCAGCCCCAGCGTCACTCAAGTCATCAGCCCGATTTCGCCGCTCTGTGCCCATTTGCTATGCCTTGGGCGAGGGCAGCAAGGTTTCATGCTTCTGCTTGTTCACGTTTGGAGCATAAAGACCTCCTTTGGTCTTTATTTTGTTTAATTTTCTCCTGTCTTTCAGATGTATGCCCTCATGGTGTTCTCTGCAGGTCTCTGAGAAGCCCAAGTCATAGCCTGTGGATCTGACACCCATGTGGTGTTGGAGCCGGTGTGTTGCCAAAACCGAGAGGGAAGTGTTCCATTGGGAGGGCTGAGGTTGCAGCCCTTGGTCCCTCGGGCTGCCTACTCCATCTAGCCACCCCTGCTTCTCACCAGGGTGCTCAGGAGAACCGTTGCCTTTCCACGTGAGGAACCCCTCACTCCTGCAGTTACGGTCACCGCCAGCCCCAGGCTGTGAGTCAGAGTGAAGAATATGTTGTAGTTCGTTGCTCTGGACAGCATCCATCTGGTGTGAGATGTGGATCTGACCAGGCAGATTAGGACTAGTCTCACCCTCCTTTTGTTGTGTTCGCACTTGCCGTTGGCCACGGATGCTGGGCTACCTGCTCAAGCCTCTAGAAAATCAGCTCCCATCCTAAAAGTCTGGTTGTCTGCTGCAGAATTACCATAAAGCTCCTTTTTCCCAGACATGTCCGCTTTTTCTTTCCTCCAGGCTTGATCCAGGTGAAGTGTGAGCTGCGGCTCCCATCTGGATTTTGGAAACCACTGCCAGGAGCCCAGGCAGTTCCCCAAGGAATCGAGGAGGCAGGTTTGGCCAATTGAGGCAGCCCTGGGGCAGCCAGCAGCCCATGGCTCGCTGGACAGGGCCAAATCCTGCACACATCAAGGATTCCAAGGGTCTCTGGTGGGAATCTGGGACAGGGAAAGGGTCCAAAAGGAGAAAAGGCCTCCAGTGGAAGAGGGTGTGGGCCAGGGGCCAAGAGTGAGCATTACATCAAGGGACTGGAGCACAAATTAGTACCTGCACTTGTCTCTGTTAGCACAGAGAGAATGGGATTAATTATATTAATTTTAATCATCTGCAGTGTTTGAGGCCAGATGGGAGACAGGAGAGACTTCAGGGATGGGGAGAGCTTGGAGCCGGAAAAGTGGGTTCCCGTAAAGAAAGTGGGCACGGGATGCCGGGGGATGAGGGTTTGGGAAGAGGGAGTCAGAAAGGTGCTGGGGCCATGGGGCAGGAGTTTGGGATGGGGTGGAGATGCTGGTGGGAAGGGAAGCTTGGGCAGCTCCGAAGCTGCAAAGGGTTGGAGGGTCTTCCTGGAGGGAGCGGGGGCTTCCCATGTGTGAGATTTGAGGTAAGGATGACGGATGTGGAGGGATACTTGGGAAGCCTCAATATCCTCAAGGCAGACATGGGGCTGAAGGACCTTTGGGAAGAGAGGACTGGAGGGATAAATGGCCAGGGCAGGTGGGGGCTGCCAGTCTTCAGGGAAGCTGGGCTGGGGCTGAAGTCTCTGTTTTGGTGCCTGGGCTATCCACCCTATTCCCATTCCTTTCTGCCCTCACCCCCCCATCCCCCCTCCTTTGGAAATGCGGCAATCCTACCTTGCAATAGAAGCACTTCACAATACTGTCATGACTGTAATTAAATAATAATATTAGAGGCAGCCACCAGCAAAGGGGACTGGTTTATCTGCCTTAAGAAATAACTGAAGGGTGCAACAAATTGTCCATTGTACACTATGACAGTAAGACCTTTTTATCCCAGGGAATCAGCTCACGGAACCCATGTGACTCATCATCCTGCAGCCTGGTTTATCTGCTGCCCATATGCCCTAGCACAGATCTGATTTTCCTGAAGCATCCACTGACATTAGTGTTTACCTCCTTCGTGCTCACCATCCCCAAAAAACGTGTTCAGGCATAAAGTCAGGATTGCCTTTTCGTGTTGTAATTTTGAGTAGAGCTGGGTAGGATTTTTTTTTCCTATCCCATGGGAAATTTTCCAGATTTTGAATATTTTACTACATTGAATCAGGAAAAAAAAATCTATTGATTTCAGGACAAATAGTTAAAATATCAAGTACGTTTTTGAAATAAAAAAAAATTCCAACAAACCAAACAAAAACAGTTTTCATTTAATGACTTTCAAATATTTTTTCTTTTTTATTTCAGCTTTTTAAAACATCGCTTATTTGTATTACAAAACGAGAAATGCTTTTAAAGAGAATCTCCTCCCTCCCTGCTAAATTTTCCTTTGAATGTACAAAAAGGGAAAGATTTAGACTTTTATTTTTTTCAAAAACTTTTTTAAGGAGAGAAATTAGTCAAAGACAAGTCTTTCTTGAGAAGCTTTTGTTTGGCAGCTCTGACAAAATACTTTCTGTTGAAACATTCCCAAATAAGTCTTTTCTACCTCTTGGTCAATGAGATGCTCTGCCAGTGAGCAGCAAAGGGAACTTCACGTACAGCAGTGATCAACCCACTGCAGTTAAATACCTCATATGCATCAAACTGCTGACTCTCCTGTGACCTCCAAAAGCCTGAACAAGGGCTGCATCAGATATGGAGGGCTTTTTGTGCACTTTGTTTAGAGGTGTGAGGCTTGATGAGAAAATACAGGGTATTTTTCTATTGTGATGTTGGTACTTTGTTTGAGAGATCACCCTGCTTTCTTCGACAGATCACCCTGCTTTGTTCGATGGAGAGCTTCAATCTGCTGTTGCCTGAAAGCTCTAGGTGCTTGAGGAGTGAATGGTCAAACTGGTCAAGCTCTTCAGGCTTCTGATCAGCATGACTGAGATTTAATATGGAAATATGACCTAATTTGCCCTTAAAATGAAATCCAAGATGAAAGAGGTGTTCCAAATCAGTAGGCAAGGATTTTATTGAATCTGTACCCTCCAATAAGTTTAAATACCAAAGCTGGGGTTGCAATCTCTGTTAGTCTGGATTTAGGTCCATCTTTATGGTTAATAAACTTGATAATCCATAAGATTCAAATGGTTTGAATTCAATAAAATCCCAAGGCAGCAGACATGCAAGAAAACACACAAATGACTTGCTTACCATCCAGCAAGGATCTCATAAAATGCCTTTGAAAGCATCAAAGTTAAGGTAACGTGAACAATGCTGCCACATGTACCTTTCTAGCATCTTAAATACACAAATCCCCCCTTCTTGTATACTGATATGCCCCCGCGTGCATGCACGTGTGCACACACACATGCGCCATTTTTCTAAATCCTGATATTCAAATGTGAGAACATTTCTTTTGCTTAATGCAGCTAGTGTATTTTACTGCCTTTAGTATCTTTTTTCCACCGGACCGTGTCCCCCCGCCCCCCCCCCCCCCCCAAAAAGAAACCCACACATCCTCAAAAGACTCCTGGTTTCCTGTCAGTAACCAGTATCTTCTTGACAGATTGCCCTAGGGAGAAAGAAAAAAAACCCAAACCTGACTCTCTCACAGAGTTCATGTTGCCCTCATTTACCTTTTGCATAACAAAAGCTCAGACTGTAATTCTGAATAGATGTTTTGTGTAGTTGAACCAGGTGTCTTGCTTGGAAAGACAGTACATTAAAAGTCAGCAAAATGCCAATTTGCTTTGTTTCAAAGCATTTTGTTTCAATTGTTGCCAAGGCCCGGGGCTAAACACTACATTCTGTTTTAAGTGTCTCTGTTCCGCAGTCAGCGAGTTTTTAAGGTTTTTCTTGCTATTTATCAGAATGCTCTAATGACAGTCTCACCTAATCCTATTGCTCTGGAAGGGATTTTAAGAAGTAAAACATAGCTGCGTACAATCTTGACTGTGATAAATTGATGCCCGCAAATAAAGTATTTTCTGTCCAATTAGTGAGCCTGGTGAAAGGAAAGATCAGAACTAAATGTCTGTACTAGGAGAATTTTGATTCTTCTCTCATCGTGTCTGTGGAGCTCATAAACCTGCAACGGCAGCGTGCAAGCTGTGCACATAACCTCGGCTGCTGATTTGTTTAATCAGAGTTTAAACAAGTATCCCGTGATTTTATCGCTTGTGTTCTACACGTTTGTGAATCACCGGTTTAGCTCCGCCACGAGTCCGTGCCTGCTCAGCCAAACACACTGAGGTTCAGGGGCTTAAGCACATGCTTAAGTGCTTTGCTGAGCTTGGGCCACAGTGAGTGTGTTTTAAGTCTCTGCACCTGGAAGCGGTTTTTTTTTTGCACATGCCTAATATTATGCACTTGAGTCGTCCCGGGGAATTTAATGGGCCTACCTATATGTGTGAAGTCAGTTGCATGCAAGTGTCTGAATGACCTGGGCCTCCCACTACGCTGCTCTGTCCTGAGGTGTAGCAGGACATCTCCAAGCTTTAGTTTGCTATCTTGCTTTTAGCAATGATAATTAGTGGACACTTATAGAAAACGAGCAAGAAACATAGTGGGCATGCAAGGATCTGTCTTCTTATATCTCCTTCCTCCTACCTAGCTCTGGACATCAGTGCTTTAGGGAGGTCCTGAGCTGGAGGTTGTATTTGCTCTGTTGTGTTTCACAGTCCCTAATGACCCTTTTTTTCCATTTAGACTTTGGCTTATGGCAGAAACTTTCACAGCTTAAAAAAACACATGGGAAAACTGCTGTGTGGAAAAAGTCTTTCTTCTGGCATATCCTGTACCTATGCCTGACTGTCTTGGAGGCTGTCACCCAACACTCATGGGATGGCAAGTTCCTCCTCCAGTCACTTCGTGCTGTAACTGTAACTGCACCCCCCTTTTCAGTTATACTTTTCTTACTGCCACCTCCCCAAATTATAGTCTATTTAGTCTCTCTACAGATGCTCTTCCATAGTGCTCTCCACACATCCTTCCTGCACTCATACTTTGACTTACCTCTGAAACGGGGCCAAGAGGAACTCAAGTTAAAATGTGTCCTAATAATGCTTTCTATTTTATTCCCAACGACTCTCTTAACAGCAGTATTTTTTGTTCAATTGCTGCTGAGCACTGAGTTGACATTCAGAGAACTGCCCACAATGACTCAATTTGGCGTATCTTAACATTTCTCACATGAGAAAAACTGTGTGAATGCTATTGGCCTCAGTCTGACAGAAATAAGAGGCTCTTTGAACTGCAGCTGAGTCATCTGTGTCCTGCGACTAGTTTAATTATCATGATGAGGGTGCCACTTTTATAACTGAAGTTGTGACAAACTTGTGACTAGCGATGAATGAATAACTGAAATAAAAATTCAGATTTTCTTCTAAATTCAACAGCTAATTTCAGTTTGACTGGGTTTCTGCCCCACTCCCCCTGCCCCTCCCCCCCCCCTTTTTCTGGTAACACTTTGAAATTTCAGTTAATGCGTTCAGCTGCAGAACTGATCTTTTCAGCTGTGCAGTGGTCAGTTATCTACCCACGTCATGGGGCATTATTTCTGTTTCCTGGCTGGATTAACTCTGTAACAAATCAAAACAGCAAGTGTCAGAGTGATTCAAGCTATTCCTGTGGTCGAGTGAGTAGTTTTAGTAATATCCCACACGTGATGCTGTGCACTGTGGCTTGTACATACGTTCCTCCGCAACTCCCTGTTTTGAACGACCGTCAGTGCTGATTGTTGAGAAATCTGAATATGTTTTTGAAAAATGAGTAGGGACTTTGCTGCAAGTAATCTGGTCTCATCCTAAAGCGATGCAAGCTACTGGGGAGGGTCGCCTGGATTTCTTCTGTGACTGGACCAGGCTGTCAGTGAGCAGATTTAGACGTGAATTTAGAAAGAAATAACAGCCAAAGTCACCCGCTCACTCACCTTTACCTAGAGCTGATAGTGCTCAGACTCGCCCAAAGGTAACACCCACCAGCTTCAGCAGTGTTGAAGTTAGCCCATCCCCTCTGGATGCTGACTGTCTGCTGCTTTGGAGAAGGTCACAGGCGAGAGCTGGGAGCATCACACGACTGCTCTGCCAGTCCCATAGCCTTTCTCCTCCAAGGTCTTGCCCAATATTACCGTGACTAATGCACCCCTTCAGCCCAGAGCCAGAGTTCTACTGCTACTTCAATTTGCTCCAAAGAACCATTCAATTTAAATATACAATGCAATTACGGCATGTTAAATATTGATTGTTTAAGAAGCAGTTGGTAAAGGATATTAAACAAAGTACACACCTTCCATCTAACGCTTTGCGAGTATGAGAATTCAATATACTGTTGTACATTTATTACCACATTAAATATGACATGCACACGGCACTCTACATACCCTCGATGTAAAAGCACGTGCTAACGCTTTCTCTGACAACTGCCTAAGTGATACACATAGTAGTTTGTTCAATTAAACACTAGATAACTGTAAAAGCTTCTTAACCTACAACCCTCTAATACTTCCTGGTGGACTATAAGAACCATTTAATAATGTTAACTTGACAGCTGAGTCGTGTGGGCTGAAATCCAGGCAGGATCAATTCCCAGTACCAGTATGGTGTTTTATATGTCAGGACACTGAAAAGAAGCAAGATGTAAGACCCAAATTTTAAGGCTAGACTGGATGTACCAGATTAGAGAATATTTAACATTAGTGAAGACAGAGGGTATACAGAGTTCAACAGCTCCCATGGGAGTGAAAGAGCAACTGTCACATCCCCAAGTGCTCTGCAATTTACTCGAATGATTAGGATCTTTCCACAGAAGAGTGGAGAATTAGGCTCATGGTTCTAATCCAGATTAAAAATAGGCGGGATTTGAACCTGTAATTTACTCGTCTCAGGTGGATAGTAGGGAAGGCCAATCTCACTGTTTTCTCCTTGTTTATCTTCCTGAGAAACGACTGATCCAGTTTGCAGCTGGATCTTCAGCCTAACCTCAGGCCCCGAGAGGCACCACAGCATTTCCCGCTGGCCATCTTGGGTGGCCCACACTCACCGAGTCAGATCTCCAAGGATCCTGTCTTAAGGACATAGCTCTTGGCATGCACTGGGCACTACATCGCAGTGCCACGTCCCTCTCCTGAATTCAGCCTCACATCCTCAGTCTGGCCATATAGTACCTATCCTTAGTGGAGACTGATTTTTCGGTGGAGCTGGCATTTGATGTGACTTTCAAACTCCAACTCGAAATCTTTCAGTTGCTGCTAACGGCAGCACAACATGAATTCTTGTCATACATTCTTCATCATCTACAGCTACCTTTTACCTGCTTTGCTCTTCAACTTGCTAATCTGTTTTTCCCCACTGAAAATATAAATTTCAGATAACTAAGAAAATAATTTATTATCATAATATTGCCATGAACCTTACAACACCATGACATTTCTGAGGGCTAGGCTCATCCCATGTGTGTCTACTTTGGTTTCACTAATGTTGCAGTAGGCATCACCTCTGACCCGTTCTGTTTACTGCAAGTAGAAACAATCATTTTAGTGGATTTTGCTCAGCTTCTGAGTAAGAAGGCCAATGATGTTGACTGTATTTAGAAGTGTAATTGAAGTCATGGAAACCAAGAATAGGAAAAATGCATCAAGTAAAAATAACTGCTTACAAGAGGAGGGAGCATACTAGACAAATTGCACGGAAATAGTAAATTGGGCAGAAATTCCATGGAAACAGGACAAAGCTCTTTATGAATAGGACTCTGTAACGTTTAACCAAATTCTTTCCAATAAACCCAGGCCCTCAAAAGTATAGCGGCATAACTAATCCTGGCCATTTTTCATCAGCTTATTCTATCGTTTAGGGAACACAAATGACTGCCATTTACTCGTGATTGTTAGGATAGGTTTTTTAATTTTCAGTGCCTATGAATTTTTTACCATATCTGTAATAATGACATTTGAATCTCACAGAAACTTAACAGTCTTTCACAGTAGCCACATTCTTCAAACTAGAGAGTAAAAAATGAAATTTTTAGTAACTGTTCAAATATCAATATTTTTTGGCAAAAAGAAACCCAAAATATTTTAGACTGGATATGATGGTGCAATGTTTCACAGGGAGCTGTAGTACAGGTACCTCAATTTCCAGACACCCTTGCCAGACCACATCTCCCAGCTCACATCGTTAATGGGAAGAAGGTGAGGGGGCAGGGTGTACGGTGGGAATTTCCCCATAATGTGTCATGTTTCACATAGCCTACTCAAGAAACGCTCATGTACACTAAGAAGTAAGACATGGGGCAACCAAACCAGAGTGACTGTAAAGCAGATTTTTTCTGGCTGGAAAGTGCTGTGGGTTTTTTTTAAGTGTTATCTATTTTTTTAGTTTTAACTTCATATGTTTTCCCCATCCTTGAAAACCAAAGTGTGCCACCAACGCAAAGAACTCAGAAAATATTCTACACGTCTTACCTGGGGTAGTCACAGGAGTGGCAACACAAGTTTCCACATGTTACCCTCACTTTCTCTATTTCCAGAAGTCCTTAATCAGCTTATGAAGTACTTTTTCTAAAGGCTATGATTTTCTAAATTAGACTTGTAGAGCCTACGAAGTATTTAAAAAACCCCTCAGTACAAAGTGTTCCTGCATGTTTTATTTGTTGACCTCTTCCCCAAAGAAACAGTGGGTGTCTTTTTTCTTTTTATTTCCTTTCAACACTGATAGTTTGTCTATTAAAATCAGGTCAGCGATTACAACTCATTTCACACACGCTGTGAAAAAGCTGTCAACTGGTCGCTGCTGATCATAGTTGGATTTCAAGTAGGATGCTACTCTACAACGCAGCAACTCAGTGCAGTGTAATTAAACCCTTGAACCATTTGGTCTTTCTCTGTCACTTGTAATTTAAGCTGAACTGGGAACTTGCCTAGTGCAAAAATGCCTGGAGAAGTTCTTCCTTTTCATTTCAAGCGAGGCTGAGGGAGATTCCAAAAGTCTTGTAAAACTCTCTTAGAGAGGTCCAGAGAATGGACGGCACTCACTTCTGTACACTTCTGGGAAACCTCCAGTAGCTCTTGAGGCCCCGGGGTGGTCACACAAGGCAGAGTGAACACGAGTGGGAATGCTTGCCCCAGGGCAGGTGCTGGGACAGGAGCATCCTTGGAACAAGACTGTGGGTCAGCGTGGATTTGGGGCACTGGAATCAATGACAAATGAGGGAGTTAATCTAAGTGGAGCACAACTCAGCATCAGGGGTCATGCGTCCCAGATTTAGGGACAGCTCTGAGGGAGGAGCCTCCTCCTTACATCTGTTTCCACACAGCCATCCCATGTCAATAAAACTAATGCTCCTGCAAATGTTGTAGCTCATCTTGCTGAAAGAGGCTGCAGTGTCTGACGAAGCTAGGGGGGATCCTCCACCAGTCATCAGTAGAACTTTCAATTAAGACGGCAATAGTTCTCAGTTTTATATTACTAATTAATGTAATGCTTCTGAAACAGTGTCAGGCAGACATCAAAGCTCTGGGCTTACCATGACAGCAGACACCACAAAGAGAAATTGTTTCCATTGCCATTAGCCATGGCTATCTAGCCTTCTTGAGATGGGTTGTTAAATATAGAGCTTCAAATATGAACCTGAGCCAATGCAAACAAAACATGAAATGTTGATTGCCTTCAGGAATTTCCCTGATCTTTCATTTCTTTAGACAAACAAAAAGGAAGATATTTTCTGGAGTTTTCAGTTTGCTGGACTTCTCTTTTTTTAAGCTTATGTTAAAAACTGATCTTATTCTTTGCAACTCGTCATCCCACGATTTTCACAAAGATGACCTAGCAACAACAGGGAGAGAAAAATCGATCAATTAACTTCATTGGGAGCCACATCTCAAAAATTTTGTACTCTGTGCTAGGATCATCCCGGAGCTTCCTGCATATCCACATAAGACATTGTGTAAATACAGAATTTTGCCCATTGCTTATTCATGTGCAGTAGTACAAGGTGTATTTTTGCTTAAGCTGTCCTGAAGTTGGTATAATTACAGAACATAAAACTGCTGCATTCTACTTTAAAAGAATAAGCAGCAGAGATTAAAAAAAAAATAAGGAATTTGATGAATCATGAAACTAACTCATTCTTTTACTTGATTTTCCTCCAATACCGGCGTTGTTTTGTCTCAATCAGCCTGGGCTGGAATAGATCCTTAAAAAAATAAGTGAAGAGGCACTTTGAAAATAATGTAACACCTCTGCAGTTTTTTAAGAGTAAACCTTCTTGTGAAGAGAGTCTTGCAGATTTCAGAGGGAAATATCCCTCCCTTTTTCTCAGAAAGACTGAGATCCTCTTTATGTTCAAGAATAAAATTAAGGTAGAAAACTTGTCCATTTTGAAGGCCTCCCACACACCGAGCTTCATAATCACACTCACAGAATGGTGCATCTTGATGCATTGTTCATCAAATACATTTGTTCAGATGATGTCATGTATGTCTCCCTAAAGGGCAACATTATTTAATAAAGGATTTTTATTTTCTGTTGGGAGGCTGCATGAGGATGTAGAGAAGTTTTACTGGGCTTCTGAGCCTCGTAAAAAAGTAGAGCTTTTTTTCAGACAATCCTTCTGATCCATCTGGGGGGCCCCTGTCTATGTTACTTAGTAGAAGTATGGGCTTGCTTACCAAACCTGATACAAGCATTATACAATAAACACAAAATACAGACATATCATAGATAATCATAATAATTAATGTACAAAATACATACAAGTGTGCACTGTGAAATTATGCTTCATAAATTAACATACGTATTACACTAACCCCACACAGAGTATCGAGAAAATCTGTTTCTGCTGCATACAAAACAGACATTTGAATGTGTGAAGCAAATAGGAAACATGTTTCCCAGTAAACTTAGAGGCCATATTTCATGGAGATCTCCATATGTCTTCTTAATTCATCTCATGTTTCTATGATTGTTTGCATTTCTTTTCTCTTCTTTTTTTGTCTCAGAACTGGTACAAGTTAGGCTGTTTGTAGAGCCAGAGTCAAGACTGATCTTCTGTCTCTCCACATAGTCTTAATAAAATCTTCAACGTTTTTTGCTTCCCAGCTATTGGTTTGTGATTACTATCATCTTTTGGAGAGAAAGACACGCTGGAAAAGAAAATGAAATATGAAAGTGGTTTAGAACTGTTCAGAGATTCATGCACTATATTTAGCATTAACTGACAGTATTGAAGCAAGGGGCCAGTGCAAAAAAATATCCAAACAAAGTATCCTCCAGCCTAACTGCTGAATGACCTGGATCAGAAGGTACATGGTCTTTTGGTGACTACACAGCTGTAGCATCTGTCCTATATAGTAAAAGTACCTATACACTGGCCTTCACCTATTATCTAGAAAATGTTACCTCAACTTTGGTCATGAGGTAAGTTTGTACCTCAGTGCTCTAAGAGACCAAGCCAAATTCCCTATGATTTAGGCCACAGGTTTTTAGTTAAAAGTCAGCATTTAAAAAAGAAAAATATAGCAACTATCCTGTGGGATACGCTTTGCTTTCCAGGTGATTCAGAGAATAAGAATATTTCCTTAATATTTTAAATGAAAAAGCTTTTTTAACCAGCAAATCAGAAGAGTTTTCAGAAATCTTATGCAACGTAAACCTGTCTGCAATTTTCATTAATCGACACTGGTATGGAGCTATTGGTGGGCGCAAATTAACTGAGTTTTTCTCATTGCTTCTGCCTCTTTGTTATGAGCAAATATGGAAATAACCGATACTGCATTTGCCAATGACGTCTACTCTTTTCTGTGGTCATTAGCACACGGGATGATCTCTACCAAGAATTCTTTTTATGTGGGAAGCTATAAACTGCTCTTCAAGGAAAAAGCACCCTTTCTGTCTTGGTTGAGGGTAGCAGCAAAGAAAATGTCTGGTGCCTAGAAGAAGCAGACTTTCAATGATAGCAATAGCAGCAGGCTAAAGAAGCATTCACCACCTATTTATCTTGCAAATGCAAGAGTGCCTTCTTGCAAGATGCCCACACTATTGTCATTTAAGTAGAGGCTGAGGTAATATTTATTTCGTCCTCTCCCCTTACAATCCTTTCACGATGTACCATCGATAACATTATTACTATTGCCATTATTGCTATTCTTCATAGCAAAGAGAAATAAGATGAGCTGGCAAGTAAACCCAAATATCTATTATAGTTTCTTTCCTTGCCGAGACTTCATTTCTCCACTCTTGAGTCAAAGTGCACAGTGCTGCTCCATTCAAACTGTGACAGTGTGTTTTCTTCTCCTGGTTACCCTTCAAGAGGGTTGCAATACATTTGCAGACAATGCTGTTACTGCTTTGGAAATACAACCACCTCATTGTCTGAAAACAAACTGGATGAAGCTTGCAACGAGCATAACACAACACAATAAACTGATGTTACTTTCAGAGTGTACTTTTCTGTGCTGCAGCATGAGAAAAGTAACTCTAAGGATATTTCTTCAATGTCAGGTCCTTAGCTACAGTATATTTACTGGTGAATATTGTTTTCGAAGCCTCAGAGTCAGAAGATATCCATACCAGTAGCAACAGTAAAACACAGAAGCGGGGCAATCCAGAGAAGATAATGTAAAACAAATAAATAAAAGCAAATAATGTGTGCACCACATCAGTTCCTTTGCATTGCCTCTGGCTCAGACCCATCCAGAAGAGTCTAAGTATTGATTAATGTCTCATTTCTGAAAATAGGATATATTGCAACTAGTTTTCCCTCCTGCCAGGTCTGGTGCTATCGCAAGGCACAAACTGAAGAAAACTCACTTGACTAAGGTGATCAACCTGAAATCTGCTTGTAAAACAATGATTTAAATGAGAACATGAAACGACATGATGGAGTTCTGTTCCTGAAGCAAGACTTTCCATGCAGAAAGTGGGAAGGTGCAAGTCTAACCTATTGCCATTGCAACTTTAAGATTACAATCTTGTGGTCTCCTCGAGATGTCATAATATGCTTTGAACTTTGAGTCAAGCTATTTCCATATTCATTTGCTTACTTCCACAAGGACAGACACCAATAAGACACTACACTACAAATCATTTTAAGTAACTGAAGGGGTAGAAGAAGAAGGGGGAGAAGAAAGAGGAAGGGGGAAGGGAGAGAATATTTGGTCTGTTCTTAATTAAAACCAGCTGATGACATACAATGATTTGTCTGAAGCACTTCTGAGCTGTACCCATTTCTGTTTACACTTGACAGCTGTACATTCTTTCCTGCCTGTATTGTTTGAACTGTGGCCAATGGTACAATCATTAAATCTTTGATAGTGTATTTTAAATACAAAATTGACCTTTTTCTCTGAGACAAAAAGAGAGGTAGGGAAGGAATAGCTATGTTACATTGGAGAGGTTTGGGTTTACTAGGTTGTACACCCTGTATTGCAAAACAGTGCCTCTGGTCATTTTTGGACTGGCTATTAAGAGGTTTTTTTTTCATGTTACTCACATCTGCTTACAAAAAGAAAGTCATCATCCTGTGACCCTTTCCTCACAGAAGATGCTTGTTTTGGGTAGAGAATAAACCAGAGCATCCGTGATAACTGAGTGCAATTCTGCATTATGAGTGGGATGCAGAGGGTCTCACTGGACTATGACAGGTTTTTGCTATGAACAGAAAGATTCAGGAAAAAAAAATCATAGATTAAGAAAACCAGAAAAGCTAAATATAAGATATCTGAAGCTAGCTATCAGTCTGTCATGAATTCAGAAGCTGGAATAAAAGTCTTTGCCAAAACCACATGTGGCCTAGACGCCCCGTAGGTTCCCTCTCTGAATCCAGACTGCATCCTCCAAAATTGATGGCTCGTTACAAATGGAAATGCTTACCTAAAAAAGAGAAAGAGCATCAGCATATGTCTTATCCCTTAAGTTTGAACTAAACCACAGAACTGATTTGATCCAGATATCACCAGCTGTCCCCTGAACTTGCCTGAAGCGCGCTTTGCTGCCAGCTTTGGCAGAGGCAGGCGGTCAGACGATGCTGGATTACTAACCAAGGCTGTGCTGCTCCTTGTTGAGCTGAGACGCCAGAGATGCAGTTTGTTTTATAGACTGGAGCTTAGTCTAAAATCACACAGAGAGTAAACAGGAAGGATATATTTAGCTCCTGTAGCTTAGAAGGAGTGGGAAATCTTTACTTTAAAGTCCTGCAGTCATCTTTAAAAACGTACACAGCCCTCATGATAACCCCAGAGGTCCTTAGAGCTATATGGGCTGGAGAGGATGTCTAAGTCCTGCCGATGTTGCAGCAGTACCTGCAACTCCACTATTTTCATAGATTCATAGATTCATAGATTTCTAGGTTGGAAAAGACCTTAGAGATCATCGAGTCCAACCATCCCTAATCCCCATTAAACCATATTCTCAAGTAGATCATCCACCCTATTCTTAAACACATCCAGGGATGGGGACTCAACCACCTCCCTGGGCAGCCTATTCCAGTGGCTGACAACCCTTTCAGAGAAGAAATACTTCCTAACATCCAACCTGAATCTCCCCTGACTAAGCTTATGCCCATTTCCTCTTGTTCTATCACCCATCACTAATGTAAAGAGCCCTTCCCCCACCTCCCCACCATCTTTTCTCAAGTATTTATAGGCCATAATCAGGTCTCCCCTCAGCCTCCTCTTCTCCAGGCTAAACAGCCCCAACTCCCTCAGCCGCTCCTCATAAGTTTTATTTTCCAGCCCCTTGACCAGTTTAGTCGCCCTTCTTTGGACTCGTTCCAGGAGCTCAATATCTCTCTTAAAGCGAGGGGCCCAAAACTGGACACAATATTCCAGGTGCGGCCTCACCAGTGCCGAGTACAGTGGCAGGATCACTTCCCTGTTCCTGCTGGTCACACTATTCTTGATACACGCCAGTATCCCATTGGCCTTTTTGGCCACCTGGGCACACTGCTGGCTCATATCAAGCCGGTAGTCAACCAACACCCCCAGGTCCTTCTCTGCCAGGCAGCTTTCCAGCCGCTCTTCCCCGAGCCTATAGCGATGCTTGGGGTTTTTATACCCCAAGTGAAGGACTCTGCACTTGGCCTTATTAAAGCTTATGCCATTGGCCTCAGCCCAACGATCCAGTCTGTTCAAATCCCTCTGAAGAGCCTCCCTACCCTCGAGCAGATCAACACAGCCTCCCAGCTTGGTGTCATCCGCAAATTTACTGAGGGTACATTCAATCCCCTCATCCAGGTCATTGATAAAGATGTTAAACAGAACTGGAACCAGCACTGAGCCCTGGGGAACCCCACTGGTGACCGGCCTCCAGACGGATTTAGCCCCATTTACCACCACTCTTTGGGTCCGGCCATCCAGCCAGTTTTTAACCCAAAGGAGGGTGTGCCTATCCAGGCCAGCAGTTATCAGTTTCTCAACCAGAACAGTATGAGAAACTGTATCAAAGGCTTTACTGAGGTCTAGGAAAACTACATCCACAGCCCTTCCCTCGTCAACCAGGCGGGTCACCCTGTCATAGAAGGTGATCAGGTTTGATTTGCAAGACCTGCCTTTCATAAACCCATGTTGACTGGGCCTGATCACCCGGTTAACCTGTATGTGCTCATTAATAGCACTCAAGATAACCTGTTCCATGACTTTGCCTGTCACCGAGGTCAAACTGACAGGCCTGTAGTTCCCCGGATCCTCCTTCCGCCCTTTTTTGTAAATGGGGGTAACATCCGCCAGCCTCCAGTCCAGCGGAACTTCCCCAGTGAGCCAAGACTGCCCAAAGATAATGGACAGGGGTTTGGCAATGACATCCGCCAGCTCTCTCAGGACTCTCGGGTGGATACCATCAGGCCCCATAGACTTGTGGGCATCCAGCCGAAGGAGCAGATCCTTGACCCATTCCTCTTGGATCACAGGAGCTTCGATTTGCTCTCCCTCCCTGCACTCAGACACCGAAGGCCAGCTCACCTGGGAACTGCTGACCTTATTATTAAAGACTGAGGCAAAGAAGGCGTTAAGGACCTCAGCCTTGTCCTCATCCCTAGTGACTAACGTACCCCCTGAGTCCAGTAGGGGCTGGAGGTGATCTTTAGCCCTCCTTTTGTTATTAATATATTTATAGAAAGACTTTTTGTTGTCCCTTACGGAGCAGGCTAGTCTAAGTTCCAATTGGGCTTTTGCCCCCCTGATTATCTCCCTATATGTCCTAACTTCCTCCCTGTATTGATTCCTGGATGCCTGCCCATTCTTCCAAGACTTATAGACATCCCTTTTTCTTTTGAGATGTTCCCAAATCTCCTTTGTCATCCAAGCTGGTTTTCTACCCCGGCAGCTCGACTTCCGGCACACAGGGACACATTTGTTTTATCTTATGTGGAGATTACCTTGCTTTACCAGGTTTGGTTTATTTGTTAATTTTAATGTGTTATGAAAAAGAAATAAAACTCTTAGATTTTCTTATCCAGGTTATGGCAGCACTTAACTGGCCTTAACTGAGGTTAAAGACCAGGGCAAAAAGAGATATCATCCCTGCTTTAAACATCTGAGTGCCTTCCTCTGCCCTTTAAGGTCCAGAATTTCTGAAAAGAGAGACTGCCAAAGATATGTAAAAACACATTGCACAACACTGAATGCATTCAAGCAATGTCATAGCAATGCTGGGAAGGCACCGAGTCAGAGCATAACAGAGTCCTTGCCCCACAGACCTTCATGTGAGATTTTCAAAACTGCCCAGCATTGGCCTAATTGAAGTGGATTGGAGTTTTTCCCTAGTTTACTTTCAGTATTAGATCAAGGCCAAAATGTCCAAAAATTTCACTGATGCTCTAAACTACTAACTTTTTCAATTATTCAATCAACCTGAGATCTTAGTGAGGAAAATTTGAATTTTGACTGCTGGCATCCTGCCCTAGCATTGAAAGGAAAAGTTTGCCAATGTCACTGGGTCTTCTATTTTCCTCTCATTTTCCTCAGAACCTCAAAAAGCTCCAGGGAAGATGCCTTTTCTGAGAAGTCATAGGCGTGAGATGGACCAACTGACAGAAGAAATGTTTCAAAAAGACACAAAAGCAATGGCTACATCAGGCACAGCTCAGGGATGGCAGTCAGCAATTCTTGAGCTGTTTGGAGATGTAAATTCAAGTTGTGGGATGCTGGTGTGCTACCCATTGCTAGTCCACACAAGGAACGTAGCTTCCTCCTGATGAGCCCCAGGTACATATCTTCACTGTCACTTCTGCCAGGGGTGCGACATCCCTACGAGCAGGAAGGGAGAAACCTCCAGCGTGTACCTACGAGCCCTGAGTCTTCCCTGACACTTAGATGCCTCCTGTATGTCTGACCCTAGGCAGGTCCCTGGGAAGACTCACACTCACTTCCACACAGCAGATTCAGCCTCATGTTCCCATATCTCTGAAGGATACTTCTGGGAAAAACTAGAGATGAAACATCTGGCAGGCTCCACATTTGCTGTAATACTGATTATTTACATGCTGAGCTAGGACTGGGATCTTTTCAAAGTTGGATGGATTGTGGTGCCACCATGTATTTCAGTATTACACATGCTAGAGTCATACTGATTCATCTGTAAACTGTCTTCCACCCAAGAGTCTGGGATTTATTTCTTTCTCCCTCTCCTCATTCTTCCAGCACTCTCAACCTTGCTGTTCTGGGATCATCACCTTCCACTTAACCAAATTGTCCCCAGACACCACCTACCAATGCTGTGATTGAGAGGCCACCTCTGCTTGAAATTTAAGGCAGACTCCATACACGCATTAGCGAGACAGCCCTGTAAAAAGCTCTCTCATTGCCCCATCTCAACAACTGTCTCTCCACTCTGCGGTCTGCTTCTTTTCAGTCTTTGCTTGCTGTGTAACTTTGCAATTCAGATGCATCACACTCTGACTCAGAAGCCATACTCTTACGGCCCTTTCCTGGGGCTCTGAGAGAAGAGAGAGAGCTTTTGCCGTAAAGAGTCTAGCCCTGTTGCTTTGAATCACTTTGTTTTCTTGCAGGGACCTGATTAACTGTGTTTGTTAGAAGTTTCAAGCATGGTTATCCTCTAACTACATTGTGATGAGCCTTGACTGGTACAGGAACTCCAGGGACTGTTGCCACAGGACCAATAAATCAGTATCATTAAGAAGGATAAAGGGGAAAAATTGTTTCTCACAGCACAGCCTTTTAGAGGACTGGACTCATATGTGTACCTGCTGGCAGCAGTGATATCTCACTTTCTGGTTTCTCAGCCATCTACCATGTCCCCTCTAGTTTAACTTTAGCTTCATCAACTGATTCCCCCTTTCTTCCTCAGGAGGAGTACAAGGATACTTTAGAACACACAGAGCTGTTGTGTTTGGTTTCATTGGTGAGGATACTTCAATACCTGCACACATGTAAAACCCACCGATTAGGGTCACCACCTGCCTGTGCCACCTTACAGAGAGCTGAAGCAGTTCAGGTGCTTCTTTGATTAACATTAATTTAGAACTGCTCAGAACCAGGGAATGTCATGAGACACAAACCCAAGGTCAACAAACAACCCATTTCCATACTGCCAGCAGGCAACATGTGCCACCCCAGCTGGGATCTTCAGCCATGTAAGGGAGAGTGGATTTATACCACAGTTATGCCCTGAGCAGGTGGACTCAATGAGCAGCGAGATGAGTCAATCCGTGGGGGGTTCAAGGGGATTCCCTACATAGCACTGAATCATCAATTGCCAATTCTGTAAAATAATTTCCACAGCAAACAGTTGGGAACAAACAGTTAAAGCAGCCAAGGGAGGATCTGGGTTCAGCAGTAAACTCTCGGGGCACTGCTGAGTCACACTCCGGGCTCGGAGGGAAAAAGTGGATGTCACAGCTGGATGCATTCAGCTAGGAAAGAAATCAAAGATGTGATCAGTTCCCAGCTCTTGATATTTATTTGTAGTTCATTATTGTATTTATATTCTTCCCTGTGAAGAGCGGACAACAATCGGCAAGGCTGGCCTTCTGGGAGAGTGCTTATCAGCGCCTCTAATGCAACACAAATGTACAGGGCCCTCGTTTAGCAGGCTGGGAAACGAGGGCCGGTGAGAAGCCCCCGTGGAAGGCAAGCTGCTCGGCTAATACAGCATCGCTTCCTCGGGCAGTTGTAGCGTGATGACAATGGAATCTGAGCTCCTATTTCTGCTCGAGCCAAGCAAAGGATGTTTTTATATACATAAATATACGTATGTCTGTATATATCACAAACACACGTCTTAGAATAACTCAGCTGGAGCAGTTTCCTGCAGTTTACGAGCAAGGAGGGTGAAGACAAGGAGAGAAACATGTGAAAGAAAGGATAACAACATACGGTGTCCCCCACCAACGAAGACGCAGCCTAGGCGAGACGCACAGCAGGGCTACCGATGCTGGCCAGCTTCAGGCATCTCGCTGACATGCCTCAGCTTCGTGGGGATTGCTCAGGATGGAATTCAAATCCGTCGTGTGTGCAGGGCTCGCAGGGAGGGGGTTTAGTAAAGCAGTGGCTATCAGCACACAGAGGTGTTGCCTAGGCCTGGGGCTACCATCATTAGTTGACCATGTGTCTGTGCAGTCAAGGCAGGCTTCGATAACACATGGATCCCAGGGATCAAAGACCGGATGAGCAAACTCAGCCTAAACAGGTTAACAGAGGGGATTTGCCCTTTTTTTCCTGTAGGCTGACAATACTCGTAAAGACCGCCACATCAATAAACTCACATTAGGCTGCATTGAGTTACACAATTCAAAACAGAGATGTGTCTTTTTGTGTTCAACTATTATTAAATCAGCTCCTTCAACTTCTTTAGGGCTATGCCAGTTTACACCAGCCGAGAATGTGGTGCTAGCTCTCTAGGAAGCTGCTCGCTCCTAAGTGCTAACACATTGCCTGCTAAGAGTTCACAAGCTGAGGTGAAAACTCACCCGGGATTCCTATGATCTCCCGCTGCTGTTCAGCCTGCAGAACCAAGGTATTAAACATGTAATATGGAGAAATAAAAACGCGCATATTTTTAGCTGAGCTAGATTTCCATGTCCTCTGTTTTTAGGAGTATTATATCGACACCTGTTAGTTTTGCTCTAGTCATCATTTCCATCAGAAACTTATTGTTTCAGGGGTTTTATAACTCGTAAAACTTTTATAAGTCAGCCAAAATGTGCTTTAGGAAAAAGCTGATCTTTCAGGTCTCGGTGCTGGAATGCATTTTTATATGCAACAAATGTAAAGCAGAATAATAGCTGTGATGGTTTTTATTATATTTAGAGGGAGGAAGAACTGCAAATATAATCCAAAATCAAATTATTTAACCATTACTTTTGCAAAAAGAGTCTGAGTAACTCTCACAAAATATCTGTCAATAGACAGCAAATAAGAAGGAATCCATACAGTGGGGAAGTTCTCATACTTCACTTCCAAAAAACACTTAAGCACCTACTTAAGTCCATCCTCAGTGCCAAAGACATTTGAGCATGTGAGTAAACCCCTCCTGCAAAAGGATCACTTTCCTCAGTGTCTGCTGTGAACCCAGGAGTCATCCCACTCAACGCATTACTAATGCTCTTGAGATTACTCATGGGCATAAATATTTGCGAGAACAGGGCCTCAGCGAGGAGCTGTGTCTATATGAGGAATCATGGCCAAACGATGCCATTCTAAAGAAAAAGGCTCCCAGACTTGCTGTCTCCACCGGAGAGCTGTTACCAACAGGGTGCAGAGTGACTGCCGCTGCCCTCATGGTGGAAGCCAAGGGCACGTCCCCTGGCAGCAGGCCACGTCTCTGAGGGGTCGGCTGCATCTCCTGGGAATGCATCTCCAGATGAACCCTGGGAAGAAAAAAACACTTCCATGGCTGACAACTGCTTGCAGAGGAGCAACAGCTTCTTTAAAACCGCTCTGTTCTTCTTTACAAACAGCAGATTGAGGTTCTCTGTGGCTGATGGCAGCACACAAGCCTGACCAAAAAAACTGCAAAGGTCCTCTACAAACTGCTGTCTCAGCTGGCTTGGGGGTTTAGAGAGGGTGAACGAATGTCACCTCGACTCAAAGCATCCATGAACCAGAAAGGATTTCCAGAGAAACACGTCACCCTTTTGACATCAGCCAGAGGTTGTCTTCCCTTCCAGAGGTCAGCACCCTCTGGGTGTCTGCCTGCTGCTGAGACACCCTCTGGTGAGACACCAACAGTATCTGACATGGAAACAAAAGGAAGACTTTATGTTTTCACTGAAGTAGGACGGCATATTATGGTCTTCAAAGGCCCCTGAGATGAAACAGTCCCAGCTTACATTTGAACACCCTGGGCAAATCCACCTTAAATCTGGCAAGTTCGGGGCTCACTTTTGTCTAAAAAATACTTGTTCCTCATTCTGTGCATGATCTTGTCACACAAACACACACCTTGGGATGCAACCAGTGATGATAAAGCCTAGGTAAAAGATGAACCTAGTGCAGACCTGTTAGTCAAAGAGAAATGGGAGGCTTGACTATGAATTTGAGAGCATCTGTAGTGTTCCTGACATACTTTGCTCAATTCTTGTTCTAAGTCTTATGGATTCATCCCTGAGTTTTGATTTTCTCAGCATTTTGAAGACTCAGTAAACACCTTGTGACTGTTTTTACAGCGCTACCTAACAGTTGGCATGACTTCTTGCAGATATCTGCACACCTGGGAGATCTCATATAGACCTTTTTACAAGTGGATTATGATGAAAATATTGAGTGGCAAAGAAAGCAAATAAGGAATGAAATCTATAGGGATGGCCACAGCTCCATCATGCTTTTTTCTCCAGTAAGGGGATGGAAGTCATAACTTTTAGTCCCTTTGAGATTCACTTATCCTTTTAATTCCCTGTCAAATTTGACCACCCTGTAAAACCTACTGAGAAAAACTTAAAATCCCGACACCAAAGGTTAAGGTAAAATGTTTTGCATTTCTTAACGCTAAGGAAAAAATCGTCTTTCCTGTTTCTAATGCAGCCCATGTGTAAAGTTACATGCTGCGCGCGCTGGCTTTTAACAGGAACTGTTAACAACCCTTTTTGATCACAGGAAGCGGAGGAAAGCCTCCTCACCTAAGAAAATAACAGCGATGTTTACGGGCGCTGCTCTTCTCCCCGTCAGGAGCTGCCAATCACCCCTCCCGCCCACCGAACCGATTTCTGGGGGGCTGTGGCAGGGGGCCGGGACTCGCTCTGGCTTCCTTCCGTTGGAGGGCTCCGGCGGCCGATGCTGTTTCTGGGCAAACGGCCACTGCTGCGACGTTTGTGTGAGATACAGGCTGCAGCTGGGATGGGTGGGTGTTGCAGCCTCCGATTCCTGGTAAAAACAGCTTCCTGATTCCTTTGAGTTTGAACTTTTTTGGTTTTTACTTTCTTTTTTTTTTCTTTCCAAATTTTAAGAAAATAGGTGCTATTTGACTTCTAGGAAACATAGGCGTGAAATTTTGCTGTGCATACAGGAGGGCAGCCTAGCCCATCCACCTTATCCCTCCGTGCCTGTTCCTCCAATGCAATAAGTGGCACTTTGTTCTCTTTACTCTCTCTGAAGGTGGGAGCCAGCGGTTCCTCCTCCTGATTTTCAGAGCCATTCTTTCAAAAGCAAAATAGTGTTCAGGTCTACTAGTTAAAAAGCAGAGAGCGTGTAACTGGTTGAACAGAAAGGAACAACACCAAGGGAAAAGTTATCTTCCTGTGTTATCTCATGATTGAAAATCTGCGCTGGCAAAACTTCACTTCTTAAGCTGCAATTTCAAGCTGCAAATATTCCGCAGCTGAGGAACCAGTGTGTGTATATATATATATACATGTGTGTGTGTGTGTGTGCACGCGCGTGCACCATATGTATTCATGTTTATGCAGTTTTCCACTCAAAGCAGTCAGCGGAAATGAAAACCTGATTTTGCAAGGCTTCCACTGCAAAATTAAACATTCAGTTTTTCCTTAAGGGAGTTTGCTGTGTTATGCACTGGGAAATATCTCCTAAATTTTATTTATTTTTTTCTTTTTAGGTCCAAACTATCTTGCCTTGAAAGAGAGCTGAGCTATGATGAAAAACACAACTATTCATTTGGAATAGGAGAGAGAAGGAGAGGAGCAGCAAGGTGAGAGAGAATAAAAAGAAATCAAACAGAAAAAGCCAACAGAAGTGAGTTCAGTTCCTGTGTGTGTGTCCATCTATTTTTATCCTAGAAGGAAGCTTCTTAACATAGCTGTGTTTTCTTTCACGCTGCTCTCCTCCCTTTGCGGGACTTCCAGAATTCATCTCGGCACCTGGTTTTTCCCTGAACTTGATGTGTTATGCCTACAAGGCAGGATAAATTTGGCAGCTGTTGCACTGGAAGCAGAAGGGGAGCAGAACAGCAGCAAAGCCGGATACTTCGTATGTCCAGGGGCACCAGAGGGATGTCATTTATTTCTTTTGCTCAGGGTTTTGCTGGCAAACCTGACTGCTTTCTTTTGGCCTTGACTGGGACATCTAGACAGTGGGAAAAGTTTTTTTTTTCTTTTCTTTTGGATCATAAGTATATCCTTTCTCCTAACACTTCTGTTGCTCATGTTCTTATTTGGAGAAAGCTTTTCTTTTTTCCTTTCTTTTTTTTTTTTTTTTTTCTGAGGCTATGAGACAAAGGAAACTTTTGGCTGGAGTGAAGTGTTCTTAAAGCTGAAAGGAAGCAGAGTTGGAGGCACCAAAACAGCAACTTTAAATATTTTTCCATTTGCAAAGCAGCGTACAGCCAGAAAGGAAAGATGGCATCTCAGCCTCAGTGAAGCCAATGGGAAATGTGTTGCCAGCTTCCATGGGACAAGAGACCCACCTGAGCAATGCAAACTCACCAGTCTGCCTGTCATAATTATGACTATTGATGTGTTATTCGTATTGCTGTGGCAGCTTGCAGTTCCACTTAATGTGCAGGATCTCCTCTGTCCAAGGGGTTGTACAAGCTCAGATCAAAGAGATGTTCCTTGACCTGGAGATCTTGAGATTAAAGTTTATGGCTCACCTTGATGGCTAACAGAGGAACTGCACGGGAAAGGCATCCCCACCTTGCCAGCTCTGAGTAAATACCTGTGCCCTGCTGCACTCCTAGCTAGACACAAACTTTTTTGAAATGGCCACGTGTTTAAGCCCATCTATGCTGTGAGTGAAGCAGAATAAGATGCCACCACCCATTCAGGGGCACACGCAACGGATCAGCTGTGGACAGTCAATACCTGCAGTCCAGAAATGGCATGCTCAGTGTCTCAGGAGAAGCTCTCTGAGAACTCCCGGTGGCTCCTGTTCCCTCCACAAAATTAGCATGTCACTTTACTAGGAGCCTCAGTAAATCTGAGACTTTAATAGTTCTCCTGCAAGGTGAATTTAATTCTTATAATGATATAGAGATATAGCCCTAGGAAAATCAAGCCACGCCCAATGTATAATGCTAAAACAAAGCATAACAAGCGTTCTAGATTTAGCAGTATGTTCAGAAGAGAAAACAGTGCTCCTTCATAGAAGTTGGAGAGCTGAAGTAAATGTCAATTATTTGGTGCTGCAGCACCAGATGATTCAATATCAAAGGGAATACTATCATTATCTTTGGCATCAGAATCTCTAAATTTAGGCTGAGATGTTGGAAAAATAAAAATTGTTGTAATCAAAATCATAAAAGAAAAAAAGGCCTTTTAAACTTAGTTGAGATGTAACTTGGCTGGAAATGAAACAAAAAGAGTAGAACCCAAAAGAAAGAAATTCAAAATGGAAAAGCTTGAAGCAAAGTTCCTTCAAGCATGGGTGGCCAGGGCCAAATGAGGAGAAATACACATGTAAACAGCTTTTCATAAAATCATACTTTGCCCTTATACATAACTTTCATCAGACATTTTCTATCAGCAGCAGTGGTTCCCAAAAGAAACCATAAATAGCTGCAAACACATCAGTAGGAATTTATGGTCCCAAAAGAAAAAAAATCCTGATCTACAGCCTTGTTACACGTTTGCTTGCTGAGAGGACTGACACCATCAAACAAATTTATGAAGAAAACAGCAAATTCCAGTCAGCTGCCTCCATCTGATACCAAGGGACCAGAAATCACTATGTATCGTTTGTCTCAGTAATTCATTCAATGAAGTTAATAATGATGAACTCTCAGAGAATAATCCTATTTCTTTTAGAAAAATAGGATTAAGCATAATGCCCAGTATGAAGCCAAGGCTTCTTAGGTAGGTAGTGGCTCTATATGTCAAAGGAGAAACAATAATCTCTTTACATGGGCAGTTCCCAGACACTGGGGTGTTGCCTGGATGCAGCTGCTCTCTGCGGCAGCAGAAGCAGCAACACTGAGTGCTGGGTGCACTGGCAGCAGATAGCATTCAGATGTCTGGGCAATGTTTGTACACCCTCAATTGGGAGCCTGCAACCCTTTAGTGACTTCTTATTTTTTTTTAAGGACATCATCCTAACTGAAGAAGCCAGAAGGCCTACGGTCTGGCTTTCCCCCAAACACCTTTTCAGAGCGTTTCTTTCTGCTTGAAATTAGGTGACTTTTTTGAAATAGGAAATAAGTGGGCTCTCTTGGGGGGCAGGATTCCAAGAATTTGCCCGGCACTAGGAGACAACTCTCAGCTCTGAGACACTTTTAGTGCTACCAGATGCAGCACCCAACACGAGGTCCCCCATTCCTGGCACCCAAAGGCAGCTCTGGCATGCTTGCCGTTTTCTCGACGAGGTGAGAGTAAGCCATCGGTGTTATTGAGGCTCTTCCCTGCCACAGTGAGAAAGAGATGGAGAAGGCCTGCAGCCAGATCCTGTTCTGCCACGGGGTGTAGGAGGCAGCGGCTGGGAGGGACACTGGAGAAGAGGGCATTTGGGCTGTGGTGCCCCCATAAGCCCACCTAATCATTGCTCTCCGCTTCCCCTGGAGTGATGCAGCACCCGTTGGCCATCACTCATCAGTCCCAAACAACAGGAGAAAGGGAGCTTTCCTCCTGCATCCCCTCCAGTGAAACTGGGCTTCTCAGTCACCGTTTAGTTTTAAACTTTTTTATGCTAAGTATGTCTCTGCATAGTTCGGAGTGACAGCATTAGCAGCACCCACTTCTCTCGTTATCCACTTGTGCTTGCTTTGTGTGGGAAACTGCTTTTCCCCTGCACTAACGACCTCCCTGACTGCTGGCAGAGGGAGATGAAGGCAGCTATCAGCCCTGACCAGCATAGAGGGACTCATGCTCTTCTCTGTCATGGAAGTTGCTGCTTGCTCCTTAGGACAAGGAGTAAAACATCTTCTACAGGACAGGAGTGTCCTCTTTTCTCAAGAAGTAGATCAGCAACAGTAAGCAGGAAGACTGTGAGATGGGGCCGCTAAGGAGGGCTTCTGGGTTCACAGAGTTTGCAGTCAAATCTGGTGTAGCCACTGGTGTCATAAGGAGAACACATCTACAAGAAACTGAAGTGTGGGAGTCAAGTCACTGGGGGAAAGAATGACTGCAGAGGGGCCTGCAGAAACATCTGCGAGACACTCTCATGACGTGTGGCACACACCCATGCCTTCCACTGCTCATCCGCTGAGGTTACCTCGCAGTCATTTTCTCCCATCTTCTATGGGCTTCATCTCAAACCTCTCAGGGACAGTGGATAAAATCACAGTGACCTTTGAGCTGGGTCTGGTATGCATCAGCCCCAGTGGAGCACACGATCCCATCTTTCCTGACAAATAAGCTGCAATTTTCTTCTTTTTCCCTGCCTCATCTTCTGTAACTCCTTTCTCTCTGCTGTGAAAACAGGTTGACTTTAATGACATCATCTTGGATGCATTGACCTCTTCCATTCCTGATATGGTGGGTGCTTGGTAACATAAAAGAAGCTATATTGGGTCAGACCTAAGGACTGTCTATCTGGTAATGTCTCCAACATGAGCAGGAACAAATGCTTAGACATGTGTCAGATATGATACCTCCTCCTTCTCCTGTGTGTGGGAACTTCTGAGCCATCCTAGAGCATCACTTTGGCTATCATGAATGCAATCAAATTGATCTTCTATGAGTCTGTGAAAGCCTTCTCTGAAATAATTTCTGAATCATGGCAATGAATTTCCTGGTTTGCTTATTTGTTAGGTAAAAAGGTAATTTTCTTATTTCTTCTCTTGCCCTTGCTCTCTGCCTTGAAAGTGTGGCTAAAGACTATGGCAGAAGAGCATCGCTTCAGCTGCTCAGGGCTGCCACGAAGCTGCACCTCCACCTCATCCACAGTTCCCTCCTTGGCTCTCACTCGGTGGTTCTGATTTACAAAGCAGCTTTGGGATTGCTTCTTGCAGATCATACAGTGTGCAGCACAGCACAGCACAGCCGATGACAACAGCCATAAACCTAACCGCAAAGGCACTGCGATGCCGTCACTGGGAGTTTGTACCACCTGTGAGTCTCTCTGCTCTACGGTGACCCCTCCAACTGGCTTCTGGACTCCCGTTTCTCAACAGGAAAATCAACCAGCAGCTGACCAAAAAAAAAAAAAAAAAAAAAAAGAAATCCAGCATTATATTTAAAAAAATGTGAAAAGGCAAAGGACAATCAGTCCAAAACATCTGGGCAAATCCTCCCCTTTGACTCAGTGGCTGACTCCTACTTCCAGTGGGACCTTTCCCAGAGTCTACTGATGGTCTACATTGGTCTTACCCCACCCCACTCCTCCCTATCAGCTCATCAGGCTCTTGAATGCAATCACCCTTGTATATTTGGCTTGCTGACATCACAAAGATGTCAGCCAGCCCCTTCATTTTCAAATTTGGAACCAAATATAAGGCCACGCTTCAGCCACTCCTGGGACAGGAGCCGGATGGCTGGTAAGGAGGAAGATGTAGGAAAAGCCTAGGGGGAATGAGAAGGCAGGTTCAGGGAGGGTCACGGGCGTCATGAACACCTGGATTTCTCCTCTCTGCCGCATTGCCCAGCTCAGCTCAGCACAGGACAGCAACGTAGCAGGGATTACAACAGCTGAGCAAAAGCCGCTGTCTGTTTGCCTTAGATAGTCAGCAGAGAAAGAGGGGCTTTGCTGCTTCACACTCTTCCTTGCTGCTTCTTCTTTCCCTCTCTAATACCGTGTGTTTTTTTTTTTCTGTAAGGGCCATCACTGCCCGAAAGATAGACACCTTGTACCTCCCAGTCAGATTAACCGATATTACTGAAGTGGAAAAGCCCATTTCTACTGGGTTAGTACTATTACTCTTGTTAACGTATCATTGTTACTATTAATAGTCCAAGTTTGCAAACTCAGTCCAGGAGGGAAGGGTTGTGATATTAACTTGTAGTCTCCTTCCTCTTTAATTTTAAATTTCAGTATTTTCTTCAACATTTCTGTACTGAGAATTTCACTGTCCTCACCTTTCCCTCTCTTTTATAGTCGCTTTCCACAACTGCTGGTGCAGTGAAGATTCATAGCCATGAGGAACTGAAAAACCCTTTGCTCCCGCCCAGCCAAAGAGGCCCAGTAAGCACATCCTACACGGGAGATTCTTCCCTGAAACGCTTCCCTGTGGACATCGGAGCCTGAATGCTGCCCTCAAAGCACAGCTCAAGGCTGGTCTCACTGGTTTCTTCAGGATCAGAGCTGGAACTCTTCGAAAAATTCCATTCTTCAAATCTAAGAGCAGATTTTGTCCAGTTTTTTTGGGTGCTTCCCAAACATGACAATTTAATTAGGAGGTCCAGACCTCCCTGCATGCTTTTGCTCACACCAAAGTGCCTGTTCCAGACATCCAGCGGGACTGAGAGCAAGTTCTTCTACCAAAGCCACATAAGATTTTTGACATACTGTGCAAAGGTAGCCAAGTGGAAAAAGCAAGCTGCCTGCCTAGTCTCAAACACAGACAGTAGCCACATTCTTGTAGGGAGCCCAGAGCATGTTCAAGAAGTTTAGGGAGGTTAAACGAAAACCTGTTGCTGTCCCAGAATGAAACTGTTTGTCTTGGAATGGAAAGCTTAGTCATCTGTCCTGCAGGGGTTTGCCCAGCTCCTTTGGTCTCTCCATCTGTCTTCATTTTTTCCATTTCCTTACCTACCTTCTTTTTCAGTGTCTCAAACATAAAAGTGTTGGCTTTCTATGATGACATCACCAGTTACACAATGCCCAGTGCATTTCTTCTCACTTTTGAAAGGAAGTATCAGGGATCTGATGCTTTACAGTGATATTCTTATGCCCAATGACATATGGAAATGTTTAGAAAGAAAATAATTTTCAAATGGCCCACCTGTTGGTTGCACAGCAGAACCTGCATCAATCCTCCCTTCCTCTTTACCAACAACTCCTCTTGCATTCAGTTCCTGTAATTAGGAGGTAATTACAGGCTCTCAATGATCTCCTTTATGTTTCAGGGGATATCATCCAGTATATAAGTTATATTCCTATTTCGTCAAGTAATAAGGTGTTAGGAGGATGAAGTTCTTGGCAGAGCCCTGTATCCTACTGGCACTTATCTTTGGCTGCTATATGTGACTCATTAGATGGAGGTGGGTAGGTGACATCATCATTAAAAGGAAACACATGATAAAGTGAGGGTTCAAGGATTTAAACTTCAGCTAATAAAATATCCAGACAAAGAGGATTAGCTGTGTTTGCAGAAAGAGGGTGTTTGCCTCTGTCAGAAGCAGGATAGCCTAAAGAGAATAAACTATGTCCTTTTTTCTTCCTTCAGTCATCAGTTTCTTGCCATGCTGGAAAAAAAAAAAGAAAAAGAAAAAGAAACAAAAGAAACCAGCTGTCTTTCAAATAGATGTAGCCATTACCTCAGTTCATGCATTACAGAAGCATTTTTAAATCAGACAAATTTTCTGGTTTATATCCCAGGTTTGGATTTCCTTTCCTTAAAGACACGGTGAGATGTAGAGCTAGACAAAACAAAAGTTGGTTTAGGAGCTTAGCAAGTGGTTCCCCATGCACAAGCCTATTCTGCCCAGGGACTGAGCTGCTACCTTTTTGCATCGTCATGGGCAGCCACAAATGACAGCTCTGCTTTGGCTACTCATTAGCCAGATCCAAGTGTTTGGGGCTCTAGGTAGGAATGACAGCATCCCCATACAGCTGCCCCCTGATGAAGGGAAGAGTGGAAGCAGGGCTTTTAAATCTCTGAGTCCCCAGACATGAGGATACACCAGTTACCTTTCCTGGCTAATCTCACTCTTGGGAAATAAAACCAGGTGTCATAGGCTTCCCCAGAAGCGGCAGGCACTTTTTGCTGTCACAGAGCATGGGAAAAATGGCAGCGGGTGAATGTAAAGGCAGTTCTTCATCCTGGAGCATGGTCAGCAAATGGTCTTTGGGAGAACGTGGTAGGACACAAACCAGAGCCTTTCCAAGCAACGTTCTCAAATGCGGCGGCTGGTCACTTGAAGCTGTTAGACAGGATCACAAGAGGGAATGGTCACAAACCTGCTTTGTTATTGCTGAGTCTGCACTAGAGCTGACAAACCACAGTCTGAAGCATCCACAGACACAAGAGCAGTAACCTCTTACTAAAGCTGTTTGGAGCTGATCTGCAGATCCGGGTACATGAGGCTCAACCCAAATCTGGCTGACGGTGAGCTGCAGTGCATATGCCACCTGTGCACCCACGGGACATGTCAGCTTGACTCATCCCCGCGCTGTCATTGTGCAGGTCTCACAGTCCCCCAGCTATGCCATGCTGGCTGCCTCAGAACTATGTTGCAAGTTGCGGCAGTGAGCAAAGGTGACAAACGGCTCCCGAAAGTGAAAATCGATTTTGCTAATGCTATCCTGCCCAAAACTCTCAGCCTGCTTCCCCACATAAAGGAAGGGCTTTATAGCAGATACAATACCTATAACGACTTGTTGCCATAGGAAATATGTAATGACCATATGCAATCGGCTCAGTCCAGGGAGACTTGGGGTGCTTCTAAGCCCAGGTACTGCAAGTGAACATTGGCTTGCTGACTTAGACTCCTCACTGTGCAAGGCAAGAAGCTTTGACACCTTTTCACTCTAAAACTTTCTTAGCTTCAGCATTAAAATGTCTCACATGAAAAGGTGTTCACCTTTTCTTTCTCCACAGAGTAAGCCACAGCTTGTGGAAGCCAAAGACTTCAAACCTGATGCAGAACTAGATTGCTATAGCTGGTGTCAGCTGAGGTTTAGAAAAAAACAAATGCACAAAACCCAAAACCTCCAAAAAAACCCCATACACGCTCTGCAGAGCAAGAGTTGAACTGTACTGTTCTCACGGTGGGGAGGAGTGGGAGCTGATTATACCACTGCAGTTTTTGCAGTTATTGCCAGGATTTAAAGAAAGATACAGTGGGTAGGGTCTAAGACCTGTTGCTGTCTCCATTATTTCTATGGCTGGCACCGGGATTTGAGGTCCCTTCCAACCCTAACCATTCTATGAATCTATGATTTCTTAGCATATCACCTGCCCAGGTAGAGCTTGTCTTGGGGAGACGTACCCCTGCTCCTCTATGGTCCCAAACAAGAGTGATGGTAGAGCCTGCAAAATATTGTGTATTGTTCTTCTATGTTTTGTATTGAATTGACATACACGCTTTGGTCATTGGCCTAAGCCATCCTAGGTGCTTGAAGGCTTTCATTTCACTTTCCCACTTCTGCATTTATGTTTCACAGCATTGCAGATGTGGAGCAGCTTTATCCTATGCCAATGTGCAAATAATTCTTCCGTGTTACTAGTCATTGGACGAGCTTCCAGTTTTCCATTTATTGGTGAGAAGCTGCTCTTGCTCAAAGCATCGGCATGTTGCTTCATAAGTCAATGAACTCACTCCCTCGTCTCACAGTAGAAAAGAAACACAAATATCACTCTGATTTGTGTGGATTTTTTTTTAACTAGCCGTTTGGCACATTTTCTTTTTTAATATCAAAGCAAATATTTGTAATGAGTATTTGGAAGTGATCAGCCTACCCTCCTCTGTACCTCTAGTTTCTTCTGCAGGCTGCAGGATGGTTTTTTTTGTGTTCCTGAGGTATCGCACTGGCCTCCCATACCTGCTCACATCTTACAAGAACCGAAACCAAAGGCTGTTTCCTGACACCGCAGCAACTGAGCCTGAAGAAAAGAAACTATCAGATGTTACTGTGTAACAGCTGCACGTCAAAAATAGTAGGCTAGCCAACAGCTTCACTGCACTACAAGCATAGGAAGCATACTGCCTCTAAGAAACATGTTTCTCATTTATTGGAAGTGGGCAAGTGAGTCCTTTTTCCATAATCACTTACGAGTGGGAACCGAAACCTGTCGATATAGAGATATACGTTTGACATTATAGCTATCATCTTGTCATTTGGCCTCTGTGGCAACAGATACGGCCTTATCACTGGATATTTCTTTCCTGGTTGAAAGAGAATTTGCCATTGTATTTATTACCGTGCCACAACAGGATTAAAGAGGCATGCATAGACACATCCTAAGGTCTACATAAATAAGGCTTTGCTTAACCACATCCAGCTTTGGGAGGACCTGGTTATGTCTACCCCAGGCATATCAAGCTTTTGGATCTTGCCCAGAAAGGGACAAAATATGAACTAGAAATTAGGACAGAACAGTTAGAGTCATCAGGAATTTCCCTGCCTGTGGTTTGAGGAGGGTGACTTCACTACCATTAGCTGCACTTCCAACTATTCCACTTCTAAGACGACTATTTCACAGGTACTGTGACAAGCCCTTAGGAGGAAGGCAACAAGTGGTGTTTAAGCCATGTAATTACAAGGCTCTGAGCTCCTTGAAGGGATTGTGGTACCACGAAAGCCCCAAGGCAGTGTCCTAGTACCATGCTGTTCATACAGTTAGTCTGCTGCTGTTTCCCAATACAGCAAAATTCAGATGTGTGCACAGTATGTTTGCAGCACCGTGCTGACTGCCTCATGCTTTCAGCTGCTTGAGGGAAATTTTCAGGGATGTTGTCTGACTGAATTTAAACACATGCACACAAAGAATGTCCAAGCAGCTCACTCAGTAAAATGGCACTCTTCCCCTTGGGGAAGGGTGTCTGAGTTTGCCTTATTTCCCCCCTCCCTGACTAGAGAAGGGAATTTTTCTTTAAGAAATCACTCCTATGTCACAGAATTTGGACAGTTGTGTGGCACAGTGAATGCTTTTTTTCCTCCTCCAGATAGTGGGAAATTGTTCTTTCACAGCCTCCCACTTGGTCAGTACGCGGGTGGTTCGTTGCCAATGAAAACCCAGGTGCTGCTGAATTCTTGTTAGTGATTCAAGCAGCAGTCTTCCCTCTGAGTCAAGAGAAAACCAATACCCCCAGAATGGTTTTAATAGGGGCTCGGTTGCAAATTGCTCAGACAAGACATAAAATAGAGGTCCTGACCATGTCTAGTTGTTAAAGATCCCATAGTGCTGTTCGCAGAGTTAAGAGCATGAGTTTATAACAACTCTCCATTGCCTTCTGCCTATATTTCTGTCCTCCTTCACTCCCTTACATCAATGCAATGGTGTGCCATCTCAAACAATTTGGGACATATCTGCTTGGCAGTGGATAAACCCTTTTAAGGGTACTGTTCATCATTCACTACCTCCCTATTCCAGGCATGGCAGATTTCAGACAGTCCTTCAGACACACATGTGTGTATATCCACTCAACACACCCAGAGATAAAGCAAGCCCCTTCTTAAATTGTGTGGGCACCAGGGAGGGAAGTCAACTGCAGGAAGTCTCAGCCCTAAGTGATCTCTCCAGCACCAGGAACAGGAGCCTCTTAACTTTCTGAGCACCAGCATGCCAGCCACTTCATCCAAGAACACACTGAATGCCTTGCTGAGCTTTGACCCAACAGTCTGACCCTGAAAGATGCCAGGGTCCATCCCTGGCTGTGTGTCTCTGGGGGAGGCTAGACTATGCTAGGAGAAGAGAGCACACCCAGCTGTCACCTCAACACGTGCCAGGGTCTGCCTGCCACCATGAAGTACCTCCTTCCTTACAGAGAAGGATCTTGGCCTTTCTCAGCTGGGATTTCCTGTGGCCACCCACCTTCTCTAGCCAAACCCAAAACAGCTGCTCCAGCTCAGGCTGTTTAATGACCTGGGCCAGGCAGAGGAGGTACCACTCACGTGTGGGCTTGGGACCCTCAGGTTACAGCCCTGCAGGGTAGCAGTGGCACCAGCTACAGACCAAATACCGTGCCCCGCTCCACTGTGCTGTGCAGGTAAATCCCGAGGCAGAGGCAACACCACCCACCCTCTGTACAGCAGCAAGACTTGTTCCCTCCGTCACACTGGGCAAAGTTCTCCTGCCTTAGAGGTATGGCTTTCTGGAAGATGTCTTCAGGTCTCACCCTTGGTGTGGCTTCCCACAGAGAGAGGGAGAAGGGTTCAGCTGTAGATTGCACAGAGTTCCCGTGTGGTGTAATCCAGGAGGCACACGCGTATGATGGTAAATTCCTGTTTGGCAACAGAGCCAGCAGTGTCTTTCTGTGCTCAGTGAAGGAAGAGAAGCTGAAGTAAGTCTTCTGGGATCAGCTGAGAGGGACACAAAATTACAACAGAGGCTGACGGAGGGTAAACCTCATCCCATTTCCCCACTCATGGGGTCTCTTGACCCCCTTTCTGACGTGTCAGTATGGTGGCATTTGCTCTTAGCCCTCACACTATTCTTGGCCTAGATATGGCAACTGAACTCAAATGTAAAAGGGGCTTTTTTTTATTTCCTCTCTACAACAACAACAAAAAAGAGATGCCTTTATATAGATATTCTCTGCATCTGGCTACCTCACCACAAGTTACAGGAAATTGGTTGGCTGCGACTTAACACAGCTGTTAACACTTTGGACTAGCAGTAGCCATTGTGCTGATACTGCTTTAAATGAAAAGGATGAGGTATGCAATGGTTAGAATAACAACTGTCTCATGTTCCACAAAGAACATAGACAGTGTTGGGATACAAGCCCGCGTGCCTTACTCTGCTGCTACAAACATTGCTGGGGATGTATAATTCTGCTTTGCAGCCCTTCTGAGCATCAAAGAGATTCCAACACATTAATAAAATGTGTCATAACAACCTGATGATACAGGATCACTATATAAACATGACTAATAACTATGGTGGTGTCCGGGGACCAAACAAAATCAAGACTGCACTCTGTACAAGGCGGCAGAGTCACTCCTGGAGAGTTTCGAATGTAAACAGAAAAGATGGATGAAGGCTAGCAGGGAAGGGAGTTACAGTCTTGATTGACTTGCCAAGAAAAAAAAAAAAACATCCAGCAGGAATGTAAAACTCACTTTTGATATAGATTGAGATCTCTGCGGAGTTCTTAGAAGCAAGTAATGACAGAAATTGTTCTTATGGGAAAGTTCAGCTTCTCAGATGTAGATTAATCACAACAGGATCCATATATTCTTGGGTATGATTGTCAACAGATTTCTTTATAAGCGAATGCTGACTTGATTTTGTCAATACTGATGACATTTTAGAAGACTTGATTGTAGAAAATTACCTTCAGTCAAATGATTAGGAATTCATTCAGTTGTCTTAATAAGGTCCTTGATTTAAAAAAGGAAAAGTTTGACAAAGTTGGGGAGCAAGTGATGGAAGCCATCTGGAGTGACCATATTGTACTCCAACATGCAAAGTCTGAAATTTGCTTAAATCATAGATGCAAGCAAAAGGGATGAGGGGATGGTGTGGCAAAGAGCAATACTCCTTCTAGTGCAAATAACCTTCTCAAATAAAGAAAATTAGGAATAATTAGAGAGCCTACATAGAACAAAAAGCCTATCAGCAAGAAAGGTACATCTTAGAGGTCAGAAGTATACGCATAGAATGAAAAGTACCAAAAATCAAGCTAGTTTGGATGTTGCAAAGGAAATAAAAGGAAATAAAAACAGTAACTTAACGTTCTTCAGTTATATATATATATAAAAAAGAGAACAAAGAAAGAAGAAGTGAGGACACTATTCAGTCAGGGCAACATAGAGGTAGTAACTACCATAAGCAGTCTGCCTCAAAACTTAGTGAATGTTTTCCCTCATATTTCCATGAGGATGCAAAATGTGGTGGCAAAAGTGGGATGACTAATGGGAGTGGAAGGAAGGTGAATTGGAAATGATCACACCTGAGGTGGAAGTGGAGATCAAAGAGCTAACTGCCTTCAAACTGGGCAAACCGGACACTCTCTGTCTTCACCTCTGAAAGGATTTGCATGTGAAATTGCAGGTCCACGGCACAGACCTTTAATGACTTTTCTATGCTTGACAGAGGCCATGTGGTCGGGGAACAGCAAATGTAGTTCCTGTATTTCAGAAAGGCAAAAAAGCAGTCCAGGTAACCACAGGCCTGTTAATCTGATCTCAGTGTCTGAACTGAAGCTTTCTGAGTTATTGGCAAGTCAAAGAGAGGATTAAATGGAAAATGAAATGAAAAAGTCAATAAGAATTTACCAAAGTTACATCACTTCAGGCTCATATCTTTCTCCCATGACAACGACTGATTTTCCAGACTAAAGAGATGCAGTAGATCTCATGTATCTGGACTTCACGAAGGCACCTGATAGTGTGTTTTATGAGGAATTTAGTTAAAATAGATAAAATGAGGAGGAGAGTAAAACTGTCAAGTCATGCAGGAGTCAGACACAATTGGACAGCCCGCAGCCAGACTGGGAGGTACTGGGTTAGAGGTGAGATAATAATGTGAATTCCTCCAGGATCTGTGGGACCTGATCTGACTGAGAACCGAGGCAGTCCATGCAAGCTTTTGCCATACACATTAGCTGAAATATGCCACAGCCTGCCCTGCCTGCCAACCTCTTGGCACTGGCATGGCGTGTAACGGTGGTATGTTTTGGACATATGCCAGGCAGATTCAGGTGTCCCATGGAGAGGGAGTCACAGTGGAAGCCATGGGGACAGGAGTGCTGGACACCGAGGGATGGTTGAAAGCAGAAATCACATGGGGCTGCTGCTGCTCTCTTCTTCTCCCCAGAATTTTTGAGGCAGGAGAACAAGGGCAATTTGGTGGAATCTCACATTTCTTGAACCTGCGGAGGGGAAAAGGTACAGCCTTCTGCAAGAAGAAGCACACCTTTGTGAGGAAGCTTAGAGCAAGTACCATTTTGGTACCACCACACATGACCAAGGGAGATTGCACCAATCCAAACAGGATTTTATATCTAGAAATGTAATAGCTTAAACTTCTACATGTTCATCGCTAAATGGGTTGATGCTGGTAAATTATGTCTGCATCCTTTGTTTTTCAGTGTAGCTATTCAGTGTTGGCCTTCCAAACACCTCCTGCAAGCGCGCAGCTGATCAAGCTCAAAGCTAAACTGTGATACTGGATTTGTTCCTCACCGTAGCCAAAATGCTGATGTTCAGTTTATTCCCCCTGATCACCACCCAGATACCTCATGCGATTTTGTAGCTGGATAATTGCATACTAGAAGCATGTTTTCGGTTAACTGGGGCTGGCCGAAGCTGGTAATTCATAAAGGGAGCGAACAAACGTAAATAACAGGGAGATAATAATAATCCAGCTTCAGGGGAGAAGAGGACTGAGAGGGAGGTATGGTGAAAGGCACTGGAGCAAGGACTTGTGGAAATGCTGCTGAAGGAAATCTCATGTTTGAATGCTGTGTGCTACTGCTACGCTGCAGCTTTACAGAGGATCGGATGGAGTGACGAGGTGGCAGGGGCACGGTGCAGGGCTGAGTGCAGGCAAAACCATGAGCCCAAATTCATGATGACCTGCAGTGCAGCCGTTCCCTGAAAAGGCTCGGTCATCCGGAGATTATTTAGAGTGGGCCTTGTTTGATTTCTTCCAAACAGTGAAGTCTGAGAGCTGTGGCTCCACCCTGGCCACGAATACACTTCTGCATGTGCTGGGGAGGAGAGAAAGGGGAATGGCCATAGGATCCTTCAGGGAGAAATGTGTCAGAAGTGAGCAAAACAAATGACAGAAAAGGGATGTGACTGCTCTCTGAGAATACCTGAAGAGGTAAGTACCACAGAGGAAAATAACATAATTTTAGCAAAGAATAATATTGATATAAGGAGAAATGGAAATATATTGGCCACAGGTAGATTTAGCTTGGAAACCACAGAAGATTTCCAGCCCTCGGACGCCTGAGGTTGTGGAGAAGCCTTCCAGGAGAAGCAGGCTTCACGCGGAGGGTGATCAGGTGTTGAAAGGTTTTACGTGAAGTGACTGGAAAGGACACTCTCTGCTTCAGGAGCACCGCTCCAGCACCATGTGTCTGTTATCTTCCAGAGTGGCCCCTGAATCTTTGAACAATGCTCTGGATTTAATGTTAGGCTTCTAAACAACAGGGGAAAGTTGAGCAAAGGATTATTGGAATATTAGGGGAGGCAATCTGAGAGATTCCCATATACTGGTGCACTGCACCAATTTCACATTGGTTTGAATCCCTAGATCAGGGATCCAGGCGTGTGATGTGTCAGGAATACTTGCCAGTCTCATACAGCAGACAGTATTTCTGGGCTCTGTTCTGCGCTCAGGTAGACTGAGAGCAACTTCTGTCGCTGTTGCCATCAGTACTGCACTGCCTCTGAGGAGATGAGCAAAGGCGGTGGAGAAGAACCCCATGGTATTTAAACAATAGCTGCCTTGTACCTTCAGTCACCCAGCATTACCTTGAAATATTTAGGGAACCCTAACTGCGTGTAGAAATTCTGCCTCCTTAATCCATTCTTAACTCAATAGACAGAGAAATTAGCATGAAAGCCTAATAATCGTGTCTAGGATCAAGACAGACAGACAGGTATTGTTTTATATTCACATTCTAGCAGCATTAGTAAGCAAGCACAAGGGAAAAACAGTTCTCTGTTGCAATGCATAAGGATTTTGGCAGGAAGAATAAATACTGAAAGCTCTGCTTGTAATTAACTAAGCTATATCTGCAGCTTGTAGTATTGTCCAGAAGAATTCCCATTGCTCCAATTGAAGGTGCTTCAAAGTCCATTGCAAAGAATACACTATTGAAAAGTTTTGCTAGTAAGGTCTTTAATTATGGCTTTGTTATACATTTAATTTATAGATGAAAGAACAGCTATTGTAAGTTTGGCTGTTAAAATCATATACGTTGCAAGTTGTTAAATAGGCTTCTCGCTTTTTGTTAATTCCCAAATATGTCAAGAAAGTAATTTAATATAATGTATGTGGAGCTTTTTGTTCCTTTCTTTCTTTTTAAGTTAGATTTAATTGGATGGCTACTGCAGCGAAGCAGAAATAGTGGCATACGTTTAAAATTAAATATTTTGGGGCAAGATTTTAGATTTAAATTCGGAGACATCTGAAAGAGGCATAGTCAACTTAAAAACAATGAGTGTGCTTAGCACTTTGGACCTGCTTCAGTTAGCAGCAGCCTCTGCAATTGGTCTAAAAGAGAACCGCAGATTTTTTTTTTCCTGTTGGAACATGCCCTGATGTCATAGAATCATAGAATCATAGAATGGCATAGGCTGGAAGGGACCTTAGAGATCATCTAATTCAACCTCCCTGTCATGGGCAGGGATGCCTCTCAGCTAGATCAGGCTACCCAAGGCTCTGTCATACCTAATCACTTTTACTGCTTCCTCAATAAAGCTGAAGGGAGACTTATCCCAAGGCTGGACCCTCACAGACTGGCTATTTGTTCAACACAGATCCCCCATGATACAAATGCCTCCCACCAAAATGGTCCATATGAAACAGAGAAGTAAAAAAAAATTCCTGGGCAGTAAACAGGATGACTTTGTGAATTTCCTCCCTGGTCTTCCTTTAGGGAGCCCTGCCCTCTTGTAAAGCAGTCCTATCAAAACAATCAGCCTCCAAGAGGATGTGGATTACAAAGTAGATCCCACTATATATCCCTGTGGTATCCTATGGTTAAATGTTCAGCACATGCATGAATGCTCTGTTGGCTCTAGGCCTACACCCCCTTCTCCAGTGCCTGCTTTTCCCTTGCAGAGCCACATTTTGGCTAACGATCATTTTAGAGGTAGTGAGAAGAGAGCCATAAGCGATGCTGTGGCTTTGGATTTTCTCCTCAGGCTGCATAAGAACACAGCTGTGTGATCAGAAATCTATACCTATGTTATTTTTTCCCTTTGGCTGCACGTGTTGGCACCTAAAAGTCCCAGCAGATCCTGTGACGTGCCAGGCACTGCTCAGGCAAACAAGAGTGCAGCCCTGGTGCAAGCCAGCTTGTCTCAACAGGGAGACCTGAGCAGGTCTCAGAGTGTCTCAGTGGGAAATGGCTTTAGCACCAGCACATGCTTCCAAACCTCTGATGAAGCAATGCCATCAAATGCCTTCTGACGATGAGATTTGCCATCTGTATGGAGAGAAGACTGCCAGCAGCAACCTCAAGAGGGGCCCGGACGATGTCTCAAGCACGGAGAATCCTGAGTGCCCAAAGGGCTGGTGGCCAGGCTCAGTCATTAACTCAAGTGTTCGCACAGAATTAATAATGATGCTCATCAGGCAAGAAAGGAGAAAACCCCAAATAAATTACCTGCTTCATTAACCAAAGCCAGAGCAGATTAAAGATTGCTACTTCCAAAGAGAACATGTGAACAAACTGCACGAAACATTATTCAGAAACAGCTGGCAAATGCATGTCAATTAATTCAGAACCTGCTTGCAGACTTTTTCTGAGCAGAAAATGAAGCCACATTCACGAAATACATTGTTCACTGCATATGATTCGCCAACCTTATAAATTACCTAATCCTTGATCTCTTTTTCCAAACAGAGTGGATGAATTTCTCTGGATTGTTTGCAGTGTCTGTCCCAGAAACTTCATTCTTTTCCAGTTTTTCATCCCTCATTTGGTTTCTATTACATTTTTCTTGCCTGTTATCTAATCCTAAGGAGAACTGTTTCCTTCCTGACTTATTCCCTTCCAGCAAAGTCCTTGTTAATTGTTGTCTTCTGTTTGCTAAAGTGACTTTCTGGGTCCTGGGTACTACATACTCTTTTTGCTGGTTCACCTCAACCCTCTTCATTTGCATTCTCAGTCCTCAGGGTCTCAGCAGAAACTCTCTATGCCACCAAGCAGTACACTTTCGGCCACTTGTCATTACGCACTTGCACACTCATCTGTACCTCGTAGCTTGTTTTCCCCCTTCTCACATGCCACAAAACCACCCTTTTACCATTCCCCATTCACTTAGTGTCCCTTGGGACATATTTAATGTTATTGAACTGCTGTCAGTGTCTGCTGTCATTCATGAAGTATTGGATGGAGAGGGGCTTTTGACAAGGACATGTAGTGATAGGACAAGGGGCAATGACTTTAAACTGAAAGAGGATAGATTTTGATTAGATATAAGGAAGAAATCTTTCACTCTGAAGGTGGTGAGGCACTGGAACAGGTTGCCCAGAGGAGTTGTGGATGCCCCATCCCTGGGAGTGTTCAAGGCCAAGCTGGATAAGGCTTTGAGCAACCTGGTCTAGTGGAAGGTGTCCCTGCCCATGGCAGGGGGGTTGGAACTGGGTGATCTTTAAGGTCTCTTCCAACCCAAACCATTCTAGGATTCTATGATGGATCAGAGTGTTACTGTTAGGTGTCCACAGGTGAGCTATCCTTGGCTTCACAGCATCCGCAGGGATGAGCACAGAGCCAAGCACATGCCATTGCCATACCTGAACTTGCTGACCTGGCCCTTCAGGGGAGAGGGGAGAGGACTGCATGGGGAGGGGGAACAGAGGTGGCAGGACCAGGAGGTGGGTTGTGCCACAATTTGCACCTCCTGTGCTGGCAAGGCGTGGGCCAGGGGAAGGTGACTACTATCCTCCAAAAGAAAGGCCGTTAACTAGCCTGGCTCAGAAGCTGCAAAGGAAGGCGTGGATCCCTCAGTCCCAGGTCCTCCTGTTTGCTCCTCCCGCAATGTGGAGCCATGCACGTCATCAAGGTGGCTGATGGCTTTGATGTCTTAGTCTTGACTCTGGTTTGCAGGGGCTGATCTTCTTGTCTTCAGCTTCCCAGAGACCTTCCCCTGTGTCTCTAAGACTGGGTCTCAAGACTCTCTTTCTGTAGGCACCAGAATCCAGAGTGAAGTCCAGAGCTATCAGAGACTCTTCCTCCATTTCCCTGTTCAGCTTGGGAGGTTTGCCTTTTCCATCTCTTTTTACTGATGGACAGTCTGAGGCAGTGAGATACACCGAATGAATTACAGTCACTGGTAAGTGACATCAGGTGCCACTTACTTATCAAGCTAACGGCAAAGCTGTTGTGATAAAGGCTTTTCCAATGATGCAGAAGCACCATATTAAAATCTGTGCATGCTCCAAAATGCTTTAAGTGGTAATGTTTTTTAACTGCATCCTTTTACAGTAGACTGGATTTTTCAGTCTTACACTTTATTTTTTTACCACTCAGCAAAACGAGTATAGAACACTGCCAGATCAGAGTGGCTCAGGTTTGTGTTCACTTTTCACAAGAGTAAATGACAAAGCAGTGAGTAGAGCCACCACAGGCAACATTTTCAAAATGGCCAAGCTATAGGGAACAGGAAGAGTCCTCACAAGCCCAACTTGTGAGGCAGCAGCAGTATTTTAAAAAGTATACACAAGACCTAGTACTGCTGCTGGTTTGTAGTTAAAATCTATGCTCAGAGCCATGGAAACATGCACAGCAGCTAAGCCAAGCCTAACTGTCAGGCCCAGAAGTGACAATCCTTATTTCCCATGGACCCCTTTCTATGGCCATTTGTTTCCTAGTGTCTGCCAAAATAGGAGGCTAGTGCTTGTGGTCATACCTTAAAAGCCCCTTTTACTTATTTTGATTTTTTTAAGGAAGTCTTCCTATATTCAGTTTATAAACTGAGTGAGAAAGACCTGACAAACTGAAATGCTGAAGTCGCATTGACTTCCTCTCAAATTATCAATTATCTACGGTCCTGGAACAGAATCATTCTGCTGTTCTGGTAACAGGCTTTATACAAATGTGAAACACAAAATTGCAAGCAGTAGAAGTGAGTGACGGTTAGCTTAACCACATCTTCTCTAAATTGGTGACACAAGCCAGGGTCCTAAAAATAAACATTGTAATTGCGGTTTTGGTTTCCGAGCCATAGCATAGTCAATAGCTTTGGTGCATGTAAAGGAGGAAAAAAAAATCTCTTCTTTCAAAAAAATGAGAAAAAACCTTCAAACTGTCATGGTTTAAGCTATTCCAGGCTAGGCAGATACAGCCACAATATTACCTGCTGCCACTGAAACACTTGTTGAAAGTTACTGAGGGCCAAGGCAGCAGGCACAGCTTGCAGTTGAAGACCAGAGGAAAATTGCTTCAGAAGGTCTGTGAGGACCAAAGTTATTTGCTGGTCGCTCCTCAGCTGGGCACTGAACTTGAACCACCACGAGGTACATTCTGAAGGATTTTGTTCAGTTGGGGTTTGAGTGACTGTCTTTCCAAAGCTTGTTCTGTGTGACATGCACTCATCAGCCCATCACTCATGAGGCTCTAAGGTTCCTCCCATGCAAGACCAGAGCAGAGGAGCCACCAAAAATAAACTCTGGTGCTGTCTGCAGGCACAGGTACTACACCTTTCTGATTACACGTGTCTATATTGTTGTTGATTAGACCGCATGTGTCAACAACTGGCTCATAATTGAATTATTTTCTGTGCAGTGAATTAATACCATTCTCTGCTGAGGTATCTGGGGAAGTGATGTGGATATCAGAGTCCAGTACCAATGTTGGAGTGCCCCCAGTTTGGAGTGCAAGGCACAAGCTCACCCTGCAGCAGGGAGCTTTCCACACACACTGTTTTGTATATATCTCAGCTTTACTCTGTTACAGGAGAGGAACAAGGAAGACAGGCCTAGTTAACAACAACCAATTCTTAATTAAGCTGAGCTATTCTTTTTCACTGGACAATTTCCTTGTTTTCAAATGAGGGGGACACTTTCACCCTTCTCGCTTTTCTGCATCTAGAGAAGACAGTGTGAGACAACAGCAAGACAGAACATAACCCTATTGTTCCCTCTGAACCGGATGTCTTCAATTATGAAATGTCATTACATTCTTTTCATTGTGGTCACTACACTGATTTCATTCCTGGTTTTCGCCAAGAAAGTGGAAAAGCTGGAGATTTTCCAACCAGGCCAGCTCTAGATGGAGTAACAAGTTTGAAGGCTATTATTTTATCAAATGTGTTTTTAAACAGCAAGGCAGCCCTGAAAAATCAGTGCTGTTTTACCCCAGTAATGGTGTGGAGTAGAGAACTTGCAGTATTGAGGAAGACTAGGCAGCTGAGTCACACAAAACAACAGTATGTGATGATCTTAGCTGTCCATATACATGCACAGCTAATATTAGGGGAAATTCTCTGCATCTGAAAGAGCTGCTGCACAGAAAAACTGTTTCTATAGCACAACTAGTTTTGACTTGATAAGCGGTTCCAGTTAAATCAAAAATAACAGTAACCACAATACAGTTCAATTCTACCTCAGCAAGGGAAGAGTAATACCCCAAAACTACATTGGTAACAGTGAACTTCAGACAGGGGGATTTCTAAAAATGGAGGAAGCGGTTGAGAAAGACCCTAATGTCAAAAACAGGGAAATTAAAATCCTTAGACTCAGCAGGGGGACTGAGTGCATGCCCTGCACAACCCATAAGGAGAGCTACAGAAGGTATGTGGCTAAATTGGAAAGGAAGCAATGGACAAAAAATAAAACAGCATGGGATTAAATGGCAGAGTTCAAGAGGTTATTCAAACCATGCTGGTATGCACCAGAAAATGGAAATCTGAATCTAGTGCAGCTGAAAGAAACAGCGTAAACAAACACAGGTAAGTTCTAAAGATAGAAATGAGACAAATGAGACAAGACAGCACGCAGCATACTTAAAAAGTATGTACACCATAAAAATGTCTTCCCATGTGTTAAAAAGCTAAAGCACCAGTGAGACTGTTTCCTGGCGATTCAGGTTAATAAAGACACTAAAGGGAAGATTTTTCTACCATATTTTCTTGACTCTGTCTCTATCAGTGAATTCAGTGGTGAGATATCTGCCCTAAGGCCCCTCTTTCCAGGTGCTGTCTGTCAGAGTATGGCCATGAAGGAAATAATGGGACCAAGAGAATAGATCTATTTCAGAATGAGTGACACAGTAGGTAAGGTACTTCTCTGTCTCCAGCTATGACGTTAAGATCTATCTTCAAGAGCTAATCAACAAACATTGAAAATCAAAACTAGCATAGAATCATACAGAATCATAGAATGGTTTGGGCTGGAAAGGGCCTTAAAGATCGTCTAGTTCCAACCCCCTGCCATGGGCAGGGACATCTTCCACTAGATCAGATTGCTCAAAGCCTCATTCTTATAACAATAATTTCCTTTTGTCTGTTAGACAGAGGTACCACTGGAGCTCTCAGGGTCATGGGGTATCATGAAACTTAACAGATATCATCTTGAAAAGCATTAAGGTCTTACACTGACACAAAGATAATTAATCTATAAGAGGATGTGTATATTGGGAGGGGAACTTTATTAACTCCACTTCCATCACAACACGCACCAGGGACTAATGGACATGGGTGGAAAAGAAGTTCCCATATATGCAGACAGTGCTATAAATAATCACTACAGGATTTGGTCAACTCCCTACAAATTTCTCAGTGCCGAAGGAACGCTACTGCTCTAATGTAGCTTTGTAAAATGTCTGTGATCCTACTGTCCTGAGAGAAAACTTGAGATCTGCATTGAGATCAGTGGTATCTAACCAATAGCACTGCTTCTATCTCCCCACCAAGCGTTAACTTTGCACATGTATGCAAAGCAAAGTGTTCTGGGGTCTGACTGAGACACATGTACAGTGTTTTCTGAAGAAATATATCTTTACCTGTCGGAGATCACAGATAAGATTTTAGAGCTGCCTGCTGCAAATTGCTCAGATAGATGAGCTGAATTTTCCAGTAATCTCTCTGTGTGTTTAATGAAAATAAAACTTGACTAGACAAGACATGATAAAACTTGCCGGTAAAAAGTACTAAGAAATAAGAGATTTTGGATTCCTCCATACCCACGTTTACCCACTGCAGACATACTGTTTGCTGACCCCTAACATGCGGAAAGAGCTCTCCTGACGTTCTCGTTTAATTAGAGCTGCAGGGCAGAGCTCTTTGCAGTAGTCAGTAAGCTCTCCTATCCGCCACGGGTGTTACTTTGCCTTTCAAGTGATCATGCTGCATCGTCCCACTCCCTGCTCGCTGTTTCTCAGCGCTGAGCAGGCAGGTATCCAGTGAGAGAATTCACAGTGAGCGGTCCATGGGCGGTAACTGCAGTGGTGGGCCTTGAAAATACCTAGATAAAGACAGGATTCAGAATTTCATCCAGGAGAAGCCTTCAAGAGTTGGAGGCCCAAATCCCACTGACCTGAACTTCAACTCCCTGAGGCTCCTTTTAAAATTTCAGTCCAAATTTCAGCCAGCCAATACCAGCTAAACACCGTGGGGCTTCTTTCAACACACAGGACTAAGTAATAACAGACTGCAGGGGCAAAAGAAATACGTGGCCATGGTGGTCTTCATTTTTCCAGAGCCTGTGATGAGGAGTCCATGAAGTTCACAGCTGTTTAGGCTGCAGGATATTTGGTTGGTTCTCAGAGTGCAATGCATTGCATCAGGCCCATTATCGTATGAAGAATGCAAAACGCTTTTGTAGTCTCCCTCTGGGTTTTGTCTCTGAGATTTTCCCAGTTGATCCACTTAAAATTAGACAGCAGTTTCTGTGCCGCTGCTCTGGTTAAGAAAGTAATCTTTTGTTGTATATGCAATGAAATATTTTAAATACTTCTAGGGCAACTCTGTGAGCCGTTGAGCTGTGTCTAGCACTTATTTTAAATTCTGCATGAAAGGGAATTCCCAACTGACTTAACAGTTTTACCACCTAAATTAGACCTTCAAGCAGATTCCTCATCCGCAGGCGGAGGCTTCACCTCCCGGCAGCCTGACACGAACCAGTAGGCTCAGAACCGGGCACTCATTTTTCACCGAGCAGTGTTTACCTAATTAAGAGCTCCTCAGTAGTCCCCAGTTAGTTAATTGTGTCATTAGCAGCAGTTTTGACATGAGGAACAACTCGTGTCTGGAGCATCAGGCTGGCTCCCGCTGGCGAAGCCCGGCGGAGCATCTCCCCGGGGAGCCGGCGGCCGCCTGCTGCAGTTTGTACAGCGCACGTCGGAGTAATTGGTCCCCGGAGGGGCCGCCTGCTCAGCTGCCAGTGGGGATTGTCGTGCCTGGTGAATAAAAAGCCGAGCTGCCACGGCTCCTCTGCCGCACATTAGCTTGTGGCTCCTGTGCACGGTGGCTTGTGCGAGGGATTAGCCGGGGGGTGAGTGTTACAGCTGTCCTCTCCACCGTTTGGCAGCTCACGGTGGCCAGGCCCCATCAAAGTTGCAGTGGAGCCAGTGTCCTGGCAGCTCCAACACCTCCAAGGGCTGCAGACTGCACATGAGGGCTGAGGGGTTGACCTGCCACAAGGTGACCAGGGTTGGTTTGTCCAGACCAGAGCATGAGCGGTCTGGGATACCCATGCTCATGGTGGGGATGCTGTATCTGCTTCTGCTGCCATCGCTGTTGCACGTCCTGAGTTAGTGGGGAAGTGAGTTGCTCTGTTTGGGTCTCTCCTAGGGATTTGTCTGGCACAAAGGATCCTCTCCTTAGGGGTACAACATCACCCACTCTCCCATTGCTTCCAACTTAGACACACACACTTCTTTCAGGCAGCCATATGCATGCACCTAGCTGTGCTTACAGCCGCGATGTGCCCAGGAGACCAAAGGAGGGAGAAAATGGTGCAAGCACACTTCGTAGGACAAAGATTAACAACAGTTTCACCCTAAAATTAACAGAGAAAAAGTTTCAAAATCATACGTATAGACTAAGAAAAAAAAAAAAAAGGGAGAGCACAGCAGATTTTTGGAACCTGATGTTATTTCATCTACCTTCTTTCCCCTGCCAGGATCACTACCTTTGCCAAAATAGAGATGTTCCACTTCTGACCATATGTTATATCCCATTTAACAGAACAGAAAGTTTCAGTCTGGAAGAGAAACTCCTTTCCCTAGAAAGCAGGGTCCAAACCACCACCCCATCCCTGGTCTGCAGTGCTCTGCCTCCCTCTCTGAGCCACTGAAGCCTGAATCAGTACTTTTTGTGGTTTGAGATTTGGCACAAGAGAAAAGATAAGAGCATTACATCTTACCTCAGGGAGGCATGTAAGAGTTGAGGAAGATACAGATGTGAGTGTTTTCAAATTAGGGCTGGCATGGATACAAGGTGCTCAAAGCCTCACCAGGGTAGAAGCGCATGCTGAGCAACATGGAGGAAGAGATCTTGCCTGGGGTCCAGCCAAGTTGTCATGGGTTAGGCCGATCCGGCAACTAAACCCCACGCAGCTCTCCCACCCCAGTAAAATGGAGAGGAGAAAAATATAACAAAAGAGCTGAGGGTCGAGACAGGAACAGAGGAGCACCCACCAACCACGGTCCCGGGCAAAAGAGGCTGTTTTCTTAAAAGCAAAACAGTTTATTAACAGCTACCTACAAAGAGAAAAGCAAACAAAAACGGTTACTTGAGAGGATAACAAGAAAACAAGGCCAGGTCTTAAAAACAACACCACTCCCCCTCTTTGCCTTTTCTTCCCGGCTCTACCTCCTCCCCCCAGCGGCACAGGGGGACAGGGAATGGGGGAGTGCAGGTCAGTTCATTCCATGTTGTTACTGCCACCTCTCTTAAAGGAGAAGGAGTCCTTACACCATTGTCCCTTGCTCCAGTGGATCCCCTACTCATAGGGAAAGTGTGAGGTCCTACCTGCTGGGAGGAAATCCTTCCCCAACAGATTGCCCCAAGTGCGGGCTTTACCAGTCTCGGACTTTTAAGGAGTTGTTGCCACTCGCTCTGGCATGGGGCGTCATATCGACCTGAAATGCGTCTCCGTACAGACTTAGATGCGTAAATGTGCCTGGACCTGTGCCCATGATTCACAACAGTCTCAGGCTCAGGCATCTCCTTTAACAAAGCACCTCCCCATCGGCGGGGGTCATCCCACGGACTCTAGATGCGTACCGTGCTCAGGCTCTGGCATCTCTTCTCGACGTGGATCCTCCACAGGCTGCGAGTGGGTCTCTGCTTGTTCCACTGAGGACTGGTTGCAAAGGGGCTGCTCGCAAGGGGGACTCAGCCGCGGCACACGTTGTCGCATTCCATCTTCACTGACCTCTTACCTGTGTGGCCGTTTCTCTCAGATCTCAGTCCTTTCTGGGTGAACTCGGCCCGGTGGGCGCCCCAGGAGCGGAGCTCTCCCCGAGATCCCCAAACGGCTCTGCAGCTGCCATCCCCAGCGGATGGCCCCAGCCCGGCACGGGCCGCCGCGCGGCCAGGCGCCGGGGAGCGGAGGCCGTGCCCCCCTCCTGTCTCCTTGCTCCTGGGCAAAGGCACACCTTTCCGGTTCCTTCGTCCCGATGTAAATAGGGCAATTCGCAGAGGTGCCGATTGGCTCAAGCCCCGAGGGGGATGGGAGTCCGGTCTGATGGGCAGCTTCTGCCACCCGGACCTCCCACTCCACATCAAACCATGACACAAGTGTAGCACTAACCCCTTCTGAAAGCATAAGACCACCAACATCTAGTCATTCAAAAAGTACATCAGTTAGTTACTGTGCATACAGTGGCATGATTTATAGGTGTGTTAAACCACAATCTGTTTTAATGATTATTTGGGAACATGAGGGAAGGGAAAAATGAAGAAGGAAGGGTTTTGGCTTCTTTAAATCAATATATCTATTAGAAGATAAATGTGAGTTTAAAAGGGAGTGTTCATTTAGCATCATTAATAGACCAATAGGATGATAATCCCTCCCATCATGCAAGTTGTCGTGTAGCAATGTCTTCATGACATTACATCAAAATAGTATTTTTAGTGATTAGTAATTATAAAAAAAAATCAAATCATTATTTTGCTTCTAAAAAATATTCTGTGCATTAATATAAAAATTCTTCTCATCTCTTGATACATAAGCCGGAAGTCAGAAAAAAGTTAGCAAATATTTTCCAAAAGGCAAGGGTACACATAAACAGACTAACATAAGGATTAATAATGTTTTCCTTCAAAGTGCTAAAAACAAGTGGAACAGTTGGCTTTCCAAGTTCAAAGCAGTCCCAAACAAAAAAGACATTTGACAAAGCAGGTAAAGCTGTCCAGTTTGAAGATGTAACAGGATTTCCATGGCTGGAAAGCTGGGAAAACCTTAAGAGCAGCTCTAATATTAAGTAATTTACAACAAAAGAGAAATGAGTGGAAAGACCCATAAGGTTCAGTTAAGTCCAGGATTTAAAGTCATTTCATGAAAACTTTGCATAGTTTCCATGGAAGGCAGTCTACCAGTAACAAAGCATTTTTTAACATATAAATCGATGAGACGTTGTGCATATTTAAGAAAGTAAGTAACTTTTACTGTGATAGTGTTGGCATCTGTAGGAAACCTCCTGTACAAATTTAAAAATGACCAAAATATTCACAACACAGATTGTTTTAATTTTTCACTCTGAGTTTAATGTTGACTTCCTATTTTCCACAAATATAAACAGAGATCTGAAAATCTTGAAAACAAGAGAAGAAACAGAATGCTGAAACCAGAGGGGACACATTAGGCAGGGGACAAATTGCTGTTCAGTTTTTGAGTATCAGCAAAAAAATGTAAGAGTGTCTCTTGGAGTGACTGCACATCGTTAAATATTTGAAGGGCTACAGCAGTGGCTGATTGCTGTTTCCCAACTCAAACATAATGGATTGCTGCTTCTCCCAGTACGGGAAAAAACATCCCCACGGGAAGGTAAACTTGAGTCCTCTGGGCAGGATATGTTGAAAATCCTTGTTCTGTTGAAACAGTGTGTTTGGTAATCTTAAAATCCCAAGGAAGAGTTTAATATAAATGCAGGAGCCGTAGGGAGCGAGGTCGGCTGCCTGCACGCTCCAGCACCGAATGCATAAGGAAGACTTCCCGTTGACTCAACGGGGCTTTGCTTTGGGCAGGGACGTGCAGTGGAGAGGCCGACCTAGGCAACTGCTCTGCAACAGAGAAGAGCCTCCTTGCACAATACCAGAGCCTGGGAAAAGGATGACCACTGGTGTTTTACTGCCCTTGTTTTCAAGTTGTTTGCAGGGGCAAAACCAGCACTGGCTGTTTGCTTCTCAGGCAGCGGCGAGTAAAGCTCTTTGTTTCCACCACAGCTGCCTCTGTGCCAGCATTACCACGGCAGGGCAGCTGAGCCTAGGGAATGGATTATCTCAGCAAAGGGACAGGCTTGTTGAATAACTCCCTGGCTTCTTCCCTGCAAACTGGAGACAGGACCCAAATCCAGAGCTCCCTTTGCCTAATCATGCAATCTCCTTGCTGCTGGCCAGGTTTTAGGAGAAAGTCTCTGTATTAGAAAGAGACTAAATGCTTTTGGGGTAGAAGGAGGAGGGAGAGAGCAGTTGGAGGACAGCAGGGAGAAAGGGGAGAGAAATAGTAAAAAGAAAAAAGAAACCAGAGACCAATACCCAGTTGGCCATGGAGGTTCTGTGCTCTAGCTCCTAGTCTGAGTCAGGATGAATCAGGCTATCACCCTGCACCTCCCCACAGCTCAAAGAAGGGGGGCACCACCTGCCTGGGAAGTCAGCCCTGTGCAACACCCTTCCATTTGAGTGTCTCCCCTGGCTCTGGGAGATCTTCTGCCAGGTAAAGTTTGATCAAAGCCGGCACATTTCTGTCACAAGATCATGTTTCTACAAACAGATACCCCCCTCCCTCAAAGTCTGAGAGCTTCCAGCCAGCAGGATATTCCCATTTGTTGCCCAGCTAGCAACCTACTGTGCTGGAGCACAGAAGGCAAGGAGAGCTGCCTTACATGGGCGGGCATCCTTGCGTCCCTTGTGGCTGGGATCTGTTTCTTGCCATCAGTGGAGAGAAAAGGCCATATGGAGATGAACGCTGGTAGCACAAGGAGGGAAACCCTAGAACAAGGGCACTCCTTCATACATCAGAGATGCCCACCTCATTTCTGGCTGACCTGCCCCAGCACCTGGGGAAGGTGTTTCAGACGTTCCCCTCACTGTAGTACTTGCAAGGTTTTTACACAGCTACACTACAAATGTCTGTTTACTTACTGCCAGCACAAAAGCTTTTGTACTTTACACCAAAGACAAACTGTACTTATAGCAGTAACAGATCCTTTCAAAGACATAAGCTAATGAGTGACATTCAAAGTGTTTTCCAGCTCAGCCCAAGTACTAGAGAAGGCTGACTAAGATCCACACGTCTTTTCTTTCATCAGACATCAGTATATAAGAGGGAACAAGGAAAATCTCGGTTGCAGCCTGTGCTTTAGACATCTCTTACATCGTCACCTGAGTGCTTCATTAGGTACCGAAGACATCTTCATCTCTTCTTGCCAGTCTAGGATTTTATCGTCATATTTTCACTCTTTCTTTTCTGACACATGAAAAGCTTCCACAGAAAACTAAAGGAAGCTGACTAATTATTCCTGGGAAACAGTGAAAGTGATTACAGAGACCATAACATTTTCCCTCTCATTTCTTTCATTTGTAATCATCTTACGTCATTACTAGCAAAACCAGCAACGTATAAAAATTACTCATGCCCTTTCTTTAATGATTGGGCATCGTAACTAATAACGAGTTAAAAAAACCCCAAATAACGAGGGAGGCATGATGAGAGATTTTTTTTCTCGTTTGGCACCTGGTCCTCAGCCAGGGTGAATCAGCGGATCCGGCCTTATGCAGCTGGAGCTCAAATGTCCCCAAACAGCGTGAGCATCTGCGTGACACCAGCTGGCATTCACAGGGCGCTGGTGTCACGGCAGTGGAGCTGTGCAGGGCTGTAGCAGGGAAGACTAATTGTCGGGCTCTGCAAACCTTCTGAGTGGCAGGAAAATGCAACCGGTGTCCCAAAATCTGCCATGGGGAAGTGGGGCGTTTTGTGTGTTTCATGTTTCCCTTCCGCAGGGGAGAGAATTTCTCTTTGCCCTCAGGCCAGGGCTGCCACATCACCTCAGGCAGCACCTATGAAGAAGTGGCAGTTGTACAATCCCGGTCAGCCTGGGTGGGGAGGAGGAGAAGAAACCACCTTTTCAGGAACCGGGCAGACTCCGAAGTGATGGCATGAGTCACCTCACCTCTGTTGAACTTCACTTACTGGCATGGGTGATCAGCTTCCTGCAGCTGAAAGATAATTTTACACTTTAAGCTGGAGCTCAAAACTTTCAAGGCTGACTTGTATTGACTTGAACATCTCAAGACCCCAGAGCCTCCACTATTATTTCAAGCAGTCAGCAGCTGTTCCTGCTTGCGCTTATCATCAATGGAAAAAGAAAACCTATCTGCCTCTTACAAGTCTCCCTGCAAACCGAGACCACGCAGCCATGGGTGCCAGCGAGCATTCCTGTTAGTGTAGACACACACTAACCCAGCTGGCACCCCCGCCAGCCCTGCCTGCCCAGACTGTCTTCTGCCGGGGGCCTTGGACAGCTTCCTCCAAGCTGTCGTTGTGCATGGAGCATCGCTGGCATTGCTGTTAATGTCTGTGTACGTTTGGGCTGCAGACGGATTTTCCTCACCTACCTACCCTCCCTTTCTCTGCAAGGACTGCCGGCTAGCCTGCTGCCACCCTGGCAAGCCGAGAGCCGCTGTGCGAGGGGTGGTTAAACCTGCCTTGGGCTGGGTGGGCTGGGAGAGGAAGGCAGGGCAGGAAGCGGCTCAACGGAAATCAGCTGTTGGAGCTGCGAGTTTCTGCGGGCAGGCTGAGTTTCAGGGCTGAGACATTGCCACCACTGCTGCATTGCCACTGTCATTGAGCGAAGACACAAAAATGAAGCCCCAGGAGCCAGCCCCAGGTTCCCTACGGAGCCTTACTAAAATGAGTGGCGAGCACTGCACTGAAAACCCGCCTCGGCTGCAGTTCTTAGTCATCCACTTTCTCCTTTTCTCCCCCCAGTCTCTCAGAAACTCAGATGCACTGAAGTTGCCCACACATTATGGGAAAAACGTTAGTTTTTTTTAAGCCAACAAAAGAGAGTTGTGGGGAACAGGTGCAAAGTGGAGGAGTAGAAGATAAATATGTCACTCTGAGCCTGTTTTTTCCTTCATTTTCTTTCTACTAAAATACCACAATTTAGCACTGAATGCTCAACATAGCAGCGTTACTTTTGCCTCTTCATTATTTTGCAATCATTGCCCACGTTAGTAATGGCCACAACATCCAAACAGACCCATGATGAGGTAAAAAGAAAAAAGAGAGAAAATAAGAAAAACAGTGAGGGTATAGACTATTATCATGGTCAGACCTCAACAGCAATATACAGAAATAATACAAACCTTGCTTTTTTAATATGTAGGAATGAAGCCAAGCTTTCCTCTGAGGATTTGATCATGCATTGTGAGCCAGACCAGCGGCTGGGAATGCTTTGGAAGAGTGTTGCCAAAGTGGGAAATGGGAGGTGGGCATGGAATAACATCCAGTCTGGCTCTAAAAGACATGAAATAGGAGAAAAGAGGCTGAATTTCCCCTCCTGCTGGACCCTCACCTATGGAGAAGGTGATTTTTTTTTCCCTGTGCTCTGGCATTGAGTCTATGGCTGTGTACCGTAGGAGGTAAGTGGACAATTCCACCAACAAAATTCACCAACTTTTCCTTCTCAGTGAAGGTCAGCCTAAAACCAGAAAGATTGATGATATGAGAAAGGTGATGGTTTCTTTCTAACTAACGATAAGACATTGGGAAATAAGCATTGCCTTCACAATCTCCATCTGCACCAACCCAAGAATACTCCATTGCCAAACTGGCAACAAGCACGATGCAATGGCTTTGACAGCAGCTGAAGAGCAAGGGCAGAAGCACATGTAGAATGGCACTGAATTGCTTAGAAAGCAAGTGGTGCTTTTGAATGTGTAATGTCTGACATTTCATTGGATGAAGGAACTATGCTAAGGGAAGTAAAGGTTAAATCACTTCACTGGAATAAATCTGGGAGAGAGAATTGTCTAAAGGGAATATAACCACCATCAGAAAAGAGTTGTTCATCCTCTTAATAAAATGAATATCACAGAATTGTACTTTGTCAGGCTTTTCAACTACATCTCCTCTCAGGTCAATGAGGAATCCACCTGAAGAATCTGGTGGTAAAACAGAGTAGTGAATGCGGATAATGCCTGAATGGGAAAGTAAATATAGCAGCACCCACTGCTGTATTGGGGATTCACCCTGGAATTTCCAACCAGTCAGCAAACCTGGAAAAGTTCCAGTCAACTACACCAACCTGTTTCTCAGCTCCCCATTTCTTGCTGCAGCTCTTCCCACCAGCTCTTCTCACAAAGCCAGAGATGCCTTGCGTTTATTTATCTCACTCCACTCAAAGAAAAGGAGTGTCACTTCTCTGCCTAGTTTTAGTAGGGAAGTACTGGACTGCAATGAGAGCAGCAACTCTATGGAAAGAAATCCGTTTCTTTGAAATAGAGAGGATATTGTTAAAGAATGATTTTGATTGTACAGATAAGCCTAAAGAGCTTGCAATTAGATAAAGGAGAGTGAGTTGTCTGTCAAAATAGTAACAATTAGGTTTTGTGACATTTGCAGTGACTTATGTGTCCACAAAAAAAAAGATAACAGATGCTGATAAGACAAACATTTAATGAGGGCTATAGCACATCTGAAATGTGGCTGTCAATTTTACCCAGGGTCACGTTTGTTACATGCTAGCCTTGTGCTGAGCAATGCTGAGTCTAGCCTCTTTTTTTTTGAAGAGGTTCAGTTAGGTATGGCTTGAGGCTCGTGTCAACTAGTCAGAAGGTATCACAGTGCTTCAAAATAAAATAAAACCTGGCAGTTTGGGGCACTATTATTAACAAAAGACATGCTGTAGAAATATTTGTAATCATCTGCTCAGTTAAAAGAGCATAAGCTTTATGTAGAACCCTCAGAGCAAAAAGGGACTCATTCACCACTCCTTCCCAAGCACCAGTAACTGGCTATTCAACAGGGTCCTGACCAGGCTGACTCTGAGGGACAGCGAATCACATGGATGACACCATTGATAACATCCATGACCTCAGGCAGGACACTTGCCTTGTAGGGGTCTGGCTTTTCTCCTGCTCTTTATTGTACCTATTCAAGCTATGAACTTGCTGGGCCGATGCTGTGCACACACGTAGCATAACCAGGTCTGGTCTCCACTGCCTGCGTACACGTTGGCTTTTTGGTTCAGGGCAGCAGTGTGCTTTTTAAGTAAATTTCTCAGTCACCCTTGCGTATTGCACATCGATTCGGTTCACGGGACTGTTTTAACACATGCAAACTGGACTCCTTTCAGAGGAAACTAACCTGGAGGCTGTGCCTCAGGTGTGCACCAAATGTGCCCTAATTCCTGATGGGTAATGAAAGGCTGAATCCCGGGCGAGTCCTGCGGACAGCTTTGAACCACATGTGCAATGGGGGTGCTTAGTCCCGAGAACCAGATCCAGTTTAGTTCAAAGTAAACCCCCCAAACTGCACATTGTGGATATGTGACTCAGCATCAAATGCTCTATCTACTGATACGCTCCTACTGTACCAAATTACTTGCTAGTATAAACATAGCAACAGATGTCTCCAGACACTACTGCGTCTTGCCAACACAGCAAAACCAGATCCAGTTTTAAAAGGAGAGAGATATTTTTCGAAGCGTACGAAATCTAAGTCCTTTAGTGAGTGACCTTGTATTTTTCACCCCAAGTCCCAGCTTTCAAATGCTGAAATGAGCTGTAGCAATAAGCAGCTGTGTCTGTTATATTAAATTGAAAAGCTGTTGTTGTGAGTACAAGTGCTTTATAACAGAGAAGAGGGCAATCAAATCCTTTTCCGTTATGTATATGTACCTGTTTGTATACATGGCTAAATTCTTCCGCGTGAAAATAAACATAATCCACTTTGGTCATAACTAGAGCCAGAGTCCAGTGATCATGCTGGGGTAAGAAGAACTTCTGTGCTGTGTTTTACTTCCAAGATTTCCATCCTGAACGCTTGCTGACCTCCATAGAGGCCAAAGACTGCATTAGCACTCGCTTTCCTTTCCTCCCAGCCCCACCTGCAAACACAAACATCTCAAGTCTCAGGTTTTGGCTTCCAGAAAGCCACGCTAGCCTTGAATGTGCTGCGGTGAGTGGTAGTCACGGCAGGGAGAGGGAGCAGGGTCTCTGGCTGACTCTTCGCCTCGTGCATCCCCTGTCCCCCCTGCTGTCATTTGCACCTGTGTGGAAAGGGTGTCCAGTTTCAGTGGTGGGGTCTGACACCTTACATCCACTTGCGCAGCTGTATGTGACTCAGCAAGGCCATCGCCACACTTGGAAGGATGTATTCTCCCCTTTCCTTAGGAAAATAAAAAGCAGCAAGTGTGAGTTCGGGTGCTTATGCTTACGTTGATTTGACTCCAAACTTATTTTGAGCACTGTGGCCAAGATGTCAGGCTGCAAGGACTGAGAGATTTGGGGTTTTTTTTGTGATTTTTTACCAGAATTCATGATCCCAGATGGGTCAGATATAGGATAAAGTACCACCTTTGAATATTTGGATACTTTTTTCTTGTTTAAATGAGGAATGAAGAATCTTTCTTATTTTTTCTGTTTCCAATAAAGAAAGGTCTGACACAGAGGTTAGTAGGAGAGGCTTTCTGGGGACAAAGAACAGAAAAGAAACTTGTGGGTCATTGGACCTAGTCCTGTCAGTCTGCGTTAACCCCATGCTGGGCACCCAAAGCATTCTCTCTGCATCTCCTCCCCTGGTGGCATCTCAGCAGCCATGAAACAGCCCACAGGAGCTGTGCAGAGAGGTGATCCTTGGGGGGCAGTGAAGAATTTGCTAAGTGAGAGCATCATGGTGACCTTGAGAAGGAGTTGTGTCCCACGCGATTGAGACAGGCTTTTGCAGAACCAGCTGGCCCCACTGATCTGACTGGAGGACCCTTATCAGGAAGTGAGGTGATAGCTTTCTTGGACGGCATGTGACCTGATACTCGCTCTTAAAAACTTTCTTTGGATCGACACAATCTTCAATGGTCTCTTTCTCTTCAAGTCAAGAAAGCTAGAGCAGATCACCCAGAGGAACTCATCCAGGATATGAATTAGTTTGTACACAATAATGATATATTGTTCTTTTCTGAACTCATCAGTCTATGAGAGTTTCCTATCAGATGGTATAGAGAGCAGGTCTCCTTTCACGGTGAGAGCACTGACCCTCTCTCTCTTTGCTTCAAGGTTGCTGCAGATCAAAGTAAGCCCTGAGCACAGAGGTGGTTACTTACCATATAGTTACCGGGTCACTAGTGCCAGCTCCTTTCTGCGGTGAACTCGCTGCTCCCTAAAACATGTAGAGAGGACTTCCTCTTGAGGTACAGGTTCTGTAAACTCTTTGTTGCGGCACTTTCTCAGTAGGTAAAAGTGCCAGAAAGACTTTGAGCAATTGCATCCAGCTACTTGGAGTTTATGATCACTGAGGAGAAACATACAATTGAATCATAGAATGCATTTTCTCAGGCATAGTCCTCAGGATTCACCTACATGCAAACAGAGGTAAATGCCCCTTCGGAAGAGGACTCCCCTTGTGAAAGAGGTCCTAAGCTCTTAAACCCACTGAGGTTCTATCTCTGTGAGTTTAAACATGCTGTTTAGCCCCAGGAATACTCATGTATTTATTGGGGACTGAACAGACCACGTGCATGTGTGAGAAAGGAGGGAGAAGTTGCCATAGCACCTGTCCATTCCTCTCATTTGCATTGGCCAGCACAACGCAGATTCCTGTGTTATATGATGCATGTTGAGATATGTAAGTTTCTCCACTCACCTCATTCAGATCCGTGCTGCCTGTGCCCCTGAGGAAGGTTTGTTTTTAATTTGGATCTCCCACCATGACAACCTTTTCTTCAAAGCATCTGAAGACATATTTTTGTTCTAACCCATTTCCAGTTCTCATTAATAGTTCTTAACTTACAAAGCATCTTTATCCTTTTAAAACACTTTTGGCAGCAGGTCACAGAAACTGAGGAAAAGGACTAGGAGAGAGGGGGAAACATGCACTATTGATTTGTTACACGGAATGTGGTTGGTTTAGAATAGGTAAAGACAGTTTTCTTGAATTGTTCAGTACACTCTTCATCAAAGACCTCTCAGTTTATCCTGAAGTTGCAGTTGCTCAAACTTTGATGTAAAGTTTCAAATATGGTGGATGGGATTATTTGACAACAACTATTTCTCAGCTTTTCCTGCAGGATATTTAGAGATCCTGTCTTCTGCCTTGACACAGAGGAAAACAAATCATGCAATGAAAGAAAAGAAAAAGGAAACCCCAAAGCAATAGCTGGCATTTCTGGTATCAGAGGAACAAAGTGAGTAATGTTTTCTTTTAACTTAAGAAACTGATCTTCTTTGGTTAAGAAAAGGTTATGAGAGGCTCAAATCTCTTTAACAAGAGTTCCAGAAATCCATTACGAACAATGATGATCTGTAAGAAGATATGGTGAGTTTAAATAGGTGGAAACCATGTCCTTTTATTGCTAGACCTAGCCTTACATTCCAACTTGCAATATCATCATGTTTAATATTAACCACATGAGATCTGCAGCTGGAAGTTTTCAGTCAGTGCTTTGAAGACTATGAAAAGCTTCCCATTACTATTTAAAATATTTACACTCATTGTCACTGAGCACAACAGACCTCGCGTTCCTGAGGAACATCAGTTTGCATAGAGCTGTGTAGCCAGAAAATGCAGCACAAAACCAGTGCTGGGAGAGGCTGGAGAGGTCTGCCCTGAAGCTGGGAGCAGAGCTGTGTGCTGCTGAGTTGCATCTGGACAAAGATGCAGCAGGAGTAAAGGCGTACAGTCGGATGAGGGGAGCTTGGGGGCTGAATTCACAGTCTTAAACCAGAAGCATGAGTGTAGTCCATTCATGGCCTGCTTACATTGGAGTCTCCAATAGGGACTAGAAACAACTAGAGGGAATTATCTGAGGCCAGATCTGCACATCTGAGGCCCTATTTCTGACCAGCGGGCTACCCAGAGCATATGTATTCCCTAATGGGCTGAGTGTTCACCTTCCAGAGCAAACCCCGAGGCAAGGCACACGTTACTTATGCTGCAGTGCTGCAAGCGTGCAGCCCAACACTGCAGGGTTTGCTCCCTTCCGTCAGCATCACAGAAGCAGAAACTTACCTGCTACAGCTTTTGCTGAGAAAAAGATAGCTCCACAGAACATGTGGCGGTGAGGCGCTGCTCTGAACGGATGTTTTCAAACCTCGAAAATGAATGTTCCTGAAATCGTTTTCCAGTGTTCGAGCTGTTCTCTGTAGGTCCTTGTGTTGAATATTGGTCATATCATCTGATTACTGTGGTTAAAGATTTTGTATTTTGTGGTTATAATTGGGGTAGGCTCAGTAGCTATGTACTGTGGATTCTGTGGTTAAACCATGCTATCTTTGTTGCTATCTTAGTTGGTAGTAATTCTTGCTTTAGCACTTGCTCCCTTCCTGGCACCCACATACGCTTTTACCCACCCAAAATGGTAGCAATATGCCCCTGGAGACATAACTCTTATTTGATACAGGCCTTATTTCCTTACTCCTTTCTGCTAATGCAGTAGGGATGCCATTGCCAGGCCCGGAGTGCCCTTTCCAGGGCTGGGGTGCTCTTGCTAGTAGAGTTGGGTGCCATGGAGCAGCTGGGTAGAGCTGGACCTTTGCTTGCCCTTGTGAGCCGCTGCTATCCACGAATCTGAGCACCTCAGCTGATGAAGAGGTATCTCTACAAAGCCCATCCCACACCAGGCATATTTCTAATGTATAGAGTTTGGCAATGCCTGGTGAACTAAATGAAGCAATCATCAGAGGTGTCATGGTTTGATGTGGAGGGGGGGTGGTTCTGGTGGCAGGAGAGGGGTTTTGCGCCCTGCGACCTCCCCATTGGAACCGGGTTAGGCTTAGTTCTGGCCACCAGATCAGACTGCCATCCCCCTCGGGATTGAGCCAATAGGGCGCCTCTGCGAATTGCCCTATTTAAGTCAGGACAAAGGGACCGGAAAAGGTGCTTCACCCAGGATCGAGCAGAGAAGGGAGGAGGGCACTGCCCCCGCTCCCTGGCTCCCGGCTGGGCAGCTGCCTGCATCGGGCCGGCGCCGCCCACGGAGAATGGCAGCGGCGGAGCCAACTGGGGAACTCGGGGGCACCCCGCTCCCAGGGTGCCCACTGGGCTGAGTTCACCTGGAGAGGACTGAGATCTGAGAGAAACAGCTGCATCGATAGCAGGTCAGTGAGGATGGAGCGGGAGGAGATGTGCTGGAGCCGAGTTTCCCCTGCGGCTGATGGTGAGATAGCAGGCGGCCCCCCTGCAACCAGGACGACCTCGGTGGAGCAGAGACCCACTCGCAGCCCGTGGGGAGAAGATGCCTGAGCCTGAGGATGGTCGTGTTGGGGTGCACGACAAGGCAGAGAGGCATCTGGAGTCTGCGTGACGACCCACGCCGGAGCCAGTGGCTACAGCTCCCTAAGTACCCGAGACTGTGGTAAAGCCCACACCGGAGCAATCTGTGGGGAAGGATTGTTTCCAGTGGGCTGGACTCACGCTGGAGAAGTTTGTGGATTTTTCCTCGTGGGTAGGGGATCCATTGGAGCAGGGGAAAAGGGTGTAAGGACTCCTTCTCCTTTAAGAGAGAAGCAGCAGTAACAGCACGGAATGAACTGACCTGCACTCCCCCAGTCCCTGCCCCCTGTGCTGCTGGGGGGAGGAGGTAGAGCCGGGAGGAAAAGGAAGGGGGGGGGGGAAGGTGTCGGTTTTAAGATCTGGTTTTGTTTCTTTCTGTCCTCTCAAGTGATCGGTTTTTGTTTCCCTTTGTCCTTCTAAGTAATCATTAATAAACTGTTTTGCTTTGAGAAAAGCTCTGCCTGTTTTGCCCAGGACCATGGTTGGTGGGTGCTCCCTCTGTTCTTGTCTCAACCCTCAGTTCCTTTGGTTTTTTTTTCTCTCCTCTCTACTTTACTGGAGAAGGAGAGACTGTGTGAGTTTTAGTTGCTGGATCAGCCTAAAACCATGACAAGGGGAAATTCAAATGCAGGTTGTTCAGAGGTTAGACTGAATTGGCACACTGATAGTCCTAGTATTTTATGAACGGGCTATCTGTTAGATGTGAGCATATGCTCACATGCCTTTTAAAAATAGTTGCTGACAGACAGGTCAATAGTTTTTTTTCCCTTACCAGCTGGGAAAAATACAGTTCTGAACTGAAATTTTATCTTCGCGTATACAGTAGTTTAAGGCTCATTATGCTGAAAGCTCTAATGTTTGTGCAGTGTGAATTTGCTGACATTGGTTAAAAGCACCCCGTGATGTCCCTTGGCTTCTGAAGGAACTTTTCCTCCATCAAGGGTTTTCCCAGAGAACAAACTCTCAGATCATTGTTTAACCAGTTATCCTGAACAAGTCAGAGTTGAATACTTACAGTTCACAACTGTCTTGAATTCTTTACCTCACCAGGATACTTGTCGGAACGAAGTCTTTCTAAATCCTCTCCCATTTCAAAACCTGGTGATCATCTTGCCATTATCTAAATGCAGGCTCACTTGTTGGTGCACAGATTAGTTCCTAAGGTGTCAAAAACCAGGTTGGTTTGCAAGTGCTCCATAACCAAAGTAAAACTTTGATTCCGGTGCAGGGCTGAGTATTCGATCAGATACGTTGCTGGCACGCAGGTGTTTGGCATAGCAAGCGCTCAAGTGAAATCTCAGGTGCATGTAGCTATGTCGCAAAAGAGGCTGGAGACTCAGTGCCAGAGGTCAAGTGGAGGACTTTGGAAAATACATGACTCTTGATACGCGTGTTAACACTCCCTACCACTTTGTTGCCATGCTTTAATGCTCGCAGAAATATCTGAGGACCTCTGGCAAACAAAAAAGCTGTTGTAACTTTACCATGTCGCTTGACTGTACTCTTTATTTGATCTCTTTGACTTCATTCATATTATGTAGGTTTAATACACTGAGAAAACAACACTAATTAAACTGAAAAAGTGCTTTAAAAAGTGATTCAAAGATGCTGAGGAAAAACTGTAAGTAGACAGATCTCATTTTACTTGAGCCTGGCTTACAACCAGGAAGACTATATTCATGATTTACCACTGAATTTAAATAATTAAGAGAACCCCCACGCAGAGTTTGTATTCACTGAACTACAGCCAGTTTTTTGAGGGAAAAAAAAAAAGTTTTCATTAAGAGATGTAGTTTTGCTTACTACAGTCTAGAGACCATAAATCTTCTGCTGAGGAGTCTGGCTAGGTTTGCAGCGAGCTCAGCACAGCAAATCCTTAATTCTGAAGTAGATGCTGCCACACCAACATCATACCCATCACAGCAAAGTGCCTTTCTTATTATTTTGTGGCATCCCAGGATTGGGAAAGGGTGAGAAGAGCGAGCTTTGTTTTCATCATTGTTTTGTTTGTGTCTGGTGAATGATTTGCAAATTTTAAGTAAAACACACCTAATAAGTATTTGATCTTCTGGAACCTTAGAAGTTGCTGCTATTGAATCCCTCCGTTTGTTGACAAGGTGAGTCTGTGGAAGGACAACCTGGTTTTGCCTTTTGATTTTCAGCTTCAGCAGGCAGCAATGGAACAGAGTGCATTTAATTGCAGATTTGCATTTAAGAAAGGGATTTGCAATGTAAGGAGTATCTTCAGAAGCAGAAGGTGGATGGAGTGTAATGCTTGCTGTCTGGGCCACTGTCCTCTGCCACATCAAAGCCTTCACCTCAGTACCTTTATTCTCTTATGCTGACATCTCAGTTCAGCAGTTGCACTTTGTTGCTGCTCTTCGTAAGTCAAACAACGCACCTACTATGTTTTTGCAAGAGATAGGGTAATTATCTCAGCTGCCAGGTGTGAAGAGTGAACTTTCCTAGGCCCAACTACAGTGTGGTAAAACAGCCAAAGCCATTTAAGGCTTCTGCTGTCTCGCTGCCAAACATTGGCTTCCCAGCTCTCGGCGTGGGGCTCCAGCTTGGCAAAACACTTACGCGCATGCTTAACTTTGAAATGATGAGCCGCCGCGGCCAATTTGGACAGATTGCCTCGCTGTCCTACACACCACCACACACAAGCTTTCGTGAATCAAAGCGGAGTAAATACGGCCACTTACACAGTGCCATTTTTCTGCCGTTCTTTCCTTTTACGCGTAAGGCATGCAAGCACAGGGGAGAGGAGTGGTGGTGCGCGTAGGCTGTAAGCACAGTTGCGTGGGGTAGGCACACCCAAGGTAAACGTAAGTTGGATGGTAGGACTAACTGCAGCAGCAGGGAGCGTGTTTCTGGCTACTCCAGCCTGCTTTTTGGGCTGGTTTGGCAGCCCGTAGCTGACTCTGTGCTTCAAGCACGCCAGCTTCCCAGAGCCAGCCCGGTGAAGCACCTGGAAGCACGAGATCAGCTTTCATTTTGAGTAGGAAACTTTCTTTTAAAGCAAACGAGGAAGGCTGAGGTTCTAAGATTGGGATCTGAACACTTTTCATATGGTCCCTGGCCCGAGAGATTAGTCTGCATCCACCAAGACAGTCAAAGACCAGCTCCAAAACATAGTTGGTCCCTGCCCAAGCAATTTCTAGTGTTATCTACCTCCAGCATAATTCTTACTTTAACGAGGTAAGTGAAGACACACTTTTCCAAACGGAAGCACTGTACTTCTCAATCATTACATTTATTGCTAAAGAAATGGGGAAATCATGGCTTTCTTAATAAGTTTTCTGTTGTTCGGATCATCGCCTGTAGTTTTGTGGAAGTCCTTGCACAGCACAGTGAAGATCAGGGATCTCAAGCTAGATCACAGCCTGGTTATTGACAGTCCCTGCTAAGCAGAAGTCAGGCAAGGGAGCTGATGTTGGCCACCAAAGCACAGCAGGTCTCCAGGAGACCACAAACCACCTTCAATGTTGGCTGCTATCTACCAATGGATGCCGCCATGACCCACTGTGCCCCTTCCCAACAGCCATTTGCGGGACTCGTGAGCCCAGTGATGTTTTCTGAGCCCATTGCAGTTCCTGATGCCTGCCCAGCTCCCTGACTTGATTCCAGCCCTGTTCCCAGCCCCTGCCTTGCATAATAGACCCTTCCACAGCCTGGTTGTTGTTCTCGCTCTTCCATCTACTTCAAGCCATGACTGCTGTTCTTGTCTCTCCTCTGGTCCCCCCTTTGTCCTTAGCCGCCTCCTCCATCCTGTCTGGGACCCTGGTACCTCATAGCCTTCCAGGAAATCCAGAAGCAAATGTGACCCATCAATGCTGCCTATAAATCATCTACATGAAACTATCACAAAGATCAACAAAGCCTAGCAAGCAACATGCAGTGACTGAGGACAAGCATACAGCAGCCAGGGCACAGAGCCAGGGATGTTTGCTGGTGGACAGGGTGATTCTTTAGCCATTTCTGCAGGTGCTACCTGCCACATCATCAGGATGCTGTTGCTTCTAAAAGATGCCATATAATTGAAGAAGGGCCATGGTGCTGAGTTACTGAAAACCTTGTTTAAATATCTCAGGACATGCCTGTGAAACAGCAACAAACTGCAGCAGCTGGTGCCTTGTCAGGCCAACAAAAACAAGCTGAGTGACAGCGCACCAGTATTTTTAAACTCTAATCTCTTCTGTCTCTGTAACTCTGGAAGAAGCAGTGATAGACAGGATGGTGCAAGGACAAACTTTTGTCCCAGTTCTCAAGCATTTACTATTGCATTCAAAAAGAAAAACACAAAGAAAAAGCTGATTTACCACCAAACTGTTTTTGAAATATGAGATTGAACTCTGAGGCCAGATTGTCTGTATTTCTTTCCAAGCACTGAAAACAGTGTTAAGAGTTACAGACAATAGTCCAGAAAAAAAGTTTTGTCCCTACTGAATTTACTGAAAAGGGGTCATTTATTCAGGCTTCAAGTTAGAAAGAATTCAAGTATATGCTTAAAATCACCTCTATTCAGGACAACACTGAAACTCACAATTAGCTGTACACCGGTGAGATTTAAACACACACTAAACGCTTCCCTGAACCTCCATTGATTTTCATCTTCTGCTTTTGCATGATCCAAGGGCAATTTCATTGCTGACAAAATAGCCCAAACATTTGAGACAAGTCCCCATGAGCAAAATCCAAGATGGGGCTTCCTTTGTGTCGTGATCCCACTTCACACTGCAGCAAGACACACTTGTGCCTAGTTTTATTCCTTTTCCCTGACTGTCTTTGAGATCAATGTTTCCACTCGAAGCACCTGATAATTACCGCACCACACAAGTGCTTACAAATCCATCTCTGGTCTGGGACTGATTGAAAATTACTCTGGCAACATATTCAACATCAAAAGCAGTAGCCACATATGATGGGGCTGTGGGATCAACAGACTGAGTGCTAGCAAATTCATAAGTCTTTGAAGAGATAGGCAAGCGTTCTCCACCTCTTCAAAGTGGGTTTTGGGGAGGGGGGAGCATTTTTTTTTAATACACTTTCACTAGGGTTCTGTTTTGGCTACAGGAAAGCTTGAGAAATTTTTTTAAGGTAAGAAAACACTTCCACAATTCTCCAAGTGTTGCTTTTTTCAAAAGGCATACACAGGAAATTTCTCCTCCCTATCACCTATACAAACACGAACAAGAAAACATAAGCACTATTTTAACAAGCTCCTGGGAAAACTTTAAGTAAAGCTGAGATGAGGCCAGGTGGACCAAAAGAAAGTGCTTATGCTAGATGCTCAGCTGAGAGCCAAAAGAAAACAGTTATTTCCTTCATAAGCTGATGACTCAGAGGACTGTCAATGACATGGAGGACATCACGTACAGAAGTGCTGTTGCTACAGATGAAGTAGTGAGTAATAGCCTTAAAGCAAAACTTTCACAGCAAGTTCATTGGCTGGCATTCCCCCAAGCGTCACCAGAGGATGTGACCGTCCAGAGTGTGGCTTGCTTCCCAGCTGGCCGCCTGTCTGCTCCCCCAAAGTGCCTGCACAGCACCCTGCCAACGGCCAGTGAAGATGGGTGGAGCGCTAGCAGCGTGCAAGTAGGGTGCCACATAGAAGCTCACGTGGGTGCTCTCAGTGTTGTTCTTCCTGAATAAACATAGGATTCTAGTGGCTAATGATGTTAATCCAGCCCCTAGGTATCACTAAGTGTAGGCTGACCTATGCACTCAAGGGAGCTAAACTCTCTTTTTCAGTGTGGTCTGAGCACCATCTACCCCCTCTTATAGTGCTACAAACACCCTACAGAGACATCATTCCTCACTTAGCTGGAATCTTCCTTCAACTAAAAAGCAGAAGTTAAGATCATTAGGATATTTTTCTTCACTTATATTAATATAGTTGGAATGTCTGTAACACTGCAGCAGCCATCCTGGATTAGTACAAGGATCCTCCTGCTCTGTAACCTATCTCCAGGATGAGCTATCAGCACGTGCTTTGGGAATGCATGTAAGAAACAGCACCGATCCAGAGCAACTATTTGCCTGGTATTACCTTCTCAGTTTCTGCCATGTAGAGACTTGTAGCTCTAAAGATTGTAGGTGTCTCACTGCACCCAATAGCAACTGAAGTACCTTAAAAATGTGTTCTTTTTTTTTTTTTTTTTTAAAGATTATACCCACCATATCCACTTTGACCTCTACAGCATTTGGTAACGATGGTTTACACAACTGATTTTTCAAGAAGAGACACTTTCTCGTTATGTTTGTTCTACATCCACATTCGTTAGTCACTGGGCATCCTCCTCTTCTTGAGCTGTTACAAGGAATTATCTCTCCTCCATCACCGTCTTCACACAACACATGATTTTGTATGATATCTTGTCTCCTATCTGTTCTGAGGTGATGATCTCTCAGTATCTAGTACCTACTGTGATAAGCAGCAAGCTGGACTCACTGGAAAACAAACTGCACGCTCTTGAGTTATTGCAAATGTTATCGCCTCAGTTGAAGTTGGGCAAGAGAAAAAAAGCTGCAGAAGGGCAGATTTATTTTCCAACAGGGTAGGAAATATTACTTTCCAGCATGCATTAAACTTCCCACAAGATTTATCTGATTCACCGTTTGCTAATTTAAGCTGCTGATAACATGCAGTTCTATGTCATTTTAATACACAATCAGGCCTGAGTCTCCAACTCAGAAGCAAACCCAACCATCAGTAGCAGAAGGGCTCACAGCACGTTTCTCGATGTTGTTATCTACCTGCATAGGAAGTCCAAGACATCAGGTGTGCCACCTACATGGCCATACTAGGCCAGCCTCCAGCAAGGACAGCCGTGCTGAAATGTCACCATGGCCTGGGACAGACGTACCCCTCAGGGTGCTGCTGGGGACTGGAATGGCACCTCTGCAAACCACCTTTCACAGGGAAATGTTTTCCCTCATTGCCACTATAACTAGAAGTGCATAAGAAAGACTTAAAAGAGGGTTGTGTGATGGATGATGGGGAAAGGGATGATGAAGAGAAAATACACTGTCATTTTCTCTCTGGAAAAAAAGAACTGCAAGAGGTTTTCTCCATTACTAAAGCACTCAAAGAGTTTTCTTGCTAACCATGGCAGCTAAAACCTTGCCGCACCAGACCAGGAACCAGGAGACCATACCTACTCTGTGGTATCTCTGCCCAAGCCGTACCCCAGTTTCACATCTGGACAAGCACCAGCCACGTAGAGCTCTTTGCTTGACTGCAAAATGACATAAAGGTGCAGAGTCTGGGGGATCCTCTGTCCAGAGGTGGCTTGCTCTGGACCATCAAGAGCCAGCACAACTTCCCTCTGGGCTAAGCACAGCTTGCGGCGAGTTTTCATTTTGTAAGGATAGTAGCTTATCAAGCCCAACGCAGACTCCTCCTGCTGCCACACTTGATAAGGGGGTTCCCAGGTGCACTGAGGCTATGGTTAGACATCTGCAACCTCGACATATCAGCTAGTGACACACATCAAGGACATAAATATAAACAAAAAGGCCTCCAGTTCTCCTGACATCCATGTCCCAGTTCCCTTTTCTTCAGAATTTCCCTTTCTACACCCTCTTTTATAATAAACTTAAGGTACCTGGTGACATTTCTACAACTCAGATCATGCCTTCCCAGCCTGCCCTGCAGAACACTCTCCTTCCCCTGGTCTTCAGGGAACCACATTTGTCAAGATCCCACACCCAGGCCCCTACAAGTAAACCCACAGCATCGAATCTGAGCCTGTTACTTTCTTCTGTTACAGAGGCTAGGTTACATTTTGTGGATTAATATTTTTTCTATTTACTGAATAATGGCAATTTCAATTAGCCAAATTGTAAACTTGTTCTGAAATCAAATCACTTCGATGAATGACTATAAAACAAAAAGCATACTGTCCACATTTTTCTGAAACTGAACATACAGTTTAAAAGTACTTCAATTGTTTTTCAATTTATGTAAATGTAATAAGAATCAGTATGCATAACATGCAAAAAAAAACCCCAAACTAAAATATGAATAAAACGTTTTGTTTTCCACAACAATGATAAGAAAGTTAAGCAGAAAAAAAAGACAAGGAACTCAGAGAAAGACAAGAAGACACTTGACTAGATATTTACCTTTAACAGGACACATATTGAAACCTGGTAAGTCACTCCTCTTTCCCTGTCTCACTATCTACGCAAACCACAGGCAGTATAGGTGGAAAGAGATAGAAAGGAAAACAAAAAGTAAAATAACACAGGGGATTCCCTGCTGTAGTTATGTCAGATGTCATTTCTGTATTTTTAGAAATTCTTTACCATGGGATACTAAAGAAAATGAAATATCTCAGGTTAACACCTCTGGGGTTATCACTGTGGGAACAAGGAAGCAAATTTCCTTTGAAGAAGTAGTACCGTGGCAGCAGTCAGCTGCTTTTTGGGGTAGAGAGAGGAATGCACAGATATTCATCGCCCCAGTTCTACACATAGTGGGCTGTCAGGAGTGTCCTCCTGCCTGAAGAATCTCCTGATCCAGATTCTTCAGTAGGTTATAGAAAAAGTATTCATGGGATGACACAGATCCACATCTTTTTTTGCAAACTCTAGGGTTTGAGTTTGGATCTGTGATTTAAATAACAGATGGGTAAAATCACATGTAACCAGGCAGCTCCCTAGTGGCTGTATAGATGTGGATGTTGGAGAGCATGTGATTTTCCAAGCTAAGGTCAGCACTAACCTGAGCTCAATTTTTCCTCCAGATCTGCTTTTTCTAGTGCTATCATGCAGCTTAATTTTTCTGGCTTGTTCCACCCCCTTCTGCTCAAATCACACCCCTGCAGAGGATCCTTCCAATGCAAACAGGGGAGTCACACGGCTCCAGAGCTGCACCATTTCTGGAAGACGAGAACATACCTCTGTGAGGTGTGGAAGCTGCTGTCTGCCACATTAATGAAGCCAGATTGCAGAAATCTGCAGTATAAATCTGATGGTACCATCTAGCTCTCAGCATACAGGAGATAAGCACTCTGCTTTATAAAGAGTTTATTAAAGCCATTAACTCTGGAGACTACTCATGGAAGAAAATAGTTTATAAATGATAAACAAGAAGCCTCTGGAACTTTAACTTGTGAAATCTGCTACTATATTTAACATAGCTTCAGTATATCACATTTAACTCCTTTAATGGGTTTTATACTTTTACTTTAGATATTTATGGTTCTTGGATCTGGCTAAAGATTAGAGGTAAACCACACCACAGATGCAGCATGGGGGATGGGGGGACAGGGAGCAGGAGCGAATTAATTTTTCTAGCGAGACTCAGATCTTGTGAGATTCTTCTCTGGCTGCCCAGAGAAGTTGTGGATGCCCCATCTCTGAAAGTGTTCAAGGCCAGGTTAGATGAGGCTTTGGGCAACCTGGTGTAGTGGAGGATTTCTCTGCCCATGGCAGGGGGGTTGGAACTAGACGATCTTTAAGGTCCCTTCCAACCCTAACCATTCTATGATTCTATGATTCTATGAGATGGGGTTAATCTAGTGACTAGGTGGGGGCTGGCTGTCAGCAGCACCTTCTGAGAACCCCCAGCCCTGAACGAGCATCCTCTGCTGGAACCTGGTGCACCATCAAAAATGCAGTGGCTGCTGGGAACATATCAGTAGGTGAGGTTGCAGGAACAAGACCTGGGGGACTCCCCTCGAGCACCCTGTTTTGTGTTAGGCATTTAAAAGTCCTTGGGTTTCTTGCTCCACTTTCATCCTTTATATTTTGTATATACACAGGTATATATTTACATCTTAAACACTGAATTGAGAATGCCTGAATATAAAATTAAAATGCCCAAATAGTTTTTGTCCAAAACACACTGGGCAATGTTTCAGTGTTGTCTGAACACTGGAGCTTGTGTTTTTAAATTATTCCTGGAACTCAACAAAATTTTAAGGAGAATATCAACAGAGCTGTAATTTCTGTAGGGATTCATTTCTCACACACTCCTCCTGCAACACACAGGCATATCCTAATTTCCATTCCCTAATTTCCACTGAAGAAAATGACTGTGCAGGTATTTTAAAGCATACCCAAATTGCTCTCTGACTGCAAGCCATTCTGTGCTGCACCACAACTTACACCCTCACGGATAACACCTAGGGACACAGGCGCTTTCCTACCACCTCCACCAGTTCCCAATGTTTTAGTTAATATTCAGCAGGTAGAGAAGAAGCAATGGGCTGATGAGCTTTGTTAATTGGCAAAAAAAAAAGTGCAAACTGATTTTTGGGCATTGTATCTAGCCAGGTCTAGTAACTGTATAACAAATATGTATTATGCTAGAAAAAGTAGACTCACAGGCGCCAGGAGTGAAACATTATCCTTTTCAGACAAAGTCTCAGACAAAGATCTTTATCTCAGAATGATATATGGGATATATTTTTGAGATGACTCCACATAATACCTTTATTATTGTTGAAGTTCAACAACTTAAAAGGGGGGAAAAAAAAAGATCATATTTGTCCTTTGTTACTTACCCGAATATGGGCAGGAAACTTCCGATGAGGCTAGGCTTATAAAGAAAAACACTATTAGCCTAAAATAGTACCAATATTTTTAGCATTGAGGGGGAATATATGAAGCAACTGTAGAATTAGTTTGAAGAGCCAAAACCTGCTCTCGGTTGCAGACTGCTAACGCAGCTCCATTGAAAACAGAACAATTGCTCTGTGTGCATTTGGGTTTGCCAGAGAGGGACCACAGTTTCTGACAAAGATGAGAAATTCAGATTAGGATGAAAATAGCATAACACTATTAATCATAATTCTTCAAGATAAAGTTGGTGAAGATCAATTTTCAGGAAACTCACAACAGTCTCAGAACATTAACAGTTTCCACAGGAAGAGAAACCAGTTTTAAGCGAAGACATCAGTAGTGCCCCTGGCAGGGAAATGAGCTACCCAGGCTTTGCCTTGTAGATTTTCAGTTCTTTAGGATCATCTGCTTGAGGATAGGTAAACGTTCAGAGGAATATGCTACTTAATGATCCTTATCTGCAGGATTAGCAAGAAGAAGTAACATACTAGTGGTCTTTCCTTGCATGGGATGAGGGGGGCAGGCTGGTTGTCTTCCCACAGCTCTCCACAGTGGGCTGGCTGCAGTCAGAAGTCACACTGGAGAGAAGACACCTTAGCACAGCTGTGCTGTGCAATTCTTGGCATCTATGCATCTATTGAGTCTTGCTTCACTCTTTTGGCAACATGGGACATGTGCTTGCTGATGGTCAAGATCTGTAGCCCTATACTGTAAGATCCCATCCCACTAAATGTTACAGATCAGTCAAGGCAGAGTGTGTGCTCATCCAGCATGGACTCCTTTTTGTCAAGCATATAACCAACAGCATTCCTGTATTTCTGCACCGTTCATGTTCCCTGACTTGCCATGCCATGCCATGACATTTGGAAGGGCTGTCCTTTTTCCGTTTTGTGGGACTACTGCTGGAGAAACACTGTGGGAACACCTATCATGTACATGTCTTCCCCTCCCTGGGAGTCTTCCAACAACAGCAGGATGTGTTTGCTTTCTCTCAGATGCCAGCCACACCATCCACAAGCAAAATCTGAAAAAAATCCACATGACCAAAATGTGACTGGACTACACCTGGTCATACAATAATAGCCAGGCCCCTTAAGCCACTCTCACTTTTTCAACGGTGGCTTGAACATTGCTGAGGTGCAAAGCACATCCATACATGAGAGGGTCCTGCAGGATGAACTGCACACTTTTGCCTACCACTGCCAGAAGCGCCTTGGAGCCCACTGTACTTTGCACTGTGTCTGCAGGGTGTCTGGATCACCACTGCCTGCTGAGCTGTTGCAGGAGGACTCGCTTTTCCAGGTCTTCTGCACCAAATGTGAGGCTGCTTGCTCCCACGACACTGAGGGCTGCAATGGTAGCCAATGCAAGGACCACACCAGCACCTCCTGAGGAGAGCATCTGATTCTCCACAGACAAAACCTCAACTATCAGTGCCCTCATGCAGGCTTTGGAGACCTCCTCTCCTCTGCATGAGGGCCCCTAACCTTTGTTGGGCTGGTCACTCTGCTGTCAAAAAACCCACAAAGACATGTATGAAAAAGGCTTCTTCAGCTTTAAGATAACTTGTAGGCTTCTCTTGGCTAAATAAAACGGAGGCAAGACTGCAGAGGTGGCCTGGCCAAGTCCAAACCACCGGCTGTCAAATTGCTGAAACCACTAAAATATTTAGCCCCAGATCCAATGGGTTAAGAAGCCTAGCGTGAAACGGGGAGCAAACTAATCTAACAGTGTAGATTTCAGCCTAAAGTGTCTCTGCAGGCACTGGAAATGGAATAGCCAGTGCTTCCAAAAACACATAATTCACTGATCTTCTGCAGAAAACCTCCCAAGCCCTTTATTGCACAATTCTGAAGAATGTCTACATTTGAGAAGTGGTAGTAGCTGATGTGAACCTTACCTGAGAGGGGGGTGCAAGGAGGGGTGAGCAGGTGAATGTGTGTCTCAGTCAGCTCTTTGTCCCAGTGTCATAAAAATGTGTCCAAACAAGGAAAGCAGTGATTGTGTGCTCTGGCAAGCTAATGGCGAAGCACTACTAAGGCAAGCCAAGAGAGATCCTGAGAAGCAACTTGTGAAAGGTGTAAAATCTGAAACGAACAATTCCTCAAGCCCATCTATAGCAGAGAGCCTGCCAGAGCATCACGGGGGCTGAGGGATGACTGCGGTGTGCAACACCACTCGGGGGAGGTGAGAACAGAGCTGGAAAACTTCGTGTCCGCTCTCCCTCACCGGGGCTTCCAGCCTGGAGCCTTTCTTTTGGCAGGGGATGAGGCCAAGAGATTTTCTCAAAATGAGGTGTCAGTAAGAATGAGCTGAAGGTGCTCAAGAGTGAAGCTGCTGAAACACTCACTGTCATCCATAATCTACCAGTTAAATCTGACACGGCTTTGCCCCAGGCATTGCACTAGCAGCAGGAGAAGACAGTGGCTTGGCCTTTTATGTTCAAGATGAGAAACGTTTTACATGGAGGAGAAATGCAGCACGGGCAAGCACCACAGTTTTTGGCAGAAAAAGTGGTCTGTCTGTACCTCTGCTGAATGAGAGCAACCTACCCTTCAGTCAAGCTCACTTCTCTTCCTTCTCTGGGGACTGACAGGCTGGGGGAGGTCTCATTTGTCCCCAGCCACTCGTGAGGAGCATAGCGTGCCTTCAAGGTGGTAGCAGCCTCCATTCACGTGCAGTGAATATCGAACAAATATTGCATTTTTAATGATGGAAGCAAAAGAAAGGAACTGGAGCTGGCCTTGATGAAACATGTCTTCTTTGCTTGCCATTCCACGTGAATGACTTTGATCGTTTTCCTGATAATTGGTTGGGTCTTGCTCATATTTTTGCAAGCCCGGTTTCACAGAACTTAATGGGAAGAGTGGAAGCACGCAAGCTTTAATTACATGGTATTACTTTGCACTGTATGTAGACATCTCCACCACCAAACTGTTGGATCGTAGACTCAAGGAACTGTTCTTTCTTTAATAATTCTGCAACTGACATCCTTATACTGCTGGAAAATAGCATTTGCCTTGGTGAGGATGAAATGTGCAGGAAACTGGTGCATCACCGTCAGTTCCTCCTCCACACCTACTACCTCACACGCTTTGACACACCTCTTTTCTCCATGCTGTCTCCACACTGGGGCTAGCGTGTGCCTCCTGGTGCAGCTCTGAGCGGAGCGGTGAGGAAACTACCAGACAGTGAATAACCAGGGGAAATCTCATGCCATGGAACTAGTCCTTAGAGGTGTAGGTTTTCCTTAGCTGCCTTCGTTCTCTGGCCATGTCCAAAATATGGTTAGGAAACATGACTGCAGTTCAGGCAGATGGGCCAAAGCAAGCTGAATGCTAAACAGGTCATGCACTGGTAGCAAGGAAGCTATAATATTATGTTATCTACTGGGAAAAGTCTCCATGAACACTGAACACCTGATGCTGAACAAAGCTGTGTAATGCTGCAATATCCTCACTAGCTGAATTAGAGCTGTAGTGTGGTCATATTTCTGACTGCTATATTAGCTATATTCTCCATTTCACTATCCATCTCATACCTCTCAAACTGCACTGGCCAGTGAGTATGGAGATGAGGGACAAAAATCTCTATCTGTTCACTCTCAGCTGATTTATTCGGTGTATGAGTATCCAAAGAGCTGGGGAACAGACAGGGACAACTGTGCTGCCTGGTCAGCTCATTTTTCTGCTTAATTATATGAGTCTAGGGACAGGCATTCATTCACAAGTAGCACAGCTGTTTGACGGTGGTGTCACTGCTGGCTACTCATCACTGCTTCTGCGATGAAGGTCATGGCTCCCTTGGGACTGTCACTGCAAGGGGCCATGAACATGAGAAGGTGGGCATGAACTCTGCCCGTGCAGGCTAGCAATGGCACAAATAAGCCTTTCTCAGAGGTAAGGAGCAAAGAGCTTCCATCTAAGCAGAGAAAAACAGGCTGTGCAATAAAAAATAACACCAACATTACATAACTTTGGATGATCAAGTGATGTCAGACTTAACAGCTTTCAGACCCTGACCTGACAAAGCTATTATAATTCCCTGAATACCTGCGGAGTGCTTTCAGAGTCAAGTTCTGACACGTTATCCCATGGCGCCTGGTAGTTTGCTTAACACAGTTCAGCGAAAGAAAAGGGCTGCACAGAAGGTACGCATCACACCGTGAAGCCCCATCGCGTGGCGTGCAGCAAGGCGGGAGACTTGGACAGTGTCCTCATAGCCCACGGGCCAGACAGCTGTACCAGAGCGAAGCCACCGCTACGTCTATGCATCCCAGGGAGCACTTCAGGCTCACAAAACCCAGAGACAACCCAGAAAGGAAGTGAGGTCTGTGAGAAGCGTTGGGGAAACTTGACAAAGGCACATGGTTTGATGAGATGACACATGGCAGCCTTGACAGTTAATCGGCAGGCAGAGATCTGATGGTGCGGGTGCACTCACCCTGGGATTGTCAGCTCCCTGCAGACACACCATCGAGTCTCTCTGATTCATGGAGATGCGCTCTCAGACTCAGATCCATGTTCGTCTGATGTAGGTGAGAGGATCCATATCGAAAAACTTGCAGTAAGCCCTCACTGAAGGCCTAGTGCATGGTCCTTCGAGCATCTGCAAAGATAGCTGGGATGAGTTATTCCTTAGATACCTCAGGCGTAAGCCTGCAGAACTCGACTGGTTTCGTTTCTCATATGTAACTGTAGTGGGCACAGACAATAAAAAGGGCCTTTCATTTGAATGTTTTTGGTCTTTTGAAGAACACTTCCCATACTTAAAACACTGCAGGGGTTTCCAGTACAGCTTCACATGGAAGAAATTTTAAAGCACAAGAGTTGTGGAGTCCTGGGAGGCCCGAGGGAGCAGCAATGCTGGGCATCCTGGAGACAAAGTTTCTCAACTCTTCCCATAAACAATGAAAAGAAGAGAGGTTAAGAGGAGAGGCGATCCCTCCCCAGCCCCAGTGCACATCCTGCCCCCATGTCCTAACCCCTGTGGTGGCTTTGCGCTGGCTCCTTGGCCTTCCTAGGAGCTCAGCAATAGGTTTTAAACATGGCTATTGCATCGTGTCCTCTGGGACTGTGCTGGAACTGCCAATTTGAATCACTTTAAGCTCTCACAGTTATTTTACAAGTCCCAGGGTGAATTGTTTTACTACATTAGGAACCAATCAACTAGGATTTTCCTTCTTACAGTTCAGTGTGTATTTCTTCCCATGTTACATCCATGTCCCTGTCTTTCATCAGTTGCCCAGGGTTTTTGCTTTTACATCTAGTTACCACTGGGGCTATCAATATTTGCTTTTAGTTTCTTTAATATGTGCACAAAGGACTCAAATTTAGTGCAACAATGATTGCATATAGCAAATTTAAACTTCACTCTACTTGGCTCAGAGCAGGTAAGTCAGGGTAACTTGTAGGTTGTAAAGTCATTGCGTCTGCCTTTGTATTCAATATATAGGCTCCATAAAAAAAATTTATATGCCAAAGGCCAAAAATTAAATCCTTAAACCTCCCATTGAGCTCCCACCCTAAAGGCAGAACTGCCTAAACTAGCTACCCCACTTTCATCCAGTAGTTCTCTACATACCTAAGCCATATACCATAGAGGTACAGACTCACACATGACTCCTTATGTCTTGGCCATAACGAGCAGTCCAACAAATAAAAAAGCACTGTAGGCATCCACAAACTGAGTGATCTCAATTGGTTTCCAAGTGTAGGCCCTATCCCACCCATATTTTATGAGCGCATCTGTGAGAGCAGGTCTCATACAAAACACGGACAGAGGGGGAGAGATGTGGTCATTTTCTTCACTGTCTAGTCCCTAGAGCACATACAGGAATGTGGAAAATGCAGAATCAAATCACTTGTATTCCAGAAGATCATGAACTCTTCCTTCCATCTCCTACCTCCTAGCATATTGCCTTAAATTAACCATTTTAAAGTTCCTATACTTGCTTTCTCCTTGAGAGTCTGTTGTTGGAGTTGTTTCCACCTTGTGTTAAAATGTTTGCACACTCATTGTACCTGGCTGTCAAGGTCAAGTCTCTCTCCTCTGTTCCAATGTAAGCAACCTGACTACCATCTCTCTCTCTTTTTAGATCTATCAATGTTAAATTAATTTCTCTGAGGATTCACATAGGTATGCAGCTTGCTCATAAATAACCTGGCTGTCTAATCAGCAGACTGAAAACCCCGTACACTCCCATCCAAAGCGTTCTCACTTGTAGGACCTCTGGCTTAGGTGCTTACCTGGGGTACCTAAGTTAAAAACTAATTTGAGTTATATTTTTAATACAATAATGAAAGATGGAAAAATCCTCACAGAAGAATTCACATCTTTGATGGACCAACACGCATGAGGGATGCATATCTAGAGAGGGACTCAGAGCTTCCAAGTCAGATGCCTCTGTGTGGTGCCTGAATGGGGGCCAGGTCTCAGCCTTGGCAGTGGTGCACAAACACACAGTATATCAGGGGAAGTCATTACCTCTTTCCAGGATCATGGGTAATTACAGCTCTGACTCCCTCCCCTAGATGCCCAACAGAAATGTGCAGAAGCCAGTGCATGGCTCTGCTCTCTCTGACTCACCAGCCACCACACAGCACCTTCCTCGAGCCTTAAAAAATGTGATTGCTCCATTTTGCCAGCAACATCCACCACCACTTCAGCTGTCTTTAGAAGACTATCTCATCTTTGCTCTGCTGCTCAGCAGAGTTCTGTCTTGCAACATTTTCTTTGAATCTGTGTCACCTCTTGTGCCGAAGACTTCATGGCAGAGAAAGAAAACCCATGACCCTTAACCAGGGTGTCTGGAAAAGAGATCCTTGTCCTTCTTGAAACCTCACCCATGAGAGCTGAAATGTGTCAGTGCTAATGATAGGAACTGTGTGACTTGATGGCACACACCAACGAAGCCGTCTGGAGCAGTACTTTTCCTTTTTTACCAACAGTGGGAGTAAGAGATCTTTCTCCTCTGCAGGAATCAACAGGCAATGCCGTCGCCATGCCTTGTGCCAGCGTTGTAGTCTGCACTCCAGTATCTCTGCTAAGGTTGGCAATACAGAAATTAGATTACTACAAATACAAAAAGCCCATTTTCGTTGTTGTTGTTGGGGTTTTTTTCTTCCTCCTATCATACAGCTGGAGCAGCTGCTATTTTTCCCCCTTAGGATTTAGTTGCTGGTGTGATACTATACCAACAGGGTGTAAAAAACTGACTGCAACTTGTCAATGCACCAACAATTCAGGGCTGAGGCATGCTGGGGTGAGAACTTTAGCTTTCGAGGGAGCTCCACCCAGGCAGCCAGGATCATTCTGATTAGACATCCACATGGATGTAGCACCCAGAAGCTGCAAGCAGGCCAAAAAAGGAAAGGTCCTGGCATGAGATGGTTCAGTCTACTGATGAGGCACACAGATGGATAGAGAGAGATGGGAAAAACAACAGCAAAGAGTGCAGATCAGGATCATAAACCATGGGATTGGTCTAATCTATGCCAAATTTTCTGTAGGCACCACGGTGAAGGGGAGTTTTGATGCTACAAGGAAAAATAATGAGGTAACGTTCAGGGTGTTTACAAAGAGCTTCTCCTATGCATGAGGGGCAGCACTGGAAAAAAATATGAAGTCAGTTTCCCACAGAATGGTGTGACTTCGTTTAGGAAGAAGGTTGTTTGGTTTTTTTTTTCAGAGAAAGATGACCTCACTTAAAATGTTAATGAGTCCTGGCTTATAATTGTCAGGCAGATTAGTTGGATGAGAGGGTGTCCATACCCTCATCTGCAAGGCAATGGAGATGGTCTTTAGTGCAACAGCCTCAGTGAAACAAGGATTTGCTCTTTGAATATACAAAGAGTTAGTTTTCTTTTCTGTTAAATCCACTGAGAGTGCTTGAAATTTCAGCTGCCAAGAAATGTCAGCTCAGAGGTGCGGAGAAAAATTGTTTTGTTTCAAATCCATTTCCGCAGTGTTTCTAATGAGTCTTTTTTTAAAGGAATTTTATGAGTATGTGGAAATTTCAAGCAGTTATTAAGAATAACATTCATGCTACTAGTGGGAAACTGGTTTTTTTTTTTTGGTAAAATAGCACAGTGGAGGTTGCACTCTGCAGTTTCCAGATTCTCACAACTTGTTTCTGCTTAATCAATTCATAATATAGTTTGGTAAGGTTTTTCCAGAATACAGAACCAAGTATGACGCAGCTGCTGATAAAGGCAGGCAACACGTACTGTGGCTGAGTTTACTTTAAGACAAAAAAGGAAGGAACTTATGCTTTACACTTTTTTCTCCTGAGGCCACTGCAGAAGGCACAGTTGGACAGTTGTAGCAGTCCTCAACAGAGCCAACAGATCGTGAAATTCATGAGCACGTTTGTAGTCAGAAGATCCCATGCAGCTCACAAATCTGCTTGGTCTCAGCCATAGATTACCTACTTTCCATTAACCCATATGAAAAAAGGAACCAGAGCTGGCCACAACCTTATATTTTCCCATCTGCCATGCAGCTCTGGTGGGTAGGCATCACCAGAGCCTGCTCCGGGTCACAGAAGAAACTACCAGGGACTTCTTTGAAAGAGTCTGTACTCAGCTCTGGTTGATGCAACTGGCAAGAGGCAGCAACACACCAATACAACACCACAAAGTAGGAAATAGGCAGAAGACACTTGTTTGCTTTATCAGTCTCAAGGTAAAACTGATCTAAGAACAATTCTTAATTCAATAAAACCCATCTTCCCAAGACTAATTTGCTGTTTGGATATAGTTTCAAATAAAGCTTAGGGGTCTGGACACCTGTAAAGAAATCAAACTTTCTTATTATAGTTATGTTAGAAACAGAGTCTTTTCCTCTGCCATTGTTTACCCCCACAGAGAGATGGAAGAGATGTCTTTATTCCCTTCTCTCTTATAGACACTTTTTCTTTAAAAGTGATGGTTTGTGTTCCTTCCCTTCTGACGTCCTCTCTCCTCTGCATATTTTTGTCACTGCTCTGCAAAGCATTTAAGTACGTGCTTAACTCCACTACTCATGTGCATAAATATGTGTTTAACATTTATCTTGCTGCATCAGACCTGGGACTCCCTCTGCCTTACTTCCTCTTTCTTTCTCTCTCCACCCCCACCAAAAAGTGTAGTTCTTCGCTCTGTCTCTGGGTTCTGCTTTTCTCCTGTATTTTTTTTTCCTTCCCTAATATTATCTGCCTCTGTTCCTCTTTTCCCTCATATTTCTCCCCTGCCTATTCTCCTTCTTATTTTTCTGCACTTTCTTCTTTTTTGCCACGGTCCATTGCCTTTCCTTTTTTGGTCTTTGGTGCTTTTTCTGCTCAGTTCTTTCCATTTGCCTCTCTGATTTTCCCCATTGAACAGCTAAATTTGAAGGATTACAGGGATCTCTTGTTTTCTGCAATATTCTATTTCGCTAGAGCCTGCTACTATTGAAATCAACGGCAAGCTTCCCATACACTCCTGAGAGACCTGGAATAGATCCAAAATATTTGCTATTTGCCAAATGGTGGGAGTCTCTCAGTCCAAAGCTGGTCTGTTTACATCAGGACCAAATGCAGACTCCAGTTTGAATCAGAACCATATGCTCTTCCCAAATTATGAATTTTCATAGTAAAATAATCTGCATAACACACACTGAAGGACAATAATGCCCCTGTTAAGCGCTGACTCAGCACCACGGGAAGGGGGAGGGTTACCCTGCTCTGGAACGAAGGCTGCAGGACGCAACTCAGATGTGACAGACTGGGGCAGAGCAAAGGGAAGCCACACAGAGATGGAGAAAAGTTGATCATGTTTAACAAAAAAACGCAGTCAGAGAGTATTTCACAACGTCTGCCACCAGTTACTGAGGGAAACTTTAGCTCAACTGACGTCAATAGCAAGCCTCCCATTGACTTCAGGCATCTGGAAGTTCACCTACCGAATATTCAATTTGCTGTTGAAGCATGTACAAGAGTGAGACGGTGTCCCTCGGGGACAAGGCATTCTCATCAGGACATCTTGACGATGCTGCATTCTGCCACTGTGACACTCACTTTCTTAATTTGTTTTATTACTGTCGGAGACTCTCGAAATATTCTGATAAATGTCAGCTTGTTTAAAATAAAAAAAAATCAACAACTGACTACTTTGCTTTTACATCAAAGATTGCTTTTATTTTCACAAATGTTCAGAAAACTCAGAGCATTTGGAACCTGTTTTTTTTTCTTTGTTCATGGGGTTTTGATACCAGTTCCATCCCCACTCTGGCTGAGGTGAAACTCAACTGAGCACAGATGCCTCCTCTTCCCAGGGACAGCCATGTTCCTTCAGCTATTTGCAGAGAAACAGCAGGTGATAAAGTGGGTGGTGGTGGCTGCTGCCAGCCCTGGAGAAGTCCGACTGCAGTGATGAGAACGTGGGGGTCCCTGCTGCCGGGCCTGGCCTCCTCACAGCCCGCAGGGCAAATTTGAGTTTGTGAAAACTTTTATTGCCTGTCGTTGCAATCCATGTTTTTAAAACTGTTATTCAATTTAAAGAGAAGGGAATCTGTTTTCCTAGCTGAAAGGAAGCCTGCTGTACAAATTAAAGATGGAGTGCCCTCTCTACGCAGCCCATACCCAGGACACAATATAGGCACTGCATTTAATTTCTTATTAGATTCTTTTTTCCTCTTTAGTCTCTCTCTTTTCTAAAGCTGTCTTCATGTTAATTTTTCCCCTGCTCTTCTTGTCACCCTGTACTTGCACTGGATTTCTTTCTCTCCCTCCTGCTGGCCTTTTTTTCCTTTCCACTGTCTCTCCTGAGCAGAAAGCAAGCCCATTGACATTCCCGCTTCCTCATGAACAAGCAAGCCCACAACATGCCAGCATGCTTCAAGCAAGACAAGACAAACTTTCCTCCCCCAGCTCCTCTTGAAATCATGGGAGAGCACAGTCCTTGCTCCTCCCCGACAGGAGCTAATCCCCATCCATGATGGACCAGGGGAGAGGATGCCCCTATATCCCTGCCCAGAGGGGATGACATCCACCAAGGTAACAGGGAAAGCAGGGGGGCAGCTCATGGGGTGCACAGGAGGTTGTCTGCATACCTGCCTGGAGCTGCCAAGAGTGGGCTGGGAGAGGGGGCACACCGCAGCCAGGGAGGGCTGGGGTGCCCCGTGTCAAACCTCCTCCCTGCAGCCTGTTGCAGTGGCCATGGCATGCCCGACTGCGACTTGTTGGTGTTTCTCATTTCCCACTGGGAAGGCAGGCAGGCTCTCCGCCCAGCCCTCTCCTGACACCATGCCAGGCAGCGTGTCTGCACTCAGGACATCTTCCCCGAGGAACCCGCGGTACAGCAGTTCCAGCACTGTGGTCCTTTGGAGCAGGGTCAGCTCCTCCAGCAGTGATAACATCTTCCTCTTGCCCTGAAATCTGGAGCTTCCCGTGGTGGCTCTTGTCTTGCAGACGGCCAGAGTCCCGTTTCTGGCACCACACGAGTAAGTCAGTCGGTATATGTGTGTGCAGCAGCAAGTGCTTCCAGGTGCTTGTCATTTTTGAACCGCAAATGTCACCGATGCAATGGGGAAGGGAGGAGGAGCGGAGGCCTTTATGTTGTGGTTGATAACAGGAAAGGGAGGTGAAGAAAAAGGCTGTCTTCTCTCAGCCACTCTTAAAATGACTCTATCTGCCTTGAGGTTGTTCTGCTGATGCCTCTGCGTGGCCCCAAATCCACCCTCCACCAGAGCCTGCTCCACCCGGGAGAGCCTGCTGGTAACACAACTGAGTGCAGAATACCTTAACTCTTCACCTCCTAGTCTTCAGAAACTTCACTTTCACTGAGCCCAGCTTTCTGGAAAGGCATGAAGCTTCTCTGTATTTGACAAACCACGTCTTTAGTCACTAAGTTCATTTACATTGACCAACCCATGGCTGATAATGGCACATGTTCAAAAAGTGACCTAGAGATGACAAATCATCTGCAGGTCCCCAAACTACTTTCTCCAATTAAACATGTATGCTCAGAGCTTTCAGAAAGAAGAAATTTGGCAATATTAGGTTGCTCACTACCGATTTACAAATTACTGCATCTTTATCATGCACTGAATTTTAACCCTATGCTCATGCATAGGGTTATCAACCCTATGCTAAAAGAGTCAAGAAGATAGGCTTCAATTATTTCATTTTATGGAGGTTAAAAAGGTTCTTGTAAATGACTGATACAAATAACTGGAAACCCAGTTAAAACAACTGGATAACAGATGGCAAAGGAAAGTGGTTTACTGTAAAGTGTTGCAGAGTAGAAGATCATTTACAAGAAGCAATTACACAAACATCCCTAAGCATCCAAGATCCCATAAAAGGGTTGCTGAGGTGGAAGCACATTTTCAACTGTGGATTTTTGTGCTTGAATGAAAATTAAATCTTTACTTTACATTTTTTTCCATTCTTTCTTTTCCAATCTTTTCCCTCTCCACATCTCTTCACTACCAAAGAAGCATTAGCATTTCTCATCCTGCACAAGTAATGAAACTGGCCAGACAAGCAATCCGTCCTACAAAATCTTTCACAAAAAAGATTTTTTTTCTTTTTTTTTTCAGTTATTCGTTCATTTAATTCTTATTTCCTCTGGGGTTAAGATCACTTAAAGACCAAGGAAGACAATGCCTGTCTTGTGGACATAAATAGTCTTAACTATTTTTCTTCAGTCTCATGACAGAAGACAGAAGCTGCCTCATTCTGACATTTAGGAAACTAAATGCATATCTGTCTTTACCTTTTCAAGCCCTTTTCATCCCCCCATCTAATCCATTTTGTATAGATAACAGGAACGCGACTTTCTTGTAGGATCTTGACACAGTGATGAGCTAATAAAACCAAAGCCTTGGCATGCTCAATGTCTGCAGGCCAAAGTACTTTCCCTCGACTGGAAGAAAAGCACTTCTAAAGTTAGCACAGGCAATTCTGGCCTGTATCTGCTGTTCTTCTAAGGATAGAGATTTAGCAGGTCGTGCAGTTCCTAACGTTCCTCTGGGAGAGAAAAGGAGGGAGAGGCAAGCAACAGAAAATAATAAAAAAAAAAAAAGAATATTTTTCGCTATTTGTCACAGCAGCCCTGGATTTTATTAACAAAGTCTGGCAGCCTGACCACTAGTAGGAATACTGGATACTTTCTGCACTCACAAAATGATCTGCAGTCCTCTGATATGATCTTAGGAGAATCCCCTTCAGGTCTAAGAGCCAGTATGAGTATGAAAGAAATTCAGCCCATTGACTAATATTTCCCACAGTCTGCCTGTATCTCCTTAGCAGTCCCTGAATCCAAGTGCAGGGCACAGGTATCTTCAGGCACAGGCTTCTTCTGTCCTTTAATTTTCAGGCTCATTCTTGATTATATATGTCCACATATGTCAGATTCCCCTCTTGCCATTTATTTTTATTTGACACTGATGCCAGTACTCACAAGTACTGGAGTAGGAGAGTGACAGCCTGTCTGCTTCCTTACATATACACTTATAACACAAGGTTTTCCCATGCATATCTAATAAGCAGGTTGCATTTGGCACCTGCAGGTCAGACTTTCACCAAGACTACCAGGCAAAGTGGCCCAAAAGATGTCTCCAGGAGTCTGGGTGGGAGTCTGTCCCATGTGAAGACATTCCCAGGCTCAGTTTGAGTACTTGATAAGCGGTCCCTGCCTGCTAGGATATACCTTGGGCCAGAAAACATGGGTGGCATCCCCAGGTGCTGGAATACCTCTCTAAGGTCAAAAGCATATGAGTGTAAAGATATATCAGTCTCAAGGCTGAGATTCAGAAGGCAGGCAGGGGTAAACATAACACAGAGCCATTATTACCCCAGTCCCCAGAGTGAACTAAGTGCAGCTCAGACACAGCTGAGGACCAAGCGTCTGCAGACCCAAAGCCAAACCACTGCCCTCAGGCACCACGTATACCACAGAGATGTAGCGACTGGTCTGACTCTCGCTGCTGTAGGTCCCGATGATCTGCACCAATTGTACCCATTGTGTTTTTTTCGTGTGTGTTGCATGGCTTTTATCAACCTCAGCATCAGCATGGCACAAACCTACCAGCGTCAGAAGAGTTATTTCCTGATGCACATTGGTGTTGATGAGATCAGAAGCACATTGGCTACCAGGCTGATACTGTAACCACGTTGGCTGGTAAACTGGTACAAGTCTGAGAGTTTTGCAGAATGAGCATTTTTTAAGTGGTAATTTTATAAGGCTGAACAATGCCTGAATTTTCTTCTTGTCCTCTCCTGCACATACACACACACATTTCCTACCCTGCCACAAGTGACTAATAGACTTGAAGCCCTAACCAAAATGTCACTGTTCTCATGGAGATACTGTGAGATTCATTGCCGCTTGCTCTGGGACCACAGGCGCAGTTTCCTGGCCAGGACTATCAGCCCAAGGCAGGAGCCACGGCAGCCCCGGCCGCCCCCCTCGCCAGCTGGAGTAACTGGGGCATGGCCAGTCTGTTCCAGCAGGAAGGTCTTTACTCCCTGCTGAGCTGCAGCTATCTGCAGTGTGCATCAGTACACAGCACTTTAGCCAACATCCGACCTAATGTTCAAAGCTACATGTACAGACCAGGACCCCTTCTGGGGAGCGAGAGGGAGAGAAAGACTCTGCCAGGAGGCAATTTACTCCAACCCAAGCCAGCTGTCCTGACAGGTGAGACGAATCGCCCATGCTTATTCCTCCTGGTTGACAACAGAGGGAGCCTGGACATTCTGAGCCTGACAAGTTCAGAGGGGGACATCTGCCTTCCAGACAGCTAGGTAGGAGAGGTCAATTCTTGCCCACCCCGCTTTAACCCAGAGACAGGACAAATGTCATTTCCAGAAAGAGAGAATAAAGTTAAATGGGAAAAACAGAGTTTGCCAAGCTGGATTCTATTTAGGACAATGTTAGCTACCAATCATGACCAAGAGTGCTATGGACTTTGGAAGAGCAGTTCCACGTTTCATCTGAGAAATGTGCCAACAACAGGGAATTCCCTGAGCACCGTTACAGAGGGGTGAGAGATACTCAAGGGGTCCTGCAAACAGTTGATGTGATCCAGAGTATATGAATGATGTGTTGGTGTTCCTTAAATGGGCACCTTCTGTGGCTGTTGTAGAAAGAGAGTTTACTGACAGAATATTTCACTGAAGCAATGAGCTTCATGTGAAAGCCTGAGCAAAGCTGGTAGAAAAACCTTTTCTGCACTCTGACATGATACTGCTCCCAGCCTGAATTTCATCTTCATTAGGTACCTGACACATCAAAGCCACAATTTTCTTGGTACTTAATAGACAGCTTATGTGGTCCTAATAACATATCAGCAAGTGCTCAGTATTAAACATACATCATCTGCACGAAGAGAGAAGGGAGGACTGAATGACCTCATTTTAATTAAGAGGTCTTAACTAAGCCACTAATCCTGCACATTCCAGATGTTAGTTATGTGCCTAACTATCACCATTTGGCCTACTCATTAAATTGCATATACAGTTAATTGAGAGCAAAGCATTTCATCCAGAAAATTGCAGGCTACATTTTTTTTAAAAAAAACAACAAACCAACAACAACAAAAAAAAACAAAACAGGCTAAAGATGCACTCCATAAGCAAAAGCAGTTATTGTGTCTCAGTAGCAAAGTATGATTTTTTTAAAAAGGGGAAAAGTTACATTCCAGCTTGAACTCAGCAACCCCTTAGCACCGATAGTGCTGCACAACGGCAAGAGGGCAATTCCAAGTCAAGTTTGAGGATGCAGCGTACCAGGCACTGTGCAAATACCCTCACACCATCCCTGCCCCAGTGAGATCATGACCAGCCTCAGCAGAAGTCCTGGTCACAAACCAGAGGAGACTGGGCAGCAGTAAAATGGAAGTGCTCTGTCTGGGTAATGAATGGGAGGGTAGCTTGCCACCTTTAAGTGGCGGTAAGGTACAAGAGTCCTCTTCCATCAGCAAGAAGAAGACAAACCCTTCTCATGCTGGCACTAGACCTCCAGCTCAGCCCGAAGGGGTGTATTTGAGCGTGCTTGATCCGTTGCACAAGGACCCACGGACTGAGATGGGGCTTTCTGCATTCCCTTGGCAGTGGGGGCTCTGCAGTGGGAGGCAGCAGCCCACCATCTCTTCCTGCTCCTGCAAGGATGGTGGAGCAGGTCCAGAGGCTCCAGCCTCAGGGAGGACAGAGCATCCCAGCCGTGCACCCCTTCCACTCTGGGTGGCAAGGCTGGTCACCCTCGGGCTCAGCTCTCTGGCAGGGCTGTCATCAGAGCCTCCCTGAGCACCAAATGAGTTGCTTCCTCCTCATTTGTTAAAAACACTGCAAACCCTTGATCGCGTGGCAAACGCCGCCGTTCCCCGGGTTCCTGATGACAGCTTGTGGAATCATCTGTCTTTGATAGAAAGGGGTTTGTGTTTGCGCTTTACGTACCTAATAGGATAAGAGCAAGAAGAGAGCCCGGCTACTGAGTAATATAAAGCAGGTAACCAAATTTAGAACAGTTGTTCACAGTACAAGTATTTTTGGCAGCCTGCTGCTCCAGTGGAGATTTGTGAGCACAGCTGTTAACATTTTCTCACCCACCTACACAGTCAGGACAGCCAGTGTTATTTCTTTTTTTTAATAGGATGAATTGCATCCATTGGTGAAAGAAGTCCTTCTGGAATCTGCTGCCTTCAGCAACCGGGCTCACAAGGGATCTGATAGGAAACCCCTCTTAAAGGAACATGAGTCAATTATGAGGGCTTTTTTTTTTTTTTTTTTTGCAAGCTGTACTGAAAGAATCAGTAAGGAGTTTTCCATCCTTTACTTACATGGGCAAGCTAAGTTTCAAATAGCTTTCTAATGAGGAGCTTTTCAAGGAAGTCTTTATGCTTTGATTGTTTGAAAACTTGGTCTGGGAGTTGCTTCACTGATCCCCTCTCTTGTCTCGACCTGATCTCCCAGAGAAAACAGCCCATGATGAATTAAAGCATGCACCACATTCCCCAGAGACTGTGAGCGCAGCAGCTGGTTGCACATCACCCAGGAGTGGGAAAGAGGCTAAAACCAAGTGTCTCCTTCTTTATTTTCTTCGGGCCAGTAGCTTGTCTGGAACAGGGCCACTGTTTTCACTCTGATTTGGGAAGTGGTGCTCCTCTCTGCCTTCCTGCCCTCCTTTGGCTTCCTCAGATGCATTGTCCGAAGCATTCCCAAAACGGTCTAGGGGGAAAGTCTGAAGGTATACAGAGATGAAATAACGTCCTACGTGGTGATGTTCTGATTTCACAAATATGTCTGTGAAGCAGTATAATAATTTTCCAGACTAGAGCATTTCCCTTAAAAAGACTTCAGATCAGTGGCCAAGACACATGCTGCTTCTGACATCGAGGAAAACATTCCAGGGCTGCTTTCGACATCCGAAAGGCAGCACTAACACGGGGGCTTTTCGTACTTGCTGCCCCAGTTAGACACACAGATAGCCTCACTGCTTTTTCCTTCAGCTTTCAAACTCTCCAAAACCCAAATGGGACAACTGCACTTGGAATTCACTCTTCCCCACATATCACGAAGCACCTCCTGATTCCTATGCACTTCCTTGAGGTGAAGGATTATCTTGCTACATGAGAAACTCAGCTCCAGGTATGGTCAAGTGTCTCACAGAGTTAGTTCCAGGAGTGAGTCCTGAGCTGATTTGTTGAAGAGCATCATCCAGCCATGCTACACAAGGAGGCTTTTGAAGGAGCTGGGGGAAAGAATGCTCGGGCAGCACCGGGCCCCTGGCGTACACCAGCCCACCAGCCCATGGAGCAGAATGTGGTACAGGACACCACCAGCCCAACCAAGAGGGAAAAGGAGCTTTTGTAAGGCAGTAGCTGCTCTCTGTGCAATTACTGCATTACATTTTACAGGCTGACATTTCTGCCTTTAAATGAGGAACAGAGAAAATGATGTATTGTCAGAATTGACGTACATATTAAGCCTAAGCAAACCACAATGAAAATGAAACTCAGACAAAATGTTTCCCATTCTGCATGCATTCCCGCAAAGAAAACTGTCTCTCTCAAGACATGGAAAAGTGTGACAGGAATATCTTAGAGCATACCAGAAGACACCCTCTGAAAAAAATACAGTGGCTGAGCAAACAACAAGATACTTGATCTGAAAAAGGCAACTTGGAGTGGGGGCATGTGAGGAGCACTCACCTGTCATGACAGGTGTAATCCCCTCTCCGTCTTCTCCCTAGAACTGCTCCTGAATATGAATGCAGAAAGGAGTGGGCAACAATCAGTGAGGGAAACATCGCAGCTATTTGTAGCAGCCAAGTGCTGGAATTCTCCAAGATAAGTGGACATTTATACTGTCATGATGGTTTCGGGCTTCTCTTCAATGGCCTGACTGGCTCCCTTAAGGGAGATAAGCACAGCTAAATCACCAGGTGATTAGCCAGGAGTGGAAGGGAGTGAGAAGGATTGCTGAAGCTCAATGCAAACACCACAAGCATCCCTAGAGGTCTTGCAGTTGCTGGCTCTCTCCAGGGCACTACAGATGTTTTTTAGTATGGTCTGTGTTCAGCCTGCATTGTAAATGAGGTACCTGCAGAAATGTATGGTGTGTGGCTTCCTGGGCAGTGAGGAAAAAATCCTGATCGTTCAGGGGAACTGAAGAAGATTTTGTATTTTTCTCATTTACAGGGAAAATAATCAGCAGTTATCTCATCATAGGTGGTCAGAAGGACATTTCCCCCATAGACATGCACATACACACACACACACATAGAGTTATCTCAGTACCTAGCCAAGCCTGTCATTGATTAGCTGATTCTAAGAGGGCTGAAATACAGGGGAGGGGGAGAGAGGGGCAGTAAGGAGCCTTTTACTGGACTATATTCAGTTGTTCATATCTAAACTAGGCTTCAGGATGGAGCACAGCAAGTGCTGGTGAGTCCTGTCCCCTCCCAAGTCTGAACCTCTGAAATATTGACCACTGTTTTTTCTTTACCACTGGGTGTGGAAAGACATTTCAACAAAATGTTCATGTCATCTACAGAACTTGGGGTGGGAGTTTCACTCACATGTTTTTTCTCCTAGTCATAAACAAACCTTAGACATACTTAGCTCAGCTATTGACCCTCTTGATTTCATGAGTATAGCATTTCCATCGATGTTGTAGTCAGGCTGAAATGCCCAAGGACAAGACACATATTTTTAAAGCCCTGTCTACCTTGGAGACATTGACAGTGCTAAGAAAAAAAGAGCTTATGCTAATAGACTTGAAACACGTGGCACACGATTTCTCCAAAAACTGCAGGGCCAGCTATTGGTTTAGCCTGAACCACTTCACCCTGCTCCTATTTTATGTCAGTGTGGGAAGTACTAACAGAAAGGTCTTTCTGTTACTACCTTGTCATGTTCTGATGACCTTTCTACATCTTGGGTTATTGCTCATATTGCTCATATTGCTCACTGGGAAAGGAGCTGTGAAGCCATCAGTTGCATTCAGAGCAGCAGCAGAGTATGACTCATGGTTTGAGCACTCATAGCTTTGGGGCTGGTCCTCAAAGCAAGGAAGAATTAAAAGCCAATTCCACGATTGGCCTGCAACCCACCAAGGGGCTAAAGGCACCTCAGGGCTCTGTTTCCCAACATAGTTCAGCTTACGTGGGATGGAAAGGCAGTGATGACTTAAATCATTCCTGTTTGTTTTGGCCTTTGACCACTGAAGAAAAACATGCCTTAGGCATCATCTCTACCAGTTGCTGCAATGAAGGTGCTGCTGATGTCGTTGGTCATAGCACACACATATATTCAGCCCTTTAAACGTGAAACAGGGAGTCCTCACTGCGTTCGTTCCTAGGCAGCATGAGCTTTTCCCAGACAGCAGCTGTGGTGCCTAGCTCTAACCCCTCCAGGAGGGTTCATGGTGCCCGCAGCCAGAATTGGGTCCTATGGACAAAGGCTCTCCAAAGGCTGCCACCCACACGGCCCTTAGTAAGGCTGAGTCATGAGAGACAGAGAGAGATAAGCCTTGCCTTCAGTTGGAATTACAGGGGCTTTTGCAGAATTTTCTACCTCCGTCTCTACATCAGTCCTCTGGATAAGAAGGATCTAAATTCATTTCTGCCTGCATCTTTCTGGGACAAAGTCTGCAGCACAGGCAATAAAACTCCTGTGTCAATAAAATCTGAGTGCATCATTCTGCCTTTGCCTTGGGCTTATCCCTGTGTAAGATGGCTGGTTTTGGTGGACAGATGAAAATCAGGAAGTGAGATCAGACTTGGGCCTCTGCATTAAAGGAAAGCCAAGTCTTGGGATAGGGCTTTTAAAGACACCTCACTGGAAATCATAGTCTTGTGCAGAAAGTTTTTCTTTTTCCCGCGTTTCCTCCAATATTGGTATAGTTTTGAAGGTAACATTTTTCAAAGTAAATAACAAAGGAGAAGCAGCCCAGGAAGTGCATGGGAATTATCGTATCAAACTGAGTTTTGCCTAGCAACTGCTGCACAAAGAGAATATTAAAACAGATGTTAAAACAGGCAGATCTTCATCAATTGTAGTTTTTGCAAACATGCACTCAGCAGTGGCCTTGAGAAAAGTGGCTCATCTTAGAGAGCAACCTTTTAAATGAAATTAAACTTAAATGTGCATGTGCAAGGTAGCAGAGAGAGAGAGTTGTGGCTTTCTTCCCCATGGAGGCATATTTTTTTATTGTTGGAGACTTCTTAAAGAAGGCTTCGGTATGTCTGGATGCTAATTGTTGAGTTGTCTAGACGGTGATGATATTATTACCAAGTTATGCACAGATACTCACTTTGTCACTGTTTCCAGTGCTGCCTACACATATTGCTTCACTGAGTACTGTTGACATGTGCAAAAGCTCCCTAGATATTTATTTTTCTCATTTAGACAGAGATACAGCATGTTTTTGAAAACCATTATGCACTGAACCATTTCTAATGTTTGAAATGTCTTGTGGGTTAGAACTGAGGAATAATAAAGGGGATAAAAGGCACTGTGGGCAGAATTTGATGGGCTTGCTCCTGATACACACCAAAGTACCTGGGAACAGAACAGGGAGATGTGAACATCTGGTGGATTTGTAGGACAATGGTATCTGCTCCGAATCTGTGATGCACTACTTGACCCCATGGCTTATATTCACCAGGGCCTGTACACATCTGGGGAAGAAAGAAAAGAAAAAAACACCATTTTTTGAGACCTTAAGAAGGACTTTTGAGCACATGATACTCAGGTGGCCATCTAGGGTGGTTTTCAAAGGTAAAAATGATGACTTGCTGGAATCGTACCATCATGCAGAAATGTGACCCTGGGCAGGCTGGGCAGGGTGAAGTCACCAAGGAACCAGGACACCTCACACAAGACTAGGAAATAGTCAAGGCTCCCCCTGTCAAATCTGTGACCCTGAGTGCCAGCTCCCATGCTCTATTTGTCCATCACGTCTCATAGCACCTGAAGCCATAACTTAGCCTGCTGCTATCTCCACAGGGCTTGTTGCCTCTTTCACATACCTCAGCTCAAATCAGATCTCAGATCTGGCTTTCCTGAAACATCCTCTGGCATCCTTAGCATAGCTGACATCCAACAAAAGGAATGAGTGCCCTGAAATACACAGCAGACACTGCAACTTCCCTTCGAAAAGACAGAAGTTGTCCTGCTTCTCTGCAGCACTCACCCAGAGGGGTGAAGATCTGGGCTTAATGCCCACCTCATCCTGGGAGAGTTCAAATGCACATCTCTAGTTTCCAGAAAAAATCTCGATTAAAATTATAGACTTTTGAGAAAAAAGATTTGCCTGTGCACTTCTCACTGGAGCTGAGCCACTTGGCCATACATAGCTGTAGCCAAAGAAGGAGGGCAAATAAGAGCCAATAACCCAGCAACACAGATACCTGGGAAAGGGATGCTTCAGTTCTATTCGCTGTTCCCAGACCGTTTCTGCATTGTGCATCCTTACTGCAAGAAGCCAAACTCACGACTCTCCCTTGACAACAAAGCACCCTAACCACCAGGAGCCATGATCCTTCTTGCTAGCTCTTCCCGATTCAATGAATCTCAACATTTCTTTTTGCTTTGCAGGTCATCAGTTTGCAGAAGAAATCTCTCCAGCCAGAGAGTCAGGATACGTGTGTGTTATGGTTTGAAGTGGGGGGGGAGGTCCGGGTGGCAGAAGCTGCCCATCAGACCGGACTCCGATCCCCCTCGGGGCTTGAGCCAATCGGCGCCTCTGCGAATTGCCCTATTTACGTCGGACAAAGGAACCGGAAAGGGGTGCCTTTGCTCCGGAGCAAGGAGACGGGAGGGGGGCACGGCCCCCGCTCCCGGCTCCCGGCCGGGCCCGGGCCGGTGCCCGCTCCGGGCCGGTGCCCGCCCCGTCGAGGATGGCGGCGGCGGAGCCGCTTGGGGATCTCGGGGAGAGCCCCGCTCCTGGGGCGCCCACCGGGCCGAGTTCACCCAGAAAGGACTGAGATCTGAGAGAAACGGCCACACAGATAAGAGGTCAGTGAAGATGGGACGGAACAACGTGTGCCGCGGCTGAGTCCCCCTTGCGACCAGCCCCTTGCAGCCAGTCCTCGGTGGAGCAAGCAGAGACCCACTCGCAGCCCGTGGAGGATCCACATCGAGAAGAGATGCCAGAGCCTGAGCACGGTACGCATCTAGAGTCTGTGGGATGACCCCCGCCGATGGGGAGGTGCTTTGTTAAAGGAGATGCCTGAGCCTGAGACTGTTGTGAATCGTGGGCACAGGTCGAGGCGCATTTACGCATCTGAATCTGTATGGAGACGCATTTCAGGTCGATATGACGCCCCACGCCGGAGCGCATTTAAAGTCTGTGTGATGACCCACGCCAGAGCGAGTGGCTACAGCTCCTTAAAAGTCCAGGACTGGTAAAGCCCGCACCTGGGCAAATCCGATGGGGTAAGAATTTGCCCCCAGCGGGTAGGATTCACGCTTTCGCCGTGAGTAGGGGATCCACTGGAGCAAGGGACAATGGTGTAAGGACTCCTTTTCCTTTAAGAGAAGCGGCAGTAACAACACGGAATGAACTGACCTGCACTCCCCCATTCCCTGCCCCCCTGCGCTGCTGGGGGGAGGAGGTAGAGCCGGGAAGAAGAGGCAAAGGGCGGGGAGTGGTGGTGGTTTTTTTAAGACCTGGCCTTGTTTTCTTGTAATCCTCTCAAGTAACCGTTTTTGTTTGCTTTTCTCTTTGTAGGTAGCTGTTAATAAATAGTTTTGCTTTAAGAAAACAGCCTCTTTTGCCCGGGACCGTGGTTGGTGGGTGCTCCTCTGTTCCTGTCTAGATCCTCAGCTCTTTTATTACATTTTTTCTCCTCTCCATTTTACTGGGGTGGGAGAGCTGCGTGGGGTTTAGTTGCCGGATCGGCCTAACCCACGACAGTCCTTTTTGGCGCCCAATGTGGCCCAAGTTGGGAGTGTTAGAATGTCAATATACTGACTGCTGTGGATCCCAGTCCGAGCCACCCTGCTCTCCCAGGCCTCATATTGATATTGCAGGGGACAAATCTAGAATTTTAGTTCCTTCCTGTACATTAGACACCACAGTATTTTATACTTCAATTTAGGATCTGTGACAATATTACAGAGTAGATGTGGTTTCACTGAGTCACAGAATCAATGAGGTTGGACTGGAGACTGTCTAGTCCAACCCTTTCCATCAAGCAGAGTCAGTTAAAGCAGGTTGCTCAGGACTATGTCCAGCCCATTTCTAAACCTCTCCAAGGACAGAGACCCCAAAACTTCTCTGAGTACCCTGGTTCAGAGTTTGATCAACTTAAAAAAAAATTACGTTATGCTTAAACAGAATTTCTTGGGTTCAGTTTGCGGCCATTGCCTCTTATCCTGTCACTAGGCATCGCTAGGAAGAGGCTGGTTCCATCTTTCCACCCTCTCTTCAGGTATGTATCCACATAGGTAAGATTCTCCTGAGCCTTGCTCTTCTCCAGGCTGGACAGACTCAGCTCTCTAAGCTTTTCCTTGTATGGCAGATGTTTCTGTCCCTTAACCATCTTTGCGGCCCTTCATGGGACTTGCTCCAGTATATCTCTGTTTCTCATGTCCTGGGGAACCCAGACTGGACACAACGCTCTAGATGTGACCTCATCAGTGCTGAGTTGAAAGGAAAGGTCAGTTTCCTCAACCAGCTGGCAGTGTTCTGCCTGACGCAGCCCAGGACATTGTTGGCATAAGTGTGCACACAATTGCTTGCTCATGTTCAACATGTTGCCCACCAGGACCTGCAGGTTCTTCTCTGCAAAGCTGCTTTCCAGCTGGCTAGCCCTCAGCCTGTACTGGTGCTCGGGCTTATTCCTCTGTAAGTGCAGGAATTGGCACTTCTTGTTGTTGAAATTCATGAGGTTCGTTTCTTGATGCCCAGCCTGTCTGGGTCTCTCTGAAGGGCAGCACAACCATCTGGTATATTAATCATGCCTCCTAGTTTTGTATTGTCTGCAGACTTGTTCAAGGTGCACTCTGCCCCATCGTCCAGGTCACTAACGGAGAGGTTAAATAGTATTGGCCTAAGCGTGGACCCCTGAGGCACACCACTAATGACTGGCCTTCTGCTGGACTTCGTGCCAGTGACCACAATCCCTTAAGTTCAGTTGTTGAGCCACGCCACTGAGCCACTGAATTGTTCAAACCATCTCACTGTCCATTACCCAGTTCATAATTATCAGTTTGCCTGTGAGGATGTTACCTGACACAGTGCTAAAAGCCTCGCCAAACTCAATTTAAATTATAACCACTGCTCTCCCTCCATCCAACACACTATTCCTTTTGTCATAGAAGGATACCAAGTTGGTCAAGCATATTTTGCCTTTGTAAATCTATGGCAATTACTAAATGAAGAGAGAGCATCTTATCATCACCTACAGAGCATTTGGAGGATCCATGTTTTGAAGACTGGGAGGAACTCCGTTGTGAGGAGTACAGTGCTCCAATGGCACTGATGCAGTAAGAGTATAGGCAGCTTTAATAACACAGTGGCAAGTTCAACAGCTTTGATTGTAAAGATTTATCTTGAACTTTCTTATTTTAAGTCACACTGCAAGTGTAGCAGGACTTCTACATTTATTTCAAAAGGTGCCTCACGCCCTGGCTTTCTTTTTTAGATAACTCTGTGCCAATAAAGAAAGTAGTTATAAAACAACAGATTTGATCTATCCTCTGCTGGACTGTAAAAGTTGGCCAGGAAAAAAGAGCTTATGCATGCTATACAGCACTTTATATCTGTGGCACTGACTGCAGAAAGATTAGGTGTCCACCCAGCAGTAATTGTTAAAAAATAGTATAATAAATTACTTATGTTTAGATATGTTACATACACACACGATAGGAGGAACCAGAAAAGACAGCTTCCCTTCAGGCCATCACTGTATGTGATGGTTTTTCAAAGTCTGCTGGATGATAGTCTGCTTTGATTAGTTTGTCTGTCAAACTCACATTGACTGGGGTATGAGCATGTCTCAAAGACAAAAATCCCAATGGAGAGAAAAAATGTCTATTGTCTTACAAAATAACACATATGAAAAAAAAAGGTAGTAAGAAGAGGATTTATGCTGTTCTGTATGGTTTTTTTTTACTGAGATTCCACCTGAGCTTTCGAAGTTTTTAGTACAGCTTAGTCAGATCTCTGTCAAGAATGTTTTATGCATATTGTTGAGGCAGAAGAGGTTCAAGCTCTTCAATCCCAAAGACTTCGTGAGATCTCAGCTCTACTTTCCCTAATGTAATTGAGTCAGAACCCAGTCTGACAGAGGCCATCACCAACCAGTGGCTGCACACAATACTCTGCAAATCTTCCCATGCAAATATCCCTCTTAAGTGCCATTTCAGTTAATTTTCACATGCAGGTTTTTGAGCTTCAAGGTCCTTTGGGCTTTTGAGGTACTTAGCAGGTAGTGACAAACTTACTCAAAATTAGCTTGTGGATTCCTTCTAAGAGGAGGCTTTAGTAATTGCCTATGACACAGAAAAGCCACTTCAAGTTTTGAATCAATGAACTGCCAAATAAACATGCATATGCAGCGTTTCCAGAAATATTTCTCAATTTACCCTTAACCTCTCACCCTACTCTTCTAAACTGTTCTCCAAAGGACGGCCCTGGGTCATGGCTGCAGAGCTGTGGCACTTGCTCTTGGCTAATCAGATCATCATTCTTGAGCACCTTCAGCCTGAGGAAGGTTTTACAGGAGAAAGTCTACTCTCGAGTACACGGCAGCGGTGTCAGTATCTTTATCACCTTCTCTTGCAGTCCAGCTCTCCACAACTCTGCTTGTTGGGCACTCATTACACACATGTGAGAGAAGGACTGGGTGCTGCAGAGAGGGCAGGAGGCAGCAACAAACCTGGTGCTCAAGGCAGCATCTGCATAACCGAGTGCATGATCTGGGCTGCAAAGGTGAGGCCATGAGGGGCTTCAAATGTCACTAGACAACAGCTAACAACTATGCTGCAGAGGCTTGGCCACCGATTGCTTGTCAGCTGAGGTTACACTAACCTACAGAAGAGCTGAAGTTCAGCGAGTCACCCGGTACCGCAGTGACAGCGTCCACATGTCATCACGCTTCAATGGGCAGGCGGTAACGCTGTCAGTTGCCATCGTCTGGTCTTTCGCAATTTGCAATGGTTACCAGTTGCACTGGCGAAGTGAAGGAGGCCCAGCTTCCCTGCTGGGTCTGTGGGCTGACAGAAATGGGATAACAATAGAGGAAACGATACATATTTTTGTGCTGAGAGTTAGCTGTAACTCTAAGTATACCAACGGAAAAGATGTGCTGAGCACGCATGGGGGTTTTTACTTTTCAAAATAGAATTATACTTGAAGGGTTCAGAAGGATGCACTCACCCAAGGAGACAACAGAAGTTTGGCTTTCATGATTGCTCTGTTTGCTGAGCTAAATACACAGAAAATGACCATCTGTCTCTTTTTCATAAAAAGCAGAAATTGATACTTTTCTCCATGAGTGGCAAAGAGATGATGGTTCGGGTTTTTTTTTGGTAGATGGTCCCCACAAGAGCATTAAGTCACATCCTGTTCAGAAATCGGGACCTTGAAGCTGCGGTTAGAAAACTGAATCATAAGCTCCACTTTACTAACATTCTCCCTATTTTTATGTGGGATTTTTTCTCTACTTATTTTCATTTCCCCTTTTCCCTTGCTATTTCCTTCCCTACATCGAGCATGCAAAGGTTGTTACTCGATACCGGAGGAGCACAGCCGTACGCCCGTGCTATTTCTAACGCTGCGCTCGGCACGCGAGAGTGTGACATGTATGTGATGGGAGATGGAGACGGTGACGCCCTCATACCCCCTCCCCAGCCCTGATGAAAGCCACGTTTGATGCTGAACAAAGCTGATAGCATGACTGGCGTGAGTTGAAACAAGCCGCTTAGTCATTAATTTTTGTCTGCTCTGGATAAGTTATAAATTACATCATCATTTGAGGAAAGTGCATGAAATTTAGACTAGTCTCTGTGTGGCCTGGTGGCTCAGGGCCTGGAATCTGATTTCTGGCCGGGCTGTTGATGCTGGCGGAGGTTCTTTGCTGCTCGGCTCCCCCTCACACCCTTTCCCTGCCTGGGACCTTGCCTTGTAAACCCCCCGTCCCGCCAGCTTGGGCACAGCGGGCGCCTTGCTGACGGAGGAATGGGGGTCCCACGAGGAGATGCTGCCAAGGGGTTTTAATACTTTACGAGGTCAGATTTCTCTCCACACCAATGAGGCAAGGAAATAATGAGTGTTACCTCCTCTGCCTGAGGTTAAAGAGTGCTGGGCCCCCAAAAGGAGTCTTTCCATCTCTATACTGCACATCTCTATACTCTTTTGAGAGACCCAGGTATCAACACTAACAAGTCTATGACCCTCTTTTTACCTAAAATAAGTAGACACAGCATATTTTTTCATGTAGAGTCTTTATATTTAATATCTTTACTATGCACTACTGAGCAAACGGGTAGGGTTCTCCCTGGTGAGTAAACCCCAGCAAGAGGAGGCAGAGCGAGATGGAGGTCCCTTAGCCCACTTGCCTCCTAGTTGTGGGAAGTGTCTGACCCAAGCGTTTCCTCTCTTTAAAGGAACCACAAAAACATAGAAATTAAAGAAATGGCTTTTGTACTCAAGGCATCAAAACATTAAATGTCGCAGTACTCTATTACCTCACTGGCAGTCCCCTTGTCTCCTCTCATTACAGCAGCCTGATGCAGAAGTGACCACTGAGTTTTGGCAGAGGGACACTGGAGTGAGAGGAGAGGAGTCAGCTCCACGAGAGATGGCTTCACCCTCACCGCGTTTGGACGTCTGGATCAGAGGCACGACAAATGCCACCACTCTTCCCGATAAGCCTCCACAGTCAAATTCAGTAGATTATAAGGAGGTAGTCAGACAACACAGAACGGGAATTGTCAAGTCATATTCCCATTTTATATTTCATATTTGCATTTTTCAATCATTTTTATAGCTATCCAGATGAACGTGCTATAATGTTAAATCTCCTATAACTACATCCATAACAACAGGAAAATATCTGTACACTATGGAAAGAAAAGCAGGGGAATTTATTTTTAAGCATCTCATTTTCTAATAAAGTATGGAATCTACCCAAGAAAAGACAGAACTACTTTTAATTTGGAAATAAGCATAGCTTTAAAATTGTTTAAATACAAGTAGGATAATTAGACCTATGCAAGGTTACTGTATTTCTCAATTTCAACACAGTAGCCTCCAGTAAAAGAGACAAGCATTTCTTTGCCATGAAGCATAGAAGAAAATCAAACTTTCCATTCTAATACTAATTTAATGCATTAGGAATGTTTTGTGTTATGGACCTATTGCAGTTATTCTTTGTTAGTTTGGAAGCCATGCAAGCCTGAAGTCAGTGAGAATTTGGTTACTAAATTCAGTCAGGCTAGGATTGACTCTCTTATTGGTGCCTGGCTTTTTGCATTAGGGTTTTTAGGTTAGGAAGGAAAGTGTTTGAATATTAAGAATATTTTCCAAATTTGTTAAGAATAGTTGTATCAACAGCAGTGCCGGCTAGTGTTAAAATCTTGTGGTTAGAAGCAATTGGATCATTTGTGACTAGTTTGTTCCTCCCATATGCCACGTATGCAAAGGTATTCTCATCTCATCATTCATTTTTTACAGTGGTTTATTTTGTGGTTGAGCTTACTCAGTTTCAAAGAGCAGAGCAGACTTTTTCTAAAGTTGACCCTTCTCTGGCCTTTTTTTTTTTTAATTAAAATACTGGGAAAAATCAGCAGGATGCAGGATTGGACAAAATTGGCAAAACATGGATATGGATGTTTTAGAGCAAATGTAAATGATACTAAAATGAATGAAATGGTAAGTTCACAAAATAAGACTTTCAAAATTAGGAAACATCAGAAGTTGCTCTGGTAAGATCAAGTTAACTTGCATTGCATATCAGCAATGAGATGTAGTATGATGCTGGTTAAAACAGATCAGAGAGCAACATGCAAATATTTCCGTTTGAAAAGGAAGGAAAAAAAGGATTTTGCAAATGAAACACGTTGATAATAATTTTGCCATTAAAGATTAGATTTATGAAGGGAGAATCTGCTGAGTGTAATTGCTTGATTTCAGACCCCTAAAGTTGCATTCATTGTGAAGATACTGCTTTCTTATACGTCTTAAGACTCTTGTAAAAAAAGCTATGATTTGAGTTTTAGAGACTGAAAGCCTGTGATTGTTTTAACGCTCCCAGACTCTGCAAAATTAAAACAACGTTTTCCAAGGTCTTCAGAAATTATACATCTTCAGACAGAAGAAAAGAAGTACACAAAATTTCAGTTGAAAAAGCAGAGATTTTTGATGTGTGTGAAGATAGGCAATAATAATGGAATTTATTTTACTTCTTAATTAAGCTAGTGGCTACAATACCAGTAGTAGTTCTAGTTCCAGTCAAGAGTACAGTCCTAACTGTTGTTCTTAACAGAACCAGGTGACAAATGTCATTGAAAAAAATAATTTGCTCAAATAGCTCCTTAACAAAAAACACTTTTCAATGACATTCTCATCGTTTTTGCAAATTTTAATGAACTCACAGAGAATTTTATATTTTAAAAGAAACTTTCTTTATCACAAACTGTGATATTCACGTTAATAGGTTTTTCCTGCCAGCCCCTTGTCATATTTTTCACTGATTCTGTTATTCAGTGGTTTCTCTTTATGGCTGACTGTGGTGAGCCAGCTAGCTAGTATAATTCAAAATCCCCTTCATAGAAAGTCTCAGTAGTGTTTATATATATGGCATTCTTAAGAAGTTTTGCTCAGAATAAACTATGATCATCAGTTAACTTCTTCAGTTAAATTACTTCATACAACTGACTAAATCTCTTTTCAGCTTAAAAGCAAGGGCTGCCTCTCTGTTACATCCCAGGGAGTGTGTCTGGCCGATTCACGCCGCAGAAACTTTTCAAAGAAGAGTTATTCATCACATATGAAATATAACGGTAATATAAACATTTTCACTGCTGCCAAAACCTAAGAGACCTGCTTGAAAAAGTGAAATGCACACCTCTCTTTGCTTTTTCCTACTGGTCCTTGTCAAAATATTCAGTGTTAACATATATCAAACTCTTCATGTCTGGTATTTTCTTATCCCTAGGACATGGGGCTATTTGGAGAAAGCACACAAACAAGACTACAACACCGTACACTCCTCAAGCCTTTTCCTCCTGCTGGAAATAAAAAGAGGTGAGTAAAACCTGGAGTTGCCCGGTGTAAAGTCAGCTGCTTGGTTTTGCTTAGCTTGCGAAAGAAATGCAAAGATGCACCCGGCCCCTGCAGCAGAGGTGTTTATGTTGCAAACAACACGCTTTCGTCCCGGTGTGTGGCTTCCTGCTGCCACCACAGACTGTGGCATTTTATCTGTCGGTGATGGCCTCTTGGACTGTAATTACAGTACACGGCCCTGATTCTCCCCCTATCACCAGCGTTATTATACTCTCTTGGTTTGTGGTTTCCCAACTGAAACTTTAGCTACCTCTTGGGTAAAAGTTGCACATTTGGATGAAGTACAGTTACCACGTGCCACCTGAGTTTGCAGGACTAAAGGTACTGCAATGTGCACAGCCAGGGGTTTGCACAGCATCTCTCTCTCTCAGCGAAGTGTTTACATCACTAAAACGGAAAGACTACTTCTCCAGGAAAATGGCCACTGGCCGGATGAGGTTATAATTTACAGCATACCACACGCTACTTGCACACATCAGGAGGATGACTTTCATGCATGCAGAAGAAGGATGGTCTTGTGGTTTAAACCACGGGAACAGGATTCTGGCAATCAGAGCTCCATTATTCCAGACAAAGTGCCACCACACCGCCCTGCCTCAGCCCCAGTGGCAAGAAGACCCACGCCACGTCTCCTCCTCTGGTTTTTCGCAACCGCAGTGCCTCGCTGGCCGGGATGCTTTCCCACTGCCTCCTTGTGCCCCGGTGCAGAGGAATCCTGACCTCAGCCACCACAGCAACAGCAACACTGCTGTGCGGTGCCTTCCCCCTGCATGGTGCTGGCTCTACAGCCCGCAGCAGCTGGTGATTTTGCTTCATCGATGAAGAACCACTGTGTTATTATGAACCCTGTTCCAGCCCTAGCTGGGCAACTTGAGATGAACTTAAAACCTCAAACTAAGATGAAACATGTGTCCTAGGTACACAGACATTACAGCAAAGGCATTTGGAATTACGGTGCATGAACTAATTTCATTTTTGTTTCATTCAAAACTCATTCTAGTGTGACTGTCTAATAGTTTGACTCAAGATTAATAGATCTTTACATAGTTGAGGGCAGACTATCATTAAAGCTGAGCATAGCCTGAAAAAGTCCACAAAGATTTATGCATGCATACGTGAAACAGTTCTTTTTAACTGCAAAAATCTCCTTTAGTTTAAAAAGAGTCTATAAAAGCAAGAAGAGGAAATCACTCCAGCTGGATAGGCTAATAGAGGATGCTGGAGCACTTGGTGCTTCCTATTACCCAACCCAGCCACGGGACCTACAGATTAACCTGGTCAACATGCATTAACTCAGCCAGGGTGGTTCCGTAACATCAGGTTTGACTCTTGTTGCTTTCCATAAGCAAAACAGTGTTCTGGCACGCTGGAGGAAAGAGATCTGAAAAGTCAAAAAAAGGGAAAGCCACATGACTCTCAGCTGCTACCAACCAACATAGCTCCACTGCTTCACAGACTTCTCGGACTGACACCAATTGAGGATCCAGCCGTCTTTCTGAGCACATTAAATCTTGCAAGGCTGGCCGGAAAAAAGCGGATCTGACATTTTTCTTTCCTGCCATGGAGATACAATTGAAGACCAGGCATGATTTTCATGGGCCATGACAAAATTCTCCCTCCTGAGAGCCACAGGGTGACCATACAACTCAGTACCTCTGCATCAAAACCATTTCAACCTCCCTGTTTCCTGCACTGAGCTTTGAATGCTTTGTGAGGAGCAGATATCAGCAATCCATCACAGAAAATAAACTTTACCTACCAGCTACTTGAGGATAAAAAAATTTAGAACTTTTGGAGGAGGAGGCAAAAGTTTGCAACTTCTGAGATTTCTCTTACATTAAGGTGCTTGCTTGATACCTGTGGCAGTTAAATGCTAAAGGCTTTAATGGCAGAGCTTTGGCCTGGAGGTGGCTGGGAGACCTACCAGCTCGTGGTAGGTGCCGTGCAGCCTCCAGCCCTGCTCAGGCTCTGTGTGTCGGTGTGAGGCTGGCACGCGGGGCTGGGAGCAAGCATCTCCCACTGTCTCCTTGAGCCAGGGCAGCGGTTCCTCCCAAGGGGCAGTGGAGCAGCTTGCTGCCGGCCTGAGAAATCCCACCTGTGCTGCCCAAATACTTCAGATGACATTTGCTCCGCCAGCACAGTGTCTTACATTTGAGGTTTGGCGGCCAGGGCCGGTCAGTCTCTGCCTGCGGTGCTGCAGCTGCCTGGCCGGCCAAAGGGGATAACAGGGAGAGGGAGGATGCTGGCCGGGCGCAGAGCTTCCCGGAGCCTGGAACAGCTGATCTCATGGCTGCTGACTGAAAAGCGGATGTGAATTGGCAGCTACGCTTGCTCGAAAGACAAGCCAGGCCAGAAGTCTGTTGCACTTGAATATTTGTCAGGTTGATAGCTGACCTCCCTGCAGTAAAAATAGGACTGCTGGGAGAGGAGGGAAGAGCAAGCACAAAAAGGGTGAAAACACCCTAGCCGAGGTTTTCAAAGAGATAGCAGCCCACTTCCCCTTACAATTAGTAGGTAATGGGTTTCCAAAACTCTCAGGCACTCAAAAAAAAAATAAAAATCCATAGCTAGTTTTGAAAACTGCAAAGGCAGAGGTGGGAAAGGATGGCAGGCACAAACCAAAGAAACAAACCAGTGGATTATACCCAATAAAACGTTTATTTCTTATTTGTAGACTCTGAACTTGGTGGTAGGGTAAATTTTCAAAGCAGTGGTACTTTCATTAGCGATTAATCCAGCACAAACATATTTAATCCACAGTAAAATCAATTGTAATTTAATCCTGTCTCATGATGATAGAAGGAACAGAGAACACTTCCTGAGGCCAGAATCGATACCCAAAACTGTAGACAGTTTTAAAGATATCAGTCTGGAAAATAAATACCTCTGTTTTGTCTCAGCCGAGTCAAAGAGATGATTCATATGAAATATATGCACTTTTTATTAAAGAAATATCTTGCTCTAGATTTCCAAAAGGTTTACTGCCCTCATCGCCAAGCCTGACATGCAGCAAAGCACACCTTTAAACTCCTGTGAATCTTTGCAGCGACCTTTGCTCTCCTGGTGCTTCAGCTTTCAATCCCCATCCTCATTAGGAAGCTCCTATTTTTGTGGCATAAACTAAGAAGGATGAGGAGACAAATAAAATGGGACATTCCAGTGTTAGCATCCAACTGTGCTTCTGCCAGTAAGCTTTCCCTCTCATTTTCTCCCTCTCTCTATATTTAGGCGTCCAGCACACTCTGGGAAGACAACTAAAGGTACCTGGCATGTCCCTGTACATGGTTAGAAATGCAGACACGTCGTGCAGGAGACAGAGGGGCTGGGACCCAGGCACACCTGCTGCTTCTTGTGACCAGGGAAGCACTGTGCATGGAAATAACCCCACTACCCACAGGGCAACCCAAGACCGTAAGGAGGAGCAGAGCAGGTCAGAAGTAAAGGCAAAATATGGTCCTCTGATTTTAAAAAGGATCTATATATTCATGCCACAGACATTTTATAAATACTTGTTTGACAATAATCAGTTAGAGAGCACACTGAGACCCCCAAGGGAGTGGATTAAAGTGAAGATGTCGACACCGAGACATGCTGTTAATGCAACATTTCTGAACTTGATTTTCTTGAACCATCAAGAGTGCAATATGCCAGAAACCTGATCCTTGGGGACCATTCAAGGTTGAGCTCCTAAAGAATGCCGCTCATGCCAGTCATTGCTGCAGATGGGATGGCTTGTTTACTGTCTGGATTCACTCCCCCGTTCCTCTGACTTCTGAAGTTAAAAAAGAGTGCTGCCTGTAATAATTTGTTTTGCTTTTCCCATAAATTTGCTCCCTAAACTTAAATACGGCATTCCAAAATGAACCAAAATATCACTGAAAACCTCTGCTCTTATCTCTTCGCTGTCTGGCTTTGTGCAATATTCTCCGTGACAACCAGTGGCAGCAAGGAACGCAACCAAAGCCTAAGACAACAGCAGAGCGTATAAGCACCAACATAAATAAGGAGAAACACAAGGAATTTTTATCCATGAAAAATAACTTCCTAAGCAAAGACGCCACTGATTCCAGAAGATCCTAGACTTCATTAACTTCCTACTGAGTAGATATTCTGGAGACGTCCCACAAGCAATGTCCATCTGTCTGTCTGTCTCTGTCTATCTATCTATCTATCTATCTATCATCTATCTATCTATCTATCTATCTATCTATCTATCTATCTATCTATCTATCTATCTATCTATCGATACGGACTGCTAATAAAGAATCATCTTCTACTAGAACTAGGAACACTAATCTTTTTCTGCAGCTTCATATACAATAATTTCTGTTAAGTTTCTGTGCACAACATCTAGCTTCTTGCAAATGGATCTTGGCAGTGATCTTTCTTATCATAGAATCAAATAATCATTTAAGTTGGAAAAGACCTTTAAGATTACCAAGTCCAACCGTTAACCCAGCACTGCCAAGTCCACCACTGAACCATGTCCCTAAGCATCACATTTACATGTCTTTTAGAACAGAAATATTCAATCTCAAAAATACTTTCTCAAAGTAACATTTTCAGTTTAGGTTTTGGTTTTGGGTTGTGTTGTGAGTCTGTAATATTCAAGACAGCTTTGGAAATACGAGCGACGTTTTCTATCACAAACTGACTGTTCCTCTTATAGAATCACAGAATTCTTTATGTTGGAAAAGACCTTTAAGATCATCAAGTCCAACTGTTAAACTAACACTGCCGAGTCCACCACTAAACCACATCCCTAAGTGCCACATCTACATGTCTCTTAAAAGCCTCCAGGGATGGTGTCCTGGTTTAGCCTAGCCAGCAACTAAATGCCACACGGCTGCTCGCTCACCTTCCCCCACCCCAGAGGATGGGGAAGAGAATAAAGGTGAAAAGCGAAGGAGACCCGTGGATTGAGATAAGAACAATTTAATAATATAAAATAATATATGAATACATATATGTATAGAGATAATAATACATAAAAACAAGTAAACAGCATCCACAGCCTTTTCCTCATCCACTAAGCAGGCCACCTTGTCATAGAAGGAGATGAGGCTAGTCAAGCAGGACCTGCCTTTCATGAAGCCACTCTGACTGGGCCTGACCGCCTGGTTGTCCTGTATGTGCCACATGATGGCACTCAAGACGACCTGCTCCTCAACCTTCCCCGGCACCAAGGTAGGAGTGACAGGCCTGTAGTTCCCCAGATCCTCCTTCCAGCCCTTCTTGTAGATGTGCATCATTCCTGAGACCACTTCTGATCTCAACAGCAGTCAATGGTGACAGAAAAGTGACATCACAAACTGCAGTGTGATACCATTAGAGGAAAGGTGTTTCAGTTATCATGCTAAGAGCATAAAAATGTGAAGTGCAGCAGGTTCTACAGAGGATTTTGAGAGGAGTCTCTCCTGGTGACTCATCTGCAGTGGCCCCCTTTTGCCTCCCAGCTGCACTGTCTTTGCATCTTCTGTCTCTTGTGCCTCCTGTGATTTTAAAAATGCTCCGGTCACCTTACTGGCTGAGCATTATTACCTGTGTTTCTGGTGATAGGACTGAGCAGCCACGCTGCCTTCTGCAGGTGAAGCTGCACACGCATAGGACAGAGAGCAGAAGGAGCGCATTAAGGATCGGCAGAGGGGAATGGCATCGTTAGTCAGATGCTGTCTCCTCTTGCATGACTGCCCGATAGGAATCGCTGCAGACGGGCGAGTCGTATGATGCTGCCGTGCCATGGCAAATTCCTATACATGCTCCTGTGGACCCCAGCGTCTGGCTCCTCAGAGTGAGTTGCCACCTCCAACAGGATCTTCCTCCAATGCTGTTTCAGCTGCCGCACACAAACTGCCTTGTCTGCTCAAGATCATGGAACCAGCCAATTAGTGGGCAAAAAAATGAGTTTTGCACAGCTGGCAGCCGGCACAACTGTCTGTTCAATCTGTTTATGCCGAGGCCCTGAGCAGCCCCCACCCTACCATAATGCACTGCAAGAACTTTGTATTTTTAGGGGCAAATTTAAGTTTGTGCAGAAAGGCGTGATGAGCCTCACGTGTGACTTAAGTCCTTTTCAAGTCTCAAGACTGAGCCGAAAATTTGATTATTTACAGGCTTGTTATTATGTCTCCAGTCCCCAGTACTGTTTCCCCAAGCAAAAACATGAGTACTGTGGCAGAAGGATTCACTGCTTTGAGTGTAAAAGCTGCTACATTCTCCATGCTGATTAACCATGAATGTTATAAGAAAATATTATTTTTATTTGTTCCAGCTCTTTCATCACTGATATTTATATTTCCCACTGTAAGTGAGGGACAGACTGTTCACATTTTTCTATAAGGCAATACCCGATCGTTTTGCCTTGGAAATTGTATTTGTCTACCAGAGAATGCTCAATTATGAAAGCTGAAAAGACAGATAGATTCAGTAGAGTTTCTCCTACTTTGAATGTCTTTGATGGTATGAATAAATCTTTTTTTTTCTTTTTTTTTTTTAAAAAAGAAGCCAATATAAGACTGTTCTGTAAGAGCATTGACCATTGTTTCAATAAGAGTGCGTCACGGTCTAACTCTTCCAAACGTGTGTGTGTGTGTGTGTGTGTGTGTGTGGAAGGGGAGTGATGCAGGCCCTAGACACCACTGTAATCTGTGAAGATGTCTGTAACAACCAACACTCTGCCTAATGAGACCTCAGAATGTCTTGATGATCTTCTCTAATTGCTCTGCATAATTGGAAGATGCTGCAGCCCCACACTAAGGATGAGCATTTCAAAAATGCTAATCTGCAAATTGTATGAATACAGCTCTAATTGGGCTGGGGGGGGTTGGTGGAGTTTGTTGTGGTTTTTTTTCAGTCTTGATTATTTAAGGAAGAAAGTAATGTAAAGCAGCGACCAGAGATATTGATTATCAAATTGCTAACATAAAGCACCACTGAGCAACAAAATTGCCTGTATGCATTAAAAATTATTGTTTGCTGTCAGGATTTTACAGAGGAGTTAGTCTGTACTGAAGGTATCTCACTAATGTGCTGATACTTTTGGTTCATGAAGGGATTTACCCTGTTAGCAAGGGACCACCAACGTTTCTTAACACTTCACTTGCTTCCATTAAATGAAAAGGACTTTCCAAAATTCTGATTTTTAGGCACCACATAAATAACCAGAAAGATCACCTGTAGAGGCAGCTTAAAAAATGTAAAAGTTTATGATGAAAATACACGAGTCAGTCAACCTGGGTTGCTGAGGAGGTGGACTTGGCTCCCACTGCGTGGGAGCAACCTCCAGTGAGGTTTCTGAGCCTAAGGGAGTGGGTTTTGCTCCTCTCCATCCCCAGTAGACAGAGCCACTTCAGAAAACGCCATCCTAGCCCCCAGTGCCAGTCCAGCTCACCCAAATGAGCTGCTATAACAGGGAACACACGGTCCACTCGTGTGCCTGCTGCCTTCCCAGCTCCTGGCACTGCCATACCACAACAGGTACAACCACTGTCCACCTTGCTGCTTTTGGCTTCACATCAAGATGGTGCCTTTGGTGGTTGTGGCCTCAGGTGGCTCTTGTGGCTTTGCCGGCAGCTCTGGGCATCAGTGCTGTGGAAAGGATGACACGTGAGGCCAAAAAGTTAATGGAAGGGTCAACCAGCCTGATTTCACTTATTTTTCCTGTCAGTCATTCCAACTAGGACAAGGATGGTTGACCCAAAATGATGTTGTAAAAGCTACATTTGCTTTTTCTCCTCTCCCCTTTTCCAAGGTAGGCACCCTATCTCTGACAACAAGACACGGAGCTGTGATTACCTGGCATCTGGGGACTTCCCTGGGGGCAGAGGACAGTAAGTCAGTGTCCCGCTCTAGCCCAACCCCCTGCCTCCACCCGGCGTAAAAGAAACAGCCAGCAAATGCTGTTTTGGGCAGCTCCCCCAGGGATACGGCAGTAGGTCCGGACTGTGTTCAGTCGTGCCAGAAGTTCCCTGCGCTCCCTGCTGCCAGTAGGGCTTGGGGTGCAGAAAGTGTGAAAAGTCACACTGTCTCTGCCTTCTAGATTTAGGGTGTTGAGGGGACAGATTCCTCCCATCTAACTTCTGCACTTCGCTGGGAAGTTAGGAAGCCAGTCCTCGCTGTGTAGTTGAGGGGAGAGAAAGGTCCCTCCAAAAAGCAACGTATACCACCTGGATGGAGACTCATGCCATGGAGGACCAGAGTGGGATCCCATGCCTAGCTAGGCACAAACAAAGATATTTCACAACATGTGCAACTTCCTTCACCACTTGAAGTTAGAAGGGTGATTTTTACCTGTGGAGGCTGCCAAATCCGTTAGTGTGCTGTCAGACTTGGTCAGCCATGAGCTCCTTTCCATAGATTAGGCTTCATTTATCTCTGTGCTGTGCTCATGGTTGCAAAAGATGCATGATACAACATTTTATCTCAGGACTGGATTTCTTTCTCGGTAGCAGCATGGCATTTAGACTGCACAGGTGACAGATTAAAAGACACTGTTGTTCTCTAGGTTTGCTACTGGAAAACCATGAAATCTAGAACGCTTGTTTCTAGCATGTGACTAAGTTATAAGCAACAGAAATCCTGAGTTTTATCATGGAAAGCGTCTGTCAGTCCTATTATCTGAAGTTGCCCACAGTATCTATACTTACACAAGCAACTGTGTGGAGACAGAGGCTCGACAAAGAGAACGACATCTGCAGCTATGTGCATTCATAATACCATCGCTCATTTGCTGGAATATTGGCCAAAAAAAGGATGAGGAAAGGAGTATGAGCACAGACGAGGCAGCCTTATTACTCTTTCTGATCACCACCATCAGCAAAGCTTTGTGGTGTTTGCCTCATTCTTTTTTTTTTTTTTTTTTAATGATTTTTCTTCAGGAGCACAAAAGATACGGGAGATAGAATCTAGCACCTCATCATCTCTCTCATAATCTCTTTTATCGAAAATGTGTTAATTTGGAAAAATAAAAAGGAGGATAAAAGGATGATTTATGAACACACATAGACTAATAAATAAGCTTATAACACTGCAAAAGAGCCATTGTTAAATATGTTTTACATTTGAACGGCTATAAAATTTTTAAAGAAAGCTCTGGTGAGTCTGGTTTTAATGAAGTCCTTTGTCTCTCCAAGGCAGCATATTCCATGTGGAGAAGGTTATTTTCCCCCCATTTCTGATACAGTTAACTCTCACAGAGATGGCCAGGGCACTTGTTATAGCTGCTGTATGTTGTTCTTTTCAAAAGGAAGAAGCAATCCCACTATTCAACACCTTCCCTTAGCAGGCGCTTGAAGCGGTGGCTGCCAAACAAAGTGTTAAGCATGCAAGGTTGAGAACTCTCCTGAGTAAACGGTCAGTGCCAAAACCACGATCAGCAGCCTCAAAGGGGTGAGAAATACAGAACCTGTCCTGTGTGTTTGTGCCTAGCAAGCGCAATCAGTCTGGTTCTCCTTTCCAAAAGCTTTGCTTTTCACACCCTGAAATCCCAGCACTTCCCACTTGCTAGTCTTTGCCACTGTTGCCTTCTGATTCCCTGCTCCTTTCACTGGATCCCCAGTGATTTGCTTGACACTCAGATGTATGACTTGCTGGTATTTTTTTTTTTCCTGTGTGCTGTTCCCCAGGCAAAGATACCATTTGTGTGCCAAAGGTTTTTCTGAACTGTGCTAGTCAAAATAAATACAAACACAAGCCCCTGAGGTTATGTATGCATTCCAGCATTTGAAAATAAGCAGTACTCCTCGAAGTGTTAACTACATTTTAAAATTAAAATGCTAACTGAGCTGGTAATAAAAGCAGGTCATATGATGAAAACCAAAGTAGTCTGTTGTGAATGCAAAATGTCTGTAATGACTGATGTGGAGGTTGTTTGTCTCTAGCTTTTAATTAGAATTTTGAACACAAAGGACCATTCCAGCCTAGAGGATAAAAGCAGAAACACCCTGGTAGAAGCAGTAGTTTGAGAGGTAGAAATTCAGGGTGCTGTTCTTCTGTTTCTTTCAGTGAACCACCAAGCCCTTCTACCTGAAGCTTGGGTAAGAAATAGTTCCTTGACAGTTTTTCTTTCTCCCAAATGGCATGCAGGGCCTACGTGTGAGTAGCTTCTGATCATCCCACCCAACTTTTTAGGTTGGTAATCCACTGCACCTTTTCTTACAGCAGCCTCCTGAGCATTCAGGTATGCCCTGTACATCCTCCTGTAGGATAGCTTCATCCATGGTTTCTCCGTGTCTTCGCAGTCTACTTATACTTTTGCCTGTTCCTCCAAATGGCAGGCTGTATTTGACCTGTACCACAACTAACTCAAAATCTCTCAGCAAGCAATCATGTGTCTTCACACCATCTCCGCAGCCCATAAGTATCCTTCCATGTTATTAACCTGGGAATTTCTTCAGCAGGCTGGACTCTGAGGATCAGCTCTTCACCTTGAAGCCTGGAACAGCATTGCCTAGCACTTGCCTTGTTTCTTTTGTAGACTTCTGGTGAAAAACTCATCTTGCAATTATTCTTCCCTTATTTTTCTCTTGACATTGTGAACTTTCCTAGTCCTAGGTAACAGCTCAGAACTAGTCAAAAGCCCTCTGGGTCCACCATAGCTGAAGAGAATGACACTTTTGCCAAGGCTCACCAGCTGGGTATTTGACTCCATTGGCCTCCCTGTGCATGGTAAAACCTTAGAGCAGCGGAGCAACCATTCGAGATCAGAGCATCAGTGAAGATCAGTGAAAGGAAAACTGATGATGCCTCCCTCTCCTTGTGCTGTAAGGGAATATGGAGGTAAGGTGCTCCTGGCAAGCTTCTAATCCTGAAGAGAAAGGACTAGCAGAAGAAAGGAGCTGTAACTCAACAATGTGTGCGGTGAGTCATACAGTCTCTCTGGGATGCTTCTGAGGTAGAGCATCTCATGTGTCATCCTTCACTGGTGGCGGTGGCTGAAGAAGGAAATCTGGTCCTGCAGGGATGCATAGCAGCTTGTAACTCACTAATTGGCTTTGAAATGAAGGGTAGCCTTTGGCATGCTGTAGCTCTCCCTTGTTTGCGTGGGTGTTAGCTTGGCAGTAACTTTAAACTACTTGCATACCCTAAACCTGCTCCTTGCCCTTCCCTTTTTCCTCCTAAAAAAGAATGTGTTTATTTCCCCTTGGCATGCCCAGCAATGGCTTTGTTTCAACAGAGTTTGTGCCTTCTTTGGTTAGAGAAGCTCTTGCTCCCATCCTCAAGATCTTCATTTGGAGGCCAACGTGAGCCACTTACATCAAGGAGGTTCCACGCCATCCTAGCACATCCCATGGGAAATCTACATTAGCAGCAGGTAAACATTTACTGGACTCAGTTCAAAGGCTCTGAAGGGCGACTCAGCGGGGGCTGCAGAAGGAAAACAGCCACAGTTCGCAAAGCTGGTATCCCACCCACCTCACGAGCCAGGGGATGGACAGGCCACGCACTGGAACATATTTTCAGCAGTACAGGCCCAGGATAATTTATGAGAGCTTATAAAGCTAACTACTAACGTTAAAAATGCTATATCCTGTGTAGAGGTGGGCAAAGTAATGAAGCATTAAGTCTGGCTGCAGCTGAAAACCTAGCTCTGTCTCGGCTCCGTGCCCGTGAATGAGTGAGAGCCGGGACAGAGCCAAAGTGCTGAAAACTGTCTGGCATCACTTCCTGGCGGTCACGGTGACCCGAGGTGCACGCACGCATGTGTGCACGCGCGTGTGCGCACACCCGTGTGTGCCGCACTATGTGCTGTTCACGTTTTCGTCCAAAGATCTGATGATGTTTTTGCCTCACGGGGCTAAGGCAAATGTTTGGCTTGTCGCAGCCTTAGCTATTCAAACCTTTTGGCTTGTCTCAGAGTAATGCTTAGGCATAATTGGAGACATCTTTCAGCAGGGCCTGTCTCCGGGACTGCAAGACATAATGAGTCGTTCCTCCCCCCAAAAAGGTAAACTGCTGCTGAACTCTCAGCGCGGTGTTCACCTGCTTGATGAAACATGTTTTGAATTACATAAGACTAAGTGATATTTAGTTTCCCAAGCAGCGGTGGTGAGAGGTTTGCACCTAACAGGAGATTATCCCTGAGCCACATTTGTAGTTGAAGAAAGCCTAAAATGCAAGCTATTTTGTTAGATTTTGAACAGCTTTGAACAGCTCAGAGGCGGGGACTAGCATTTCCATTAGCTTTTCATAAAACCTGAAGTGATTTGCAAAATCTTGGTGCAGATTTGCACCAACTTGGGGCAAATATTAATTTCTTTTCCATTTCCAGATCATCTCTAATATGTGGAAATCTAGAAAAAGACTATTTGGTAATTCACGTTCTTTGAAAGTTGGACTTATCTAATGTTGGGAATGGACGCGACTGAGCTTTGCACGTGAGTTACACGCGTTTTGAATTCAGACACATCCGCTTATACCTTGTGTATATACCTTTACATCCATGTAAACCCAAACAATATTTCTTTTCATACTGAGTGATAGTTGCTAGGTTGCGCACGCTTTCAATACAAACACTAAGCGAGCGGTGAAGTCATCCAAATCCCCAGCTCAAACCACTCATGAGTTCTTCTTTTTGACCTCAAGTACTTCTCGCTGACTGCCCACGAGTCCCAGTCCTCACACTAAACACCCAAGGGGCTCTCAATCATACTGGTCTTTTCATGTGCTTCTGCTCTCTTTCATCTACAGAGGGAAGTGCCCATAATTGCACAACATGTGTTTTTTGACCTATTTTGGGGATGTTTTTTATGCACTGTAAAAACTATAAACTTGATACATCTGGGCTTTCTTGAGACTTAGCGTCTTCAGGCTCTGGTAGGAAGCGGACACTGTTCTGTGATTCAGGGAATCCGGAAACCTGTGTCCTCTGCCTCCCTCCATTTGACCTTCAGCTGCGAGCTTACTTTTCCATGCTCCCATCTCTGCAGCAGAGGGATGATAACAATTCCCACCTTTTGGCGAAGCCAGACACTGGAGTTAAATACTGTAATCAGGGACCACGTATCATGGTAATGATTATAAAAATCTCTCCGCTTCCCAACCATCTTCCCACCCTCAATGTGTGAATGCCCACAACCCCCTGCCAGTATGCTATGTTATGCACATATAAGTGTCTTCGCCCTGCGCACGCAAGCAAGCATGGTGCTCTGCGAGGTGTTCAGAGCGCTGAGGACAAGGCAGGCTGGACTGAAACAAAATTTCAGCAGAAATACTAAACAGATTGAAGTTGAAATAAGGATTTTGTGTGCCACATGCTCGGCAAAACATTTAATCCCGTTTCTTATTCAATACAACAGCAGAGCATTCTGAAAAACATGCTTTAAAAAGCTAAAATTATCCTCCCCCTTGTATGGGAAAGCTTTACTTAGAAAACTAATTTTCCCTTGTGCTTTAATTGGCTGAAAACCATGTGTTTTTTTTCCTGATTTCCACTTCAGCCTTTGCTTTGCCCTGCCTAAAGGTGCGCTAATGTTGTGGTCAAGACACTTGCTCAGTCCTGTCTTTACATTGTGTTCGCAGGCAAGATCTGTGAAACAAGGACTGGGGAACAGTCAACAAATTTTGTATGCCTTAATAATAATGAATTTTGCTTAGAAGTGGGGAGTTTTTAAAATGAAAATATTGTTTACAGTACCTTCCATTCACTTTTTTTTTTTAATTTGTTTTGACGTGGTCTTCTGGGTCTTTACACTTATCTGCCGTGAAAGCTAGCAGGGGGAAAAAAGAAGCCATATGACTGTCTTGTTGAGTGGCAAGAAAAATGCCATGATCGAGAGTCAGGATGAAATACAGGGTGGGAATCATGACAATCCCTTCTTTCTGTGTTGCCGCATTTATATCCCAGCTACTTGGGAAGAGCCAGAAAAGGGGCAAGGCTGAAAAGCTTTTGAAGAGTGAAAGGCGCAGCGGAGTGCAGGTGTGGACGCAGATGCAACGCTGTTACAGCAGGCACCACTGTGAAGTCTACGCGATCTAAAGCTTGAGAGAGACGCTCAACGACTGCCGAAGTTCGACTGAAATAACTTTGTGAACTGAGCAGGAGATGTTTCACCCAGTTTAACTTTGTTTTCTAAAACAGCGCAGGCTTTACCCCTTCAAACAGACAAACGAAAAGACCGTCCCGATCTCTCGGGCCAGCTAAACCCGCGGGTGAAAACCTTTAAGCCTGTGCTGACTTCCAGTCAGAGCCACTGAAAACATGCAGGAGCCACCGCAGCCCCTTCGGAAAGCCTGTATTTTTTAGAGAAGGGGGGGTTGGGGATCGTGAGATCATCTCACCGGTACCGAGGCTTTGCCCGGCTCCCGCCGCGCCCAGCCCCGCCGCCGCCGGAGGCCGCTGCTCCGGCAGCCCCGGCATTCGCCTGCCACCTATCGGCCCGGCCCCGAAGGGCGCCCGCCCTCCGCCGCCACTGCCGCCGGGCCCAGAGCTGCCGGGGCGCCGGGGCGCCTCCCCCGCCCCGGGGCGGACGCTGCGGGCCCTGGGGAGCGGGGCCGCCCCGCCGCCGTCCCAGCCCGAGTGCCAGGCTCGGGTGCTGCGGTGTCCCCGGGGCCGCCTGCACCTGCCCGCCCGGGCGGCGGGACGGGTGCTGGGCTCCTCCTGGAGCTCAGCCCGGGTCTGCCCCCAGCATCGCTGCGCTGGGGTGGAAACTCTGCCGCCCGCCCCATGAGGATGCTTTGATGTCCACTGAAGGGGTCACGGAGACATTGGCTGTTTGAGTCCCCAGCCAATGTTCTTCTGACTAAGCCCTGCATTAATGAAACGTTATTTATTTGGTGTTACATTTGAATCTGTATTCTTGTTCTGACTCCTTACACAATAGTTTTTAGGCCAACAACCGTGTACCAGTGTAAATATTACAACATCTTTTGGCCAGATTCAATAAGAAATGCCTTCTGTAACCACGCCTGGCTGTTCCTTGATTCTTGAGAAAAAAAAAGTCAGTGACTGCGTGTCAGGGAATGGTTGTTTTGGTTTTTTACAGTCCACTTTCATGGTAAGCCAAATGTGTTTTCAAAGCCAGGATTTGTGATCTTAAAATTCATGTGACATGAAAGGCTGTGGACATTATTTTCTTTACTGAACCAGTCTGGGATACACTGTGAAATACTCCCTACGACACCGCACATAAATGCCTAGTACAGAGGGAGACGGTTTGGGACCATTGCATAGGAAGCACTGGTTTAGCTCCTGAGACTCTTTCCACACCACAAGGTCTAGCTCTACTGCTCACTCATCTTAACCTTAGCCTGTTCTTCCCTGCCAGGCCACAGGACACAGCCCCTCCAGGCTGCCTGCTCCAAATATGCTCCTGAAGTCTGGTCATCCACAAACAGGGTTATGCTGATTTACCTCTTATATATTGGCTGAAAAATGACTGCCTTGTAGTTGTTCGGTGGGCTCATCACATTTTTTTTCCATGCCTTCATCTTTCAGGTTTTGCTAGTTCCTTTCTCCGCAGGTGGTGAGTATCTTGCCCTGAGCACTTGCAGTTCTTCGCCAGCACGGCTGCATACTATTTCACATCATTTCCCATTTTGTAGAAACCAAGATGCAGGGACTGTGATTCATTCAACCTGTGTAAACAACTACTTCAGGGTGAATCGATACACACTCCAGAAGTGCATCTTTTTCTAGTTCTCTCCGTCTCTGCCTGTACTCCCAAATAAAAGTCAGTAACCAGTCCTCTTCCAGCGGCGAGGTGGATCAGGTTGCTTGCTGTCTGTGCTGCTTAGAGCTAGTTGTCTCAGTAACCAATTTGCCTTTGAGATAGCTAGTTGGAGTTATCTGAAACGTGGCAATGAAGTGATCTTTAAGAAATATATCTGAATTTAAAAGATGTCAAATGGTCAGCAGTCCAGTGCTCCAGACTCATACTCCTTATTTCTAGCAGCATGAACAAACCCTTTCGTGGCTATAAAGGAAGTCAAGGGAGAAAAAATTCAACATAGATGATTAAATTTGGTGATGTGACTCCCAGTCAAAGAGTTTTTCAAAATCACACTCTAAACAAGTAGCAGTAACAGACTGGGAGCCTGGTCCATGTGGCCTAGACTGGTACTCCCATCCCATAAATACTGTCACCAGTGTCTAGAGAAAAGCTAACATCTTATTGTACATCATTATGGACAGCTCTCTGAGGCCTCAATGAGAGTCTAATTTTATCCTTAGTTTTCTTCTTTCGGAACTGATCTATCGCTGAAGTCTATAAAAGCCTTGAAGCTAAAGCCTGTGCTAAATGTAGCACCTCCAGAAATTATTTTCAAATGTTCCTTTAGTTTGTTTGTCTTATGTGGGGGAAGAGAGAGAAAACCATGAGTTATTGCTCCATTCTCATTAATCACTTATATTCGCTGTTATTAATATTTAAATATATTGGTTTTCCACAGTTGTGGGGTTTTTTTGTTTGTTTGTTTGGGTTTTTTTTTAAATATACAGAGAGGATAATGATGTTTTCTAAACCTTGATTCTTCATTGCTGTTTCTGGTCTAATAAGACTGTGAAAAAGCATATTTTACAAAAAGGTGCTGGAGTAAAGTATGCCCCCGCTTTCTGCTTTGTGTCCTCCTTCCTCAGCAGCCATGCCCAGAAAGGCAGTTCCAGGAAAGTAAACGGAGGGCACTTTTCTGTGAATATGGTAAAACTGCTGTACTTAATGCAGCACCGAGTAAGTGACAGGTTAAGAAACAATTAATGCATTAAAATCTTAATTTAAGTCTTCCTGAGATTATGAAGGATTAGTATATGCAAAACAAGCTGGTTTTCTGCTGTTTCTGAGCAAGGTAAGGAAAAATATTGAGTCTGCAGTTCCTGACAGTTTTAAAACCCAAGTGAAATAGAATCTTCCATGTTATTCTTTTAACTCTTCAACTTTAAGAGAACAAAATTCCTTTTTTTAAAAAAAAAAAATAATTATTTGACTGTTTGGTATTGTGATCTGTGAAATTAAGACAATGCTGGACTACAGATCACTTATTTTCTTTATTTTTGAAAGTTTCTATAGGGACATAAATAGTTTTCAAAGCAGAACAAGACTAGAACTGGCTGAAATGCAGGATTTAGGGTTAATAATACTTTTTCTTCTTTTTAATGTGGTTTTGTTTGGTCACGACCTACATCAATTTTTTCAAGACCTTCTCATGACCCAGAAATCCCTAAACACTGTTTCTAAAAGGAAACACGCATGGTGTTTCTGAAATATATCATTTCCTGAGACTTTCTTATTAGTTTCACCTCTGCTGGCCTCCACTTCCAGAAACTCAAAGTTCCTAGCAGTTTCATCTGGCGTGCCTGAGACCCTGCTACAGTGAGTCAGCCCAGGGATCGTGGAGCTCAGAAGCCCAGGTTCCCTGGCAGCCTGTCTAGGGAGCCAAGCAAGGCTGATGGATTTACATCCATTTGCTATTTTCATCCATAAACTTCTGATGGGTGCTGAATAAGGCAAACAATAATTATCTAATAAAGACCTTAAGCCCTGGATCAACTTGAAAAGATAAAGGCTTGGATTCATTTTGCCTTTCTGTGAAGAAAACAGTGATATGCTTGGCCTGTTACAGACTTTGTTAGAAGACAGACTTAGAGCATATAATCTTTGATTTTATACAAAATTTCAGACGCAACAAGAAAAGAATCACAGGCTTTGGAGTTTGCTTGTAGTGTTTCCAATTCATGGAAATCCCTGCTTAGTAACATACTGCTGTAAAAAAATATTTTGTGGGCTACAATAGCGCAAACTTAATTTTACCTTCAAAACTGGACAGCAGGGAAAAGTGCTTTGGTACTGCTTTAAACACAAAGTCATTAAAGGCACTTTAGTGCTCAGAGTTCAGTACGGAGTATGGACTGAATACCTGACCGATGTCACCCAAGACTACCTCTCTAAGCACTCTGTACTGCACTAATTGATCTCTTAATTGGCTCAGTCAACACAGCAGCCTCCATCACACAACAAGCACTAATTGCTACAAGCTCGCTTCTGAAATGTTAAGTACTCTGAAGGCAAGGCATATGTACATGCTGGAATCGACTCTACAGGGTGTAAAAAGTAGAAGTGGAGTGTCTTGTCTAAAGGCCAGAAATCATTTGTAAAGGATATTAGCGATCATTTGGACCCACTTTCAAAGACAAAATTAAAACACAGAGGAAAACTTCTTCTCCGAGATCTGTAACTGTAAAGATAACCCAACCAAATGGATGTTTGCTTTCTGCAGGGCCCAGTTTAGAATATAATGAGCCAAAAAGCTACTTTACAATCACTTAGTCTACATAATGTACCTGGAGACTGGATAATGATTTAAGTGAGGGCAGTGTTATGGTATCTCTGCTCTGACAGATCTGAATATTAACAGGGAGGAATCTGTTACTCCCCTCGGGGCAAAATTCATTACCTTGGTAGGTGGATTAGTGGCAAGGTGCCTGACAAAGTGCCTCCAAGGGCTTGTCTACACAAGACAGTTGCACCCATTTAACTCAAGGTGTGATTTTAAACCAACTGAGTTAAACCCATGCAGAGGCCTGCAAACGCAATCTTTCATGAATTTAGCATAAAATAACCAGGTAAGAAATCAAACTGTAGGAAAATGGGCAAAATAAAAGAGTCTAAAGCCAATGTAGATTTCAACACAACCTATGATTCTATGATTCTCACCAAGGCTCAAAGGATGCCATACTGCTTTAATTTGGGTGGTGAGGATGACAAAGACTTTTGTCCTCTCCTCATCCACCAGCTATGACAAATTTCTTTCCATATCACCAGTAGAAATAGTCCAAAGAAAGCAGTGGTAAGCAGAGGCAGCTCAAATTCTGCAAAAGGTCAGCCAGAGATGAATAAAAAATTTTGTGGGATCCAGAAACCTCCACAGAAAGGTACTGCTTGCTCCGACAACATTTTCGTGGGAAAGAGGAAAAAAAAGAGACAGAAAGAGTAACGCTCTCTTTTAGCCTAAAGACTTGTTGCTGTATTAGGATAAAGGCATTTAAGACCTGGCCTTGTCCCTTTCAAAGTTATCTGTGATGAAAAATCGCACTGACTCAAATGCAGAGACTTCCATTTTGCACGAATACAGGGACTAATAAGTAGGTGTGCACAGAAGGGATATTTTGACACATTCTGTTTTTATACACATGTTCCAAAAATTTTATTTTCATTCCAGTATGAACTCAAAATACATGCTGAAATCTTGAAAACTGCTACAAAACAAACTTATACCCCAAGGTCAGACTAAGTTTGGTCTGCAGTGCATGTTACAGCTGGACAAAGATTTTACTCAGAGAAAGTACTCGGATTCTCTATCAATTTTGTGGATAAGGTTTCCCTAAATTTAACAGGTCACAGTCAGTATTAAATCAGTAGTTTGATAAGCCAGTTTCTGAAAATCAAGCTTCCAGTGTTAGATCACTAACTCAGTGTGTTAGAATGAGAACTTAGCACTAATCAAGACCGATGAGAAATGAAGGAAATGGAAAAGGTTGGAAGATGTATACAACCTAGTGGGAAGAGCAAACTCAGACAAACATGCAACAGTAAGACTGTTTTAATGTGCTTTTTATAGCAACGACTAAAATCACTAGAAGTCATATCAGAGTGGAGAAAAATGCAGAAGAATCCAGCACTGTGTCTGTGTTGGCGTAATACTCACATGAGCAATTTCCGGCCCCTGTGGCTAGTGAACACCCGTACCAACCCTTCCTGCACCGGTAAGACAATCTCTCGTGGTTGTGAGCTTGCTCCCCAGTACCTATCTGCATGCCCCAGACCTTTTCTTATTAGTGGGGTCACTGAAAGACTCATTTTTTTTTCTCTTGACCCCAATACCATTTCTCAGCGTGGTCCAATCTTCTTTTATGGGGCTGGACACATGAGTCAGGATATTTACAAAAGCATCCCTCATACCATAGATTTTCTGTATCTGTGAATACGTTGTGATCTAGTTACACTGGAAACACTCTTATAACAAAAAGCAGGCGTGATCATCCAAACTAGAAAACACAATTGCTAATGTTTATGAAAAATACAAGTGATGAAATGAAAGAAAAATCACTATTGATCTATTTCCGTTAAGGTTAAATTAGAAAGGTCTCTCTTCTCTTTTCTAGCCAATTTTCTGCTACTTGTCCTCATGCCCATTTGTCATGGACTTGATCTTTCTGTACATCTTGCTGCATCTTTAGCGAAGAAAAAAAAAGACAAAAATTCACAAATAATAGCACTGAAATAGTGAGGTTTGGATTGAAAACTGAATGGTCTACCCGTGAAGAAGAAAAAAATTTTTTTTTTTTGTGATGTGGTCCATTTTCTGACAGGCAGAACACTGGCTCTGGATGTCAACAAACAGCATTTCCATCCCAGCTATGTCACCAAGTTTTAACTCCATTTTTTTTTTAAACTCAGGTCCAGACAATTTGTTCATTGAATAGAACATGATGGACAATCTGGTAGAGGGAGTGTGGGATGATCTTCTTCAGTGACACAGAAAGAGTGTGGGTTTTGAGAAAAACTAACACAAGACATGAAACCAGCAGATGACCAGAAAGATGTCAGCTGGGACTACAAACGTTTCCAGGCATGCTTGGTTCTTAAGATCACGTGAGCTTTAAACATGTTACCTAGAAAAACTAGGAGTGCTGAAATCTGTTTCATGGCATTCTACTTTGATGGAGCATATTGTGTTAGTTGGAAAACAATATTCGAAATCCTCTATTTCAGAGTCCTTTCTGTTCTATCATGTTCACATTTCCAGTGTATACAGCACATGTGCTTGAATAGCACAAGCTCAGGGATGTCTCTGGAATAGAGAAGTCTATGAAGGAAGAATACCGGAATTTTGTACTATCAATTTCCTCCACACAGTCTTCCTGAGGAATTGTATTTTATTATTTCAAACAGCTAAATGTCCTTTCTTTGGTTTTTAATCCAATACATTTCTCGAGAGTGCAGAATTTGTTCCACAATTTCAGGTATATTAATACTCTAGATAAATACCAGACTTTCCATGCTACCTGTTAATTTCTGTTTCAGCTTCATCCAGTGTTGCAAAATCTCCATCCGTCTGCCAGATGTGACAAGTTCTGCTAGATCAAGTGGCATTTATTATCCTGTTAAATTTCTCCCTAGGCTGCTTCCTAATTTTGCATTAGTGTTATTGATTTTAGGCCTGATCCTTTTAGTATTTCAGTCTTAGGGTCAGGTTTTACATGCCTTTTCCGCGAAGGGAGCAAGGCATCTCAGCCCCACTGTGCAGTTGCATTAGCACTTCTCTGGTGCAGTGGGTGAGTACACTGGAAAGGACAGAGACTTGGGGAATATATTTAAAGATACAGAAGTTGAGGAAATTGTCTCTAAAATAAGGACACAACGTCATCAGAAGATGTCAAAGGCCAACATGTAGTCCAAAGACTTGGCTTTGAGGAGTCGTTTATCTCTTCCAAGATATTTATGGGAATAAGACTTTTCTTGGTGAAGGAACATGACCTGGGAACCCATAGTCTTAAGTTTCCTTACTAACCTAAACACCCACCACCCTCAGCTGAAGAGCATGAAAGTCATTTGAAACATCTTAAGGAGAGCATGAAAGGCAAAGACATACTAGAATGAGTCCAACAAAGGGCCACTAAGATGGCTAAGCTCTTGGAGCATCTGACATACAAGGGGAGGCTGAGAGAGCTGGGAGTGTTCAGTCTGAAGCAGAGAAGGCTCAGGTGGATCTTATCAATGTGTATAAATACCTGATGGGGGAGCGAAGAAGTCCCAGTGAAAGAAAAAGAGGCAATGGACACAAGTTGAAATATAGAAAATTTCATTCAAACAAACAAAAAAAATGTTGCTGTAAGGATGCCCAGAGAGGGTGTGAGGTCTCCATCCTTTGAGTAATTCAGACCTCAAAAGCAAGGGTTTGAACTAGATGATCTCCAGAGATCCTTTCCAATCAGTGCTCAGCACTTCTGTAATTATTTGAAAACTAATTTGGAAGTCAGAGGAAAACAAAATAAAGTGCATTCTGAGTAAATCAAGAGGTGTATGGCAGACTATCCTAAAATCTTTATTTGACCTAACTTTTTAGATGAGGGATACATGTGGTAGGTATAGTTTCTCTGATCTTTCATGTCTGAAATGCTCTTTCGTGGAAAACCATTAGTTATTTAGAAGCAACAGGAAGAGTCAGGGACAAGCTATGGGTCATGCTCAAAGAAGAACAGGAAGTATCAAAAAAACTTTAGCTAAAAGTCAGTTTGACAGTCATTATGCTCTTGACATGAGCATAGGCAGCACGGCTCATCTGTGTAATGACATATTACCCCTCTCCCAGTACCAGGCAATGCAATTAAAAAAACCATTCAAATGAGCATCCCAGAGGAGGTTAAGTGGAAGTACTGCATCTGTAGTGTAGGTGAGGGAGGGGGATGATACTACAGATATCCAATATCCATTAGGCATAATGTTAATTGTACTCTGGGTATTGGAAAGCATTAAAAGATTACAGAAAAATCTCAGCAAATGCCATTCTCAGGAATTTTAGCTATTATGCTCTAAAAAGCAGAATACTCTAAATGATGAAATAAAGGCCCTGTTTTTGAAAAAGCCAGACATGACTTCAAACTGAAAGCCTGATGCTATGATTAGTGTCTCTTCCTTTCCAAGACTTAAACTGGAAATTTGTGAATTAACAAGAACCATGAATAACTTTTGCAAGGAGGTACCTGAAGAAGCACCACTGTGTTTCCAGTCTCTCGGGTGTCAGCCTGAACAGTCAGTGTGTCAGGCAAGGCATGGCATTTGCATTATCTTCTTCCTCTAAGGTGCCACTGAAACATAGCACCATTTCTATCTACTCCCATGGAGGGTGGGAAGGTACCTGGGAGCAAGCTGATACTCAGGCCTCCTGACTAGGACCCATTTCTTGTCACGTTGCTTACATTATTCGACATCAGTGTGAAACTCAGTCCTATGTTGCCATGGAATAGCAGAGTAGCCCTGTCTTCCGCTCCACCAGATTCCCAGGAGTGCATCTTTGTTTCTTTCCAGTTCCTCAAGTCCACACACCAAGTGCAGCTCGTGCACTTGTTTAACCCTTGCCTTCAGCACACAGGGTCCTGGAGAGACACAACCAGGAAGTGCAAACATTTGCCTGGCTACAGGCTGCTCCCTGGCACAGTGGATGGTTTGACACGGCACAGTTTAATCTGACATGATGTGGACATGGCGTATAGCATTTCCAAACTGGAGAGACCACTTCTTGCCTTTATACCAGGGGATTTCATCCTTCTTAAAAGGAACATTTAAATGCTGCAGTTATGGAGCTAATCACACGGAGAGTAAGAATCAAGGTTAAGCAAGGGCCTGGCATGAAACCCTTGGATATGCTCCCACTGACCACAGAGCATAAGGTGAAGACAACTCCACAGCACCAGCTGCCATCTGTATCTCTGCCTTACCCATGCCATCCCACACCCATCCTATTTCTTCCTCTCAGGACCTACAGGCCAGAATAATTCCCACTCTTCTTGATGCAAACAGCATACACCTGAAAGAATTGTCCCAGGGAATTGCCCTGAAGAGATATTTAGAGAGCTTTTCTCTTTCTTCCAGGATTCTGCATGGTGGTATTAGTTAGGGCTTGTATCAACTCCTCTATGGTAATGCCTTCCAGAGTGGCATGTGCCTTTGCTGAGGTCAGTCGGACCATCAAAGGCAACAGAGTTAAATCAATTAAAATCTATATTTTGGGGGAAACACAAAATCCTGCAAATCAAATGTATTTTTGCATAAACCTAGAAACAGTAGACATGCTGTTTAATTCAAGTGACACTATTGTTGCGTTTGTTCTGTGCTAATCCATCCTGTTTTCACAATTTATCTGACATGATCAGGTACTGTTCACTAAGGTGTTTTACCTAATGTGATTTTAGTTTTGGGGTTGGGTCATCTTAATCTTCTGGAATAGAAGAGTATGGGGGAATATCATTCCAAAAATGTTAGTAAGTTCAGTTTCGTAACTCTAAAAGGTCAAATCATAATAATAAGTAGGATTTGATGCTAATCCTTCCTTATCTGAGGACACCCACTGAGTCCTAAGAAGAACTGATCCAAAGACTGTGATAAGAGTGAAGTCCTACCACTGCCTGTTTTGAAACGTATCTCAAAAATACCACATATTTAAAAGAGACTATTGTCTCTGCACTACACTTCAATTATTCATGCTAAATCAATCCCTGAAATATCTGTAACGATTCCACGTTAGAGACTCTGGTCAATTTACAAATTATTTTTAGGCAAAACGTGCAGCAAAATTCTTTCAAGCTAATTGCAAAATGCAGTTGTGATTGGCCTGATTTGAACCTAATCTGAGCACTTGCCTGGGCTGCTTATCTGCATTGGCTAAACTGAGGTTAAGAGAAGACAGGGACAGGATTTATCCTGCAAATCTACTCCATTCTGGGCCCCTTCTCAGCTGTATTACGGTGGTAGGACTCAGGAGTGAGACTACACAAAATGAGCTGGTGTGTGTCTTCTCAGCAGGGTGGTTGAAGTTCATTTTTTCCATTTCAGAGATTAAGAGGCAATTTGATCCACACTGGTAAAGGAAGAGGTCAGAGCAAAAACTGGCATGGAAAGAAGAATGAAGGGGATGAAGACATGAGCTCAGGATTTTGCTCCAACTGCCAGCAGGGGAGCCAGAAGAGCAAGGCTACAAATAATGTTGCTAGAAGATGCTCTGGCCCTTCTTTTCAAGGTCTCTGGCTTAGACACAGTAGGGCAGCAAAGTTTTTCTGCAGACTCCAGCAGACTGCCATTCTGGGAAGCTGCCCCACTTGCTTATGTATCACATCAATCTAAGCACAGAAGACAGTACCTCCAATGTTAGCCTAAAGATATCGTGTCTAGTTTTGCACGGCTCATGTCCATAAACGTGTAACTGACTGGTGGCTACTAACCCTGTGGTACTGAGTATGAGATACGGACTTAGCAGGAAGTTCTAGACCGTCTGGAATGAGTTACGTGATTTGATGAAGATGACAATGCATGTCCAAGAGCTCCTGTGAAGGAAGTGATTTGAAAATCTCTCCCGCGTTGCCCTAAAGAATAGTGTTAGTTTTTAGAAACAGCCTTCAACAAGTGTGGTAGTAGTTGGTGAAACAGAATTGCTCAATGGAGATGACAATCTCACTAAAGCAAGGAGACATGATGATAGCCATAAAACAAATGCTGAAGTTTACTTACAGATTACAAAAAGGAAAAAAACCCAACAACAACATCAGTTGCATCAGCATTTTTGGCAGGTGTTTATCCAATCTGCTCTTAAAGATTTTCAGTGATGAGAACTACATCTTACCTCAGAAATTCATTCAAGGTCTTCAACATCCTGAGTGTGACAAGATTTCCTTAATGTTTCTCCTCCATTTTTCTCTCTGCAAGAACCCTTAGGTCTTATCAGTAATGGCTCAAACACAAAAGCATAGAAATTGATCCCTGAGATCTAATCATCCAACTCAGTCAGCACTTAGTCTCCAGGAGAGTTAACTATAAGATGGTTTCTGCAGCAGGCAATTAGAAGATAACTTACAGCAGGTAAAGCTTCTTCTTAACGTCTGTTAGAAGATGGATGCTCATTCACCAGTCCAAGGTGTAAGCTGTATGGGGAAAAAAGAAGAAAAAAAAAGAAAGAAAAATATTTAAAACAAAGCCCCTAGTTCAAGCCACACATGGATTTGTTTTCTTTTACAGGGCCAAAAAGCAAACTCCTGAGGTTTTACAAAACCCAGCTATCCCAAGTTACACATTACAGAAGCGGGGCAGGGAAGGGAAACACAGTCTTTCATCTAACCCACAACCCTGAAAACTTTGGCGGTTCAGATAAAGTGGAACCTGACTCTGAACCCGCTCTGGTTTGCAAACCTCAGACCACCCCTGCATATCACTAACACCCCCTGAAGACACTGTCTTGTGGGCTGCAAACGATTTGCGGTGTCTACACTCCATCAGGTTTCCCTACAGCAAAGCCCTGGAGATTGTGGCAATTTGGAAGGCTGAGTATGACCCAAACATTAGCTAATTTTGAAAGAGTACAGCATGAAATATCGCCTGTGACTTCCAATAAGCAGCGTCTCTGAAGATGACTTCTCAGAACTGCGGAACTCTTTATGGGCGTTTTAGCAGAGATGGTGCTTGTAAGTAATCTCATTGTAAAGCCGCCCATCTTCAAGAATACACTTACAGCACTAATTGTTTCCACAGAAAGTGGTGTTTAATGCAGCAAGATCCTCTCACTTCCCCCCTCCCTTCTTCCCCCATCTCGCTGGAGAGCATCTAGCACTTCCCCGTATGAAAGCCACCTCATTCAGTCCTGAGACTCAGAATTTCACTGCAGTCACCAGCACCAGTGTTTCTCACTTATCATGCTTTTCCATGAATAAAAGAACAAAATACAGTAACAGAGAATCAGGTAGATAATTTTAAACAATTTACTATTTGCCCCCTGATTTTTGGCTGCAAGCTGGCTCGTGGAAGTGGCACAATGATTACTCTTTATTACATTTGCTGTTTGAAATGATTTCACAAGAGAATTTATCCAGCAAAAGAGTCTGATCTTAGACCAGTTTTGGTGATGGTCTCAGCACAGTTACTCTAGATCTACGAAAAAAAGCAGTCTAGAGCCATGCCTTTGAGCTATACATCTTTTTTATCATTTACGTATTTAGAGAAGGAGGATTGCTTGTAACGCAGGGTTAGGTCACCAGGATGTTATTCCTGACAGCGCAGACTCTGTATGTCTTAGAGGACATTACATTGGTTAAGGACTGGCAAAGCTGACTAGAAAAATCAAAAATGAATCCCATGCGCATCTTTTAAAGCTTAAGTCATATTTTCTTGATTTTGCTCTTGTTACTGTTGTCCTTATTGTTTAAAATTGACCTTATGGACTCCATTCAGGCATCAAGGCCTCTTACACTAGACTCTAGGAAATCAAGGACAATATATTTAAGTCCCTAAGTATGAAAAAGGAGAGGACACGAGACAACAGGTGAGTATGTGCAAAAGGAAGCCCAAGCCGGTCAGCAAGCTAAGCAGTGGTCCCTTGCATCAGTCATATACTGAATCGAAAGAGTTTGTTTTAGGAAACATGTAGGGAAGGCAAGATTGTGGCTTTGTGGATGTTTAATGGCAGTTTTCCCATCTGAAGAAGG